>NC_083364.1:78193928-79547857 GCF_030254825.1 Meriones unguiculatus
TGGCAGGCCTTTGCAAAAGTCAAATGAGAAATGATGGTGGCTTGCACCCAGCTTGTCCCAGGATGTAAAACTCCACATTTCCTGAACTTTGAGCTGGAGAGTGAGTTTAACTGGATAAGTCTAAAAGCAGGGGGTGGGGAAGAGAGAGAGAGAGAGAGAGAGAGAGAGAGAGAGAGAGAGAGAGAGAGAGAGAATTGGATTCCAAAGAAATGGAATTGGGATTTCTATGCACATAGAGGTTTTGGTCCAGTGGTTAAGCAGTTCCTCCTTCCTGTTGTAGAGCTGTCACCATGAACCCCTGCTGTGTTTGCTAGTTACCAGCCTGGCAGCAAGATGTGCTCTAACGTCCTCCCCAGGCTTCCCCTACAACTCTACTTCTACTGAGAACTCACTCTTGTGAGCTCTCTCAGCAGCTCCACTCACCCTAGAAATACCAACGTGCTGGTCACTGTTTGCCAAAGTGGCCAGCATCTGCCTTCCAGTGTGAAGTTTTGTGTCTGTCTACCACATCAAATGCTTTCAACATGAAACATCTGTCTCCTTTGAAACTGTACTTCTAATAACTTCCGGCAAAAGAGCATTTCCGGTATGCCTGCTGCCTGCTCTGTACATGACATCAAGATGCCAAGGCATTTCCAAAATAATTTATACCTTTGATGCTTTTAATAAAAATAATTTATCTTGGATTTCCATATCTACATCATATAACCTCAAGTGCTTTCTAGAAGAAAAAAAAAAGCTAGGTACTAATAAATCTAATTGTCATTTGGATTTTAAGTGTGTGTTTTTTTTATATTTATTTATTTATCTTCATTTTATGTGCATTAGGGTGAAGGTGTCAGATCGCTTGGAATGGGCATTACAGACAGTTGTAAGCTGCCATGTGGGTGCTGGGAATTGAACCTGGGTCCTTTGGAATAGCAGACAGTGCTCTTAACTGCTGAGCCATCTCTCCAGCCCCTTGTTTTTTTTTTTTTTTTTTTTTTTTTTTTTTTTTTTAGTGTTTAATTTTAGTGCATATATCAGGAAAAACAGTTCTGCTTGGGAATGAAAAGTAAAGAATCTGGGTTTACACGTCATATTCTACTCCAGAATCATCATGCATCACTGGTTTGTGGAAATGCCTAGACCAAGCTGTCTGAAGAGTCTCAACAAGAGAATAGAAAAGAGTAGAATCTACTGCTAACCATACCAGATATGACCCCATTTAAAGGTGTCCTAACAGTTGAGAAAATGGCTTAAGGGGGAAAGGGAGCCCAAATGAGATCTGTCAACAAGAATTGTCGGCCCAATAGCTGCCCCTTATAAATCTGGTTAAGAAAAACTAATAACAAAAATCAAAAGTCTCAAGACAGCACTATAAATTTTAAATACTTAAAAAGAAAAATTGATAAACATATAGCAATTAAACACACACAGAGGAATGCTTGGCATAGTGAGAATTCTTTCAGAACACTGGTGTTCTCTTTTGATTTTTTGTAATACTTATGGTGATTACAAAAGGACAAAGTTACTTGTCTCTCTCCTTTTTCCTAATCATCTCCTAGCCATCGCTCTTTGCTCCTCATACAAAACACCACAATTACATTCTGAGTGTGAGGGCAATCCTTGTAAGCAAGGAGAGTCACAGTCCTTGCTGAACTGCTGTCCTTAATGTGTGCAGGCACATTTGTAAGCTGAGCAAAGTGGGTCATCAAAATCTGGGGGGGCATATTAGCTGTAATGCCTGGTGCATAATAGAGCACATTGAAGGCAGACTTCCAGCCTTAACTCTTAATCTCTTTTCCAGCTTTGGTAGAATTGAAAGAATCTGATATTCCAAGCACAGCATTCTTCTTCCTAGTGCTACAGCTGTGTGGTGCTTGCTATCTTGGGAGGAGAGGTTTTTTTGCACAGGTCTACTGAAATGCAACATAAGAGAAATGCCGTTTTAACAAATTTCAAGGGAGAGGGAAGTGCACTCTTCTTTTTGCTGCAGTGGAATTTTGTTAGAGTGGAAATGTTATATAGTAATCAAACAGAGAAGAAGAAATGGGATTTGCAAAGGAAGGAAATGCTAAGATCTTCACATCTGTATGATATAATTTTCAAGAACTCAAAGACCTTTATGTATGTTAGGCACTGTTTTTATCCCACAGTTCACTTTCCGAGGATATACAGACCACTTTTAGAATTGTTGGATTTCCTCTGTGAGATAGGCAGAGAGAGTGAAAGATGATCAAATTGGATGGAAATATTGGGGCCAAGGTCTGCTGAATATTCCAAGTATGACTCGTGCTGACATTGAATCTCTCTGTGATATACTAAAGAGTGGAAATAGAGGGGACCTTTCAGAAGTGATTAGTTCATGAATCTTCTTCATCTGGATGGATCCCTTCACTCACAGATGAACAGATTCATAGTTGGTGGGTTATCTTAAGACATAGCCAGTTGGTTGTCCATTGCTTGAGCCTGTTTTGCAATTCTGCAGTTTGCTATCCCTAATCAGCCAGGATGCCCTCACACATCAGCCCTTGACTTTGGACTTTTTAGCCTCCACATCTATAAGAAATAAACATGTTGGTGAATGACTAACTAGTCTTACTAGTCTCAGGTATTCTGTTGTAGCAAGAGCAGACAAGACAGAAACTTCTGTAATGGCTAACAGAAGATGACGCTGTGTGTGTTGTAACCCCTTTCTCATGTTTCAGACAGCTGGGGTAAGACTCAGACCTTTATTAAGTGCCTAACTCTTCCATTCAGCAACTTTTGTTGACTGCCAAACAGGACTCCATATGTTTTCTGTGGAGACTTCTTGGTAGACAAAGTTCTTTTTTTCTGTGAATCTGGTCTATATAGAAGATATTGTGCATGGGGGTGGGGGGAGATAAAGAGAGGGAGAAGAAGAGGGAAGAGGGAGAGATCTTTATTAGGAAAGGAATTTGGTGAAGATCTGAATGCCTTCTTGGAAGTTTAAAGACTTTTCCTTTTATATAAGTTACACAGAGAGTCCACCTTAACTTCTAAGCTACCTGAATTCCTTTGTCTCCTTCTTGAAAGTTCTACCCCGTTAACATAATAGGGCCCTTGTGATTATATTTGGTTCACCCAAATAATTTACAAGAATCTCCTCACTGGTGATGATTACCTTCATCATGATTAAACACTCTTTTGCCGTTTGATAATATATTCACCAAATATGTTTTGGTGGTCATCTGCAAATAATTTTTTGGGTTATCTGCTAGGTTTTGTTTTGTCTAGTGTAAGCCATTACTTTGAGAGATAGAGATAACTGGAATTAGGGAATTATAGCACTAAAATAGACACTGCTAGGGAGAGGCCCCATTCTGATTCCCCAGAAGCAATAAAATTCACTCAACTGAATGTCCTCAAATACCTCATACTTGCTCAGGAGACTGAACATACTCTGGTTTTGGAGTTCCTGACCACCTTTGATCAATAGTACACAAATATTACAATTTCTTAGTCTAATTACCTAGTTGTAAGAACAGCATTTACTATGTACTGTCTTGTATTCTCCAGTGGGCTGAATAAGAAAGCTGCCCTTGGTTATGTTAGATACATTTCAGACACTCTGATAAAGTAACACGACCAAGACAACGTATGGAAGGGAAGGTTTATTTTGGCTTACAGTTCTAAAGGGATAAGATTTCATCATGGCAGGGAAGCATTCAGCAGACTGGCATGGAGGCCGGAATGGGAAGCTAAGAGCTCACGTCTTCAATCAAAAGCATGAAGCAGACAGAGAACTGGAAACAAGGAAGAGTCTATAAAGCCCACCTGCAGCAACATGCTTCCTCTGTGTCACCAACCTGGGACCAAGTTTTCAAATGCCTGAGCTCTGGGGGACCTTTCTCATATAAAGCGCCATGTATTCTAATTGATTAAAAAAATAACTTCATATCAAAAGAAAAGTAGGAAGTTTACTTAAATGGGCTTTTAATTCTTACAAAAAATGGGGGAAGAAAGGCATTGAAGCAAAAGGAGATTTGTTCTGAAAAGCTGGGCCTAGACCTAAAACATACTGCACAGAGGTGTCTTTCATTCCACTGAACATCATCATATTTTAGATGTGTGTTCCATGTCCTAATTGCAACTCTGTAGATGTGGGCATAGGGCGTTAGGTTGGATTGGTATCCCTCTGAGCAAGCATGTTCTGCTCCGCTTGCCTGGAAGAGTAGGTGGAAAATAATAGTTGTTCACTGAGGGGTTGACTCCGTCCATTGCCATTTTTCATCCCTAGAACAGATATGGCAAAACAGAAGTATCTTGATTTAGAAGGTTCCCAAAGGTATCTAGCATTTCTTTTATTTTCTTTCTTTTTTTATTCTTTTTCTTTGAAACACACTAAATGGCTACCATGCCAACTGGAAAAGACAAATCACTCATCTGTGGACAGGTCTGAGACTTTCCTAAAAACATTCTGGTGAAGTTCCTATCTTAAATCTTTTGTTCATTCTATCTGGAATCTCTTAGTCATTCAGATTAGCTTATTTGGGGGTTTATGTTATCTCTACAACAGTTTTTTTTTTAAGAGGTATCTTTCTATTTCAGGGAATTCTGAAAAGTTCTAATCCTGTCCAGCAAACACCCCGTCCCCACAATCTGATCTGTGGGAAAGGATATGTAGATAAACAGAAGAAAAAACTCAATGTGTTATGAAAGAGAGGAAATAGCCTTGATGGCTAATAGAAATTTGGTTATATAGATTAGGAAGGAGATTGACACCAGTGGGTACATTGTAACCTTTAGGTTTCACTCTGGGCTTTGTAGATAACATAATAACTACCAGCAGCTTCCAGCTTGCTCCTAAAAATAATCTATTGAAGTAACTTCTGAGAAATGCAGGAAATGGTGAGACAAATTGATCCACACACAGAGGAACAAAAGAGTTTCTTACAGCTTGTCCTGTTTTGAAAAAAAAAAAAAAAAAAAACAGGTTGGGGCAGGTCCTAAAGGCAGAGCTGGGTGTGTCACTTGGGTGGGGATCAAACCTGTAAAGTTCTTGAAAGAAGCATTGCTAATCCTGGAGCAGGTGGATGAACAGTGAGCTGCTCTCAGGATGTGCCGAGTTGTTGCCCTTGAACTTTTCACCTGATGCCCACTGCAGAAGGGAAAAAAGTTTCTGGGCATTTCTTAAATGGTATAAGGCAGGCACCACTTTTAACTGCTAGTGTAATTTATAATCGTGCATGTGCTATGTAAATCAAGACATTGGACCAAATGCAAGCCACCGATTATTTATAAAGAGGGCCAGCTCCTAGAACATTCAGTAGATTAACTTCACTCCAGTTAGTAGTTAAGAGGGAAACATGAAAAGGGAGCATTTCCATGCTAATCAAAAGGCCTTTTCTGAATTGTTAGAAGAAAAGTATATTTTCACGTTTTAATTGCAGCCTTGGGAAAAATTAAAATATATATCACATTCTTTTTAAAATGGTATATTAAAATGCTATATTGTAATGTTAACTGTTCCACAGTAACTGTACTGTATAATTTTAACTTCTTTAAGAAATTGCAGCATGCTTCTTGTAACTTGACATTGGAAATTATGAACCTAGATCTAAGAAGCACAATAAGTACAAACACCTTGAACAGGTTAAAACTCAGTAAATTTACTGAAGACTCAGTGTGAGATTCAGTAGTAACAGGATAAGATTTAGTCTTTGTTCTCAAAGAACTTAAGAACAAGGATGTGACATACAAACACACACACACACACACACAAACATATGAACAACGTGTACGCATCAACACACACACAGATAAACACATAACATAATGAAACCACAAGAAAGTAAATACAGATTTTCAATAAAATGAGATGAAAATCATTTCAAAGGGAACTTGAAATCAAACGTGATGGGCAAGTAAGATTTAGAAGCAGATAGGCACAAAGAAAACAATACCAATCACAATGATGGCATAACAAATATTTACGAGGTACATTCTGAATTCCAGGTACAAGGCCAGGGCCTTCACACACTGTATATTATCTCCCAAACACAGATCAAGTAAGTAAATAATCACTAGTTCCATCTTAAAAAAGAAGAAAGGAGGAGGAGAAGGAGGAGGAGGAGGAGGAAGAGGAGGAGGAGGAGGAGGAGGAGGAGGAGGAGGAGGAGGAGGAGGAGGAGAAGAAGAAGAAGAAGAAGAAGAAGAAGAAGAAGAAGAAAGGGGTGGAGAAGAAGGAGGAGGAAAGAAGTCACTCTACAAAGTAAGCCTAGAATAGCTAAGGCCACACAGAGAAACCCTGTCTTGAAAAACAAACAAACAAAAAATGTCAGTGTGGCTGAAAAATGTTACAGCTGGTGAGTGATACAGCCAGGATTCAAATACAGATCTGGTTCATTGCGAAGTCTGTGTTCATCACTAGAAAAGAACACAAGGATCCATCTACAAAATACTCCTGATCCAGAGAATCAGACAGTTTGCTGTGAGGTTGTATCTCTTATCATGTCAGAAGCTGTACTCATTAAGTCAATCCAAAATGACTGCTCAAACAGGAGCTGAACAAGGATGACAGCAACGAACATATCAAACTGGACAGAGAAAGCCCACAAGGCCTCAACCCTACAGAAAGAACTATAGACTCAGAAGAAAGTTGGGAACAGGAGAGGCACTCTTCCCAGGCAGGAGCACAATTGGCTGTCTAGTACAAAGTGTTCAGTCCTGAAAACATACACGCAGGTAACATTATCTTGACTGAACAGGTTAGATTTAGAAATATATATATGAATATTCACATACATATATGGATGCAATAACAATTAGTGAAGAAAGAGGCCATGAGTTTGAAGGAGAGCTGGGAGAGGTATATGAGAGGGTTTGGAGGGAAAAAAGGAAAGAGAAATGTTGAATTAAATTATAACTTCTCTCTGTCTCTCTCTCCATGTATATATATTGTGTATGTATATATATATATATATATATATATATATATATAATTTATAAGAATAAAGTACTGTTTTAATGAGGAAAAAAAAGCACAAGCAAAGAGATGAAAATTTTGTGTGGAGGTTACATGAAGAGAAGTTTGCATAATATAGGCAGTAAATCGGAATGGCGCTATGGAGGCAATCAACTGGTAGAACAGAAATCGCAGGTTCTAGGATACAGTAGGCAACAACTCAAGCTCCTTGGCTAAATCTGCACTTTTGACAGATGTCAAGTGGTTTGTACATCTGTACAGATTAATGGGGTATCTTTTTTGTTTCTAGCACAGAACACAAACTCTCTTAACCCTGTGTAAGGCCTGGTGGATAGCGCATGCTTCCCAAGTATCCAAGCCCCACTCTCTGTGGAGAAATCTAGACTCTTTCCTTCAGGGAAGTTAAATCAACAACCTAATTATTCCTGCATTGCCCTTTCTCCCAATTCCTTTCAAGTTCAGATTTTTCACTTTGCCTCCTTTGTTTGTGTCTTTATTATTTGTTTGTTTATTTGCTTACTTTCTGTAGTGCAAAAGATGGAATCCAAGGCGTTGCTCATGTGGAGCAGGGGCTCTTCCCCTAAGCTACATGCCCAGCCCTGCATCTTTATTTGGCAACGCCAGATGAAGCCTGAGAGAAAGGATTATTGCAACTGCAACAAGGATGGATGGGCTTTAGGAAAGCCACGACTATCACCGGTGAATGGAACACAAACACTATATTTTGAAGTGGGAAAAATTACTCAAAGGACTATGTTCATGTTCCTGAGACTCAAGGTGAGAAAAGTTTGCACTAAAGTGAGTCTGGTTATTTACTACCTTTGCAAACTTTAGAAATTGAAGAATCAACTAGGGGGAAGAAAGTGAGAATGGGAAAAATGGTAGAAAATATATCAGTAAAGGGATGAGTATATACACAAGGTTCCAATATCCTGTGTCAGGTAATTCCATTGTAGAAATAGGGTCACAGAGAAATAGAAATTATAATCAGTAATGAGGTGCTCATGCCAGGACCAGTACTCAGTACCAGTCAGTGAACGAGAAGCTGGAAGTTTCTCTCTCTCTCTCTCTCTCTCTCTCTCTCTCTCTCTCTCTGTGTGTGTGTGTGTGTGTGTGTGTGTGTCTGTCTCTGTCTCTCTCCACTTAAAGAAACTCACCTCAAGGCAAGTGCCATTGCACACCTTCCTGTAATCCCAGTTTACAGGGAGGCAGAGGCAGTGGGATTATTCTGAGTTTGAGGCCAGCCTGGTTTACAAAGCCAGCACAGGACAGCCAAAGATACACAGAGAAACTCTGTCTTGGAAGAAACAAGCCGACAAACAAAACCAACCAACCAACCAAAAAAAAAAAATACCAAAGAAACCAACCAAACAAACAAAAGAAACTCACCTCATATAGGTGAGGTGTTTTGAGTGAGAATGGTGCCCATAGGCTCATGCATTTGAATGCTTAGTCATCCGGGAGTGATACTTTCTGAGACAGATGAATAAAGTATGTCACTGGGGAGTGGACTTTGAGATTTCAAAAAGTCCAAACTAGGGGCCCAGTGTTCCTCTCTTCCTGAGAATCTGGATGTACAACTCTTAGCTCCTTCTCCTGCACCATGTCTGTCTGCATGCTGCCATGTTCCCTGCCATGAGAATCACAGACCAAACCTGTGAAACTGTAAGCAAGCCCAAGTTAAATGCTTTTTTACATAAGAGTTGTCCTGGTCATGGTGTCTCTTCCCAGCAATAGAGCAGTGACTAAGACAGCAGTCAGTTTTAATTCATGCCAAAAAGTAAATGCAGAATTAATACCAAAAAGAAATTACAAGTGAAAATTAGTGGCTATGGAGTTGGGTGATCATGTTTAGCAATAATTATTTGATTGCACTTTGGGCTCTATTTTAATAAGTGGCTCAAGATTAGGAAAAGTTTATCACAGTCTTCTATTCTTTTAAGGTAATAGCGTACTTTTTCTAAAGAGAAAATCTGTAGGATGTAAGGCAAAGGGAATTTGTCTAGAATTGTAGGGGAGATCGATTGTGTGGTATAGGCACAACTAACAAAGCCAGCTTTAGAATCGCACTCTCCTTTCTCCATAGCCTCTTTGTCTTTAGCATGGCAATACCTCTATCTTGTAGCTTCCTTTTCATTTATTTCCTGAAACTTTTCAATCTGCAGAGCAGTAACTATAATCTCCTCGATATCATCATACTTACTGGCCCCTGGATGTCAATATCAATGGTTCAATATTCCATGTTGACACATGCCAATGACCTTGGTTAGTTCTTTTTAATTGACAGTAACTTTGTTGTCTGCCTTCCCCATCCTTTCTCTTTTGTTTCATGGATGTATACATAAATGTGTTAAAGAATATGGATGATTGCAAGCACAGAGTTTTCAGAATTATAGTATACGTTTTAAACTCTTATTCATTGATCAAGAACTAAGAATCTAAAGGGATAGTCATATTTGTTTTGTTGATTTCATATTATCCCAAACATAATTTGACTAAGCCTTGCATTTTTTATCTTTAAGATTGGCTTAGTATAAGGTATATAAAATACTATGTTTTGTTTTTTTTCTTAATAGCATCAGCTATATACACTATAGTAACCTATCTTTGCATTTTGTTAACTCTGCCTGAAGCAGGGGGCAGGATCTTTGATTGAGAAGCAAGTGGAGTGAAGAAGTGCTATAAATTAAGGATCAATTGCTGTATTCTGCCTGGAATAATTGAGACTAAATATGGAGGCCATGCCTGCAAATCTAGGTGTCCAGAGTATGCTGCCAACGCATCTGATTGTGTCGCTTTCAGGGCAAAGGTAATCAGGCATTCTGGAGGAATCCCACTATTTTTCAGATTGAGCAAATCCCAAACAGGTACAGCCTTGATTCAAGGCTCTGGAGAGGCACTGAAGAGGCAGCTGTGAGTGCCGAAACACATCAAAAGTGAATCGTAAGCAGAGTCTGCCACAGGAAGGAGCATGTTCCAAGACTGTTTCAGGTACAGTCTCGCAGTACCTGAAACACTGTTGGCATGGAAACAGTGCATATGTGATCAGTTCTGTCTCCTTGCCCTTCTCCATGAAATGGGGTGATACCTGCAAAGCTCTCCATAAAGAAATAGAGGTGTATGGACCATCCACACAGGATGCTGAGTAAAAACCAGGAAAAAGAAATCGTGTTTCTGAAGTATAATTGTTTTAAATTTCTCTTCTTATGATCAGCTTTTTATTATGGTGACAAAATATCTTATATTAAGAACATAAACAGATTTATTTTGGCTCATGGTTTTAGAGGTTTCAGTACATGGCCATCTAGCCCCCACTGGGTTCACAGTGAGGCAGAGTGTCATGGTGATGAGAGTGCACAGCAAAGGACCTCATAATGGTAGGAAGGGAAGCAAGGATCCAGATCTATCTATACTCTTCCAAATTTCACCTGTACTTACCTACTTGCCATAAGTAGGCCCACTTAGGGGGGGCCCCCTACCCTCTGCAAGTTTTAGCACTTTACAATAATACTATTATGTAGCAACCAAGCCTCCAGCCCCCAGGCCCTGGGAAAACATCTCAGACCAAAATCATAAGATTTAGATAAAGGTCAGGTTGAATGCTCTTGTCATGAAAGCTAGCAAAACTACAGTAGCGGCAAGGGAAAGCAAGGAGCATAGAAACTGTACATCTGCCTTTATTTTATATTTTATTTTATTTTTTTACTTTCCTTGATTTATTTCCTCCCATGGTGATGGGGGTTGAACTTGGGTCTTCACACAAGCGAGTCAAGTTCTTTACCACTGAGCCACACCCTTGGCCCTTCCTGTGCCATTTTATTTGTGCACCAATAAAGAATTTGGAAACTATATCATTGAGAGAGTTAAGAAGAGAGCAAAAGGAAGAGAAGTAGGGAAAAAAAGAGGGAAGGAGAGAGAGAATGATAGAAGGCCAGAAGGAGGGGAAAAAACTGGGAGAAAATCGGGCAGTTGTGAGTCATGGCTATATTAACTTCCACTCTGGCTTTCAAAATCGCTTCAGCATCCTTAGCCTTAAGGCCTGTGAGCTGAGAAAGGTAAGCGGTGGTGCTGAGCGTTTCTGGGGGGGAGGGGGTTTGGTGTGTCTGGGATTATAGAAGGCTGAAGGGGAATCAAAGGATTTTGTTGTATGTTACCCCAGACGGGTTGACTCCAGGGCTGACCCCTTGCTGAATGAGAGCAAGACACATGAGCATTTTTGAACATGAAAAGAAAAGTGAGACAAGGAGGAATTTTCGTCTGAACTAACTTCAACTACTCCTCAAGCACATAGTTTTTGAGTGCTGAAAGGTTAAATCGTTGGTGGCCCTCGACCCTCAAGGGAAACCTCACATATGGTCTTTGTTTATTACTAAATTCATGTACTGTATCATAACTTCGTGGGGCCCAGAAGACAAAGCATATTTACTGATCGATACTGAATGTAATTCCACAATTCAGATAGGGGTTCAATTGGCTCTGGTTTAGGATTGAATTTGAAAATTTCATGAAGACCAATGCTTATTTTATAGGTGGCCGTGAACAGGATCCCTTTGCTAGAATCCTGCCACTTTCTTTAAATAACTAAACTTTCAGACACACTGAGTATCAGTTACTGGACATCTAAGGACAGTGTGTTTATTTGGGAAGGAGAATACTTGAATGTGCCCTTAAATTGCTTTGACTTCCAATTTCAAGAAACTGGTCTTGGCTATTTGAGCTTAAAGAATGATGGACAGGACCAGGGGTCAGTACAGGTTAACCCTGGTGTCACTGAAAGGCTGGATGCAGTGAAAGGAACAAGGAGGGGAGGGGAAGAGGGGGATGGGAAAGAGAATTAGCAAAAGGAACAACAAAAAAAGGAGATAAGTTAGTGGGGAGAGGTGGAGAGGCACTAGGCATTTCCTTATGTGATATTTAAAGACATATAGTCCAGGGTTACCTTCTCTGAGTTCGCACATAGCCACAGCATTGCCTCTGCAAGGGCCAGTTTTGAAGAGATGCCCTCCCCATGGAAAGGCAAGCTCAAGTAAGGGAGGGGTTCAAATAGGCACAGATGCCAGATGCCCACCCCCACGGCACAAATAAGGGGGAGAGCAGGATCGGTTTTTAAAGCTCCATTAACAAAGAACTTCACTCAAGGAGGATCTGTTAATAAGTAATGAAACAAAGTGGCTGTTATGGAGATTAAATGCCCCTGTGTCTAGGTGCAAAGTTCAGCTGCAAAGTGCAGCTGTCACCCTGTCTCTAACCCCACCGCAGCCTTGGAACCTCTGGTTCAAAGTGTGTCTTGCTGCCTTCCTGTTACTAGGCTGCCCAGTGCAAGGTCCAGCCAGGGGTCAGAGTTCAGCGTCTGAGGCTCGGCTGGCTGCCTTCTTTGTCTAGCTCCAGCCAGCTTTTTCATAAGCCACATACTGCACATTTAAGACGATTATTAGAAGCAACTGACAGATTATTTCCCCTGGATTCTCATGTTTGTTTGTTATAAGGAAGTTAAATGGTCTCTAACTGTAGTTTCTTGAAAATTTCTGTGGACAAAAAAGCAACTGATATAAGGACACATGAAACGATAAGAAAATCTATTTCAAAGGAATAACTGTTACAAGTAGATGTATAAATTGGAGGTTCTGTGAACTTAAGGACTTGCCTGAATAATTTCAAAATGGTTCAGATAATTCACTCATTGACCATCTAAAGTCCCATTAATGCTAGATTAGTCTTTAATACTGAACTAACAGATGAACTTACAGAGACTGTTACAGCTTACACAAGTTTAAGCCAGATAGAATCCCAGCAGAGAATGGGAAGTGGGCACAAACTCCTGCCCCAAACCAAGAAGCTACTTGCAACAGTTAACTGCTGGGAGAGGGAAAAATCAGTTTCTTTCAGTGCAGTGACCCTGACTATATCACCCTCACTCTGGAGCAGGGCCTTTGGTTAGGAGTAGTTGGCCAACACAAAATGGTCTCCGTGTTTAGAAGTTGGCTGGGTAGAGGGATGGGAGAATATATGGGAAGAATTGGAAGAAAGGAAAGAAGATCAAAATACATCGTATGAAAGCCTCAGAAATAATAAAAAAAACATTTAAAAAACAAAATTAAGCTAACTTGTATTATATGACAGTAAAAAAAAGCTCATGTATTAGAGCTGCCTTCTAGTTAGCTGTTGTTTATAGTCATTCTCTGAAGAAGTACAGAGAAACTCACACTGTCAAATAGTTTCCATGCTTTGACTTGATCCTTGGAAGGGTTTCAGAGAGTTGGTGGAACATTAATCACTATTCCCATTTTGCAGGTGAGGAAACAGAGAATTTAGCAATCAGAAGGGTGATGGGCTAAAACAGTGGGAAGCAGAGACCCTCCCTCTCCTGATCCATTTCTTTCTCCCTTCCTCTCCCATGTACCCCTTTAGCTCACTGCTGCCTTTGATGTCCTGACACCAATTTTCTCTAAATTGATGCAGTTCTTGTTCACTCTTCAATTTCATGGCAGTGGACTGAGTTAAAATAAAACACAGGAGGTAAGCTCCTGTGCAAATGTGACCTGAAAGAACACTTCAGGTAAAAGGTCAGGGGACTGGTATGACTCCACACTGGCCTTTCTCCAGGCCCTTGTGATTCATGCTCCGTCTCCTGGCCACAGGTGCCGGGAGGGCAGAATTTTAGCTGAGCTGCCCAGTGGGTCGGTTAGGGCACTGCTCTTTACAGTGATAGCCTGGATTAATATTTTACCTCAAAAAGGATTTGTGCCCGTGGGTGAGCAACCAGTTCACCACAGGCCTAGCATCTAGAATTCTACTTGCTTTTCATTCGTGGAAAGATTTAGTTTTGTTTCATATTTTGTTTCTATTATAGTTTGAAAATTGAATAGATTTCATTCCTATGGCAGATATATACGTGAATATTTATAAGTCACATACACGGTAAACCAATGTTTCAGTTACTTACTGAGCTTTTAATTCAAGATATTGACAGGTATAAATATATAGTTATATAGTTACAGTTATCTCCTGGCAGCGGGCAGTGAGCCATCAAGAAGGCATGCGTACAAGCTCATATAAACTCCAGTCTTTGCCCTCACAAAAAGGGGGGGCACACATAACTGACAGCAGAGTCGCAAGGAATGTGCAAATGGTAGGAAAGAACAAGAAGGATGATTGAGTTTCAGTGATCAGCATGAAGTCCTTTAGTCCACACAGTCATACCAAGAGGATTTCCAGATAACCTCATTCAAACAAGGGGTGGTTAAGACGCTTGTCTGAAGCCACACCGCCTATCAAGAAATCAAGGCTGTGAGCTTCTTTTCCATCTGAAATCCATGTGGGTTGGGAAAGTAAAGCTAGGAAAAGAAGGAACCATATTATTAGGAAGGAAGGTAACAGGGATTTTTTTCAGAGCCTCAGTGGAGAGATGGAAGGGAGTCTCTGAGAGAGCCATATTCAAGAGCAAAGCCATGGAGGTCAGAAACAAGGACCAGAGGCTGAAACTAGCTGGTAGGATGATGTGAGAAACAAGTGGATGTCTACGGGGGGCATGAACACCTGGTCCTTCATCCCGGGGTGATGGAGAGGCAGGGCTGAACAAAGTGAACAGCATCCATGTTTAGAACTGCCTTGCGCTGGCTCTTTCCCCTCGGAAGCACCCGCACAGGGCTGCATCTTCTTAGGCCTGAACGCACGCTGGAGTACGACGGCAGCTCGCACCTCTGCTGTGAAGAACAGTGTGCTCTAATCTAGACACTTAGCTGCAACCTCTCTTCCTTCTCTTCTTTTCTCATATGCTGGTCTTCTCTTCGCGGTGGGCAGTTTTATAACCCAGAGACACGGTGTCTACTCCTGGAAACCTGCTCTTTCCTTACATCCCCTCCCTTACACTTCAGACATCACAACCAGTGCCTCCTTCTCCCATGATAGAAATGTCCATGCTATCTCCAATAACTTCTTCACACATACCCTGTGAACCCAAATCCATATTGTCTCTTCAGTCCCCTTCCCTATGGAGATTACTGAGATATTTCTGTCGTAGCCTGAAATCAGAGCCTATATATAAAGATGACTTTTCATATTACCCCTGAGCTGGTATCCCTATTCTCTCTCTCTCTTTTTAAAGATTTATTTATTTATTGTGCATACAATGTTGTGCCTGAATGTGTGCCTGCACACCAGGAGAGGGTACCAGATCTCATTATAGATGGTTGGGAGCTACCATGTCATTGCTGGGAATTGAACTCAGGACTTTGGAAGAGCAGCCATTGCTCTTAACCACCGAGACATCTCTCCAGCCTCCCTATTCTCTCTTGCTGTGACAGAATCATGGCTGATCTGATTCCTATTTCCCAATGTTTTCTTGTGGCCACTACTAGCAAAGATTTGTAAAATACAGAGCAAATGAAGAAAAAAATCTCTTCATGTCTCTCTTACCCTAAAAATGTTAATATTTCCTATATATGTACAAGAGTTTACAATAGATGACCGCAGGTTAGTATTGGCCAATTAATATTTTAAAAAGTATTTATTACTGTAATGTGTGTGAGGGAGTGTGTATGTGCACCTGCATGCAAGTGTATATGTGAGAGAGAGAGAAAGAGAGAGAGACAAAGAGAAAGTACAATATGTGTGAGTGTAGGTGTACATTGGTCACTATGTGCATGACGTGGTAATAGTACAAATTTGGAAGTCAGTTCTAGTAGAGGAATTTCTCTACTAGAAAACATGGCTGCTCTGGCAAGAGATCACAGTCAAAGACCTTCTAGGTCTGTGTGATCCACCTGGAGTACAAACATGCCTTTAATCCAGGAGACAGAGGCAAGCAGATATTTGTTCTAGGTCAGCCTGATACAGAGCGAGTTTCAGGTGAAGAAAAGCTTACGTCCATGGGTGGTAGTACATGCCTTTAATTCCAAAAAATGAAGATAAAATTAGTTTGTAGAAGAAAACACTCATATTTTAAAGTGATGTTTAATTGGGTGGCAGAAAAAGTGATGAATCAGAGAAAGATTTGACAGAATGGTATATGCCCAACTCTTCTAAGAACAGGAAAGAAAAGGGAGATACTTAAGCAAGCAACACAGGGAATGAGAGAGGGAGGAGGCAGTTTTACTGGGAGAGTTTTCCAGAGAGAGGTTGAATGAGAGAAAAAGCTAGACATAGGTGAAGACCAAATGAGCCAGAGAAAGAGGAGGAGTCAGGAGATTAGAGCAGATTGCTGGAGTTAATTTGAGGCGAGCAGAGCAATTCTGGATCTGAGAAACAAGCTAGATTGAATAGTCAGTTTGAGCCAGAACAGCTGAATTGAACCAGCCAGCCCAGAGTTCAGTAAGAACAAGAAAGGGTGATCTTATTAAGCAGTAATTCTAAGAGGCTGAAAACATTCTAGGCCTAGGTTAGATTGTATGGAGGCTAGAAGCCTCCAGGGCTAGGCCTAGGTTAGCAGAGGCAATAATTGTCGGAGACAAAAATGGAAGCAGGCGAATAAAAGTTCTTTTTACAAGTTCTTACCCTTTACTCTGAGCTCTGTGGATTTAACTCTGGTCATAGGTGTCCCTGCTAAGTGCCTTCATATTGACCCATCTTACTGGTCTCCGACATATCTTATTATTTGGCACACACATGAAGCCATTGTGGCCTAAATTTGAACAAATTGTTACACTTTGGAAGTTTGATGTTTTATATAAACATTGAGTTTTCTATATTTTGGGGAAAGCCGGAATCAGGCAACACCAGGCCAGATTCCCACAGAGCAGTCGTGAGAGCTACACAACATAGTGGACCTTCTCTTTCAGTTTGTAGAGTTCTCAGGCACAGGCATAGGCCATATTGAAAATATGCACTCTTGTTATTAGGGTGACAGTACATGTCTGTAACCTTCGTCTCGTAAATGCAGGCAAATGTTGAGAAAAACGGAAATGTCAGCTAAAAGGCTTCCTATAAAATACTGACCAGGGCTCTAAGGGGAATAAGGACTGTCTCTGACATGACCTCAGTGGCTGGCTCTTTGATCACCATCCCCTGATCAGGGAGCACAGGTCACAGAGGAAGACAATGCAGCCAGTTCTGGTGAGACCTGATAGGCTAGTGTCAGGTGAAAGGGGAGGAGGACCTCCTCTATCAGTGGACTTGGAGAGGGGCTTGAGAGGAGATGAGGGAGGGAAGGTGGGATTGGGACGGTATTAGGGAGGGGGCGACAGCTGGGATACAAAGTGAATAAACTGTAATAAATAAAAAAATAAAAAATAAAAAAATGAGCATGTCATCAAAAAAGAAGTAATAGCTGAGCGCCTGTTGAAGCCAAATGGAGACAAGTAATGTAATTTCCTCAACAGAAAGAGAAAGCAGAAAAGGACGTGAGGTAAAACCTAAACCTCGCTAAGTGAGGGCTTTCCTTAGCAATGCTCCCCAGCTGCTGCCTTAATTGTGACAAATAGACCACACTATTGTAAGACATTAAGAAAACTGGATCCATGGAACCCATCTATACTACATTCACGAGGCTCTCACAAGTCTAGAGCTACTCTCAACATAAGTAATATCCAAAGGAACACATGGCAGAACTAGTATGTAGGGAATGTATTTGTTGACGACAACCTTCTCTAATTCTTCTGTTTCCCCGGTATTGGTGTATTTTAGTGCCTCAAGATGGATGCATAAAAGCCATGTGTTTATATAAGTGGCTGAATACCGTGGCCTAAGTGGATAACTTTTCTCATGTACGCATCAGAAGATTCCCGTGTGTACACAGGAGGTAGCGACGCACGTGCTATCACTAGGTTGTTTATAAAGGGTGCCTGGGCATTGCTGATGAATCGGAGATTTTCAGAAGAAAAGGGATTGAAGTATCTGTGATCCCCAGAGGCAGAAGGAGCCCCTGTTGGGACTAAAAACTTGCTTCAAGGGCGCAGTTGTCAAACCAACCTGATCTGTTGCCAAGATATAAATAGGAGGGAAAAACAAACAAGTAAAAAATGTAGGGGCTGGGGAGATGGCTCAGTGGTTAAGAGCACTGGCTATTCTTCCAGAGGACTTAGGTTCAATTCCCAGCACCCACATGGCAGCTCGTAACTGTCTGAAACTCCAGTTCCAGGGGATCTGACACTCTCATACAGACATATATACAGGCAAAACACCAACAAACATAAAAAATAAAAATAAATAAATTATAAAAAGATTACATTAAAAAATGGAAAGAGCTGATTTTGGAGTGAAAGGGTTAGACTAACTTTGTAACCTATATGTCTTCTAACCTATAGTTTTGAGTTTTAGGTCCAGGTTAAGCTAAAGCCTCTTAATACCTTTCCACAGAGTGAAGGAATGTGACCCTATCTGTGAGGACAGATATAAAAAGAAGGGCAAGCAAGCAATGACCTTCACTCAGCAAAAGGAGGACCAGACCCTTGTCCTTGAGATAGCGTTTCTTAGCAACGAACCTAGACTTCTTCTGAGTAGCTTTTGACCTCCAGCCAAAAGTCTGTAGCCCCTAATCTTCAAGGATGAGCTAACCACCCCCACCTTAAATTGCAGCTGCATCCACACTTGGCAGGACTGGCCAAGCTTGAGCACCTAAGACTAGCCAATTATCTTACTTTATAACTTCCTCATCCAATCCTAAATTGCCAAAACTGCAACTTCAAATTTCCCGCAATTTTTCTTTTAAAAATCTAAAGGCCTTTGTCTCCTGGTGCCACTCTTTGCTGACCGGCAGGGGTGACCCCGTTGTACAATGGTTAATAAACCTCTTGCTTTTGCAACGAGTCTTGGTCTGGGGGAGTTTCTGGGAAGGGCGCGATTGAACTCCTGAGCTGTGAAACCCCAGGTCTTACAGGAGAAGTTGTTAACATCACTTTCCTTATGGGCTCTCTGCAGTCATTAAGAAATTCAAAGGTTTCTTCCCACCACACTCTAAAAACCGCTCGGCTTCTAAAGGAACATTTGCAATTAATCTGTGTGGAAAAAAGGAAATGTCTGTGATTCTTCCAAATGCTCTGATTTACACATTACTGTTCCTTTATTAATTTCATTTTGCTAATTATTCCCCACAGTCACCTTCAGGGGTACATTGTTCTTTTCCCAGTTTTTCAAGGTGAAGAAATTTTGGCTGAAAGAGGCTCACTGACTTTCCAGAGGTTACCCAGGGATTCATTAATAGAATAAAAATTAGGCTCCAGTTAATGTCACTAAGTATCACTATCCTCATCTTCCTGCCTCCCTCAATCCAAAGAGGCTCTAAATAAGGAGATAACATAATTAAATACCTTTAGGGGAAACACAAACGAATCAAATCTGCAGAAAAGATGGAGATAAATTCATCAGACACAGTAAGATAGCTTAGCAATGCAGGGTGTTCAGGAGACAGCAAATTAGATTGCTGTTTGTAAGAGAGAGAGAGAGAGAGAGAGAGAGAGAGAGAGAGAAGCTACAAAGGCCAGGGAAATTCTAGTCACTCTAGTCTGCTTTCAGAGAGAAATGGCCTAACCTGACGAGAGCATGGGGAAGTGAACAGCACAACAGGGTGGGTCCATGCGTACTCTGGAGTGTTTCTCTAGGGGTCTGTGAATATGAGACCTCCACTGTGTATTGTGGATGGAGATAATAAAAAAGTGCTCTGGATAGTTTTGGAGGTTTTGCTTGTCAAGTTCTGAAGGCAAAGTTAAGCCAGCTGCAACTGACCTAGCAAGCTGAGCAACTTGGGTCGAAGGCCTGTGTCATTTTGGTCGAGGCCAAGCTTGTGTCCATCCAGAAGTAGATAACTCTGCTGTATGAGAAACAAGTGACTTACCACCCGCACTCCATGGACCCCTAAATCTACTATGATACTATGGTACTGCTATCTTTTTTTTCTCGATAGTGTTAGTATAAAAGAAGGAAAGCCCTGAATATAGGGACATTTACTACAAAAGGGCTGATTTCTAAAGATTGGTAAACTATCTGTGTGTCACTGGAGCAGAAGACCCCTGGTTTTCTCCTTCATGGCATCTTCACATTTGTGTTCATGAACAGGCCATATTCACATCACAGAATTGGTAGTGGTGCCAGCACCAAGGAGATGGCATTTGAATTATGTTTAGGCAACCAAGGTTTCACCTGCCCCTTCTAATCAACATTTCTCCCACATGATGGATAATCAATGGCCACACCCCTCTTAAAGCAAATGGAGCTCATCGATATGTGGAGGAAGAGCTAATGGCATTCTGCTCGTGGTCGCTGGGAGAAATCTAGCTTCCTTGTGATGCCGGGTCAAGAGAACGGACTGTATACTGTGGGCAGTGGTTGTTAAGTGGAGATAAGTGAAGTTTCTATTGGGAAAGCCAGGAGACCTTAGAAATAGACTAACTTTGCCGATTTTGTTGGCTTTAACGAGGCAGAGGAGAACTGTGCTTGAGTCTTCCCATCCCTTCCTGTCAAGATGGTCTGCTCTGCAAACACCAGTGCTCACTGAGGAGACTGACTCTCTTCTCTGCTCTCACAACCCAAAGGCTTTGTCAACTGAATTAATGTAGGTGCTCAAGTTCATGTCTTCTACTATCCAGACTACTGATGGAATAACACTTCATATCTAGAAACAGCAATTTAGTTTGTCAACGAAATTTGGCATTCTTTATTGGAGTAACCATTCCACCCCTGCTTTGCATCTGGAAGCCAAGACCTCACACCATTCATTTCCTACAGAAAAGCACCAGATAATAGAATCTGTTATATGGAGAAAAGTCTAGAATGCCAGGTTCATTGCTCCCTTTTTAAATTTTAATTGACCTTTGACACAAAAAAAAGAGATACTTCTCTGCTTCCTGTTCGTATTTATGACCACAGTAAGTGCAAAAGCACATTGCTTGACTGGAGGCTTGAAGCATCCCTCCACAGCTCCAGAGTGGGGATTCATGACAGGCATAGAGGACTGAACAGTTGTACCACAAAGAATTTCACTGGCTTATCAGCTGTGGGGGTGCCAAACTTCAATCCTGCTGCAGAGGGCCTGTTTTCTGAGCAAGTAAGAGGCTGTTAAGGGGTGTATAACCACATATATAAATACACACGCACACACACTTTAATTCAGTCAGGAATTTGGGGGAGCATTCTTCTTTTGAACTCTCTCTTGGTTGAAGTATCCAATCTAACCTTTTGCATATAACTTCACTAGTGATGCCCAAAGGGAACATGTTTTCTGTTTACAAAATCATCTCTAGAGAGTAATGACACTGGCCAGCTTTTTTCTCTAATTGAAGTGAGTTATTTCTTTTGTTTGTTTGTATTTTTGTTTTGTTTTTCAAGCCAATGTTTCTTTGTATAGCCTTGGCTGTCCTGGACTTGGCTTTGTAGACCAGACTGCCCTCAAACTCTCAGAGATCCATCTGCCTCTGCCTGCCTGAGTACTGGGATTATAGGCACATGTTTCTGTGCCCCGCTACTACTAGTTATTTCTTAACAAAGGAAAAGAGTAAATAATTCATTTTAAAATATGAACTTGTATTGACTAGACATTCATCAATTAAATCAGACTGATACGAAGACATTGTGATAATCGGGAGCCATCTGCTTGGATGCAGCTGCTCTGTAGGTGTTTTAGCGGGATGCACCTGAAAAGTTGGTGGGATCTACTTGCTAGATTTTCTTTTCACTTGTGTTTTGAATGCTAGGCAATGTTGACATAGCAAGGGCATACTCCATTGAAAATAGGGCATGAGAACAACTCATATTGTAGCCTTATTATTGTCTTAATAAGACACACAAGCCAACTGATCCTTGCAATATGAATGGGTTAAAAAAAAAGCTATATATGGCTTTCCTCAAGCTGGGTGGGTCTGAATTAGCCTTACAGTTCTGTGTAATTTGTTGAGGGTGGGAAGAGTTTCAAGTCAGTGCTGCTATTTACACTGCAGAGCTGGTGTCCAAAGATCCATGACACGTTCTGGCATAGTAAATCATCTTCACAGTACTAATATCCCATGAAACCCAATTTACATATAACATAGCACAGGAGATGCAAAGCCAAGAACAGACTCCAGTTTCAAAAGGCATCAGGCACACTGCTTTACTGCCACTAAGGTCCACAATTTCTATAAATCCCCTGCTGAAAAAGGTTATTAAATCACCATGGCGTTCTAGCCTTCAATCTTTAATTCCCCCCTCTTTTGACACAACATAAGAAAACTCATCTCTCTCCCCCAATCCCCTCTCACACCCCCCACCACCTTTACTTTTTATCCTAAAGCTCTTTTTGTTTGAGTGGAATTCCTAAGAATCACATACCACAACAAACATCAATTTTTAGCTTTTTGATTAGATGTGTGATATACTTGGATTTTAAGCAATCATTTAGTTTAGTTATCTTGGCTAATGGTGGTTGTGACAGGTTGATAGAAGGCGGTACAGACAAGAGGACCACTCTATCTGAGTCTAGATCTGGCCTTGCAAAAGGAAATCATAGAAAGTAACACAGGACTAGTGTGTAGCATCCTATGTGGAACGCTGCTATGCAATAATGCTGATATCAATTGTCAGCCTAGACAGTAGACTTACAAATTACAATCAGGTATGTCCTATGCCAAAGAAATCAGTGTAAACAAAGTACCAACATTGGCTTTTACCATCTCAGAATATATAATTTCTTTGAATTAGGCTACTAGACACTGAAACATTACTTAACCATGTCCCCCATAAAATAATGAACATTTATTAATAATGAGCTATATTAATATTAAAATCAATGCTCTCAACCATCATTGTCAGTTGCCTGGCCTCAGATTAAAAGGACCAGGAGCTTGCCAAAATTTTCCTTTTCACCAAGGTCTCTCCAGCATGGTTTCTCAATGTTGGCACATAGCGAATTTTGAGCCAGTACATTCTTTGTGGGAACTGCCCTCTGCACTTCAGGGTATTCAGTCTCTGCCCACTAGAAACTAATAGCAGTATCCCCTAACTGGGACTCTGCAAATGGATTATGAGCCATTGCCAAATTCCTCTGGGGCAAGGAACAAAATCGCTTCCAGTTGGCGACTATATCTCTGGACTCATAATCCTTTTCCTTCCTTCCTCTCAGGTTCTAATCCCATTCCTCCACCAGCAATATATATGTATTTCTACCCAGTCATATATCTCTTACAGCTTCTTTCTTCTCTGAAATTGATTCTTACTGATATGAATATGACTTGGAAATGCTTGTGTAATCCAAAGCAAATTTGAACCTAAAAAACAGCACACGAAATTTATTATCGAGGGGTGAAGCTTTGAAGAAAAAAAATAGTAATAACTAGAAAATGTACCTGGGCCACTGTAGGAGGAATCAAGTTGCTCTTGACTGCCTGTGGAATTCAGGTGGCTCTCTGGGAGCTATACAAAAGGAATAGTATGGGGTTAGCATGAAATTCCCCTGAAGAACAAAGTACTCGCCTTTATAGCCTGGAAGAAATTTCCACTTCTAGTTTATACCTTCTATTGATTTCCTGTGTAAATTATTCACCATAAATTTTCCATAACTTAAAAGAAAAGCTCTCTAAGTCTCATTCCCCTTGACCTACTTACTTACTCTTGGCAAGTGACAAACTTCCTGATTTTAAACTATGAAAAGTGATGGGGAGGGGGCTGGAGAAATGACTCTGCAGTTAATTAATTTTTACCTTTTTGATTAGCTGTGTAATACTCTTGGATTTTAAACATTGCTTTAGTTAGTTACCTTTGCTGATGGTGGCTCTTGGCAGAGGAATAGAGTTCAGTCTCCGCATCTGTGTCAGGCGGCTCACACCAGCCCTGTAACTCCAGCCCCAGGGGATCCCAGGTCATCTTCTGGCCTCCACAGGCACCCACCTCCACATGCGTGTTAAAAGGTGAACCCACACCACAGGTGCATATTAGCACACACACATACACATACAGAGAAATGATAAGAAATCTTTGAAAAGAAAATCGATAAGAGGTTCTAAATAATTACAATGTATTCTCCTTCTTACTGTCTTTCCTCTCTCCCCTTCACACTATCTCAGCTTATGCCCTCAACTCTACTTGCCACTTCTCTGCTTTATTCTTCTTTCCTTTTATGCACTGCGATAGTCTTTTCATGTTCTTTTGATTAGCACTTGTAGGGCAACAATTCTATTTTCCACAAGTGACCCCTTGAACACTGCTTGTGACCTCCAGTATCTAAGTGTCTAATTCTCCTTGCATTTTCATGTTCTTCTGTCTATTGGCAGATTCTGTACATACAGTGATGTACAGACATCATTGCCCACTCTACCATCATCATGCTTATGCCAAGTGCTTCTTTCAGAGTTCCCCTCTTCACTGACTTTCTCCTCTCCTCCTTCTCCTTTCTCCCAACACACTCAATGAAACAGCCTACCCATCTACTTTTTGACACGCATTCCACTTCTAGAATTCCACACAGG
Source organism: Meriones unguiculatus (assembly GCF_030254825.1). Classification (NCBI taxonomy): domain Eukaryota; kingdom Metazoa; phylum Chordata; class Mammalia; order Rodentia; family Muridae; genus Meriones; species Meriones unguiculatus. Next base: position 78,218,226 of record NC_083364.1, read on the forward strand.
CTCTTTCTCCGCTTTATAAATCTCTCAGAACCATGTTGCTTCTCTAATAGTGACAATCTGGAAATGTCCTGGATCTGGAGGTTTGACTGTCGGGATCGGATACCACGCTTACTCCTGGGATTTCCAGGCTGCTTGGTTCTTTTATCTCTCTGCCACACTGGCAGCTGCTTCCCTCTGCTCTCATCTCCAGGAACGTAAAATCAAGGCTTCAGTTGTCTGCTCTTTCATCTCACATATGCACTCTTCAACAGCCTTTCTGTTCAGTGTTGTGAAGACTCTGTGACTCTTTGCACTTAGAAGTCTCACCCATTCTCCTCTGAGTCACTCATTACAGGACACTTTTCATTGTAAGATACCCATTTGGTCACCTTTTGAGGGGTGTTTTGTTCATGACAGTCAGGAATGACCAGGCATAGTTGTAGTGGCAGGTAAGCAAAGGCAAGCTAAGAAAAGCAGTATGAGTTCACCTCTGCAATGATGGTTAGTTTATGTAGTTGATGATGCTCCTGAATGTAGATGTGTAACTTTCTCTTAAAAATTACTTTTTTCGGTGTATATGTGATTGATGTGTGTGCCTGTCACGTGCTTGTTCGCATGGGTGTAGATTCATATGTGTTTGCAGGTGCATGGGCACATACATGCCCATGTATGTGGAGACCTAAACTCATCATCAGACATCTTCCTCAATTGTTCTCCACCTTACTGAGACACTGGCTGAACCTGGACCTCACCAATTCCTGCTAGTCTAGCTAGCCAGCTTTCTGTGGGGATCCTCTGTCTCTGTCTCCCACTCTGAGATTACAGGCAACCGCTAAGACTGCATGACCTTTGCAAAAGTTCTGGGGATCAAAACTCTCCAAAGAGACTCTCTCTCAGTCCTGGGATAACTTTCTGAGGAAATTTCCTTTCAGGCTCCTGTCACAGTGGGATATGACAGTAATTACATGATGCTTTGCCTTGGTATGAAATCTCCCATTACATCCAAACTGCACAACAGTCTAACTCAATGTTTCAGAAAGTAGACACAGCACTATTTTGAAGCTCATGAAGTTTGGAATACTTGTTCTACCGGGTTAAAAGTTATGTCTATTTTTTAAGAGTGTTTTGTGAATGAACATTAACTATAGGGCCTTTGAAACAATCCTAAACAAACCCATTTCTAGCCAAGGAAAGACCTAAAATCCTAACAGTTCTAGGTGGAAAGAATAGTTCTTTCTATAAACTGAAATACCAATCAAGAGGAATCTCTTTCGGGCATCCAACTCTGTAAAATTGCACATGGGGTATAGACAACAGAGAAATGGAAGGCAACCTGAGGGCATGATTATTTGTTTTTTTTTTTTTTTTTTTTATGAGGTGATCAAAGATAGTAAGAATTGCTCTATTACTTGTTCTTTCAGTATTTAAAAAACAACAACAACTAATGATTAAAACAGCTTTAGAAGATATCTATCACTCCAAGTCCTAAGAAAAGAGACTAAAATTAGCAGTCAAAAGGAAAACAAACAAACAACAACAAAAAAAAACAAAACAAAACAAAAGAAGACAATGTGCCTCTACTCTTGGTTTGTAACCATTAATTGAAATGGCATCCCGGAAAGGATCCATAAGAATTTTGAATGCATTTGCTTGATGCATAAGAAACTTACATTGTATATACTTATACTGCATGGAAACCAGACCTCAAAACCATGCAGGGAAGGCCAGTGAAATGGCTCAGCAGGGAAAGGCAGTTTCTCTACTCCCTGAATATCTAAGTTCCATTTCTTGGATTCACATAAAGATAAAAGAGGAAACTGATTTTATGACGTTGTACTCTCGTCTCAATTTATACCAGCTCACACTTATACAAGTAATTAAAACTGGTGAATACATTTAGAAAAAAATAGCTCAGTTGTTAGGGATCTGACAACTTTTGTAACTGATCACTCTTCAAAAAGTATACTTTCTTGTGATTCTAGCAAACACCAGTCCTGGTCAGGGAAGAGACTTCCTCTCTTTCAGCTATCCAGAATACAGAATATAAGTAAGATCACTTTATGAAAAGCCCTGGGTTTGAGAATGGTGTGGCTTCATTTTCAGGTGAGAGAACTGTGGCAAGAATAGGCACAGAGGTCAGGCCTACAGAGAGTTGGAGAAGCCTAAGATAGATTGTACATAGCCACACATAGCCTTGATGTAGATGTTCCACTGAAGTAGTAGTAGTTTCAAAAGCATGAAGACCCCAAAGAGGACAAGATACTACTAACACATCCTGGCACCATTTCCTATATTGCTGTGATTTTTGAATTGGTGCTTGGGTAGGAAATGTATTGTGCCTGTGAGCATCAGGGCCTTCCTAGGTATGTACAATGCATTCGGCATTGTGAGAAGCAATGGGTCTGACTTGGTAGTGGATAGAAATGGAAAATTTAATAGAAATGTCTTGAGTTATTTGCCATGATGTTAAACAGAAGTTGACAGGTTGAAAGAGGATGCAATAAAAGAACCCAAAGTAGAGGTTAGGGAAGGGTCCCCACAAAGCATGTAGCTGGGTAGCCGGGTAGCCGGGTAGCTGGGTTGGCATCAGTCTTGAAGACTTGACATGTGGAGAAATGTAGACAAGGAGATATCCTTTTTTAGTTGTTGTTGTTCTGAATGGAAAATCAGTCTTCAGTTGAGACAAAAAGGTGACAGAACTATCTGAAGTTGCAGGAAAGTGGGTTAATCATAGATTGAGAATTTCAGAAGCCGTTCTGGAGAGGGCAGAAAGATGGAGAGGCAGAGCAAAGTTTGGGACTGAGAGTAGGGGAGAGGGTAGATGGTCAAAGGGACTTGACTACTGAGCAAAGCCTGAGGATAAACATGGGTGTGAGGTCTGAGGTCTGGTAGAATTAGTGCTTGCCAGCTTCCAACTGGAGCAGAGATACAGTGCAGTTTCTGCACCAGGGCTGGCTCAGACCCCAGAGGGTGTTGCTGGAGGCTTCACAAATGTACTGAATTGTGATTCTTCTCAGTTCTCCAAACAGTCTTGATGGGAAGGGTTTGCAGATGCCCCCAAAGAGATCCTTGAGACATCCTGTGATAAGCAGTGAGGTCTCCTGGGGATGGGTAAGTTCCAAGTCTCTCAGAAGCATTGCTGTGATCTGCGTCAGTAGGCTTTTAAAGAAATCCTGCCAGAGAAGAAGTGAACCTACTTTCCCAGTCTCCTTTGGAAACTAGCTTTGTGACTGCTAGCCTTGTGATCTAGTTCCTTCCTTTGAAGGAACCCCTGAAACTATAGTCACCCCTTAATAACCTTAACATCTCAGCTAAAATACAGCCTACTTGGTTGAACGATGATTGCGTGCCACTGGAACTAAACTCGAAGACTAGAATGTTTTATACAGAAGAGAATGTTCTGCCCTGGAATTCTTAGTGTGTGGGATTTGGGTTGGTGGGGTGTGTGTGAGACATAGAGAGACTGGAGTTCTCAGGCATAGTTATAGGGATACATGACTGGTGTTGACCCAACTCCTAAAAGGCAGACATTCTTTAGCCACCAGCCTGAAAGCTCTTGATGTTCTGGATGGAAAATGACTCCTTTGTTTTGAAGGATAATTCAATGTGAAATAAATATACATGGATTTAAAATAATACATTAATTTAAATTTGTCAGGAGGAACTTCTTTGATGGAAATTTACCTAAAAAGCAACAAATGATCTGCTTCTGCATCTAATCAGCCAATCAGACACCCCCATGCTGATTACTTAATGAACTGAAATTTTCATGCAAATTTTTTTGATTATTCACAATCCTTCCCTTCTCCCTTCCATGTGCCCCCCCAATACTCTGCTTATAATTCTTAACAAATTAGTTAATATTTTCTTCAACCATATAACAGAATTTGTTAATCAAAACTGAATTCCTAGCTAAATTTCTCTGAGCAGTGTGCAAAGCATGCAGTCAGGTAGATGAGGCATTGTCAACCAACCAAAGGATTCTTTTCACTACAAGGAAGCAGATACAAGGAGCTATATGAAAAAGAAATCAAAGGACCTGGCCATTTCCAGAAGTCTCCCAGCACAGACCAAAGAGAGGACATGATTATATCCTTAGAATGGGCTCCATACCATTTGGCATGCTGTTTCCCATGCTCGGTGTGTGAAGAACCCACTGAGCTAATAGTCACAGAGCATGGGAATCTGCTCCAGGTGCCCACAGGTACTCGATAAACAGTTGCTATTATCATTATCACTCTAGGTGGTAAATAATCCTCTTCTCCCAGGAAAGGGCTTGAATTCCAGAGCGTTTTAGTGACTTCTACACATAACACCTTAAATCACTACCTTGAGAGTGCTTCCAGGTCGTCCTGAAATGGGTTGAACTGTTGGCCTGCTCCTAAATCTATTTCCAAGCTCATAAATTCAAAGCCATAATCAAAACACTCACGTGGCGGTAGTCTGAAGAGAGCAGTTGAATACAGTTCTATCAAATCAGATCTTATACTACATGGGGCTGAAGTTGGGACAAAACAAAAAATATAAATTGTTTGGATACTGCAAAAAGGATCTTTTGAGGGTCTGTTTGGGGAGATACTCATCATGAAAGAGATTCTAGGTACACACATGGAAAGCCATAATCAGTTGTCAGAGGAGAGGAAAGGTCTAATACTTTGTGGGCTATTATAAGCTGCCCCACAGATCTGAGCTCCCACAGCAATCCTGTGCCTGAGGAAGCCGCTGAAAAGTTCCAGATTGGAAGAATCTACTGGGCGCTGAGGCTGAAGAAAGTGACCAAGAATACTCAGAGATAGAAGATTGTGTTCATAGTGCGTAAACACAACAAAGTGATGATTTCTTCCCAATGGAAAAGATAGCTGTTGGCACTCCAAGAAAAGAAAGCAAAAGAATAGTAAAATGAATTAGAAGGAACCTTGGCCTCTGGGCAGAAAGTGTCCATTGCATTCACACCAGCGTGTCAATACAAGAGCCCAGATCCTGATAGTCTTGGTTCATAACATGGTAGAAAGCATGTAGGAGGGCTGTGTATGTGTGTTTGAGCATATACAGAAGCATCTTAAACAAGGTGGAGGTATCTGAGGGTGGGTATCATCACATCTTTAATCTAGTAGGTGGGAAATACAGCAAATTTTGTTAATTCACCACCATGACTCCATGTTTTTTTTCATGGCTGTGGAGCATAGGTTAATCTTATTATCTTAGTGAATAGAAGTGGTCTAGCCCAAAGTATATTATAGGCAATAAAGCAAGCATAGTTACTTTTCTCAAGGACTTAAAAATATAGAGGAAGGTAAATGACATAAGGTAGATGGTTCCTCCATTTTATTTGTTTACTCTAGAACCTAATACCAGAAAGAAAAAAAAAAATAGGTATCATGTATATACTGAAATAAAATTTAAGTAATCTATTAAGAATTTTAAAGGGTGATATTTACTGCATTTCTAAATATGCTCAAAAGAACTGAAATAAATGTATACACAGCAATGTATATACACATTTCATAGCATTAATCATAGTAGGCCCAAAATAGAAAATAATGAACATATCCACAAACTGACAAGTGGATATATTAAAAGTTGCATGTTGATACAATGGAATATTATTTAACCCTAAGAAGAAGTGAAATATAGCATAGAGTCCCAAAAAATATTAAATGAATGAGCCAGTCACATAAGTCTACATTTTGGATATAATTTTATTCCTGGGCAATGCTTAGAATGTTCAAACATTAAGGTAGAATGCATATAAATGGTACCAGGAACTGAAGGAAGGTTCTGGAAATAGGGAATGATGGTATATAGGTAAGGAGGGGGTTTTACCTGGGGCAGTGGAATTTACTTTGGTAATAATTGTACTCTTTGAATATACCATAGCAACTAAGGTTTTTATTTCAACTAAATGAATTTCATGGTATATGAAATATTAACTGCAGCCGAAAGGACACTGTCTTCAAGGTATTGTGGGAATATACAGGATATGCTGGTAAAACAAAGTGGTGTTTCCTTGCTTTATCTTCAGTCCACTTTTCCACCTAGAGAATGTTAAAATGACTCCCTTACAGAGATGTGCTAAAGATGCTAAATGAAGCAAAAATCTCATTCAAAATCAATGTGATCTTTCAAAACTCCCTTCCTCACATCTGGGGTCATGTATCCTCTATGTACAGATTCAATCCTGCTCCAGGAACTGAGATCAATCTTGACCTTGACAAAGGATATGTATTGAACTCTAGTTCAATATTCTAAGAACATAGACACAATTGTGAGGATTTGGTCTTTGGCTGTCATTGGGTTCTATTCAGACTTTCTACACGTAGGCCCATATCTAAGTCTCACCCTTTTATATCTTGGTATGGTTGACCTTTGGCCATGCAGTGCTCTTGACACAAAGTCATTCTGCCTATCTGTGACTATCAAAACATAGCACTGTGGAGTCTGGCTGGGTTTCCTTCCTCCATTATTTGTCCTGCCTTCTGCCCAGCTTCCCTAGTGCTCCACTACAGACTCAGGAGCTCTAGCCTACTTTGATGGTACCAAACCTGTTATTTTTGTAACTCTTAGTGTGCTGAAAAAATAATTTCAGTTCTGATTTTCAAAAAATAAATTTGGTTTCTCATTCAACTCATCATTTTTAGAGAATGAAAAATGTATATTTAATATAAGATCGGGTGCTCACTACATGAGAAAGTAATCTCACAATTCTGTAAAAATGAAACTATAAAGAAATAGGTGATGACTAAAAATCATATTCAAGAAGAATAGTCATGGGGTAATAAGCATTAGTTCACTTAACTCCACAATAGCCCTGTATTAGGTTCTAATAACATAGTCATTTATTTTATATTGTTTTTGTATGTATACCATACGAATTTCTTACCTGTATTTCTCAGTTATACCTTAGATCTACAGGTTTCTTCATCTTAAATATTGCTACTTTGTGTTTTTTGACTGTACTATTTTTTTCTCTCCTTTTTCTTTCTATGTATGTTACTATATTATTCATTTTATTATTACTATTGTATGTGTATAAAAACATAAAAATGTACATACACATATACATCTTCACTTAAAAAATCCACTTAAATATGATATTTTCTGTGTCTGCCTTATTTCACTTGGCATGATATCTTCCAAGTCTTTCCATGTAGCAAGTTCTAGGGTGTCGTTATCTTTTTTAAGCCTGCATAATTCTGGTGTTGATACTAATCAGGATGTTACATCATCTATGGAACTCAATTTCTAATAGAACTTACCACCAAACTGAACACAAAGTACGATGTTTAGTTATCACAAAACAACGAGGCGTAACATTCCATCTTCAAAAGAGCTCTGGCTAGACTTCCTTTCTTCCCTCCTGGAGATGATTCATCTAGGGTCATCCAGGATCATCAAGCACAGTTTCACAAGACTGAGACAGAAACCAGAGGTCAAGTTGGAGGATGTTATTAAGGCAAGGGGTAGCAGATGAATCATAGTTTCCAAATAATTTCCCAGGAGCATAGTACACAGAGACTCGTTTTAAAAAAATGTAAGGATTCCCAAGGCGGGGGGGGGGGGGGCGGGGGGGCGGAATAGAAATCATTCTGAACTGCAGTATTTCTGTGTCTACCTAGGATACCCAAGATGTAAAGTGTCAATGGCTTTTCTTCTTTTTGTGTGTATATGTGTTAGATGGCATGGTGTCTACATGCGTGTTCACATGTGTACGGGCACATGTTTGAAGAGTGGGTGTGATTGCACTTGTACAAATATATGGAGGCTGGAGGCTGATGTTGGGAATGCTCTTCAATTGTTCTGCCACCTTGCTCCTTGAGGCATACTCTCTCGGTCAAAGCTAGAGCTTGCTCATATGGCTGGTCTTGCTAGATAGCTTGCTCTGGGGAACTTCTGTCTCCTACAAAGCCTTTCCATTGGTCCTAGGAACCTGAAATTCAGGACTCTTGCTTGTTCTGTAAACATGTTAACCGCTGAGTCATCTCCCCAGCTGGAGAACAAACATTTTAGTGTCCCGTGATGCCATATGTGAAAAGACATGGACTGAAGTTGCTACACCTGGAACGTCCGGTTCCCCAGCCAGTCGCCTCTCAGACAATAGTCTTCTTCAACTTCTAGTCCTAGGGGTGCATCACCTTGGGAATCTAGTTCTAATTCTGCCTTCAGATGACGACAGTAATTTCAACACCCACCTACAACTTCCTAAGAGACTTCTAGTTAAAAAAAAATCTTGTAAATTCCAGACATTGAAAACTGCCCAGGAAAAAAAAAATGATCCTTTATGCTGTTAAAATCTTGGATGATTTATTGTACTATCAAGTGCTTTCTACTGGGGAGATGGGAATGAATATCTAGCCAACCAACACAGAGAAACAATGATAGACCAGAGAAATTATTCTACCCACAACTAACTTGGTGGACTAATGAATTTATTGGCTTACCTATGGGTGCATGGGTTATTCAGAGGTGACTGAATCACCACCCCAGTGCGAGAGAAAAGTCATAAACAATAAGTCCTTGTTGCTCCGGACAGGACTCTCAGGCAGCTCTGTAGATTAGAAAGGTCCCCAGCCATTGCCATGAGCATATGACCTTGGGAATCCTGTTAAGTTTCATTTACTCATGGAGTTTCTCTTCTCTTTCCAGGAATGAATACTTCAGTTTGAATAAAACAATTGCATAACATACCACAGCAGCAACCTGGGAGCTGCAGAGGAGTAATAATGCTTAGGTTTCTGAGATACACAGTTCTGCTCTTTGCACTGCGTCTCAGGGATGACTGCTGAGAGAGAAGGAGACACCAGTGTGCAGGAATCATATCAGTCCCAGAGATGCTCAGCTGTGAATCACCATGAATGATCTATCCATAAAAACCTCTTCACTACTTAAGCCACACTTCAGACGTGAGTTTTTCAAAACAATTTTTCAAAAATTTCTGGAGATCTGTGTGTGTGTGTGTATGTGTGTGTGTATCTGTGTGTGTGTGTGTGTGTGTGTGTGTGTCTGTGAAGTTTTCACTCTGACTTCAGTTCTTGGTGTATATTTTCCAAGGTATCCTCATGGAATTTTCCATAGAGACAAATGGTTAGGACAGCAGAGGGGATAATGGTGTCCATGCCTTGCTTCTTAGCTGCACAGCTGGAAATGACAGAAATGGATGGTTGAAAGAATCCCCATATTCCTTCTGCCTTGGTCACAAGGCTAATTTTAAAAGGGCATATTTAGAGTAATTATTTGGAAACTGTATTGGTTTCCAAACCAGCATTATTGGTTACTCAGCAAGCTGTAAATTAGGCATCCTGGATTCTCGTACCTGTCCATTTCTCCTCTCCTCATGATTAGAATTTTTGCAAATGATGCGATTTCTCCTGCCTCAACTTCTCTTCCAAATAAAGACGCTCATAAAACATGCCGTCTGCAGAAACCTCAGGAGGAAAGAGAAGAATGATTTTAGCCGTAACCTCCTAACCCACTCAGCAGACCGTCAGCCAGCAGCCTCATTCTCCCTTTGGCACTCAGAGCATTCTGGTACCCCTTGCCCTCAAAAGTGCTATCAACATAATGAAAGTTGAGGTGAAAATTAATCATTTAGTAAGCTTCTTCCACCTGTTATAAAAACCTTCTGAGGGTGAGTTGAACCTGGAGAAGCTTAAATGTCTGTATTGGACTTCTGTGTGGCTGTTCAATTAGCTCTCCATCTTTACAGGTTCAGCAACCAAATTCAACCAATGAGGACCTGAATTGTTGGGTGCCTGTAATGAAAGTTTTCAGATTTTGTACAACAAACTATTTATTTAGCATTTGCAATGCCTTGGGCATCATAGAGATTCCAGAGATGATTTAAGGCCAACAGGATAATATGCACAAGTTGTATACCACTGCTATAACCATTTCACGGAAAGACTTGAGAATCAAGGAGTTGGGTATCTGAGGGAATGCTGAAACCAATAACACACAGGTGAAATGGATGACTGCCTCTCTGAGAAATCTTAGAAAATCACGAGAAAAGGAATGCTGTTCATATTTTACAGCAAGTACCTTAGATTTTGACAGATATTCTGCCTCTGATTTCCCACAGCCTGTCTCTCTAACAACCTACAGCATTACATATTTTCTAGCTTTTTATGCCCACTGGACTCTAAGCTGCTATAAATTGCACGTGTCTTATGCATCCCAGTCCTAGGAATGGGTAGGATAAAATAAAACCTTAACAGATTTTTTGATAAATTAATAATATTTTAACTTTAAAGAGAAAAAATATATAGGGGCCATAAATCTAATGGTGTTTGGGAAGTAACCACCTGGGGACCCATACAGAAGCCCAGTTATATTTATATTTGGGTTTTAAATCTCAGCCCTTGATAACAAAATTAGTTTGAATGTGTTCTCAAATCTCCTCCTGGGTAAGGGAAGTAAAAAGGTTAGCAGTGTCTGATATTTTTAATGACACTTTTGTATTTATTACACTCATTTTTAAGACACTGATCTTGAAACTATTTGTCAAAACTTGTTATTGTCACTTTACAGATTAAGAATGCAAACAAGAAGGTAAAGTAGTTTCCTTAGTTATTCAAGAAGGTGACAGGCACAGTCCAGAACTTCAGGGTCTAAGATTCCTATCTCCTCATTAGAGCCTATTGCAAAATTCTGGAAAGAACAGAAGTAGTTGTTTATACTTAGAAAAAAAAATCAATTTTTGGATCTTGGTCAGAAGCCAGAGTGTCTGTTCCACACCTTAGTTGGGATGCAGTCATTTTTCATCTAGGGGCAAGCACTGTTGGAGCTAAAAGCTTTCTGCGTATTTATGTGAAATGAAGGATGGGAAGTTCCCTGAAAATGTCTGAGGGCTTAATTCAATTGATGTTGGCACAATCAACTTCGGGACTCATCCAAATCCATTATTAAGGGTTCTTGTGCCAAAACTATGATGAAAAGAAAAAAATAAAAAAGAATAAAAAAAGAAACAATGCGGAATCCTCAGGAGTTCCTTCTGTTCTGTGTTTTAAGGTAAAGTAATAGAATCTCCCGTCTTATTGGTCAATATTGGTCTTGGACCAATATTGGACACTCAAAGAAAAAGTAAAACGTTGACCTTCGACTTCTGGCTTATCCTTTTACTGTATGTAGCAGCACTTCATGATTCTCCACAGTGTGAGAGATTGCACAGAAAGCCATTTGTAATCATGCAATGGCGACTAGAATATACTAGCATTCCATATTTTTATGGTCATCCAGCAGAAGTTATAGATCTCAAGAAAGAATTATAAGATTGCTGCTTTCTGAAGTCACTGTTTAAGTATCATGACATATTTAAAACTAAATATTTTATCATTCCTGACTTTGCTACACTTATGAAAATATAATCTAATTTAATCTCCTCACTAGTTTACTTAGAACTTTCTAGAAAACCTGATATTCCTAAAGAAGACTATACCATTTAAAGTCTTGTTTTAAGTTACTCCAGGGGAAAAAAAAAAAAAAAAACAAAGCAGGATGATTTTTTTTTTCAGAATAATCACATAAGTAGGAAACACAGAGTCTACCTGCTTAAGCAATGAAGACATTATCCTTGTGACAGAAAATGCTGAGGCTGGGCATCTCTGAAGCATGACATAGGAAGGCTCTGGCTTTTAACGTTTCTGTGTGACAGATTAATGACTGGCTCCTGTCCAGGTTCAAGATGTTAGAACCAGGTCTAAATGCCAAATCTAAATAAAATGATGACCAAGATCATAAAAAATAGTATCACATGTTCCATGTACAACTTTCAGATATGAAGAAACCTTTTCTAGCAACGTCCTTGTGTAGTTAGTTAACTAGACATTTAGCACATCCCTGTGTTTAAGCCAAGGACTGGCAACAGTATTCGGGCTGCATTCCGCTTATACCAATTAATGCCCACCCTTGAATCGGGTACACGTAACTACTTTCTTCACCTGTGATGAAGACGATAGCTAAGTGAGGAAGGAAGTGGCTGGTGTGACGGGAACTGGGGAAGTGAATGGAGGTTGAATAGAAGGACAATGGTGTTTTCGAAAAGTTTCTGCAGTCTATTTCATTATTTCCAGTCCCTCTGCATTCTGCTGCTTCCTTTCCCTTCTCATTATTATTAATCCTATCCCAGGACTTGACAACTGCCATAGTCTGTTTGCTTCTACAACAAAATACCACACTCCTGGGACTTCTAGACCACAGTGTTTTCTCTCACGTGTGTCCAGTTGGAGATCAAGGCTATTGCAGAGTCAGTGTCTGCTGAGGAACTGCATACTGATTCAGAGCTACGTTCCTGTGGGTGTTCTAGGGGGAACTGGTTCCACAGTTCTCTGTTGTTTCTTTTTAAAGGGCTCTAGTGTCAGTCATGAGAGCATCTCCTAATAGAGTAGTGTTGGTGGTAAAGAATTTCAACATAAGGATTTTGAGGGGTTTTGTGGTAAAGATAATGAATTGCTAGCATGGAATTCTTAGCATAAAGGTTATGTCTGTCCTGTAAAAAAAAAGAAACAAAACAACAACAACAAAAACACCGAGTCTTTTGAACATATTAAGAAAAGGCAATTCAAAGAGAAAAAGAATAGCAACAAGCCAGAAACTCAAGGAGGTCTATCTTCCAACATAAACAAAAGCCTTTAGGGCCTGCTGTTCCACTAATTACCAAAGGCAAGGATAAAATAAAGCATAGAATAATAACAGAACAAGAGACTACTTTTTCCCCTATTTTCAAAAGCTCATTATATACTATAAATGCAGATGGGTAACAAGGGGGAAGTAAGATTCCAAGGGCCCCATACAGGGTCTGTGGTATTACAGAATGAAAGAGAGCTGAGTTTTTAAATTGAAAACAAGATAAGTAATTATCTGCAATCCTTGTTCTACGAACGTGGTAATTAGAGTGGATCCCCACTCCCAGGTCAATACTCTCAGCTCAGAACTGATAGAACTCCCCAGTTTGATGTTAACAAAGTAAATAGAACAATATATATCCAAATCTGCGGGGAAGACAAGAACATGATTGGGAATCTTCCTCCTGTAATTGTTGCCTTCTATGGATGGGAACTACAGGTAATTTTAATAAACTCTCTACTACCGCAATAGATGGCATTCTAGAGAAGAAAATACCTCATTAGTGGCTCAATCCCAGATTCCTTTATAAATCTCAGGCTTGAAGATAAGAAATAATGGCAAATTACTCCTTATTTAAATAATTTTAATCTGGGAAATATACATTATTTAAAAAAATTGAAACCTCTGCTGACTTTAAGATATGGAAATGACTTAGACTACAGAGCAGTATGAAAGAAATGTCAAAGAAAAGATGCTGGCTGTCAAACACAGTTCCCTAGGTCAGAAAAATGCCAAGCATTAACATCTAAAATAATAATCTGGTCTTGAAATTCTAATTGTTATTAAGTAGCCATACTTAAAGGAAAGAGTTCAATCTTCAGGATAGTATAGTTTTCATCACCAAGGTAATTCTAGTGGGGCCAGTGAGTCTGCTCAGTAAGGAAAGATGCTTGTTGCTACCCCTGACAGCCCCACTCAGCAGAAAGGAAGAATCACCTCCAGCAAGGTGTCCTCTGACCTGTACCTGTAAGCAGTAGTGCATGTATGTGCAGGCACACAGGCACATGTAAAAATAAATGAATGTAATTTGTAAAGGTTTATATTAACTGTGGGTACTAACATAAGGCACTGAACATCCTTCACCATTTTTGGAAATTAATGATTTATACTGAGAGTATGAATAAGCAGAGTGGGAGTTTGATTTTAGGGGCCAAAGTTGATACATGTTATGAAAGCTATGTTCAAAGGATATCAGATAAGGAAGAATTTAAAGGTCATGTCCTTCATGTGAATCCCTTAAATAGAGAAAGGAGTGAGACTTCACAGTGATAAGTGGTCTAGTTTATACTTAATTCTGGTTCCCAATTGCACGACTTCCTGTGAAGGTCATTGTGAGGTCCTAAATAACAAAAGAGGAAAGGTATGAAATGAATTGAAAAAAAATTGTGCTTGAGACACACACTGTGTATTATCAGCCAAAACTTCCGTGAATTTAATTAGGAATATCTAATACAAACACGTGAAGTTATGAACGCTCAGCCCTGGTTGCTAATTCTTAGCGTACAATAAACTAAATCTCTTTTGAAAAAATTGCTTTCACATTGGTTTCAGAAAGCCCTCTGAGTCTTGGTAAAAGCACCAATTCTATTTCCATTTTTCCTCCCCTTCCAGTTTTATATAAAAGGTGCATTTTCATTAGGGGAATTAGGTAAGTAATTCTCTTGGAAAGATGCAGCTGTCACTTCGTAACACAATCTTTCTCCTACCCTCTTCACCCGAGCTGGCAGTGACCTGACTCCACTAGGCAGTGGCCCGGGCTTGCAGGGACGCTGCAGGCTGCTGTGACAGCTGACAGGATACCGGTAGCAGTGAGGTGTCAAGCCATCCCTTCCCCAATTCCATTTGTTGTGGAGATGTGCTAACTTGAAATTCCCTGAGAGTCACTTCAGGGGAAATATTAGTAGGTAGTACAGATTTCTGTTCAGCTACATGATCTGCTTTAGGAGAGAAAATTTCTACTAGCATCACCTCATTTAAGTGATTTTTATGGTCATTGATATGAATATCTTGGGGCTATATTCCAGAGTGTCTGTCTTCTTCATGTTTAAGCAAGTGGAAAGATGGAGTCAGTTTATAAATGTTTTCTACCTCTGTGTCTATGGGATAGGTGAGTGTTTATTTTTTTGTCCTCAGTAAGGAATCACAAAACACCAGTTCCATACGCAATATTATAATATCCAAGCACCAGATTTCTTGTGTTATTGTTGGGTTTAAAGGATCATTCATTTGTCTTTGCACAGATGTGTGAGGAAATGCAAAATCAACAAGATATGAAGGACAGAGAACTGTGAAAAAAATGCAACTCACCAGTTTGTATGTTCAAAGAGCTTCCTGATCAGAATAATCATTAAAATATCAATACTTACATAAAATCAGTAAGAATCACGTAAATATTACCCCAATAAAAGTAATTTTTACCTGAATAAAAAATAATAATTTGGTGATCTCAGCGAAGTTATATGGCTTTCAAAAATGGACCTTCAACTTAGATTTCTACACTCTCGTTCACATCCAAATACTCATGTGTAAGGGCTACTTTATATCTCTGCTTTCACTGTCTCCAATCATAAGAAGGTTGGGCTAGATTATTTCTAAATGCAAACACCGATTTATGATACCTTGAAAATATGTGCCATGTTTTTATTGTGGTTTGCATCGCAGATGATAGATCAGTTAGTAGATTACTGAAGCATTTTCTCTGATTTACTTGAATGTGGACTACTCAGAAAAGTTCTCCATTCTAGCAATGGTTTAACAGTGACTTGGCATAAAAACACCTGTACTTCCTGCTTTCTCACCAATTAAATATTTATAAGTAAGCACATTGTGATTCCTTTTTAAATAAGATAGACAGAAATTCTATCTGAAGCTACTATTTACACATGACATGTTTGCTTTTTGGTTTATTTTGTTGATTTTTGCCAATCCCCCATGTGGTTTTTACTGAAGGCAAGGTTATCTTGCCATCCTTGATTTGGGGCAATCAGCCATCACAAAACAGTTCTTGGTAATAAACATTAGAAGGAAAGACCTGCAAACAGCTTCCGAATGATAAATAAGGATATCGTTTTCCAAATGGGAAACAGGAGGAGGTTAATTCAAAATAAACCGCGATGAGGTTTCTTACCGAGTTACCATCACCGCCTTTCAAAACGAGCCGTCATTACATGTGAGAGCAATTGCTCATCTGAACATCTTGTTTTCTTGTCTGATTGTTCTCCCCAGGTATAATGCTTCCCAATAGGTCAATCAGTGGTTTTAAGCCGCTCTCCAGACTACTTAACGGCATCGTTGGTCAAAGTGCACATGTTACATAAATTGCCCTCCTTTTCTTTCTCCCATCAGGGACACATGCTTTCAAGATTCTTATGCTGGCCCGCCTTTGCGTTCTGGTGCTCCGAGAGTTTCACAACTGCTACCTGCAAGATCAAACTGTTTTTGCCCAAGTTGTAAGGAATCAAGGTTAGAGATGATTTCTCCCCTGTCAAGAGACATACCTTACCTATTGTATAATACACTCACATGGACTGAAAAGCTTGAGTCTCATTTCCCTCATCTAAGAATGAATGATATAACATGCATTTGCTGACTTCATGTGAGACCAATATTTGGAATAAACATAGTGTTATGGCAAGGACATAGCAGACACAAAATAAATAGTGGTTGCAGCTCTCATAAAACTTTGAGAGGATCTCTTGGTTTTGAAAAGTCAATGTTGTCCTGTATGGCTATATTCAGTTTAAATAACACATACTTGTATCGCTTTACATATAGCTGTATGCGGTCCTGAAAAATGATGGGGTGAGAAAGTTTCTCTTTATGTAAAAACTGTATTTCATTACTTTATTATGTAATAGGAAAATAGTCTTTGGATAGAGGAGGGAACCATTTCTAATCTTGATTAGAACAATTCCATGTGGTAGCTCATAGCCACAAAACATGTTTGGATTATTTGTTGATCTCACCGGAAAGAGCAAGGAAAAATTCAAGGGGGGGGCATAGCTACTGATGGGATGGGAGTAGGTTATTGTGTGAGGAAGTAAAAGAAAATAAGATGGGAGCTAATGATGGCCTGCAACAGGAATTCTCTTCTGGGCATGCGATGAGAGCTCTGTGGGAGGAGAGCAGACAGGGCATGGCCACTGAACAAGGTCATTCAGAGAAAACGAGAAGAGTTTTGCGATACAATAGTTACTTATACTACATTTAAAAATTCACTTTAGAGGATTCCACTAGCTAATCCAACCAAAGTCTTCATTCAATAAAGACATTGGATATGCATGTTTTTCAAGATGTGAAAGACTACGTGAGTGCTAAGAAATAAACCTCTCAACCATCAGTTATTGAAGTGACAGGAAATCTTGTGTTTTTCTGCAGCCTATGGTTGGTAGTCTGGACTAATTCATGAGTGTGGTGTCAGAAAGAGGTAGAGGTCAATTGAACAAGGCAGATCTCTACTCAGCATTGACTTGAAGAAGACCCCATGAATGTTAGTCATGGTTAGTCAACCACCCCATGGTGATGGTGCTCCTGATGATGGCCTACTCTGCTCCTCCCAGCACACCGTCAATTTATTAGCATTTCATTGTTATCAGGAAGGTCAGTCAGTTAAATGTACCTAATTTTTACGACTTTGGGGTGTTGCTCAGATAAAAGATTCTGTTTGATTAGAAGACATCAAACTACATATCTGGGCTCAAGGCTTAGGAAACCACATACTATTCCCACAAAGGACTTCTCAAAGGTTTCTTCATCGTTTTTTCAGACTTCCCATATTTTTTTTTGGTGGTTCCTTTTGGAGATCTGTGTGACAATTTGGCTAAAACAAAAGGGCCTTTTATTTTCTATTGGTCAAAACAGAACTAAGGCTTCCACAGAGGAAGACCTCCGGAGGAAGTTGTTACTGGAGCAAGGGGCAATTTGAGTTGATGATTGTAGCGTTTTATTTTGGTGTTTCAGAAAACCTCCTTTCTGGTCTCCAGAAGCCATCCAGAATCTTGCTCTCGTAAGTATGAAGTTGTCCTGAGCTTGCGAAACCCAGTTGTTTCCACACTCTGCCACTTTCTAGCTACTTGATTTGGGCAGATACTTTTCTTTCGCATTTTAAAACATGTACTTTCTTCTTACTTAAAAAAAATGGTAGAATGAAGTTAGAGACAGTTAATACGCTCTGTGTTTTTCTCCAACTCTACAAAGAAAGCATGGGTACATGAACAGCAAATTTGAGGTCTTCATAATTTCCTACAGAACAGATATTCCGAGGGCTCATGAGACCCCATCCTTCCCCGAGGTACTCTTGACAGTGGTGGCTGCAGGAAGGATGTGGTATTCTTCAGTGACATAGCCCCTGACACACACACACACACACACACACACACACACACACACACACACACACACACGGAACTATTGGGGAGGAGTGTTTCGGTAAGAGAAGAAGGTGGAGGCTAAGACGAGGTAAAAGCCAGTGAAAAGGATTAAAGTTCACTATATTTGGGCCAGGTGAGGTGCGCAACTGCGGGAGCCAGCCAGAAGCAACAGCGAGGTCCAGACTGGCTAAGACTGGCAGAAGAAAGGATTACCCCCTCCCGGGTCTGGGCCTGCGTGTCTGGACGTGTAGCCTTGTAACCCCCACCTCAGCCACCCTTGAGGTCGTCACATAGCCTCGTGGCTCGGGACAGCATGCCAAGCAAGCACCTATAATACATCTTCGTGAACATGAAGCATTTCCGGCACGGTCCCTGCCAATGGTTCTCACTCACCCTGAAAACCCCTGCCCGCTTGCCCAAGTTCATATAGCCCTTGCTCACCCGACCCCAATGAAAAGAGCTGTCTCTCTAAAAACTGTCTCCTGATCTCCCATACTCATGCTTGCACCCCACACCACTGGCCCGAGCTAAGCTCCACTCCCTCCAGTCCTGTGCACAATTGTGCCTGGGTACCCTAAGGGAAAAAGCAGACCTAGGATGGCAATTCTATATCTGCGTGAAACTGTGAAAAAAATAATGCAAGTAAAGAAAAAAAGATGTTCTGATGGTCGTATGATGACTCTGACTTGATTATTAGAATTTACCATGTAGTCAACGAGTTGTTTGCAGTCCAGAGTAGGTCCCGAAAACATTATGTATACCCACAGATGATTGGAACACAGGATAGGAATTCTTGAGTCACTACCTCTCCTTTTCAAAAATTTAGTATGGGAGTGTGTGTGTGGGGGATACATATTTATGAGGGTGTATATGCTCATGTAAGTGTGGGCACATGGAGGCCAGAAATTAGGTTCCACTGTAGTGCCTTAGAACCTGTACATCTTTTCTGAGACAGAGTCTCTTCAGGGACTGATGCTGGCTGAATAAGCTCAGATGGCTGGCCAGTGAGTTCCAAGGCTCAACTTGTCTCTGCATGCCACCACACCCAGCTATTTTTTTTTTTTAACAAGGGTTGTAGGGTTGAACTCAAGTCCTCATGCTTGCATAGTAAATGCTTTGTTCACTGAGCTGTGGTACCCTAAAAAATTCCAATAATGACTCTCTATTTGAGTAGACTGAAGCTGAGAGTGCTGCTTTTAGACCTCAGTATAACACTCTGTACCCACAAAGCTCATCTTAAAAATGAGAATAACCTCCTCTCTTTTAGTGTGAAAGACAGTCTTCCATCCCTCCACCCCTGCCTAAATCTAAAGTCATTAATACAGGAATGTAAAATAAAATGAATTTAGTTCACAAATAAATGAAAATGGTGTATTTAAATGAGGATGAGGTTTCTCTAAGACATGATAGGCTGTTTAATCAACTGAAATCATCAACAACATAAAGGACAAATTCTAGGATGCCTGTGGTATTGTATAAATGGAGGGACAGCCAGCCATGGTGGTGCACACCCACAATCACCTCCGAGAACAGCCTGGTGTACACAGTGAAGCCTTGATGACAAGGAAGATAGAAGGGATAAATGGAAGGAAGGAAGAGCTGAAGGAGGGAGGGATGTAGGGGCAAGAAGGAGAAAGGGAAAAGGTAGGGTTCAGAGAAGGGGGAGGAGAAATAAGACAAAGGAGATGAAAGAAAGGCAGGCTTCAGGACCCCAAAGTAACTGAATTGAGGTTTTAGACAAAAATCGTTTCTGAATAGGCACATATTTTCATGCAAAAGATGAAATTAAACATTTAGAAACAGATTCTGGGAGGATTTCTGTTAAAATCTCCTTCAAGTGCACAGGGAAGAATAGATGTGTTATGTGAAGGACCTCTGTGGGCCACAAAAGTACTTGTCTATCTTTTTTAGAAAGGAATTATTTATTTAATTTCATGTGCATGAGCCTTTGCTTGTATGTCTATGTGCATCACATGGATGCCTGGCCCAGGGAAGTCAGAAGAGGGTGTTGGATTCCCTAGAACTGGAGTTAAGGATGGTTGTGAACCACCATGGGGGTACTAGGAATTGAACCCGGGTCCTCTGCAAGAGCAATGCTCTTAACCTCTGAGTCATCTCTTCAGCTTCAACTTCATTATCTTTTTTAAAAATTATTTCAGTTTATTGACTTTACACCTCAAGAGTACTCCTCCCTTCTTTCCTCCCAGTACCCCCTATTCCCTCTCCTTCCCTTTTCTCCTTTTGCCTAGAAAAGGGGATCCTCCATCCTTCCCCATACCAGCCTTCCCCAGCACATCAAGTCACATCAGGACTGAACATGGACTCTATTGCCAACTTAAGTATCTTACCTCTGTATTATCCTCAGCTACCAGTGAAAAAACTCTGAGATTGAACAAATGCCCAGCTTTTGGGATTCAGATAGCAATAAGATAACAAACAAGCAAGCAAACAAACACACCAACAAAAACAAGTCAAAACCCTTACAGGAAGCCCTTCCACTGTGATTTCCCCCAGAGCTCCGCTAGCATGGATCTCTGTGCTTGACTGCAGGTCACACTTGCCCATTCCATCTGAAATGCAAAATAAACTCCATGAATTGGAACTCACTTAAGTAACTCGCTGAAGGCTGATTTTCCTTTTTCTTGCTAATATTGATTTTAGATGAATCTCTACACGTCTTAGATGCTAAGACATAAGTGGTAAATGAATTAAACAGAAGATGAGGGCTTTGGAATTGGTGTCTTCTGTGGTCAGGTACCTTCGCAGTCAAGTCTCCCCACTTGTGTTCTGTATTGGAGAGAGAGCTCAGTGGTTAAGAGCACTTGTTGCTCTTGCTGAGGAGCCACGTGACAACTCACAACTGCCTGTCAAACAGCTCCAGGATATCTGGCACTGGATATCCTGTTCAGGCCTCTGCAGACACCAGGCACACTCATAGTGCAGGCGCGCACACACACACACACACGTAGGCAAGATACTTTAGTGTAGGTAAACAAAACAAAACAAAACAAAACAAAACATTTTTTTAAATTGGGGAGTATTTGATTGAAAATACATGGATTGCACTCAAATGCTTTAGTCAATATAACATATCTGTCATGCTTTTTAAATTTATTACTCACATTAAAATATGGAAACTGAGCATAATGTTGCATGTGGGTGATCCCAGTTACCGAAGATGATGGGACAGGTAGACGTTACCATCAAGGACAACCTGAAAAACATCAAGATCCTGTTAGGAAAAACAGGAGATGTTTACATATAGTAGGATCCAACTTTGCAGCTGCCTAAAAACAGAAAAGAACCCTGCAAATGATGACCTTGGTTTTAAGATTCTTTCAGTCACTTAAGATTGTGTAGCAATCTTTGTCACACAATGTCACAATGTTACTATCAAAGGGAGTACAGGAAGAAGAGCTGTTCTTTCATTGTCCATAAATTAATGATGGAAACATTATTTTTCTTGGCATTTCTAATGAATGAGAGCTGCCTGCTCTTTGTGAGCAGATTCCAACAGGTCAGATTTAACAGTAAGATAGATGAGGAACTCTAGCACTGGCTGCCTTTGAAAGCTGCTCTTTAAAAAAAAAAAAAAACACTATTGGTAAAGAAACTCAAAAGTTTCATAAATAATCAAAGGCTTCAAAAGCTCAAATGCTATAAGCAGCCTTTAAAAATGTATCTGGGGATTCTAAATCTGATTTATTTTGTCATGCATTTATAATTTTCATTATGTTATAATGATCTTTCTAAATTACTCAGAATTTTAATGATTAAAAATGATTAACCAGGGGTCTTTTCTGAGACTGATTCTTCAACCAAGGACCATGCAAAGAGATAACCTAGAACCCCTGCACAGATGTAGCCCATGGCATCTCAGTATCCAAGTGAGTTTCCTAGTAAGGGGAACACGAACTGTCTCTGACATGAACTCAGTGGCTGGATCTTTGATCACCTTCCCCTGAGGGGAAAGCAGCCTTACCAGGCCACAGAGGAAGACAATGCAGCCAGTCCTGATGAGACCTGGTAGACTAGGATCAGAGGAAAGGAGAGGAGGACCTCCCCTATCAGTGGACTTGGCGAGGAACATGGAAGGAGATGAAGAAGAGAGGGCGGGTCTGGGAGAAAGTGAGGGAGGGGGCTGCAGCTGGGAAACAAAGTGAATAAATTGCAATTAGTATAAATAAAACAAAATAAATCACTCAAAAAAAAAACCCAAAAATGATTAACCAAAATGTAACTGCTTACCTATCCATTTTCTCTATTCTAAAAAATGTTATTGACTAATATTGAACAGCAAATATAAAATGAAGATGATGGCTTGGAAATGATCTTAATTTATCTTCTGACTCACCAAGGGATTAATTAGATCACAGGTAAACTGCTTCAATTGGTTCAGTCGACTATGTTGTTTCAGAAAACAGAATACCCAGATCTTAGGCATGCTGATAGAAATTGTCCTAAACATAATTGATAATGAAAAATACTGGCAAAAAAAGTCATGAATCTTGGAAACAACAATCAACAAGGAAAACAATTATATCAATGTGATGAGTAACTGGTGCTTTTGTATAGTGTTTAATGATAGAAATAATCATAAATTATTGGACCTCAAATGGAATTAAGAGACTTCAAAGTTGAGGCCTAACAGTAGCTAGGATATGGAGAAGTGTCTTTTTTGCTTGACAGATAAAAAGACCAAAGCCTAGAAGTTAGATGATTGATGTGGGTCTGTGGCTAATTCTGATTTTTTTTTCGATATATTTTCTATGGAGGATCTTTAAAATACATAAACGCGACGTTGACTAAAGGTTGGCCTGGATTGCTTACCGGAGTGGACAGGAGTGGAGACTACAACCATTTGAAAATCCTCTTGCAGGATATCAGATACTGCCTAGATATGTTTGTGTGTTTATTTCATAAGGCACTTTGTTTAGCTTTTAGGATAATGAAACTAAAGTTTAGAGAGGGCACAGTTATCATCAGCTCAAGGTCTATAAAGTTCTGCTGTGTTCCTTCAGTGAGGCTGATACTCCGGCTATCGGTTAGACTTTAGCAAGTCTGTTGCTTGTGATACCATTCCACAAATATATATAACACCTGAGAGTTGAATGTGCACTGGAAAGCTGAAGAAGGAGGGCTTTTGTATTCAGGAGGTCCTCATGTCCAACTAGCTTCTGGAAAATCTGGTAAAAATCAGACCCTCAAGAAACTGACTTGGAAAACTCAACATTGGTCTCATATTTTATCTTTCCTCTGAAAGGTTATTAATGCAAATGTTTTTAGCAACAATTGGCAAATACATTTTCTACAGTGATTTCCCATAGTACAGAAATACCAGGTTTCAGAATCATTTCATGATTAAATACATTCCTAAAATGTTTCATTGTCAAGGGCTCTAATAATTCAAATACGTTAAATAGTATAACATAATGAATGTTAAAAGCTGCATTCATATTCAACTCCGTTCAACAGTGATCAGTCATGGAAATGGGGTTGCAAAGCAGTGGCACTACTGTGTTACACTGAATTGTCAATATAATGTGTGTAATATATTTCTAAATCTTTTAATCTTTTTATGTCATATGCAGCATATATACTGTGAGTAAGAAAGTATCCAAAGGGACGGGTGAGTCTTGCTGTGTACAGCTTTTTCAGGCATTGTATGGCTATTCCCTGCGAATTCACACACATAACTTGACTCTCTGTTTGAAAACAGTGCTAATTATTCTATCACCATGTGTGCTTGCAGCTCTGATAAGACTGACGCATGACAGAGAGGCCTGTCCACACTGCCTAGATGAGATTGACCCTTGATTTGCAGCCACAGCTGCTGATGGCAACACACTGCTATTTTCAAACCCTCCACTTAGATTCACATTCTTCTCTGCTGCAGTGCTTTAAAAAGCATATCAGGATGCTTGCCTGTCTCCACTCAGTCCTGGCAGGCCATCATTCTACAGACAGATTTTTTAATTTGAGCTTAGGCATGTCATCACAAGTTTGTGGGCAAGTCATCTGAAATCTTCTGAAATGTGATGACTGTGTTCTTGGAGCACACATGGAGGATGTCCTGTGAAAAATTATAGATGACTTTGAAGAGTTAACACCCTGTCTCAGAACAACGATAAATCCTAGGAAGATGTGCACCATCACATAGCCAAGATTCCCCACAGTGTTGCAGGGACGGAAAAGCGCCACCCATCAATTCTCAGTCCCATGATACACTGAAGGAAGCACCACCGTACTTCAGTTTACGAATTCTTATGAAAACACCGTGCTTTATGCAAAGCCAGCCTAGCTGTCAGATATTTCCCGAGTCTTCAACACTGGTGACAGCCAAGACAAGTCAACATGTCTTCTGTGAACTTTCTTCCCAGCCGCCAAGAAGAGGTAATCTCTACTTCTCTTGGGCATGTCACTAGCCCTTTTGACCATCCCTATGGATGTAATCGAATCTTTTTTCTTTCTCTATTCAACACCTCTCACTTTGAAAGCAAGCTCTATTTCATTAAATCACTAGCACACTTCATGGTGCCTAGCTAAAAACTTCTGTTGATTAAATATTCATGGATGATTAGATAGATAAATAGATGGGAGAGTAAGTAAAATTTGGTTCAGGTATGGGCTATTTTGCTTGGTGTTCCTGGGCTAGAACCAGTTCTTCCCCAAAGGAATCGATTTAGGAAAAAATGGGGCGGGAGGTAAGTGATGTTGAATGATGTGCTTCTTGATGGGGAGCTGTAGTGATAGGGGAAGCAGCTTCCTCCCTTTTGAGCTGGGGTTTGGGAGATCAGCTCCTCTCATTGAAATGAGGAGGATGAAGGATATCATTGCTTTAGAGTTCCACTGTTTGTGTCAGCAATGATGACACAGCAAAGAAGCTTTGAATGTACACATTGAGGAACCAACTCTAACCTAGCCAATTCTCATTAACTGTGTGATTTTGGACCCGTTGCTTAGTTTTACAGACTATCTCACTATACATGGATAAACTGAAATATCATGATATCATATCTTATAGTAAGTAGGCTGAGAAAAATCTACAGTGCTGATATATAGTGTCTGACACAAACATATGGTGAAAATATTTTATTTATAATGATCATGCTCATACATAATATTATTTTTAGCTACATAATTATATCTTATTTCATTAAATTTGACATTAATATTACTTGGTACTATTGTTCAGATCAGACTTACTGATGGAAAAAGAAATGAAGTTCTGTTATTTTAAATAAATGTTGTATCAAGAAGGAGCCATATATTCTTTTAAAAACAAAACAAAACAACAACAACAAAAACAAATACAATGGAGTGACTGTGAAAAGGTCCTTATCTGGAGGACAGAGCCACACAATCTAAAGAAGAAGCTGCACTTGACATATGGTAGAAAGAGGCACTTAATACATGATGCTATGTCACTCTCAAATGTATGTATTAAAATCTTAACTAATGTGAGGGCATCAGGAGGTTGGCCTTTTTGGGTAAAACTCTGAGGGTGAAGTCTCATGATGAATTATTTATTGCTCTTTCATTCTAACTGGAGAAGATGGCTGTCTGCAGACTACACAAGCTCTAGCTGAACAAAATGCCTATGGTATGGATGTTGTGTTCTCTCTCCAAAGCACTGATGCATTGAAAGTTTAGTCCACAAGGCAGCAGCATTAAGAGCTGGAAGAGCCCTTTTCCCACATTGTGTAGTGGAAGATAACTGGGGATTGCTGTCAGAAGGGGTTAATGCAATCTTCTTGGCATATTGATGATTTCCTGGGAAAGTAGGCTGTTTTAAAGAACTTGAGTGTGCCCCCTTCCAATCTCTGGCTTCTTGCCACATCATGGAATCTCTTCAGCACACAGACTTATGCCACCATTACCTGAGTCCATCTGAGAACAAAATCATATACTCAGTACTTCTAGAACTATGTACTGAACAACTCATTTTTCTTTATAAATTACCCAGGCTCAGCAATTTGGGAAAGGCAGTGTGAAATAAGTTAATACAATACACATGTTAATACCCTGGTCTCTTATTTTTGGCCTTCAGAAGTTAGGGAAATACATTTATGTTATTTATTTCACTATGCATTCTCAATTTATAAAGATACTTGTGTATCAATGTAATGAGTTCATGACTGCTGTGAATTTGACAATAATATTTCTATATTTCACTCACATTACATCTTCTATGATTACAGAGGGACAGAACTGTCTGAACTGTGTATTTACTTTATGTATCCTAGCATTAGGTTCTTCAGATGATAATCTTTCCTTCCTTCAGAAGAGTGAAATCTGGTGATGAGAATAAACAGGTGACCCAAGAGGATGAAGCCTTGATGAGTCACTCTGAATGTTTCTGAACAATTTTCAGGTTGTTATAACAACCAGGTTCAGTCTCTGACATGAGCCTGTTAACTTTGACTCTTTCTGCCTCCTTCCTGTGCTTTCACATGACCCTCATGCTGCAGCTTGGACTCTCTGTGTGTCATAGACCACGCCTCCAAAACCTGCCCCCACTCGCTGAAGTGACCTGTTCTCCAGCTGCCAAATGAACTCTGTGTTCTACCTGGTTGTTATGTTTTTGTTTTTTTTTTTCAGAGCTCTAATCTCAGATATCGGTAGATTCTGTGATTGAAATTATGTAAAATAAGGTCTAAGTGACTGGGCACACTTGCATGAGTAAACATTCTGTTAATTTGAATAAGTGTTTAGCTGATCACCCATCTGATTCCTTTCCCCTCCCTTTCCTGGTTCATAAGAGAAGCACAGACCTATAGCTTGTTTTCTCCCTTTTAAATCTCCATTAAGATGACCTCAAGTACAAGTTAACTTGTTGCATGCCAAAGAGAAACGCCATGGGAGGATACATTGTCTTTAGATAAGATTTTGGCTATTTGGAAAATTATCTTTACAGAAGCTTTTCAGTTTCATGAGGTCCCATTTATTGATTGTTGCTCTGAGAGCCTGTGCTGTTGGTGTTCTGTTCAGGAAGTTGTTTCCTGTGCCAATGAGTTCTAGGCTGTTCTCCACTTTTTCTTCTAACTGATTTAGAATATCTGGTTTTATGTTGAGGTCTTTGATCCACTTGGACTTTAGTTTTGTGCAGGGTGATAAATATGGATCTATTTTTATTTTTCTGCTTGTAGACATCCAGTTGGACCATTACCATTTGTTGAAGATGCTGTCTTTTTTCCATTGAATGGTTTTGGCTTCTTTGTCAAAAATCAAGTATTCATAGGTGTGTGGGTTTATTTCTGGGTCTTCTATTCAGTTCCATTGATCATCCTTTCTGTTTCTATGCCAATACCATGCAGTTTTTATTACTATAGCTCTGCAGTACAGCTTGAGATCAGGGATGGAATAACTCAAGTGACAACATATGCTGGAAAGGTTGTGGAGAAAGGGGAACTCTCCTCCATTGCTGGTGGGAATGTAAACTGGTACAACCACTTTGTAAGTCAATCTGGTGCTTTCTCAGACAATTAGGAATAGTGCTTCCTCAAGATCCAGCTATACCACTCCTAGGCATATACCCAAATTTTGCTCAAGTACACAACTAGGACATTTGCTCAACCATGTTTGTAGCAGCTTTATTTGTAATAGCCAGAACCTGGAAACAACCCAGATTTTCCTCAACAGAGGAATGGATACAGAAATTGTGGTACATTTACACAAAGGAATACTACTCAGCAATCAAAAACAAGGAAATCATGAAATTTGCAGGCAATGTTGGGGTCTAGAAAAGATCGTTCTGAGTGAGGTATCCCAGAAGGAGAAAGACACATATGGTATATACTCACTCATATAGTCCTACTATGATAAACATAATGAAATATATACACTTAAAGAAGATAAACGAGAAAGAGGACCCAGGGTAATATGATCAATCCTCACTTAGAAAGACAAATGGGAGGTTCAT
Source organism: Meriones unguiculatus (assembly GCF_030254825.1). Lineage (NCBI taxonomy): Eukaryota > Metazoa > Chordata > Mammalia > Rodentia > Muridae > Meriones > Meriones unguiculatus. The sequence continues at coordinate 78,246,114 of NC_083364.1, forward strand.
TGGACGTAGGAGAAAACAAGTAACAGGACAGAAGCCTACCGCAGAGGGGCCCTGAAAGACTCTACCTAGCAGTGTATCAAAGTAGATACTATAACCAAACCTTCGGCAGAGTGCAGGGAACCATATGAAAGAAGGAGGAGTTTGTATTACGTGGAAAAGATGGGAGCTCCATAAGGACCAAATATATCCGGGCACAGGGATCTTTTCTGAGACTGATACTCCACCAAGGATCTAGGTATGGATATAACCTAGAACCTCTGCTCAGATGAAGCCCATGGTAGCTCAGTAACCAATTAATTTCCCATAGTAAGGGGAATAGGGACTATTTCTGACAGGAACTCAATGGCAGGCTCTTTGACCTCCCCACTCCTCAATGGAGGAGCAGTCCTGCTAGGCCACTGAGGAGAACTTTGCAGCCAGTCCTGAAGATACCTGATAAAACAGGGTCAGATGAAAGGGGAGGAGGTCCTCCCCAATCAGTAGACTTGAAAAGGGGCAGGGAGGAGATAAGGGAGTGAGGGAGGGTTTGGGAGGGAATGAGGGAGTGGGATACAGCTGGGATACAGAGTTAATAAAATGTAACAAAGAAAGAAAGAAAGAAAGAAAGAAAGAAAGAAAGAAAGAAAGAAAGAAAGAAAGGAGAAAATTATCTTTAAGAAGAGATGTTATAAACTTTACTTCCTAAGTAATTTAATTATGTCATTCTGTTTTTAAAACCTTTTTATTGATTCTTTGTGAGTTTCATATGCTGAATCCCAGTCCTGTTCATCTTCCCATTCCCTTGTATTTGCCCTTTGCCCTTGCAACCTCCCTCCTAAAATAAAACACACACACACACACACATACACACACACACAAAACAACCAACAAGCAAACAACAACAAAAAATAATGACAAAGTGTTGAAAACATTTCATCATGTAAGCTGTAGTGTGTCACATACCATGTCCCTCTGTCCACACATACTCACTTGGATATGTTTATCGCAACAAGTCATTGGTCTGGCTCAAGGTCTGGCTTCTGTAACACCATTAATATTGGATCCTCACTGGGACTCACTGGGACTCCTCCCAGTTATTCTGTGTTGTCCAGTGTCATGGAGATCCTGCAGCTTTGGATCAGCAGGACTTACCCTTTCATGAACCTCATCATTCACAGATGATACAGATTTTGGGGTGGGCCACCTCAGAGCCCTGGATCTGGGCTTGGGTGGTACTGATCTGGTCCCACCACTGGCTCCCCTTATTGGCACCATCTGCAGGAAGAAGGGTCAGCTCTCCTGCTCTCCTTGCCTTGGGGCTCACCTGCACCGTGTCTTCAGAGCCAGTTCTACTCTACTGCCTAGACAAGGCACAGGGCCCACTCTGCCAAGTGCTGCGGCCTTCGAGGGGCCCGGCACTTTTCACACACTCAGGGCTGGCTCACCTGTGCCTTCTTCATCAGGGCCAGCTCCACTGTGCTGTTCAGGTGAGGTGCAGGGCCTGCTCTCCCAAGTGCTGCAGATAGTGAGAGGCTGGGACAGCTCTTTAGTTCTCTTGACCCTGGGGCCAGCTCTCCCAAGCACTATGGGTGGTGAGAAGTGGGGGGGACCACATCACCCCTGTACCTATGTACCTATGTCATCTCATGGCAATTAGTGGCGGGGCCAGCTCTCTCACCCTCTCACCCTTAGGGTTAGCTTACCCTGACCCCCCAGGATCAGCTCTGCTGTGCTGTCCAGGTGAGGTACAGGCCCTGCTCTCCAGAGTGATGCAGCTGGGGCAGTGTTAGCTCCCAGGAACTCATGACACTGTAGGTAAGAGTCATTAGACAGTGAAATTAGTTACTTTTTTTTGTCAGAGAGTATGCAATGGATAACATGTACAACATGATCATCTATAACATGCAGCTTGACAAGCATGGGTGAAGACGGATTTGGGTCTTGGTAAAAAAGGCTAAGCAATGAATTCTGAGTGTAAAAGGATGGAAGAAATTATTGAAAGAAATTCTAACTCTCAGTCTGAGAATGTTCAGTTGGCAGAGTGCTTTGGATAGGCAAAGCCGCCCTGGGTTTGATCTCTGGCACCACATGTTTGAATATGAAAGTGTACAACTGCAATTTTACCACCAGGGAGATGAAAGCAAGAAGATCAGAAGTTCAAAGCCACCCTTGCCTCCATACCAATTTCAAATAAAAACAACAACAATATTGTTATTGGTAAAGGGCTATCTCTGTGGTTCTGAAGAGGAGTGGCTGGGGCAATTTTTATTAATCCTTAGGAGTTAAAGAATAAGAGCTGTAGTCTTAACACCTACGAGATAGGGCATAAGCTTCCAGTAAGGGGATAGAGAGTTCGCCTTCCAAAAATAATCTGTTAAAAGTCCACAAGCTGAAGTGAAGAACATCTAAAAACACTTCTTGTAAACACAACAGAGCACAGAGGCTACAGCTGTGAGATCCCATTACAAGCCCACGGACAGACTAAGAATGTTGTTGTCTCTGCAAATGTCTCACTGGTTGGAGAGAGAAGCAAGTGAAGTCTGAGCTGCCCACACTGGAGGTGAAAGTGTCACCATCTCGGAACATAGCAGCTGTTGGTGCTGTGTGTTGCCAAGCTGGCTTCCCCAGGGAATATGCCACAATTCTATTCTTTCTTTCACTTATTGACTGCCTCATTGATTACCCGCTCTGTTACGGGAATTGGGAGTATGGAAGAATATTTAAAAAAAAAATATGTGGGATTTAAATGAATGTTACAAAAACATAATGCAAGTACACACCAAAAGTAACAGCACAAATGGCGCTTCTGACATCACAGGGCAGGGTCTATGAAGGATGCTATGGGAATGATTTTGACCATAGAGAAAGAAACCTGAAGATGGCTCAGCTAAGGTTAAATGTGTAGAGGAAGAACATTCATTGTGACTAGATTCTGAAGGAGGGAGACATACCTAGGAAGATCAAAATACTGACTTTGGGACACTGACTGAAGGGCTCTAAAGAAAATGTAACCCAAGCACAGTTCAAGGGGTCACACTGATACTACTGTGGAAAACACACGGAATGGACTGACTGGGCAAGTCAGTAGCGTTGACTTCATTTTCTGTTCTGTGAAGTTACGAGACTGCTAGATGAGGGAAATCCATTAGACAATGGTTTTAATTTCACCATGACGCTGGGTGAGCTCTCTTGTCAACAAGTTCTGGAAGTATGTACAGCACGGTCGTATAATTATGTAGATTAATCACTAGGTTTCAACTTACCTCGCCAGTCTTTTCTTCTGGCTCCAAGAACCTCCCCATGCTCCATTCATTAAATTCCACGCTGATCCGTGGCCACACCCTGTTACTCCAACCACACTGCTTTCATTCATAGGGCTGTCTCCACCTGCAGTGACATCCTTTCATCTCTTGACACCTCAATCCTGTCTATTGTTCAGTGGGACTTCACCTCCGTAGATATTTTTATTCTTGTCTAATGACCCTTTTCTTCTGTATCTTGCACTACAGCACAATGTAGGTCTAGATGGAGCCTTTATATTCTTCAACATGATCACGCTAGTCCAGACAGTAGGAGCACATTGGATGTCTTTAGTGCTTTTTAACCAGATCTCATAGAAAGTCCTCTGCAGACTTCCATGGCTTGTGTACTTCCATTTGGCAACTCAGTGAGTAAAAGCATTGAGTATCAGGCTAGCTCCTGATTGTTGTATGTTGTCTGAGTAACTAGAGGCAACTTATTAACTTCTCTGCACTTCAGTGTTCTCATCTTTAAATAGCGAATAGTTCTTTAGATGATCGAAAGAGATTATTATTTAAAGGGCACTAAATACGACGCATAGTGCTTAACACGAAATCAGAATACAAATGGTTTCAATTAAATCAGTACTAAATCTAAGACAGATGCTAGAGGGACATAAACATTCCTGTGAAGCCCACCTCAGGGAGTCTGTCGATGCTCTTTAGTGATGATAACACTACTACCATACCTAGAAAAAGAATGGAAAGTGAACATTTTAAGGATTTCACTTTCATACTGGCATTATAAATAACATATAAAATATTAAATATAATGATTTCTAAAAGTTAAATCTTTTTAAATATGTCACACCAAGATTATGGCCATATAGCATGCGAACATTTTAATTTTTAAAATTATACTTTTGATAACAGAAACTTGTGCCTTTCAGAGAAGGGCTGTGCCACCAAGTTCACCTCCAGACTACAAAATACAAGACATTTTAATTAATTGTAAAACTTCTTTTTCTTTGCTTTGTTTTCTGAGACATTGTTTTACGCAGCCCAGGTTGGTCTGAAACTTCCTATGTATCTTCGTATGACACGGACCTCTTGCTCTTCCTGTCTACACCTCCCAGGATCTGGGATTACAGGTCTGTGCTGCCTCACCTGCTGTGTGCAGGGCTGGGTGTGGCTGGATCCCAGACATTTGTGTACACTAGACAAGCACTTCACCACCTGGACCATATCCTCATTCCCAAAATCTTTTGAAAAAAAAATGGTAATTATGAGGAAAATAATTTTAAAAGATCTATCACTGAAAAAAAGGCTGGGAAAATTAAGTTTTAATAGAAGACTTAGTTGAAAAGCTCTTCTATTAAAAGGGGAAGCTTGCAATTAAAGGAAGAGCTACAGGAACTGGGAGGCTTGAGATATCCCTCCCTTCCAACTGACCCCCCAAAAGAAGGCAAGGGACAGGACCCTAGGGTTTGAATCTGTGGAGTGCTCTCTTTCCTTTTCACGGCCACTTTTCCTTAGCTGGGGACCCAGTGGTCACCTGCTCTATGTCACAGGCTTTCTCACTTTTCAGTGTGCCGCTGGTCTCTACTAATTCCAAGGGAAGACACCAGATCCTAGGACGGTGAATTTGAGGTCTTCACTTCTCCAGCTCCTGCTCAACTAAGCTGTGATATATCACAGGAGCCCAGCGAAGTGTGTACCCTGCCATACCTCCCACTGCAGCCCTTTGTAGTCTGGAATCTTTTTTTTTAATTAAATTTTTTATTTTTTTACATTAATTATGTTTTATTCACTTTGTATCCCAGCTGTAGCACCCTCCCTATCTCATTTTCCCTCCCTCATCTCCTCCCATGTTCCTTTCGAAGTCCACTGCTAGGGGAAGTCCTCTTCCCCTTCCATCTGACCCTACCTTATCAGATCTCATCAGGACTGGCTGCAATGTCCACCACTATGGCCTGGCAAGGCTGCTCCCCCATGTGGGGGGAGTGTTGGTCAACGAGCCAGCCACCAAGTTCATGTCAGAGACAGTCCCTGTTCCCCTTACTAGGTGACCTACTTGTATACTGAGCTGCCATGAGCTACATCTGCACAGTGATTGTAGGTTATATCCATGAATGGTCCTTGGTTGGAGTATCAATCTCAGAAAAGACCCTGTGCCCAGATGTTTTGGTTCTGTTGCTCTCCTTGTGAAGCTCCTGTCCTCTCCAAGTCTTACTAACTTCCCCTTCTTTCATATGATTCCCTGCACTCTGCCCAAAGTTTGGTTATGAGTCTCAGCATCTGCTTTGATAAAGTACTGGGTAGAGTCTTTCAGAGGCCCGCTGTGGTAGGCTCCTGTCCTGTTTCCTGTTTTCTTCTTCTTCTTCCAATATCCATCCTGTTTGTCTTTCTGAGTGAGAATTGATCATCTTACCCTGGGTCCTCCTTCTTGTTTAGCTTCTTTAGGTGTACAGATTTTAGAACTCTCCTCCATTGCTGGTGGGAATGTAAACTTGTACAACCACTTTGGAAATCAATCTGGCGCTTTCTCAGACAATTAGGAATAGTACTTCTTCAAGATCCAGCTATACCACTCTTAGTCATATATCCAAAAAAGGCTCAAGTGCACAACAAGGACATTTGTTCAACCATGTTCGTAGCGACTTTATTTGTAATAGCCAGAACCTGGAAACAATCCAGATTTTCCTCAATGGAGGAATGGATACCAAAATTGAAGTACATTTACAAAATGGAATACTACTCAGCAATTAAAAACAAGGAAATCATGAAATTTGTAGGCAAATGGCGGGATCTAGAAAAGATCATCCTGAGTGAGGTATACCAGAAGAAGAAAGACACACACGGTATGTCCTCACTTATAAGCGGATACTAGACCTACAATATGGGAAAAATATACTAAAATCTCTACTCTGGAATCTTTACCAACCCTCCTTTCTGCCTTTCAACTGCAAAGGCCCCAAAGCCAGCCTCATCCCTTCCCCCACCTCCTATTTAGCCTTTATTCCCCCATCCCTGTATTTCACTCTCCCTAACTGGCTTTATTTTATTCTGTAAAAGTTCGTGTGTTGGACATCTAATATCAAATTCAACAGTCTGGGGCAGTAAAACCTTAATAAGAGAAGATTAGGCAAAGATGCTGTGAATAGATTAACGCTATCCTGAGAGACGGTTAGCTGCTGCAAAGAATGAGTCCTTGATCAAATGATGACTTTCTCCCTCTCCTGCTCTTGCCTCAGACACACTATGGTGCCTTCCACCATGGTGTGACGCACTGAGAAGGCGGGGACAGTTGGCAGTCTTTTCCATCTTGAATTCCTCACCCCTACAACCGTAAGCCAAATCAACTTCAACTGTTTGTAAATTGTGTGGCCCTGGCATTGTTACACCAGCACACAATGAATACCACCTTTGTCACATCTTTATCAATTACCTCACCTTAAAGCTTCTCTCAATTATCCTGGTTGCATGTGTCACTCGGGACATTGCTGTGATGACACCCTGAGTATCTGTTCTCCTATGCTGCTGGGTAGGGATGGATAGAAAGAAAGGATTGCTTTTATGGAAATAGGTTTTACTCTATTACTCAAAAGTTGTCTTTCTTGGAAACACTTTGATAGTTAAGAATTGACTACAAATCTCAGCCTCTTTGGTGAGGACATTGTAATTTCTTTGTGGAAGACTTCAGAAAAAATATTGTCGTTTTTTTCTAGTGCAGTTGCTCAGAGAAATAGACCTTTTCCTTAGCTCCTGTCCTCTGATGAAAATGAAAATAGGTTATTCTTGGCAATATTAGAGTTACAAAACAGCCAGAGAAGCTCAGAGATAAAATCTATCTTAAGAATAAACCAGAAAAGTCTTGGTAGAGGGCCTCAACTTGAATATAGAATGAACAAATTCTAGAACAAAATAAATGACAACCACAGTGTCATATCTACAGAGGCTGGCTCAGTGGATAAGGGTGCTTGTGTTATACCCAGTTCTCGAGCCCCCAAAAGATCTACAGGAATCGACTCCGTTGCAAAACACATGAGGGTCTTTTTATTGTAAATTACAAGCTGCAGCTTGGGCCCACAACACCCACCGCCGAAGTGGTGGGAGCTGAGCGTGCTGCACCCAGGTTAGTTGGGTCATTTATAGATTCTGTTCCCTCCCAGCATGCCCAAAGCAGGGGCAATTCCTGCCTGGCAAGCATCTATTGGTCAAGATGCTACATTTTGAATCAATTGGCTATAGGAAGGTTCCCAGACCATTGACCATGACCAGGTGTCCCTCCCTAGGGGGAGGGTCCAGTTTCCTAGCAACTGTATCTCTAGTGGGTGGGGAAAGAATGCAGTGAGGCGGCTCTTTTCCTCAGGGCATTACTAAACTTCTTTACAGTACCTACTTTAGGTCTTAATAATAGCTTTAAAATTAGCTGCTAATTTATCTTTTGGTCTCTCACTTGCTCTCACCAACAACCTGAGATGGGTCTCCAGATTCCACTCAATGAAAGGAGAGAATGGAAACCCCAGCTTTTCTTCTTACCTTCATATATGCTATGCTTGAGCGCACACACACACACACACACACACACACACACACACACACACACACTACAGAAAGAGGAAGAAGAATAGAATAGAAGGGAAGGTGGGCCATACATTCTTGGGATGGAGGAAAGCTGATTGTGGAAATTACTCAAGAATATTTGCCATATAAAAATATGACCCTGTAATTCTGCCAAAGTCAACAGACCCATAGTGCTAGATTTAAAAAGGACTAACCTCAAAAGATACCCTTGCCTGAAGCTTGCTACAGTTTATAGCTCTATTTTTCAGCATTTGCAAGATGTTTTTGAATCCTGAAAATTTAGCTGTATAGAAACTATAAAATAAAAACCATGTTTTTCTGGCAGATAAGGCTTTAAAGGGATGCCATAAATATCTAATATGGCCATTCAAACACAGGTTTTCATTCTTTGATTAGCAGTTATTATCTGATATTTTTCCTATTTGCGTATTTAGTTGGTTTTCCTGTTAGGTTTAACGTCCCTATGAACACATATAATTCGTTTTATTCACTGCTTATTGAGGAAGTTATTGTTACTTGTAAATAATTTGTAGAGTTATTATTAAGCATCAGATTTCCATCCTTCACAAGCAGTCATGTTCTCTGTGCTGGATTCAACATGTTAGAATAATTTGTAATGAATTATGTTTTTCTCTCTCATTCTGTATTTCTGCTAACGTAGTAATAGAATTTCTCTCAAGTTTCAGCTCCTACCCCATCTTATATCCCAAACTAGTTATGGCCACATTTCAAGCCATGACCATGAACCCTAAGGTTTTTCTGCCTAATTATTCTGTTGGAATACAATGCAAATAATGAAGATATTTGAGTGGAGGGCAGAAGAGTACAAAAGTAGAAGCTCCTAATATGACCCTGTTCCACTTCCTATCTTGCTCCCAAATCAGAGCAATTTAATATATTTTTTAAGAGGGACTCAGTCAGTGTTTATGAGAGCCATGAATACTGAAGGAGCCAGTATTCCTAAGTCTGCGATGGCATTTTGCCTACTAGTCCATGAACTTTCCTATTGAGTACATCCTGAAATGTTCTTGGAGATTGCAGGTCATAAATGTGCATGATTAATTGCTTATGTTGAAACAAACCAAAAAAGAAAAAAAAAAGTAAAAATTTAAAAAAAAAGTGTTTCCAGAATATTCAGATGAAAGAGTGAAGCAAGACCCTAGTGGATATCAGGCAGACTCTCTGTTGGGAAGCTGCCAGTGGTGGGTGAAGGAAGGTGGATCTGACTGGGAGAGGCTGGTAAACATTCCTAGCAGGCTGATGACAGAAAGAGTAAGGTGGGACAATGGAGGTTTGTTACAGATTGGGAAAGGAACCTAAGAAACCACAACATAGGTTCCCAGGCAGTGACGTAGGTGAAATAGAAAGACAAATGCAAGGTTCATTACTAAATGAAATTTACACCGCGGTCTTTAAATAAGAGCAGCCTTTGAAGTCAGAATACTACAAAAGTGCGTTGTCTTCTCATCCCAACATTTCACCATTTTCTATTTCTTGCTTAAAAATTACGTTGTTTACTTGGGAGGCAAAGGCAGAAGCACAGGGATCTCATTCAAGGTCAACCTGGCCTATGTTGACAGCTAAAGCCACCTAGTGAGATCCTGTCACAAACAAACACAAACAAAAGAATGAACAAATAAACAAATCTACATTGCCTTCCTTTATTTAAACACCTACATTTAGGTAAATACCTACATTAAACATATTGCAGATGGCCTGACTAAAATGAGGCAAAAGAGATCTGAGTCCATACACTCTTGACAGTGACCCACTGGCACACGAAATATCAGAGAAGAGGCAAGAGAGAAAGAAAATGACATCATTTGGGGAGAGTTCTACCCTTTCCCCTCCTAAGTATAAAAGAAATTATAAATGGGCTTGTGGCAGTTATAGTTTTTCTGATGCAGCAATAGTTTGGGGGTGCCTCTGGCCTAGAAGAACACACTATGGATCCAGAAGTGGAGACAGTTTTCTTTCACTTCAGGTAATTGCTTTAAGACACATGTGTCTTGACTGTTCTTCTATTCAACTCTTCTCTTCTTGTCGTTGGCTTCTCAAACACAATGAGAGGACATCCTGCCTACCACCAACTACCATTTTCCCCAAGAGAAAAGAAGGCAGGTAAGTGTGTACTGCGCCGTGGCATTTTAAAGACGAGCCCTACTCTATAGGAATGGTTATTGTTGCAGAACTCTGCAGAGTTGCCCTTCCCCTAGGGCAATTTAGGTTTGGAGCCCTGTTGATTACCATTAACTAGAGCCAGTGTATAAGCTGCAAACTGGCACACAAGAGCTGGATCCCACTGTATATGAACTCCCAGGTCCTAGACCAGATCTCCTACTCTTCGGTGACCTCTCCCCAGGAGAAGAATTGACCTCTCGGATTTCCCTTGTACTCACGTTTCTCAGGGAACAACTCCCAGTCACTTAACCAAGGTGGCATGTCTTTTACCAAGTGCTCTGTTGTCTCTAAAAGTGCTGCACGTACACCGGTGAGCCATGTCCGTAGGCAAGCGTGTTCTCAGGATTCCCCTTCAGGTGGGGACAGCCTGACTGGCAATCTCATCAGGTTTTCCCCAAGACAAGAAGAGAAATAGATCTAAGGACAGATTAGGAGCTTGACATTTGATGCATCCCTGAATACAGGAGATTCTGAACACAGGAGATTGAGGCAGGAGTACTTCCATGAATTTGAGTTCAACTTGAGCTATATGTCCTGGGCTATAGGGTGAGACTGTCTCAAAACACCCAAACAAGTATACACAATAGGTCAGGAAGAGGGTTGTATGGTATCTCTCTAAACCGATGAGTAGCTGAGCTCAGGAAGTCAGTCCAGTCCTGCACACAGCCTTATCAGATAAAGGAGAGGAAAAGATCTCCAGCAAACCTCTGACCTCCCATCCACACACTAGAATACGGGACTCACCTGTGGATGAGGTTGATGGAACATGCTGTTACAGATGTGCAATGGAATTTGAGAAATAACACTTTTCCCTCTTGTGTCAGAGCTGAGGATCTGGAGTTGTCCTGGAATCTTTTGGAAGGACAAGGGAGATTTTTCTCCTGTAGCATTACTGGGAAACATCTGAGGATTTGTTCAGGCTTTGTTTTCTGCTGATCCATGGTTGTAAGTCAGAGCCTTTTGGACTTAGTATTCTGTGTTATACGATGCAGTGAGTTCAATTATCTCCCATGTCTCTGATATTCCCTGAATTTCATCTGAGAAATTTCATGTAGGAGAAAGATGATACCATGATAAGAGGGAGGGAACAGTCAGTCTCCATAGTACACAACAGGGAAGGAATTGTACTTACACATACAGAGAACAACCAACTTGTGGCAATAGTTTCTTACTTTCCACCACATCAGGCCCAGGTGTTAAACTCAGGTCCTCCGTCATGGCGGCAAGAGCTCCTACCTGCTGGATTATCTCCGAGGCCCTGTTTTTGCTTTTGAATTTTTTAAAAAACTTACATTTAGTATTCAAGAATATGTGAGAGGATTTTATAGAAGTTCAACAAAGCGCCTTGAAATGAAATTAGAAGCAAAGGCCTAGGAGACTTTATTCTGGGACATACAATCATCAAATATGCAGTCTGCCTGGCTACTGAAATTTGAATTGGTTTTGTCAATTCAGTGATATTACTGTTCTTATAGTCACTTTAAGGGGAGTACAGTAACTTACGCCACTGTAGGATATCAAGGGATGGGTTTTTTTATGTTTTTAGAGACATATATATATATATTCAGGATTATATTATACATGTATACTTTTCAATAAATGAGTAAAATACAATAATGCATCAATTTAAAATGAGGCCACATTGACAGTGCCTCACTGGCATTTTTGCTGCTACTACACGAATTATGATCTTAGCTCTTCTGTAGTGTCCCTTTCAAGCCCAAAACTTGGAGAAGGTCATCCTGGCCACTATCCAGTTGCACCTCCATTGTACCTTTATTTCAAATGAAGTTGGAAATTTTAGTTTGCCCAAGTGAAATAGCTCTTAAACAGCCCTTAAGTCCTCTAAAATATGACATCTGGATTAAAATTTTAGATATAGGAGTTATAAAGCAGTGAAATGCCAGCCTGTTTCAAAATGACCTTGGTTGCAATCCTTGATACTAAGTGCAGGTCCATCTGTTAGCATCAGAGGGTCCTGAATCCTTTACAGCTTATGCTGGTTTTCAGAAGCCAGGTGAGGCAGAATGATACCTGATTCCGTAGTCTGACTCGAAGGTTTATTAGAGGAATTTGGATCGTCCTTACTCCAACGCCCAAATGTTTGTGAACTTGAGCAAAATATGTTCTGCATTTCAGTTTTCTTGGCTAAAAAAACCGGGGAGGGGGATATTTCCACACAAAACAATGAGGTCTTTTGTGGGTCAGGAGTCTAGCATTCTCAGTGCAGCTTCTGACACTTGGTGTTCATGACTAGTTATATTTTCCTGTGGGAAAGCCTGATCAAAGTTTGAGTCACTGATCAGGGGATAAAACCTTTTGCATTTCAAATGATGGAATTTACTTAAAGTGTGTGACAAGCACAGAGACCAAGAGAATCTAAGCAAGAGGAAGCATGGCCCCATGGAGTCTCTTCCATAATAGAGATTTTCTTTACCAGTTAGTTTTACTCAGGCTTCTCAGAATGCTAGAAAATTAGTAACTGCAAAATAAATTTCTCAAGATTCTCTAAAAATAACTACATTTTTCTCAACAAATTCAGGCAGAAAATCTATCTGGTAGATATTTCATTGTACTTGGCAGGCTTATTAAAATGCTGTGGTTGTTATTTCTAAATGTTCTGCAATCATTTATAACCAAATAAACCGATTTGATAGCTAATGAACCTATTGTGAGTGCTGGCCGAAATCTAGGGGCTTGACGTCTTTATGATATGTAAGTTTCCAGCTAGTTATAAATTCATTAATAATTTTTGAATTTATTAACACTGAACAAACATGAAAAGGGAAATTATTTTGAATGAAGTTATATAACTATATTTTACCCTATTGGATCTTTTTATATGAAAATTCAGTTGTGTTTGAATTTATCTTTAAACGGGCTGGAAATATAGCTGAGAGAGACACTATTTGTCTAACCTGTGTGAGGCCCTGGGTTTTGTCCTCACTATCACAAAAACCAAAACTATTTAAAAATAATTTTAAAAATAAAAATAAACTTTGGAGGAACTCGTACTGATGCTTGAGTTCTGTCTCTGCTCTCAGTCTTTGTTTAATAATGATTCCTGCCTCATCTCATGTGAGATAACATTTTTCATTATAAAAATGAGAGTGACATCTCTTTTGAAGTTCAGGGGTCCTGGATTTCTTCTGCTTGGCCAGAAGTTCCTTTATGGTGAATGAGCCCTCTCTCTGTTGGGCCAAACAATTTATTTATTTATTTATTTTTACATCTCAAAGAGTCATTTAAAATTTCTGTAGAAATGAAATTTTTGTGTTGCTAGGACTGAGCGTGGAGAGTTTTAGTGTACTGAGGTTACTGCAAGAAGCCACCATCTAACCCAGTCCTTCATGGAAGAGAAGCCCACAGGGCTGCCGATGCAGTGAGGGAATAGTTAGTGAACATGCATGAAGCATGTGATTATCTCCAGACCACATCAACAGCTTGTTGGTGTGTGCCTGTATCCCAGCATCTAGGAGGAAGGGCAGAAGGAGGAGAAGAAACTCAAGATCATCAGTTCAAGGTCATTCTTGTCTACATCAGAGTTCAAGGCTATCCTGAAATACTTGAGACCATAGATAGATAGATAGATAGATAGATAGATAGATAGATAGATAGATAGATAGGTAGATAGATAGATAGATAGGTAGATAGATAGATGGATGGATAAAAGCCAAGTAAAAGAGATCAAATAAATACTTTGCCCTGGAGCCTTCCACATTCCACCTAAGTCAGCAGATTGAGAATTCCTGAGGAGCTGCTGATACCTCACTGGAAATGAGACCCTGTCAGTTCCTTTGCAAAGGAGTTTTTCTCCAGTATGGCATGAGGTAGTATCTGTTCTGGCAGCATGAGTGGGAGAAGGCTCTCTTTGGTTCTTGACAGGCAGAATCTGGTTGAAGAACTGTTGTCACTAAAGTAATGTGACATACAGCTTTGTATTTCTTTTTTTATATTTTTAAATTTTTATTATTAGTTATATTTTATTAACTCTGTATCCCAGCTGTATCCCACTCCCTCATTCCCTCCCAATCCCACCCTCCCTCCTTCATCTCCTCCCTGCCCCTTTCCAAGTCCACTGATTGGGGAGGATTTCCTCCCCTTTCATCTGACCCTGTTTTATCAGGTATCTTCAGGACTGGCTGCAAAGTCCTCCTCTGTGACCTAGCAGGACTGCTCCTCCCTTGGGGGGTGGGGAGGTCAAAGAGCCTGTCATTGAGTTCCTGTCAGAAATAGTCCCTGTTCCCCTCACTATGGGAAACCAAGTGGTTAATGAGCTGCCATGGGCTATATCTGAGCAGAGATTCTAGGTTATATCCATACATAGTCCTTGGTGGAGTGTCAGTCTCAGAAAAGACCCCTGTGCCCAGATATATTTGGTCCTTGTGGAGCTCCTATCCTTTTCACATCATCAGTACCAAAATTAAGTACTTACTAGAGCTCCTTGGTCATCAAATCTCCTTTTGATGCTATGACTAAGTCTTACTGACCATTCTCAGTTGTCACTATTGCTCTTATGTTTTAATCATTTCTAAGTTGTTAATTTTCTGTCCAAGCTTGTACTTAAAAAAAAAAAAGTATTCAGCTTTGCATAGGACATTGCTACTGCATTGTTCTTAAATTATTGGATGCTTTCAGCTCTTTGTGGTATTCAAGTCAAAACTTGTTATTTGTACTATCCATAACTTACACACTTTCAAAGTTAGCTATGGCTCTCTGACTCTACATGAATCTACCTCCAAAAATATTATCAGATTATAAATTTGTGTATTTCCTTCATTTCTCTAAGTTCATCTATGCTGTGAACTTATTTCCAACTGTCTTGGACAATCTCCTCTGTTTCTTACTGGAGGTGGCTGGTGGATGAATTTGCAAACCTCATAATGGAAAGGGGAAAAGGTGAAAATGGTTCCAAGAGAGCTCGTACATGCAGCTACCTGATGCCTCAAGGCTGCATGCTCCTATGCATTTGCTCAGGATTCCATGCACCTTACCAAGAGTTTGACTCTGCTTGGTATCCTTTCCAGCGGTGAAGCAGGCAAATTCGAACAAGGCAGCTGTCTGCTCCTGAAGGCAGCTGGAAATAACCATGTCTGATAGGATCAGAGGCAGGGCAGCACTGTTGTGTGTAAACAGCATGCTATCTCTGAGACGCTGACACAGTGACATAAGCAGCACCAGACTCAACCTGCCCTCAAAATAGCAAGAGAAAAACTTTGCATCCAGCCTTGCCCAAGTAAAAGCAGACACTAAAGCTCCTCAGAGATCACATAGTAACTGCCCTTCCCCCACTACTTTCTCAGATTCATTAAAGGAAAAACCCAAGGCTGGTGGAAACATGAAGATTTGTGGTATTTATAATTGTCACATTTGCATGCATGTGTTTATAGCTAAGCCTACTGGAGACAGTGCGTGTGCACTAAACGTTTTGTTATGCTTAAACTGGTACATTAGCCTCTTTCCACGTAGCTGACTGTGAACACCCCAAGGTTTCTTAAGATGTACCCATAGATACACGAGTAAAACATCCTCAGTTCAGATAGGCCCTCAGCATGTGGGGCAGCTAGACTCATGTGGTTATTGTATGACAGCCTTTGTTTGGGACCAGGCACCGAAACTACATAGACAAACGACTTTCACGGCCAGTGTGGGGAACAGATATATGAACAAATAATTAAGAGATATCACAAGTGCCATATGGGAGATTTATGTAAAGTGAAATATTAGTATATGAAAGGGAGCCATTTAGGAGATGGAGAGACCATTCAGAAAAAACATTGAAGTGAGATCTCTGTAGTAACATTTGTGCCCGGCAGAAGGCAGTGAGAAAGATGAATGAGGGAAGGAAGGAGTCTGTGCACAGGGAACATTTCAGGCAGGAAGGAACACTGCTTGAGTTCCTGAGAACTGGCTTCTGCAAGCAGCCCTTCTTTATTTTTGAATATTCTCATCTATTATCTACTGTAGGTAAAATAGTTATAAGCAAGTTTTGTGGTTAAAAAAAAAATCTCCCTTGGAGCCATATACATGAACTTACCTTTTCCTTCCTTCTCTGGGGACTCTCCCAGACTGTCCTCTGATTTGCATTTGGCTTCTTTTTGATTGAGATAATCACAAATTGAGACTCTGGTGCAGAAAAGCAACATTCTGGTTGAACAAACCAGGAACTGTTAGTGGCAATTCAGTCACTAGGAGGGACTTTGGGAAGTCAGAAAGTCCCAAGAATAACTCAAAGAAAAAGCTTTCACTGTGTCCTCTCTGCACAGAATTATCTCTTGAGTGACACTGCCGCCATCTTTAGGAGCTTGGCTGGGCCTGCCTACAAAATATCATCATAGCTGGGCTTGTTGACTAGTGATGTCTCTCTCAGAAGGAGAATCTGGGGTTGGTCAGAAGACCATCTCCTGAGTATCTAGCCACCCCTTCCAACCAATTGTATAGAATTCTGCCCTAAATAAACAGGAGCTTTGAACTTGCTGAAGGGTTACAGTACACAGGCTGGGTTGGACAAGGGGAGTGGAACTTCCTCTGTGCAGCCATGGGGAGTCATCATTTGAAGACCTTTAAGGTCAGCCATGCTCTTGCCCATACCCCCTCATCAACTGCTCTGTAAGTAATCATACACCTAGTGGTTTTCCAGAGTAAACTTTGGTTTGTCATTGGGACCATAGGCAGAAGGAAGGGAGGAAAGGTTTACATCTCCCCTATAAAGGACATGAAAGGCAACATCTCTGATATAAAAGGAAATCAAATATTCATAAAAATATGACAAGAAATAAAGAACATTTTCAGAGTTCAGATTTATGCGAAGTCAGTGCCACTCAAATTAAGACAGATGTAATTGCTTGTCTAAAAATTGATTGGTTTTACAAAAGGAAGAGGATGAAGGAAAATAGGCACTTCAATTTACTGGTGGTACAAACAGAAATTATATGGCTGTCTTGGAAGTAATTTCTGCTTTTTCCTCTGCCTTTGAATCTCTTTAAATATTTGTGTGTGTATTAGGCATACATAAGATACTGCTGTATAATATACCATATGGATTATAAGAGCTTATTCTTTAAATGTGTTAGAATATGCTTGTAAGTAATATAAAGGTAATTTTCAAATCAGAGGGCCACAGACCTTCATCTCTAGAAGGCAGTGTGTATCTACCTAGACTATGACACAGGTACATTCATGACAGCTATTTGTAGGAATACAAAATGGGGGCCAGAGAGATGGCTTGACAGGTGAAGGTGCCCACACCAAGCCTGGTGACCAGAATTTAATCTTTACCCACATGGTAGAAGGAGAGAAGTTAAGTATATGAAGTTGCTTTTTTTGTGAGTGAAAAATAAAGCTTACAAAACAGTACGGAAATTATGCTACAAATTGTGTGTGTGTGTGTGTGTGTGTGTGTGCATGTGCGTGAACCCATGTGTAAGCTTAGCAATAGATGGAGAATGCATTAGTTTCTGGCTACTGTAGCAGTACCACAGATTGGTTTAAATAAGAAAAATACTGTCTTGAAGTTCTGAAGGCTAGAAGTCCCAGATTGAAATGTCAATAGGATTGATTCCTCTGAGAGGCTTGAGGGAAGTGCCTGTCTCAGGCAGTGGTCCTGATGAGTCTTCTCATCTTCTCTGTGTGCACTCCTGTACACTTTGTAAAGTTAGCAGCCATGTTAGATCAGGGCCTACTCTAATGCCTCTCTTTAACTCCTTGTCCTTTGAAGATTTTATTTCCAAATAAATCACACCCTGAGATCGTGGAAAAGAGTTCAACGTTTGACTTTGGGGGATAATACAATTCATCCTATAGCAGATAGTTCATGTATTTGTAATGTATTTAATACATTTATTTATTGCTTATCTGTTATTTTCTGTGAGTACTGATGTACTTTTTAAGAGTTCAGTTCTAGTTCTGTTTCGAAAAATTCCAAAGAAAGTACTTTGGTTTCCATTGGTGTCTTTCTATCCCCTTTTTGTTGTTTGTGTTTTGTTTTAATTTGTTTTGCAGAAGTGGAGTCTTATGTAGCTCAGGTTGACTTCAAACTTGCTATATAGCTGAGGCTGACCTCAAATCTTTGATCCCCCTATCCCTTCTACCCGGGTGCAGAGATCAGAGGCATGCATTGCTCTGATCAGTTTTTTCTGCCCATTTTTAATATTACTTCATGTTGTCTTACATAATGGTAAGCACAGGACTGTAGTTTAATATTCTCTATGCAAATGGAAAGTTAAAAGCCTGAAACTTTGTATATTCAGTACACATGAGTGCACGCAACACAAATACATACACACAGAGAGAGAAAGAGAGAAATTGGGGTGTAATAGTATTCAGTATTCTTTATAAATCCCTTTCTTGTAAAGCAGAGTGGTGATATAGCTTTCAAACACTTCCATTTTGGAGGGACGCTAAGAGTCTTGCCAGTTTCTGAGCTTGTCAAGTCTAAAGTCAATACTTCATATTTTCTGTGTTTTATACTGTATCACTTTTAAGGAGAACTTTTTGAGATTTTAAAAAAATGTGTTAGCACAGGTGACACAGGTTTCTGCATAATAAGTGACAATTGTAGAAATCAAATTACACTTAAGCATAGCATTGTAACTTTCACAGCTATAAAATAAAGAACAAACGTATCAATGAAAAAAGTGATGATGCGTATGTTTTTCTAAACTTCATTTCCAAACTGAACTTTTCTGAAGCCAAGATTTTGCCTTCCTTGTAATGATAAACTTGCTGAGATTGGGATCTGCTACACCAAGATGAAAAGTCTGCATAAGAAAAATGTACACTTGGAAAATGCTTCCCAAATCCATTGTCTGAGAGTTCTAGTCATTTCGGCTCATTTATGGGTGGCATGTTTAGTAAAGTGAATTCCTTGTCTTTAGTTATTATACATCATCCATATGATCTCTTGCTTCGTGTAGCTAATGTTTTCCAAATGTAATTATTGCTGTATTTTCATGGAATAAGTCAGGCGAAAAAAGAGTCAGATTCTTGTTTTTATAATTCTTTTCACGTGCAATACATCCTGATTACAGTTTTCTCTCCCTCTACTCCTCTCAGTCCCCCCACCTACCCACCCAAATCCACTCCTCCTCCATTTCCCTTTAGAAAAGAGAAGGCCTTCAGTTATATCAAGCAAACACAGCATAACACGTTACAATAAGACTAGGCACAAATCCTTATATCAGGGTTAAGCCAAGTAGTCCAGTAGGAGGAGGAGGATCCCAAGAGCAGGTGAAAGAGTTAGAGACAGCCCCACTGCTCTCATTGTTAGGTATGCCACAAAACACCAGTCTAACAACCATAACATATTTGCAGACAACCTAGCCCAGACCCACGCAGGCAGCATGATTGCCACTTCATTCTCTGTGAGCCCCTAGGAGCCCTGCTTAATTAAAGAATCAGAATCTTTACTAATGTTTTACAGAAATAAAATTTGAAAACATGATAGCTAATACAGTTGGAAGGAGAGGAAAATTGGTACTCATTATATGAAATAATATAGAAGCATATAATCAGTAATTGCTTAGAAGGAAAACTACTGCAGGCAGAAACTTCACATATCTTATTGTCTTATTTATTCAGCTAATATAGGAATGAAAGCTGTTTTGACTGATATTAGGTATGAAAAAAATATCATTGACATTTATCAGTTCTCAGAGCTGGGGCTTTATCTGTAGATTTAAAATAGTTGCACGCTTGGTTATATCTGATATGTCAAATCGGATGAGATGCTGAGTATGCGATTCTCCATTGTGTGTTTGAAGAGATTCACCCCCCTCCATCACTCTGTTTCTCTCTGTGGCTTCCATGGGAAATTAAAAGTTAATTTTGTCTTTGCTCTTTTGTCTTTGTCTTTATCAGCAGTGCCTGGGAGGCAGGGTAAAGTATGTTCAAAGTGACCTTCAGTTAACTCATATCATCTTGACACAAGTGAGCCAAGCTCTACACTGGTAATTTTCATTATTAGCTACAAGAAAAGGAGTGTCTCTCTGTAGGAAAGATACATCATCCAAAAAAATACAGGTATTTTATACATCTGGAGCGTGATCTCTCAAAGAAGGCTGCAGGGGAGACAATCAAAAGACTGGATAATGTGCAAAGGAGTCAAAAAATATAGGTGAAGCTGCTCCCATGTATAAGGTAAAGCAATTTACCCAAGGTCAGCAACAGAACTTCATTCACTATACAGTCAGAATTGGAAACCAGGGTTGCACTCCCCTCACCCCGCTACATCCTCAGACTCCCACCCCCCTGCATCCTCAGATCCCCCCCCCAAATCCTCAGATCCCCTCCCCCCCCCGCATCCTCAGGCGGGAAGAGCTCAGACACTGCTCTTCGCTTCTGGGGTTAGGCAGCTGTTTTAGGCACAGCATAGACACATGTTAGTTAGGCACACTGCTCTTTTACCTCTGCCCTATTCGTATTTTTCTCCCTGTCAACTGAAGTCAGAAACTGAGACTTCTGGTTGTAAGGGCACAGCGTGGCTGTCGCTCAACTTTCCCCCTGTAAACCATTTTTTCTGAGCGTAGCAACCAGGGGCATATCTAAAACACATGATTGCTTTTGGCAACTGAGCTTTCCACCCTCCCTTCCTCTCCCCCATCTCGTGGATTAAAGGAATTTTTTTTTTCCTATTCATTTTTTTTTTTTTTTTTTTTTTTTTTTTTGCTGAGGGTCGTTGAAGCCTTTGGAATGGAAGGACAGACTCCTGGAATCTCCTCCCATTTTGTAGATATCCCAACATTGTTTTGCATTTCACCGTGAAAAGCTGACCAGATAAATATTCTGATTAGAAGTTACTCCATTAAACATGTTAATTCTGTGATTTTCTCAACACCCTGGGCTGAGCAGGCTAAGTAGGGTTGCTAAAGGCTTTGTTGAGTCTCCCCTGAAAAGTGCTACATGAAGATCTTAACTGGAACTTAGTGAGTAACCACGGTAGGTTCAGTAAACACTGGGCAGGACATCTGAATTCAGCAAAGGACACAGAGCATCAGTCTGTGCCCTTGGGAGTCTTCTTTATAAACATGCCAGAGCAGAGATAGTGACCTCATGCTTCCCAGGGAAAGTCTTCACTCAGTTATCCTGAAGTCACCTCAGAATCAACACATCCAAAATAGAACACAGTCCTCCTCACACCTTCAGAGGGTCATACCATTCCTCCAGGAATCTCATCTTTTGGCCAATGCCAATTAGGTTCTGGTTCTGAACAGTTGACACCCTATGTGTCTGTATACCAGTGTTGCAGTCATGTAGTTACCTCTTTTTGTAGCTTCCCCACTGCTTTCTCTAAGTCCACCATCTCTCTTATCAGCTACCTTCTCTGTTGCTAAAGGGATCATTTATAAAATGGCTATTCAGGTTTACACTCTCCCCAAACAAACTTTCAGTGATTCCTTGTTGTCTGCAGAAAACAAAAATTAAATTAGCAACATTTGAAGCAAAGTCTTTGCAGGACTTGGGTAGTGTCTTCGGTCTTCTCTGAGAGTAGAACATTATTATGGGAGGTCTGAATGCTTATGTTGTTGTCAAATCTCCATGTTGGAAGATACTGTCCAATAGGAAGGGGTTTAGAGATGTGCTATTGTGAGGATAAGTGCAGCCATTAAACAGGTTCCATTGCTTCTTCTACAATGGGATCAAAGCAATTAGGGGAATCAAAGCACATCATTAAATAGACAGTAAATTTCCTCTTTCCTTGACATGTGATTTCCCAGCCTCTAAGACTATGAGTAACATCCCCTGTTTATAAATTACTCAGCTAATACAGGTTGCCATAGTAGCCTTAATTAAGATAAGCAGTAATGAACTAAATCTGTTTTGCTCAAATGTGCCCCATGCATTCAGCCTCTATTTTCCTTCTGTTTTTTTCCAGTACTCTTTTCTTGAAGATCCTCCTACATTATCCCTCTCAAGGACATAGAATAGTGGCAAAGATTTGGGTTTCCTGGGATCAAGCGAGTATGGAAGCCCAAAAAGATGCTCTTCATTCACATGTGTGTCAAACTACAGAAACCAGTAAAGCTGAGAGGATAAAAAGCTGAGAATAATTGTCCAGTTATCAACGTGCAAGACTGCTCTACAACATGACATATTCTGAGGACAGAGTCAAGCCATAAATATGACTCATGCATCAGTTATAGTACAATTATGGGCAAGAAGTAATGGACTGGGATGTAGATAGAGATGGTGAATGGAAAATCTTTAGTGGTGATCTTTATTTTGCAATTAACCTAAAGCAAAGACCTTTAATAATTGCTACAGCCCTCAAAATTCAAACTATTGCACAGGAAGATGAGATTTAGAGAGTAAATTAAATTTCCAATTTCCTTATCCTTCATGTTGTTTCTTCCAAATATATTTATCAAAGCACATTTTTTAAGAGAGGGGTGTGGAACACCAGTTAGTTACACAAGATGAGCTATCCTCTGCCCGGATGAAGAAATTCTTTAAACACAGTGCATTGTTTCATAAGCAATGCTTTCTAATGCAGCCAGGGCCAGGAAGGGCTTAGGTTATTAGTTATGTAATCCCTGGTTCCTCAAACTGCAGTTTTGATCTGAACACACAGTTTCAATTAGTAACTTCAGTTTATTGCCTTGAGGTGTATTTCAGTTTTAGAATCAAGGGTAGCTCAGATGATCACAGCATATTGGAGTGTCTCCTGTTTGCAGAATAGTATATCTGACCCCTGAGAGACAACATAAGAACAACTTTGAGCCCCATGCTCTTTCTGCGGCCCCACATGTAGATTGAGTCATGCTGCCTCAGAAGATACGTTAAGTCCTAACATCTAGTATCTGTTTATGTGACCTTACTGGGAAGAAGGGTCTTTGCAGACATAATGAAGAAATACTTGCAATGAGGTCATACCGGAGTTGTGTAGAGTCTTAATTCAAGCTGACTGGGCTCTTAAAAGAAGAAAGAGACATAGATCCAGATGCAGACTGTGAGCTCCCTGTGACAACAGATGAAGGTCAGACAGCACAAACACTGATCCTTCCTGCTAGAAAGGAGGAGGAAGCAAAGACAGATAGGCCCTGAATCTCAATGGAAGCGTGGTCGCTGACAACTCAAGTTTGGATGGCTATCCTCCAAAATGGATCTAGACAGAATCCCCATTTTAGTTCACCTAGCTTGTAGTATTTACTGCTTAGCTACAGCCAATTCTAGAAAATAAGCACCCATTCTGCCTCTTCTGAGTGTTCGTTTTTATTTTTATCTTGTTTCATCAGGAAATCTTGAAACAACACATGTTGCATCTGGATACCAGACAATCTTTCTTTTTGGTGAGTATCACAGTGCTGGCCCTTTAGACTGGTTCTGACAGAACCATTGACCTTGGAGCCATTATCATCTGGGGTCACATCAAAACTTTTGTCTTCTAATTTTGTTAATTAAGAACTCTTATCCAGGTATAGTGGCACATGGCTTTAACCTCCCCACTTGAGAGGATGAGGCAGGTGGACTTCAGTGAGTTCAAGGCCCGTCTTATTTACATAGTGAGTTCCAGCATAGCCAGGGCTCATTAGAAAGACCTCTTCTCAAACAAAGCAAAACAAAACAAAAAACAAAGGCAGAACCAACAATAGCAAAAAATAAAAGCAAGAAAAACAACAACCAAACAAAACAAATAAATGAGCAAACAACACTTAAATTCTGAACATTTAGTGCTGGTTGTCATTAAGGGTCTCTGGTATAAAAAAATAAAATAAAAAATAAAAGATCTACCAGGACACTGAAGATGACTAAGCCGTGGAGAAAAGGAAACCAACAGCCTTGTCCCTTTTGAGATGGAAGAGGCATAAGGCTGAATATCTGTTAACCAGTGGCTGGCTTGGGTATTAAATACAGTCCCTGGCTTTTTTCCTTCCTCCAAACTAACTAACTCAGAGCATCTGCCTTTGCTTTTCCTGCCTATTTGTGTTCCTCTACCACAACCCCTCCTTCAGTTTTCTTACCAACTATAAGCCAGCACAAGGGAAACTTCTAAAAACAGTGATAGTGACAGTTTGTTTGTTTGTTTGTTTGTTTGTTTTTCTTCCACCATGTGGGTTCTGGGAATGGAACTCAGGACTTCAGGTGTGGTGTCAAACACCTTGACCAGCTGAGCCATCTCAGAGGCTCTAAACTCTGACAGTGGGTCTGCCTGGCATGAGTTAAGTATGTAAGGCAGGGCAGTCTTGGAGACACTCATTTTTAGGGTCAATGGTCAGAATAATTTAGTAAATCAAAGATGCATTTGTATGATATTAGCTCCTTATGTTAGCTTATGCACAACACTTTGTTTGTTTGTTTTTTAAGGAAGGAGCAAGGCCATCGGGAAAGACAGTAGAGTAGACCTGGGTGAATCCTGTAAATGTTGAGATCCAGGCATTTATACTCCTTTAGAGTCCTGCAAAGATGCAGAAACAGGATGACTGGCTACTTAGGTCTCCAAGGTTGGCCTTGGACAACAGGCTCTCGGTTATTGAAAGATCTAGTATCTGAGATATGTCATGGAGGCAGTGAGCCTTCCAAATATTAAGTAATCATCATGTCTGGGACAACGGGCATTAAGGAACAGCTTTTGTAACCCAGAATTGGGGATATCTCCTTCCATGCTGTAGGCTCTGTAAAGACTTCTGCATAGTCAAGGCACAATGAAAGGACTAAATCTTAGGAATGACCATCGTTGAATTTCCCAGAGGCTTAAAAGAACACGAGCACAGTGAAGCATTCATTCTTTCTTAAAGAAATAGAGCTGAGTAGCATTTCTTGCACATCCACTTCAACTTACGAGTCAACAAAGCATTTGTTTCCATGTCTGTCTTCACCACTGGACCATGAGATTCTCCAGGGCAAAACCCAATGCCCTCTGTCTTTGCCTCCTTTCTCCTTGCAAACAGTTCCTAAACAAATGTCTGCTAAATGGATGAATGAAGAATGAGCCAGTTGGTGCAGGAGTCACCAACTGTAAGGGCTGTAAGGGCTGTCCATTTAGTGCAAGTCTCTGAAGAACTTGGAGAAAGTAGCAGATCCTCCGATCTCTCTCTCTCTCTCTCTGTGTGTGTGTGTGTGTGTGTGTGTGTGTGTGTGTGTGTGTGTAAATGAAGCTAAAGATGGGTGGTTCCCATGCAAAGACTTCCTCTCTCTTTAGCCTTTTGGCTAAAAAATAAGTGAATGAATCTATCTTCCTGTTTTATCCATGTCTACTAAATACCTGTCCACACAGTGATAAATGGAGGAATTAGTCTGGAACCTATATATAACACTTCATCCAGGACTGTTGGAAACTATTGAAAAGTCTCATTGGGGCATACTGTCAAGAAAGCAGGACTATCTCCCCCACTTTTATTTGTTTGCTTGTTTCTTTTGTTTGGCTTTGCTTGCTGACTCAAACTTCACTAGCTGCCTTTTTTCATAAAAATCTGTTCTCAAAGGTCATGCTGAAGACCAGGATGATTTGCCTGAGGGTATTTCAGCTTCTGATTGTGCATCTTCTTGGCTGTTGAGAATCCCCACATCAGGACATGAATTTCCTATCCTATTCCAGAGTTGCAAGGCTGCATGTGGTTTCTTTTATGTGCAATTGATTATTGAATGCTTTACTTAGCAGAGAATATAATCAGGCAAAAGTCAAATGTCTAAGGGACAATTAGAAAAAGCAAACTTGTATGTAAATTATGCTCTTTTTTTTTCCTAGCTCCTTGACAAAGTAGCCCCGTTATGTTACATAGAATGACAATCTGATTTAAATCAACAGTGACAACAAGGTTATGGTAAGGAGGTGTGATTTAAAAACAAATCCCTTCCAAATAGTAGAACTGCACTCACCTTTCCATTTTCAGGGCTCCTAGGAGAGCCTCAACCTGCTTTATCTCTTATCCAGGGTGACTTAGCTCCTCATTAAATTATTTTTGCTTAGAGAAATTGACAGGCTGACCATGGTTTCTGATTTTGGTGATCTTA
Source organism: Meriones unguiculatus (assembly GCF_030254825.1). Lineage (NCBI taxonomy): Eukaryota > Metazoa > Chordata > Mammalia > Rodentia > Muridae > Meriones > Meriones unguiculatus. Next base: position 78,272,048 of record NC_083364.1, read on the forward strand.
TTAATTTCTCCTAAGGCTGAAACACCTTGACTCTCCCAAGTGGGGATCAACAGAGGCCAAGAACTTCCCTCACCCCACAGCTATTTGGCCATCTTCCTTCTTCCTTCTTCTACACCCGCTTTGGAGGTAAGAGTCATCCTTTTCCTTCCTTTGCAGTTTTGCGGGAGTCAGAGGGATTAGGCAATGGGCGTGGACTGCAACATGCCAGCCCCACCCATGGGTCAGGGCTCAAGGCCGGGTTACTCACACAGAAGTCATGATGGCTGTCTGTTGCCATTCTGCAACAGGCTGAAACCTCTAGTTGGATCCAGGCTCTGGGACTATTGGCCACGGGACTACTTGTAACCAGGTGAATATTCCGATGGCTCAGTAGACCCCTCACATACTTCCAGGTTCAAGTCCCGGAGTTCAGAACTTACAACCAAGGTAGTCAAATCCTAGGAACCAAGGAAGAACGGAAGGAAAATACTTTAAAGTTTACCTATTAAGAAATGTAATTTTGCTTCTACCAAAAAGAGAGAGAGAATATATTTTAACTATGAGATACTGACTACATCAGTAATATATATATATATACACACATATATGTACATATATATATTGAATTGACCATAGCTTTAATGATAGTGTTAAAATAAACCCATAATTTCCATAGAAAAGAATAATGTTAGATGAAATGTGGTATAAATGAAGCCAGCATCTTCAACTGAAAATCTCCTTACATGTTTGGGGGCTCACTGTAGACATGCAACAGCAATTTCCCTACCTTTGTAATTACTTCTAAGTTCCCCTTTACGTTAGCAATTGTGTTTTATATTTGTTTCCCAAACTATTTCCCTAATTTTCAAGTTTTTATTCTCTCCCATAAAAATTGGCTCTGGGTCTCCATCCTATGTGATATTTTTACTTACCCTTTACATTTGGAGAGACACTTTGAAGATGTAAGAACATACTTTCAACATTTTAAGTCTGGGCAAAGTTACCACTGCACTTGGGTTTAGGAGCTATAATTGATTGCCTTATCTAGCTCCCATTACCTGAATTCCCTTGATTATTTTTTTTTCCATTCAAAATGTATGACAATGACTGAGTTTTCTAGACTAAAGCACTTTGTTGTTGTGTTCTGGACTAGTCTCTGCTGATGTACTTCCTTCCTGGTGTTTATAGGAAGATGTGTGTTGCGCCAGTGTACTGCAAAACAGGTGATTGATTCCAAGTCTTGATCATCTTGTTGTATTTTTCAGGTGCCCATAGAATCTATTTCAAACAAAAGAAAGAAAATGATCTTAGAAGTAGGTCAGGAAAGGGGAAAGGAAGAAAGAAATGCTCACAGTCTATAAACAGGAAAATGAAATTAGGACGACAGAGCCTCTGAACAGAGCACTGTCAGAGTATAGGGCCTCTCTCTGTCCTGGAACAACCCCTTTCTCTTTGCTGTGGTGGTGCAGTGTAGTCAGTGCTCAGACCTACTGGGAATCCAGAAACTGCCTTTTAAGTTTTTGCTGCAGACTCACTGCTCTGGAGCAACTGGCCTTGAATAGAAAGGCTCTGGAACGAATGACTTTGGACTGGGTTTCCTGATCAGGCTGATAGGCAAGTTTCCTGCCTGCTGGGCTCTGTGTTTATAAGAGGAAAGACTGCAATGGGTGAAGGGCAGCATTAGAACAAAAACACGGCTATCAGCATGAGTAGCCAAGGCAAGGAGGTGGGTGCTACCGAAGGGAGCAAAAGGGAACAGCTGAGGCCCAGCCTCCCAACTCTCCCTCATCTGGCTGTTTGTTTACTTATTTATTCCTGTGTGTATTTTGTTAAACTCTCTGATAATCTGGCAGATTTGCAAAGAAATGAAAGGAGGTGTGAATACCAAATGGAACCCTGCAGTGACAGTTGGGGATGCCTTCCTCTCTTTAAGGCTTTCTCATTCTTCAAGATGCAGGAGCCACTCCTCACTGCAGCAAGACAGGTGTTCTACACTTCCCAAAAAGCAAAAGTACTTTGCATTTTCTGAAGCTGGTGTCGGGCCAACTCTTTAGAAGAGAAGATATTCAAGCCTATCTGCAAGAAAGACTGTGTCTGAAGAATCTTCATCTTTGCTACAAGGAAGCCCTTCAGCTGAGTTTGCTGAGGAGTGAAATCCGTAAATAGTTAAGAACCGCCAGCACCCACCCTTCCCCACTAAAGAGGAAGTAAGACAGACTAATCTCCTGACCTAAAAACACACATAAAGCTGCAAAATAATTGACTTTTACCTGGTGTTTAAACAAAACTGTATACAGTAAGAATTTAGTTATTTGTGGTTTGCATTTCCACGTTAGCATTAGAATCAAATAAACTTGAGAGTAATTGTACTCTCTTAGATTTCAGAGGCCAACTTTTAACAAGAAAATGATTGCTTTGGCTTCTTAAATCATGTCATCACTCACGAGGAGCTGTATCAGAGTGCTTACTACCAAGCCTTAAGAGCCAGTTGCAAAACTGGAAAGTTAACTCTTTAAAATGCAAATAATATTTTTGGTACACTTAAAAAAATAATCAGCACCATTTTTGTTCTCTTTAGAGGTCATAGGTCTGAATAGTATCTTGTGCCCTGTTCATCCGGGTATGGAGGAAGAGAGAGAGAGAGAGAAAGAGAGAGAGAGAGAGAGAGAGAGAGAGAGAGAGAGAAGCTTAAGCTTGACCCTCTCCACACTTCCTCCAAACACTGAGACTGAAGAAATTAAATTTGTTCTGAGCTCTGACCTAGTGCAGTGACCCGTTCAACAGTGACATTTCTCCCCTTTGTCTTTGACTCTGTTGCCTCTTCTCCTTTCCCCCACTCTCCCTTTCTCCTCTAGTGTACTTGTGTACCTACTGTGTACAAGGGACTACCCTGTTGAATGCATCAAAATTCAATATGAAAAAACGAAACCAAACCAAACAAATAATCATCTCTCCCAACCCCAGTCTTCATGATATTTTGAGGGAAACATAAGACACAAGCTTCACCTACAGTACCAGAATGTTCTGAGAACCTTGAAGATTAGGAGGCAGCGGGGCTGCAGAAAGGAAGCTGGGGAAGGGCTTTTCACAGAACTCGAGCTTTTTTAAAATTGGCTAATACCAAAGGAAAAGCAACCACTCTCCAAATCCACGAAGAGAAAATACACAAGATACAGATCATTCAAAACCAGACTACAAGGCAGATCGAATGTAGATATGATGTGTATCTTCGATCAGGGGCAAGGGCTGATCGAGAGGAGCCGGAGGGAGGGAAGAGCTTCCCATGTGTTGCTATGGAGTTTCCGCTGATTTCTCTGGGAAAATGGAAGCCCCTGAATGTGTGATTAGTTACAAGGACGCCACGATCGGGATTTTAAAGATCACCTTTTCACGTTCTCCAAATCTAACCAGGCTGAAGTAAGGAGTCATTTAGAAGTACACGTTTTCTTCCTCAATGAACCTGGGCCCAGGCATTTTTTATGCCTTAAACCTGTATTTTTTTTTTTTAATACACCATGCCTTGCTCTGCAAGAAAGGATAAAATAAGTCAGTCAGTCACAAGCTTCTTGGCATACCAAAATACCAGGCTTCTGTGAGGAACTCTCCCTTTCCTGGACCTCAGCCTTAGTTATAGTATTCCACAAGTCTCTTGTTTTGATTTGAAATACAACAACTTCAATAGATTAGTAGTAACCATTCTTACAGCTCTTTCAAGAATAATTGCACAGGACAAGGAGATGGCACAGTAGATAAATCTCTTGCAGGGCAAATGTGAGGACCCAACTTCGGGTCCCCAGTATCCTCACAAAAAAAGCAGTACAGGCTTGACGACTTGCTTATTAGTCCTAAAGATCAGAAACTGGAAATGGGATTCCCTCCCATTCTCCACTCCGATTCTGTAGAGAAAAGCTAGGTAGCTATGCTAGAAAAATTGTGAGGTCCTAGTTCAGTGACAGAGCCTGCTTCTGTAAATAAAGCAGTGAGTGACTGAGAAAGACAACAACCCTACCATAACATACACACAGACATACAAACACAAATAATTTCAATGTTACTAGCATCTCATCTAGTACTAGCAATTAATAGAAAGTATAAAAAAACTGAGAGTAAATTTTAGCCTTTTAAATCTGCACCATTCCCTGGCCTCTGTAGATATATTATCTTCATTTTCAAGAATGTTCAAAGTGTTGAAAGTTAATTTAAAAGGAAAAAAAGAAAAGAAAGAAAGAGAGATCTGGTTGAACAGTCTCACTTTAATTCTACTTGTAGGAAATAAAGGAGGATCGAAATTAGCACCTATCTCAGTGGAGAGTCCTGAGACACCACCATGTGAGAGAACTGAGTGTGATCTCAATCAGGAGATACTGCAATGAGATTTCAGAACCAAATATAGCCTCGAAGATGAAGCTGGAGCCTAAGTGGAAGCAGTTGATTCTACAATTAAATTCTCAGGGCCTTCGGATAAAAGAAAATCCCAAATAATCTTCATTCATCCCGTGTATCAATTTCCCTAGGTTTCAGGAATTATAACACTTGACTGTGATGCAACCTTGTCCAGGAGCACTCATGTAAAGGAAAGCCAATTTCAACAATTAAAAAACAAAAACTTTTCAAGCAAAATAGTTTAAAAGTAAAAAGAAAAAAAATGAGAATGGAGAAGAAACTCATGTAGCACTAGACAAAAGACACAGACATAGAAAGAACAGAATGGCTATTACACAAAGAACACCAATAGAAAGTTACACGTAAAAATTGCAGCTCATATATATTAATAATGCAAGAACTCTATACATTTATTCATAATAATTGGCTGAAGATAATTTGCCATGGAGTAATTGAACCAGAACTAATTGTTGCTCTACGCACTTTATTTTAATACTATCCCTTTTTATACCCAAACGTTATGCCATCAAAATTTAATACAGCATTAAGTCTGGGTTTCCCACTGTATGGGCAAAGTATATTCAGCTATACCATGCCTGAACACAATACTTCTAAAAATACCTCTTAACACTTTACCTTTGATTAAGGTATGCATATACTAAGAAATTAAATAATTTTGTGGGCAGGGGCAGAGGTACACATGTATATGCTGTTCGTGGTACCCAGAACAACAAATCTATATAGTTAAAATTCGGCTCTGTAAAGTCTCAGTTAGTGATCCATGGTCCTTCTGACACTTGCAATGTCCACTATGTTCAAAGACCCTTTAGCGTGTAGACTAGCCTGGTAAGATAGGCTTTCCAATGTCCACACTGCAGCCATCGCTTATGTTAAAGCTGTGCTGGTGACAACTCAGTCCAGTGCAAGTCAAGCTTTTATTTAGGGCTCATCCCATCATTTTGGAAGTAGGGCTCAAAATCTTAAGAGAAGTTTGGGTTATACCTTTCATGAAAAAGAAAAGGAAGGAAATGGATTTTATTTTGCTTTTTATTTTTTAGCAAAGTTTTATTCTATGTCCAGGTTGGCATGGAACTTTGTGTGGAGTTCCCAAGTGCTGGGATTATGGGTGTCAGACACCACACCCAGTCCCAAGAGCATTCTGAGACCTCAGTGAGGTATATGTAGGCAGCTAACCAGTGAAAATTGTATTTTGCCTGTAAGGCTATAGAAATAGGCAAAAAGTTGCATGTGCGTGTTTAACTCAGACTCGTTACCATAGCAATTTCTGAGACTTCCTCATGTATTTCAGGTCATAGGTAAAAGGAGCTCATTTTGTAGATGACCATATAACTTTGCCTTGTTATGGTGGAATGCACAGTCTCGACACAGTGAGCTTTTGATTTATGGGGAAATTTTTAATGAAGATCTTCTCCCTTTTGGAAAATGTAGGTATTGGTGTTGGTGGTGCTGCAAGACCAAAAAGCAAGTTAAAAAAAAAAAAAGGTAGATCAAGCAAGTGGGTTCTTCTTTACCATCCCAGTTCAGTCTGGTGAAACGAAAATCATGTCTTGCCTTTATGTTTGCATATATGGAATTCTACAGATCTTTGTAAAGAGGAGTTTTAGTGGCAAAGCAAACTTCTCATGCCACCGAAGAGGCAAACTCTACATACAAATTTAGACTTACTAAAATAACCAGTTATCTTGTGGTCTGATCTTTACCGGCTTTTTAAAAATCAGCCAGGGAGATATTTTTTATTACTGTGCTTGACAGGACAGAATCTCAATAGTCACTTGGGCTTGTGGCATGTGTTTTGAAAATCCAGCCTGCTTCGAGAATCAGACTCCTCAGATATTTGTTCAGAGCTGTTTGCGCCTTCAGTTACAAGGTGCTTGAGTCAGAAACAGCCAAATCTAGCTAACAGGTAGACTTTTCATATTTGACAGTTGTGATCAAATATAGGCATAATTTCCCTCAAGTAATCCTGACCATCTGTCAGCCCTCAGCTCATTGTAGGGTTTATAACTGGGATGTCTTCCTTCAGTATAATGTTAGACTTAACAGAGAGTTAGAAGTAAGATGCTTATCTCTTCTGCATTACCCAACCGTGCATGCTTGTTCCAAGAACAAAGTACACCATGTTTTACAGTATTTGATCAAACAAACTTTCTATTCTTGCTTGCTTCCTTGGCCCACCATAAAGTACTACCTTTTTTGCCCTTTAGCCCACAAAATGAGAATGGTACTGGTGACATTTGGTAAAGAATGCAGTTTGTCTGGGGAAATTACTGCTACGGTGGCTTTGTTTTCTTTTTTTAATAAGTAAATACAGCGTGTAAAAATTTCCAGGTAAACTTCGTTAGTCGCCATCAAGGATTACTCGGCACTAAAGGCCTGTGTGCATGCTTAGTAAATGCATGTAGTAGTAAATTTGCTTTGGGGTTAAAAGAAAAATCAAGCTTGTAGTTTCTTGATGGGTAGTCTTCCCTATGTACCTGAACCATCTGCATCTGTTTGTAACATCTGAGAGTCTTCACTATCTGTTATTTGTTATGGGAGTTATTTATAGGTTTGAAGTCTACAATAGTTAACGTTTATTATATAAACCACGCTTTCTTTTATAGAAACACTTATAACGCAGTCTACATGGTTAAGTGATGCTATTAAAAATTCACATCCTCTTTTTCAGTATGCAAATAATATCATTCTTTTACCAACAATACATTTAAACATGAAGCAACGGACAGGAGTTGAAGTGATTGTTCAAGCTTCTGGTTTTGAACTCAATAAGGATGGCTGTTTAACACACTAAAAATAGCATGAGATAGCCTCTTAATCTATATGATTGCCTCTGTACATCACATATGTGATGCATCCTTGGTTTGGAAAGGGAATAGTGACACATAAACAATACAATAAAATTGAATCAATTTACCAAAATCAGAAAGGCAAACATATGTAGTAGACTATAACTCCATGCCAGGCTCAACGGCACATGCCTGTGATTACACTACTCAGGAGGCAGAGGCAGGCGGATCTCTGTGAGTTCGAGGGAGCCAGTCTGGTTCCAGTGTACAAAGCAAGTCCAGGACAGCCAACACTACACAGAGAAACCCTGTCCTGAAAAGAAAAAAAAAGAAAAAGTATATATATATCAATAAGGAAATATGAAGGGACCTGACAGAAATTTTACATAACCTTCACTTTAATAAATCTGCAAAAGCAGATGTCATCATAGTAGTTGTTGGAAATCTTTCTGTGGTTTCCAGAATGTGTTTGCTTTCATTCTTTTTTTTTTTTTTAAGCACCTACTGTTTTATGCAATCTATAGTCATCATTGACTAATTTATATTAGGCTGTGTCTTGAGGCTGACTCAGGCCCAGTTCTCCTTAACGGGTTTCGACTGAGCATCGTGTGAGAATCATATGCAAAGAGGCTTCTCCAGGCAGGACAGAGCATAGCCTCAGGAAGGTCACAAGGGTCAAGCTGATTACCTCCTCCAGCTCTGGCAAGCTCAGGGCTCAGCTGGGTTACCCAAGTTCACAAGGAGCTATTGACATTCAGCTGCAGCTCTCTCTCATTACCAGATCAGCAGGGAACTGTCTGGGCTTCACGTTAACTCTTCTGTGTCCTGTTTCGAGATTTCTGTGAGGCCAGAACCAGAAACCCGTAGCTCATCTTATTCCTGATTATTATTCAAGACATGATTCTTTACCTCAATGCCTAATTCACCTCTTTACAAGTGGAAACAACAGTCTATATAATCATTTCAAAAGCTCTGGATAAAGCACGAGTAAATACATTTGTTTCATGTTTACACATGCTACAGTCTGTGTTTATTTCTAAAGTGAAACTACAGGAAAATGGTTAGTTTTCCCACTTCAAAAAATAAAAGTCCTATTTAGTCCTGAATAAAGGCACTATGATTTCTTTTCTGCTTTTTAAAGAATAGTAATTGTTGCAGCTCATTGTCACTTACAGGCATGTGTGTGTGTGTTTGCCATGCGTTTATTAGCTGGGAAATGGAGTCCTCTCTCAGGGAAGTCCAATCCCCAGTGTGAGGTCACAGACACAGGTATCTGTGGAGTAAGCCTGTTGCTTCAGGCTTTGGTTTCCTGCTGACACATTATGATTCTTGGGAAGTGACTTAACCTGTCTGGCACGACAAAATTATTTGTAAACTGAGAATAATATTTGATGAATCCACAAAGCATGTTCCTATGGTAACAACCAGGGGACTGACTCACTGATAATCCTAAGGGCCACTATAGTACAACTGACTTTGCAAGATTTTTTTTTTTTCCTCTTTGGTATTCAACTGGTCCCAGAACATACATTATGCCAAATCCTTGATTTTCTTATGCCTGAAACCTCTGACAAAATGGGTGCTGAATTGCTCACAGGTCAGGCCAATTTCTCTTTACCTACCATATACAGGATTTTAAAGTATCAAGTTTCTTCTAATGGCTGAGGACTTATAAGACAAAAGCCTTACCCTTAAAGGAGTTTAGAGATTTCACCCCAGAATATATGGGAGTTGTGAGCAGTGCATTCAGTTCTGAAAATCCATGTGTATAATTTAGGGCTCTCTTGGACTTTGGAACTGTTACCCAGTTTAATTTCTAGCTTTGTCAGATGACTAAGCTAACTGCCAAAAGCAAAGATGACTCGTAAAGAGTCCCTTGTTTGTAACTTTGATCACAAAGGCAAACAGAAACGCTGTGATCTACCTGGTTTGAGAAGGCTGGCCATTCTTTTTATTAGCTCTTTGGATTAGTGGGAATGGAGTGCATTGGGTAATGCTAGTTTAGGGTGATTTTTTAGCACTGGGTAACCATGTTCCTTCCTTTCCAATTTTAACCACTCCCTCCTTCCCAACTTTGGCCTGTGGGATTTTTTTAAATTCAACATACTAACATATCTCCCTAAAGACTCCTTTCTGACTTCCTCTGTGCTGTGTATGGATTTATCACTTACTCACTTAATAGGCTCCCTGCTCTGGAGTCGTCTTTGGTTTTCTTCTTTCTTTCAACCTGCACAAACTTCTCTCTCAACTATATCCCATCAACCCTGTGTTCACTTTACGCCTTCACTTACCACTATCTTCTTAACATTGATCTATTTGAGACAGTACCGTGGTTTTTCTTGTTTCTTCTGTGATACTCTCAGAGATTACCGGCTAAATTTTGAACTCAAGAAGGTTACATTTTAACCACAATACTCCGGCTCCAACTTCTTGTCATCCTTCTGACTGTGATAGTCTACTGTTTTATCACCTTTCTAAGTCTTCACTCCTCCACGTAGTCTACATATCCTACGTGTGGATGCCTCCTGCCATCTGGTTTTGCTTGTCTACAGTTGATATTCTATAACTCTTCAAGAATGAGCTTGTATGTACCTGTAGCTGCCACAGAGATGTTTTCTAAAGAAACTGTCATGGGATTTGTGCCTCTCTCATGGACTTTTCTTAAGGGATCAGCATCTTCTAGCCGCATGGCAGCCACCTGTGCATTTGCATTATTTCTAATTCCTATAGAGAGGATTGTGTTTTGTGGAGACTGGGTCCTCTCTGCTGTGTAGCATGGGACTTTATGGCGGTAGATCACTAAATACTATTTATTACAACTATGTAAATGAAATGGAATAAAAGCCATCACTTGTAAATATTTCAAAATATTTTTAAATATTTCAAATTTTAACATATCAAAATTTAATGAAATCCATTTTCACATCATTTGTCCTACTCACATTTCCTGAAAAAGAACAAGAGAAATCCAAATTAAAAAAAAAAAGTTCCAGACAACAGGAGAGTACTCAATGAAGACTGTAATTTAAGTGAGAGTTCATAACACCAAGAGTGAAAATCCCATCGGATTGTAAATAGAATGGAAAAATCAAACAGTGAAATCAAGTGATCCTCATTAGAATTTTAAATAATTAGTTGCAGGAACAAAGGTCTCCTCCGGAATATTAGCAGTGATGTCCAAGCAGGACTTCTACGGCCAGGTCTACCCAGGAAGCCAAGAGAAGAACACAGAATGGAGAAGTAGTTTCTGGAAAGCAAAGATAATTTAGTGTAATGTTAGCATAACACAGTTACCAAGCTAACTATTAGAAAATCAAATCCTGAGGGGAAATGACTCTGTATCTTTAGATATAAAAAGATTTGTCTGTGTGGCTTATTGTACTGGGTTTTAAGAGAGTCATGTTCCATGGGAGAGAAGGTTTACCTGGCCTTTTTCAGGATACCTATCCAGGTTTGAAATAAAGTCTTGCTGAGACTGATCAGTAGGAGAACAGCCTGACAAATTTGTTTGGTCAAAATTTACATGTGACACAGGAGACTACAGAAATGAAGTCAAAATGAAGTCAAGGAAAACCGACACGTTTTTTGCTTATGTTAAATGATGAATAAACTTCTTTCTATATAGAAGTCATGTGATTGGAAAAAAGAGGATGACCTACTGGTAACAGATCAAATGACAGCAAGCCCCACACACCAATGTTATGAATGGTGTTACTGCACTGTGTTCCTTTCTCCCAGAGGAAGAAGGGGTCCTTTTTAAGGAGGGTCTTGTGATTTACTACCAGATAAGATAGGCCAAAAGCTTGTTTATAGTCACCTTCCCAAGAAAGGCTGGAGGAAGTTAGAATCTTATTTCCAGGTTTTTTAGTATTTTCAGTGTAAGAGCAAGCAAGTTCACAGCATCTACCTTGGGGAAGGGGAGCAAGAAGTCTAGATTTTATGGCTTATAGGAGAAAAAGGCATGGGAAGAAGAGCTGGGAAAAGGTCAGAAAAATGTTGCTTTTGAGCACCTTTCCTTCATCTTTGGGAGGTCCAATTCAGAGTTCAAGCAGTATTATGTAATATCTTTTCATAACAATTTTGAAATTTAGTATACAGCACATTAGATATAGTGATTATTTTTTAGGTACATTTTAGTAGATTTCCTTTCTGTATCTCCTCCACCCCTTGTTATGCATAATCCTACTTGCAACCTTCCTCCAAGTGTCTTCTCCTCATGTATGAATGTATGTATGTATGAATGTATGCATGTGTGTGCATGTACACAGCTCATGTTATCACTCACATATGAGAAAGAGCATAGTATTTTGTGTTTCTAAGTTTGAGTCATCTAGTTTAATATTGCACATTCCAAATCCATCACTTTTCTGTATATTTAGTAATCTCACCTTTTTAACAACTGAATAAAATTTTGTCATGTACATATATCACATTTACATTATCTGTTAATTTGTTTTTAATTAATTTTTTTTGTAAATTACAGTTAATTCACTTTGTATAGCAGCTGTAGTTACCTCTCTCATCCCCTCCCAATCCCACCCTCCTTCCCTCATCCTCTCCCATGCCCCTCCTCAAGTCCACTGATAGGGAAGGTCCTCCTCCCCTTCCATTGAACCTAACCTATCAGGTCTTAATCAGGACTGGCTGCATTGTCTTGCTACGTGGCCTGGTAAGGCTGCTCCCCCATCAGGGGCAGGTGATCAAAGAGCCAGCCCCTGAGTTCATGTCAAAGACAGCCCCCTTTCCCCTTACTAGGGAAGCCACTTAGAGACTGAGCTGCCATGGGCTACCTCTGAGCATGGTGCTAGGTTATTTCCATGCATGGTCCTTGGTTGGAGTATCAGTCTCAGAAAAGACCTCTGTGTCCAGATTTTTTGGTTCTGTTGCTCTCCTTGTGGAGCTCCTGTCCCCTCCAGGTCTTCTATCTCCCCCTTCTTTCATATGATTCCCTGCACTCTGCAAAAAGTTTGGCTATGAGTCTTAGCCTCTGTTTTGATACACTGCTGGCTAGAGTTTTTCAAAGGCCTTCTGTGATAGGCTCCTGTTCTGTTCCCTGTTTTCTCCCTCTTCTGATGTCCATCCCATTTGCCTTTCTAAGTAAGGATTGATCATCTTACCCAGGGTCCTCCTTCTTGCTTAGCTTCTTTAAGTACACAGATTTTATTATGTTTATTCTATATCATATGTTTAACATCCACTTATAAGTGAGTATATGCCCTGTGTGTCTTTCTGCTTCTGGGATACCTCACTCAGGATTATCTTTTCTAGATCCCACCATTTGCCTGCAAATTTCATGATTTCTTTGTTTTTAATTGCTGAGTAGTATTCCATTGTGTAAATGTACCACAATTTCTGTATTTGTACCTCAAATGAGGGACACCTGGGTTGTTTCCAGACTCTGGCTATTATAAATAAAGCTGCTACAAATGTAGTTGAGCAAATGTCCTTGTTGTGTACTTGAGCATCTTTTGGATATATGCCTAGGAGTAATATAGCTGGATCTTGAGGTAGCGCTATTCCTAATTGTCTGAGAAAGGGCCAGATTGATTTTCAAAGTGACTGGTTGTGCAAGTTTACATTCCCACCACCAATGGAAGAGGGTTTCCCTTTCTCCACAACCTCTTCAGCATTTGTTTTCACTTGAATTTTTTATCTTAGCCATTGTGATGAGTAAGGTGAAATCTCAGGGTTGTTTTGATTTGTAGTTCCCTGATGACTGAGCATGTTGAACATTTCTTTGTTTCTCTGCCATTCAATATTCTTCTATTGAGAATTCTCTGTTTATGGATTTGTTGCTTGATTTGTTGCTGTTTAACTTCTTTAGTTCTTTATATATACTGGATATTAGCCCTCTGTCAGATAAAGGGTTAGTGAAGATTCTTTCCCAATCTGTAGGCAGTCGTTTTGTTTTGATGACGGTGTCCTTTGCTTTACAGAAGCTTTTCAGTTTCATGAGGTCCCATTTATTGATTGTTTATCTTAGAGCCTGTGTTGTTGGTGTTCCGTTCAGGAAGTTGTCTCCTGTGCCTATGAGTTCCAGGCTCTTCCCCACTTTTTCTTCTAACAGGTTTAGTGTGTCTGGTTTACCTGTTAATTTGTTTATGTATTATATAGTCAGGTTCAATTACATTGTTTTGGAGAATAGAGTAGCAATAAATACAGGTGTGAAAAATATCTCTGTGGTAGAGTATGGAGTTTTTTTGCACATATGTCCAGAATGGTCTAATGGGTCATATTCTAGTTCTAGTTTTAATTTTGTGAAAAGCCTCCATATTGAATTTTAAAATGGTTTTGCTAATTCGCAATCCTACCAGTGGTAATCTTTCCCCACCATTTCTTTTTTGTTAGATTTCTTTTTTAAAATTTGTCTTCTTCTTCTTTCCTGAGACAAAGTTTCCCTATATAGCTAGCCCTGACTGTCCTGGGACAAACGCTGCAGTCCAGGCTGTCCTCAAACTCAGAGATCTGCCTGCCTCTGCTTACCAAATGCTGGGATTAAAGGTGTGCGTCACCACTGCCTGGCTAAATTATTTGTTTTATGCCTTGAGATTATAATATAATTACATTATTGCCTCTTCCCTTTCTTCCTCTATAGCTTCCCATATAATCTCTTCTTAATCTCTTTCAAATTCATTATATGGACTCAGCAGGTTGTAAGAATATATAGGAATGTATATGTGTGTACACATATGTGTCTAACAACAATTAATGGAAAAGAGCCCGGAATTTGCTGTTGGGTTTCTTGACAGCTGTTTTCAGTAAGATGAGGTAGTATCTCAAAGCCTTCATTTGCATTTCTTTGGTGACCAGGGATGTTGAATCTTGAAAGGATTTATTATTTATGTGTCCTCTTTTGAAACTGTTCCTTTCATTTGCTTGTTTGTTAATTGGCAGTTGTGTTTTTTAAAATTATTTTCTTTTTAATTCTCCCTCTCTGTATGTGTGTGTGTGTGTGTTTGTGTGTGTGTCTTTCTCTGTACCTCTGTATAGGTATATTCATTCATATGCTGGTGCCTGTGGAGGTCAAAGGTGTTGGACCCTTTTGTGGAAGGAACTCAGCATGGGTTCTGGGAACAAAATTTAGCTCCTCTGCCAGAACAGCACCTACCCTGAGCTGGTGAGCCTTCTTCCTTGCCCCAGTTTTGTACTTAATTTTTGCAGCATTTCACAGTTTTGAATAACGGCCTCATATCTGAAGTATTTTCTCCCATCCTGTGGGCTGCCTATTTGCTCTGCTGACAGTTGTCTTTGCTGTGCCGAAACTTTTAATTCCACATACCAGCCTTTGTTGATTCTTAAGGGGTCTAGTTCCTGTGTCTTTAGCTCATTCCTAAACCTGTTTCATGAGGTGTATTCCCCTTGTTTCCTCTATCACTTTCAGCAATTTAGGCTTTAAGTTATCGTTTTGATCTAAGCCCACTAGGTTGTTTGTAGCCCTTCTAAGGCAAACTCTAGGATCTCTGGCTTCAAAGCTCCAGTTCTGGTATGAACTTTGGCATCGCTGACACCAAAGAGCCAGTTCTTCAGACTTCTGGGACTCCTGGAGTCAATGGCTGGGTCTCTACTTGAACTCTGGGACACCTGAAATCAAAGGCTTGATTACTTGAGATATTGTGGCTCTTCTAGGACCAAACCCATGCCCCACAGCAAACTGTGGGAGTGCTGTCGCCAAGTCCCCAGCCCTGCAGCAAACTCTGGAACCACTAGTGCCAAAAGTCTGTTCCCACGGTGAACACTGTTTCAGACAAACATGCCTGCATATTGGCACAGTTTCAGAATATTTCAAATTACAGTAAATTCACAAGGTCTAACAGTTTTAATGATAGCAATTTGTGGTATAATGCTACCTACCTTGGTAATGTAGCTGTGACAAATGCAGGTTCTTTTAGCCAACTTATAATTATTAACATTTATTCCCATATCACATAGCACACAGCAATGCTATCTATGTACATGTATGATGTTTACAATTGGAACACAAGTTAAAGAGGCTGCAACAGCGTTCAAGAGGTTTCAGACATGGGCTGAAAAACAGTCAGAATTGATAACAAGTCAAGCAGCAGCAAAGGGAAAGACAAAAATGGAGTTCAAGGGCAGAAAACAATGGGTTTAGGTCTAGATCCAGATGGCCAAACAGCTGGGTGAGCAGGCAGTCGAGCAGGCCACATCAACAATGCAGGCTACACTGAGCCCAAGCTCCAGGTGTGGGTAGTGAGGGGCCTGATGGTCTTGGCCCTTTACTCACACAGGTATGAGGTGATAGGCTGGTTTGGGACCACGGCATCACAGGGCTGAATGCCTATCACTTTAAGGGATCCAGGTGCTGAAGTTCCACCCTGTCCTTTGTCTGGTATGTATGATAAGCACTTGGGCCTGGCTTCACTGATATGATTTTAATACACCCAGGTGCTCCAATAGTTTCCATTTGCCTCCAGTAAATTTATAGGGTGGCTCCGATTCTACTTCCAGGTATAAGAGATTTATACTTACAAGCCTGTGCTGGTGGGTGGTGCTTTATAGATAGTATATCTGCTGGGGCCATCCTGGGGCTACAGTCATTCCTCTCCCTCAACATGGTGTCAAAGGCTGTTTGTAAGCTGGCATCTCCTAGGGCAATGCACAGCCGGGAAGAACATTTTAAAAAGAAAAACAACAAAATGGAATAACAGATTAGTATATAACCTGATCTCCACACTTGGGGACATTGGAACCAAAGGTATGATTAACCAGGGAACTCTGGGACCATTGTAGTAAAAGTGTCATCCCTTGATCACTCATGGTTCAGCAGTAACCCTGCCACTTATGAGTTCAAAGCACCATTTCCAGAATGAACTCTCGAACCACTGAGGTCAAAGCCAGTCATCTGTGGGCGATCTAGAGTCGAGGGGTCCAATTCCCTGTCCTAGCCAGAACGCTAAAGCCCAGAGTAAGAGCCTAGATACTTGTTTGGAGTATGAGTCTCTGGAGATAACCTAGAACCCCTGCACAGATGTAGCCCATGGCAGTTCAGTGTCCAAATGGGTTCCATAGTAATGGGAACAGGGACTGCCTCTGACATAATCTGATTGGCCTGCTCTTTGATCATCTCCCCCTGAGGGGGGAGCAGCATCACCAGGGTACAGAAGATGACAAGGCAGCCACTCCTGATGAGATTTGATAGACTAAGATCAGAAGGAAGGAGAGGAGGACCTCCCCTATCAGTGGACTTTGGGAAGGGCATTCGTGAAGAAGGGGGAGGTTAGGTGGGATTAGGAGGGGAGGAGGGAGGGTTTATGGGGGAGTACAAAGTGAATAAAGTGTAATTAATAAAAGTTATAAAATTGAAAAAAAAAGAGCCTAGGTACTATGGTGAGATCACGAACTTGTAGGCTCTGGGTGAAGTGTAGGCCCACTTGTGTGAAAGCTAGGGTTCCAAGCTGCATTTTGTGATCCCTGGATCCAAAGGCTTGATTTCGGTGAACTTTGTGAGCCCTGGGGTTAAGACTGTGATATGGAAGTAATTCTGGAACAGCTTAAGTCAAATCCTGGTACTTTGGGAAAGCTGGGGTCTAACCCCTTCTTCTTGGCAACTCTCGGGTCTCTGGAGTCAAGAGGCAAGCAAGCGCTGCTGCACACAGTGGTTAGTGCTGGAGCAAAGCTTGGTTTCATGTCGAGCTCCGGCACCTCGGGAACGAAAGCCTTGGTCCCGCAGCACTCTGAGCCAAAAGACTGGTCCCTTGGTGAGCTGCACACCAAGGAAACACTGGGATCTCTGGACTGGCTTCAAAGAAGTTGAGAAACTACCTTTTGAAAAATGGAACTGTAACACATTGAGCAATGGGATCAAACTCACCGTGGAAGCGCCGCCCCCACCTCCGTTAGCACTCATTTTTCTGAGCTGTAAAAAGCGGGAAGTTGAGTGTGATCCACTTGAGCCACTTTTTTTTTTTTTGATATATACTCTTTATTTTCTTTCTAATTTTTACATTTTTTTTGTACGGAAATTCACTCCTTTGGGAGGGGAGGTTATACAACAAGATAAAATATATCTTTATCAATGCAAAAGAGTGATTTGAGTTCTGCAGGGTAAGACTCAACATGGCCAGCTCCTAGCTAGGGTCCCCACAGTCTTAGAAATTACACTGAAATAGTTAAGTTTCTTATAGTGTAGCTTTCCTTTGAAGACATGTTTTTTAAAAATCAACATTTTTTTCAGAGTTGTATAAATCAGTTTAAATTTTTGTAAAACGGAATCTCTCAGTTTATCACCCTTCATTATTTCACAATAGGTCGAGGTCTGCATTTCAAGAATCCTATGTAATGTGGGATCCCTCTTCTTCATCATCTTAATTCCGTCTACTCCTTTTACTCATGAATTCTCTAGTCAGTATGAATTATGCTTTCATTCAAAATATCTAAAATATATTAAGGCTTTGATCACGACTCATCTTACAGTTTTCTTTCAGAGTTTAAACATATCCAGTACTTAAACTGCCCTCTACTTTTTTTTTTTTTCAATGCAGTTTATTCAGGAACCTTGAACAATCCTCGGACCCTGGGGAAAGCCAGCCCACAGCTTAAATAGCCTCTGGGTAGCCAACCCAGGCGTGCCACGTGGGCAATGCAGATAGGTCCACATACATGGAAGCAAGCCAGATCCTCAGCCTTAGCCAAATGTGGAATTGTTCGTGACAGAGAGCACTCACCATCATCGGGAAGGTGGAAGGCGGAAACCAGCTCCATCTTTAAGGCATAGCATTCAGTAGCTCTCTACAGTTCCCCCTTTTTGTTTTAGACGCATCAGGCAAGAGTAGAGGTCTGATCTCTGATATTAGAAATAAATTGGGACTTTGTACCGATGTTCATTTAGGTGTCATCCACCCAAAGAACATCAGACCGTCCGATACCTTTTTCTCAGAGGCGGGACCTGGGGCATCAACCCGCATGCAATCAGACATGCTCTTCTCTGGGTCCAAAGCGGCTGACCCTGAGTGCAGTGCTTAGCTTCGCATCCTGAGCGTAACATTTTAGCTTTTTATGGTATCCAACCATGCTTGGGGAGAATGTCCTGCTTCAATGGCTGTAAAGGCCTGAATGATCATGGCTGCATCACACTGTTGTGAGACTCTAATCTTGCATATATACCACAGGCAAACCAAGGAGACCAACACCAGAAGGCCTGCTAACGCTCCCATGCCCTCCCATTCCTTCAGATGATTCATGGCTGCCACAATCCATGATGATAATCCTGTGGCTAGTCCTGTGTCCACTCTGGTAGAATTTACTGTGACAATGGCCACTCTCAGCTGCTCCATCGTAGTATCGAATTCTCCAGTCCAATTACCTAAAATATAGCTTGACAATTGTTTAGACAGATTTGCAGCACAGGAAAAATTCTCATGTTATATGCTAGTGACTCAAAGTCCAGCATATTTTCATTGACAGCCAAGTTGAGTGATTTGCCATAGGGTATCAATTTGCTCCTGCACGAGGTCAATCCTCTGATTGAACACCATCAAGCTTCCTTTTAGTTGAGCATTAATTCCTTTATGTACAACTAAGGCATGAGCTACATTGGCTAAATGATTGTTCAGGGTCTGAGCAGTCTGCCCAGTATGACTCATGGCTAATGCCCCGGTGGTAGCTCCAACAGCCGCAATGAGATGGTAGTAACAATGGTGGCTGTAGTTCCAAGATCCCTTTTCTGTCTGAAGAGAGTCATAGTGTGAGGGGCATCAACGGGCACAGGCACGCAGTGAGGCATGCGAGTAACCCGGGCATACCTAAATTTACTAGCATTCCAGCATTGGGCAAAAAAGCAAGTATCATTACCACAATTACTTGGCTCTATCTGGCTAATAATGAATAAAAATGGGGGATATAGACAAACAGGTGTGGGCTTATAGGAAATATTATGAGAAGCCTTAACCCCCTCGTTGAAACATCCTGTGTCAGTTCTAGAACTAGCAGTGGTGGTGTCTGGGGTCTGAGCACTTGAGCCACTTTTAACCTGTAGGATCGAGACTGTTACTTTCACCTCACTGAGAATGCATCGGTTTACTCTGTTTTCCTGACAGAAAATGGTGAGCATGTAGCACATGTTTTCCTTTATGGTAGTTAACTTATCATTGCCTCTCTGTTGGGAATTACAGAAGTGCCAGAGATGAACTTTGGTCCAATTTGTGGCTCCCCCACTATCTCACCACTCACCTGTTGTCTACAAAGCCCAATTATGTCTTCTCTACAATACTTCCTCATACATTCTGCCCCATACAAGTGTTGACTCAACAGGAGTGACTTCACAGCAGGCTGATCTGTCTGCCCTCTGGTTTCCCAGAAGATTACGATCATGCTGCAGCTGAAATTGTGCTTCAGGTAACCTGAAGTCATCAGTTTCCAGACAGCCTGCATTCATCTCAGTTCAGACGCGTACATCATCTTCTTGCAAGCCTGGTGGCATCACCTACTCTTCCTGACTCTGCATTTCAGTGAGGTCCGGTTGCAATTAGGCAAATACTGCCTCCATGCTCTTGGTGCGCCTTTTACAGATAACTTACCCGAGAGAGATCTGAACGGAACGAGCCTTTGTATATACTGCACTTGAAAATGATTTGGCTAGGAGATTAACAAAGGCTATTCCCCAAATCTCAATGGCCTCACTTATGCTCTCTTGCCTTGGCACATCTCAGTCTAAAATGGGCAAGAAGGTTCCCTTTGTCGAGAAAGTTGGCTTCAGGTTGCTGAGAAAGGGAAAGCAAGATCTGAAGGTTGGCCAGTTAAGTCTGTTGCCTGCCTTTGTATCCCTTTCCCATAGCCGGGTAGCTGGGCTGCCTTGTCTGGCCTCAGTGGGAGAAGATGTGCTTCCTCCTGCTTCAACTTGATGTGCCAGGGTGGGTGGGTACCCAGGGAGGCGGGGCTCCCTTTCCCTGAAAAGTAGGGGAGTAGGCGTGAGGGTGGAAGTGGGGGGGAAGGGCAGAGGCTTCGATCATGCTGTAAAATGATTAAGTAAATAAATCAATGAAAAAGAAAAAAAAAGAGTTTATGGGCGACTAACTAAAACCCAGTAATTAGATCCAACTGGAATCAATTGGAACACAGTAGCCTATGGCTGATTATGGCAGCACACAGCTAGGATCTCAGTACTTGGGGGCCTGAGGCAGGAGGACCATGAGTATGAGGCCAACTGGGCTATGGAGTAAAGGGAAGGCCGCCCTACGCTACAGAATAAAATAGTTTCTTTAGAGAAAATATTCACATTTTTCATTTTATCAATATTTTTGTAATAGTTATAGACCGACCTCCGGTACTGAATCGTTGCCTTGAAGCCCCCTTCCTGCTTGACTTTGACCCTTCATCTAGCATAGGGTATGTTTATTCCATCTGCATTAGTGTATGACCAGGCCTGTAAAGAGTTAGACTACACAGACACTGACATAAAATGTCAGTTTAAACTGCACAGACAGGTAGAAATAGATTATAATCTCTCAAATCTCATCCTTCCCATCTTGCTCCCAATTCCCCAGGGGCACCAACCCTGAGCCACAAAGAGCTTAAGCTTTTTATCTCTTCAACTCTCCATGGGAAGTCACCAGATCCAATCTCACCTAAGCTGGGTAGGTAACATAAACAAAGAAAGCAGAGCAAGGGTGTAGAGGCTAAGAGATGAGGAGGACACAAGGACAGAAGGACAGCACGGAGTCCTTCAAGGGAAAGCTGCTTCTCAGCCCCTGCCTGCTGCTCCCAAGTTACAATATGACATTGGGTTGAGATTTTTTCCCATTCCACTCCCTGACACCCCACCAAGGATGCCAGAAGTCTTTGGTTTACTTTTCATGAACATCACAGCAGCAATGAAACACAAACTGCGACCAAATAGTCTCTGGCAGAATGACCTTAATAGCATTGTACCTGGGTTAGACAGTTCATTCATGCCCCTGCCTCACATTTACCACTTCAAAATAATTCACGATTGGAACTTCCCAACTGATAATCTGAAACATCTCTTTATTTCTTTTATAGAGAAACTTATCAATTGGCTAAAAATTATTATTATTTTTTGCTTTATTCCTTCCAGTTTTGGTTGCATTATTGTTAAACACTATTTTGTTGTTGTCATCATTGTTTTTCATCAGGATTGTCATTAACGCTATCTTATAAAGAACATAAACATCTTCTCTTCTTTCCTCTCCATACCTCTTTGGATCATTTAGTTGTACCATTATTTACTTTCACCAATTTAAATTTATTCTAGTACGGTTAATTACAAATTTAAATTGTAGACTTTATGTAAAAACACAGAAGCAAGCAACATTTTTCAGTATTATAATTATCATAGAACTGTGAACAGTGATGTCCTCCTGTCTTGCTGATATTTTATGAATAAAGGCTATGTGGGTTTCTTTCCTAACAAAGGAGATATTTCTCAGAATCCTTCATCATTGTGTGAAGATCTAGACTCAAGACTTTCATACACAGATTTTTGTTTTCCCATGACTTTCCCATTTTCAGTTCCTTTAATGCCAATAGAAAAATCTACCCTTTATTTCAGCACCATGATAATCCTGCCTCTCAGGACACCATATGCTGAAGATAACTCATGTGGTTATAGAATTATTGTACTAGGAGCCTTCCTCATTTGCTGATTCTGACTGGTTTTCTACTCATATGCCACAGAGCCTAGCCTGACAGATTCTTTTCATCACAGTTTTAAAAGCGTATATTATTTCTCAGATACCGTGTCTCCACTTTCTTCCATTATTTGTTTCTGTTTTAAACTATGTCTACGGCTTATCATGTGAAGCTCTGAGTCTTACTCTATGACTAGGGAAACAAACACCTATAAAGCATCGATGGTATGTTCCTAATAGACAAAGATGAGTAGACATCCCATCATGTATTTGAACATGTCATTACATGCTATCACATCTTTATTTGCCTTTACACTGAAAACGTGTCTGCTTTTCTTGGTGACTACACATGGCTTTTCCAACTTTTACTTGGTTATTCTTTATAACTGATGTGTTTGTCAAACATTTGGATCTTCTAAAATAAATCTCTATTTCTCCTAATTTATATATATATATATATATATATATATATATATATATATGTATATATACTTGAACTCAATCCTTTATTCATTCTTGGTTTTCCTCTGATGAGTGTAAGTTAATTTTTTATTTAATGCTATGAATAAAAGACTCAATTGATAGATATAAATAACCAAGGGAGAATTTTATCCTGCCTGTGAGCACACAAAAAACAACAGAGAGATGTGTGCCTTTAGTTTGTTATCAAATCCCACATGCTTTGGTGAGCTCCTTTTGAGGGATTGTTTATCTTAAGAAAACTAGAAACAGTACATTTTAAAAATAATTTTTGAATTTTCATTTTTTTTTCAATGCAGTTTATTCAGGAACCTTGAACAATCCTCGGACCCTGGGGAAAGCCAGCCCACAGCTTAAATAGCCTCTGGGTAGCCAACCCCAGCATGCCACCTGGGCAATGCAGATAGGTCCACATACATGGAAGCAAGCCAGATCCTCAGCCTTGGCCAAATGTGGAATTGTTTGTGACAGAGAGCACTCACCATCGGGAAGGTGGAAGGTGGAAACCAGCTCCATCTTTAAGGCATAGCATTCCGCAGCTCTCTACAGTACTGGTGGTTTACTTACAAGTATGTCAGTGTGAAGGTGTCAGATCCCTGGGAACTGGAGTTACAGACAAGTTGTGAGCTGTCATGTGGGTACAGGAAATTGAACTCAGGTGATCTGTAAGAGCAACCAGTGCTGCTCTCTCTGCCCTGGAAACAGTAATATTTTAGTTTAATTTTAGTCTTATAAACCACTTTATTCATTTATATGTATTGTTTTTCATAAACTTTATTATTAAAAAAACTTGTAAAGGAATAAAACATCACTCATCAAAATAATCCAGACCATAAATCTGTACAACTTAATGAACTTACATATAGTTAAAATTAGTTTTCAAAATAGAAGCTGTGAAATGTCATGCTAAATTCTATACTTTAAACATCAAATATATTCTATGCACCTAAGCAACAGCAAAACACAAAAAAAGTACACAAAAAACATAATAAGGTTCAATGTAATAGTTGTTCCTATCGCTAAGGTTTGGCAGATTCTTTTGACCATGGAAAAATTTAAGACTTTCTGCTCTCTGCCTTCATTCCTGTGCAGTTCTGGCTCTAGATCAGAGGGCCTCATCATGTGACATCAGGCAGTGCAGCCTGCATCTCTCAAGGTTCCATGGTTTATTCAGTTATTCTACAAACACACCAAAACTATTCAATTTGCTCCTCTGCTCCTGCAGCGATTTGAGCATGTCCCTTTCATTTAGCCAGTCTGTTATGACACGAACATGATTATAATGAAATAAGAAAACACATTTCCTCTGTGGACTTTCTTCAGTTCTAATTACATTGAACTAAAAACATCATCTATTTGGGAAAGGGAGAAAATTTCATAAGGATCAAGTAACATACAGATTTAGTCAACCTCAATAATATTATGGTGGCTAAATATGGTAGTCTTAATTTTTATAACTGAGGTTCCTAAAATCTTACTGGGAAATGCAATCCTTCATATTGAGTGTTTTCAAGATTTGATAAATGGAAACATTAAGTTGCTCTGTTTCCATCTGAGAAAAAAAATTAAGATTCGAACATGTGTGGGGTATTAAAAAATGGGATATTTGTTCAATTAATATGAACTCTTTCTCTGGGAAATTCACCCCAGGGATCCCTATCGACTCTTAGTTGTTGTTGCTGGGGACTGGTCAACATGGAACTACTTGATTCCTCTGAGATTCATAGGAGATTCTGTCTCCAGGAAGGAACTTACTCTCCAAGCCACCAGGCTAGGTTTTTTGTCTGTTTGTTTGTTTTCTATGAGTGACAATGCCCGTGGCATTAGACATGGTAGACAGTCACCTATCTATATCAGAGTATGTGGAAAGAGAAACAGAAATAACCACAACAGGCCTAGAGAAACAGAGAGGCCAAAACCACAGGAGAGGTATTACCTGGGTTTCTGTTGCTAATTCCTACTCCTTCAGTGACCTAGGGTTTGTGAGCTTCACCTGAATTCTGTCTGTGCTTAGGTTGGTAAGAGGTGCTTTGCCACGCTACCAAAACTAAACAAAACTGTGATGATTTGAACTAGAGTGGGTCCTCATAGGCTCACATATCTGAATGTTTGGCTCCCAGTTGGTGGACTGTTTAGGAAGGATTAGGAGGTGTGACCTTATTAGAGGAGGTATGTCACTGAGGGTGGGCTTCGAGGTCTTAAAAGCCCCAGTTTCTTCCTTGGCCTCCATCTTGTGGATGTAAACTCTCAGCTGCTGCTCCACTGCTATGCCTGCCTGCTTCCATGCTCCCTGCCATGAGGATCACAGACTAACCCTCTCAACTTTAAGCAAGCCCCTAATTAAATGTTTTCTTCTGTAAGTAGCCTTGGTCATGGAGTCTCCTCATAGTAATAGAAGAGCAACTAAGACAAACAAAACAAAACAATAACAACAACAACAAAAAACAAAGTACAAAGCAAAATAAAAACCTTTTTCTTTCCAATTATATGAAGAAACTCAGATATTTCCAGTTTATGTCTGGGTGAACAGAATAAACTGCTTGATTTCAGGAGGTCTTCAATAGCTTGTTTTCTGTCTTTAAAGGCATATTTTCTTCATTAATATAGGAGAAATACATCTTCAACAATTTCTGCAAAGCTTCAATTTCTAAATGTTTAGATTTACTCTATTTTTGTTAAAGTTTAGAATTGTAGTATTATAGTTTATCATTCAGCTGATAAGTTGGCTCAGCGGGTAATGGTTTGTGGCACAGGCCTGGCCACCTGAGTGCAATGGTGAGAATTCATGTAAAAATGGAAGGAGAGTCAGTATCCAAGTGGGTTCCCTAGTAAGAGGAACAGGGACTGTCCCCGACATGAACTCAGTGGCTGGCTTTTTGATCACTTTCCCCTGAGGGGGGAACAGCCTTACCAGGCCACTGAGGAAGACAATGCAACCACTCCTGATCAGACCTGATAGGCTACGGTCAGTGGGAAGGGGAGGAGGACCTCCCCTGTCAGTGGACTTGGAGAGGGGCAGGGAGGAGAAGAGGAAGGGAGGGTGGGACTGGGAGGAAATGAAGGAGGGGGTTACAGCTGGGATACAAAGTAAATAACCTGTGATTAATATAAAAAGTAAGATTTAAACTTAAAAAAATGGAAGGAGAGAACCAATTGAGCTGCACACACGCTTCTGCTTGTCTACTCATCCATTATCCCCACACATAGAACTGATAATGATAAATAAAAAAAATTAAGACACTCAGAGGGTATTATAAAACTTATAAAATATCTGTGAATGACAATAGACAAATCTAGTGCAATCTCTGATAAATCAGATAGGTATTTATTAAACATTATTTAATGCTCCAACATAATGATTACTGTGGAAAATGCTACCTTATTTGTGATGCTTGTAGATTTGTGTGTCACCATGAAGAAATATACAACAACCATACTGAGGCAACAACAAAAATTGTGTGATAGAAATTTGAATTAAAAAAAAACATTCTAGGAAAAATGCAAGTGGATCATGTAAGTTCCTCAATGCAGCTATATAGGTCTGGTTGAACGAACTCATCATTGATTGCTACTTAACGGAGAACAAAAGTAAAGTGTATCAATAGTAATTGTCCAAATTACACACTACAACTGTGTATGGTCCTGAATTTCCTTAGTAAATTTGGCTACTTTGGTTTCTCACAATCTATTCAGGACCAGAAAAAAAAAAAAAAAAAAAAAAAAAAAGACAGAGATTCCTGGCAGAATTCTCTTGAATTAGAAAGGAGAAAGAAATGAGTGTGTCATTCATAAATGAGTGAATAGTCTTTATTATCAAATTGTTTTCATTTTGCTATTTATTACTTGTTTGTTTGTTATTTGGAAATATAGATGGTAGCACCTGGCACTACCTAGGCAAAGAGTCTAACACTGGACCTCATTTAATCTTTTTTTTTTTTTTTTAAATAAATGTCTTTCTGTGTGGTCCAGGCTGGCTGATCATTCTCTGTGCCAGGATTGCAGGCTTATACTACCGTGTCTAGTTTTTATAACAAAATTGGAGTGTGTTGCCAGCCTGTCCCACATAGCCATTTATCCAGAATTTGGTCATTACCATGCTTAGGTGATTATTTTTCTCTCTAGGCATTCCCAGATGTCCTGGATCTGAATTGTTATTGTCCAGTGTAAGGCTGAAAGATACATACAACACATGGCTTATTTTCAACTTTCATAAAATGAGAACATGCAAATTAAATTATTTATTTTGACTTAAAAGTCATAGGAAGCCTCTTTTTTTCAAACCTCACAGGGAACAGGACAGAAGCCTAGCACAGAGGGCCTCTGAAAGCTGTACCCTGCAGGGTATCAAAGCAGATGCTGAGACTCATAGCCAACTTCAGGCAGAGTGCAGGGAATCCTGTGGTAGAAGGGAGAGATAGAAAGACCTGGAGGGGACAGGATCTCCACAAGGAGAGCAACAGAACCAAAAAATCTGGGCACAGGGGTCTTTTCTGAGATTGCTACTCTTACAAAGGACCATGCATAGAGATAACCTAGAAACCTACACAGACGTAGCCCATGGCAGTTCAGTCCCTAAGTGGGTTCCCTAGTAAGGGGAACAGGGGCTGTCTCTGACATGAACTCAGTGTCTGGCTCTTTGTTCACTTCCCCTTGAGGGGGGCAGCCTAACCAAACCACAGAGGAAGACAATACAGCCATTCCTGATGAGACCTGATAGGCTAGTGTCAGATGGAAGGAGGAGGACCTCGCCTATCAGTGGACTTGGAAAGGGGCATGGGTGGACAAGGGGAAAGGAGGGGGATTGGGAGTGACGAGGGAGGGTACAGAAAGTGATTAAATTGTAATAAATAAGAAAGTTCATAAACAAACAAAGAACAGTGAACAACTTAAAAAAATGAAGACATTCCTGTGTGCATACATGGACTTCTCAGGGAGAAGCAGTCTTCCTAAAAAGGAATCTTAAATATAGTATGTTATCTATTTTTTTTATCTAGCTTTTATCTTAAAACAAGACTTAAAATATTTTTTCTTTGATATAGAATTTTGTCCTGTAAGGAAGAAGGAAAATGAAAAGTTCAGAGAAAGATCACAGAGTTGGTCTCCCATTTTATCTTTTGCTCTGCTATAACCTCTAACTTAAATAAAATTATTTGTTTTTAACATTTTTCATCTGAGATTTAGTTTTTTACCGAGCTATTATTAATGTTGATTAGTGACCAACTTTATAATTTTGGGTTAGTTTACATTTTAATTGAAATAGACCATTCATTTATGATATATTTTTTAAATGGGACATAAGTTACATCCCTCCCCTCAGACTCAGGGACATTGTCAGAAGCAGAAGAAGAAAGACTGGAGATGGAGAGCAGTGGATAACACAAAAGGAAACAGTAATTTCTGCATACCACACGGCAGTTGCACATATAAACACAATTGTGACAGCATGCAGAAGACCTGCATAGGCTAAAACCAAACACAATTCCACCATAGGATCAGGAAGGTGGGCACACCTTCTCACTACTAAGGGGCTATTGGCACTTGATGGCTGCTGGGAGAAGGAGAGTCAACTTTCTTTGATGGTATGAGCCATAGATGGTTGACCACACATGAGAGGGATGTCTCTCTCCCCAACACTAGTTTTCAATACAAACAGGACTTGGTGGAGGTTAAAAATTAAGAAAGAAAGAAAGAAGGAAAGAAAGAAAGAAAGAAAGGAAGGAAGGAAGGAAGGAAGGAAGGAAGGAAGGAAGGAAGGAAGGAAGAAAGACTCAAAGTTGAATGGGAAGAAGGGACGGAAAGAGAATAGTTATGGAAGGAGTTGGGAAAACTATAAATATGTTTTAAATTAATTGTATGATACTTTTAAAGAATTAGTAAAATATTGTTTTTTGTTTGTTTTTGTGTGTTTGTTTTTGGGTCTAGGACTTTTAGTTAATCATATTAAGCAAACCAATTCAGAGATAGTAAAAGTTCTCCACTGAGGGAAATATAAAATTATTTATTTAGATTAAAAAATTATTCAAGTCATTGGAAGTGGACAAAGAGAGGGAAGTGGGTAGAAGAGGGTGTGGGCAGAGTGGGGTTTGTGAGAGATGAGAGTGCTGGGAGAGAGAAGGAAACTGAGGGAGGAGTGCATCTCTGGGACAAGCTGGAGACCTGCAACAAGGTAGGCTCCCGGAAGGAGACTCCTGGCAGAGACTCCTAGCATCAGGGGAAATGGAGAATGAAGTGGCCACCTCCTAGCCAGGCAGGACTTTCACTAGAGGGAGGAGGACACCAACCCAACCACAAAAACTTCAACTCAAAATTTAGCCTGCTTACAAGATGTGCAGATAATGATAGAGCAGAGATCGAGGGAATGGTCAACTAGTGACTGGCCCAACTGGAGACCCACCCTATAGAAAAGAGCCAACCCCTGACACTGTTAGTGATACTCTGCTATGCTTGCAGACAGGAGTCTAGCATAACTGCCCTCTGAGAAACTCTACCCAGCAGCGGATTGAAACAGGTGTTGACTGAACATATTTATAAAACATAAAGTCAGCTGAGATAACAAATATTTGTTTGTTTTTATTTTCAAACACTTTCTCCATCCTTAGATAATATTTGGGAGGAGTGTTTAGGGAAAAAGACTGCAATGAATTTAACAAACCGAATGGCAAATGGTCAGAAACTAAAATGTCTTCAGAGTGCTGAAAGCAAAAAAAGATGATAACAACAAAAAACCCAGACCAGAATGGTCAGACACCAAGATGCTTTCAAAGCAAACCAACGAAATGAATGTTATAAAGCAAACTAAAATCCCAGAAGAAAGATACTAAGTAGATTCTAAACAATTAGCTCAGAGTAAACAGCAAAAGACTCCTGAACAAACTAAAAGAGATCCAAGCTTACCAAACACTGACCAAAATCTACCCTAGGAGATGATGTCATATGAACACAAGGGGACCATGGTGCTGGTATCTGGCTCCAGTTCATGTGATGTTTTAAATAAAAGGTAGATCATTCTTGGCAGACTACTGTAGGTTCCATAAGTTTCAAAACAAAGACACAACTCTTAAGGGGATAATCTGTGTTCCTAGGTTGCCCCAAATTCTATGTTCCAATGTCCTTACAGTGCCACAAAATTTTGTAACAATGACAACAATAACAACAAAAAGAAAGCCACACTTAAAATGCTTTTCAAATACTTTGGTGGCAACATTAGGTAAGCAGAATACAGAATAGTGGATATCAGCTGTTGAGCTGGGGTATCAGCTGATGGTGTTCTTATCCTCATGGATGGTGGGAACTCAGGATTCTGTTTGTATGTTCCGAAAGATTTACCTAATGGTAACAAAATTGTTAGCTTACTCATAGAGAAAGGTGATAATTGACCATTCTGGTGGGTAAAAATGGCCAAATAATTTGGTTTTGGCCTCTCAATATTTCATCCTCTCTACCTCATGGATATTCTAATCAGCTTATCAGCCTTGCATGTTGTTCAGTGGAAGGTGTAATTCCAGGAATTTTGTTCACACAGGCCAGCCATTTTGTATGCATTAACATATTTAACTCAAAAAGTTTGTGCTACCTCTACATCTAGATAAGAGAAATGAGGTCTACTAACTTTAAATGGGTTTCAACTTGGAAAAGAGAAGTGAACCAGAATTTGAACTGGTGTTTTTAGTCCAGAGTTCATACATTCAACAGAAAATGTGCAATAACCTTTTCTTTCTGCATTAATCCCCAGAACTAAAGAAGGGGAGAGTGAAAGACTTGACATAATACAGTACCTTGAAATTACTGTGTTACCTCATGGTACTTCCTCTGAATTAGTAACATTTATAGAAATGACAGTAAAATTCTCATGAATGTTAAAACTGGTTAATCTTAGAAGGAAAGAGCCTTCTAGACAGCTAAAAGACAACTAGCTGTACATGCATCGACAGGAGAGAGTGTCTTTATTCTTGTTAAAATGCAGCATTGTGAACGCTGTTTGTGCCCTGCAGTTAGTAAGTCATTCAAGATGCGTAACACATTGATCTTGAATATTAAGAGGTTGTTTGGGA
Source organism: Meriones unguiculatus (assembly GCF_030254825.1). Classification (NCBI taxonomy): domain Eukaryota; kingdom Metazoa; phylum Chordata; class Mammalia; order Rodentia; family Muridae; genus Meriones; species Meriones unguiculatus. The sequence continues at coordinate 78,302,354 of NC_083364.1, forward strand.
CAACCTACATAAATTACTTAACACATCACACTACTCACAGCAGGTAAGTTAGCTTCCTTCCCTCTTCTCCATGTATATTAGACCTAGTGGGGGAAGCATAATGAACAGATCGTAAATACACGGGAAAATATTTTCCATTAGATGACCCATCCCAGACTTCTCTTTCTTTCCCTCCATCCTTCCCTCCCTCCTTCCTTCCTTCCCTTCCTTTCCTTCCTTTCTTTCAATATTTTTGAGATAAGGTGTCACTAGGTAGGCCTGGCTAGCATGGAACTTGCATTAATCCTCCCACTTTTGTGTCCCAAGTGCTGGGATTTCAGGCCTGTATCCTCATGTTGAGCTTCCTTTTCAGTATAAAGGTGGTGTTATGTAAGACATCTCAAAGGAAATAGGTCCAAACTAGGATTTTTTTTTAAAGGGTTAGGAATAGTAGGACATTTATTTTAGAAAGATGAAATCATTTTAATTTATATAAGATTAAATTTGAATTTACCTGGGCATGATGGCACCCACATTTAATCCCAGTAGCACTTGGGAGGCAGAGGCAGGAAGATCTCTGAGTTCGAGGCTAACCTGGTCTACAACATGAGTTACGGGACAACCAGGGCTACACACAGAGAAATTGCTGTCTCAAAAAACCAAAAAGAAAAAGAAAAAAGAGTTTAAGGGAACATTAATTACATTCATATGGCTGAATTAAAATTTGTCTTTAATACTAAACAATGTATAAATTTCTAGAATATAACTATAATATAAAGACACTACACAACAAAACTCATAAAGGCTTATTTGGTGGCATCATTCCACGCAAATTAAATTTGTTAGCGGGCACTACACATCCTAGAAGCTTTTAAGACTCCACAAAAAGCCTCATCAGATAGATATCCTATTTTACACCAGAATAACTTCTGAATCTGGATAAACAGAAATATTTCAAACATGTTTTAGGTTGACAACTAACGTTTTTACCTTTGCCAAGTCATTTGGAGATAAGACTCCAAAATCTGTTTTTAGGATTATCTTAGAATGAAGGTACTGTATTAGCATGGCTTCAAAATTGTAAGGATTTCACTTGTGACAAAACTAAATCATTCCATGCAACTTCCACTGATGTACATACCATCTTGAAAGTTACATATATTGAAAGTTACAATGTACATTTATAGGGCAAAGTGCCTGGCCCTTATGTACATGGTGAGGAACGAACACAGGAGTCCCCCAACTCCACTTCCGTCTTTGGGGTTGAGACAGTGAGTAAAGGAGAACTGTTTTCTTAAAGGTAACAGCTATATGCACAGCCACACATTTGTGAATTATCTCGGCAGTGACTTTTATTTAAGAGGAGTTGGATGTTGCTGAAGGAGAGCTACATTGGCAGTAGTCCTGCAGAGGTCTACCTTGAAAAGGAAATAGACCCACATCTTAGTAATGAAACTGCTGCTCTCCGTTTTGCAAACTTGCAGTATTCTGCACAATGCCTAGTACTGTCCATAGAAGAAGAAGCCAAAGACAGTAACATTTTAATAACTTTAGGTTGTATGATTTTTTTCCTTGATGTACTGCATATGGGATGAAATACACGATCTTATTAGAGATAATTGAAGTTACATGCCAAAAATGGAAATAGGGTTCATTGTTTTTAATTTGATCAAGTCCTATTAATCATCAAAAGTCTTTCACTACTAACTCCGTTATTAATATACTGAATATGGTATTTTGGTTTATTGGAATATTGGTTTTTAGTCAATAATAATATGTTCTGTAAACTTAAAAAGTTAAATGTAAAGTTTTCACAATACATCTACTGTTGTGCCCAATTCTCGAGACTCCAAAAGACCACCAGGAGTTGATTCCATTGCAAAACACATGAGGGTCTTTTTATTACAAGCTATAGCTCGGGCTCACACCTTCACCACCACAGTGGTTGAGAGCTGAGAGCCGGTGCTCAGAGTAGGTGGTTGATTTAAAGATTCTGGTCCCCCCAGCACACCCAAAGCAGGGGAATTCCTTCCTAGCAAATGTCTATTGGTTGAAACACAAAAGGGGTTGTTGCATTTTGAATTGGTTGGCTATAGGAAGGTCCCTAAACCATTTATGGTCTGGCTTCCCTTGTTTCACTGTCCTGGGGGAGAAAGACCATCTGGGCTGGTTTCCTAACATCTGTATCTCTAGTGGGCAGGAAAGAATGCAGTAAGTCTGGTTCCTCCCCACAGGTGGCCGGACATGTCTCCACCTGTCTGGCCTTTGTTCAGGCTTGTGCTTTAAAACCAATAACTCAAAATTTAATTCTTAATTAAGTTTTAAAGAATTTAATTTTTAATTCTTTGGTCTTTCATTACATTTAAAGTTTATTATTATTATTATTATTATTATTATTATTATTATTATTGTGTGTGTGTGTGTGTGTGTGTGTGTGTACGTGCACATGTATGGTACATGTAGGGAGATGAGGACAACTTTCAGAAGTCAATTGTCTCCTTCCAACATGAATTCTTGTTTCAAAAAGAAAAAGCTACGCCATCTGGCTGGCTCAGTAATAGCTATATTAAACCCATTTATTTTAAATGACAGTAATGTTACCTGTGTTTAACATTTCATATTAAAATTCTCCATTTGCCTCTTTTGGTAATGAATGATTACAAATTATTGTCTCTGTAATGTTGTGATTACTCCTGGCATGAAAAATATGAAATGAAGAAAACAGACTCAACATTAAAATCATTTTTTCATCTAGGTAATTTTGAAAGAGGTCAAAACTTGAGATAAACTATTAAAATAGTTTTATCCATATTTAAGGATAATACCTTAAGCTAATTTGTGCTTCATTGTAGTTTCTGTATTGGAGAACGAATCTAGGATATCACTGGCACTTGGGTTTTAATGTCATCAGTTTTTAGATCCAACTTAAAAAGTAATAAGTGATAATAATAAAAGTAAAGAAAAAAAAGAATTTAACTTCTAATCACAGCACAGAAATAAATGACACCAGGGGGGCTAGATTCTCTGTAACAAACAGTAAAATTAACATCTTCACATTTGGGAGAATGCGCATTTTCTTTCTTCTCCTGAAATACATCAGCTTCTTATTAAGACAATTCTCTAAAATTCTCTTTCCAAATGTTTCATGTTTGCCCAGTTTCCGGTCACCATTGCCTTCATGCTGTGGTGTAAGCTTGTTCATCTTCCGACTCTACCGGTAACACGTGTTTACTCCCCTGTTATGGCTCCGGGTCACTGGCAGGCTTACTGGCAGGATACTCTGACCCTCATGACTCAGTTCTGGGCACCCCGACCTTTGTAACCTGACCTAAGGCAGAGGGACGTTTGACCTTTGCATCCTAATCTTTCAGTATAGTTCTAAATCATGTCAAGTTTGAGTTCTGAGATCTGTGTTACAGCCTGGTGGGTGGTCTCTTTGGGAGCCAGGTGCAAGAGTCTCTTAGGGCAATTAAAAAACACTTACCTGCATCACTTTCCAATACACAGAACAGCTGATGGATCTGAATACAATTTCTGACTTTTCAAAATTCTCCCCCCCCACTGAAGCTTCTGCTGTTCTGGGGTTAGAGGACTCACTTGAAGGTGTAAGCAAAGCCAGCAGGAAGCCCCCTTGATGTGAGGGAGCTCAGATATGCGAAGTCTGGAAGTCAGAAAGTGCTGGAAAATTGCTTACTCTCCTCCCCATTGGAATTAGCCTTTAGCTCATTTCTGGGTCATTTTCAAGAAAAGCAGTTTTCCTGGTTGTTTTGACTTTGGAAGAGGCCTTTCATCAAGTGTCAATAACACCCTTCTAAAAGAATTGCCAAGGCTGAATGAACCATTTAACATCTGTATATTAGCAACCACAAAGACCATTCTCCCAGCTATCCACATGAAGTTTCCATTGTTCTTCTTGTCCTCTTTGCCTTCAGTTTATTCCTACTTCAAAAGAACCTACCTACAAACTCATTTGAATGGCAATCCCTAGGCATCCTATGACTTCAGAGATTTCACAGGGGTCCCAAGTGATGCTAATTCCCACAGTGGTCCACTTCTCTCACTATTGGCTCTCTACATTACTATTTTCTCCCCTCCTTCAATAGAATTCAGTGTTATTCGTATATTCTGGGTACAGATACTTTTTCCTCCTTGCTATGAATTTAATTTTTGTTACAAACTACTTCCTCAAGAACCTCTGCTATAATTCTACCCTGTTGTATTTGAGACATCTTTAATACTAATAAAAATATTAATACTGCTACTCCCAAGTCCTATTATTTTACCATACCTCTTTTTATCAGACTGAGAACATTAAATTAATTTTAAAATCAACATTAGATTATGCTCCACACAAAAGACAATCTGGATGCCAATTAGAGGCCTTGAATTTTTATTGTTGTTGTTATTGTTTTTCTTAGGATAGAGCTGGCACCATCAAGAAACAAACAGAACTCTGTAATGATAAGTGTCAGATAGACCCTGAGAATGCTGTGTTCTCATTTTGAAAACAGTCAAGCACCTATTGTTCAAGACATCTGGTGTTTACAGTACTATGGCTGTGACTAGAAGCAAAAGTACAGAGAGGTCCATCATGGCTTTAAAACAGGGAATGGAGAAGATTCAACAGTAACATCTAGTAAGGAAAAGAACAGGAGGAAGGAGAGGCACCATCACAACAGTGAAACACACCTATCAGCTTTGTGTGGGGGAGGGGCAGTGCTGTTATTACAAATAAAATGCTGTGACAGTTTTCTAAACACAAAGTCAGTGTGAAAAGATAGGCTTAAGGAAGGAGATCTGAGCTTTAAAATACTATTTAAAAAAGCGAAAGAGAGGAAAAAAGAAATAAAACAAAGGAAAGGGAAAGTCAGGAGTTGGATTAGAAATTCTGCAAAAGAAACAGTGTGGGCGTGCTTCTACATCTGTCATAGAGATATTATCCCTTCTTGCTAATGAAAAGGATGGGTGGTCTCAAAGTTATTTATAACCATGTAGATTGGGGCTCCTGCTGTTTTAATTGCTGGAAGAGCTTGGTTGGCCCTCCGTGTTTCATGATTAGTAAAGAAACTGGGGAAGATGAAATTATAGCATTATAAAATGTACTCCGACCATCAACCTCACATGGGGTATAGGTGACTTTGGTATGCTAGGCTCTGGAACAAACATGTGCTGATTGTCTTATACTCTGGATGCTCAGATTAGTTATATTTGGTTATCATGCCTAGTAGGTTAGATAAAAACAGGAACCTTGTCTTAAATGCAACTCTATCCATCTAAGACGTTGCTTAAGACAACTGAAGAAATAAAATAAATCAGAAAATCTACAAGTATTATATCTACATAAGTTTAAAATTCAATGAACAGTGGAAAGAAAGTCTTGCAAAGGTGTACTGAGTGTTCCCTTGCTAGGGGCTTGAGCTTAGACACCTGGAGTATGGCAAGTATGTGAGCTGAGTGGGGATCTTGATGGGAACTCCAGCCTCCACTTCTTCCTCCAGAAAGTACAGACAAGCATACCGTTTTCCTCCATGACAATTAGAGAATAAGTATGTGATGAGGAATCAGGCGTTTAGCATTGTATTGGCTTAAAGCGAATCTCACTAATTGATCACATCGCATCCTTTGTTGTCATGTATGTAACATATCTTTAAAGAAAGGATTTCATGATTTAAAAGGCTGGCCAGATCAGAGAGATGCAAATAAAAATGACACCTTACACCCATCAGAATGGCTAAAATCAAAAACTCAAAAGATAACACAAGCTGGAGAGGCTGTGGAGAAAGGGGAACCCTCCTCCACTGCTGGTGGGAATGTAAACTTGTACAACCACTCTGGAAATCAATCTGGCACTTTCTAAGACAATTAGGAATAGTGCTACCTCAAGATCCAGCTATACCACTCCTAGGCATATATCCAAAAGATGTTCAAGTACACAACAAGGACATTTGTTCAACCATGTTTGTAGCAGCCTTATTTGTAATATCCAGAACCTGGAAACAACCCAGATGTCCATCAACGGAGGAATGGATACAGAAATTGTGGTACTTTTACACAATGGAATACTATTCAACAATTAAAAACAAGGAAATCATGAATTTTGCAGGCAAATGGTGGGATCTAGAAAAAAATCATCCTGAGTGAGGTATCCCCAAAGCAGAAAGATACACATGGTATATCCTCACTTACATAGACCTATAAGATAGGATAAACATACTAAAATAGGTACACCTAAAGAAGATAAACAAGAAAGAGGTCCAGGGGTAAGATGATCAACCCTCATCTAGAAAGACAAAGGGGATGGACATGGAAATAGGAGAAAACAGGTAACAGGACAGTAGCCTATCACAGAAGGCACCTGAAAGACTCTACCTAGCAGTGTATCAAAGCAGATGCTGAGGACCCATAACCAAACCTTTGGCAGAGTGTAGGGAATCATATGAAGGAAGGAGGAATTAGTATATCCTAGAGGGGACAGGGAGCCCCACAAGGTCCAAATATATCTGAGCACAGGAGTCTTCTATGAGACTGTTTATCCAACCAAGGATAGCCCATGCATGGATATAACCTACAACCTGTGCTCAGACATAGCCCATGGTAGCTCATTATCCAAGTTTCCCTAGTAAGGGGGACAGGAACTGTTTCTGACATGAACTCATGCACTTTCCCTCCCCTCTGAGGGAGGAGCAGCCTTGCCAGGCCACAGATAAGGACATTGCCACCATCCTGAATATACCTGAGAAGCTAGGGCCAGAAGGAAGGAGAAGAGGACACCCCCTCTCAGTGGACTCGGAAAGGGGCAGGGAGGAGATGAGGGAGGGAGGGGAGGATTGGGAGGGAAAGAGGGAGTGGGCTACAGCTGGGATACAAGTGAATATATAAAATTATTTAAAAATAAAATATTAATATAAAAAATAAAATAAAAATGAAACAAACAAATAAATAAATAAATAAAATGCTGGCCAGATGGCTCAGTGGGTAAAGGCACTGGTTGCCAAACCTAACAATCTGAGTTCTATCACCAGCACTCATAGTAAAAGGAGAAAACTGACTCCAAGTTGTCCTACAAAAACCACACAATAATTATGATTTGTAGAAAATTACGATTTGTATAAGAGATGCCCTTTGTGTATGTGTGAAATATTAAAGCAGTATGCTAGATTAATGTGTTTAGGTGTTTAGTAACTGTGCAATAGTACAGATATTTGAATCTTTTTATATCTAATTTATCCTCTATGATAAAGCTACCTAACTCTCTATTATCTATCCATCCATTCTGTAGTGTACGTTTGTATCCTCCCAAGTTCATATGATGGAACTTAATTTTTAATGTACTGGTACTAAGAGGTGGAACTTCATTAAGTAATTGAGTTATGAGAGCAGAATGTTCATTAATGAAATTAGTGTCCTTATAAAAATATCACAAGTGATGCTTGTTTTTTTTCTTCTACCATAGAAGGTCATATAAGAGATATCATTTATGAAGCAAAATGTGAGCCAGACACTAAATCAGTTGACACATTTGTGTTCATATGCTACCTGACAGAATATAGAAACAGAAAGAGGACTATCTATACACATATATCCTATATACAGTCCTATTCAGAAGTTTTCAATTGTCTTACATATTTATTTAAGATCATGACTGGAGCAGTAAACATACACACACACACACACACACATACACACACACACACACACACACACACACACACACACACACACACACACTTCTCTTTCCCCTTTCCTTGACAACTTAAATTGCAGCACATATAGGAAAATAGGAGGGTCTGATGTAGAATTTAACATGTGTATAACACATACATTTGAAGACATCATTCGTCAGCAAATCATCCTGCTTGCCATTCAGAGATTAACTGCAATTGCCAGCCAACCAGAAAAACTGGGAATGGCCAGGATCCTTCTCTTTTAACTTACCACTTGGGTTATTCTTGTGCCCATTCAAAGTCGCAAGCAAATGCCCCATATCCTTTAGTAAATTTTAAGGAATGCGGAGTAGCCAATGTTTTTATTATGGTCTGCCTTGTGATTTCCAGCTGGAACCTAAGCAACTCTAATTCTTCAAAATAACTTATTTCTTCTTATAAACTAGTATAATGAATATGGAAAATATGTCATGCTTGTAGGATTGTCCTGGTGACCCAGGCAATTAGGGAGACTGGAGCAGGAGAACAAATAGCTTAAAGCCTGCCTTAAGCTTTGAACAAGTTCAAAGCCAGTCTGAGAAGCCTAGTAAACCTTCATAGCAAAAGAAAGAGAGAAGGAAAAAAAATGAAGGAAGGAAGAAATAAGGAAGGGAAAGAGGGAGGGAGGGAGGGAAGGAAAGAGAGAGAGAGAGAGAGAAGAGAGGAAGGACATAAAGAAGGAAGGGAGGAAGGCAGCCAAGCTTGGTGGCACAGTAGGGGTGATACAGGCCAGTGGCCAAAGTACTTGCTGCTTAAGTGTGAGGCTAGAAGTTCAGATTGCCAGCTCCACATAAACGTGAGGAGGTGTGCAGAAGTATGCTTTTAATACCGCCACGAGAGAGATGGAAACAGACAATTCTGAAAGCAAGCTGACTAAACCAAATAAGTTGGGATCAAATGAGAGCCCCTGCCTCAATATAAAAGCAACTGGGCAAGAGAATGATCAGGGAAGATATCATCATTAACCTTAGTAATACATGTGCATGCAACACATGTGAAGGAATACACATATGCACACATGTGTGAACAGGCATGTACTTGCATGCATACCACAGACACAAGAAAGACAGACAGAAAGACAGAAGATTACCTGGAGATTTTACTCAGTTTGAGTACTGGCCTGACCATGTTCAATGGCCAGTGCTGCCCCGGGGTGGGGACAGGCCGTGAACTCACCATCCTGACAGCCTTTCCTTTATTAGTTTTATTGGGGCTTATAACAATGTTGACCCAATGGCATGTTTATTTTTCTATGAAAGTCCAAAAGAATTTTTTTTTGTTACCTTTCAGAGGTGGATCCCTGTACTGACTAGAGTTTATGTGACCTCACGCTTCTGTCTCTGGCCCATCTTCTCTGCAAACACTCCCAAGATGAACCTTTGCGTCTAAGGTCTCCCTCTGGCATGTAGTCCAGCTTGAACCTCTGCACTCTGGAACAGGGCCTTTTCCACAAAAGCCTTCATCTTCAGAAAGGGATTGCCTTTTATGTGTCTCATGAATATGGTCTAGCTGCTCTAAGCTCTCCTCTCTGACCTTTGTCCTATTTAGTGGAGTTCAATTGTCTCGCACTTTTATTTAAGTTAATGATAGAAGCATTAAGCAAAAGTTGACAAAAAGGACAAATGAATTCATCATGAAAATGTCCTCGGCCATAAAAAATCTGTACACCAAAATGCTGTTCACATTTATGAAAGTCATTGCCTTTGATATTACATAGGCTATTACATATAAATAGGTGCAAGGAGGACTATATTAAACAAAACTGGGATGCTGGAGGCGGAAGTAGCCGGCATTTCGGGGGGACATGATGCAGGTGAGCTGAACACTGCTTCGTGCCTCCTTCTACTGGATGCTCATCTGGGATGTATGATCTTCTTGTGGCTGCTCTAACAAATAACCATATAGCTGAGGCCTTTGGGAAAAAAATGTATCATTTGCTCACCATGGCCAGAGGCAGACATCTGAAATCATAGTGTTGATGGCACATTAACTGCAGGAGCTGTAGGAAAAAAGCTTGTGATTCTGGAAGCTTCCCATGTCTGCTCTGATATTCTAGCATTTGCCTCTGTGTTCCCAGCATCTGTCTTCTATTTATGGTCTGACAAATGGTTATATTTAGGGCCTTAATGAATAACTAAGGCTCTTAATCTAACATTCCTAAGTTGCATCTTTTACCATGTAAGGTGATATTTGCTCTTTCTCTACATAAAGTCATATTCACAGGTTGAAGCGATGAGGGCCTGGTGCATTTTTTTTTCCCTGCAGGCTACCATCATTAGGTTTACTCTAGAGCAGGGAGGAATTATTCTAGGACTTCCGTTTCTCCTAATTCACAGTCAGAGGCTGCCTAAAGCCTCCACTCTCGCTCCCATTACAACCTTCTTAACCTTCCCATACCTAAATTGTTTGTTCCTCTTATCAGTACTGAATGCTAACCCTGTTGGATGTTACCAGAAGCCAATTGTTCTAAAAACCATTGATTTAAAAGCAACATTTAATAGGACTTCGAAGACTACAGCAAGGCAGACTTTTAGTTCTCTTTGGAATTACATGAAAGCCAATATCTATCCTTAGAGTCAACCAGTACTATCTTTTAAACATGTACACATGCCAAGAGAAGCTGTAACAGACTTCTCCAATGTTTTTGATATTCCAAGACAATGTATATGTTCATTTTCTATACTTCTGATCACAAAATTCCTAGCCAGGAATCCCTAAGGTGCATTCGGAAAATTGTGCCCCAAAAGAAACTCCTGTAAGAACACCAATCAAATTCCACTGTGTTCTTCTTTTGTTAACTAACAGTAAGTTTCTGATCCTCTCTATATTTATAAGTTATCATTTCTCATAACTGTTAGAATTAAAACAGGGAACCAAGTTGTCCTGTGCCTTAGCAGGTTCCCTCCAGATTCCAGCATATCTTTCTTTCTCCTGGGAAATACATGAAAGACAGTATCTAGGATTAGTGCCATCCAGGTACTATCATTTAACCATGTGCACATTTCAAGGGACGCTGTGCCAGGCTTCTACAATTTTGCTGGCTCAATCAGGCTAGAGAGCCAAGACTGCCTGTGAGAACCTACTGTGTGTTCAACTTGGCTGGAGCCAACTGAAAAGGTTGTAACTTTTATGGACTGAACAGATCTGAAAGAGAACTACACCATCTTCCCAAACATCCACTCATGTATTTTCTGTCTGTCTGTCTGCCTGCCTGTCTGTCTCTCTATCTATCTATCTAAGCCTGGTAAAGACATTGTTTTACCTTTTCAGAATAGTTGGAAATATTCTTGGGTCTTCAAATTCTTTTTCATTTAAAAAATTTTTAATAATGTGTATTTTTTCATCTGGTTATTCAATAAAAAATTGGATTGAGATGCCTATTATCAGCTTACATTCACAGAAGAACAGACAAAATGAGAGAATGGTGTATGTCCTGAAACACTTGAGAGATCCTCGAGGGCAATAAGGTAGAGAGAAAGATAATCGAACTACTTGGGAATGTTTTGACAAAGCAATATTCGCTTTGGATCACAGAGTATGAATAGAAGTTCATTGACTTAAAAAAAAAGTATGGTTTAAAATTAAAAAAAAAAAAAACCCACAATGCATGGATAACTCAGTATAGTGTCTCTGGGGAGTGGTGAGAAGAGCCAACAGGACACCAAGGGAGGATCAAACCATAAAAGAGGAGGAAGAGTCGCCAGCCTCTAATGGAAGGGCTTTCTTGCTGTCTAACCAAGATGTCTGAGCAGCTTGTACAGTGACTCAGAAGTCTATGCAGAGTTTCACAAAGGAGTGACACTTAGAAAGACAATTCTTTACGTCAGCATATGGATGATTTCCTTGAAGTGCAGGAACCAGTGGGCTGGGCAGGTGGCTCATCCTGCAAGGTGCTGGCAGCACAAATGAGCGCGTGCAGCAAAGACAGGATCCCCAGAGCAAAAGCGTAGCCTCAACAACCTTCTTAACCTTCCCACACTGGACTCAGGGTTCCAGTGTGAGACCTTGCCTCTATTGATAAGGGGGAGGCAATGAAGGCCAGCACTGACAATGATCTCTAGCCTTCACGTGCATAGGTATGCATGTGAAGGTTTGCCTACACTCAGAAATAACACAGATATCTACACCCAGATAGACAGACTGACAGACAGACACACACACAAAGGTTTTAGAGAACATGGTAGGTAACTATAGGGGAACTTACTAATTTTTTTTAAATGTAAAGTGGCTAGAAACTGAGGCAGAACCTGTCTGATACAACTTGCAGTTTGTTTTTTTTTTTTTTTAAAAAAACCATCTTATTGGTCACTAAGCAAATGAGGGTGAGGCAAGTGCTGACTCTGAAGCTTCTGTCTTAGTGAGGTGGGAAAGAGAAGAACAGCTATGGCTCTGGGGTGCATCTGTGTGTGGGGCAGGGTATAGAAGACCTCTACAGTGATTAGGGAGGTGGAAGCTGGTTTAAATGCTAACGATTATGCCAAGTCTATTTTCTTTTGCTATATGTCAATGCCACAGCCTAGATAAATGATAGGAAAGAAAGACAGGCTGCCTAATGCTCTACAAAGGAGAAATCTAAGTGTACCCTACTGGCTTCTTAGGGCAAGATTACATGAAGACTGACACATGGTGGGAGCAGGCATGCTAGCCAAGGACACCTTGCTTTGAAAACAAAGCCACTTTTGTAATGATAGTGAACTTGACACCATGATAGCAGGATAGGTCCCATCATGAGGATGGAGGTTACCTTCCTAAATACAGACTCCTAAGGGATACACACAAATAGAGCCAACAAGTCTTCATCTCTAGCTACCATTCCGCTCTTAACCTGCCTCGAAGTAGCATAGGGCATGATTAAGCTGCACAAACCCACATTTCCCACACTCACTAGCAGCTGCATGTCACTCAGGCACCCTCCCACCTGAGTCGGTAGAGGGACCTACTAAGGAAGATTCCATTCACACTTCTGCTGTCCAACAGCACGTGTGTGCCTGGAGTCTATGCTGCTTCTTCAGCACCTGGGGCAGAACCTCCAGTGTCCATCCTTTGGCTTGAAAGGTGGGATCTGAGACACCCTGTTGTTGGCAGAGGAGGTGAGAGGGCTGGGATAGTCTTGGTGGGGCTGAAAGCCTCTACTTCTGCTGTCTTTGCATGAGAAAGGAGAGCTCATGCTAACATTCTGAAAATAATTCTTGGGAACTCTACAGTGAACCTCATCCTTCTGCATTTCACAAATCACAAAACACCAAACAACAGCCCCTGCATCCTCCCCCACACGCACACTTAGACGGGCTGCTATTATCATGCAATCCTTAGTCAATTTATCTTACGATACACACACATGCGCGCATATATGGGAATTGCTTAAACATTGCTGTCTCTATGAAACCATTGCTTATGCTTGATGTGTGTGTTTACTTGCGGCTGACAATATGCCAGTCATCTCAGCCATAGCCTGTGGAGAGCATGGCCTTGTCTTACACATTTTTGAGTGTCCAGTGTGTGGAACAATGGTTTACACCTGGTGCTGTTCTGTGTATTTGTTCGGTTTCATTGAAATAATTGAATTACCTAAACAATCTGTCCTCTGTCTAACAGTGCAGATAGCACAGTTGGCGGCTCTCTAATGCTGGTGGTAAGTCGCCTATACTGTTAGTACCCAAAATGCTTTGATCTTAAATTTCTGCCGAATTCTCAAATGCACGCCATCTGGCTTCAGTGACTCATGGAAATTTAATGTCTTGAGTTGTATTCACCACCTGTTGTTTCGTTTTTTTTTCTTCTTTTCTGTTTTTTTTTTTTTTTTTTTTTTTGTCTTTATGCCGGTGAATCATATTTGCTTTCAATGAAAAGCAAATGTAAAATGAGTAAAAATGAGACATTTATCCCGTCAGTGATGATCCCTGAGCAATGCAGAACAGTCATCTAATCTCTGCTGATCCAGGCCCCCTCAGTGACACATGACTTCGGTTCCTTCCCTACATCCTGACAGGGGTCTCTTTAAGGCTTCGTACTGCTCTTGCAAGCCACTGGCTTCTGCTGTGGGTTTTACTTGAGTAGTTGCTTGTTCTTCCCGGTAGGGTCAGGCAATGCTCTGTGGTAGATCCCCCCCGCATATCGGTGGAATTCATATTTGTCATCTTATGCTAATATTGTAGTTATCTCCTCCAGATGTTGTCGCTCATGAACATTTATGGGTTTTATTTATTTTTTTGAAACAGTATCTCATGTAGCTCAGGGCGGCTGTGAATGTGCTATGTAGTCAAGGATTACCTTGAACACCTACTCCTTCTGCCTCTATCTCCCAAATGCTAGGATTACAGGTACAAGCCATGAGCACCAGGCACATGACTCAAACCTGACAACGATAAAGAGGGCTGAGCACAGTGACTTGCACCTCTAATTCAGCATTTGAGAAGCTAAAGCAGGAGGATTGACACAGGCGAGGCTATCCTGGGCTATATAATGAACCTCAGTTCAACCTGGGCTACAGAGGCTGAGAGAGCTTGTCTCCAAACAAAACAAACAAACAAGCAACAGGGAGTGTTTGTTCACAGACCCAGCAGTAATGATGTGGGAATTTCCCAGAATATTTGTGGCTTTCATGACTTGCTTCATTTGTGTTAGCTTCTTCATCCTTTGGCTTGCCTTTCTATATAATCCCAGAGAGTTACATTCTGGCTTGCTATAGATGTAGTACAAAATCACTAATCTCTGTTCTAGTTAGGTCTCTCTCAGAGGTATAAATAGGTTTCTGAGCCGTCTTTCATGAGTTTCACACAGGCAGGTGGATTTGAATGACTGCTGGGAAAGTCTGACACCTCCACATCCTTATCACTAAGTCTTCCGTAGTCTACGCTCTATGCCAGCAGGCCAACCAAGGGACATTTTCCAGTATCTCTAACATAAAAATTACTCCACATATAGATGGCTGTATCATAGTTACTATTGTGCCTGTCTCAGTTCCTTGTTAACAGTAACAAAATCTTCATCTTTTGCACCTGTTACTGATGTTCACCAGAAACTACAGATGACTATTGACTGTCATCTGTAGGTTATATTGATTTGTAGACTTGGGACAACTCAAATCATATAAATATTACCATATAGCTGGGGTGCATTTTGAATATGGTTATTACCTGGAACTCATGCTGAAATTTAGTCCCCATCTTGAAGTGTTCAAAGGTTGGAAATGGCAACGGTGCCTTTGGGAGGTGGTTAGCTTTTGACATGATCATTAGTGTCTTTGTGACTGAGTCTGGGTGGCTTTATAAGGGGAAAGAGAGAGTGAGAGAGAGAGAGAGAGAGAGAGAGAGAGAGAGAGAGAAGCAGAGAGAGACAGAGATAGTGTGTGTGAGAGAGACAGAGACAGAGAGAAAGAGAAAGCTTCATTCCCTAATTCTTCCTATGTCAAGCTCTGGACTCTGCCAGGAAGATCATAGATGTGGCTGCTAAACCATGCCTTTCCTGAAACATAAGCTAAAACAACACTGCTACCTTCGTAAGTTGCCAGCCTCAGGCATTACACAATTCTAACAAAACCAGATTAGTACAAACCCTGACTTTTGCTTTGCCTCTTGAGCAATCAGTCCATCAATCAATGAACACATATTAAGTCCTGTGTGGCAGGCACTTGGCAGGTTATGAGGGAGAAAATAGAAAGTAGTTTGATGCAGACAGAACCACACTAAAATATCTCAATGCAAATGTCTTGTTCTCAAGTCATTGTCTTCCCTCCTACTGCATTTAGAATCCTTATACTTTGAGATTTTTTTTCAGGTTCTCAGAGATATCTGTGGATTTCTGTCTATGGCATTCACATCTCTTTATTTTTTATTCTAAAATTTTTATTTATTTTTTTTCCACGCAATATATTTTGATCATATTTTTCCTCCATCTCCAGCTCCTCCCAGATGTTTTTTTAAAATTCTTTATTAATTATATTTTATTCACTTTCTATCCCCCCTGTGGTTCCCTCCCTCCTCCCATCCCAATCCCTCCCTTCCTCCACCCTCTGCATGCATGCCCCTCCCAAGTCTACAGATAGGGGAGGTCTTCTTTTCCTTCCTTCTGATCCTAGTCAATTAGGTTTCATCAAGAGTGGCTGCATTGTCTTCTTCTGTGGCCTAGTAAAGCTGCTTCCCCATCAGGGGGAGGTGATCAAAGAGCAGGCCAATCAGTTCATGTCAGAGACAGTCCCTGTTCCTATTACAATGGAACCCACTTGGATACTGAACTGCCATGGGCTACAACTGTGCAGGGGTCTTAGGTTACCTCCATGCATAGTCCTTGGTTGGAGTACCAGTCTCAGGAAAGACCCCTGTGCTCAGATATTTAGGTTCTGTTGCTCTCCTTGTAGAGTTCCTGTCCTCTCCAGATCTTACTGTTTCCCACTTCTTTCCTAAGATTCCCTGTACTCTGCCAATAAGTCTCAGCATCTGCATTGATAGTCTGCAGGACAGAGCTTTTCAGAGGTCCTCTGTGTCAGGCTCCTGACTTGTTCCCTCTTTTCTCCTTCTTCTGCACATTTCTTTCTTTTACTCATCAGAACAATATCCCAAGAAGAATGAAACATACCATATGCTCAGGGACTTCACTGTTTAATTAAATTCTGTTAACAATGTCATGATGAGGGCGCCAGGATAGCAGTCAGTATCATTCAACCAAAATATCTCAGGTCCGGGTTCAAAAAAGACTTCCTGGTGTTGGGGATGCTTCTGAACCTTAAATACAAACAAAAACATGTCAGCTATGTATAAGATTATTTTATTCAGAGGGACCAGTGAGTCCAGAGGCTTCCCAAAGCTGTTAGAGAAATTTAAGTACATCTCTCTAACTGGACCATGTAGTTCAAGTGAAAGAGTGCTGCAGTCAGCCTTACTTTCCATTTTTTCAACCAACAGATAATGTTAAAGTGTTGATAATCCACGAGTCACAAACTGATACCATGGAGAATAATTTTCCTCTTGATTATGTGAGAAAGCCAACGGTAGAAAAGACCAAGAAATATCTCTTTGGCTCAGGAGGAAGACATCACTCTCTAGGGCCAGGTCTCTGTAAGAAGAAGTAGGTTAAAGTGATTTCTTGCCTGGAGTGACATGAAAGGATCTCTCTGCAAAGCATGCTCCTAGCGGTGTCTCCATCCCTTTCTACCTGGCTACAGTTTCTTAATACTAGCTCACTAACTACCAAGGTCAGTGAAAGTGGGGCATTGTCTTCAACAGGACTCCTCAGCGATGATGCAGTCTGCCTGAAGAGCTCATTAGCCTAGATTAGCTCATTATCTTTGAGATGAACTCCAGAGGAGTTTCAGTTCAGTGGAGAAAAGAGGATGAGCTCACAGGGTGCACCACTGGGCAGGCAGGGTAAAGAAGGGACAGTGGGGCCCCCATGGGAGAGGAGGATTTGCAGTGTCAATGCTAGCATCTCTCTGGTGTTGTCTAGGTCCTGAGATCCCACTTCTATTTCTTCTTGTTTAATTTTTCCTCTTTTGTGGTAGGCAGAATAATGTCTACCTCCACTCAGAGATGTCCACAACCCAAATCCCACCAACCTATGAATGTGTTACTTTCTGTGCTGAGACTGACTTAAGTTGAAGAAGATCTTGAGATGCAGACCTGAGCATGGAGTCCCTGAATGAGCCCAAAATTAAAACAGTGGTCCTTGTCAGTGAAAGATGAGATGGGAAGAGTCAGAAAGAAATGACAGAAATGTATTTGTGACTTGGGCAGAATCTGAAATGTGTAGGCAGTCTCTAGTGGCTAGAAAAGGCATCCTTAGAACTCTCAAGGTATGCAGATCTATTATCTTGATTTTAGCCCCACCGCAGATGGCCTATTTTAGACTTTCTCCCTTCAGAATCAAAGCAGATAATAAATGTATATTATTAAATTAGTTGCATTTCTTGTTTCTGTGACAAAATATCTGACAAAAGCAATGCAGGTTGATTTTGGATCAGTGGTCAAGGGTACTGTCCATGTGGCAGGGAAGTCGTGGCACCAAGAGCTTGAGGTAGCTGATCTCATCACACAGGCAGTCAGGAAGCAGACAGTAATGGATGCTTTTGTCATTTTCTTTTAATTCATCCAAGACCATGGGATGATACTGCCCAAGATGAAGGTGAATTTCACATGTCCCTTAACCCAATCTGATAACCCCTCAAACACGTTTCCATAGACTTGTCTCTTAGGTGAGTCTAGAACTTTTCAAGTTGTCATTCAAAGTGAACCATCACAATTATATAACCTACCAAATCTTGGGATGTTGTCACAGCAGGAATAAAGCTTCAATGTGTCTCTCAGATCTCATGGGGCTTGGAAGTGTATGTGAGACCTCAGGGAGACATTTTGGAGCCACCTGTGGATCAGTGGATTCCTTGGTTATTTAGGTATAGCCTTGATACAGAAGGGAGCTCTCTATGGAACACATGTTTTGTGTCATCCTGTGATGTTTTATCTGATGCTGGCATCTTGACACTGGATTTTTTTTCAGCCGCCATGGCCCCAAACTAAATAAACCTCCATTAAAAACAAAACAAAATGAAACAAATGTAATCGATACCATAGTATTCTGTCATGTCACAGCAGTAGAAAGTGGACGAAGACAAACAGGAGATTCCTCTTCTCTACAGAACGTCGTCATGAGTCCAGAGTTCATCTTTCTACCACCATCCTCTTCTACTGCACCCTGTTTGTCATCTCTGTTTTGATAGGGTGATTTGGGAACAGTGTCTCAGGGTCAAAGCATCCACAGAGCCACAAGTGGAGTATTGACCACATCTTTGGAAAACTGAGAGGAAAGAAATGCCTGCCACAGCCAAATCTGAACTTTACTGCTACCAGTGAGAGGATGTGGAGCCTGCAAAAATGACGCATGAAGAGAGGCAAGCAAGAATGGAGGAAGCAGGATCAGAAATATGATACGGACAGCCAAGAAAAACTCCAGAGCTGACCGAGAGGGTGTGCATGTTTGTCTTGGGCTCTCCATACTGTGGATACAGTGACTCAAGAATAAGGAATAACAATCTATTTGTTTTAGAATATCTTGACATAAAATGTCTTAAATAAGTTGACAGTATAATGAACTAGAAAAGGAATCTTAGAAAAAGAATAATTGCTTTTTAGTATATACACATTTATTTTGTCTGAACAGTTGATGGAGGCCTGTACTATATCCCCAAAATGATCATTGCAATTCATCTTAAATTATCAGAAGCTATAGTAATTAAGATAATTTATTTCCCATTTGAAAGTGACACAGAGTTCAACCTTTATAGAAGTTACCTAAAATGACTTGAGTTATTCTGTAAGGGTTATGATGGAGAGTGTCTTAGGGTATCTATTGCTGTGATAAATCACCTTGACCAAAAGCAAAGTAGCAAAGAAGGGGCTTATTTCAGCTTACAAGTCATGGGTCTATCATCCAGGGATAATAGAACTGGAATTCAAGGCAGGAACCCAGAGGCAGAAACTGAGGCAGAGACCAGAGAGGAGTAATGCTTACTCGCTTCTTTCTCATGATATGCTCAGCATACTTTCTTATAAAATCTAGGATTACCTGCCCAAGGCTGGTACTGCCCACAGTGACATGGGCCCTCTCACATGAATCATCGTCAAGAAAATGCAACACAGTTTTACACCCAGGACAATCTGGTGGCGACATTTTTTCAATTGAAGTTCTCGCATCAAAAATGACAAGCTTTTGTCAAGATGACATAAAACCAGCAAGCACAGAAGTATTTCCTCGGCTTAAAAAGTGTACTTTGAATGTAAAAATTCTTAAAAGTTGTATAATAATATACTGTATATATATATATCATATACACACATATATTTATGTATGTTCACACATAGACATGTAGTCCTTTTAGTATTCAGAAAATTTTAAATCCAATTTGCTAAAGTGACATAGCAAAATGCAGCATCATGAATGGCTTCATGACTCTCTGCCTTTTCATCTATAGAGTACTCCAACTGCGGAAGCAGGGAAACTAACTCTATATCTTCACCTCTTCCCCTCTCCTCTAAATCCATGTCCCAGTGTAACCCCCAGCACTGAGGAAGACCCCCTATGGCAGCCTCCGCTTCTTCTCTGTCCCTACCTCCAGTGGATCACCAGGTCTTTCACTCCAAACTTCAATTCTCCCAGTCATCCCAACATTCCTGCCCCTAGTTTCAACAGGAATTCCCTGGGACCCCAGCATCCAAGCCTGCCAGAGAAGTAAGTAGGCTAGCAAAGCAGTAGCCCATCTTCAGATTTGCGTTCTTCCTCTGCTTGTCCATCTCCAATCCCACAGTCTCATTTCCAGTTCTGTAGCTGATGACCTGTTGTGGCACTTTCTCACTCATTGCACCATTCTCAGGGGACTAAGCAGATCCTGGTGGAACACCCTGCTTTGCTCTTATCTATGGACCTCTTACCCCTCCACCCCATCTCCATTCCTGGGTCAGCCCCCCAAACCTAGAAACACATTTTAGGAGAAATTATCTGTGACCACACCTAGCAGGATCCCAGAATTTTCTACCAAGAGTACACAACCATCACAACCTCCTCCTAATAACCAGTGGGGGCAGTAGAAACTGAGGAACAAAACGCTCACCCAGCAAAGACAAAACAAGATGCCAGCATAAACACGACATCAGTACAGCCAGGATGCTACATCTCCACTAGCTCTCAGCAACCTTACCACAGGAGGCCCTGAGATTGCACTTTATGATAGCCTTTACAGATATGTTTGAGGAAATGAAATCTACAAAAACATGAGGAGTAGACAGAAATGAATAAAACAGTTCAAGACATGAAAGTGGAAATATAAAGAAAATGTAAACTGAGGGAAGTTTGGAAATAAACAATTCAGGAATTTGAATAGAAATTTTAGAGGCAAGTCATACCAACAGGTTACAAGAAATGTAAAAGAGAATCTCAGGCATTGAAGACATGGTAGAAAATATGAATATCTCATTTGAAGAAAATGTTAAATATTAAAATTATTTCTGCAACAAAATATCCAGGAATTCTGGGCACTATGAAAAGACCAAATATAAGAATAATAGGAATAGAAGAAAAGAAGAAACCCAGCTCAAAGGCCCAGAAAAATATTTTAAATATATTATAGAAGGTAAATTTTATAACTTAAGGAAGGTGATGCTTATAAAGTTACAGGAAGCTTACAAAACAGCAAATAGATTGGACTAAAATAAAAAGCCTCCTTGGTACATTATAATCAAAACAGTAAATACACAGAACAAAGAAAAAAAAAACGAAAGTTGAAAGAGAAAAAGACCAAGTAAAATATAAAGGCAGACTTATCAGAATAACATTAGACTTCTCAATAGAGACTCTAAAAGCCAGAAAGGCCTGGAAAAATCTCCTATAGACTCCAAGCGATCACAAATGCCACACAGCACTACTTAATTCAGTGAAACATTTAATCACAAGAGATGGAGAAAATAAGACATTCCCTTACAAAGCCAAATTTAAGCAATATCTGCCTACAAATTCAGCCATACAGAAGACACTAGAAAGATAACTTCAACCAATAAAGGCCAACCACACTCAAGAAAACACACACACAAATTAATAATTCCAGGCTAGCAAATAAAAAGAAGAGAATCTAACCACCATGGATTAAAGCTGGATATAACCAACAGAAACAACAGAAAGCTTACAATATTGTGGAAACTGGAGAGCTCACTACTGAACAACAACAACAACAACAACAACAACAACAGGGAAAGATAGACATTAAGAAATAAATATTTCTTGAATGAAAATTAATATGTAATATATTCAAATTTATGGAACACAATGAAGTTCAGAACACTAAGTGCCTATATAAAACAAATTGGAGACATCTCACATTTAATAACTTAACAGCACAACTGAAAGCTCTAGAATAAATAAAAAAAATTCAGACCAAAATGGAGTACGCAGCAAGAAATAATTAAACGAAGGGCTGAAATCAACAAAATAGAAAAAAAAAAAACAATACAAAGAATCAAGGAAACAAAAATTGGTTCTTTTAGACAATCAATAAAATTGACAAACTCTTATCAAATGACCTAAATGGTGGAGGAAAATGTCCAAATTAACATAATTAGAGAGGAAAAGGGGGAGATCCCAATAGACACCGAAGGAATCAAAATGACATTAAAAATGTAAACTCCCACAAACTGGAAAATCTAAAAAATGTTTATTTTTTGATACATTCATACCAATTAAGAAATTCAAATCAAAGTAAGTAATTTGAATATACCTATAAGCCCTAGTGAAATTGAAACAGTTATTAAAAAGTCAATAAATAGGACCTCAAGAAATTGAAAAGCTTCTGTAAAGCAAAGGACACTGTCGTCAGAAAAAACAACAGCCTACAGATTGGGAAAGGATCTTCACCAACCCTTTATCTGACAGAGGGCTGATATCCAGAATATATAAGGAACTGAAGAAGTTAAATAGCAACAGATAGAGTAATCCAATTAGAAAATGGGTACAGAGCTAAATAGAGAATTCTCAACAGAGAAGTATCGAATGGCAGAGAAAGACTGAAAGAAATGCTCAATGTCCTTAGTCATCAGGGAAATACAAATCAAAAGGACCCTGAGATTTCACCTTATACCCATCAGAATGGCTAAGATAAAAAAACTCAAATGACAACACATGCTGGAGAGGTTGTGGATAAAGAGGAACCCTCTCCCATTCCTGGTGGGAATGTAAACTTGTACAACCACTTTGGAAATCAATCTGGTACTTTTTCAGACAATTAGAAATAGTGCTACCTCAAGATTCAGCTATCACTCCTAGGTGTATATCCAAAAGATGCTCAAGTATACAACAGGGACATATGCTCAAACATGTTCATAGCAGCTTTATTTGTAACAGCCAGAATCTGGGATCAACCCAAATGTCTCTCATTTGAGGAATGGATACAGAAATTGTGGTACATTTATACAATGGAATACTACTCAGCAATTAAAAGCAAGGAAATCATGCAATTTGCAGGGAAATGATGGGAACTAGAAAAGATCATCCTGAGTGAGGTATCTCAGAAGCAAAAAGACAGGGTACATACTCACTCATAAGTAGATATTAGACATATAATATAAGATAAACCTACTAAAATCTGTATACCTAAAGAAGCTAATCAAAAAGGAGGATTCTGGGTAAGATGCTCAGTCCTCATTTAGAAAGGCAGAGGATGGACATCAGAAGAAGGAGAAAACAGGGCACAGGACAGGAGCCTACCATAGAGGGTTACCCTTCAGCGTATCAAAATATATGCTGAGATGCATAGCCAGTCTTTGGGCAGAGTACAGGGAATCTTATGAAAGAAGGGGGGGATAGAAAGACCTAAAGGGGGCAGGAGCTCCACAAGGAGAGCAAAAAAACCAAAAAAAAAAAAAAAAAAATCTGGACACAGGGTATTTTCTGAGACTAACACTCCAATCTAGGAGATAACCTAGAACCCCTGGACAGATTGTAGCCCATGACAGTTCAGTGTCCAAGTGGGTTCCCTAGTAATATGAACAGGGACTGTCTCTGACATGAACTTAGTGGCTGGCTCTTTGATCACTACCCCATCAAGGGGGTGCAGCCTTTCCAGGCCACAGAGAAAGACAATGCAGCCAGTTCTGATAAAACCTGATAGACTAGGATCAGATGGAAGGGGAGGAGGACCTCCCCTATTAGTGGGCTGCAGGAGGGACATGAGTGGAGAAGAGGGAGGGGAAGATGGAGGGAGCTTCAGGTGGGATACAAAGTGATACAAACTATAATTTAAAAAAAAAAGCCCAGGATCAGAATTTCCTTTGAAAATTCTACTAAATTTTCAAAGGAGAGTTAAAGCCAATATCTCTCAATTTATTCCACAAAACAGAAAAAGAAAGACCAAAGCTGATTTTTTTTCTGGAGAGGCCACAGTCATTTTTATACCCAAACCATATAAAAGCCCAACAGAGAAAGAGAATTACAGTCTAATTTCCTCTACGAAAATACATGCAAAGTTTTTTTTAATAAAATACTTAAAAACTAAATCCAACAACACATCGAAAAGATCATCTACTATGATCAAGAAGGCTTCATCCCAGAAATGTGTAAAACAATAAATGTAACCCACTATTTAAACAGACTAAAAGATAAAAAACAACATGACCATCTCATTAGATGCAGAAAAAATTCAACACCCCTTTGCTATAAAAGTCTTGGAGAGATAAGTGATAGAAACAACGTACCTCAACATAACAAAGGCAGTTTACAGCAAGCTTATAGCCAGCCTCAACTTAAATAGAGAGAAACTCAAAGCACTTCTACCAAATCAGGAAAAGGACAAGGTTGTCCACTCTATCCATATCTATTCAATAGAGTACATGACATCTTAGCTGGAGCAATAAGACAACTGAAGGAGATCAAGGGATACAGATTGGGAAGGAGGAAGTCAACATATCTTTATTTGCAAATGATATGATACTTAAGCGATCCAACTTCTTGATGATGGAGAAGTCCAGCTGGTACCTACATTAAGCCTTTACCCTTGTGTCTTTGATACGTGAAGGTATTCTACACACTACCAAAGGAGAAATGTAAACACAAACCTAGACACAAACCCTTTGATCTACAATGGTGTCCTGCCTGCAAGATATGCTAGTGCAATGGTAGTGTGAAGTTAGTAGAAATAACCAAACAGTATTTGATTTGACTTCAGGATCACTCCACAGGATGAAACACATACCCACCACTTCTTGGGTGACCAAAAACCTGAGACTAGATAGCCCAGGGACTTGGGTTAATACCTAATGGAACTGTTAAAAAATGTAACAATAAAATGATCCCTAATGGAATCCTACCATACTCATAGATCAGTTCCTTGCTCAATCAGCAAAGAAGATTCCTCTTGCAGCAGATGGGAAAAAATACAGAAAGCTTGTCATGGTGCCACGCGCCTTTAATCCCAGCACTTAGGAAGGCAAAAGTAGGTGGATCAATGTGAGTTTGAAGCCAATCTGGTCTACAAGGAGAGTGCAGGACAGCCAAAGCTACACAGAAAAACCCTGTCTTGAAAAATAACGAACCAAATCAAACTAAAACAACCAAACAAACAAAAACCCAGAAACCTACAGCTAGACATGCAAATGAGAGACGAGAGACATTGAAACACTCAGCCCTAAATGGATGTCTCTATCAAATCTCTATCAAGTCCTTCCCACCCAGGCATTGGGAACCCTGAGGAAGTAGAAAC
The DNA here is from genome assembly GCF_030254825.1 of Meriones unguiculatus. Taxonomy (NCBI): domain Eukaryota; kingdom Metazoa; phylum Chordata; class Mammalia; order Rodentia; family Muridae; genus Meriones; species Meriones unguiculatus. The sequence goes on from NC_083364.1 coordinate 78,327,263, forward strand.
AGAAAGAGTATTACCAGAGCAGATGGAGGACACCAAGGAAACAATGGCATCCAGGATCAGTGCACATATGAATTCAGAGAGACTGAGGCACTTACTGTGGGAGTCTGCTCCGTATGGGGTCCTAGAGCTGAAAGGAAGAGTGGACACATATTCTCATCCCCAATTCAAAAACTATCTTCAATTGATAATCACTTTCAAATGAAAATTCAGTTTCCTCCAAGAGAGTTTCACTGGAGAACCTGACTACTCTTAAGGGTAGTCTGCATGCCAAGCAGCAGATGACAAAAGAAAACAAACTCAATGGAGTCATTGGAGGTTCTTTGTCTTATAATGTCCTGTTAGGCCCTATTTTCTTTTAATTACCTTATTCTTTATATATATATATACATTATTACTTCAAAGCCTGTTTGTTTTCTAGTGAGAGACAGAAAGGGAGTGAGTCCAGATGGAAGGAGAGGTTCTTTTTCTGTTTTTCGTTTGTTGTGTTTTTTTTTCCATTTTATTAAAATAACTTTTTTTGCTCTTATAATATATTCCTATTATAGGTTTCCCTTCCTCCACTCTTCCCAGTTACTCTCCAACTCTCCTCTCAAAATCTTTGCTCTACTTGAAAGACAGTCTCCTCTCCTTCCTCCCGGCCCCCGCCCGATAAAGGGCTGACTAAATCTAGTGGGCGAGTTGCTCAGCTGAGAAGCCCACGTAATCATCAAAGAGACGAATCTTGGGACCATCCATGCCTAGAAGAATCCTCTCACAGAGTCCTGAGCTCTTCTTCACTTTAGTTCCGACTTGGATGTCTGCAGAGTCATGGTGGGTCCATGTCTGAGGACCTCGAGAATATGGTTACACAAGCGTGGTGGAAGCAAGGCCTGAGGTACACAGCTGACAGGAGTTTATGTCAAAAACCAGGATGAGAAGACTTGGTGTTTTAATACGATGTTCTTCCACTAGGCAATACCAACTCCATTATGAAAACATCACTTTAGGAAATCAACTCTCCCTCCAGTCAGAGTACTATAAACCCAGTGTAGAAAGAAGCGCGCACTTTGTTTCTTCAACCAGTAGCTTCCGCCGCTGTGTTTGGAACATTCCCCTGCCTTGCAAGGAGGTGGTGAGGTCTTATGATCAAATATGTATTTATTGTGTGTGTATGTGTGTGTCATGCATTTTGGTGGAGCTCAGAGGACAACCTGTGGGAACCCAGCTTCCCTTGTATGGGTTCCAAGGATCAAACTCAGATCACCAGGCTTGGACCTCACTGACACATCTTGATGTCCAATTAAGTTAGTTTAAAACATGCTCCCACCACTTCCTCGCGAAGAGTAGTGGTTGGCAAGCCTCCTAATGCTACGGCCCTTTAATGCAGTTCTTCATGTTATGGTTACTCACAGCAGTAAAATTACTTCATTGCTACCTCATGACTGTAATTTTGCTACTGCTTCGAATCATAATAATGTAGATATCTGATATATGCCATATCAGATATGGTTTCTAAGACCATTTTAGTGGGATTTCATAATAATAATATGACAAGAGAAAACAGAGAAAAGATAACCTTCAAGCAGCTCCTTTGTGACCTAGGTTCTTGGTTGATAGCCTTCTTTTTTTTTTTTTTTTACAGTGTCTCCATGTAGCCCCCAGGCTGACCTGAAACTCTCCCCTCCTGCCTGAAACTCTCCCCTCCTGCCTCCACCTCCCAAGTGCTAGAATTGGAGACAGGTGCCACCACTCTGGTCTCCACACTCAGATCTTGAATTTGGTCAGTCTTTAAAAATTTGAAATATTTGCTTCAACTCACCTTTTAGCAACCATTGTAGTTGTAACTGAACTTAACTACACTGACAACAAAACAAGTACCTTAAGCCACCTTACACACTGAAACAGGATTATTGTCCTTTGGAAATTGCTTCTTTTCTGCGTAGCTCTGGGGGTAGCAAAAGACTAAGGAAATGACAAACACACAGACACAGCCTAGCTGGGCTGGGCTCTCTGCTGGAGAAGCTGAGGTATCCCAGACAGGCATCAGCCTGTCTATTTGACACATGTTTATTACATACAGTTGAACAGGGAGGTGGGTTACTGTGTAGGGCTGAGCGGGGAGGTAGGCTTGGCTAATCTGGAGACAAGCCGTCTCTGTAGCAGGAACAGTAAGGTCGTAAGCCTCTTCAGAGAGACAAAGTGCTACAGCGGACATTTTTCTCACGCGTGGTGAGCGCCTGCACTTGGATATGAGGAAGGCTTTGCTAGCTGCCCGAACATCACCCAGGGAAGGCTGCGCCCCATAATGAGATTGATACATAGGGATCTTTGGCAGGACTGTGCCCATAGAAAAACATTCACCCAGAACTTGACTTACTGTCTCCGAGAAGTGATCTGGTAGTGACTAATACTTTTCAACATTAAAAGATCACACTGTTGTGATATTTATTTTTTCTTTAACCAGTAAGCTAAACTTAAGAGGTTTGTTTAAACCCAGCATTAAGTTGAATATTGCATTGTGAGAGTCAACCAGTACTTTGTAATAATGAAAGAGAGAGAGAGAGAGAGACAATGAGAGAAAGAGAGGAGAGAAGGTCAGTGCTCTAAAAAACGAGTGTTGTAAAAACCATGAGAATATGGACAGTTTATTTTCTCATAACTTAAATACATTGAGTTACTTTTCCAAGGCTGGTCTCCTGAGAGGGGTAAAAATGTATTTACTTGGCTGCTATATATAGGATAACATGAAAGATGTATTCTGGGTCTACTGAATTGCCTGCCAAAGATTGTCTTCATATATCTGCTGATAATTAATCAAATTAACTAGCTTAAAAAATAACAAGCAGTTTTAAATAGCACCTAATACAATAAGACTACAATGTCAATACATTTCTCTTGATAATTTCTTTCCATCTCATTTTCTGTTAGTTAGGGAAGAAACAGGAACAAACTTTTATATGTTTTATTGTTTCTTAAACATTAGAAATTTTATCCACAGATGTTTTGCCTCTCATCCCGAAATCCTCTGTTATGACTAATATTGTTAGAATACATACAATAAGAAGCGTCCACATTTACCCTGCATTTTATTGAGGAGCTTAAAATAAACCCCTTAAGACACAGACCCACAAAGGGCTGATCACAGTACAGAACACACTCATTAAAGTTGCTGTTTTCGGCTTCTAATACTTCCCGGTTATTTACCAGAGGAAGCAACGGTCTCCTTAGCACTGGGAAACCTAGGTCCCCAGTCAGTAGCTTCCTTGATTTTTTGCTTCAGGTCTCAGGGCTCAAAAGCACCTACTTTGTATCCCAGATAGCATTCATTCCCTAGATACAGGTTCCTCCTTACCTTCCTTCTCCAGGTTCACCTCCCACTACCTGCAGTTCCATAGTATCTCTTGAAGCTTATTCCCCCCAGGTTACTTTGTAAAAACTTGTGGAGGTCACAACTTACACCTGTGTGGTTGACTTTTAAACTCATCTTTGTGTTCATAAAACACAGAATGTTCTTGAAAAGATAGACTGTTCTTGAAAAGATTCTTATTCTATAGGTATCTGATAACATCTTCCGAAACTGTCTCCCTTTACATCTTAACATTGATGAACCTTCAAATAATTGGCTGACATCAATGGCCACACCGAATCTTTCACATATTTAACTGCTACAGAACCTAAGTCAATATGTCCTGCAGGGTGACTGAGTTTAAGTAGAGTGATTGACATCTATCAATATCCCATCTTTCACTTTGGGTGTTATTTCAGTGGCAGGGGAAAGAACAGTAATGTATGAGAAGGAGAAAAAAAACCCAAGAGGTTTCCAACTCATATCTACTCATTTGCAGGAAATCTGTCTCTTAGGGAGATGGTTCATCATCAAGAGCTAAATAGTATGGACTTCATGTTTTTATCTTATAACATCTTTAAAACACAAAATATACTACTTGATTCTTACTTTATAGATGAGAGAGCTAAAACTAAGACAAAACATGTTTAAAGAAAAGATTCAAAACTTTAGTGGAGGTCCTTGACTTTAAAAGAGACGTCATTATTCCTCTGCTTATTGCCTGAGCTTTTCAGAAAGTGGACAATAAAATCATTGATAAGTATTGCATGCATCTTTAATGATATTAATAACTGTAACTGTGTACCATGATGCTAATGGCATAATGGACAAGCTGTGCACATAAATGGCTGTAATTAGCACGAGTTTTAAACATAGCTGTGTTTCTTTACTGGCATTGGGGAGGAAGGGGAAAATGACTAGGGCAGAAGAAGAGGAAAATGGGGTGTCTCTTTAGATCTGCCATTCACCATCTGGCTTTGGAAAACTGAAGATATAGTTTTTTTTTTCACCTTTCTATCAAAACATACCACAAAGTCTAGGCAATCTATCCATCCACCCATCCACCCATCCATCCATCCATCCATCCATTCATCCATCCATCCATCTATCTATTGCACATCTATAGATGTTTTCTTCTAATATTTAGAGAAGTGATGTCCAGAATGTGTGGAGAACAACTTAATCACAGTTGTTACTAGGTGTCTCATCCACTCTCTGTTAAAGCTTGAGTAATGTACAAAGACTAGAAACCCATGTGGTTTATGATTATTGAAGCTAGGAAATGCAAGATTATGGTGACTGTCTGGCAAGGTTCCTCTGAGATGATACCCATGGTGAAAATACAGAAGGCATGTACTTTAGGAAAAGACAGCACAGGACAGACCTCACCTCTTGACAAACTGCCATGTCATAACTTAGTCCAATGATAACAACTCAGAAGAATCCCACCCCCATAAACAAGACTTTCCTTTCCAACACTGCTGCATTAAAGGTCAAACCTTCCAATGCTTGAATTCTGGGGATGACGGCTCAAGGCAGAGCACAAGAAAGAGGTTTACTTTGATGTCTTTCTCCTTGATTTTTTGTCTACACCCACCCTTGTCCCCGTGCTCTTCATCTTCAAGAACTCTTATTGAGAGTTAGTAACTTCTTCATGATCTAAGCCCTGCCCTGAAAGAGCCTCAAAGTTTTCTGGTTGCCAAATTATTTTAACCTCAAAGAAAACTCCCAATCTCTTAATATAGAGCAAGATTCAGCAAACTTTTTTTCTTTTTTTTTTTTTTTTTTGGTGAAGGGCCAGATAGTAAATATTTTCAGCTCTGTAGGCCAGATGGTCTCGGCTGTAACTACTCAGCTATGCAAGTTGTGGTGTGAAAACAGCCATAGGCAATAAATAACCAAATGAGCATGGCTGTGTTTCAACAAAACTTTATTTACAAAAACAGATGCCAGGCTGAGTTGGATGATCTGTGATTTGGGACATTTCCCTCATTACACTGAGCTCTGGCATCACATTCTAGAAGAACAGAAAGGTAAAATTGACCCTGGTCTTTATCTATTCTGCACTGAAGTATCGGAAGCCCATTATCTATCTAGGCTAGTGCCTCCTAGTTCAGAGTTAGTAGTGACTGGGACATGGGTTCTACTGGGTGCTGATTTCCAACCTTCCAGCAGCAAAAAGGCAACGATGTCAAAATTATGGCTTAGGAGTTAATTCACTCTTTAAAAAAATACAACAACAAGATTTCATTCTTTCTCTGTGTGTATGTGTGAGCATGCATATGTGTGTGGATACCCAAGGAGGAAAGAAGGTTTCAGGTCCCTTGGATTTGGAGTTGCAGGCTATAGTGAGCTACCTGGTATGGTGCTGGGAAATTAACTTTGGTCCTTTGCATGAGCAGCTAGCTTCCTTAACCACTGAATCATAACTCTGAACACATTAATTCCTCTTTAAGCTGTATCTACAATTTGTTAACAAATCCATCGATAAACTTTCATTTAGACAAAGTTCATCATCAATGTCTCCTCTGAATTTTCTCATGAACTCCACCTATCACCTTTGTAGTTCATTGCACTCATTCTACTTGCTAAGGGTCTTCTTTTTATTGCTTCTGTATGTTTCACACTTTACTTATCCCTTCTCTAATTCCCACCCTTCTTACATTCCCTCCCACACACAACAAAATGCTTCTTGCTGTATTCTCCACCTACACCTTGGATCCTTGAATGCAACTGATGCCACATCTGGCAATGAATTACAAACTCTCAAGCGTGCATCTCCAAGCTCTGCCTAAGCTGTCAAGGATCAAACATGCCTTTTCCCAGCTCAAAGTAACCCAAGCTAAATTTGGAATCATTGGGGTTCCCCAGAAATTTTCCCTGTTTGCAGAAAAAAGGAGAGGAAAGAGAATTGATGAAATTTAATTATTATTGAAATCCAATTGTTATGAAAGAACAGACAGCTCAAGGTCTACCTGGAGGCATTAGCCCAAACAGAAGGTGTGGAATGAATGAATGAAAGTCAGCTCATATCATTAAGGGAAGTGTGCACTAATAGAGAAAGACAGAATTAAATGTTAAAATACATCAAAATAAAATTGTGTGTCCTCTATTCCCTTCTTTATGGTTTTCTAAGGACAGCTTTTGCTTAGAGCTGTAACAGCCAGCTGTAACTCTCCTGTAACACCATGCATTTTACACTATGGTTAGCAGGTAAGTGATGACTGTCATGTTTCATTTCTTTGCATGCATAACTTGTTTGTTTTGTTTTATTACGGTGCTGAGGATTGAACTCTGGGCCTTGGACATGCTAGGTAAATGTTCCATCACTGAGCCAAATCCCTAGCCCTGATCACACATTTTCAGTAAGAAATACAATCTTAAGCAAATGTTTCACTAAGAAATAAAATGGTGAGTGAATACTTACGAGTAGGAAACCATAACAAATAATTTTTGTCCAGGGAAAAGGAAGATAGAACCCTATATTGGTCTGTAGGAAAAATTCAGTGGTTGTAGCATAAGAGTAGAGGGATAACAATATGCACCAAACAAGCAAGATGGTCTATACAATTTGGTTAGCTTCTTTACACTCGTTGTGCACAGAATAAATCAAAACAAAACCTTGGAATCTGTGCAGTGGGCAAGCACAATGCTTCTTGGCCTTCAGCTACTTTGGTGCATTTATTTTTTCCAGGGAACTGTTTATGTGACTGGAGAAACTGGTCTGAAAGGAGTTGGCTTTCCTAAGAAATGATAATTAACACTTATGTACTGGCAGGGCCATCATGGCTTACAAATCTCAGCTGTACCTCATTGGATCCATTGCTCTTGCCTGATGAGCATGCTCACTGGATTGCAGTAACACAATTAAACTATCATGTGACCTGACAATGATGCTGTAAAAGCATCTTAAAATTCAACTCAGCCCAGCATAAGTAAGATAGGAGCTGTGCTGAGAATTTGAAAACAGAAATTCATCAGTGTGGTCTTTCTAGACGCTTGAGATTTTATAGCAGTTCCTACTGTTGCCTAACCTCACTTTTCTTCTTTCTGAACATGTGGGTACAGGTTTCTAGTGACCTGGATCTTAGAATTGCCTCAGCCCTCCTGTGATTCTTATGGACTCCGCCTTGGAAAATTCTCTAATGCATAAAATATTTTTGTAAGATTAGCAAATTATATTAATGAGGTTGGCGACTTGGCCTAGCAGCTGAGTGCATGCTGCGTTTCTAGAAGACTGGAGTTTGGTTCATTCCACTCACCCAGGGAAAAAAACCACCTGCAACTCCAGCTTCAGCACACTGGCTGTCCTTTTGTGGCATCCATAGATGTCTGTGTACTCTCTCTCTCTCACACACACATACACACAGAGCATGTGTGCCCACGAGAGAGAAAGAGAATAGGGGTGATTAAAAAGTAATGAAATGCAATTATAAATGTGGAAATTCTCATAATATGTTGGTGTATTACAATTTGTGTGTGTTTTCATACATACGCATGGTGTTCATGTTCATGTGTGTGCATTTGAAAGTCATAGGACAATGTCTGTTATTGTTCTTATGATGCTATCCACCTTTTCATATTCAGACAGGGCCTGTCACTGGGCTGAAACACATCAAACAGGTTAGGCTGGCTGGCCAGCAAGCCCTAAAGTGCCTCCCATTTCTCCCAGTCCAGCACGTCACCATATTTGGCCTTTTTTACTTGGTCTCTGGGATTTAACTCATTTCTTTGTGACTTAACCAATTATGCTATGTTCCCAGCCCTGGTATGTATACTTCTTTATAACAGTCAGCAAGATATAGTTGTGTACCTGATAACAACCAGGACTTCAAACTACAGATGACTCTTCATACTTCTTATATTTGTTTTACATAAAATATTTGTAATTTCTATTGGATATAAGAAATCCTTATTGTCATTATCAATTATCTATTTATATCTAAAGGTGTTTTTTTAATTTTAATTTAATTTTATTTTAATTACACTTTTTTTACTTTGTATCCCCACTCTAGTTCCTTCCCTCCTCCCCTCCCAATCCATCCCTTCCTCTCCCTTCTCCACATATGCCCCTCCCCAAGTCCACTGATAAGGGAGGTCCTCCTCTCCTTTCTTCTGATCTTAGTATGTTAGATCTCATCAGGAGTGGCTGCATTGTCTTCCTCTGTGGCCTGGTAAGGCTGCTCCTCCCTCAGGGGGAGGCGATCAAAGAGCAGGCCAATCAGTTCATGTCAGAAGTAGTTCCTCTTCCCATTACTATGGAACCCACTTGGACAATGACCTGCCATGGGCTACATCTGTGCAGGGGTTATCTCTATGCATGGTACTTGGTTGGAGTATGAGACTCAGGAAAGACCCCTGTGTTCAATTTTTTTGGTTCTTTTGCTCTCCTTGTGGAGCTCCTGTCCTCTCCAGATCTTACTATTTCCCACTTCTTTCATAAGATTCCATGCACTCTGCCCAAAGTTTGGTTGTAAGTCTCAACATGTGCTTTGATAGTCTGCAGGGCAGAGCTAAAGGTGGTTTTTAAAAATGTAATTTTTTCACTCACTTTTGTTCCTTCAACATAGTCAAAAAAATTGAAATTTTTCCATAAGCTTTTGGGAAAATGTTCAATCATGTCTGACATGTTTGAAGTGGTTTAACTGACAAGCCAGATTTCAAAACCAAAAGAATAATTCAGGGCAGAATATATTCATTTATCAAGAAGAAGCAGCAAGTAAGACAACTGGATAGAATTGGCTACAGATCATTTCCTCTCTCTATAGTGAGCATATTAAGTATAATAAGAATGAAGACTTAAATTTGGTCAGCTGAAGCCACCTTGCTGAAGTAGTGCTATAGTTTTAGGATAAACCGTAGCATCTTCACCAGTAACAGCTATCATCTGCAATGTGCATTATGTTATACCAAAAGACTACAAGTCCTTCAGTACGAGTCTACTTTATTATTACAGGCTTCATATAGAGTATCTCTGTCATTTTCAATCCATAGTTAAGTGATCTGAGGAAAGATAATTCTGTTGATTTCTCACAAAGTGAGACTGGTTAGAAGTAGGTTTTGCAACGTAAAGGCTTGGTCCTGTTTTCACTGTCACGATTCATATTTTGAATCCAAGAGTACTAGAATCCTTTTTTTTTTCTAGTATAAATAACATGTAAAACTCTTATAGGGGAAACAGCAGTTCAAGTGGTCATTTTTAGGAAAAAATTAACTTCTTCACCCAAATCTTGCTCTATCAAAAAGTTGTTGTAGACTGAATGTTCATGTCTCTGCAAAATATAAGTTCTGAGCATGAATTCCCCAAGGTAGCTGTATTCGAGTATGGGGCTTCTTAGGAAGAGATGAAGGTTAAGTGAATGGTAAGGTTACAGCCCTGCTCTGATTGGTGTTCTCATAAGAGGGGATACCAAAGAGCTTTCCTTCCCTGTTTTTCCCCCTTCTTCCTTCCCTGCCTATCTTTCCCTATCTTCCTGTTCTCACACCTGCTTATGCACCTGAGAAGAGTGCCCCATTTGAGGCCTCAGCAGGAGGAGCCCTCACCAGAAACCACAGCTGCTGGAATGTTTATCCTGGATGTTGAGTTGAGTCTCTAGAACTAAGAGGAAATATATTGTTATTGTTTCAGCCACGTAGGTTAGGAAATTTGTTGTGGCAGCTCAAGTTGTTTGAGACACAGTTTTAAGTTACAATTTTTTCTTCAAGCAATGAGTTGTGAGTTAATAACCTGAAAGGTGTTTTTCTTTATTCAAGTTATGTATATATGTATGTATGTATGTATGTATGTTTATTTATTACAATTTATTCACTTTGTATCCTGGCTGTAGCCCTCCTCCTTCACCCCCAACCCCTGTCTCCCTCCAGCCCCACCCACTGTCCCTCTTCTCCCCCTATGTCCCTCCCCAAGTCCACTGATAGAGGAGGACCTCCTCCCCTTCTATCTGAACTTAACCTATCAGGTCTCATCTGGGATGGCTGCATCATCTTCGTCTGTGGCCTGGCAAGGCTGCACCCCCCAGGGAAGGGTGATTAAAGAGCTAGCCACTGAGTTCATGTCAGAGACATCCCCTGATCCCCTTACTAGGAATCCACTTGGAAACTGAGCAGGGGTTCTAGGTCTTCTCCATGCACGGTCCGTGGTTGGAGTATCAGTCTCTGCAGGCCCTCCTGGGCTCAGGTTTCTGAAAGGTGTTTTTCAAAGATAGACATTGACATGAATATCTGAAATTTAAAAAAAAAAAACTCAACATTTTACTCAACAGTACCTCCACCCATCCACACACACACATTCGTAAAAAGTCCCCCGTTCTATTACAAATCTTCTACAGAAGCTAACCTGAACTAGAAATCTGGTCAGTAAAGTTTATTATTATTATTATTATTATTATTATTATTATTATTATTATTATTATTATCATCATATACTATATCTCTACTGAAAAATGATTTTAGCCCAGTTATTTGCAAGTAGAAAAAAGTTACAGGTATAGGCCACTCCCACCACTTCTCAATGTCTGAGGCTGGGGAACTTTTTCTTCCTGAAAGAAAGAAACAAACAAAATAGAGCAAACTTGAGCAAAATGAGATGTCACGTTCAGTGAAAATACAAAGAAACATTGTCTTTTAGAGTATTTTTAAGGTTTAAATTTTCCTTTCACTGTAAACAGGTAGATTAGTATATAGTTACCATACAGTCCACTAGAGTATTCAATTTGTGCTTAAATGAAGACGATGTTAGTGCTTTACATGTGACAAGTGGCCATTATAGGAATAAAAGGAGGTAATCCATATGAAGCCTTGAAAACTGTCAAGTTCTATTGAAATGTCAAGTTGATCATTATTATTGAGTTGCTTTCTCTAAATGGCCAATACCACATTCTGAATTTAAATCATGTGCTCCTCTATTGAAAGGAAGAAATAATCAAGTAAACTTTGAAGACAAATTCAAAGATTCCTGAATGATCATGACTAGCATTTTTAATAGGCATGGGGCACATTATTTACTACAGTTTAGTGACAAGATATGCACAATAAGTACAAGGTTTGGGATTGGAGACACGGCTTTGCCGGTAAAACGATTGCTATGGAAGCATGAGGAATTGAATTTGAACCCTAGCACTCAATGCAAAAAATTTAAAAAGCTCAGTGGGGCAGCATAGGAGTAATGCTAGTGCTACAGGGCAGAAACAGTGGCATCTTTGGAGCTGCATGGTCAGTCAGGTTAGCTGTATTAGTGAATTCCAGGTTCAATGAGAGGCCATGTCTCAAAAAAAAGGCAGGGAGTAATTGAGGAAGACATCTGATATAGCTGTCTGACATCCATATGCACACACACACACACACACACACACACACACACACACACACACCACATTACACCCCAACATGGTAAAATATAGTAGAATAAAATAAAAAAGTAAAATCTTGGTTAATATCAGTATCATAAGCTGAGCTGCCGGGAGATCCATTCTATGTGTCAAGTTGTGACTTTATAACTACACAGTTCATAGTCAACATCATGTGTCAGATATTTAAGAAAAGTGGAATTTAATTTCCATCCAGCCTGCAGAGGCAGCCAGCACATGACCTGTGTAAGTCAATGCGTTGGTTCTGAGACAACCATGGCTGTGCCTCTGACCTGAGGGAGTCCCTCAAAAGCTGGTGTGCTGGAAGCAGTACAGGAGTATTAGGGCTGAGGGTGCTGCTTTTAGAAGGGATTAAGGTGGGCCTGGAGGTTAAGAGCACTGGCTACTCTTCCAGGGGCACTGAGTTCAATTGCCAGCAACTACACGGTGGTTCATAACCGTCTACAGTGAGATCTGGTGCCCTGTTCTGACATGTAGGCAAAACATTATCTACATAATAAATAAATAAATAAATAAATAAATATTTAAAAAGAAGAAAGAAGAAAGGATTAAGGCTGATCTTGCAGAGTTAGCTCTGACAAAGAATTGTTAGGGTGAAAAAAAAAAAAGCAATCCTGCTACTGGCTATTTTTCCTTCCTGCCTGCCTTGCCATGTCTTTTATCTTTTGCACACACCTGACACCTTGATACTTTCCTCCAGGGTGTTGTAATCAGAGGCTGAGCAGATAGGCTCTCCCCATCCTGGATTTTCAAGTTGCCAGAATATGAGCTAAATAAACCTCTTTTCTTTATTAAGTTAATAACCTGCGGTATTTTGTTAAAGCAACAGAAAGCAGGCCAATTCAGATGATCAATCTACGAGTTCATTTTTTCTTTTTTTCTGATTTAATTCAGTGGGGACTTGTTTATAGTGTTCGGTAGTTGATCTTGGGAATGAGATGAAAGTGTTAAACTGGAAGAATAAGACAGAGCTTTATCAGAAAAGAAGGGTAAAAACACAATATTATTTCAATATACCCACTTCAAAGGTAATACTATATTGTCAGCCAAAGAATAACTCTTCAGATTCATAATTCACTCACAAACTATGTGATTCTTGATACTCAGAGTAACCATTATCGCTAATGATTGCTTAGAAATGGTAAAGACTTATGTGTATTTTTAATTCTTTTTGTAAGAGAATTGTGCTTTTTTTTTTTTTTAATAAGAAAGGGAATTCTTTGTTGAGAGAATTTACAGCAAAAATTGACAGTGGCTTTTGCTTAGGCACATGCAGTTTCTACACTGTTATCTTCATTCTGCCTACAGATATCTCTGCATGATTGTGAAAATCATCAGGTAGGTGACTTTAGGGTCTACCAAGCCATCAAAGCTCTGAGTAATGTTTTGTTTTCTTCCAGTTTAGGGGTAAAAATCCATATCATAGTGGGATGTTTCCCACTATGTGTGTGTATGTGTGTGGTGGTGTATGTGTAATTTTCAGCACATTTTAGGGCAGAAAAATAATTCAGATTTCAGTGGACAAATATTGCCTTCAAGTTTGTGAGAAAAACCCAGCAAACTCATGAGTCTATTTCACAAATGTGAATTCTCTGATGATAGCGATCAAATTTGGTGAATGAAAGAGTTAATTGTGTACAGTGCTCATGCCAGGAAAGTCAGAAAGAAAAAGTTAATTTCTTTTCCATATCTGTCAATCGAAAATATGCAGTGTTGTAGCTGAAACATGAATATTTTAAAGTAGTAGCGAATGGCTGTAATTCTTCTTGGCCAGGGTCTCCAGGCATGTCCTTTCCTGGCAGCAAACCACTCGCACTGCGAGTCTATCTTGCCGTGCCAAGGAGTTAATTATGCTTTCTTGAGACTCAGGACGAGGCCGCCTCTACTATGTTTTCCTCCTCTTTTGCGCGGAGAAATCCAAATGTCTTCTCCTTTCTCCATCAAATTGCTTCATTTTGATCTGGTATGATTTTGATTTATTTTTTTTCTTTGTGTTCATGAGTTAATTTTCCAGTATCAAATCAAGAGGTAGATAACCTACCTCATATTTTCATACTTTTATTCCTAAAGTTCACTGTGTGGTGGCAGGAGGGGCCATTCCCAGCAGTGTAATGGAATTAGGCACCTTGCTATCCAAATTATGGTTAGTTTATGCAGTTCATACATTAAAGAGAATAAGTGCAATTGAAGATGCCTAATGGAACTGTCTGGCACACGCTACTGGAGAGTACTTAAATATAGGCTGATAAAAAATTAAAACGAATTTATCAAAATGGCAAAACATTTGGTAATTTGGAACACTCTTGATGTCCATTTAAAGTGCAATAGTCAGTAATTTGTTCCATGTTGGAGATTTCAAGTTATCAGCATTTGGTAAAATTTATATAACTCATTCTTATTTTCGCTATTATTTACTCCAGCAAGTAAAGGACTCTCTCCATCCCCTCTCCCCCTCCAAAAAAAAGTGCTGAGTCCCTGTCTTCTTTAGCATCAAAGCCTGATATATTCAGTATGTAGAACAAACTGATAGCTTCCTAAACACCAGCACCACCTCCCTGCCCTCCCCTGCCCTAACTAAAGTTCCAGACTTTGTGTTGTTTGTTTGTTTCAATGAGTGGCCCTTAAAACTCAGTATCTTGGTGAGCCAGGAAGGATCTTGTTAAAATTTCAGGCTGTTAGCCCCAGGCATTCTGATCAGACTGTCTGGAATGGGGCCAAACAATTTGCACTTATTTTTCATAACCACCTTTAGGTAATTCTTTTACTAGGATGCATGTTGAAAAAACATTCATTTTGGTAAAAATGTATTTTTGACATACCAAGCCATTTTATGCAAGAATTAACGGATGGTTGTTCTAATCATGAAATGAATTGGATTCTTGATTATGTCAACTTTGTGGATTTATACTTTAAAGTTTACCTTGTGACATTGTTCCTTTTTAAGTATCAAATTGTGTCGTTAAGTCCAAATCAAATTCATTACATCCAAAGTAATTTGGAGCTAGGGTGGGGCTCTGTGATAGAACACTTGCTTAGCATGCCCAGAAACCTGGGATCAACCCTTGTGCTGCAAATAAAATAAAATTTAATTTGTAAGTAAATTATCTGGTAGACCATGACACACACTAAAAGCTTCAAATATCTAATGCATATTTCCTTTTCTTAGCACCATTTATGGGTAAATAAATGTCTCACAGTATAAAACATATTAGCATAAGAAATGAACATAATAAAAACTCATGTACACTGGAAAGAATGGGATGATTTTGTGAATGTAAAATTGTGTTCCAAAGACATCCTAAAAATTATGTCTTTGAGTGGCAATTCAATGCTGAAACTACATTTTAACCAGGTACTTCAATGATCACTGTTAATAATTTGGATTTAGAACTAAACATATTCTAAATTTTTTATTATTATTTTAGTTTAGTTTTGAGCTTGAGTCTCTTTATGGAGCCCTGGCTGCCTATATTCAAAAGTCTCCTGCCTCAGCCTCTCAAGTATAGAAATAGTGTCTTTAAAAAATGTTTTTTATAAAAATACAAACACACGCACACATACACACACACACACACACACACACACACACACACACATGCTTTTCCCACCCAGCTCGAAATGGTGTTCTTATAAAACCACTGTTTGCAAAGCAGAAAAGATAATCGCTTTTCTTGTCCCAAGTCAGAGATGAGGATCAGTGAACTTCTGAAGAGATCCACTCAATCTTAAAATATTTCTCCAAAGATAAAATTTAATTATAAAGGAATGTAAAATGGAAAGAGTAGATATTATCTTAGACTTTAAATGATAGTTTAAGTAGAATCAGCAAGACTTCTGCTTCTTAATTTATGTTGGGGTTATGTCTCCAATAAACCCATCATACATTGGAAGTGTCACAGCTCAAAAGCAAACATCCTAGCTTACATAGCACGGGGTGGTGTGTTCCTTGTTTACCATGACTGCATGGCTGACTGGGAGCTACAGCTCACTGCCGCTGCCTCCGCTGCCCATCACTGTGAGAGGATATTTTAAGAGAGTATTGACACATATCTCCTTGGCCTCACAGTGGAGCAAAAAAGAATAGAAGATTGTAAATCAAAGACTGCTCGTGTTTCAGAGTGTTGAAAGGAATCAGCATAACTACAAGCACAAAAGGAAATCCCACACACATCCACAAGGACATAACAATGTAAAAAATCCAGACAGAGGTGAGCAAACAAAGTGTAGGGTCGTGGAGTGGGAAAGCAGATGAGCAAATTAATCTATGTACCACATGGTGCAAAGGTTTAGAACTGATTTCTCCCTCTAGCCCTTGGGTGGATGTTAGTAGAAGATGATTCCTGGGTGCTGAGTGACAAACTGGAGAGAAGCAGAGTGACCAGAGAGTTCTATGGAATTTAGGACCTATGGCTTTCTTGGTTCCTAATGACATCCCACAACAAGGGCCATAACAGCTTTCTTTTTTTCTCTTCTCTTTCCCCACCCCCCGATATGCTATCTGAATTTTAAAAACAGAGGAACAAGAAAATCCAGTTAGTACCAAGTTCTACATCCATTATCCAAGCAAAAGGCCACGGAATCAAATCTATTGGTACTGTTTATGTTTGCCAAATGAACCATTTGAAATATTAAAATGACATCAATACAGGTTTCTGGAGAAGCTCACTGACATTAACATCACTGCCAAAAGTGAATTGCAAACTTCTGAACATTTGTCATATTTAGAAAGCTCTATTTTTTTTTTCCTCCAGTTCTTTTCTATGGAGCCGGAGAAAAGAAACGCGGACTGCTCTGGTTATATGAGGAAGGAAACGAAAATGTCACCAAAACTTACCACAGGCTTCACATGGCACTGTGTGCTTTATATATTATCTCATCTGCTAAGTATAGGATATATGTGAAGTGTGTTGGATATGTGAAAGGTGTGCTTTATGCAGGTTACAGGCATCCAGCGCCTTCATGATGAACAGGACACTTGAAGTGATTTGGCTGCTTGTACTCAGAAGCTGTTGGGACTGAAAGTCTCTTTGGAACCGATTGACTTCAGGAGAGGTGCACACTCGCTTTTGCATCTTGGCTTACACACTCTGCTGGAGGTTCAGATAGCTTTCATTATAAATCCTGCAAAAGGCATCACGACCTGTTAGAATTTTTTCCTTATGGTCATCGTGACCAAATTGTGAGGAAAGTTGGAAAATCACACAGCGGCCACAGTCTGGGCTTTACTTAAGACGCGCACATGGCAAAAGTTAGTGAGAGACGCATCCTATCCTCTCAGAGTTGCTCACAAAAGCGTGTGGACACCCAATAGTGTGGTTTGTTCCCTTTCCTGTGGTGTAAGCAGGGGCGGGTCCTCGGCATTTTCTGGAGGCAGAGCCCTTGACGTGGTATTTGAGTGACTCAGTTAGGAATATGCTTTCATTGGGTAGATTAGGGAGTAGGCAAATCATTTGGGAAAAGAGGTACAGTTGCTTAGAATATATGATCTGCTTGGTCATTTATCCTATCGACCAGCCAGAGTTTTATGATACATATATAATTCTCATTTGCTCAAACTATGAGAAATACACATTGACTTTTCCCCCAATGACCAAAAACTGTAGCTTAATGTTACGAGATTTTTAACACTTCATTTTATGTGAAAGAAACTCTAGTATAAGATGAAAAATACATATCCTATGTCTGAGGAGAGGCACCTTCAGGTTGCCTTTATAAGTAGCTGATCAAATCTCATTGCTGGAACAATGAATGCTATCTGGGCAGGTTTTATGACATTCAATTTTCCCATGAAGTAGAAGACTTACTATTTGGGACTCTGTCATTAATAGTTTAGGTAGCAGCTGTTACAGCAGCTCCAGGAGACCTTGAGAGCCCATAGGAAGTCACAACAGCGGCTGGGTCAAAGAAGCCACCCACAACAAGGGAACATGGGTTTCCGAAGCAGCTGGAGAAAGTGGGATTCCAACAAGCATGTGCATTATCAGGTTGCGAAGAAAAAGCACTTGAGACCTCATTTAGAGCTCCTGACTTATACTCCCCCAACTCCAATCTTCACAATGTGCAAATTCTTCTAATAAACATGATAAGCTGTAATGGGCCCCCAGAGCTTAGCACAAGTGACTCCATGTTAGAGATACTGTTATGACCTGAAAATCCAGCACATAGGCCCTAACATCTGCCAAAATGGGGACAAAGACCTAATCCATTGAAGACCCGGTCCACTGTTCCAGGAAGGTCCTTAAATACACTAACATTGCCTTGTGGCTACTGTAGTTCTGATTGTTGCTAACTGGAGTGTGACAACCAGGATTTGGGTTTTGTGCATAAAAGACAAAGGGCTGTAGGACTTGGAGCTATAACAGTATCCGTGTGGTGGCCTCTGGTGGGCTTACCTTGGAATACTCAGGAGTGCCAGATGCTAGGACATCAAGGATCTTGAATCCTCTCTGGGGTGCTAGCTTGGGAAATGACTGGTTTTCCCAGGAGGCTTAAAGGCAGCTACTAGAAAACTTACCAATCTGTCCAAGGTAAGGAAAGTTCTACAAGAACCCCAGGAATAGCCTCCTGGGTTCCAGGAGTGCCTCTGGGTTGCTTTCCTGGTGTTTACCATAAACACAGACATACCAGAAAGCGACAAGTAACCAATATTGCTTTTGCTGTACAGCTAGTCCAAGACATCAGGAAATAGAATGATTTGAGAGTATGAACAGGTCCCAGTTATTGAAGATTGCTCAAAAGGCTTACAATAACTGTGATTGTAGAGGAAATGCAGAGCGAAAGATTGAACTGGTAGTAGTGGCAGTGTGCAGGTAGACCAATAAAAGAGATCCCAGGAAGGGAAGCCACAGTCACTGTCATAGTCAGAGATTTATTGCTGTGAAGAGACACCATGACCACAGCAGTTCTTATAAAACAAAACATTTAATTAGGACTGGTTTATAGTTCAGAGACTTAGTCCATTATTGTCATGACAGAAAGCATGGTAGCACACAGGCAGTCATGGTGTTGGAGAAGCAGCTAGGAGTTGTTCATCAAGATCATCAGGCAGCCGGAAGTGTACTGGTTTGGGTTTCTGAGACCTGAAAGCCCACCCCCTTAGTAACACACTTCCTCCAACAAAGACACAACTACTTCAATAAGTCCACACCTTCTAATAGAGTCACTCATTATGGACTTATGGGGGCCATTTTTACTCAAACCACCTCACACTGGGAAGAAAGAACACAGCCAATGTGCTTACTGTAAACAAAACAAAACAACAACAAACCCCAAACCAAAAAAAAAAAAAAAGAAAGAAAGAAAAGAAAAGAGAAAAACTACTAGAAGAATGAATGCCCAAATTGGAAGAGAGAAAAGGATGCCTTGTCCTCCCTCTATTTGGGCAAGAACTGATAGGCCCATTCTACTGAGCCCCCAGGAACCCAGGGTAACATCAATGGTAGGGGCAAATCTGTTAAATCCCTGTGTATCCAGGAGTGATCAGCTCAGCCCGGACAGAGACATCTTGATAGGCAAGTGGATAGATTGCTGTCTTTCCCTTGATAACTTGTCAGGTGACAGCCTAGGACAAGGTACTGTGACCTACTCCATAGTCATACCACATTGCTCCCATTCCCTAATAGGGAAAGACTTATCACAAAACATACAGGCCACCGTATCGTGTGAGGGAGGTCACCATCTACCTTACTTTGAATCCCACTCAGCCCCCAAACCTTATTCTTGTGACCTGCCCAGAATAAGTCCAGCCAAGACTGATACTCAAAAATGGCTGTCAAGCGGCAAGGTACCTGCAGATCCTGTTTCTGCTCGTTGGCCCCCTTCTTTGTGGGCAGTTGCTGCTAGAGTCATGCTAGTGAAAGAGGCTGACCTTGGAAATAAACTTTATACTGAATTCAACTCTTACATTTTAGGATAATTTGTTGTAAAGAAAAATTTGAGTAGAAGAAAGATTCTCTATGTCTTACTTTAGGAGGGTGATGTGGTGGTTTGTCAGAATACCCCCATTTCCTTCTACATTACTGTTAATCACCCTGCTTATTTGATATCATAAATGAGCAGATTGGACTGACTGTATTATTTTTGTTTGGTTTTGTTTCTTGAGAAAGTCTCATGAACCCCAGGCTAGCATCTCCGTAGCAAAGGATGGTTTTGAGATCCTGATCCTCCTGCTTCACTACCTGAGTGCTAGCGCAACAGGCCTGTGCCACCCCGAGCTTGTGTTGACATTTTCTATTTAATAAACCTTGTCCTAATCAATAACTCCTTCAATGATATGCCATTCTTTTCCATGTTTGTACTTCCAATTTACCTGCTGAAAGAACTTTTCAGTGTTTTCCTGCGATGTCATTATCAGCTCAATACAACTTTGCTCAAAAATACTTTTTTTTAAAGTGTATTGTCTCCAAAGTTGATTTATCTTCCATCTCTTCAATTCTACAGAGTGTGTATGTGTAGGTGAGAGAACAAGAGATGGAAACAGAGACAGAGAGATAGAGAGACAGAGATGGAGAAAGGGAGAGAGAGACTGATAGACAGATAGGGAGATGGAGAGGCTGGAGAAAGGGAGAGAGAGACTGATAGACAGATAGGGAGATGGAGAGGCAGAGGGAGAAAGAGAGGGAGAGAACTGAGAGTCAAATGATTTCATAAAGATCCACATCAGTTGTCTCTAAATGGAAGTGAACTGAAAGATAGTATCCAGTTTCAAATCCTTCTTTGAACAAATACCTGTGAAGTCATCACATGCATAGACTACCCTCCTCTGTGCTGTGAGATACTGCAGATGTAAAAGACCCAGACCCCAAGAACACACAAAGCTAATGTTGCTCACTCCACTTTTGTCAAGTGGTCAGGGTGTGGGAAATAAAGAGTAGGAAAATAGGCAGGGAAAGAAAAATAAGCAGAAAGTCTCTAAACAGCGTTCAGCCCAGCAGGAGATAGCTAGTGCTGGAGACTCTGGGGACCCTGGGGATAGAACTTGTGAGAAGAAAAGTGCAGAGTGGCTTACATTTTTAAAAGAAACCCAGGCCAAAAAAAAAAAAGATTATACTTTAAGCAGTTTCCACAGCTCTGAACACCCCATGCGCTGCCTTTTTATCTAGCCTTGCTTGTGCGCAAATTGATGTATGCTACAGTTTCATAAAAACCAGTAATCTATTGGCTTATATAATAAAACTGTAAAATTGCCAATGCTCAAGCCTTGTTTTTTGGACTTTTTTACTTTTAATTATTTCTAACACTGATATTATGGAACCTGTAAGAATAAAATGAGATTTGTTTTGTTACTAAGATGGATTTTCAAACATGTCCAAGTCCCCTGGGGACTGAGGTTCAATCAGAATGGAGTCATGTGACACTGACAGATCCAAACACCAGGAGGAGCATTTCTGATTGTTTTACTCTTGTGAAGAGACACAGAGGATGAAGCACCTTCTGAACGGTTAGAGCACGGCTATGCCACCATAAAGAGCACAGCCACAGGTAAACACAATTTTAGGTCACTAGCCAAGTTAAATTCCACAAAGATTTTGCAAGAACCAAATCACATGTGAGCTGAGTCAAGAGTCAGGAGTTTGCTCTCTAGGTGAAGAATGTAACAAAAATAAGGTTGGAATGAAAACATATTAAGGGCCTGAAATTCAGACTCTTGCAGGAGGAAGTCGGGAGGACAGGCCAAGAAATACTTTCTATGTTGGGCCGTGGGGACAGAAGGAGGATTTGTCAAGTTATTTCTAGGTGAAAAAGAAAAGGGAATTCCCTGGCCAATGTCAGGAGAACTTCCAAAGGGATTAGTGAGTGTGTGATACTCCTAGTAGACTGATCTGTGAAATTTTTCTTGAGTCACCCACTTAATGTTAAGACTGTCCTCTGTGGGTACATTTTTGAAATGGTCTCAATGTTTAGAGGACTTGCTTGCCATATATTAACCCCTCCCCCATTCTTGACAGTAAGCTGATTGAGAGAACTTCACTCTGGTCAATAAGTAGTTCTAGCCTGCTGACTGACATCACAGCAGTCAAGTGTCAAAATATGGGGGAGGGGGAGTCTTGCTAGTCTAGTGCTTCTCAACCTGTACGTTGAAATGCCTTTCATAGGGTTCATCAAAGACCATCAGAAAGCACAGATATTTACGTTATGATTCCTAACAGTAGAAAAATTACATTTATGAAATAGGGAGGATAATAATTTTATGGTTGGGGGGGTCATCACAATCTGAAGAGCTGTATTAATGGGTAGCAGCATTAGGAAGGTTGAGAACCACTGGGCTAGAACATCAGTTTGTGTCCTACACAGATGAATGGAAACATAAATGATATTCTGGACCGAAATTCAGATGGTTTCAGCAGAAATTGTCACTGAGATTGGAAGCAAAGGGACATTGATAACACTGGTCTTTCTTTGTGTATGTACACCGTGAGTTTTAATTCACCTTCATTAGAAGAGTGTGATACAAAATGCAAATTTAGCATATGCTCAAAGATAACATTTAAATACATCTTTTATCAATATATTGATGTTAGATTTTTATTTCGACCTTTAGCTGCCTTTCTCCCTACTGCCCCTCCATCCATCCTTTTTACCCTTTTCCCTTCCTCTTCCCAGGAGCATCCTCTCTGCTTTCAAGTCACATGTATACTTTTGTCTTCCTTACAGCTTCCTTATCATCCCTTATTCACACCCCTAGTCTCCTATCTAGTGTTTAGCTCTTACTCGTTTTTACACTGCCTCAATTGTATATAAATCACTAAAAGACTCTGAAAATGAGAGAGAAAAAATATCTTTTGTTTTTCTATGTCTGGATAATCTCAATGGAAATTCGTTCCATCCATTTTTCCTTTAAACTTCCTAATTTTAGTTTAGAATATATGGATATATTAGAACATTGGACAGTGGGTTCTCTTCTCCCAATCAGGGTCAGGGTGGAGGTGACCATGATGTTTGCAGAAGAGAGTAGGGAATTACATGAGCAATTTTAGAAATAGCAGCTTGAAATTTTCTTTTCCATAGCAGTTACTATGGACTTAGCTTTTTTAAAAATGGCTTTTTGAAAATACTCTTTAGTTTTCAAAATGAGCCTGGCTCTAAAGGGTTACCGGTGTTGTAAAAGTATTCCACATGCAATCTTGCTTGTCCCATCAACTTTTAACTACTTTCATGAAACTTACTCTCTTTTTCCTTCTACTTCCTTAAAATAGGACAGATGCACTGTATCTGATTGGATGTAGACAAAGTCTAAATTGCAGGAGGAAAAAGGCATTTTCTCAGTCATTCTTGAGCCTCCTCAATGACGCTGTGAATACATTGCCACGGCTCAGGAAGTGAGCGAGCAGATGATGACCTGTTTCTTGGACTGCCTTAGCTGCGTACATCCGATTCTAGATTCTGTATGTTTAAAAGTTAGTTTTATTTTAAAGTTGACATAAAATTTTATAACTTTAATGTATATATTATATGTCTGAAAAAATAAATCATTGTTGATGGCCTAACAGCAGTGATCAGTCCATAGTTGGCATTTCCATTGTAATGACTAATATACATGCTGTTTTCTTCTATCTCGAAGAGCAGAGCAGTTTTAGCTTACATTCTTACACAATGCTTCTTCTAGATTTGGCAATTGTAAGTAGATGATTCTCACATTTTAGTTTATATGGAAACTATTACCAAGAGCATGTTCTGTTTAGTAGCTTTATGAATAAGGCCTCATTCATATTCCAAGCAGTCACTTGTACCTGATAATCTACCTGTTTATTCACTGTCCTTTCCTCTAGAACCTTCCATTCTGGGATCTTCTGTCCAATGTGGATCAGATTTTTCTCTGTGAAGGCTCCTGCCCATCTGTGATCCCAGATACTTGGAAATGTCTTTTGTCTGTTCTTATATTCGATCCTGTTTCCTGCTTTGGCGTATCCTTCTCTCTGAGCTGGTCCACTGGAGGGGACAAAGTATACCATTAGTCTTTGGATGGAGAGCAAAAACTATCTATCCTCACCGGTTTCCTCAAAGGCCTCGATATCATTGTTACATAGTGATAGTGTGCATAGAAGCTATGGAAGGATGGTATTTACCAGAAACATACGGAAGACATTGTGCTGCGCCTCAAGCTTTCTAGGTCATGATTAGAAGCAAGATAAAATTTTATTTCCTGCAGAGGTCACAGTTTTCTTTATGAAACACTTGTAAGTTGGAAAGAGGACTTTTGTCTTCATCTTCTTTTCTTTTTTCTCTGGTTTCTCAATGGTTATAGCTTCAGATTTTTTAGTTTCCAACTCATTTGTTGTATTTGTATTCTTTAAAATCACGTCGTTGTTTTATCATTTTTGTGTTATTTTTGTTTACGCTTAGAGAATTTTATACATTCGTACTATGTATTTTGATCATATTCAGCTCAAGTCCCATCTCCAACTCTTCCAGAATCTCCCCTTCAAGTCCCCTTAACAACTTAATTTTCTTCTTCTTTTTCTTCTTCTTGTTCCTCCTTCTCCTTGTTAATATCTTTGAAAGAGAAATGCCCCATATGAGTTCATATATTTGAACACTTGGATCCTAGTTGGTGACACTATTTGAGGAGATTTTTGGAGGTGGATCTCTCTGTCTCTGACTGTCTGTCCATCTCCCCCTCCCTGCCTCCCTCTTTTCCCCCTTCTCTTTCTTTGCTTCCTGTGGATGGATGAAAATGTGACCAGCCAGCTTCCCGATGCCTCCAGGCTTTCACTCTAGCTTGCCATGCCTCTCCCCCCGTGATTGATTCTACCCATAAGCCTAACTAAAGCCTTTTGGAAGGTTGTAGAAATGTTCCATCAGTTAAGGGTATTTGCTGCTCTTGCAGAGGACTCAGATTCAGTTCCCAACACCTATGCGGCTGCCAACAACCATCTGAAACTCCAGTTCCAGGGGATCTAACTTCTTTTGGCCTCTACAGGTACTGTATGAACATGTACACATATGTGCATTCAGGCACAAATGCATTCACATAAAATAAATGAATATTAACAAAATACTAACTTCTTTCTTAAGTTGCTTTTATAAGAATATTTTGATCTTAGCCATTCTGATGGGTGTAAGGTGAAATCTTAGGGTTGTTTTGATTTGCATTTCCCTGATGGCTAATGAGGTTGAGCATTTCTTTAAGTGTTTCTCTGCCATTTGATATTCCTCTGCAGAGAATTCTCTGTTTAGCTCTGTACCCCATTTTTTAATTGGATAACTTGGTTTGTTGCTTTTCAGCTTCTTTAGTTCTATATATATACTGGATATTAGCCCTCTGTCAGATATAGGGTTGGTGAAGATCTTTTCCCAATCTGTAGACTGTCGTTTTGTTCTGAGGACAGTATCCTTTGCTTTACAGAAGCTTTTCAGTTTCATGAGGTCCCATTTATTAATTGTTGCTCTTAGAGTCTGTGCTGTTGGTATTCTGTTCAGGAAGTTGTCTCCTGTGCCAGTGAGTTCAAGGGTATTCCCCACTTTTTCTTCTAAGCAGTTTAATGTGTCTAGTTTTATGTAGAGGTCTTTGATCCACTTGGACTTCAGTTTTGTGTAGGGTGATAAGTATGGATCTATTTGCATTTTTCTACATGTAGATTTCCAGTTAGGCCAGCACCATTTTTGAAGATGCTGTCTTTTTTTCCATTGAATGGATTTGGCATCTTTGTAAAAAATCAGGTGTCCATAGTGTGTGGATTTATGTCAGGGTCTTCTATTCAATTCCATTGATCCACCAGTCTTTTTCTATGCCAGTACCATGCAGTTTTTAGTATTGTTGCTCTATAGTACAGTTTGAGATCAGGGATGGAGATACCTCCTGAAGATCTCTTACTGTAGAGAGTTGTTTTAGCAATTCTGGGTTTCTTGTTGTTCCATATGAAGGTGAGAATTTTTCTTTCAAGGTCTGTAAAGAATTGTGTTGGTAATTTGATGGGAATTACATTGAATCTGTAGATTGCTTTTGGTAAGATGGCCATTTTTACTGCCAAGCCATGAGCATGGGAGACCGTACACCCATCAGACTGGCTAAGTTCAAAAACTCAAGAGACCACACATGCTGGAGAGGTTGTGGAGAAAGGGGAACCCTCCTCCACTGCTGGTGGGAATGTAAACTTGTACAACCACTCTGGAAAGCAATCTGGCACTTTCTTAGACAACTACGAAAAGCGCTTCCTCAAGATCCAGCCATACCACTCCTAGGCATATATCCAAAAGAGGCTCAAGTACACAATAAGGACATTTGCTCAACCATGTTTGTAGCAGCCTTATTTGTAATAGCCAGAAGCTGGAAACAGCCCAGATGCCCCTCAGTGGAGGAATTGATACACAAATTGTGGTACATCTACAATGGAATATTACTCAGCAATGAAAAACAAGGAAATCATGAAATTTACAGGTAAATGGTGGGATATGGAAATGATCATCCTGAGTGAGCTATCCCAGCAGCAGAGGGATGTACACGGTATATACTCACTCATATAGACATATAACAGGATAAACCTAATAAAATCTGTACACCTAAAGAAACTAATCAAGAGGGAAGACTCTTGCTAAAATGCTCAATTCCTACCCAGAAAGGCAAAGAGGCTGGACATCAGAAGAAGGAGAAAAGAAGGAACAAGTCAGGAGCCTGACACAGAGGACCTCTGAAAAGCTCTGCCCTGCAGACTGTCAATGTAGATACTGAGACTTATGGGCAACCTTTGGGCAGAGTGCAGGGAATCTTAGGAAAGAAGTGGGAAACAGTGAGATCTGGAGAAGACAGGAACTCCATAAGGAGGGCAACAGAACCAAAAAAATCTGAGCACAGGGGTCTTTCCTGAGATTGCTATTCCAACCAAGGCCTATGCATGGAGATAACATAAGACCCCTGCACAGATGTAGCCCATGGCAGTTCAGTATCCAAGTGGGTTCCATTGTAATAGGAACAGGGACTGTCTCTGACATGAACTGATTGGCCTGCTCTTTAATTACCTCCCCCTGAGGGGGAAGCAGCATTACCAGGCCACAGAGGAGGATAAGGCAGCCACTCCTGATGAGACCTAATTGACTAGGAAGGAAGGAAAAGAAGACCTCCTCTATATGTAGACTTGGGGAGGGGCATGCATGCAGAGGGTGGAGGAAGGGAGGGATTGGAACGGGAGGAGAGAGGAAACCAAGGGGGGGATACAAAGTGAGTAATGTGTAATTAATAAAGAAAAATAAAATAAAATAAAATAAAATAAAAAACAATAATTTATTACATCAACAAAAAAGGAACTACAATTCCTACTGATTCAATTCACGCTGCTCATGTATGCATGTCTGGGCCATCAACTGTTGCAAAGTCACCCTGCCAGAGGCCACATTACTAAAGAAAATACATTCTATATTCCCTAGCAGCCATCAACTGTCAATAGCTCAGGTTGGGGTGAGGGCTCACTTGTTTCTTGTTATCTGAGCCAGAAGGTTGTTTGGCTTGACCTCTTGGTAGTCTTGGCCAGACAACCATAGATGAAGTAAGTTCATGAGTGCAGTGATCCTGTCATGGTCAGAGGACAACATTTTGCTCCAATCTTCTTGACCTCTGGCTTTTATGATCTTCCTGACCCCCATTTTCTAAAGTGTTCCCTTTCCCTGCTGGGAGAAGGATTATAATAGATATGTTCCATCTATGGCTGAGAATTTCGCCTACACTTTTTATCTGCATTTTGAGTCTCTGTGTTATGTACTGCTCATTACACAAAGACCATTCTTTAATGGTAACTGAGAATGGCACTGATCTATAGATACAAAGACAAATATATATCTTTAGAAGGTAGTTTGATACTAAGTCCAATTGGTAAAACAACAGTACTGGGTTCACTTCTAAAGCTCAGAAGCTCCGCAGACATGGGTTTGTGGACAGATTTACAGAATCTGTAGGGTGGCATGAGTGTTCACCTTTGTAATGGGCCTTGAATTCAATCAGAAAGTGACTTTTTTTTTACCCGTATCTCTTGCCTGTCACTATTGCATTCAACTGCATATCTTGCCCCACTGATTGCTACTGTGGCTTGCAAGGTTTGGAGCTGGATATGCCTGCTCATGTTTTTTCTCACCCAGCAGCCTGCATAGTATCTTCCAACACAGTGAGAGCTAGTCAGCACAGTGAGGAAGTTTCCATCTTAGTTCCAGCTTCAGTTCTCCAAGTCCTATGGACAAACTCTGACATCTTCAGAGACAGGATATTATTAATTACCAATTTCTAGATAGCAACCAAGGACAATTGCAATTGTTTTCATTGTTTGGGAGATTTCTGGAATGCCCCCACCAACAACTTGTTAAGAGATATCTCACGCTGTGTAGTGGGCTTTATTTGGCCACCTATGATGTCAGGGAAGAACTTTTACATCTAAGTACATAGGGCAACTCCACTTAAAGTTTGGAATCGATGTTTATAAAATAGGTTCTATAAGGCTTGATATCTCTTCCTTTCGCCTCACTTCTCTTTCCTCTTCTCCTTTCCATTATTTTTCCACCTTCATGTCACACATGCTCTATTACTGTCCTGTCTTAAGATCACTCACCCATGACCTTCTTATTGCTTTTTTATAGCTTAATGTTTTTTACAGGTATTCCAAGTTAAACACTCAATCTAAACATTACATGTTGGGAACTGGGTATGTGAAAGCATTTATTAGTTGTAGGAGCCTTCTGTTGGAGGCGTTGGAGTCTCACATATACAAACTCATCAACTGCCAGGAGAGATATTTCAATTTTTTCTTTTTCTTTTTCTCTTTTTTATTTCCTCCCGTACCTTTGTTGCTGTCACTAGAAGTTCAAGTGCTGTATTGAATAGGTGTAGATACCCTCTGTGTTGTTCTTGGTCTTAGTGGGAATGCTTTGAATTTTCATCATTTAACATGGTGGTTGTTACCGATTTCTTACATATAGCTCTTTTTTTTTTTATGCTAGGATATGCTCCTCTCATCCCTGGTACCTCCAGTTTTCTTTATTATTTTTTTTTAAATGAAGAGATGTGAGGCTTTGCCAGTTATTTTCTGTTTAACTCAGATGATGAGAAGATGGTGGGGTCTTCCATGTACATGGATTGGTAGGGTTGGTATTGTGAAAATTACCATCCTACCAAATCAGTCTACAGATTCAATGTAACGCCCATAAAAATTCCAGTGCAATTCTTCACAGACATTGGAGAAAAATCTTAAAGTATATATGCGAGCACAGATGTCCTTAGATACCAAATCCTGAATAACAACAATAACAAAAACCCTGCTGGAGGTATCACCAGTCCTAATTTCAAATTATGAATTTTTTATGCATTTTTGTTTTGTCTCAGGGATTCAGTACTCTCTTGGCTCTCCAGAGTTAGTAATTACAGTATTTTTTTGTGCTCCCTGAATATGTTATGGGTTTTTTTCTTACTTCAGTTTTAAATTTTTTCTTTGATCTTTCCTAAGTACTATTAATGGCTTAATAAGCAAGTAGGAAGGCGGATGAGTGTTAGATGCTATGATGACTATGCTCGGTTGCCAATTTGGCACACCTGGGACGAGGCAACCTCAACTGAGGAATTGCTTCCACCAGGATGGCCAGTGTTGGATAACTTCAACTGAATGGGAGCAATGGAGCAGGCTAGCAAGCAGCTTTCCTCCACCATGCCTGCCTCTGCTTCTTTGTGAGTTCCTCCTCTGACTTCCTTCAATAATGGGTTGTGAAATGGAGGCATAAGATGAGACAAAGCTTTTTCTACCCAAATTGCTTTTGTTCTTGGTGTTTACCACAGCAACAGAAAAGCCAACCAGGACTGGTACCCCTCTCACTAATAAACTTCTTATGTCTAACATGTGACTGGCCAGGTGGCAGGTGTGTTGCAAACCTCCCAGGTGTCTGTATGTCTGCTGAAGTTTTCTCCTAGGCTGCGCACTGTCTCTTAGGATACCTAGAATGTATTATCAGCTCTCAGCTCTTTGAATTTGGGGGAAAATGAAGGTGCATGGTTCATAATTGAGCAAATAGCTTCAGGACAATTCTATTTTTTCCCTAGTACCTAGTGCCTGAGGCACAGTAAGGACATAGGCATTTGAAGACACAGGCTTGAATGGTTCGGGGCCAGAGGTGGAGGCTAATTTTCTCTATGATGTTTAAAAAAGATTCTCCTAACATCTCAAAATTGTTTCCTGTAATTCCAGTTCTTAAGTCTTTCTGATATTTTCAGAGAACAAATACAGTAGAGTGTCCTCCTGTGGGGTTTCTTTCTCACCTATCAGTTACTCATCATGCCTCCATTCACTTAATTTTTCAGTGGCTTTGAATTGTAGGTGTCTACTAATTTTAAAATATACTTCGTTTTCCTAGCTCTCAGACTGTTTGAATATGAAAAGGAGGTATAAAAAGGCATTGATTCTACCAACCTGAAAACATAATCTGGAGATGAACTTTTAAAGGATAGCTTCTTGTCTTGTATTTGTTACTTTATTTGCCCCTGTGACCTAGCTTGGGACAAGCAGCAATTGAAGGGCAGAATGATTTATTTTGGCTTATAGTTTCATGATATGAAATATCAGTGGAAACTTGCTGCAAAACTTAATATGTATATATATGTTTTTTAAATTTTATTTTTATTCTTTTTAAATTAATTAGTTTCACATCCTATTGCAATTTACCCTTCCTTCTTTCCCCTAAGTCCCTCCCTTTCACCTCACCTCCCTGCCATCCTCCACCTTCCCTTTTTCCTCAGAGAATGCTCAAAAAACGGGAACCTCCCATTGCTATAATCGTGCCTCGTCATATCAATTTGTAGTAGGACTAGGTGCATCATCTCCTGTTGTGGCTAGACATGGCAGCCCAGTCAAGCAACAGAATCAGGTACAGCTCCTGCTTCTGTTAGGAGTCCCACAAGAAGACTGAGCTGTACCACTGTTACATATGTGCAGGAAGTCTAGGCCTCCTCCAAGTGTGCCCTCTGGTTGGTGGTTCAGTTTCAGTGGGCCCCTGTGGACACAGGTTAGTTAGTTCTGTATGTTTTCTTGTGCACTTGGACCGCTCTGTCCTTCACCCTCATCTACCATAAAATTTCCCAAGCTCGCCTAATGTTTGGCCATAGTTCTCTGCTTCTCTTTCCAATTAGTTGCTGGGTGAAGCCTCCCTCTCAGATGACACTTGTGCTAGGCACCTTTTGGAAATAGAGCAGAATATTATTAATTGTGTTAGGGATAGGCTCTCTCTCATGGCATAGATCTCAAGATGGAAAAGCCATTGGTTGGCCATTCCCTCAATTTCTGCTTCATCTTGTGTACAGGAGAAATTGTGGGCCTAAGGTTTTGTGAGAGGGTTGGTGTTGCAGTCCCTCCATTGGAAGTCTTGGGTGGTTACAGGAGGTGGCCATTTCAGGTTTCATATTCCCAATTTGTAGGAGCTTTAGCTAGGGTCACCTTCATATATGCCTGCTTTTTTCCATTGTTCTAGGTTTCTAGATCATCGTAGAGATGCCACCCACACACTCCTGTTGTCTCTTCCCAATCTTTCTCCCTCTATCCTTCCCCTACTCAGATCCTTCTGCCCTCCCTTACCCAGTTCTCTTCCTCCATCCAACCCAGTGTCTATTCTAGTTCTCCTTCTTAGTGAGATTCAAGCATCCCCTCTTGATTCCTGCTTGGCAATTAGCTTCTTGGGGACCCTGAATTGTACTATGGTTATCCTGTACTGTATGGCTAATATCCACTTATAAGTGAGTATATACTATGTTTTTCTTTCTGTGTCTTGGTTACCTCCCTCAGGATGATCTTTTCTAGTTCCATCCATTTACCTACAGACTTCATGATGTCATTGTTTTTAATAGCTGAGTAATATTGCATGTATAAATGTATCACTTTTTAAAAATCCATTCTTTGTTTGATGGATATCTAAGTTGTTTTCAGTTTCTGGTGATTATGAATAAAGCTGTTATGAACATAGCTGAGCAAGTGTCCTTGTGGTATGGTGGAGCATTTTTGGGGGATATTTCAGGAGTGGTATAGCTGGGTCTTGAGGTAGAACTATACCTAATTTTTTGAGAAAACACCAAATTGATTTCCAAGTTGTACAAGTTTATTCTCCCACAAGCAATGGAGGAGGATTTCTCTTGCTCCACATCCTCATGATCATGTGCTGTCACTTGAGGTTTTTTATCTTAGCCATTCTGATGGGTGTAAGATTGAATCTCAGAGTCATTTTGATTTACATTTCCCTGATGACCTAAAAATGTTGAACATTTCTTTAAGTGCTTTTTTGACCATTGAAAACTCATCTGCTGAGAATTCCCTGCTTAGATCTGTACCTCATTTTTAAGTTGGTTTATTTGGTTTGTTGATGTCTATTTTCCTGAGTTCTTTATATATTTTGGATATCATGCCTCTGTCAGACATAGGGCTGGTGAAGAATTTTTCCATTTTGTAAGCTGCCGTTTTATCATATTGACTGTGTCCTTTACCATACAGAAGCTTTTCAGTTTCATGAGGTCCCATTTGTTAACTGATAATTATTATTGCCTGAGTTGTTGGTGTTCTGTTTAGGAAATTGTTTTCTGTACCAATGGATTCAAGATTATTTCTCACTTTCTTTTCTTTCAGATTTAGTCCATCTGATATTGTGGTGAGATGTTTGATCCACTTGGACTTGAGTTTTGTGCAGGGTGATAGATATGGATTTATTTGCATTCTTTTACCTGCACACATCCAGTTAGTCCAACACCATTTTTTGAAAATGCTTTCATTTTTCTGTTGTAAAGGTTTGGATTCTTTGTCAAAAATAAAGTGTACATAGGTGTGTGGGTTTACTTCTGGGACTTCAATTTCATTTTGTTGATCAACATGTCTGTTTTTATGCCAATACCATATGGTTATTATTACTATTGTTGTTCTGCAGTATAGCTTGAAGTCAGGTATGGTGATACCTGTACAAGTTCTGTTATTGTACAGGATTGTTTAAGCTATCCTGCTTTTTTGTTTGTTTATTTGTTTGTTTGTTTTTCCTTATGAAGTTGAATATTGTTCTTTAAAGCTCTTTAAAGGCTTGTGTTGATATTTTGATGGTAATTGCATTAAGTTTGCAGGTTGCTTTTGGGAAAATGGCCGTTTTTACTGTTAATCCCACTGATCCATGAGCATGGGAGATCTTTCCATCTTCCGACAACTTCAATTTCTGTCTTCAAAAATTTGAAGTTCTTGTCATACAGGTGTTTCATGTGCTTGGTTAGAGTTACAGAGAGTTATTTTGTATTATTTGTCGTTATTGTGAAATGTGTTGTTTCCCTACTTTCTGTCTCTGACTGTTTAGAAAGACTACAGACTACTGTTTTCTTTTTTTTTTTTTTTTTTTTTTTTAGTTAACTTTGGTTTCCAACCACTTTGCTAACGGTGCTTTTCAGCT
Source organism: Meriones unguiculatus (assembly GCF_030254825.1). Classification (NCBI taxonomy): domain Eukaryota; kingdom Metazoa; phylum Chordata; class Mammalia; order Rodentia; family Muridae; genus Meriones; species Meriones unguiculatus. Next base: position 78,360,323 of record NC_083364.1, read on the forward strand.
GTAGCCTGGTAGAATTTTTAGGGTCACTTTTAATCATATCATCTGCATTAGCGATAAGTTGACTTTTTCCTTTCCAATTTGTAGCCCCTTGATTTCTATCATTTTTCTTATTGCTCTAGCTAAAAATTCAAGTATGATACTGAATAGATTCAGAGAAAATGGACAGCTTTGTCCTGTTTCTGTTTTTAGTGGTATTGATTTCAGTTTCTCTCCATTTAATTGGATGTTGGCTACTGGTTTGCTGTATATTGCCTTTATTGTGTTTAGCTATGCACCTTGTATCTCTAATCTCTCCAAGACTTTTATCATGGAGGTGTGTTGGATTTTTCCAATGGTTTTATCAGCATCTAATGCTATGGTCATGCCATTTTTCTTTCAAATTTTTTATATGGTGGATTACATTGATAGATTTTTGTTTGCTGAACCATCCCCGTATCCCTGGTCTGAAGCCAATTTGATCATGGTGGATGATATCTTTGATGTGTTCTTGGATTCAGTTTTCAAGTATATATGCATCAATATTCATAAGGGAGATTGTCCTGAAACACTCTTTCTTGGTTGCCTCTTTGTATGGTTTAGATATCAGGGTGAATGTTGTCTTATAAAATGAATTTGGCAGTGTTACTTCTGTTTTTATTTTGTGGAATAATTTGAGGAGTATTGGTAGTAACGCTTGTTTGAAAGTCTGGTACAATTCTACACTAACACCATCTGGCCCTGGGCTTTTTTTGTTTGGGGGATTTTTAATGACTGCTTCTATTTGCTTAGGGTTATAGGACTATTTTAATTGTTTACCTGATCATTATTTAACTTTGGTAAGTGGTATATAACAAGAAAATAATCAATTTTCTTTAGATTTTTCCAATTTTGTGGAGTACAAGCTTTTTAATTAAGACTTAATTTGGGGGGGTTCCCTTGGTATTTGATGTTATGTTCTTCCTTTCTTTACATTTTTTTTTCTGTTTTTGAGACAGCATTTCTCTGTGTAACAGTCCTGGCTGTTTGTAGACTAGGCCAGCCTCAAACTCAGAAAAATTCACCTGTTTCTCTGTCTCCCAGAGTGTAGGAATGAAAGGTGTGTGGCACCATGTCCTGCTTTTCCCTTTCTATTTTTGATTTTGTTAATTTGAATACAGCCTTTCTGGCTTTAGTTGGTTTGGCTGAGGGTTTTTCTATTTTGTTCATTTTCTCAAAGAACTCTTGGTTTCATTGGTTCTTTGTATTAGTCCTTTGTTTCTAATTTATTATTTTCAGCACCAACTTTGAGATTTTTTTTTCTCCTCTTGGGTGTGTTTGCTTCATTTTGTACCAGAGCTTTCAGATGTGCTGGTAAGTAGCTGTGAAGAAACCTCAAAGGGCTGAAGAGGGGTCAAATCTTTGGGAAGTGCAGTTGGTTGTGAGCTACCATTTGGGGCCTAGGAATGGAACCAGGGTCTTCTGCAAGAGTAGTAAATTCTATTAGCCACAAAGCAATCTTTCCTGCACTGATCATCACAACTTTTAGGTTCAAAAAGAAGAGGCATTCACTGCATACTAATACTGTATCATGCATTCTTAATATTTATTATTTTTTGTCACATACATTTAAATTTGTATCTTTTAAATGGGATTTTTAAAAAGAGCCTGCTTTCTTGACAAAACTGAAAGGATTCCCAACATGTGTATGAATCATTTCCTGGGATGTGTTTCAACATAGCTAAACATGTTTATTTTTAAAATGAATTCTACACCTTTTATTTTAGTTGACTATTCTTAGATTTCTGGTCATAACTGAACCCACCAATCCATAAATCTTTCATTTACCTACATTATGCATTTAGTATATACTCAATATTTTACAGAATTTCTATATTGTGTGTATAAGATGCAAGGAATATAAAATCTTTTCCATTTGCCAGAGTTGTAGAAAGGCATATGGTATTCCAAAATGTAACAGAAGACTTCTGTTTGGTTATAACCAAAAGAGGTACTCTGCCATTTCAAACACATACTCATCAATACACACACACACCACCACCACCACCATCACCACCACCACCACCACCACCATCAAGAACAGTCAGTTTTAATCACTGCACATTCCCTCACTTCCCAGGAAGAATTGTGGCCAAGTAAGTCTTGGATGTCTCTCTCCCTGAATCTCCCACCTGCTCCTGGGGTGAGGCAGATTGAAAGGAAGAAAAGGTAGGACAGATTGTAAGTTAACTTTCATTGTCCAATGACTAGCATGTGCAACCAACATGTGGATTATGAACCTTAAATACAAGTTAAATGTTTATACTTAAATTTAAAAGAATGATTAAGTGAAAATAGTAGCTAATTCTCAGTCCAGCACACTTGGAGATGAAGAATGAAAAGGTATATTTCTAGACATTTTATAAATATAACACTTGCTTAATACTGACAGCTGATCTTAAATTCTCTTCTGATGAGTATGTCTGTAATTCTTAGATCAGCCTGGAAAAGTATTCACAAAGAAGATATGAATAAGTCAGTAGTTCCAAGTGTGTAAACAGGTATTTCTTCAATGTTGTCAAGAAATGCTGAGAATGTTCAAGTGTGTAACATCCCAGCTTGTCTGGGTGTTGTGGCAGGAAAGTCTGTGTCTCTGTGTGAGCTTTGTGTGTTAGTGTGTAAGCAAAAAAACATGCAAACTACGTTAGAAGTACATATCTGTGTACATTCTGTCATTGATCAAGCCATTTAGAACATGGATCTGTGGGCCAGGAAGATAGCTTGTTTGGTTAAAAAAATGTAGAATAAGCATGAGGATCTGAATAAGAACACCCAGAGCCCATGGAAAGGTGGGAGCTATAATGCACATCTGTAATCTCACTGTTCCTCTTGTGAGACAGAAGACAGAGACTGGCGCATTCCCGGAAACTTGTGGGCCAGGTAGCCTGCAAAAGACAGAGAAAAACAATGAATAAGGCAAAAGGTGGATACTGTGCACTGACCCCTCACCAAGGATACTCTCTGACCTTCACACCCATGCCATGGCCTGGCCCACATGAATGACAATACACACACACACACACACACACACACACACACGCACACACACACGGAGGAAAAATGTTAAAAATTAAAATAGCAAAAATTATGGTTCAGTTTAAATCAATACAGCGATGTGGCCATGGTCTTGTTTTTATGTGTTTTAATATTCTCAGGTTGTCAGCAATTTCCACTATACATGACTATCCATGAAAAGACACTCAAGAAAGTCATATCAAACTAATGTGTTTTTAAATTGATGCTAATGAAACAAAGATTGGCTGGTTGCATGGTAAAAATATTTAGACCGTGAACACCTTGAAAGGCAGAAAGACTTATTTAAAATTGGTCTACTTCCTAAAGAGAGTTGGTCAACATCATCTTCACATATATAGCGGATTTTCAATATTGAAAAGTATTTTTTTCTGCCCTGATTACCATGAAATTAAATAGAATTAGATCATCAAATACTTAGCAAGGCAAATGTTAGTAATAAGAAGTTGATTGACACTTTTCATCACAGTTTCATGCTCAGATTTATAACATCAACTCCTATTGTATTTTTCATTTCTTTGCCTCCATCCTTTTTATTTCTTTTCTGGGACACCACCTGTTCTCAGTCATTTTAGGGAAGAAATTGGAATGTGGAGAGTATCTTCAAGATATTATATCCTATGGCCTTTCTTAAGGTAATTCAAAGTTGGGAGAGGCCAAAAAAGAACTGTATGCTAAATTTATGTGTGTTCCCTGAGACGGAGAGAAACTATTTTTTTTCTGTCCCCTCCATGAGACATTTAAACAAGTGAGTAGCAGGTGCCGCATGCCTGGAACATGCTGTGCCCTGAATATTCTAGCGAGGAGTTGAGGAGTTGCTCACTCCAGAGAAAACATCTCAAGTCTCAGCCTGAGTGAAAAACAGATGCACTAGGTCATCACTGGAATGATAATCCTTGGTGGGATGGGATGAGGTTTTCCTGGCTATGGATAGAATGGTTACTCCAAATGCATGGTGAGAAAATGGATCACGGTAGCCTACCATGTTGAATTTTAGCTATATGCGTGAAGAGATTTCCCCTATGTTTTGCATGGAAGAAAGCATACAAGGAATATAATTTATTAAACAGTATGCTGCTCTAATTTGGCTAAGGTCAAATGGTGAGAGTCATGTAGGAAATGACATCTGGGACCAGATAGAAGAAGACTTGGCTAGTTGGATTAAAGTACAATCTCTTTTCTGAGTGCCTCTCTCTCTTTCTCTCTTTCTCTGTCTCTGCGCTAACCTTAGAATCACCAGATATAGCTCATGGATTTGACCTAATAAAGACAATTTACACAGTGCTATGGATGAGAAAAGAGCCCTAGAGACAATATTTGTAAGCTATAAATTACTAATATGTATGTACTTAATATGAATAAATTATTTTGTAATAAGATGAGGTTTCTTTGAAGAGAAAAAGAAAATCTAGGTTTCTAAAGAAGAATTAACCCTTTCAAGCCTTTGAGGAATGGGGATTATTTTCAAGTCATTATGTTGCACACATTCATACCAATGTTCAAAAATTATGAGCTTGTCAAGGGCAGTATTTCCCCTACTTCTTCCAGGAAGATCTGGAGTATGACTTCAGTCAATTCCTGAAGGCTTTTATAAGCGTGGCAAAGAGGTACACCTCTATCCCACCCCTGTCCCTTTGTCTGTGAGTCACCATTCCTCTCCAGAAACACAATACTGTGGCTTATCTCATTATTGGCTAAATTAGCTTTAAAAATTATAATTATGCTGAATGCCATCTGTGGCTTACTATTCCAGCTTAAGATCTGCATGTTTGTGTGTTGTTTTATTCATTGTAGATGACCAGAGTTTTGAATGTTTCAGTTGGGAATTATTAGGGAAACTAGATGCTGTGGAGGAGATGGTCTTACTATAAAATAGTCAATCTAAAAAACAAAACAAAACAACCCTCCCCCCAAAAATCAGAGGTTGTTGGTATCTAACAACGGAACAGTCAAACCCTGAGCCCAATAGAGGTTCCATTTCTATCATTAAATGTGTGCGTCTAATAGTTTTTGAGAAATTTCCCAGGTAGGCATGTTGGCCACAACAGCCAACACTAAATTCATCTTCTTTTTCACTGAGCCATATTTTTCTGTTCATCTATTCACTTTGGGATGTTGTGATTCTTCTACTTTTTAAGGCAAGAAGCTAGACATATTAAAAAAAAAAAAAAGCCAAGTAAGGGTATAAACTGTCGTGTAGTCCCAGGCTCTACTCTGTCCTGTTCAGAGCTCTGCTGAGTGAAAGGCTTCGGGCGTCATCATTCGCCGTAGTAACGTGTCTCAAGAAAGACATGAGTGACTTGTAAACTCCAGATACTCCCAGAGCTGGTCCAACCTTCCTCTGATAGAGCTGATGCTGCAAGTAGGGAAGAGTGGAGCAAAGAGTTGGTTGGTAGATAGGAAGTGACCCCCAAATGACTTTGTCCCAAATGCATTGTGTTCCGAGTTAGACTTTTCAGGAGTGCTCGGACCTGGGGGTTCTAGCTTCCTCAAGGGGGTGATGCATTTGATAGATTTCATAATTTGATGAGAAGTGGATGAATCAGAAGGTAGTCTGGTTGGAAGATACAAATCACTGGTGGCAAGGTGGGGAAGATTATTTGGAAACCCTGGCCTCGTCCTGAATCTTTGTTTCCTGACTGTTGCTAAGTAACCAGCTTTGTAACACACACACACACACACACAATGGACACTGTTCCTCACTACAGGTCAAGGAAATGCATCCAGGCAACCTTGGACAATGGCCCCTGAAACTCTAAGCCAAGAAAAATGTTTCAGTGACAAACAAACAAACAAACAAACAAACAACAACAAAAAAACCCAACACCACTCAGCTAAGAAATGAGAGGAAACAGCAAGAGTCCCACACTTTATTGAAGTATGCTAAGAGCTAGGTCCTCAGAGGTCACTTTTTCCACTGTCTACTGCAGCAACAAAAGTCTCAGCAGAACAGAGAAGGGCAGGGTTCTGAGCACCCTTCCTCTGGGGACTTATGGGGTCCTCTGGCCATGTTTATCCCCTTTGGCTAAGACATAAATGACCCAAACCATTAGGCTCCCAACACAGGCCTGAGCAGTGTTCCTGGTAGCCGACTTCTAATGGAGCAGAATTTCTCAGTGGCTTGCAGCAGAGCAGAAGCAGAGACACCCAGCAAGCAGGTCAGAGAGCTATGTCCAGACAGAGAAGTTTAAAATGAATGTAGAACACCCATATCATAGGGATTTAAAACAAAACAAAAACCCGAAACCAGCTCTCAAGAGGGAGAAACTGAGACAAGCCAATGGCATCCCTGAAGCCAACTCAGGAGTATATTTTGCTAGTTTTAAGAACTGATTGAAGGCTTGAGTTAAGCTACAGATCCCTTACATATCTTACAGTGAATCCATCCATGAGCCAAAGGGATGGCTCTACAGCACTCCTTCATCTCTAGAATCAAGACTCTTGAACAGTGTTCTCGATTGGAAGAATTTGTGCCTAACTCTCCCTAGACTCAGGTTCACTGTTATGGTGGTCTGATTAGGTGCTGCTTTGAATCTCTAGACTCCTTCTGGGAGGAGAAAAAAAAAAAAACCATCTCCACTTCTCAGTATAGTACTTATCAAGTAATACAAATAAATATTATTTGAGAGAGAGTGTAAAATCTGGAACCATGGTTCCCATTCATTCAGAAAGACCAAAGTATTTGAGAAGTATATGCTTATGCAGATTTCACAAAACAGTGGGAAGAAGTAAAGAAATCCTCACTGTTTATAGAAGGAAGCAGATTTTTGAAATTCAAAACTGATAGTAGAGATCCTCCAAAATTTTAAAATCCTGCTATGTTCCAATACTTACCACAAACTGACAAGAAACTCAAAGTGGATCCAAGCATTAGGAATTTAGGAGCTGGCTTCCAAATTATATGCACCAAGTGTTTTGGAGGAAGCTCACAGAAACCACAATTAGCAAGAAGTGAAGCACTGATGGGAGCCAGACAAGAAAACAGAAGAGAAGGAAATGAAGAGAACGGTAATGAACAAGAAAAACACAGACAGGAGTAGGCAAGTCTGGCCCTGAAACTGAATGATGGGAGAGGCACCATTTCCCTTCTGATTAGTTTAGCATTCTAGGCGCCTCCTTTGACTACCGAATGAATCATGTCTAAGGTATTTATTTCAGCCAGAGAGAGGCCAAACCTCCTCCTCCATAGATCATATCTTTCCCAAATGCCCCCAGGAGCATCAAATTCCCACTGAATTCTTCTCTTCCTAAAACAGTTTTGACTTCCAGATGTCGGCTACACTGCTAGTGAGGTTGATGTCATTTATCTAAATGAAGGACACCAATTTCAAAGTTCACATCACAGTTAGCATTGATGAATCTGAGATGTAACATTTTTTATTAAATTTTTATTTTTTATACTAACTACATTTTATTCACTTTGTATCCCAGCTGTAGCCCCTTCCCTCATTCCCTCCCAATCCCACCCTTTCTCCCTCATCTCCTCCCTTTCCCCTTTCCAAGACCACCTAGAGGGAGGTCCTCCTCCCCTTCCATCTGACCCTAGCTTATCAGGTCTCATCAGGACTGGCTGCATTGTCCTCCTCTGTGGCCTGGTAAGGCTGTTTTTCCCTCAGGGAGAGGTGATCAAAGAGCCAGCCCGTGAGTCCATGAGAGTGACGGTCCCTGTTCCCCTTACTAGGGAACCCACTTGGAGCTGTCATGGGCTACATCATTTTTTTTTAAAGCTTTGTGCTATTTCAACCTTGGGTGGTGGGGTAATTTGATATTCTGCAAATGTAAAATCCAGTGAGTAATTACTGATTGCCCAGTTACTGGTTACCTACTTGTTACTGTACTTCTCATCTCAAGGTACTTGTTTCTTTTCATCTTGTTCTCTCCAACTGTTCTGAATAGTTTTCATAAGCATAGGGTGTTCATGCTACAATTCATGATGGACTTGTGGGTAAACATGGGGAAATAAACAACATCTACATAAAACCACGTTTTCTTAGCTAATTACTTAAAATTAAGTTGAAAATAAATCCTACCAAACAATAGCCACCTAGCTACAAAATCTCCCGCATTTTGTTACCAAGACCATGATGCTTCTAAACTGTACACAGAGTTGAAAGAAGGAGATATAATTCAGGCAACACATGTTTGAAAATGTCTTAAAGCTTATGTTGTGCAGACATAAGTAATCAAAAACTTTTTGTTTGTAGTTCTCTTTTTGTACATATATTTTGTTCATAGTGCATTAAAATTCAAACATTTGATTACAATTGATTTTCTTGATTCAAAGGCTGAAAGCCTTTCTTTCAGAATGTTTGCTACAAGCTTTATATATTTATGTGGCTACTCAACATAAAAAAGCTATCTTATATTGATAGTATAATTGACAGTACATTGCACATCGAATATTATTAGAAGAAAGAAAATGTGATAAAATTAAATTGTTTAGTATTTTAGAAGGTGTGGCTTTTTTGAAGTGATCCTCCTACCTCAGATCTGTGGATGCTGGGATTTCAGCATGACCCACCACGCCTCGCTTCTGTCTAGTGATCCAATCTACAGCTTCTAAGTTTTTTGTTCACTTTCTTAATTTTCATCTCTTAGAAGCTAATTTATTCAGGGAAAACATAGGCGAAGCCTTTGAGAATGGTGTAGGAATAGGATTTACACAGTTTTATAGTCTGTTAGAGAAAGCCATGTATTATCAGTGAATCAATGACAGGAGATAGTCCCTGCATGCCATCTGCCTGAATCATTGAAACAAAAGTCACAAATGACATCAGGTCCAGGCAGCTTCATTTTTGCTCCTGACTGCACTCCCCTCCCTGAGTGAATATATATCTAATTATGAATTGGCTAAAAGGTTTGTCTCATTAGACCACATTCTTCTCTGAAAGTATTTTCTTAGTGGTGGAAAATAAAATGTTTTGTCAAAGTTAGTTAAAAGGTGGTAGGGGAACGAAAGTCATTTCAGGAAACAATGAGAGAAATGAAAAGGCTCTCTTTGATCATAGTTCATAATTGAAGGTTATTTCCATTTTCTAGGTAGTTATTTTAGCAATTAAATCTCCTCAACATTTTTGTCTCTAAAAAAAATTAATTGTATGTTGAAAAAGTAAACTGGGATAATGTACTCAGTAAAGGTTAAAAGAGGTTGTTCCAAATGTTATTTCAGTAGCATTAGATTTGTTATTATAGGCCTAAAAGTTTAAGATATTAAAAGGTATAAGATGTCCAAAATGCCCTCTCTATAAAAATATTATTTTATTTTATTATTAAAAATTACCCCAATGCATATGTTTATTATCAGCGGCAACTGATTTAGATTGCGCTCTGTAATGTGATGTCAGCCCATGCAGCTCTGCATTACATACCCTTGGTCTAATGACTAGACTTACAATTTCCTACAGAGTTCTGGCCATATTTCATGTTTTACAATAGCTCCCTTGAAGGATGGCTGACCTACTGTTGACTGAACACATCTAAAGGATATGATTTTGGGAGTTTTTCTAGCTCTCACAGATTATCTTCTTGTTTTGTTTTTCACTGAATATTCTTTTAATTATTTTTAATTTTTGAGTTATTATTCAGTGATTGAAAATTTCTAAAATTATTAATTTTTTAATTTGCAATATCATACATGTATGTAAGGAACTTTAGTCTCTTTTACCCCCTCTTTCCCTCTCTTACCCCTTTTTTCATTGAAACCCTTTTTTCCAGAAAGCCCCTTCCTACCTCTCTCTCTCTTTCTCTCTTTTACTGTGTGAGTGTGTGTATGACCCAATGAATTTAATTAAGGTTTCCTCCATGAGCATGGGTGAGAGATTTTTTTTTCTTTATTTTTTTTTAACTGGATCTCAGAAACTTGCCAGCGATTAGATTCCCAAAGAAAGTGACCCACCTCCCATTTTTTCAGCCACCGCTAAGTGTCCCTTGGGGATTCTTGAGTCCTCCCCAACCCCTTGAATAATGAAAACTTGACGGGCCAAACAAGTCTTGTGCAGGGACTGAACAGATGACCACAGTAGCAACGAGCTCCTAAGGGAACTGAGCATGCTGAATACAGAAGACACTTGTTGTACAGCACTTATCCCCAATCTTCAGATCTTTCCATCTCCACTTTTACTTTATTCCCTGAGTTTTGTGAGGGAGGGATGATAGATACGTTCCCATTTATGACTGAGCACTCGGCAGCCACTTGTTTATTCCGCTTTGTAACTTAACTTTAAGGTAAAAATGTCCACTACGTAAAGGCCCTTCTCTGATGAACAGCACTAATCTATGTATATAAGGATAACTATTAAGAAAGCTGACTGATATTATGGCAACCATAATTGTATTGGCTTTACCTTTAGGGTTCACGACCTCAACACCTAAAGGTTCCTCGCCAGGTTGACAGCACCAGGCATAATATCTCTCCTGTGGATCTGGTTTTAAATCTAATTGTAGAACGATTGCTATCCCCATCGCACGCATGCCACTACTGTATCCATGGGTTTAGACGTGCTCATTACTGTCCTTCTTAAGGTTCACAGGCAGCTAAGAGGACTGACAATTTTTCTTTGCAGCAGGCTGCATGCTTCCATCCCCCACTATGAAAGCTAGGGAGTAAGCTTATGAAAGACAGGGAGTAAGCCTCCAGACCTCTCCTACCTTTATTTGTCCATGTCCTTTGAACAAAGTATGGGAAGTACGACCACTGTGGTAACTTCCAGAGGAAAAGTAGGGGGCACCCTTCAGCATATCTGCTCAGGCAAGGAATATCTGAAGAAGCCTCAGAAAATGAGACTGACAAATGGGACCCTCCCCATGACATTAGTAAGCTTCTGAAGTTCAAAGGACACTGTCAAGCAAGTGTCAAGCACAGATTTCCAGGAAATTAGTGCAGACATTCCTTGAAAAGCTACGAAAAAAAAAGTCCTTATTACCTAGCCACACCCCTAAGCACATACCCAAAATACATGATATCTTACTGCAAAGGTTGTTGTTTGTCTATGATCATTGCTGCCCTATTTACAATAGGTAAGAAATGGAATCGGCTTATAGCTCATCAGCTGATGAATGATTACTAAGAGTGTGATAAATATACACAATGATGCTTGATCTATAAAAGAACTAAAATTGTACAATTTGCAGGTAGATGGATGGCACTGGGGAAAAAAATTATGCTGAGTGATGTAACTCAGACCCAGAAAGACAAATGCTAAATGTGTTCTTTCAGATGCGGATTCTAGCTTCAAATCTTTAGATTTGTCTATTTAAACTGGAGACCTATAGAAGCCAGAAAACTAGAAAGGGACCATTGAGGGAAGGGGAAAGATATTAATTGGTGAGTACAAGTGGTAGGAGTGTGTAAGTGGAGAAGAAGAGAGAGAGAGTGGGGAGAGAGATAAGTCACACTTCCATATAGAAACCTATTTTAAAAGTTTACTAAAAATGTAAAACCAATATTAAGAATTTGAATTGAGGTATCCTGCAGGGAGGGGTATTATGATCCTTCCAGAAGCCACAGGTTGTTAAATAAAAACCACAGGTCCAGGTATAGGATACTACCTTTTCAGTTGTGAGTCAGAGGTACAGCACGCACTGCTAAATAAAGACAGGCTGCTGATTATATCCATACACGGTCCTTCGTTGGTGACACAGTCTCACAAAAGACCCCTGTGACCCGATATATTCCGTCCTTGTAGAGCTCCTGTCCTCTCCAGGTCTTACTAACTCCCCCTCCTTTCATATGATTTTCTGCACTCTGCCGAAGGTTTGGTTAGGAGTCTTAGTATCTGCTTTGATACACTGCTAGGTAGAGTCTTTCAGAGGCCCTCTGTGGTAGGCTCCTGTCCTGTTACTTATTTTCTCTTATATCCAATGTCCATCCCATTTGTCTTTCTAAGTGAGGATTGATCATCTTACCCCAGGTCTTCTTTCTTGTTTATCTCTTTTAGGTGTATAGATTTCAGTATGTTTATCATATCTTATAGGTCTATATAAGTGAGTATATACCATGTCTGTCTTTCTCCTTCTGGGATACCTCACTCAGAATGATCTTTTCTAGGTCCCCCATGACTCCTGCTCAGATGTAGCCCATGGTAGCTCAGTATCCATGTGGGTACCCTAGTAAGGGGAACAGGGACTATTTCTGACATGAACTCAATGGCTGGCTCTTTGATCCCCCCTCCCCTTCCCCTGGAGGGAGGAGCAGCCCTGCTAGGCCACAGAGGAGGGCTTTGCACCCAGTTCTGAAGATACCTGATAAAACAGGATCAGATGAAAGGAGGGGAGGTCCTCCCCTATCAGTGGACTTAGAAAGGGGCAGGGAGGAGATGAGGGAGGGAGGGTGGGATTGGGAGGAAATAAGGGAGGGGAATACAGCTGGGATACAAAGTTAATAAAACTGTAACTAATATTAAAAAATAAAAATAATATGAGCTGATATAGCTCATTGTAGCCCATCAGGACTTGATAGTAAAGCTCTAGTACTGAAAACTGAAAGTTTTTTTTCTAGGTATTTTATTTTGAAGTTTCTAAAAGATGTTTTCAAGGTCACTACTCTTTTTTTTTTTGGTAGTACTGGGATTGTTGTAAGTTCTGTCTACTGCAGTCCTTCCTTCCTTCCTTCTTTCCTTCCTTCCTTCCTTTCTTTCTTTCTTTTTTCTTACTTTCTTTCTTTCTCCCTTTCTTCCTTCCTTTATTCATTCCTTCTTTTGTTCTTCTTTTTTTCTTCCTTCTCTCCTTTGCCTCTCACACTGCCATTTCCCAGTGTGGAAACAGTTTGCCAATGACAGTGTTGCCGAGGATATCGACACAGACTCAATTTAGGCTTTTAAAAGTATGTTCTCTGTCTCCACATGACAGTTTTAACCTATTATATACAGTCATATATACTTGATAACTTTTCTCTATTGATTCTAACATCTGTATTAATTGTGGGGAAATTTCTTTTGCTTATTTGGGCTTCACTCTTGGTTGCAAGTGCCCAGTTTTTTGTATGCTGCTTTTCTCTGAAGGGAAGCCAGACTCTGTATATTTTACTTAATTCACAGTGGCTAGCTACTCCTGCATGGCAGTAGTAAGCTTTTGTGCACGGGCACTTTATACAACAGATTCACTGATGGCAGGAAGTAGGAATCACTTATTTAAAGGGAAGCAGTGTTCTGAAATAGCACAGAAGGCCAGGGCCAGAGCTGACAAGTAATGGTTTTATTCCTGTAAATGATCTCGAGTTTTGTTCCAAGGTACAGCTTAGTATCTGGGAAGCTGTGATGTTTGCAGGTCTTGCCGTTAAGAATTGCTAGGTGGAGCAGGTTGTGGTTTTGATGACTATATCACAAAGCTTGGGAGACAAGTCAGGGATCATCAGTTGGAAGCCAGCCCTGGGCTACAAAAAATAAAATAATAAAATAAAATAATAAAATAAAATAAACAAAGGAAGAAAGAAAATATATATTAGGTTGGACAAGAATAATATTTACATGGACTAATTTTTTCATTTCTGGGAAAGATGGTTCTGAGCTTTTTAGCTTAAGATTTATTTCTGATTGGCAGGCTGCATTCCTGCTACTCTGGGAGTCCCAGGCACCATTTTTCTTAGTCTCATGCTGTTTTAGGGGAACCCTCCACGGGTTTCTGGCTTTATTCTCTCTCTACGTCTCACCTGCCTAGTATTCTGGCTCATGATCTCTGTTTTCCTGGTTGTCCTTGGATACCCAGTTCTTTACTCTCACTTGAGGAACCCTGCCAGGCCAGCATTTTTCCTGCTAGGCCAGCATGTACGCCCTTTCCCTGTATGTCAACCTGGAAGCTCTCTCACAGCAGAAAGCTGGGAACTCATGGGAACATCTCTTTGGACTCTTCTCCTCCCCTCTATGAAGCCACATGTCTTGTTTTTCAAGTTTGAGGCAGAGAAGTGACTTCAGTCTCGTTACCTGATCTTTGTGGGGGTGTCCACTAACGTACCCACACTATCCTGCAATGTGGGGTCTGCAGGGACAAAAACGAAAGTTTCTCTTGTTTCAAAAAACATTAGTGACTCTAAAGTGATATCACCGTTTCTTTTTTTTAATTTTAATTTTTATCTTTTTTCACAATTTATTCATTATATATCCAGATGGAAGCCCCTCTCTCAACTCCTCTCAGTCCCACGCTCCTTCCCACTTCTCCCCTATCCTCTTCCTCTAGTCCTCTGAAATGGGAGTTCTCCTCCTCTGCCATCTGCCCATAGCTTATTAAGTCTCATCAGGACTGCCTGGATCCTCTTCCTCTGTGGCCTGGTAAGGCCTCATCACCAGGGGCAAGTGATCAAAGAACAGGCAACCAAGTTCTTTCATATCTTCTCAATCATCTTTCTGCTCATTTCACTCTTAAAGTACTGAAGTGTCTGGATTTGTAATAAATAGTGGAATTCATAGAACCATTTTAGGATCTGGTTTCGTGGGTCATCCGTAGACATTTTCTAAGAACAATAAGATGACTGGAAGGAAAAATCATATTGAAAATAAACTGGAAACTATTTCAGTCATTTATAAAGGGATTTTTTTATGCAAGATATTTCCTGTGGCACATTCAAAAGTTATCTTTAATAATGTGCTTGCTCTTGAGAACACTGCTAAAGTATACCAAAAGTGTTCTACCTCAAGAGTGGTCAAGTGTGGCTTCTAGGGTTTGATAATGAAAGCAGAACCATTCATGCATAATGGAATCAGCACGTAGTAGAACTCAGACTTTTTTTTTTTTTTTCAACTTGCCTGCCTTTGCTATTCTGGACAGCTGTTTCTATAGTGCAATTTAAACTACAAAAATGGCTCATAATTGCCAACACCTAATTTAACATTCTGAGGCTAATCATAAAACCACCTCCCCTTTCATAGGAGAGGCAAAGTTTCAGCTGGGCTCTAAATCCTGATTATGTGACAAGGTTCCAATTGAAATTTTAGCTATCAACTGAGTGACCTTCGGTGACCAGGAGCTGGGAAGCCAGTAACTAATCTAAACAGATCTCTAGACAGAAGCCTCACCCCCAACTTGGTTTCCAGGCTGTTGCATTATTCACCTCATGAAAAAGGCCAGCTGAATATGAAAAAGCAAATGATTGTGGCAACCTTCAACCCTCAGTTCTGGAAATGCTGGCAGCAAGCTGTGAAAATATTCCCATGACCAAACTTCCTGTGTGGGGGCTTAAGACTGATAAAATGTTTATACTGTCTGCCTACAGAGAACAGTCTGTAATTTTTTAATACTTTTAAAAAAGTTTTATCTTGAAAAGAAATTGCTCACATTAAAATTAAAGGGGGAAAAAGATTGAAATGTTCAACAAAATAGGCGGGGTTTGTGCTATGCTGTCACATCCCACAGTCCATTTCCACAGCTTTGTTTGAAGAAAGTTTATTTATTAATTCATAGTTTTGCTTCTTTCCATGACAAAACTCTCACATAATGTAATTTTGTTTTATCTTCCTAAGTTATTTTTTGCAATTCCAAAGGGAGAAAAAAAAAACATTCTGGCATAGGTGTATAGGATGTTTGCTGGACAAGAAATACCTCATTTCTGCCATTATGTAAGATGGGTAAACATCTTGGTTTTTAATTGCTAAGCTGCAAATACCTTGAGGGCGATCCAGTTTTTTTAACCCAAGTTTGTGGTCTCCCCAGTGATCCCACCTGCTGCCTTACAGAAACCTGGCATGATAAGATGTTTGTTGAATGAATGCTGGGCTCGTAAGACAATGAATCAACAATTTGGTTTTCTTTGGGGCAACAGGAACGCTGCGCCCATGGTCTGTATTTTCTTTGTAACTTTATGTCTATGAAATTGTGCCAAGGGCCTATGTTTAAATCACAGCTAATTGCCTATTCCAAATGTCTATATTGAATTTAACAGCATCTTATGAAACAAAATAGAGAAGTTTTCAAACAAGTCTGACCCAAGTCAAACAAAACGTTTGTAGACTTGGCATGCATATACTTAATATCTTTCCATTAGAGACTTCAGCTGGCTGACATACAATTCATACAAAATTTCTATATAGCAAAGTAGAAAAATAAAGGTTAGGATAAAAGGGGCTAGTGAGATGACTCAGTGGTTAGGCGTGCGTGCTGCTCTTCCACAGACCCAGAGCTCAGTCCCCTGCACCCACTCCAGGGGATCCAGTTCCGATTTCTGTCCTTCTGTCCATTCCTAGAACTCCCCCCATATGTGCCCAACACACACATATACAAGCACACACACACATATGTGGGGTGGTAAAGAGAGACTAAACCTAATAATTAATTAAGAACTGATGAGATGAAAGTGGTAGCCAATGAGCCTGTCAACCTGAGTTTGATCCCCAGGATCCTCATGGTGGAAGAGAGAACGATTCCTTTTGTCCTTTGATCTCCATACCTGAGTTTCATGGCATGTGTACATGAACACACACACACAACACACACACACACTCTCTCTCTCTCTCTAAATAAATAAATAAATAAATAAATAAATAAATAAATAAATGTATTTTTAAAGAATAAAAAGGAAGAAAAAGAAGGAGCAAGCATTCCAGCCTCTAACGCCAATGTATTATATATGATTACACACACAAACTGGCTATATATTCTTTGGCATCTAAAGACAGACAGAAAAAAAGACAGACAGACAAATAGACATTGAGTTATGTAAGTCACTCTCATTAGTAAAATAAAGGAAATTTACTATTCTCTGAAGGAAGACACTGTTTTTTCCTTGGTATAGGCTCAGCACAAGTTCTTATGTGGGTCTTGGGCAGGGAACATTGAGTAATTGAATGGACAATGTCCTTATATCAATTTCACAGTAAATGAGGAAATGGGCTTCATGCAGTTCTTTCCTGTAAAAGCCTTCAATAAAAGTTGCAAACAAAATAAAATCCCAGGGAAGACACAGTTCTGGGAGGTAGCTGATCCAAAAAAGAACCAGAGGTTCTGAGAGGAAGGTGATGCTGAAGACAAACTTTTGATGGTGTTCTTCTTTGTTATAGGCTGATTTCTTTAAAATTGTCCCAGGTAACTATCCAATGAGCAATGAGGACATAATAACAGTCTGTGTGTTTATGACCAAGAGTTGACAAGTAAGAGGTTGCATTCATATGCACTGGCACAAAATTAATGTACATAGAGAAGGTTCAAGACCATAAGGATTTTGGTGGGCTTTACTTCCTCACTTTAGAAGTGCTAAGATGTGAGGGGGTTCATAGTAGAACAAGTGTCTCAAATTCTTCCATAAAGATCCTTCAATGATGTCTATATTGTTTCCTCTTCTGAAGGGGATTCAAGCATCCTCCTTTGGTCCCTCCTTGGCTTCTTTGGGCCTGTGGATTGTAGTCTATTTATCCTGTGCTTTATGACTAATAGCCACTTATAAGTGTGTATATACCATCTGTGTCTTTCTCGGGATGATCTTTTCTAGTTCCATACATTTGCCTGCAAATTGTATAATGTCTTTGTTTTTAATTCCTTTGTTTTGAAAGGGGGGATGGGGGAGGGGGACATGAGGATGGGACTGGTAGAGAAGGGACAGGGCTGGGATCAGGCTGTAAAGTGATTTAATAAAAATCTTCCAATGACATCAAGTTAATCTCTTATTGCTGGGATTTGCACTTCTCAAAAGTTTTCTTCCCCCCGCCCCCGTGGCTTTTTGAGACAGGGTTTCTCTCTGTATAGCCATGGCTGTCCTGGATCTTGCTTTGTAGACCAGGCTAGCCTTGAACTCACAGAGATCCACTTGGCTCTAGGATTAAAGGTGTGCCGGTTGATCTAGTCCATCTCAATTTAAAATTTCCAACCTTCCAAATCTCACCTTGGCTTTTCAAAATGCGCAAACGTTCCACAAAATATTTATTATTCATTTTTGTGTTGAGATAATATTTTTAAATAAGCTCTAAGATGATGTTTGTGTTCAGTGATTAGCTTTGGGTATGGCCTGATCTAAAATCTCCTCAACGTTAGGCTGATGCAGTCTGTGTGTGTTCACCAAGAAGTCAGCAAGGGTAGCTAGCTAGCCCTGGGCAAGCCTAGTTTGTTCTTGGGCATAAAGCTGAGTGCTCTGAGTGTGCTCAGTGACTCACCATCTTGCCATTGAAGAACAACATCTGAACGCTCAGCTTAAGAGAAACCTACATGGTTCTCATAGTATGATGGTTTAGCAATGGAAATAGCTTTTTAAACAATTATTGCTCCCAGACCAAATGCTGAATTGTTCCTCCTGGTATTAGTATTACATAAAATATCCATTTGTAGGTTCTGGGGGTCAAAATAATGCAAAACTTAGTAATTTTTTTCACTCAAAACTAATAAAAGAGGTAAATACTTATAAAAATGAATAAATATATGTTCAAGTTTTGCATCCCTCCTCTTAGGATACATTCCACACACACATCACACAAGTTCATAAATGCAAGTCCCACGTTCTCATCCCAGACAGTTTTATATTGCTAGTCATACCATCATCAGTAGGAGAGGGTTTTCTTTCCCTATCTCCTCTATCTCCTACCATCACTATTGATTTTGAGCCTCTGCTTTTCTGCTCCTGCTTTGTTATTCAACCATTTTTTTTTTTTCTCGGCTGTGCACTAATTTAATGTGGTAGTAACTCTAATTGTAGATAGATCAGTCATAAGAATGAGTGGCTTTGCCTAATAAGTGTTTGGAAAATCTGCTTTGGAAACAATAGCATTTTATCATCTCTTTTGATTTTGCTGATAAAATATCAGCTGCAAACAACAATAAAAGAAACTCAGTGTGCATACCTGCATCTGAAGGCAGGCCTTTCCAGAGGATGCTGTTTATCTAGACTTCTCTTTTAAAAAGGTCATGGTAAGAGGGTTTGTCTTTTTGGTCTTCTATATCTTTTAATCTTTTTTATTAAAGTTTCAGAAGTTACTGTCTGGAAGGCAAATTCTGCTTCTTTTATGGAAAGAGATATAAACTGATGCCAGACCTCCAACAAGACACAGGTGATCTTTTTTTTTTTTCAATGCAGTTTATTCAGGAACATTGAACAATCCTCGGACCCCGGGGAAAGCCAGCCCACAGCTTAAATAGCCTCTGGGTAGTCAACCCAGGCGTGCCACGTGGGCAATGCAGATAGGTCCACATACATGGAAGCAAGCCAGATCCTCAGCCTTAGCCAAATGATGAGGAACTGTTCGTGACAGAGAGCACTCACCATCGGGAAGGTGGAAGGCGGAAACCAGCTCCATCTTTAAGGCATAGCATTCCGCAGCTGTCTACAGTTCCCCCTTTTTGTTTTAGACGCATCAGGCAAGAGTAGAGGTCTGATCTCTGATATTGACACAGGTAATCTTGCTGTAGTATTGCAAACAAAATACAACGTGGGAATGTGTGCTGCTTAAGAAATAAAAAAAAAATTGCAATGTTTTTGAAGGAATTTTTGATTATTCTATGCAATAAATCTTCACCAAATTCTTTCCCTTTCCCAGTTCATCCCACGTCCTTACCTTCACACCCATGGATTATCAACTGAGAATATTTAGTGATTTGCCATAATTTAATAGCCATATTGAATTCCTAAGTGGATGGCAAAAACAGAAACATATTTCATGACATTTTAGTAGTCACAATGAAAACTGAAACTGCTTTTTAATAAATGAAAGAAAAAGGTAAATTTTTTATTACTAAAATATAAAGTTTTTAATTTAACTTTTTAGTAATGTGAATTAAATAAATGAGAATACTATTTTTTAAATAGAATATTTATAACATTATTTAACAGATAACATAATTTTATATAACTTCCATCACTAATTTCTCCATTTTTAATTTCTTGCATTAATTTACTATCACTCTTACAATTAATTAACTCATATTGCTCCATTATTGTTAACTATGGTCCATATTTTTAATTAAAATTTCAATGTGTGTTTCTTTTTGGCAAGTGCACTATGACGTGAGTTCACTATTACAGCTTTCGGCTGTCTAACTTCAGGACCCCATCCTCCCCCGTTTATCTGTTCATTCACACCTTCTGAACACTTGTCAACCACATGTGTTAGACGGCTCTGTGTTTTTTCCCTTTTCCAGAATGTCATATAGAGCTGAAATCATTCTATCCATTCTAATCAGATTAGCTTCTTTCACTCAGCGTTGTTACATGTAAACAATACCTATTAGTTTTATTTTGGCATAATGAGTCAGGTTTTTTTTTTTTTCACTGACTAGTTTTTAAAATACTTTTTTAAAAGTTTAAAAAACTTTCTATACATAATTTTTATAGAAAATAAGGGGAGTTCCCATTTCTCCACAACCTCTCCAGCATGTGTTGTCACTTGAGTTTTTCATCTTGGCCATTCTGATGGGTTTAAGGTGAAATATCAGGGTTGTTTTGATTTGCATTTTCCTAATGGCTAATGAGGTTGAGCATTTCTTTAAGTGTTTCTCTGCCATTCGATATTCCTCTGCAGAGAATTCTCTGTTTAGCTCTGTTCCCCATTTTTTAATTGGATAACTTGGTTTGCTGCTTTTCAGCTTCTTTAGTTCTTTATATATACTGGATATTAGCCCTCTGTCAGATAAAGGGTTAGTGAAGATTCTTTCCCAATCTGTAGGCAGTCGTTTTGTTTTGATGATGGTGTCCTTTGCTTTACAGAAGGATTTCAGTTTCATGAGGTCCCATTTATTGATTGTTGCTCTTAGAGCCTGTGCTGTTGGTGTTCTGTTCAGGAAGTTGTCTCCTGTGCCAGTGAGTTCAAGGGTATTCCCCACTTTTTCTTCTAAGTGGTTTAGTGTGTCTAGTTTTATGTTGAGGTCTTTGATCCACTTGGACTTCAGTTTTGTGTAGGGTGATAAGTATGGATCTATTTTCATTTTTCTACATGTAGACTTCCAGTTAGGCCAGCACCATTTGTTGAAGATGCTGTCTTTTTTTCCATTGAATGGATTTGGCATCTTTGTAAAAAATCAGGTGTCCATAAGTGTGTGGATTTATGTCAGGGTCTTCTATTCAATTCCATTGATCCACCAGTCTTTTTCTATGCCAGTACCATGCAGTTTTTAGTTTTGTTGCTCTATAGTACAGTTTGAGATCAGGGATGGAGATACCTCTTGAAGATCTCTTACTGTAGAGAGTTGTTTTAGCAATTCTGGGTTTCTTGTTGTTCCATATGAAGGTGAGAATTTTTCTTTCAAGGTCTGTAAAGGATTGTGTTGGTAATTTGATGGGAAGTGCATTGAATCTGTAGATTGCTTTTGGTAAGATGGCCATTTTTACTATGTTAATCCTGCCAAGCCATCAGCATGGGAGATCTTTCCATCTTCTCATATCTTCTTCTAATTCTCTCTTCAGAGACTTGATTTTTTTTTCATACAAGTCTTTGACTTGCTTGTTTAGGGTTACACCAAGGTACTTTATGTTATTTGTGGCTATTGTAAAGGGTATTGTTTCCTAATTTCTTTCTCAGCCCTTTTGTCTTTTGTATACAGGAGGGCTACTGATTTTTTTTTGAGTTAATTTTGTATCGTGCCACTTTGCTAAAGGTGTTTATCAGCTGTAGGAGTTCCCTGGTAGAGTTTTTTGGGTCACTCAGGTATACTATCATATCATCTGCAAATAGTGATACTTTGACTTCTTCCTTTCCAATTTGTATCCCCTTGATCTACTTCAACTGTCTTATTGCTCTAGCAAGGACTTCCAGAACTATGTTGAAGAGATATGGAGAGATTGGGCAGCCTTGTCTTGTCTCTGATTTCAGTGGGATTGCTTTAAGTTTCTCTCTGTTCAGTTTGATGTTGGCTATAGGCTTGCGGCATATTGCTTTACTATGCTTTTTCAGCATCTAGGAGATTATCATGTGGTTTTTTTTTCTTCCAGTTTGTTAATATGGTGGATCTCATTGATGGATTTCTGTATACTGAACCACCCCTGCATACCTGGGATGAAGCCTATGTAAACTTGTACAACCACTCTGGAAATCAATTTGACGCTTTCTCAGACAACTAGGAATATAGCTTCCTCAAGATCCAGCCATACCATTCCTAGGCATATATCCAAAAGAAGCTCAAGTACACAATAGGACATTTGTTCAACCATGTTTGTAGCAGCTTTATTTGTAATAGCCAGAAGCTAGAAACAACCCAGATGCCCCTCAACTGAAGAATGGATGCAGAAATTGTGGTACATCTACACAATGGAGTATTTATTACTCTGCAATGAAAAATAAGGAAATCATGAAATTTGCAGGTAAATGGTGGGACCTGGAAAGGATCATCCTGAATGAGCTGTCCCAGAAGCAGAAAGACACACACGGCATATACTCACTCATATAGACATATAACATAGGATAAACCTACTAAAATCTGTACATCTAAAGAAACTAATCAGGAGAGAGGACCCTGACTAAAACGCCCACTCCCCATCCCAAAAGGCAAAGAGGATAGACAGCAGAAGAAGAAGAAAACAGGAAACAAGTTAGGAACCTGCCACAGAGGCCCCCTGAAAGGCTCTGCCCTGCAGACTATCAAAGTAGACCCTGAGACTTATGGCCAACTGTTGGGCAGAGTGCATGAAATCTTACGTAAGAAGTGGGAAATAGTAAGAGCTGGGGAGGACAGGAACCCCACAAGGAGAGCAATAGAACCAGAAATTTGAACACAGGGATCTTCCCAGAGACTCATACTCCAACCAAGTACCAGGCATGGAGGTAACCTAGAACCCCTGCACAGATGCAGCCCATGGCAGTTCAGTGTCCAAGTGGGTTACATAGTAATGGGAAGAGGGACTGCCTCTGACATAATCTGATTGGCCTGCTCTTTGATCATCTCCACCTGAGGGGGAAGCAGCCTTACCAGGCCACAGAAGATGACAATGCAGGCACTCCTGATGTGATTTGATATCGTAAGATCAGAAGGAAGGAGAGGAGGACCTCCCCTATCAGTGGAATTGGGGAGGGGCATGAGTGAAGAAGGGGGTGGGAGGGTGGGACTGGGAGGGGAGGAGGGAGGGGCTTATGGGGGGATACAAAGTGAACAAAGTGTAATTAATAAAATTAAATTAAATTAAAAAGAAAATAAGGGAATTTGAAAATTAAGGTTATTTTTAATATATCTAAGTAAAGTTGAGCATCAAAAGCTACTTATTTCAGTTCAGTTTCCAAAGATCATTTTGCTCAACAAAAACCATTTTAGTTTAAAAATTTCACTGGCTTCATTAACATCTTTCCAGTACCACTCACCCTCTTTCAACTTCTTTCATTACCCATCTGGACCACTGGCCCCAGCTTCTGCTGTTCATAGAATTCCATAGTCCCATCAACCAGAGGAGTTGACTGATAATCAATAACCCATATATCTCCAAAATCACAAAGAGAGCCTCTTTTTTGTCATGCTTCCAATGTTTTCCTTTCTCTCCCCTTCACTCTCCAGACTTAGGTATAAATAATTTAATAGAGTAAAGGAATAGTTTTTGTTGGAGCTTGAACAACCGCGAGCCTGAGACATTTACGTTTAGCTATTTTATGTTCGTTGCATCTCTTCTTATGTGCAGTTGAGAATTAGTATCTCTAGGCTTCTACACAAACATGAAATTCCATCACAGTGGAACATGCACAATGAAGAAGAGTTAAAAGAACATTTTTAAGATTTGATCTGATATTTTCCATTCCTAATTGAGTCCTTTCTAATATGGACTCAATTACAGTTACTTAGTGAGCAAATTGTTAAGAAAGTATGCTTATGACAAATAATTCTGACCTGGAATAAAAGTGAATTTCAAAGATAAATCCTTCCTCATGTCTACACCACATGCTGCATTGAGTTCTGTTTTCACGGGCAGTAGCCAGTCAGATTAGCATGGGCGATTTGAGCGTATGTTTGGGATGCCCTTTCTCATGCTCTAGGAAAAACAGCTTTACAGACACAAAAGATGGAAGTGAATTCAGCATACTGGAAAATATAACTGAACAGTATGATTAAAAGTTCATTTTCTTAATAAATAATTTGATTAAACAGAATGACATCTTGTAAAATGGCTTACATTCAATATTTTTGTTCTGCTTTCTCTTCTAGGAACCATATTGGTTGCAGCTTTAGAAATAAAGCTACTTAAACAAAATCAATTACAGTGATATTAAGGAGGTCATGCACATATTTATCAAAATCAAATGATTTGTTAATTAAAAAGCACAAGGCACTAGTAATATTGCAGCTGAGATTTCCATGGTAACGGTTTTAAAAATTAACAGCACATATTTTATTTACTTTTTGAAAGAAGGAGGCCCAGCACAACAAGCTGCTGACCTAACACAGGCAGATTTATAGTTCTGTGTTTGGGCTCATAAATCCAGGGGAAGGGTCAGCAAACCTGGCAGAGAAATACAGATTTAAAGTCACAGCATATGTGATGCTACAATAGAAAAAACTATTCAGTACAAAACAATCTACTTATATGTATTTTTTCTTTATAAATGTTTACATTGCTTCATGTAAAATCACTTATTATTTTTAAAAATGAAAAATATCCAAATGATTATGCTTTTACCCTATATTTGATCTAGTTACCAGGAAGGCTGTATTTTCTTTCCAAACTTTGTCATTATTAAAAAAATAAAAATTCTTCTGCCAGTATCAAAATATCAGTGTCTTCCTCAAATCCCTTTTACTTTAATATCTTTTCATGCATTATAGGTGGGAAAGTATTAATTTCTTTAGCTTATCTATTCTTTTCTTTTTTTAAGTTTTGTTAGACACTAAATTTTTCTCTTCCCCACCATTGGAAATTCCGTTTGTACTCATATTTCATCTGACTATAATTCATAAAGCTCTTGTGTGCCAATAATTCAATGTATACTTGCCTAGAATGTATATCCTAACTGCTCAATAGTAATAACAGTAAATATTAATCAATCACCAATGCTCTTAAAGTGAAAAAAATTCATAAATGTAAAGTTATGTATGTTACTTGTAGTCTGAGTTTTCAGGAGATGAGTTATTCAGGTAGATAACATAACATAATAAAAATTTAATTGTAACAAACAAATCTCTGAATAGTTTGTTCCTGCGATGTAATATTTTATATATATATATTCATATATATATAACATATATATATATCACACTTATGTATATACACTTATATATACACACACTAAAGCACCAAGGAGAGAGAACTTTAATGTTATACGATCAGAGCACTCTGATAGAGTGGGTGGAATTTAGTCTGGGTTCAGAGAGATGAGCTTTACGTATAGAGAAGGAGGATAGGAGTGATGAAAACGAGGTGAACGAGAATGGAGGTAAGAAAGTTCAAAGTTCATTGGAGAACCCAAGAGGGCAAGAACAGAGTCCTTAAGAATTCTGAGGATGACAGAAGATTGCACACACACAATTATCTCATGGTGGCATGCTCTTTATATCAAGAAGTTCCTGGTTTCAGACACCAGATGATCATTTTAGGGCTTTTCCACAGCATAGCCAGCACACTTTGAATAGACTGATTTGGCTCAGTATTTGGAGGGCCTTGCCAGGGAATTGAGAGTTGGTGAAACCACAAAAGCCTGGAAGAGGGAATTTGTTGGATAAAGAATGAAGGAGACATAATGTAGTAATTATGGGTTTTAGTAAGGCTGAAGTTGAGGTGAAAGCCGAAGATGTCTATTCAAATGGAAAAAAAAATGTAGTTGAAAATTGTTTTAGGAGAAATAATGTAAATGTAGGAGACCATTTAAACAGGAATGTTTGGCTAAATTTTGGCCATTTAGAGAGAGGGATAAAGTGAAAGTTCCATAGTAAGGACTGTTCAGATACCTGCGTGGATTGATGAGATGTAAGTAACAGAGTGCAGAAGACTGGAGGTCAAATGCTGGGACTCATATCCTCGCTGGTGGAGGAAGAATCATCAAAAGGAATCATGAAGGTGTCAAAGTCATGCGTGAGAGACAGGACTACAGTCTTGAGGAGTCAAGCAAGAGGACGGCCATCCAGCAATCCACTCCCTGGACACCAAGCTAGCACATTTGTTTAGTCATGAGTTTTCACTACATACTTCACACATCACTAGGAAATACTTCACGTAACTCAATATTCTCCTCCACTGCCAACAAGTATCAACATAGCAGGAGGACTGTTGCAGAATGATTTATTACATGAATAAGAGATTGAGTACGTGTTTTCATTATGCTTGAGGAGACACATTAGTCAAGATACTTAAAAATCTGTCCACAGAGGTCTGGGAAATGCTACAGCCCATGTGCTTCTCCTTGTCATGTTTTTAATTCCAAAAATCAGCCATTAACCACAAAGAACACAATCAAACATGGTCTGAAAGTCTTAATCCAAAATCCAATATGACTAAACATTTGCCCAGGTAACTCTTCTCTTATACTGTGCCCAGAAGTAAATGGTGCTCCCGATAAGAGAGTAACAAATCTGTTCAACTCGGCAGAAAGAGAAGACTCTTGGCGCTCCACACTGGTGCACCTGTGCACACTAGTGCAGAAGGGAAGACAGGGAGTCGGTTGTTTCACAGACTGTGCAATATGACTACGCAGGTTGAGCCCAGTCCTTGTTCCCAGAATAGTAGCCACTGAAATGAGCCTTCAGACATTAGGGTATAATGTACAAGGATCCTCTGCTTCTTGGCATGATACATTCATCCCCTGGGTTAAGGGTAAGGGGTGAAAAGTTGCTGAGGTTAAATTACTCTAGCTTTGCATTGATAATTTAGAAGACAAAATGAGTTAGTAAGAATCTTCCTGCTTATGTTGCTAAGTCCATATAGAATTTGGAAGGCTTGTTATATAACGAAAACTGGTATCACTACTGTGCTAGGAGAATCCTGGACCACTTCCCGACCTTCTTAGGTCTCACATAACATTTAGTTAGGTGATACTGGGTCCATTTTGCCTCAGGCTTTCTTGGGAAAGATAAAGTCTCTCCCCTGATGTCTAATTTTGAAGGGAAACTAGGAAAGATCCTTGTTAAAATGGAAAGCATTATGGTGCCAAACAGTTTACAATGGTTCCTGGATTTTAGAATCATGAACTTATTTTCTTCTACTTGTTTTCCAATTTACTAATATATTTTTAAAATACTGTAAGAACACTTCAGGCAGAAATTAGTCATTTTTGGAAAGAGAAAGGCATTTCCAAGCTTTGCCTCTCTCTATCCTGTATGATAGTTTCTATTTTCAACATCATTTTATTCAAATCCCACATAAAAGATAAATTCTGAACAGTAGAGGTCAGTCAGTAATTTCTTGAAAGGCAAATCTGGTATAAACTGGTTGAGTTCTGCAGGTTCTGAGAATGTGACCCCATTGCCTGAAATTTGGTCGGGCAGCTGAGCCTCAAGGCAGAAGATGAAGAAGCTGGCCCTCAGCCACCTAGATGCGGAAAGGATTTCAGATTAGGTAATGATCACCAGC
Organism: Meriones unguiculatus; assembly: GCF_030254825.1. NCBI lineage: Eukaryota > Metazoa > Chordata > Mammalia > Rodentia > Muridae > Meriones > Meriones unguiculatus. The sequence goes on from NC_083364.1 coordinate 78,387,747, forward strand.
AACATTGCTAACAGGAAGAAAATGTTATCTCAGAAAATGGTAAACAAATGATCTCCAAACCTAGGAGAACCCACACGTATATTCTCCCTGCACAACTACCTGGAATCGACAGGGATGTGGAATTTGAAAATTGTGCTTAATGCCTAAGTATTGGGAGCTATATCCACGTGGAAGAATATTGCTTTTGTTTGCTGAGTTGATTAGGTTTTTATCGGGCTATGATCTACTGAGTTGCTTTTTAATATATAATAGCACTTTTACAGGTTATGCCTTGACCAAGGGGACTTTAACTTATAAGCAGATTTTAATTTCTTTTGGAGGGAGAATGATGACTGTAGGTCCTGGGTAGATGCAGACACTGTATCACTTATCAGAGCGCACTCATCTAACATAGACTAAGTGACTTACTCCTGGGAGCAGAAAAGTAGCCATATTGTAAGTTTATTGGAAAGAATACAAACAGCTGGGATCATATGAATGCATTAAATCATATCAAGACAACCCGGCTAAAGAAATTATCAGACATACCAGACTAAGGGAAGAACGCTACTTCTTTCTGGACCCCTGGGTTGACTGATGGGCAGCTAACACTGTGACGGTATGACAGTTGACCAGCCTGTCATCTGATACCAATGTGTGAGTCAAGAACCGCTTTGCAGAGGATTCCCAGCTGTCCCTGTAGCTTTAGCTTAGCTTGGTCCTTCATTATTGATGAGGCTAACTCAAATGTCGGCCCATCTACTTGTTGGCACATCTGGACCTGGACCTGCTGTTTATTGCTCCCAGACAGCAGTTTGGCCTTTCACCTCACAGCTGAACTCTGCAGCTTCACTCTCAAACCCTGGCTTCAGCAGGAACAACTGCAGTTGCCTCCTGGCACTGGCCTGCTCATTATGCTATCAGCACAGACTCATTCTCACCTCAGTTCTGAAAACTCTTAAACTCTGATGTAGCCTTTTTAACTTGCATTCATTCTGCAAACATCTATATGTGTGTTTGTATATATGTGTATGTATATTTGCTGGTTGCTGTGTGATATGTGAGAATTAATATTAGCAGTCTCGAATAAAAAAAACCCAAGTTTCAGCCAGGTTTCCAAGGTAGCAGGGATTATACAACAAGTTGCTATCATTGATATTTAAACTTTATGATTTATTGTTCTTAGTAAATTTTTATTTTGTGAAAACATAGATGTATTAGTCTACAACATGCTCTAGAAAATCACATGTACTTGAAGAATGTAGTTTGAAGATCAGTTTACAAAACTGATTCTATTCAAACAGAATTTTGGAATCATGTATTATTTTGAATGATACTGAAATGAATGAGTGTTCCTGTTTTCCATAATATTGTTTTGTAAATGTAGTTGCTGGAATAAATATTTATGCCATATATTATAAAGTATATATATCCAAATACATTCTTGAGGTCTGCCTTGTAATAACTGTGATACTTTGAGTCATACTTTGAAGTAACTCAATCTACTTCTTCCCTTCCTAAATTGGTGAAGGTACAATTTTGGGCAAATTTCTGCTCCTTAGAATTTTGCCTTCAGCTGTAAGTATCTAGTGGTTACCACTTTGAACTCTTAGTCACCATTACTTTACTTCTTAACTTGATATGTAAAAGTTGTGTTTACATGCAAAACTTGTAATTATCAGGGCATATATCATAAGTAATTTTTAGGTATGTGTAATTTTATTTGCCTCATTTAAAAAAACTCAATCCCACCATTGTTTTAGTTACTGTAACTTTTCCTGATCAAATTTTATTGTTAAAATAAGGAGATATCATTTAATATAAGAAATTATAAGAGATGACTTTCTTATTTCTAAGTAATAATTTTCATCTCATACTTTACAACCACTTATACATGATAGATGTATTGCTTCAATAACTGAACCTAATATTTATTTTTCTTGTTGCCATAACCAAACACCTGACAACAAGCAACTTAAAGGAGGAAGAAGGATGAGATTTTTTTATTATTTTTTTATTATTCTCCTTATATATTGTGTCTGGCTGCAATCCTGCTCCTCCTCTCCTCTGAGTCTCCCTGCCCCCTCCATTTTCCTTCAGAAAAGGTCAGGCCTTCCAGGGACATCAACCAAACAAGGCATATCAAGTTGCAATAAGACTAGGCACCTCCCCTCATATGAAGGCTGGATGAGGCAACTCAGCAGGAGGAAAAGGGTGTGGATGTCTTTATATAAATCTTAAAAAAAAATAATTAAAATGTATGCCATTATGACTTTATTTTGAATTTACTTTAAAAATTATATTTATCATTATAATTATAATTATATTTCTCCCTTTGCTTTTCTTCCTCTAAGCCCTTTCACATACACCTCTTTTTTGTTAATTGTTATTACATGTACATATGTATTAATGTGCATATAATATATGCTCAGTCTGTATGATGTTACTTGTATGTATATTTTCAGGATGATCACCTGGCGCTGGATGAGCAAATTGTGTGCTGTTCCATGGGGAAGACTATTTCTCACACTCTCAGAATTTCTGAGAGTTGCCTGTAGTTCTTTGTGTAGCTTTGAGGCCTCCTGGGCTTTTCCCTATCTACTTTAGCATGTCTACTGTTGTTGTTTTCGTTCAGCTCATGTTTATGCTGTCATGTTGCTGAGGCTTTATGGGTATGGCTTCCAACATTACCAGGAGACACAGACTCCTTGAACCTCTGGCTCTTACAGTCTTTCTACACCTTCCTCAATGTTATCTGAACTTTAGGTGCAGGATTTGTGTTGGGGAGGTACCCATTGGAACTGGTCTTTACGACTCTATCTTCTGATTCGCTGTGCTTTTCTGTAGTGATCTCCACGTGTTGCAAAAGAAAGTTTCCTTATGCAGGGTATAGGCTACACTTACCCAGCTGCATGCTGGAGGAGGATATATGAAGCCTGGGTGAGTAGGGTCATTGGAAGTTATGTGGAAGAGACCTGTGGGTGGTTGAAGGAAAATCTTATGTTTTGAAATACACTTGTATTTATATAACTCAATGTTTTGTTGATCCAGGACATTTCATTCGAAAACAGATCAGAGGTTGTCATTTTTTTTGTATGTGTGTATGAGTGAAAGAGCAAATAATAAATATTTAAAATGTGGTCCATTTGGCCCACAAGTCTCCAGTTCTATTGGAATGAAAAAGCAACCATAGTTAAAACACTTATGGAAGAAGAGGGAGATAGAAAGACCTGGAGGGGAAAGGATCTCCACAAGTAGAACAATAGAGCCAAAATACCTGAGCCAGGGAATCCTGCAGATACCAATACTCCAACTAAGGACCATGCATGGAGAGGACCTATTCCCCACTGTTCAAAGGAAGCCTATTGGATGCTCAGTTTCCAAGTGGGTTCCCTAGTAAGGGGTACAGAGGCTTTCTCTGACATGAACTCAGTGACTGGCTCTTTGATCACCTCTTTCTTTTAGGTGCAACCTTGCCAGAGGAAGATGATGCAGCCAGTCCTGATCAGACTTGATAGGCTAGGGTCAGAGGGAAGGGAGGAGGACCTCCCCTATCAGGGGACTAGGAAAAGGGCATAGGGCAAGAAGAAGGAGGGTGGATGGGACTGGGAGGAGAAGAAGGAGGGGGTTGTAGCAAGTAAACAAAGTGAATAAATTATAATAAATAAATATATAAATAAAATAAATTAAAAAATACACAGATGGATGGGAAGGTGAGTCTCAGTAAAACCCAGCTCATATACTGAAATCTGAATCTCATATGACTTCATGCATCACAAATTATACTTGTTTAATTTTCCTAATCTGTGCAATACCTGCTTTTAGTTTGTAGATGGTATAAAAACAGGTGTTTGGCTGGATTTAGTGATGGACTGGAATTTGTTGACTCTTGTTCTCAATAATGTAAGCAACATAGAATTTGATACAGAGAACTGAAAACTTACAGAAATATTGACGGGACTGGAGAAAATATTTGGGCCATAACACCCAGGAACACGTTGCAGCTTCTGAAAATAGTCTGCCTCTGCTATGAACAGGTAAACTACTAATGTAGATGCAGGAAGATAACAAATTATGAGTCTGTTGCTAATACTGCTGACTTTGGTCCCAGGCTACCCTGCTATGAGCTAGAAATATGCCCAGGCTGCTAGAGGAAGATGCTGAATCAGGGTTCTGCCATGGCAAGTCTCAGCTGTAGCTACCACCTCGGGCTTGCTCCTCACCAGCCAAATGTATGCCTCTAACTTGGCTTCGTCCTCTATGGGATTCTGTTTGTAAGCATTCTCAGATGAGTATGATAGAACCTAAATAATATGCTAGCCTCCAACAAGTCTGAGAAATTCAACTTTATCTTTGCAGCTTGCGCATTCAGGCTGTGGGTCAGAATGTATGTTGGACAAAGCAATTTGGGATATCAGACACAGTCTAATAGGAAGGAGACAGATTGCATTTACGTGACTTCTTTTGACGTTTACAAACCTGAGAACTCTTAGGAAACTAGAATACTCTGTATAGCTGCCACAAAACAGAGGGAGCACGCAATCAATTGTGTGCACACATCCTTGCCACACGGTTTTCTCCATTAAATTGCTCTGGGAATTTCTGACAGTTACATAAAAACAATTTGTACGATAATTTTCATGGAAGCATTGATGGAAATCACAACGAAAAGTGCTTGTCAATATAGAAAGGGTGAAAGACAGTAGAATCCCCACCACCTACTAAGGGTAACATAAGGGAAGGAACTGCTGTGAAATGAGATCCAACACACATTGCAGTAAAACCAGCTAAGGAGCTGCATGTCACAAGTGATCATGCTTTACTGTTTATTTTTAAATAAATAAATTTTACTAATGGTTTTAAACGTCAACTGCACATAGAAATATATCCATAAGTACATATAAAAGAGAAGAAAAAGATCCTTGAAATTCGCTCCTCTGAAGAGCTAACTGCTCTCAACTTTTCTCTGCATGGATATATACTTTTTCTATACCAATAAAAGCCTGTGATTTATTTAAAAAATGAATTTAGTTTGAGATTTACTTTGAGATTTTACTTTTAGATTTACTTTGAATTTACTTTGAGATTCACACTTTTTATCATTTAGGAATAAAATTTTCTATGCAGTGCTTCAGTACTCAAGAACTTGTAACAATTTGAATCTCTTTATTTTCAACCCAAAGACAGGAGACCATCAGTGCCTGCTTAGTTGCAGTTTCTGTGTGCTAAAAGGAAGTAACTCATTTCCAAAAGTTAGGTCCACCCTTCAAAATGTAAAGGTGTGATGCATTTCAAAAATCTATTATTTTCCACAAAACTATGACATTTTATTATTATAAGCACAATCATGTTATTTAAAAAATCATGATATGCAAAGTATTTGCTAGCATCAAATGAAAATTGCTAGAGAATCTTCTATATGGCCTCTTTTCTCAAACTCTTGTCTGAAACCTCAGTTTCTAAGTCTTTTAGATCCAATACCTTCTTTTCCTAATGTTGTGTGAAAAGTCTGTGCAGATAGGCTTGGAGGAGGTTCACTCGTTTCTTAGTGTTTTATGAGAGCATCTCCAGTGTTGTTTCAAAACACAGTTCTTAGAAGTCTACCACCAGCACCCATGAAACATGCTCTAAAACATAACTCCATCTGTTCTGCTACTACCATCCATTCGTTTTCTACTTGAGGAAAATGAACGTGTAAGGAACTCTGGAGATAGCTCTGTAGTTAAGAGCGTTGGTTGCTCTTTCAGCAGACCTTGGTTCAGTTCCCAGTATCCACAGGGTAGATCACAACTGCTCGCAGCTCCAGGTCCATGGATCCAATGGCCTCCGACCTCAGCAAGCACCAGGCATGTTTGCAATGCACATACACAGACGCAGGCAAGACACTCCTACACAGCCAATAAATCAATCGCTAATGTTTAAATACAAACGTAAATCAGCTGCATCTAGAACTGACAACAAAAGCAAGATGTGTGCTAGCAATCAGCCCCAGAGTCAATAGACTTGTAAAGTAATTAAATGAATCGAAACCCCGTAAGTCTGAGTAAAGAAGGGCAAAAAGAGGCAGCATGGTACAACACTAGGCTGTAGAACGCATCACAACAGTGGTTTTAAACTGCTTTCAAGGATCCTCTACCCTCTCAATTGAGAATGTGTGTAAGATAAAATTTAGGATTTCCACGTAAGTGAAAATTTCAGAAACATAATGGAAAAGGTTTAATGGTGTAGATGCATGCTAACAAATCACCATGCTTGCCAGAAGTTCACATTTTTTCTGCACCTTGTGTTCTGGTTTCCTTAGTCTGGCCCTTATTTATGTTAGTTTTCTGTTAGTATTTCATGTTATGTGTTAAAACTGAAAAGAAATGGAAGGTATGCATTAGTTTGTTTTAAGATGATAATAGACCCATTAGGCAAACAACAATTTTATGAAAATCAACTATATGTTCCTCATGAAATAATACATTTGTTACTCTGAATATCTTGCCAAGTTTTAGGTGTCTAACTTAATAGAAGCTAGCTAGATTCTTGTGTTTTTTGTTTTTCTCTGCTGAATCTTTTCTTATATATTTCTTTTTAAAAATATATTAAGAAAAGTTAGCTTCACATAGATACATAGTTGAGAAGAAGGAAGTGTATTTCAATGCTCCTCTTGTCTATTCTGGGTTGGTGTGTGTTGTGTGTGTGTGTGTGTGTGTGTGTGTGTGTGTGTGTCTGTGATATACGCATGTGTGGAGGCCAGAGGAGGATATCAGGTGTTCCAGGTGTTCCGTTCTGTTTGTCCTATTCCTTTCTGACCAGGTCTCTTACTGAGTCTGGGCTCTCTGTTAAATCTCCACTAGCTTTTCAGCAAGCCCAGTGATGGTCCTGTCTCTGCCTCCTCCCTTTCACAATGCTGGGGTTGCAGAACTGGAGTGACTTGCCCACTTGAACTCAGTCTCCTCGTCCTTCTGAGGCAAACACTTTACTCATTCAACAATCTCCCCAGACACTTGGATATTATTTTTGACGTTGCATTCCAAATTAACAACTGATAGTTTCTTAATGGCAAGTTTTAATAAGGAATCTGAACCCATGGCAGTGTCTTGTGTCTTGTTCACATTCTGTCAGATGGAAATTGATTGATTCTTCTCATCCTTTGAATGAATCCTTTCATCCTGCTTGGCTTCATACATCATGGGCATTAATTGTTTGGAAAATAACATTGATTTTGGGTGGGTTTATTTCCTTTGTAAACAAAAATATTTATACAATGTTAAAATAATAACATTTGTTGAACTTGCTAATCACTTCATCAAAAGTATTGAGAAGTGAATAATTTTTCCAAAATTCTAAATTTACTTAACAGTTAAAGTTTTATCATTGACCACAGAGTCTAAAATTTATCTTCCTTGAATCAAGCATCATTTAATTCTTTTTAACGAAATCATCTGTCCAATAGCCAACTTTGAATTATCAAGGTCAGTCACTTTTTTCAGGTAAAGGTAAAGGGCCCCCCAAGAACCTATGAGCTCAGCTTATAACAAACTTAACACTTAAGTTTCTGTCAGTGTGGCAGAGGTATTTCATGCATTTTCCTCTTAACATTATGTATATAAAAGTGTGCATTAATAATTAGAAACTTCATTAATTCAAAGGTCATCTAAGTGAAATTTTGGGTGATTTTTGTTGTTTCATTTTGGGTTTTGTTCTCTTTTTCCAGTGAGTGTGAGGCAGTAGTGACAACTGTGACCACTTTCACTGTCTCATTCCGGCAAGTGTGCCAACCCCAACATTTTAGCTGTTAGTTCATAACCACCACGTGATGCTAGCAGTCAGTAGCCTCCTAGCAGCATCGTGCAGATAGTTTTTGCTTCAGATCCCTTGAAGACATTCTGGGAAGATCAGAGTTCCAAATACCAGGCTATAGACCCTTGCTTTAAAAGTCCAACAAAAGGTGGCTCTGATGTACTACTGTAGCCCTAGCACTTGGGAGGCCAAGGTAGGATAGCCAAAGAATCAAGACCAGTCAGGGATACAAAGCAATTGTCACCACAAACAACTGGATAACAATAAAAAGTATCAAGCCTCATGGACTGAACAACTACTGGATTTTTGGCCCTTCCTTTGGTAGACAGCCATTGTTGGACTCACTGAAGTACAGCCTATAAGCCATTCTAAGAAATCCCAGTATCTACAACTATATCTGCATTTATCTATCAATCAATAAATCTATCATCTATCAATCAATCATCTATTTATCTATCATCTAGTTATATGTATACCTATCTACTCATTTATCTATCATCTATCTATATGTATACCTATCTAGCCACCCATCTAGCCACATATCTCTATAGGCTATCTAGCTATCTATATATGTAGACAGGAAGGGTGCTGGCAGGGCAGTGAAAGCTAAGAGCAGCTAGACGAGTTACTTGAAGACCCAGCAGGCTCCTCAGAGAAGACTGAGAGGTGAAAGGTACTTAAAGGTTTTAGAGACAATAAACCTGGGGCCAGCAAGGGCAGGTCTCAGACCTTTAGTGCCTGGGAAAGGTTAAATGCATAGTACAAATACATGAATATTTGTGAATATATATATATATATATATATATATATATATATGGTCTATAAGTTCTGTTCCTCTAGAGAATCCTGACTAATATGGTATTCATCTTGACTAAATTCTTTATTATGTAGCAGCATGCAGATACTGGACGAGGGAAGAGTTCTTTTTTTATCTTTCTTGTACAAACTTGGACCTCTGTTCCTCTTGCTGTCTTTCCGTTATTGTAGTTACTAAGTAAATATGTGTTGAATGGATGGATAATTTCGGATGATTTCACCCCCTCTCAGCTTTCTTCTCCCTTCATCACATTTCCTTCCTGTTCACATGAGACCCACAGCAATATACCACTTCTGACTGTATTTTTGACCCTAACTGATTAGTTAGGTATTTCTATACTTTGATCATATGTTAAAATAGCTCTTGTTACTAAAGGCTCTCTGTAGGTTCAACACAATTCCACCACAATGCCAATTATATTCATAACATAAATAAAATATCCTAAAGTCATCTGGAACCAGGGGTATTACATTAAAACCAGGCGCCTCCCTGGTTTAGCCCCCTTTCTTCTGGTGTTTGTCTTGCTCCCTTATCCCATCCATGAACGAGGTTGTGATTCTGGTCAGTTGTCTTTTTTTTTAAGTGCTTTATTTAATCTCTAATGTATAATTTATCTGACTTTCCCGTGACCAATTTAGCTATGCCACAGAAATGCTATTCCTGGGGGTTAGTCTGGTTTGTTCAGTTAATTAGTAATGCAAAGTATTTCTGTGTTCCAATGTCATTATCTACATGATAGTTAATAACAAAGCTGAGACTTTCACCTGAAGGAGGATAGGAGAGTCACCCTAGGGTTGAGACATTTAGTTACCTCAAGCCCTCCCATATGCGGGGCATTCTTGAGAAGTGACAGTGAAAACCAAGAGCAGCTGGATGAGCTATTTGGGAACGCAGCAGGCGCCTCTGGTCTCAGAGCAGATAGAGGTGAAAGGGGCCTAAAGAGTTCAGAGACCATCAGCCTGGGGCCAGAATGGCAGCTCCCTGACCCTTCATTTCACATGTGTCTGTGGGAAAGGTATAAATGAGGAATGGACTAATTGGTTTGGTCTCCACCTCGGTTCTGCTTCTAGCAACGGGTGAACTAATAGAAACTAGAGACAATGCAAATGGACTGTGTGATGGTGAAAAGTAACTGTTGTCCAAGCCGCTGAAGTAAATGCAGCGTGGTTTTTACTTGACAGCAATAATGTGTGTGCGTATGATCGAATGTGATTTATTCATCATTGTAAACTATAATTTGACTGGAATTGCTTATGGTCTCACAGTCTATTGTTAATAGATAATATTATGATCTGCTTACAATCTAAAGAATAGGTATATTATTGCACATAGGGCTGTATTTTGTCACCTGCGTCAGATAAAAGTTCAGCATTTGGTGGAAAACATTACAGTGCAAGGGGACATGGATGTTTATTGTAAATGCTTGTATATTTTCACATCTCTGAGTAAATTTTTCCTGGGTGAACTTTCTCATGCTGATGCTTGTAAACCCATGTCCTTAAAAACCTGAACCTTGGAAATTTTATGTGATGTCCAGGACATCTTCTGGATCATTAAAATATGTTCTGTGATATAGCTATTATTATCCATTTCCAGTATATGAAACAAAGGCTTAAACCTCCCCATGATGCACTGTGTCTCAGGTAACTTTTACCATCAGAAAAAGGTGGCATGGGGTGCCCATGCTGAGGTCACTGTATAGTAGCACTGTTGAGAGTGTTTATCAAGGGTAACCAGCACGCTCTCCTGACGCTAGGAAATGTTTGAAAAAGTTCATGTTTACTGAGAGCGGTTTCCAAATGCAAAATTACTCCTGGGGGCACAGTGATGATGAGCTCTATGCTCCATCGTGCTTTGACCTTCTGTCTGGAACTGCTTTCTATTTGCATATTGACAAAAAGGGTGACCTTCTGTTCTGCCCTTTAAACCCTAGCAGCTAGCCCTGCCTTTGCTACAAATGGGGGAAGATGGCAAATGCCTTGCTGCTGTTAGGATTGGATTTCAAATTTAATTGTAGAGCACCCCCACTTTTACAAAAACAAAATTAAGACGACTAATGTAATAATTGCCTTGTTGGGATAGCACAGATCTGAGCTTGAGGTTCCATAATACCTAGTATGATAGGCCATGATGCATAGTGGGCTATAAAAATCAGTTGTCAAGAGAAAGCAAAGAAACACAAAGCATCCTGGCTGATCAAGTCAATAAACAATAAAACACAATGGTTATATGGAGAGCATTACCTTTGACTAAATCAAACAAGCTCAATTTCCTTCCATCAGCCCCATGAGGTATTGAGCCCAGACATAAGCTGACAGGAGAATTTTACCTGCAGTTTGAGAATAAAAGGTAAAAATCCCTTCCATTCCTCTCTGACAGTTTAACCTTTGGGGCTGATAATCTGAAGCTCAACATAATGCCCAGAAGAGTATTATCTGGAGGGCATCTCATCTGGAGACTGAAGGCCACGTCCAACAAACAAGCAGATATCTAATAAAACTGGAAGATCGCATCTCTGGCATATAAACCACCAGAATAAACCAGATAAGAGTGAAAATGCTCAGAATCCTTTTATCTCGAGGCAGAGAAACACAGACACTGAATCTTGATATTTCCCTAAGCATCCGTGTGGGTTTTGGCAAATGCTCATTGGGGCACATTTTACTAATAGGAAATTGAGATGCACTGATTTACAAAATGGGAGAGGAAATTTGTTTATGTTTTTATCCTGCCATTGAAAAGGTATTTTTCCCCAAATGCTGTGAACATCTCCCATTATTTTAATTCATTTGACTTTGCATTTACTCTTCAGAGCTTGTCTCTGCTGTAATCACAGACTAAACTGCCAACCTACTGTTGGATTTAACAGCAAATACTTCTCAGGAAGGATGATAATAGCCAGAATGAACTTCAGTTCACTCAGTCCAACACTTTAACATTGGAAGCAAAGATACCTGTGATTTTTCAAAGGTCACAGGTTGTTTCTAGGTTTGGATGTTTTTGATAACTAACTTCACAAACATTGACATTTAAGTTTCTGATCTGAAATAGTTTAGGAAATATCTGGGTGACATATAAAGTATTTGTTTCATTTTATATTCATATAAACAAGACTGACAAAGCAAGTCATTCTTGCTTTTCCTCACCCGGTAAACCTTTGAATCATATAAACTTGCTTTACAGCTGTGATCACAGCAATCACAAAGCAAACAACTGAACAAGCCAAAAATCTATAAATTAACATCTCCTGCTTTCCTGTAAAATTCTCTTTTCTTCTTTCAAAACCTCAGTTGCAGGTAAATTGCTAGGAAGTGTGAAAAAGCAAATGCTACGACCCCGAATTTCCTCAGAGTTAATTTATGTTTATTAAAAGTTTAGTTGCAGTGACTCTGTAAGATATTGTATCTTCCTGTTTATCTGCATGTTAGTGAGACACCTATCTGACTAAGTCTTGGAAGACATTAATTTAAAGGAGGTGGTTTAGAATCCATATTAGCAAAGTCACACTAACAAAGTGGATTTACTAGCTACTTCCTAAAAGCCTCAAATCATATACTTTTATTTGCAAGAGAATAAAGTTACCGTTCCATTGTAAAAATCCTAAGTTATATGATGCCTTCCTTCCATTTTAAAGTTAATGATTACCTAGTTATCTTTATTCTGAAATTTTCTAAAAGATATGTGAGTGTCATGAGAAGAGAATATTTTTATATTGGTGATTCTGATATATAACATTGACTCTAATCTTTGGGAATTAAAATGCAATCTTTTTTTATAAGAATATTGTGTTTGTTAAGGAGAGTAGCATTTGAGAAAGATAGAATTCTATGAAATGAGGTAATTTATACTTAAAGTGCATTCATTATTCGACTGATAATGGGAACTAGGAGTGTCGGTTCTTCTTGCTAAAATTTTGGTAGTTCTATTCACAAGCTCCACCAGCAAGTTCACTCTTGCCATTATGAACTATAATTACTGAAGAACTTGAGTTTGAACCAAGGGACTTATAAACCAAGTTGCAATATATCCCCTGACTCTGATTTTGATCATAATAACTTTGAGCATAGTTTTGTGCTTCACACCACCATCTTCAGAATCCCAGATCACAGTGCTACAGGAAGTAAATCACGTTCCAAGAAGGACAGGACCAATCACATGACAGTTTAGCTCTGGCATCTGGGGAATTCTGAGAAAGAGAATAGCAGAGACCCTCTCTTTGAAGAGTCCCCTGCTCCAAACTGGAATGTAATTAATTATTTTGAGAGTGATAACAAGGCTGATCTTGCACAAAACTGAACCATTTTCTCCAATACAATGTGGCATCTCTCTGGGTTATTTTGCTTTTTCACTTTACAATGTTTCTTTTTGACATGTGTTCATTGTTCTCGATGTTGAGTTTCATACAGACAATTTCTTCCAAATATGTCATATCCACTCCAGTTCAGTTTTCTGCCCTTGGTCTCCCTTCATTATTTCATGAGGTTATTTTAAAGATGAATTTCACAGGATCAAAGAGAAACTATCTTTTTGCAAAGTCAAAAAACTGTCTCACTGTAATTCAGCATTTTCAAGATTTGGAATAAGAATTTAGGTCATGCGGAATACTTTTCATATTTAACATGTGGAATTTGGAAGCTAGTAGAAAGTAGATCATGTCATGTGTTCTGGAATATGTTGAAATTCACAGTTTTTGTATCTTACAATACACGAATATCTCATTATTTGGAGTGTAGAGCATGCATGAAGACACACACACACACACACAGAGAAGACTGAGAATAAACTAAAATCATAATCAAACAGTTAAAGGCTGTACCTATGCTAGTATATGATTTTTGGCTTTTGTCTTATTGTGCATAATATATGTACAAATATACATTGATAATTTTAATAAAAGAACTGAAAACCATGTGTATTTAAAGTTATTGGGAATTATCTAGCATTTGTTTCTATGAAACAACTAATAATATCCTATTCAGGACTCCTCCCCATTGTGGGTAGTCTTCGTGCAGCTATCAATTAAGCTTCCTGTTTCTTCTCAAGCCAAAGGACTGGCAGCTAAATCAAGATGGAAGAATTACTACGTTTCTTCTAAGACGTGGAGTCTTGAGCAAAGGGTTAGAAACTTGGGAGGCACAAGATGGGTTATGGGAACCATTCACAGCTCATTTGACTTCCAAGACAAGATGGGAACAACCAGGAGTTCCTTAATAGTTCCCAGCATTATCTTGTCTCTTGATTCCTTTTCTTGGATTTGATCTCAATCAAAGCCAGCTTTTGTGCTTACTACCGTTGTTCCTTAACCGATACAGTGAGCCCCTTTTCCCCATTTAATTAACATAACAGTATGTATTATAATATACATAATGTATACCATGATACACTATATATATTGTATATTTTTCTATGTAAACATATGCAAAATTCAATGTTAGGCTTAATTTCTAAGTATAGAGTACACTGAGTTTGTTTTGTAATCCTTTTATTCATACTTTCCAGCAGTGATTAAAACAACTCCCAAAAGTTGTATCAGTTATGAGAATATTAATTTCTCTGTACTTTACAGTTCTATTTTTATCAAATGCATAAGTCTTATATTTATTTTTATTTTAAAAATATTCTTAAGTTTATTAATTATTTATATATACATAACACATTTTATAAATTATGCTAGATGCTCACCAACAAATGAATGGTTAAAAAAGAAAATGTGGTTCACGTACAATGAAATTTCATTCACTTGTAAAGAAAAATGAATTATAAAATTTGCAAGAAAACTAATGCAATGGGAGATGATAGTGTTAAACTTAGAGAAATGCAACATACTTTCTCTCTCTACATATATATATTCTACATATATATATGTTTATGCATATATATATATATTCCAGACTTAAATATTGTGTGCTGGTTCATTCTTATTTAACATTTAGTTTATTTTGTTTTATTTTCTAATATAAATTAGTCTATGGTGAAAGAGGCTTATATATTGTCCACTAAAATTTCTCTTGATGTCATGAAAATAAAAGGGCAAACTTGAGAATGGATGAAGACATAATAAGGTATAAAGGTGAGGGAATACATAAAAGAGATCAGTAAGACGTGTGATATGTGACCTGGAGGCTTAACAGTTGAAGCTGGGGAGAGAGTAATAGAGTAATAGGAAAGGCAGTTGGAAAGGATGGATAAGGACAAAATATAATGTCATGTGGAAAAATAATCTACAATTTAAGTTTGATGATCTAAGTTGCAAACATCCATCTAGTTTTGGGTCACTAAAATACACCCTGCTAATGAAAGGACAACATTCCTCCATTGCTAGTAGGAGTACAAACTTGTACAACCACTTTGGAAATCAATCTGGCGTTTTCTCAGAAAACTGAAAATAGCCATACCTCAAGACCCAGCTATACCACTCCTGGGCATACACCCGAAAGATGCTCTATCATACAACAAGGAGATTTGCTCAACAATGCTCGTAGCAGCTTTATTCATAATAGCCAGAAACTGGAAACAACTTAGATGTCCCTCAGCTAAAGAATGAATAAAGAAACTATGGTACATTCACACAATGGAAAACTAATCCTATTAAAAACAAAGAAATGTGAAATTTGCTTGCATATGGATGGAACTAGAAAAGTTCATCCTGAGTGAAGTAACACAGACCTAGAAAGATATACATGGTATATTTCACTCATAAGCAGATTTCAGTCAAATAGTACAAGATAGACATACTACAATGCACAGACCCCAAGATGATAAGTCAGATGGACATCTTAGGCTTCATGTTAGGGAAGTTAACACTAGTTAAGGGAGTGGGGGATATCTTTCACATGGAGTTTGTTGCCTGCTTTTTGATCACTTCCCCCGTTTGGGACTTCTCTACAATGGGAGGAAGATGAACACAGTCCTCATGAAAATAGATGAGCTGGTATGTCTGGATGGGGTGGGATCCCCTATCCTGAAAAACAGGAGAGAGGGAATGCAGGAGGGAGGGACCTATAACCGAGACATAAATTAAATTAAAAAAAAAAGAAAACAAATACACCCTACTAACAATTTTATTTATTCATTCATCCATTTATTTATTTGTATTCTTCTCTCATATATTACATTCCAACAGGAATTTCCCCTCCCTCCCCTTCCCCCAGACTCTTCCCTCTCCAACCCTCCTCTCTTCCACAGCCCCATCCCTTCTCCATCTCCCCTCAGAAAAGAGCAGGATTCCTGTGGACATCAAACCAACATGATATAACAAGTTACAGTAAGACCAGGTACATACCATCACATCAAGGCTGGGCAAGGCAGCCCAGTAGGAGGAAAAGAGGCCCTACAAGTAGGCAAAAGAATCAGGCACAGTCCTCTGACCCCACAAGAAGATCAAGCTACACAGCCAAATATAGACATAAAGGACTGAGGTCAGACCTTATGGGCTCCCTGATCTCTGGCTTATGCTTCCTAATCCACAGGCTCCAAGTCATTTGATTCTTTAGGCAGTGTTCTCTCTTGCCCTTGACCCCTTTGGTTTCTCTGATCCTTCCTCCTCATCCTCGGCAGGACTCCCCAAGCTCCGCTTAATGTTTGGCTGTGGGACTGTGCATCTGTTCTGATCAATTGCTGGAGGAAGTCTTTGTGGTCTCTTCGGTTAGGGTTCTGCTAAGCTCCCAGGTCTACCACATTCTGTAGGTAGGACAAACTATAGGTTAGAAGTTTTGTAGCTGGGTTATTCTGTTTTCTCTTCAAATCTTATAAACCATTTGTTCACATATTTTTAATCTATGTTCTTCTACTGCTCAATACATTTCCTCCTTACCTATAATAAAAATTTATGCATTAAAGACACTAATGTTAAGATTTTAGCATGTTCTAAATATTTTTCTTTATATTTTTTCACTTAAGATCATGTGTTAGGCTTTTAATTGTGCAGAGATTTCATTTCATGAAAGAGTCATATTTTAAATTTTTTCCTATAGCATTTCTATGTTAAAAACTAGTTCTGAGCATATCTTAAAATTAAAAACATACTAATGTTTATGCAATAGAAACTAGCTTTGCTCACTTTAAAATTAACTTTACTTAGCAGTTATACTAATATATCACATGATGTGATTATTTTACTTTATTCTTTTTTTTTATCAACAGAGGAATGGATACAGAAATTGTGGTATTTTTTTATCAAAGTTTTATTTCTTTTTTTTAAATCCAACAGTTTTTTTTTCATCAATTACACTTTATTCATTCTGCATCCCCCCATAAGCCCCTCCCTCCTCCCCTCCCAATCCCACCCTCCCTCCTCCCTCTGCATGCATGCCACTCCCCAAGTCCACTGATAGGGGAGGTTCTCCTCTCCTTTCTGATCTTAGTCTATCAGTTCACATCAAAAGTGGCTGCATTGTCCTCTACTATGGCCTGGTAAGGCTGCTCCCCTCCAGGGGGAGGTGATCAAAGAGCAGGCCAATCAGATTATGTCAGAGGCAGTTTCTCTTCACATTACTATGTAACCCAATTGGATTCTGAACTGCCCTGGGCTACATCTGTGCAGGGGTTCTGGGTTATCTCTATGAATAGTCCTTGGTTGGAGTATGAGTCTCTGGGAAGTTCCCTGTGTTCAAATTTTCTTGTTCTGTTGCTCTCCTTATAAATTTTTTCCATTAATAATATATTCTCCTATTCAAAAAGATTGTTTTCAGCTGTGCTAACATGACATATTTTGACATAATCAGGAAATTTTGTCAATTTGTAATTGAAACAATACAAATTGTGTGTCCTTAAAGGCTTGAGAAATAAAATATCCCAGAAATTACTAGACCTAGTAGTACTTTTGAAGTTAAGTTTGGATATTATGAGATATTTGAATATTCTTGCAAATATTGAAATATTCCTTCCTTAACTCTGAGATACAATTCAGTAATTTTTAATATCATGGATGGACAATTATTCTACTTCTATTCAGGTCAGCTTAGATTTGTATATTTGTATATTCCCTCATAGTTTAATCTTTTCAATACATTAAATTAAAATTTTTGTTTTATACATTCAAAATGAATAAGATACTGTGATAGTTGATATATGTGAAATATTTACATCATTAAGACAATTACTGGTACCACATGCAGTGAATTTGTCTTTAGTTAGGATCTTTAAGGACCTCCCCTATCAGCGGACTTGGAGAGGATCATGGGAGGAGATGAGGGAGAGAGGGTGAGATTGGGAGGGAGTGAAGAAGGGAGCGACAGCTGGGATACAAAGTGAATAAACTGTAATTAATATAAAAAGAAGAACTCAACTGTTTAAAAAATTTTAAGTATCCACTACACAATCCAGTATTATTAGCTATAGTTGTCCTGCTGTAGTCTTTAATCCTAAGACTCAAATTAAATCTAAAATTTTGTACCCTTAAATAAACATTTTCTTCTTTTACTTGATTCCCTAAACCCTGGGGGAGGGGAGAACCCAGATCAACTCAGTTAAATGATTTTGACATTTGAGCATTAATTCCTTTATGTACAACTAAGGCATGAGCTACATTGGCTAAATGATTATTCAGGGTCTGAGCAGTCTGCCCAGTATGATTTTTTTAAAAAATTTACATGTAAATGAAATTGTAAATAGTTTGTTTTTCTATCCTTGGCTTTTCCTTGCTGTATAGTACCCCAGGCTCACCCATATTGAAATAAATGACAGTGTTTCTTTCTTATTTGTGTGATTCAATAGCAATGCGAATATATACCTATTGTATGTAGAGTATTCATTCACTCTTCAATTGCTGTTTTAGTCTATTTTATGTTTATATAAGTGAATACTTAAAACTTAAGGGAGAAGGATGCTGCAGAGCTGGCTCACCAGTTAGAGTATATACTGTTCTGGGAGAGGATCCTAGCTTGGCTCCTTGTGTGTTAGCATATAGCTACTTGTAATTTCAGCTCCAGAGGATCTTACAGCTTCTTGTGCCTGTGTAAGATCCCACACACATGTGTACATAATTAAAAATTAAATGTAAATAATGAAATACCTAAAACTGAATAATTTATACAGAAAAGATATTTATTTTGGCTTGTTCTAGAGGCTCCAAAGGCCAAGAGGATATGTTGGCATCTAGCTGGCTTTTGGGGAGTAATTGCATTGCTTGATAAAATGATGGAAGATCAAAAGGCCAGGCAAGTGCATGTGAAATGGGAACAGAAAAAAGGTCTGGATGAATAGCTTGCTATTGTGATAACTAATTCACTCTCATGGAAATTACATCAATCAATTTTTCAAGGGTAATGTTACCATGACCTAAAATGCTTCCTATTAGACCTTATTTCCTAACACTGCCACATTGAAGGTCAGGCTTCCAACCCATGAACTCTTCTAGGTCACGCTCAAATCATGTTAATGGGTTCTTATTTGTTTTGATAGCTCAGCTGTGAATAATGCTGGCATGATCACGGGAGCACAGACCTATCTTTTGGTATTGCCTCCATTTCCTTTGGATAGGTATGCAAGATTTCTGGATGAGGGATTAATTCAAATTTTAATTATTTTTCACAACTTCTACATGATTTTCCATAGAAACTGGACTCACATTCCCTCATAAAGCATAAAAGGCCTCCTTTTCTTCCACATCTTTTCCAGGGGTTAATTCATCAACAAATGTTATTGAAAAGTGTGTATATCACATACAAAAGAATGAAATTAGGTTCCTTTATTTACAATGTTTACAAAAGATCAAGTCATACTGGACTAAAAGCTTAACTACATTTCGAAACTTTGAAAGTTCTAGAAAAAAAAAGAAAGCACATATTTGTTTGGCATTGATCATTTGGATATGACTCCAAAAGTAAGATAACAAAAATGAAAACAGGCTAAAAGTCTGCATAGCAAAAAAATGATCTACAGAAACAGTCAATTGCTTCTCAAAACTAACTTGGTTAAGGGCTTAATATCCCCAATATAGCAGGAAATCTTAAAAGATCAATGAGAAAAACCAAAAACTGATTATCAAGCAAGCAAAGGGCTGATTGAATTTTCTCAAAGATCACATGAAGGATGGCCAGCAAATATATGAATGAAGTGTATTGTCAGTAAACGCTGAAGAAGTGAAAATTAAAGCTGTAGAGAGAAATCATCTCTAATCAGTTATGGTGGTGGTTGTTAAATAAAAAAGAAAGGTAACGTGACATGGTGAAGAACGAAAGCACTTGAACATCATTGGGAAAAAAGGATAGACTTTCTTAAGCAGAAGAAAGACAACAGTTCCACTATTGAGTATACATCCAAAGAGAATGAAACTCACTAAGGCAGTTACGACTGCCTGCCTGATTTGGAATGTTGACTCATATTGACAGTTTGACCTTAGGCAGGGAACCATAGCTACTATGAGTTCATGAGTGCAGTATCCACATCATGTCCAAAAGACAGTATTTCAATAACAATGAAAAGCCACTCGACCTCTTTCACTATAAGTTTTTATTTTTAAGAACTATCAATATTTACCCACCACCTTTCTATCATCTGTATGATATCATCCACACTTCTATCATCCACACTTACAAGCATGCAGAGTTTGAGAGAAAAGAGGTACCACTGAGACCTACTCAAGGAGCTCTTAGTTAGTGGAAGTTCTCCCAGAAAAAAAAACATTCTGCAGGATGGAAACAGCACACACGAGACCCATCTCTTGGTTGTGAAAGCAAAACACATAGTGTCTCTGGGCAGGTGAGAAGGGTTTTTGTGGCCAGCACCCACAGTGTTGTGAAGGAGTCAGTAGTCAAGGGAAAAGCAGAGGTAGGAAGGAAGGATGTTAATGTGTGAGTGAGGACATGCACACAAACCTAGCATAGTACAAACTCACATCTCGGTCCTCATTGTCTCAGAACTCTTTTTCTAAATAATACAGGCTGGTGTTTATGAGGAGTTGCATGAAAAACTTTCTTATCTGTGTTTGTTACCTCAGGCAGTAATGAGTGGGTGAGAAGACCCATTTTATTTCTCCTCATTTGGTTAAGAAACAGATTCATTATTTTGAAATACTCAGAAACTGCAAAAATATTCATCTCAGAAAAGTTTTACCTTAGTAAGATGAGAGGGAAAAATGGTCCATTAGTAATAATAATTCAACTTTGTTCATTTTAGCTAATAGCAGTCTCTTATTTAGCAATAACTGAATTGTAGAAGCAAAGTGTAGAGGCAAATAAAACGGAGATTAAAGCTTAACCCAAAGGCACTTTCATGTCCAGAATCAAATATTTTTAAATTTAGAAATGTCTTTTAATTTATTAAATCAGTGTGAAGATTCAATTACCTCAATTTAACATTTTAATTGAACTCTTAAACATTAGGATACCTGGCACATGATAGGAACTGTGTGTGAGTTTTCCATGATGATGATAATGGTGGTGATGATGATGATGATAGTGGTGGTGGTAATGGTGATGATTCTCCTTTCTTGACTCCTTCTTAGAGCACACATTACAGAATTTTTTTTATGCAAGATGACAGGGAACAAAAACAGAAATAAAAATACCACAGAGATTTGAAACTAACCAAATAGCAGCAACAGCCAATCTGATGAACAACCCAGGACCCTGTGCTCTCTAGAGATGTTCAACATTGTTAGCTGGAGTCATCCGAGGCCACTCATACTCTCTCTCAACACATTGTGCTGACCAGTTTCATGTCAATGTGACACAAGCTAGAAGAGAGAGCCTGAAATGAAAACAATGTCTCCATCAGATTGGGATGGTTGATATGGGAGGGTCAGCTTACTGTGAGTGGTGTCAGCCCTAGGCTAGAGGTCCTTGGTGCTACGACAAAGCAGGCTGAGAAAGCTATGGAGAGCAAGCCAGTTAACAACATCCTTCATCGTCTCTGTTTTAATTTTTGCCTCCAGGTTGCTGTCTTACATTTCTTCCTTGACTTCCCTTTATGATGTACTGTGATTAGAATGTTTAAGCCAAAAACAAACAAACAAACAAACAAACAAACAAACAAAAAAACCCTTTTCTCCCAAATTGCTTTTGGTCACGATACTTCATCAAAGCAAGAGAAGCCTTAATTAAGAAATCAGTATGTGAAAGATATCTTCAGAGGTCATCATCAGGAAAGTATTTCTCTCACCAATGAGGAAAACTACATTTTCTTTCATTGCCATTGACGAGGCAGGGGCAGGGGAGATGCATGTTGATGGAGGAATCTCTAAATAAGAGCACTTGGCAGGCCAGGAAGCATTTAGAATGACAACCCACAGTGCTATTTGTGGTAGAAGACCACCCAGCAGAGAGAGTACGCTGTGAAATGCTGCACACTAAAACCATCCAAACCTAAGCCACTCTGAGTGCTTACAGCAGCGGTTCTCAACCTTTCGAAAGCTGAGGCTTATCACTGCACTCCTACCTTCTAACTGTAATTTTGCTGCTGTTATGAATCACAATGTAAATATCTGATCAGCAGGACATGTGATACTTGACCCTGGTGAAAGAGTCCATTGAAACACGAGTCATCACCCTTAGGTTAAGGACCATTGCCTCAGAGAAAGAAGCACTTTATTGATCTCAGCACTGTGAGGAAAAACCTGAGACAACTTCCTGAACAGAACACCAACAGCACAGGCTCTAAGACCAACAATCAATAAATGGGACCTCACGAAATGGAAAAGCTTCTGTAAAGCAAAAGACACTGTCATCAGAACAAAACAACAGCCTACAGATTGGGAAAGAATCTTCACCAACCCTTTATCTGACAGAGGGCTAATATCCAGTATATAGAAAGAACTCAAGAAGTTAAAATGCAACAAATCAAGTAATCCAATTAAAAAATGGGGTACAGAGCTAAACAGAGAACTCTCTGTAGAGGAATATAGAATGGCAGAGAAACACTTAAAGAAATGCTTAACATCCTTAGCCAGCAGGGAGATACAAATCAAAACGACCCTGAGATTTCACCTTACACCCATCAGAATGGCTGAGATCAAAAACTCAAGTGACAACACATGCTGGAGAGGATGTGGAGAAAAGGGAACCCTCCTCCATTGCTGGTGGGAATGCAAACTTGTACAACCATTTTGGAAATCAATCTGGCGCTTTTTCAGACAAATAGGAATAGTGATTCCTCAGGATCCAGCTATACCACTCCTAGGCATATATCCAAAATTTGCTCAAGTACACAACAAGGACATTTGCTCAACCATGTTTATAGCAGCTTTATTTGTAATAGACAGAACATGGCAACAGCCCAGATGTCCCTCTGTTGAGGAATGGTACAGAAATTGTGGTACTTTTACACAATAAAACACTACTCAGCAATTAAAAACGAGGAAATCAGGAAATTTGCAGGCAAATGGTGGAACCTAGAATCTATCATCCTAAGTGAGGTATCTCAAAAGCAGAAAGATACACATGGTATATAATCACTTATATAGACCTGTAAGATAGGATAAATATACTGAAATCTATACACCTAAAGAAGATAAGCAAGAAAGAGGACTAGGGGTAAGATGACCAACCCTTACTTAGAAAGACAAATGGGATGGACATTGGATGTAGGAGAAAACAAGTGACAGGACAGGAGCTTACAGCACAGGGCCTCGGAAAGACTCTACCTAGTAGTGTATCAAAGCAGATATTAAGACTCATAACCAAACCTTTGACAGAGTGCAGGGAATCATATGAAAGAAGGGGGAGTTAGTAAGTCCTGGAGAGTACAGGAACGCCACAAGGACCAAATACATCAGGGCACAGGGGTCTTTCATAAGACTGTTTCTCCAACCAAGGACCATGTATGGATATAACCTAAGACCCCTGCTCGGATATAGCTCATGGTAGCTCAGTGCCCAAATGGGTTCTCTAATAAGGGGAACAGAGTCTATTCGTGACATGAACTCAGCGACGAGCTCTTTGACTGCCTCCAAGGAGGAGCAGCATTTCTAGGCCACAGAAGAGGACATTGCAGCCAGTCCTGAAGAGACTAGACAAGCTAGGGTCAGATGGAAGGGGAGGAGGTCCTCCTCTATTAGTGGACTTGGAAAGGAGCAGGGAGAAGATGAGGGAGGGAGGGTAGGATTGGGGGGAAGGAGGAGGGGGCTACAGCTGGGATACAAAGTAAATAACCTGTGATTAATATAAAAAATAAATAAAAATAAATAAATTAATTAATTAATTAAAAAAAGAAACATTGACTCAGAGAGAGAAGCACTCTATTGATCTCAGCACTGTGAGGAAAACCCTGAGAGAACAACTAAACGGAGGAGAAAGTTATTCTGCCTCATTGATTAGAGATTTAAGCCCACGGTTGGTTTCTTGGCCTCATGAGCTTGAGTAGAACACGATGACGGTGTGGTGGGCGATAGACATTGCTTCACCTCATGGAGGATGGGAAAGAGCAAGTATGAAGGGTCAAGGATGAGGTATGTACCTCTGTGATTATTTTTTTTCACTTAGATTCCCCTGTTAAAGGTTCCAGAACCTCCCAGAATAGTACCACCAATGGGGACCTAGTTTTTGACACATGAGCCTAGAAGGGACTCTTTTATTCCAACCATCAGAACAGACGTTATAGCCATCTGCAAAAGGAAATTTGACTATAAAAAACTGATACTCTGCCAAATGAGGCACATACATATTAGCAAAATTTGCACAACCTAGGTCAGAACAAATCCAGCCATCTCTCAGAGCTAAAGGTGAAAATGATGTAGTTGTTGTTCCTTGTTGTATTTGTATGCTTTAGCTATGTACCAATGAACAAGAGCAATGGTGTCCTCTAGATATGTGCTTAGCTGGTCAATTTCAGGCATATTTGGGGGATTTAAAACGGTATGAAGAATATTTATTGAAATGACCTAGTAAAAACAAAATTAACACCATTTGGATAATTTCCAAACAATGTTATGAGTTATAACTATTTCAGTTTATTTGATTAAAATTGTACACAATTATTAAACATGCACATATATTATGCAATACTCAAGTTCTGATAAGTGTATCTATGTTCTTAAACATTTGTTATTTTGTGTCAAAAAGCATTCAAAATTCTCTTCTCACAGCCATGTTGAGATGTATGGCTTACACTGTTCTGCAGTCACTTTACCAAGCAGCAGATATTATTTCTGCTACGACCAGAACTTCTAGCAGTCCAGTAGAGAGGACTTGTCTTTTTCTCCTGTTCTTCCTGTACTGTTTCTCATCAATTTAGGTTCATCTTCTTTGAAATCAACTCATTGGATATACTTATGAGTGGTGATACATAATGTCTGTCTCTCTGCATCTGCCACATTTCGCTCAACATAATCCTAGAACAGGCTTGAGATGTTGAATCAGGATGGAAGAGTTGGTTTGGTGGGTAAAAGGGACTCCTACAAAGTCTGATTACCATCCAATTCCAGGGACTCACATGGTGGAGAAAAAGAATGGACGGCTCCAAATTGTCCTATGAGTTCTACACAAGTGCAATGAGTGGAACCGCTCATGATGGGTCTCTATTGTGGGAGACAGAACCCATCGTTTGAGGATGAAGGCTGAAGATAAATAGTCCCTCTACTTGATCCATAGCTATTGAACTCTGGCCCGTGAATCAGAAAGTATAGTTTTTCTGCTACATTTTTAACTATTGAGACACAAAGAAGAGAACATTTTATGATCACCTGTAGTGCCTACACTAGAAACTCGAGCCCCTCGGTCTACTCCTGTGGGGTGACTCTGCCTCTGTTCTTAGCAATATCACCTGCTCTTATTCTTGTCATCATTCCAAGATCAACTTTCTAACTTACCATCAGTTCTGTTAGCTTCTTCATAGCTTGCCCATAATTTCTCTTCCACGGTTTCAGGTTTTCCAAACAAACAAACAAACAAACAAACAAACAAACAAACATCAGTATAAGAGATACTTTCAATTTTCTCTCTTAAAATTTTATAGAGCATATGTTTGGTTTGACAAACAGTAATATGTGCTTTTGTAATTGTTTTTGAAACCTCTCCAGCATACCATCTAAGCCTACCCTGTGACTGGATTTTTCTAAGACAAAGCAACAGCTTCCTACCTATCCTGCAGTGTATGTCCATGCTGGTCTTTGCTACAGTGGGGGAGCAATCCTAAGAAAAGAAAGAGATCATTTTATCCCATTTTAATCCCACAAAAGCTCCTTAATCTTTACATAAAGAGTAAACCCTCAAATCATTTGTCTACTTCCTTGTTGATTTAACCCTTTTCAGTTTGTTCTTCAACTTCACTTCTTTAAAATGTTCAGGTCAATCATGCTGCCCGTGGCAACAGAAAGTGATCGTATTCTCATTCATTCAACATTTATGATTTGAAAGTCACTTTTATCAGAGTAATTTCAACTCTGACTAAACATGGAAGTTTGTACAGTAAGCCAGGATCTGTCAAACTAAGCTCATTTTCTTTCCTTAAGGAGCCTTTATGTGTTGGGTGCAATTGTACACATGGCTATCATTTAATGGCATCTATCACCCTCACTAGCCTATAAGGTCTAGGTGACTGGAAACTGCATGCATCTTTTCCTTCCTGTTTCATAGCATGGTGCCTGGAAATTAATAAGTATTCTATTACTACTTCTTAAATAAAATATGCATGAGATAATTCACAGAATGCAACTTAGATTTAGAGAACTATTATTACCGACACATTTCTAAAGTTAAATATTTATAGTGCAATTCCGCCTTGTTCAACTTTGTGGTTTATCAATACAAAGTAAATTCTCCCTGTCATTTGTGTCCTCATTCATGCTTTCTTTACCACATAATCTTTTGCACTGTCCTTCTTAGGAAATCAATGCTTTAAGATAATGTATCTCAATTTTATTGAATTGCTCAATTTAAAGTTAATAATCTTCCATCTTTCTAAATATTCCCAGAGTGACCTCCACTAAAAAAAAGAAAATGCTCCTTTGAAGAAAAAAAATGCTGTCCTTCTTATTGAAGATCTTTAACGCAAGCTTGACCTATAGCTATTTTCTGTCTCTTCCTGAATGTTACTTAGCCATAAGTTTTTAACTCACATTTCATTTAAGAAAGCTGACAAACATATAATAGCAAAGAAGAAGAAAAAAAGAATTGTGTCTTCCAAATAACACATTGTTCCTTTTTTAAGAGATGACTTAAAATATAAAGTTCATCTTAGTTCAATTATCAGCTGTTAAAAATCTCCTTTGGGCCATTTATCTCTGGAACCATTATTTTGATTCATCTATTGACATTTAGAAAGGTGGGACTGATGGACACTAACTTTTAAAAAAATTATAAAAATGCAGCTATTATACACCTACTAAAATATGCATGATGAGGGAACCAATTTCAATGTGTTCATTTTTAAATAACTTTAAAGAATTCATGTTTAATTAAAAGTGATATATAAATCATTCTGTTTGCTAGTGCTATTGACTGTGTCATTCTCATTCTGCTAAACTTAATATAAAATTAATTGTTAATTTCAGGCCAGTAATCTGCTCTACACCAAGACATTTGCTGATTGTTTAGACATGAGTCAGTGAGAAATTAAGCTTTAGAACTCAAGGCTATCTTTTGTGATTCCTTAAAGTCATTCTCTGTTGACATGCTTCTCTGTGTAGAGATTTGCTGCTTGTGTACTCTGAAAGATATTTTATAACTTTCCAGACATGTCTGCGTTTCAAGTCTATTTTGCATTCCACTGCATGGTCACTATTTCAGTCAAGTGCACTTAGCCTTAAGAGTAGAGTGACCTTGTAGAGTGGCAGAGAATGACTTATCTGTTGAACAATCTCTCTCTCACACACACACTCACAAAATGATGGACTCATCTAAACTTTTCCCATTTTTCAGTACTTAAAGACCTCTGGGTTAGTCTGACCTTACATAAACAAATACAGCATTTCATCAGCCTTTCATATGCCTGTTCTGAGCAAAACTTCAAGCTGAAACAGTTACCAAAGTAAGTGATGATTAACTTACAAGGGAGTATTTGGGGCCATTGTCAAGAAGGTCAGCTTGACCTTGAGTGACAAAGCCATGTACCTTATTTAAACTGTTTGCATTTCATGTGCTGCTGAGGTGTAAGCCTTCTCACTCTTTGGAGGCTCGTCTGAAAAGCCTTGACCAGTAAATGTTTCTTTGGTTTTGTCCTCTTTGAACAAGATTCCCAGCCTCATTAAAATATTTTTTCATTTCTATGTCTTTTTGACCGTTGGTAAGGCACCCTGACCCATGAAATAGAAATTATTATTATCTTTCTTCCAGGTGAAGAAAATGCTTGATTCCCAATGTGTTCATTCCTTAAGTGAAGCTCAGGAGACCTCATGTGTCCAGGTGCTGACAGCAGCCCTCAAGGCATTCCTTCCTGCTCCATTAAATCAGTATGTGTCATCATTTCTGGCCAAACTCATCCCAACCTCTGCTCCCATCAGCTCCGTGATCAGGGATAATGTCCTTTACCTGGAAGCTTCATTTGTCAAATCTCTGGATACTCAATCTGTTTCCCGTTTTCTTTATAACACATTATCTCAAGGGTAAATCTCACACTTGGAGACATCATCAGAACTGTTTGCAATTAGGAGCTCTTGTGTTTCATGGGAATACCTCTTCAATTTCTTAATTTTCATTCAGAAAATTAGGTTGGTATATAAGTGAGAATGTCATGACTCAATCTACCCTTTTCTACAAGACAATTTGAGGGATTTTAAAAACCATATAACAACAAATTACTTGTAATACATTCCAAAAGTAGAGTGTATGACATTGGTTAAATGGCACTGACCCTGACAAGTTGAATCCTGTAAAATATACTGCAATTCAGGCTAGATTCATTCATTTTTTTTTAATTCATTCAGTCAACAGTTATTTATTTCCTTGACTAGACACTGCATGAGGAATCCAGAATACAAAGACATATAGATTTACATTGTAATAGTTTACTGAATATCTTCAAATTAATATTACAGCTGTTCTCATCCACATTATGTTTCAAGATTTTCCAGCTTAGCCGATTTGTCAAATGAATACCACTACATATTCAGTACCCCAAGCTAGGAATTTAGGACCTAACTTCAGCTTTAAACTACTTTTCAGATTTGTTATTTCTTCTTCTTATAAACATACTTTTATAAGTAGTTCACATGTTGTGTTAGTTAGCTTCCCATGCCCATGAGGAAACACATGAGAAAACAACATAAGAAGAGAGATTTATGTTGCTTCCCCAGGCAGGTCCAGCAGTTTTGGTCTAGCTAGCTCCATTGCACTGGGTCTGAGGCAAGAAAGAACATGTGGGAGAAAACAGCCAAAGGAAAAGACCTAACCTTCAAAACCATGTCCCCAATGACTTCCTTCCTTCAAACAGGCCAAACTTCCTAAATTAAGTTATGAACTTTTATATGAATTAGTCCAATTATGAAGTTAGAACTTTCTTAAACTGATCACCTCCAAAAAGCTGGTCAATAACACATGAACATTTAATTCAGCTTACCCAAATGATAACATGCGAGTCCTTCTTTTTCATATGAACCAAGTCAACACCATTTGGTCGACAGCACTAATTCTTACCTACTTAGCTCCCATGCTGTCTCATTGATGTTACTAGAAAAAAAGATCTTTGAAAATACTCACTACCAAAAATGCTTTTCTATGGATCCCAAATCCATTTAGTGCAACACACACACACACACACACACACACACACACACACAAACACACAAACAGTATTTTCCAAGTGCGTGTATACTATTTTTCATACAAAATATATCATAGGTTGTTTTCATATTCAGTATTTAGTCAAGTATAACCTTCAACCATGATCCTTTTGCCATTTCTTTCTGAATGCCAAGATTGTAGATGTGCGTGATATTTTGTCTCATTTATATATCTTTAGAATATAAATTAATGATTAAGGTATAAAATTATTCAATGAAAAAAAATTATTCAATGAATTATATTTTCAAAAATTAAAATTTACTGCTAGTATTCAGCATGTATGAGTTGAATATTTAAACAAGATACAAATACACACATATGATTCTTGTACAAACAATAAACATATTCTATTGCAACGTAATTGGCAATTGTAGTTATAAGTTAAACGGGAATTTTGCAAGAAGATAAAATATAGTTTGAGTTACTGAAACTTAGAATTGTCAGTATGCTCAGAAGTGTTTTGAGGTGGTATTTACTCTGTTAGTATGTTACTGTTTTTGTTTGTTTGCTTGCTTGTTTTGTCAACATTCGAGAGAAGAAACCCATGTCCTGGCACATTTTAGGAAAGTATTGTAGCTCTGAGCCAGGGGATAGATGTCACAAATAGTAGGGTTTTATACCTATGTACAAACTTTAATTTATTCTGTAAGCAGAAAGAAACCATAGAGGTGAAGGCAAATACAGAACCAAGGAGAGCATTTAGGAACCATTGCAATGATGGAGGATGATGATTTGAGTCAGGGAAATAGTGAGCATGGCAGTGGAATAGAAGTCTCATGAATGTGAGAAACAAAGCTCTCATTGTTTACTTATGTTGAGTGTGAGATAGAAGACTATCATGGAAGGAAGACTTCAGTTAGGAGGCAACAAAAATAACAGAGTTTCAACTAACTCATGTAGTAGTTTGAGTATGAACGGTTCTCACGGGGTCATACATTTGAATGCTTAGCTTTAGTAACCAGGGAACAGAACTATTTGAAAGGGTTAAAGGGTTTAGGAAGTGTAGTCTTATCGGAGGAAGGGTATCACTGGGTGTGGACATTGAAGTTTCAAAAGCCTGTATCAGGTCCCCCTCTCTCTTCTTTCTCTCGCTCCTCTCTTCCTCTCCCTCCTCCTCTCTGCCTATGGATTAAGATGTAGCTCTCAGTTCTGGAGATGTAGCCATGCTCCCCACCATAATGATAATGGACTAAACCTCTGAAACTGTAACAAGCACCCAATTAAGTGTTTTCTTTAGTAATAGCTGTCCTTAACATGGTGAATTTTTTAAAAATAATAGAACCTTGACTAAGACAACTCAGATGACAAAGATGTCGGAATGACCAGGTTTGTATGTCTATGAAACAGTGGTAAAGAGTTGACCTATATTTGTTAGTCAAGATGGCTCTCCTCTTAGCCGACTCCAACCAAGTACCATGCATGGACATAACCTAGAACCCCTGCACAGATGTGGCCCATGGCAGTTCAGTGTCCAAGTGGGCTCCATAGAAATGGGAACAGGGACTGCCTCTGACATGAACTGATTGGCCTGCTCTTTGATCACCTCCCCCTGAGAGGGGAGCAGCCTTACCAGACCACAGAGGAAGACAATGCAGCCACTCCTGATGATATCTGATAGACTAGGATCAGAAGGAAGGAGAGGAGGACCTCCCCTATCAGTGGACTTGGGAAGGGGCATGCGTGGAGGGAAGGTAGGATTGGGAAGGGAAGAGGGAGGAGTTTATGGGGGGATACAAGGTGAATAAAGTGTAATTAATAAAATTTTTTTTTCAATGCTGTTTATTCAGGAACATTGAACAATCCTCGGACCCCAGGGAAAGCCAGCCCACAGCTTAAATAGCCTCTGGGTAGCCAACCCAGGCGTGCCACGGGGGCAATGCAGATAGGTCCACATACATGGAAGCAAGCCAGATCCTCGGCCTTAGCCAAATGTGGAGTTGTTCGTGACAGAGAACACTCACCATCGGGAAGGTGGAAGGCAGAAACCAGCTCCATCTTTAAGGCATAGCATTCCGCAGCTCTCTACAGTTCCCCCTTTTTGTTTTAGATGCATCAGGCAAGAGTAGAGGTCTGATCTCTGATATTAGAAATAAATTGGGACTTTGTACAGATGTTCATTTAGGTGTCATCCACCCAAAGAGCATCAGACCTGTCCGATACCTTTTTCTCAGAGGCGGGACCTGGGGCATCAACCCGCATGCAATCAGACATGCTCTTCTCTGGGTCCAAAGCGGTTGACCCTGAGTGCAGTGCTTAGCCTCGCATCCTGAGCGTATCATTTTAGCTTTTTATGGTATCCAACCATGCTTGGGGAGAATGTCCTGCTTCAATGGCTGTAAAGGCCTGAATGATCATGGCTGCATCACACTGTTGTGAGACTCTAATCTTGCATATATACCACAGGCAAACCAAGGAGACCAACACCAGAAGGCCTGCTAACACTCCCATGCCTGCCCATTCCTTCAGATGATTCATGGCTGCAGCAATCCATGTTGATAATCCTGTGGCTAGTCCTGCGTCCACTCTGGTAGAATTTACTGTGACAATGGCCACTCTCAGCTGCTCCATCGTAGTATCGAATTCTCCAGTCCAATTACCTAAAATATAGCTTGACAATTGTTTAGACAGATTTGCAGCACAGGAAAAATTCTCATGTTGTATGCTAGTGACACAAAGTCCAGCATACTTTCATTGACAGCCAGGTTGAGCGATTTGCCATAGGGTATCAATTTGCTCCTGCAAGAGGTCAATCCTCTGATTGAACACCATCAAGCTTCCTTTTAGTTGAGCATTAATTCCTTTATGTACAACTAAGGCATGAGCTACATTGGCTAAATGATTGTTCAGGGTCTGAGCAGTCTGCCCAGTATGACTCATGGCTAATGCCCTGGTGGTAGCTCCAACAGCCGTCAATGAGATGGTAGTAACAATGGTGGCTGTAGTTCCAAGATCCCTTTTCTGTCTGAAGAGAGTCATAGTGTGAGGGGCATCAATGGGCACAGGCAGCCAGTGAGGCATGCGAGTAACCAGGGCATACCTAAATTTACTAGCATTCCAGCATTGGGCAAAAAAGCAAGTATCATTACCACAATTACTTGGCTCTATCTGGCTAATAATGAATAAAAATGGGGGATATAGACAAACAGGTGTGGGCTTATAGGAAATATTATGAGAAGCCTTAACCCCTCGTTGGAACATCCTGCGTCAGTTCTAGAACTAGCAGTGGTGGTGTCCGAGGTCTGAGTAGGTTCAGGAGACCATTGCCCCCAGGGGCGAGATGTGCTCCATGCCAATTGACTAACTCCATGTTTTCCTCCAATTTTGAAAGTCATTTAAGGTTCTTAAATTATTTTTTCCCTTTTTTCTTAAATTTTTCATCAATTACACTTTATTCATTCTGCATCCCCCCCATAAGCCCCTCCCTCCTCTCCTCCCAATCGCACCCTCCCTCCTCCCTCTGCTTGCATGCCACTCCCCAAGTCCACTAATAGGGGAGGTTCTCCTCTCCTTTCTGATCTTAGTCTGTCAGTTCACATCAAAAGTGGCTGTATTGTCCTCTACTGTGGCCTGGTAAGGCTGCTCCCCTCCCCCCCCAGAGGGAGGTGATCAAAGAGCAGGCCAATCAGATTATGTCAGAGGCAGTCCCTCTTCACATTACTATGTAACCCAATTGGACTCTGAACTGCCCTGGGCTACATCTGTGCAGGGGTTCTGGGTTATCTCCATGAATAGTCCTTGGTTGGAGTATGAGTCTCTGGGAAGTTCCCTGTGTTCAAATTTTCTTGTTCTGTTGCTCTCCTTGTGGAGACCCTGTCCTCTCCAGCTCTTACTATTTCCCAGTTCTTACCTAAAATTCCGTTCACCTGCCCAACAGTTGCCCATCCGGCTCAGCATCTGCTTTGATAGTCTGAAGGGCAGAGGCTTTCAGAGGCCCTCTGTGGTAAGTTCCTAGGTTGTTTCCTGTTTTCTTCTTCTTCTGATGTCCATCCTCTTTGCCTTTCTGGATGGGGATTGGACGTTTTACTTAGGGTCCTCTCTCTTGCTTAGTTTCTTTAGATGCACAGGTTTTAGTGGGTTTGTCCTATGTTGTATGTCTATATGAGTGAGTATATACCATGTGTGTCTTTTTGCTTCTGGGACAACTCACTCAGAATGATCCTTTCCAGATCCCACCATTTACCTGCAAATTTCATGATTTCCTTATATTTCGTTGCTGAGTAATATTCCATTGTGTAGATGTACCACAATTTCTGCATCCATTCTTCAGTTGAGGGGCATCTGGGTTGTTTCCAGCTTCTGCCTATTACAAATAAAGCTGCTACAAACATGGTTGAGCAAAAATTGACCTATGTGAATTTGGAAGATATCAGGCCTGGATATATAAATTGGGCTTTATCAGAATATGCTAATTCCATAAATCTATATGAATAGATGAATAAGCAAGAATAAATAAATAGCAGTACTTCATTATCAACTTCTGGAGAATCCTAGCAGAAAGTGCTCAGTAAGGGAAGTTTGGAGACAGGAGTCTGTTACAGTAGAATCCTGCTATGTACTGCTACAAATAGAACTGGGTGGCATATTTTAGGCCAATAATAAAGAAAACCTATTGTAATGAAAAAATAATCAGATTAAGAGAGTAACTGGTCTATTTGAAGATCTTAGGAAATTTTTAAAAGAGTCAAAAATTTATTTGACTACGTTTCAGTTATGCATATTTTTTATTTCTGAAATATGTAGTTTCCTGACATTGGTTCTTAAAAATAGTCAACAATTCTGATCCATAGCAGATTAATACACACTTTAAATAGTTTGGCCAAAATATCTTGAACATAATCTGATTTAAAAGCTGAAAACATTTAAAATGCCTATTTCTTAATACACTTTCATTAGGGAATTATATGGAGGGCAGAAGAAAGTTCTAGAAATGTCCATGTGTGTTCTAAAAACATACATGGGTTAAAGTTGGAAAGGTCTATTCTTGTAAGTGACAAACATCTCTGTAGACAGTATAATAGTCATTCCTACAGATGTCTGCAGCCTGTCCTCAGATCTGTGAAAACAGTGATCCCCCACGAGGCAAAAGTGATTGTGGACTTGGAGAGTAAGATAATTCTCTGTAAAATGATTATTAATATGAATATAAATGCATAAAATTTTTAGTATGGCGGCAGTTACCCTTTGACAAGCTATTTCCCCAAATGAACACAGAGACTATGATTTGTTAAATTAACTTTGAGCACAATACTGAGCAATTATTACTCCATCCTACACTTCCCAGCTTGTCTAGATTCCTCCCAGCCAATACCCTCAAAATACTTGCTTTGTTTTCATCCTTTCCTGGTCCTGTTCTCTTTTCCTGAAGCTCCTGGACCTCTCCTCTTGGCTCAATCTTCATTTCCTCTTCTCACGGAATCAGATACCCCACTCTATTTTCTCTATTGCTCAGTATTGGCTGGTCAGTGTTTATTGGCAAGGCAGAGAATGAATGAGGAACATTGTTTATGCAAACTTGAGACAGGAAATTCTTAGAAAAATATAACAAAGGAATGCCTGGATTGAAATCAGATAGTGGGACAGAGAAATCAAAGAGAAACTAAACGCAGTGAATAATAACATTATGGCAACAATATTCTTAGTTATTCAAATGAACGCAATATAATCACATGAGTTTTTTGAAACACAAACCTTCCCTGGTTGTGGTCAAGTAATGTAGCTTACTGAATTTGGCTGCGCAGGAGGAAGAAAGAGAACCTAGGAAGCATAGGTGGCCTGTAGATGCAGAAAAGGGAAAGAACAGACCTCCTGCTTCTCCCGGGAGTGATATAGGCCTGCCTATACTTTAAGACTGTGAGATTGAGGTCAAACTTTCTAGTGAAGCTTAACATACTTAGTTTGTGTGGTAATAAACAGTTGTTACAGCGAATGATTATGATTTTTGAAAAATGATCATTTAATTAGAATTAAGGAAGCCAAAATGATGAATGTGGATATTTTAAATAAGAAGCAGTTTCTTCTCCTCATATCTACGTACTATAGACATATCTAAAGCAGTAGCTCTCAACCTGTGTGTTGTAGCCCCTTTGACAAGACTTTATTTCAAAAAAATATTTAAATTATGATTTATAACAGTAGCAAAATTGTAATTAGGAAGTAGCAATGAAAATAACTTTATGGTTGTGTATCACTCTATCATGATGAACTGTATTAAAGGGTCAAGGCATTAGGATTGTTGAGAACTACTGGGAGGAACAAGAACAATTTTTATTGCAATACCCTCAAGTGCTGAGTCCCTTGTTGCAGATAAAGAAAGGGAATCTGAGAGAGACGGAAGGCACATTTATATCCAAATAATCAACATTAAAGACACCTTTATTTGCTCCCAGCATATGACCCTCAAAGACTTTCTAACCAGCTCTTGCCAACATACGCTTATGAAACCCAGATAAAATTGGGAACCAAATAATGACACAATTTCCATCTGGATGCCTGAGTTCCTTTCTGGCCACGAACGTGCACCCACTTCCTAAATTCATTGTCATGTTACCCCAGGAAAGAAACAAGGGAATACAGACGAATCAGAGTGGTTTGTTCAAGTCACAACAAATTGGGCAGTCTCTGAGAGGCTCTCCATTTTACCTATGGAAGATAAAAGCCAGAAATTTATGTTCTTTACAGATGCATGACAGTAACATTGGAGTGTAATCATCAGTGCCCGCATCTTCTTCTCCTGCTCTGTAACGTACTTTAAACTGGTAAGAGAGGGGAAATGGGGCATCAGTGTCTTGGGGCGGGGGTCACTTTGTAAGCCTCCTCATATTTTTTTTTTTCAGTTACAGGTTGGAATTGGTTTCAAATGATTTTCTGGTATTGTAATCCTTTCAAGGACAGCTAGAGGTTGGAAGTTCCTTCTCCTGGATCCCTGGGATCCACTTCTCAGTTTCTCAGGCCAGCATTCTCTCATTTCCCCGCTCCACACAGTCTTCCTTTATTGTAGCTTATCTGGTAAATGCTGTGATGGCAGTACATAGCAACTCCTTGGCCTCTCCAGTTCAAACTCAGTTAGCTATAGCAGAACCTGCTTTGTTTTTGTTGAATGAAGCTCAGCTTATTTCTATTAAATTATATTTGCTATAGTCAAAAGATGCATGAAGCTTTGCAAGGTTTAGCTCAAACTAAGTGCTATCCTGGATGACAGTGGTATGTATTTCATTACAGGCAAAAGAGCACAGAGCTTGTTTATTTCCTGTATTTTCACAGTTTGGAAAAGTTCAGTGAAGCAAGTAGTTGGGGTTGAGGCACTTGATGGAAAGGAAAGGACAGTATTTGTTTGTTTGGGCTAGGAGGCAAGTTCAAAGATGGGGACTTTTGTTCTCGGAACCCATAGTGGGCAGCTTCAGTTTCATGTCAAACATCAGGGTTTCATGCAGGATGTAAACATTTCCTGCTGGCCAAGTCTGTTTCTATAATGGTAACCCTGTAGAGCCTGTGCTACTTGCACTGTAATTGTGCCAAGAGTTCCTGTATTCAACAAGGGAGGTTAAAAGTCGCAGCTGTTTTGGGTGAAAACTGGCTTTCCTAGCAGCCTGAGAAACTCACAGTTTCTCTGCTCAGCAAACATTCATCAATGGCTTTCATTGCACAGTAGCACAGGAAGGCTGTCTGGAATACAGCTGGAACTTTGCCTCTGAGCATGTGCACACCCTGCTTGGTGTGTGTGCACATGTGTATGTGTGAGGGTGGGGGTGGGGGTGGAGGTGGGCAGCGGGACTGCTGCTCAGGACATTCGCTTCCAGAGGGCTACTGGTAAATGTAGGTCATTACTGGGTTTCACTTCATGATTTGTTCAGCACACGGTAAGGTGCAAATGAACAGAGCTGAAGGTTTAAGCAGTGAATCTTAATTCCTTTTTGGCTTACCGTAACTTTGAAGACGGCTTGTTTTCATTTTTGATTAATCTCAATTTGGCAATGGTTCCTACCACTTTGGTTTGCATTTTCCTCTCTCTCTTTGTCTCTGTCTTTCTCTGTCTCTGTCTCTCTCTCTCTCAGGTCTTCATGTCAAGTAACTATTGATTGGTAAACAAATGCTTAGGTGCAAGTAGACGAGACTGACTTCAAGCAATCCTGTAGTAAAAAGAAAAAAAAAATACTGTAAGCTGTGGAGAAGACCCCTTTAATGGATCTAATTATAGAATGGTTTTCCTACTTCATATACTCCTGAGCTGGGGCCTCCCTGACTCCCCTCACAGTTTTCCCAATGTGCATTCTAAAAGATAGTATGAACTGTCTTTGATAAACCCAGTTTAGAGCAGGCACTGTGATCTAGATCACAAAGTTGACATAGGGAATTATGTTCTTTCCTTTGATAAAGGTAGCCAGAAATGGCAGAACAGACGTAAGAGATTTTCAAAGTGCTTGAAAGAGAGGACATCCCACAGGCTTTCTGACTAATAAGGTGTGCTGTGCACATCTCCTCTCAGAGGAGAGAGGTTTAAAAGGAGAATTAGGTACAGACATCACAAATATTTTAGACCATAAAATTCTAAAGACAGCCAAAGCTGTAATTTTTTAAAGCCGTAATGAAAAATACCAACAAAAAAATGAGGAAAGCTTTGTTTCTTTCTCAGCATAAATTGTCCACATGCTTTATTATTTTTTTAGAAGAATATTAATGGAGAGTTTCAGGTGTGGGAGGCTCCCTGGAAAAGCCAGCTTGTTTTCTCTTATACAGTTTCCATCACCACCAAATTGACTGTCACATCTACACAGATGAGGGTGCTCAGGTTTTGTTGTTTGGTTGTTGTTGTTTGGTGTGTCGTGTTTGGTTTCTTTTTGTAGCCCTGGCTGTCCCGGACTCACTTTGTAGACTAGGATGGCCTCAAATTCATGAAGATATGCCTCCTGAGTGCTGGGATTAAAGGCACGCACCACCATATTTGGCAGTGCTCAGGCTTTTAACAAGGTAGAATAAGATAAGAAAATTCCCATTCAGGACTACCTTTCAAACGAGCAATTGTTCAACATATGTTACTCTTATTGGTGACTATGGCTCCATTGGCCTCATTTATAAGGTCAGGCAGAAAAATGTTGAGTCCTTTGTGTACATGCAAGGCTTATCAACTGACATGCCTAATGAAATGCACTATAAAATGCAAGGTACATAT
This sequence comes from Meriones unguiculatus, assembly GCF_030254825.1. Classification (NCBI taxonomy): domain Eukaryota; kingdom Metazoa; phylum Chordata; class Mammalia; order Rodentia; family Muridae; genus Meriones; species Meriones unguiculatus. Next base: position 78,426,152 of record NC_083364.1, read on the forward strand.
GGAATCCCAAACACATACTAAAATTAGTTGATCTCATGTCTTAATAGATTCCTTCGTGTTAGACAATTTCACATTAGAAATTTAATTCAAAGTCATATCACAGTTCACATTATGCTCTATTGAGCAGCATCAATCCAGAAGCTAGTCTGGAATGTAATGATTAGCAAACTGGTTCTAGTTTGGATATAGGAAAAAGAAGTCAGAGAGAGAGAGAGAGAAAGAGAAAGAGGGAGAACATAGACAGGAAGAAAGGAGACAATGGAGTGGAGGTTGGAAGAATCATGAGAAAGAAGGTCAAGTGGAGAAATGTAAAGAATACCAACACACACACACACACACACACACACACACACACAGAGCCTCCATGTTTGTGATGGTTGCTCACTGAGGTCTAACAGTTTTGCCTAGATGGTTTCACTCTTGCTCACAACCTCAGGTGGACTCACTTAAATGCACAATTTATTATTATTAAATCTACCTTCAGCATTTTATTTTTGCTAAGTGTGTTTTGCTTTTTTTGCTATTCTTCTCTGCTGGCATCTCGCTGCACTGACATCAGCCGAAAGTCTGCGTCTGAAATGCCACAGTGATTTGGTACATATTCAGCTTAGGTCTTGGCCCAGTCTGAACCTTCGAAGTTCTATGGAAGAAATATGATAAAAATTGATTCCATAAACAAACCATTTTTTAGATGGTCAGGACAATGAAAAGATATGCACCATAGAAAATTTAATCTGCACTGCTCCCTTGGCCTTGAAATAATAAAAAAAGAAACCTATACTTTTTAGTTTTATGGATCTCTTAGCTTTCACTAACACCAACATTGAAGAAATTAAATAATTAATCTTCTTTTAATTGTGTAGGAATGTCAGTCAGTGATGTAAACTCAACTCATTGCACTCTTGCTCAATGAAAGTTATCTCCTGTGAGGGATTAGCTGCCATGTTCAACAATAACGAAGCTCTTGTTTTCCAATAAAGAGGTTAATTGGCTTCAGAGAAAATACATGTACAGAGCACACAGGCCTAATATTGGTTTTGCAAAGGCCCTGTGTGCAGGAACTTAATGTTTCCTGTTTATTAGCTGTTTTACAACAATCTGCCCTTGACCAACAATTATGCTTACAGAGCTGATGCTAATATGTGTCAGCACAACAGCTACTTAATGTGTCCTCTGCACCTGTATGCATTTGAGTTTGTCATCATTCTCCTCACATGCTGGTTTCTGTCTTGCAGTGGACTATATTGTAAGTGAATGGTGGAAATGCCATAATTAAATATAGGCTTACCAGCTGCCTAGGGCCTCTCTCTCTCTCTCTCTCTCTCTCTCTCTCTCTCTCTCTCTCTCTGCAACAGATGAAGACCATTACAAAACCCCACAACCAACAAAAATACAGAGATGTGGAGTTCAGTTGCAACCAATATATCTATTATCTAAGCCTTGTACATAAGGCTAGGGAAGTTTGCTGTGAGATCATGTCTCCTAGGAATGTAAGAGGATACACTCATTAAGTCTCTGCAACATGGCTGCCTAAATATGAGCTGAATAAGAATGACATTTAATGTGGAAGAGAGAAACTCACAAGACCTCACCCACAGAGAAAGAACTACAGGTAACTAAAGACTCCTGAGAACTGGGGAAATAGTCTTCCCTGGGGAAGAGCACACCAAATGGTTATCCATTACTAAATGGCCAGTTCTGAAAGCATATTTACAAGTAATATTATATGAGCTGAGTCATTAGGTTTATGTCGCATACACACACACATGCACACACACACACGCACACACACACACACCAAACACACACACACACACACACACACAGAAAGGGTATCTCAAAATTAGGTGAATAGAGAGTCCCAAAAGTATGCTCTGACCTCCATGCATATTTTGCTCAGCCCTTCACAAATACTCAAAACACACACTTTAGAAATGTTACAAAAGCTCCAAGAACAAGAACAGAAAGGGGTATTTTGTAATCTTAGGGATTAAAGGAGTGCTCCTAGATGCCCATACGTGCCTAACAAAGCAACTGCCTCTGGGGTTCAAATGACATAAGTATTGCTGGGTTAAATTGCAAATTTGGTTCCTTCAGGCAGCAGATTAGGTCTGCTAATCTACACTTCCATGAGCTTTCAGGTAATACTGTTGTTGCCAATTCACAGAACAAACACATAGCTGTAGACACTGCTGCTCTTTATGGCCAGTCATGATTTTTTTTCGATGCTATTTACTAAATAGAGGAATTTATTTTTCCCTAGTCCCCTTGAAAGGCTATACAGTGTAGCTCAGACATAGACAATGTTTGATACATTTGCAATCATTAGATGTCTATTCACCGAAGCCTATTTTGTCATTAAATTACTTGAAGTCTCATGGGCATTGAATAGAAGTTTGGAAGAAATAACCTAAAGAGAGAAGACAGTGAGTTTTCAGTGGAGTACTGTTTCTCAACCTGTGGGTTGTGACCCCTTTGGTGGTCAAATGACCCTTTCACAGGGAATGCATATCAGATTTCTTGCACATCAGATTTTACCTTCCGGTTCTTAACAGTAGCAAAATTACAGCTGTGAAGTAGCAATTAAATCATTTTATGCTTGTGGGTTTAGCACAATATGAGGAACTTTATTTAAGGTCCCAGTATTAGGAAGGTTAAGAACCACTGCTGTGGAGGCAATTGTTGAAGTCCCAACTCTCACCTTATTTACTTTCAGGGCCTCTGCTCTCCCAAAGAATTCTGTCTTGCTTGGCCCACCTCATCCTGAGCATACTTAGTAGGTTTCCCAGAGCCCTCTGGGGAGTATCTTCTATATGACAGAATGAAGTTCTCCTTGTTGCTTGTCTCTTGCTGTGATAAACCACTGTGATGAAAATCAAGGTGGGAGAGGAAAGGATTTATTGGCTTTCTGCTTACAGGTCAGTTAATTCATCACTGAGGACAGTCAGGACAGGAACTCGAGGCAGGAACCTGTGCTAACTGGCTCTCTGGCTTGTTCTTCGGCTTGGGCTTACCAAAGCTTCCTTATACAGCCCAGGACCACCTGTCTAGGAATGGTACCACCCACTGTGCATTGCCCTGCCATGTCAACCAGTGGTCAAGACGATTGACCACAGACAGGCATGCCCATAGGCCAGTCTGGTCTAGACAATCCCTCAATTGAGATCATCTCTTCCCAGATAACTCTAGATGGAGTTGACAATAAAAACTAGTCAGCACAAACATTCTGCTAAGTTTCAGAATGAAAATAGTGAGAATCAGGCTCATAAATAGGGCAATTAAGTTCATTGGTGACAAACAGTAAAGAGGAAATATAAATGGTCTCTGAGACTTTAAACCTTTTCACATGAAAGAGAAGTCCCCCTCCCTTTTACTGTATTTTTGATGGCTTTGGGGAATATACTAGTTTCTTTCAAAATGATGGCCAGGGTAAAGAAACTGCACAAAAATAGTCTGAAGGCCAGTCACCAAGCTGATTTTATTTCACTCCAACAGTTTTCGGTAACAGCTCTAAACTAGCAACTTTTCAATTAAATCCAATCTGTCACGGTAGGGAAAACAGTGTGGCCAACAAGCCCTGGGAAGAAAAGACTTGGCAGGGAGTGGCAACTTTAGCATCTTAAACTGAGTATGCATTTTGTTTGTTTAAGGCGTTGCTTGCACAGTGCTACTTTTATTTCTTTGTAGAAATTCGTGCCATTAACATCCACAGTCCACAGTCCAGTGTGGGGAGCTCTGTACAGGACTTCTTCTTATGTGTCTGGGCTGTCTTGGTGGCAGTAAAACAGAATCATAAAGTCTGCTGTGTTAGGAGAATTTTCATCCTTGAAACATTGTATCCAAATTATCTCAGAGCCCAGTTCATGGTCAGCGCTTGGTACAGCCTGAGGCTGCAGGAGCCTCTTAAACCATCCCACCACAAATCTATTAGGATATAAAAAGATGGGAAATAATGCATCCATCCCTGCTTCAAATTGTAGTGACATTGTAGTATAAAGTACCTTCCTTTCAAGGCTGTTCTTAAGAGCTGGGGAATTGGACATTGCAAGAGATTATACATTATTAACATGACTTGGATTATAAAAGACACAGGTTCATAAACTCATGTCATCAATATCCCCCAGGACTAGACATAGTAAGAATCAGTCTTTTTCATTTAAAAATTGTTTATTTGTGTGTGTATGTCTGTGTTATGCACATGTATGTATAAACTATGGCACACATGTAGAGGTCAGAGGACAACTTGTGGGAACTGGTTATCTCTACTATGTGGATGTTGGGGACCAAACTCAGGTCACCAGGTTTGGCAGCAAATGCCTTTACCCATTGAGCCCTCTTGCTGGCCCCAAAAAATATACTTGTTCATATTGGACTAATAACAAGGATCTTTCTCACATCACTGCATTCCAGCCATTTGCACTGGGGCCCATGAGTAGTCTCATGTTGTTCACATCTCTACTTTTTCTGTTGTCTGATTTTTTTTTCTCTCTCTCACTTTGCTTTGGGTTTGAACTTAATTGAGAGAACTGAACGATTTTGGAAAATTAGGCTGTCCACATCTCTAAACTGGCAGGCAGAAAGTCACTTCCTTTCTTTGTTCTGTGTTCAGTGTGAATTGATCCAACTTAGGAATAAGGAGAGCTCACCAACGTGAATACTGTATGAGGAGAGCTATTTCTAATTCCCTAAACTGGTGGATGTCCCAGATTCAATCCAGAAACAAACCTAAGACGTATTTATTTTTCTGTAGGGTCTTTTGGCTTCTGGAATTATTTTTTTCCCAGAAGTCAATCAGCTTTTCTTATCATTCATATGCTGAATATATAGAAGAATATATTCATACACAGGAGACTGCATACTTCTTTAAATTGTAAGCTTCTTCTTCTGACCCTTCTTTGAGAGGTTTCCATGCATTCCTTCACTTAACTGTAAATTTTATAAATAAAATAATCATGCTGGCCCACGTGGCTGAACTCTGCTCTGTGGGGACACTGTGTCACTAGTAAAACGTGGACATAAGAGGCGCAGAAGGAAGAGCAATAATTGTGGGTTGATGCTATTGAGTTTTGTTAGAGGACAACTGGTCACCTCACACTCTATGGAGCACATCATTCCAACACTCACGGTGAGAAAAGTGGGTGCCTCTAGAGCACTCTTCCGAAGGCACCATAAGGTCTATTCCAAGAAACGAACATAACAGTGGGTGATGCTAAATGCTACTGAGGAACTTGCAATATTTTGCACATATGGACTGACTGTGTGACAGCATATATAAATATTCCATTCGATAAACATAGTTAGTTATCAGATCATAAGGAACAGACCGCGAGCGACACAGGACCAGTTCCAAGAACACTGTGTAATAGGACATACAGCTGAGATGTAGTTTCCTCACACTTGGCGAGCACTGAGCTCAGCAAACACCACTTTTCTTTATCCATTAATTAAGATTAAGATATTTTAGCATCACCAAATTGAGAACATTATATTGTCATGTTCAAGGATCAATGCCAAAAGAGAAGTTGGAAACTGGAGTGTAAACGCCACCCGCTTCACAAGTTATTTCATGCTATTTAGAATCTGTTGACAGTTCAATATCTAATTTCCCTGAAATTAAACGCCCAATACCTCTCTTTTGCATTATGGAGCTTAACTGATGAAGCAAAAGAAACAATAACAAAAAGCACAATGACAGTAAAAGCGAATAAAAAAAGAAGCTTTTTATCATAGAATTCTGAGGCCAACTGTTTATAGTTTTGAGGCAAAAATGAAAAATTGGAAATGTTTAGAACTGATGAAAACAAAGGATCTTTACAATGATTTTATATGGCCCCTGTTTTAGAGGGAATTTGCAAGTTAAACCCTCAGTAAGTGTAATGCCCAAAGATAACAAGTTTCTATTATCAGGATAGAAACTGGAGTCCCACCTATTCAAATCTGCTCTTTCCATTTGTTGTTTTATTTTTGTTTGTTTGTTTTTTAATTTTCATACTTCTCTGACTTGTATTAGATAGACTTTTCAGTTTCACCTCTGAAACAAGACTGAAGATACAGAGTGGCTACATGCAATGAGCCTGAATTTTCCAGTCAACAATATTTGAGTTCAAATCTTGATTCATTCTCATTCATTTTATTTACTTTTTAAATTTTTATTTATTACAATTTATTCACTTTGTATCCAAGCTGTAGCTCCCTCCCTCAGCCTCTCTCAATCCTGCCATCCCTTCCTCTTCTCCTCCCCTATCCCTCCTCTAGTCGACTGAGGTCCTCCTTATCTTCCATCTGACCCTTGCCTATCAGGTATCTTCAGGACTGGCTGCATTGTCTTCCTCTGTGGCCTGTTAAGGCTGCCCCCACCTCAGAGAAGGCCTTCCTTTTATTTTAAAAAGTGGAATAGTCAGGTTTTCCAGAAATAATTTAAGAACTAGAAACAAAGTGTATGCAATGCTCCCAAGCCTAAGAAATTCAGAAAATCATGTTTTTAATGAAAATACATTGAAGGGATCTTAGTGTCTTCATGTTAGGTATGCTTACTCAGAATGTATTCAGTGAGTAAGTGAGAAAATGAATTAGTAAATGGCAGATTCAAAAGTATGTAAAGTGAATAAAGGACAATAATAAACAACTCCACTAAACAATATATGAAGAAGGATCATAAAAATATTTTCTGGAGGGTTCTCAACCTGTTATGAGTATTTAATTTTCCCTTGGATTGCAACTCATTCATCAAGTTTGTTCTTTTAGTCTCTGTAGAATTTGAAAAACATGACCCAGAAAATTAGAAAATCAAAATACACCCTGAATCATTCAAAAATGTATATCAGCTCAAGACTGCTTAAATGAGAAAATCTAATTGGACACCTATCCAAACAGAGTTTACTATGCTTTACTTTCAATACTTCCTCACATCAAAGCAGAAAGCCTCTCCTAGGAATATGTGGTTTAATTAAATTCACTACGAAGTAAGGACCACATGGCCTTGTACCTCGGCATTTTTAATTTTTTTTTTAAATTAACGTGCACAAAGTTTACCCCCACTCTGTACCATTTCAACAAGATGGTTTGTCATACTTTGAGAGTCTTCAATATTAATTTAGCTACGTTGTCCTTAAACCAGAGGACAAGAAGAGGTCAACTGTAGCCTGTGGAAAGGCTGAAATAAAACACTGTTCCTTGTGTTTCAAAGAGCCCAAGTCTCTAATTATCAGAGGTCAAGATGTACCAAGCAGAATGGTCCAAAACAATAGTTCTGTGAGAGCTTTAGCTCTTGTAATTTGCTAGCAAATAAAACACAGTGAAGACCTTGTATGGAGCAATATTCATTTTTAAGTGTTCTGGCCTGGAGAATGGATAGAAGTCAGATTTCCTCTTTAGTATTCCTCACTGATCCCATTTTCAAAAATACAAAGAAGTAACAAGGCAAGATGAGATGAGATACAATAAAACACAACCACATAGAAACTTCTAAAAAAATAACTTAAAAATATGGTGCTTTCCTATCATAGAAAAATTGTGCATTATTGAAGAAACAAAGAGAGAAAGGGGCAAAAAAGAACATAAAGCAAAGGAGAAAAGCAACCTCATACCCTTGACTGAGGATATAAAGTTTGTCTTTGTTTCTTTTTTTTTTTTTTTTTTTTTGTGTGTGTGTGTGTGTGTGTGTGTGTGTTTTCTATTGCTATGATAAAAGACCATGATCAAAAGCAACTCTGGGAGAAAAGAGTTTATTTATTTGGTCTTATACATTCACAACATAGTCTTTAACCCAAGGAAGTCAGGTAGGAAATTAAGGCAGGAACCTTGAGACAGGAACTGAAGCAGAGGCCATAGAGAAGCTCTACCTGCAGGCTTAATCCCCATGGCTTTTGCCACCTACCTTATTATAAAACTCAGGGCAGAAGAAGATGATGCAGCCAGCCTTGATGAGACCTGACAAGCTAGGGTCATATAGAAGGGGAGAAGGTCCTATCAGGGGACTAGGCAGAGAAGAGTGAGTGTGGGTAGGACAGGAGGAGACAAGGGAGGGGGCTGCAGTTAGGATACAAAGTGAATAAATTGTAATAAATAAATAAATAAATAAATACATAAATAAATAAATAAATAAATAATTTAAAAAGTAAAACAAAAACAAAACAAAACAAAACAAAAAAAACAAACCTCAAGACCCCTGTGCAAGGGTAGCCCTACCCACACTGGGTAGGATCCTGTTACACCAACCAAGATAACACTCCACAGACTTGCCAACAAACCAATCTGCTGAGGGCATTTTGTCCATTGAGGTTACCTCTTCCCAGATGACTCAAAACTAGTGTCAAGATGACACAAAACTCGTCAGGACAGAGTTGATCTTGGTTAAGGTTTTATCAGCATAAAAATAGCTACTTATCTGAGGCAAATAAAATGGATGCTTTCTATATGAGTTTCTCTGGCTTCTGATAAACATACCCACCGAACTAACCATTACATTCTGTTCCTGGGAGCATGACTGCCAAGTCTTGATCCCAGACAATCACCAAAACACTTTCTATGGCCATACATCGGTTCCTTCTTTTCAGAAATCCACACAAGTGGAGCCATGCACTGTGCATTGTTTTATGCACACCTCTTTTAGTCATCCTCTTTGTAATGGTGCCTGTCAGAGATTTACTCAGTTCTGACCCCAGTATGAATTCCTTTCGAAGGATGTGCCACAGTTAGTTTTTCTGTTCACCGTTTCACCAACTTTGGAGGTATGTCTTTTTATTTTTACCAACACAGGTGCTATGGGCATTCACTTCACGTCACAATGCCAACGTATTTTCATTTATCTTGAGCAAACCTCTAGAAGTGAAAATAGTAGGCTACCTGATAAGTGGACATTTAACTTCATGTCAGGAGACCACCAGAATCTGTTGTGAAGCACCTGTGCAGATTGATGCGTTTCGTAAGTGTCTTGATCTTACTTGTTCCAGGTCCTTTAACCAGGGACAGAGCAGGGTATTGTTTCAACTTTAGCTGTTATGGATGTATGACTACGGTACCTTTGCTTTTGATTTGAAGCTCTCTGATGAGTAACGATACTGAGTGTCTTTTCAGATTCTTTAGGATCATTTGCATATTTTATTTTCTGAACTTACTATTTGGATCTTTGGACCACATTTGAAATTTTTACCGATTTTTAACAACACTTAATATTTTTAGGTATGAGTTATTTGTTAGAAATACATTTTACCAGTAGTTTCCTTGCCTTTTAATTTCTTTTTTTTTTTATCAGTTACATTTTATTAACTCTGTATCCCAGCCGTGTCCCGATCCCTCATTCCCTCCCAGTCCCTCCCTCCCTCCCTCATCTCCACCGTGCCCCTTTCCAAGTCCACTGATAGGGGGGACCTCCTCCCCATTCATCTGATCCTGTTTTATCAGGTATCTTCAGGACTGGCTGCAAAGCCCTCCTCTGTGGCCTAACAGGACTGCTCCTCCCTTGAGGGGTGGGGAGGCCAAAGAGCCAGTCATTGAGTTCCTGTCAGAAATAGTTCTTGTTCCCCTCACTTTGGGAAACCAATTGGTTACTGAGCTACCACAGGCTACATCTGAGTGGAGGTTCTAGGTTATATCCATACATGGTCCTTGGTTGAATGTCAGTCTCAGAAAAGACCCTGTGCCCAGATATATTTGGTCCTTGTGGAGCTCCTATCCTTTCCCCATCAGACTAACTCCCCTTCTTTCTTATGATTCCCTGTACTCTGCCAAAGGTTTGGTCATGAGTCTTTGCTTTGAAAACACTGCTAGTTAGACTCTTTCAAATGCGTTCAGTAGACTCCTGTCATACGTTCAATGCACATCCCATCTGTCTTTCTAAACGAGGATTGATCATCTTACAGAAATTGTGGTATTTTTTTTATTTTTTTTCAATGCAGTTTATTCAGGAACCTTGAACAATCATCTGACCCTGGGGAAAGCCAGCTCACAGCTTAAATAGCCTCTGGGTAGCCAACCCAGGCGTGCCACGTGGGCAATGCAATGTGGTATTTTTATACAATGGAATACTACTCAGCAATCAAAAAGGAGGAAATCATGAAATTTGCAGGCAAATGGTGGGATCTAGAAAAGATCATTCTGAGTGAAATATCCCAGAAGGAGAAAGACACTTATGGGATATACTCACTTATATAGACCTATAAGATATGATAAACATAATGAAATCTATACACCTAAAAAAAGATAATCAATTGAGCAGACATGGGGTAAGATGATCAAGCCTTTTAATTTCTAAATGTCTTTCCAGGAGTAGAAAATTTTAAGAAGGTGAATATGGGTAATAATGGCCTATACATTTCAAAAACTAGAAAAATTTGTTTTGAAGTTGTTACACAAGAAGTGATAAATGTTTCAGGAAAGAGATATGCTTCACATGATTTAAATATTTTGCAGTATATATATATTATAGGGCATTTAAAACAGTAAATGTTATTTCTTTAATATGTAAACCTTCATGTTTATATATCAGCAATGAAATTAATTTAGGAGTTAAGGAAATAAGGCTTTAACTTTGAGGAAATGGTCATCCCACGGATATGCTTGAAAACTTAACGATTTTTTTGTAGCTTAAGCATTTTTGCTTATTTAGTCAAAGATTAATAAATATTTTATCCTATATTTCCTTAAAAAGTAGTGCAAAAAGTTGTAAGGAACATTTTAGCCTTATATATTGTTTTAATATAGTTTGTTTTCCTTTGTATTCAATTTGTACTTTGTAGTTCACTTTGATTTTTTTATATAACTCATTTCTTATATAGTTCTGTTGATTTAGGTCCCCAAAAATTTGCGTATTTTCTAGGTAGCTTTTCCAGACAAATTTCTACTTTAATTTTTTTATAGTCATAAATCATTGGAGTACTTGGAAACAGTAAATACTTTTGTGTTTCAATAGACAAAGTATCTCTGTGTATGCTATTTTAGAAAAAGCAGAGAAATTTCAAAATCTTTTTGCTTAACTTTCCAGCAGGTGAACTTATTTTAATCTAAAATATCAATTATGAAATAACAGGGCATGAAATTGACATTTCTTCAGAAATAGACACAATAAATCTTAGAATAAGGAATCAGTCTTTAAATAGAACAGTACATGATGAATATTTGGGGATTCAGCTCATCATACTTTCAAGAAATCAACAAAATGAACTTTGCCAAGTCAATTTCCCATTCAAATTTATGGTTGTTTTGTAGGATGATTTCATTCTTATATCTTTCAGTGACAATTTTATTTTGCCAAGTAACCTGTTTTCCACATAACACTTTCTTTGGTATTATAACATCTGACAGAAAAATCTAAACATATGTGTCCTCCAGGAAGCTCTGCTGACCAGAGAAGTTGGTCATTGTATTTCTTTCATGTGCTGGCTGGCTAGTTATATATCAATTTGACACAAGCTAGAGTTGTATGAAACGAGGGAACCTCAATCGAGAAAATGCCTCCACAAGATCCATAGGGCATTTTCTTAATTAGTAATTGATGGGGGAAGTCCCAACCCCTTATGGGTTGTGCGATGGTGGTCCTGGATTCTATAAGAGAGAAGGACAAGAAAGCCACATGCAACAAGGCAAAATGTAGCACGCCTCCATGGTCTCTCGGTCAACTCCTTCCTCCGGGTTCCTGCACCACTTGTTCTTGTGTTGAGTTCCTTCAATGGTGAACTAAGATGCGGAAGTGTAACCCAAAGGAATACTTTCATCCCCAACTTTCATTTGGTCATTATTTTTTTATCACAGCAATGGAAACTCTAAGTAGGACATACACTAACACTTTTTCCTTGACGCGATATTTCTTCAGAGAATTTGCTATCATGCATATGGAAGGTCTAACCTCTCATTGATAACTCTTCCCCTCCCTCTCTGTGTATATGTGGGTATACATATGTGACCACGTGTAACAAGTCTGTTCAAAGTCAAGTTCAGGTGTTGCTTCTCAGGCACCACCTATCAGCCTTGGTTTTTGAGACAGCATCTCTCATTGGAACCTGTTGTTTGCTAACCATGAGGCTGACTGGCCAGTGAGCCTCATGCATGTGTCCATCCCCAACTTCTGTTACAGAACGTGACACCTATATAACTTTGGCATTCATTTTACAAAAAAAATCACACATACACATAATGTGTTTAGATAGAATCCACTCACTCATTTCCTTGCCTCTGGGTCTGTCCCAAGATCCCACTACTTTCTTCTTCCAACTTCTTGTTGTTCTCCACTGTATTTTTTCAGTTGACTAAATTCATTTAGACCTATTTGTCTATGTGTGGAGATAGGACCATCCAACAAAGTTTGAATTGCCTTTCTGGAGGCACATTTCTCAAGAAAATAACTCTTCCTTGTATAGCTAGTATTTTTATGAGTGTTCCAGATCTCCAACTTGCTTCCTCATGCTTGCCAGCAAGCACAGAATTTACAGCCTTATCTCCCTGGAATTCAGTGTACTGACTATCTCCCTAGACTCTCATCAAAGAAGCTTAGGAGCAATGCCACCCGAGGTTCGGAGCACACTGTACAACGCCTCAAAACACCAGTGACCAAATGAGGGGATATGTAATGACTACTTGGGAAGAAAGTGCTCCCTGGCCTCCTGAAGGCTGTAAGATTGCTGCTGGGAACAGGAACTTGTCTTGCTGTAGTAGTGTCCACAGGCTTGCCTACAGATGGTAGATCTTGGTGAATTCTGAAGGACTCTGCCAAATCAGTGTGTTAGCCCAACCACGGGTGACCAACACAGCATGGGGCAGGCAGCAGAAACAGCAAAAACCAGACAAAACACTTGAGTGATAATTGAGTGATAGTGGCACCAGACTTTGCACAGTGTTTTTTTTTTTTTTTTTTTTTTTTTTTTTTTTTTTTCACCAGAAATGTTCCTTTGAGTACTGTATGGATGACGTGCAGTTATTGGATCTGTTTAGAGGTAGTCAGAAACAGAGACACTTGACTGGAAAGAAGACAATCAAAAGGAATTTTTGTTTTCTTCTAAATTTAAATTAACTTCCTTCAACCACACCTGGAATATTTTATTTTTGACTTTCAATTCATAGATTGTTTCTTTGCAAGTTCCTATTGTCAACATTTTTAAAACAGAAAAAAAAATATGCATGCGTTCTTTCTGTGTCATGAAAGGTGTTGATCCCGCAGAGATGGCTTGCAATGCATTTTGGGTTCTTTCTTCCTACTCTTTGTTGTTGTTGTTGTTTTTGAAACTGTCAAGCTGAACACAATTATGAACAACTGGAAGATTTTCTTGGTTTTGTTCTGTCCTACTCTTTCTTGACTGCCTGTAAGCAAACTGTTTTTTTTTTTCTTTAAATATAAAATAATGCCTTCAAGCTAATAACTTGTTTTTCAGTCTATCTCTTATTCAGGCATGATTGTTGATACAATATCCTCATAACACATTGATGACCAGAAAGCTGAATCATAAAGTTATCCAGTCACTGTAGGCAGTATAAGCATATATGAAGAAATAAAATCCTGGCCTCATAGCTCCGTGTTACCAATTTAATAACATGTGACTAATTTGGTCTTCTATTCACTCAGTCCCGTATTCATTCATTTGTTTTCATTAAGCACTTGATGTATGTTTGCTATCTTTCAAAATATTCAGGAAATTAAACATCATAAACAGAAAAAAAAAGACCAGTCTTTGAGGAAATAGCTCAGTGACAGAGTGCTTGCCTAGCATGCTCAAAGCCTGGGTTCAATTCCCAGTAAAACAGTAACACCACACACACACACACACACACACACACACACACACACACACACTTTTTAATTAGTGATTTTGGGATCTTCTTTGTGATCAAATTACCTTCTATAGTTTAATATTCCTGTCTAAATTTGTCTAAATATGTCTATTTGTACTGTATTCTATTTTAGCTTAACTTTGTACCTAAAAAGAGAATGGGCATGGTTTCTAATTAGAGTAAGATTGCATCTACCTGTATGGATGGTTACTAGGGAAACAATTTCTTAAAAAATTAGTCTACTACATACTAGTAGTTGGTGTGTGTGTATGTTACTAGGTCTTGAGCCGAAGGTCTTACAGAAGGTATGCACATACTCTCCTGTTGACCTTATTTTATTTTAATTTTGAGACAGTACCTTGTTAAGTTGATCTAACTGCCCTTGAACTCTATATATAGCTCAAGTTGGCCTTGTGGTACTGGCAGTCTGTTTGTGTTGTTTTTTTTTTTTAACTATTTTATTTTGTGTGTCTTATATTTCTTTCTCCCTACTCCACCCCAATCCATTCCAACACCCCAACACCAGGTAGGAGAGAGGAAAGGTTAGTGGGAAGACGGGGTGCAGTTTTCTTCAGCTACTTCTTGCTGGTTAGAGTCATTGGGTTCATTGTGGAAGGTCCAATGTTTGTTTCAGGAAATCTCCAACTTCTTGTTATCAAACTGTACCAACAGCAACCAGGAGCAGTCGGGGAGGAGAGGAAGCACCAACAGCCTTCTTCTTTCTTGGAGCCCTCTCCCCAACACTCTCTGCCTCTGGCCTTTATTCCCTGTCAGAGTCCTCAGAATTAAACTATCAGCAGCTGGCAAAGAGCCTCTCTCACAGCCCGTACCAGGCAAAATACATTGCCGCTACAGACAATCTGAATCAGTCCTATATCCCATACCTGGGATCAAAACAAACATGTTTACATCCACAGCAGCAGTCTGTCTGTCTCAGTCTCTCATGTATTGAGATTAAAGTTGTGAACCACCACATCTAGCTTGTAAAGGAAGTTCAGTTTCAATAAACCACCAGTCAAATAGCCTAAAGTTCACATCATGAGTGGCTGTGTGGGACAAGGCCACACAAAGTCAATAAGGGGACTTGTTCTCACAGGACATGTACTATACATATAAAGATACACAAATTCAGAATTGCTACAAACTAAGAAAAACATATACACTTCCTCTCATTTATGTGTGGAAGACACAAAAGTTGCCTTCAAAGAAGTAGAGGACAGAAGAGTGACCTATAGCACTAAGGGAAGGTCTTAAGGTGGTAGAAGAGGAAGATTGGATAACAGCTATCAAAGAGAGTTGAGAAGAATGTGTTTTCATATAGTGCATATACAGTTCAAAAGAACTCAAGTATCTTCTAAAGTACCACAAAAAAGTGAAATTAGAAGAAACACAAAGAATGAGAATGTTAACAATTATATTTACTACAAATTGATCATTATACATTAAATGCATGAACCAAATTCTCAGTGGCCCAAAGATGTGTGCAGTGACTAATGTCATCTAAAAATCCAAATGAGAAGATAGAAATTAAAGTAGAATTAACACTGACCAAATCTTGATGCCCTCTGTATGTAGGGACAATGTCCTTCCATATAAAGCCTTTATGTTGGTAAAATGTTGAAATCTCAGTTCCCGGTTTGTTCAAAAATGTCTCTCCTAAACTTTAATTCTCCATGAAATCCATTGTCACAACAACTTGGGGTTATTATGCATTCATCACTGATGGGCATTTCAGTTGTTTGTACTTTGGGGGTATTTTGAACACCTGTGTATATATGTTTGCATATACATAAATTTTACCTTTCTTGCAAACTTAACTAGGAGTCAGATTCCAGGGTCATGTGAAGGGGCTGTGTTTGAGCTCTTGAGTTTGGAAGCTGCCAGACTCTTTTTCAATGTGGCTACAGTTTGGCATTTAGAAAATGCTTTATGTACATTACCTCCATGTCAGCTTTTTGAAGAATTGCCTGGAAAAATAATTTTGAAATATTGAATAGCATTTCATATTCTGCTTTCTATATTCTGATAGTATCTCCAGAGAATATGAGATTAAAGTCAAGAATGGAAATAGGTGCCTTCTCGTCCCAGTCCCATTGCCAACAAAAATGAGTATGTCTGATATCAGGCTTCTCTTTAATGCAATTTATACATCTGCCAAATCAGAATAATGCTGCACTCTACAGGATTATCTTAATAATAATGCAATATATTTGAAATATAAATGTTTAGTGCAATTGTAGGGTTCCCCTGTTACTGTTGCATCTATTTAATGAAACTTACAGAACTTTTACTTCTGTTTGAAAATTCTTTGCTGCTTATTCTCTTAATATTTTTAAGTTTCCCATATCAGATCTCCCAGACCTCAATGTGAATATTTGTAATTAATCAAGCACAATGACAGGAGTCATTTTTGGATAAAAACACGGTGAAGTGAACTGAGAGTCATATTAATCCTAACTGCTTTCTGGGGAAGATTTCAATGCAGCCTTTGCTTGACAGCACTGTTTCAGGGGCCTCTCTGACTCACTTCCAGCTGAGCGTAGTTGAGAGAACCTGACATGGAGTAAGACAATGGACGTGGGGTGGCCAAGACCTGATAGATGGAAGTCAGTGCACCTGCCAACAAGTTGTCTTTCCACATTCTCTGGAGAAGCCAGGCTAGGGCAAAAACTGAGGTGAAAGTGTGAGTCACCTTTGGAGGGCTGGGCTTTTTAAAGCGGCTACGTTACTTTTTGAGATGGCAAATGGGAGAGAACACATCCTGAAGGGTATGTTATTTCTATGATTAAAAAAAAAGCAGAATCAGGAGAGAAGAGTCATTGTTCAGCCCTGGTTTGAATTACAGTACACCTTTAATTATCAGCCTTTCTTCCTCTTTATTTTAATATTTTATTAATCCTGTTCCTCAAAATATCTTCTTTCATTTGCAACCACTAGACAAATAAAATGGGACAATTTGTTTCCTTTTGTGCCTAGTAGACAGTGTTCCCTTAACACTGTGGGTCAACATGACCTTAACTTTCATTTTATTATGATTTATACAATGGCGTTTTATGAGTTCCTTCTATTCCTTTGTGTTTATATAACTTTTAATAATCATTCACTGTAGTTCAGTGGACCTTAACTCCTGTTTGCATAGGATCAAATTAAGAATCCTTAGTAATTGTTTTCTTATATTTCTTAAGAACTGAAATTAAAACAACAACAACAACAACAACAACAACAACAACAACAAAAACATTAGGGAGTAAAGGTGGAAAGTGAAGGAGTTAATTCTCAACTAGTAGCATCAGCGTGGACTCACTAGTCACCTTAACGCTAAATAACAAAGCAATGCATATTCTAATGTTGCCAAGAAATAAGATGAACTGAATTAAGCTGAGGCTGAGGTTCATGGAGATACATACTAAGAAGAGTGACACGCTTCATGGATTTTTTTTATTTGAGTCTTATTTACTTCACTGGTTCTCAAGCTGAGTTCCTGGGATCAGTAGCAGCCTAACCTAAGCACGTGGTGGGAGCGCACACTCTCAGGTCCCACTCACACCTCTGGAATTGTCCTTGAGGCTGTGGTTCAGCCACCTCTGCACCAGCTATTCCATTGGGAACATGATGTTTGGCCACCAGTGCTCAGCTCATTGCTTCCCAAACCGGCTCTAACGAACAGTCATCTGGAGAACTTTTGAATGGATACGTTCATAGGTTCAACTGGCTACCACTTAAATGAGAGTGTCTGGAATGATATGTGCAGAGATTGGTGTCTTTATAGGCCCCTCAAGTGACCCTAGCAATCAGTCAAGGCAGGTTAAGATAGACTATGTCTCAATCCTGTTTGCACATTATAGTCACCGGGCTGACTTAAAAATATGCTAGTGTCACATGAAACACTCCACCCTTACCCCCAATGAATGAGAACATCTTCCACTACTTCAAGTCCCCAAGTTTTACCATTATCACTCCCTTCAACCCTTAAGAAACTCCATGCCCCCATTTTCTGTATCTGATGCTACCCTGCATAGACAGCAGACACAGGAACCAGAGTAAAGGACTGTGCCACATGTCGCTCTGCAGAAAAAGCTCTAAATTTCTTTTTAAAAACTACATTTCTGTATTTCAAAAACTTTCTCAGATGAATGCAACTGTCTGCTGTCCCCTTATCGCCTGACCTATTCTATATAGATCCTCTAAGCACCCTGCAGCTGCAATCATCTAATCACCTCAGTGGTCTTATATGAAAAATCCTCTTGTTATAACGTAGCACTGCTCATCAAGCTAAGTGGAGTCCATGCTCCAGGGTCCAGATGGTATTTCAGTTCTGCCTTGCAATGTTGGTTACTCTTAAGGGTCCTCTGAGACCTGATGTTCTCTGGTCCTATATTCTCAAGCCTTTTCCTCCCCTGCCTGCCTTAATGCTTGTAAGATGCTTATTGTAAAAAGTACTTTGACTGCTGTGATCATGCTTTCTCTGGATAAGAGTCTGGTTGTATGTGTGTGTTTGTGTATGTATGTGTGTGGCTCCATTTGTGTCTACTTCTCACCTAATGTCACCTGCATGATGACAAGTGTTCACATTCTCCTCCAGGCCTAACTTCATACTGGGCAGTGTGTTACAGGTTTATCGCAGAGTACTTAATTCTAGGATATAAGTATCATTGTTATCTGAACCTCAGATAATGTAAGAGGTTTAGACAAGCCAGATTTCTCAAATTAAACAGGTACCAAGATGGATTCAGGATCTCCTTCGATGCAGAATTCATAATCTTTCCATGACATATTGGAGTTTTCCATCACATTTGAAAAAATCTTTAAGGCTATATTAAATCTGTGGACAGTTCAAAGCAAGACACTTCTTTCATAGTGGCATTTTATAATTTTCTTGGGCAGAGAGCAGCAGCAATCAAGACAGAAAAACATGTGAATTTTATTAATAGAATAATGTTCTGCAAAATAGAAATAGCTAATACTGATGGCTGTGGCAAGTTGCCAGGGTGTAAGGAATCTTAAAAAAAAAAAAAAATCCTAGAAGCTGAATCAAGCCAAGACCCTGGGCTGCCTAAATGATACATTTAAAAAACACAAGAAGATGGAAAAAAAACACAAAAGGAAGAAGCTTATTGAGGTTAATTACAGAACAATTGCTCAGGAAAGAGGCAATGAGGACAAGGACGCCTGACATGTAGCATACATTGAGAGCTGGATGGAACAGACGGGAGACACCCTTCAAGTACAGCTCATGATTTAAGAGCACGTTACCCTTGACTTCTCTAAATGTCAGGGTCAGCTTTGAACTCGGACATCTTGAGTCCCTTGCTGAGAGCCTCATGGATAGTCTTACAAGTACTCTTCTGTAAGTATTCAGATTAATAAGCCTATGCATCGAAGCTTTGGTACTAGTCATTGTGTTCGGTGACATAAAATTGATGTGAAGAACATATCAGATAAATGATAAGCAATTACTGAATCTTACTTTATAAACAATTTATTATTTTATAAATATTTTCTGACTACGCTGTGGCAACCTTGTGTCCTAGCATGCTTTAGATTGCTGTGATAAAGACTGTAGCCAAAAGCAACATGGAGAGGAAAGGGTTTATTTTAGCTTATAGGTTACAGAGTCCATCACTAAGGGAAACCAAGGCAGGAACGCAAGGCAGGAGCCTGGAAGAAGAAACTAAAGCAGAGACCATGGAAGAATGCTGCTTATCTTATTGGCTTGCTCCTCATGAATCACTCAGTTTGCCTTTTATACAACCCAGGCCCACCTGCCCAAAGGTAGCACCACCCACAATAAGCCTCCCTTAAAAAAATCAAGAAGATGCCCACAAACTTGCCTAAAGACCAGCCTGGGATGGACATATTATCTCAGTTGTGGTTTATTTTTTTCAGATGGCTCCAGCTTGTGTCAAGTTGACAAAAACAACAGCAACCACAGCAAGACTAACCTGTCCACTCTGTAAAGCAGGTAGCAGTAGCATCCCTTGTAATGGTACGGAAACTGAGAAGTATGATTTTTCAGATCTCAACAGTCATGTGCTGCTATGAAGTGGCAATCCAGCATTTTGAATTCAGGTCTGCCTTTTCCCAGGATAGAGTAAATTGTGTGTGGTAATACACACTGCCCCACTTTAATGGCCACATCTGTTTGTTTCTCCTCCCTACAAAGTTATTGTGTGGGGGGAAAATCTCTAAGACAAAGGTTCTCAGTGCAGTAGCTCAGTATTCCAGACTGCTTTTCCCTGGAAGCATCCACAGTCTGCATGGACTTCCAAAGTAAAGACAATGTGGTCCCCTGTGCATTAGCTGATAGATGCATCATCTCAGAAGTGACACACAAACTCCATGTCCTTTCTTACTTTTCTGTTCAACAAGTCACGTGTTCACAGCTAACTTCAAAGAGATATTTTCTTGAAGACAGAAGAGAACCACACACTATGGAAAAACCACCATATTCTTTTTTGGAAAAATGCACATTGTTTCAGTTGAGGTTAATTTGATGGTTACTTGGTCTTAAAACATTTTTCAAAGAGAAAACATGTTGGAATTTTGTTCTAAATATGGAATAAACTCTTTATACAAAAGGCAAAGTCTATATGTCAAAAAAGAAGAAATAAAACCATTAACATCCCCTCTGACAATAGGCAAAGAGACACCTTGTTGGTGGTGTTATTCTTCTATCAGTCAGGACCAGAGCAGATGGCAGTCCTTTGTTCATCCTAGCTTGATGCCTGGTTCGGTAGCCAAAGCTATCTTATACCAAGGACTCATAAAAATCAAATAAAATCAAATGTAGGCAGTGCAGCATAGAAGGAGGAAGACAGACAGAAGCCTGAAGAAGGCCATGCCACCCACAGACCTCTCCTCCAGCTTGCATGGCACAAGTGGGCCATAGACACCCACTTTCCACCAGTCCACAAACATGGATGGATGATGTGGCTCAGGGGGCTGCCTGTTGCGTGACCAGTTTGCAGCAGGAGCCATCACCATGTGCGAGTGTGTGCTGGTCAGATGGGAGACAGAGAGAAGTAAAGCACCTTAAGCATTATGAAGAGAGATGGAACTGGAGAGGACTAACCTGTGGTGAGAGGTGAGCACTGCCACCGGAGGCGATAGTGAGGTCTGGTGAGCAGGCAGCAGCAGGGGTCTGTGTCCATGTTCATGGCTCATATTACTACTGGAAGACATAGCTACTGAACTACATGGAAGTCCATGTGCTGCGCGTAACTGGCTACGCCTCCCCCAGGCAGCACAGTGAAGGTTGCCTTGGTCAATGGGTAGAAGGTGAGCCAGCTCTGAGGACAGAAAGGTAGAGCTGGCCGTGCTACTCTGCTCTGAGGTGGTATGGGTGCTGGAACTATGCCGCTGCTTCTCCCCTCTCCCTGCTCTCACTATTTGCAGCATTTGGAAAAATTGGCCCTGGGGTCATAAGGCAAGGAGGTAGGGGGATGACATTAAATAAGACACTGGCCCTGCCCTCAGTGGCTGCAGGACTCTCCATCTCAGTACTCCCCAGCACAGTAGAGCTGGCCTTGGTGAGAAGGTGCAGGTGAGCCAGCCCTGAGGGCCGGAGAATGAAAGACCTGGCCTGACCACTCCTCTGGGATGCAATGGTGCCGGTGTAATCACCATCCCCCTGCCTCCTATCCCCCACCCCACAACCTGTAGGAGCTGGGAGAGGGGAATCTAGGATCATTCGAATGGGAGAGCTGGCCCTGCCCCTCACTGGCTGTAGCACTCAGGAAAGCAGGCCCTGGACTTTGCATGGGCAACACAGTGGCGCTGGCTCTGGAGGCTTGGGTGCAGGTGAGTCTGCCTGAGGGCATAAGAGCAGGAGAGATGGCCCTGCCTCCTGCTGCTGATGGCATTGGGTGGCCTAGCTGTAGCAGTGCTGGAGAACTCACCCTGGTGGTACATATAAGAGAGATGATCACCTCAGTTACCACCCAGGCCCAAATTCAGGGCTCTGAATTGGTCCACCCAAAAATCACTATCTGTGAACAATTGAGATGCATGAAAGGGCCAGTCCTACTGTTCAAAAGCTGTGGGATCTCCATGACATGGGGCAGCAATAGGATAACTGGGAGAAGTTCCATTGAGGTTCCAATATTGATTGTATCACAGAAGGCAGAGGTCTCAAAACAGACCAATGGCTCATTTCAATGAACATTTGTAAGGAGATATGTGTGGACAGAGGGATATACTGTGGGACACACTGTGACTTACTATAGTTTCTATGCTTTGTTGTTGTTTATGTGTGTATTTTCTGTGTGTGTGTTTATTTTGGGGGGGTTTACAAGGGCACAGGGTAGATATGAGGGGACAAGAAGATGAGTGGGACTGGGGTGCATGATGTGAAACTCACAAAGAATCAATAAAAGAGGGGCAAAGAATGTTGAAAAAAAACAAGAGAAAGGAAATTTTTGTCTGGGAAAATTATAAAAGGCATGAAGTGTTCATATTGGTTTTAGAAGATTGGGGTAAATTACATTGGAAGATATAAAGATGGAAGTTCTAGATGCAAAACAAAACAAAACAAAAACCAGGCATGAATGTGTAATAGGAGATTCTATGTCAGGTTACTGAAGACGTTGTCCCTCTCACCACAGGCAAACCAAGTGTCCCTTTAGCAGTGTTCTGAAGGGGCAGCTGTACCACTGGCTGCTAAGGCAGTGAGCTTTAAGAGGTCTCTGACCTGTGATTTATTACTCTGCATGGTTCTTGCTCTCACAGTGAGCCATTAGCATATTTTATCCCAGTCATGACAAAATGCATTTTAATAAATGATTTTGTTTGCTTTAAAGGGTCCTACTTTCACAAAGTGTTTACTATGAGTGAGGCTTAACAGAGAGCCCCTTCCCAAGCTATTTGCTCACATTGGGGTTTGGAGGCTACTAAAGGTTGGAGTTAAATCGTTAGGTAGCCCAGCAAGTGGAGGAGCTATGGGTAGGCAAAGGATGAATGTCTGACCAAGGCTACAAAAAGTAATGAAAGCTGTAGTACCTTCATTCTTGCGATATTTGAATAGAGCTCTGGGACTCCAAGTCAGCATTGGCCATCAAGTTACACATGATGATGCACCCTCTGAAAGTACACCCAACTGCTCCAAAGTTTTTTTTCCAATGCTCAGGGATGCCTGGGAGAAGCTGCCAGTTGTGTGACTGGAAACAGCCAGAACATCCCAAAAAAATGATGTTGAGTCTCCTGAACGTCCTGCAAAATTATCATTTTGGGATGATAATTTTCAGAAAGAGCAAAGCTCCCATGAGTTAACCATTACCCCCCCCTCTGCTTTATTCAGGCAGTCTGTCTTTGTTCCGTCTCTCAACCTCACCTAACCTTAGAACCTCAGTATCTCACTATTTGCCCTTCATATCTCATCCCGCAGAAAGTTGCTGGAATTGCACAGGCTTGTTTTATTTAGTCTCATATAGTGCCTTCGGAGAAAACAGAAATCCTGCAAGCTTATTCACAAACAGTCCTCGCTCTTCCCCACTACAAGCAAAACCTGTTTCATTTCTTATTCTTACTCAGTATTTGTTAGCATAGTCAATAGTTTTAGCACATATGCATGGTGTTCAAATAATTCACAACATCATTTTTTTCTTTTTTCAGGCTTCACCTAAATGGTGTCATAGACTATGTATCATAATGAATTTTCCTTTTACCCCCAAACAATGTTTTTGATTTGGCTGTCTTAGCAGAAAGTATATTCAAATTCATTGAAGTTTTGATTCACAGGCTCATTTTCAGTGACGAGAGTTTTTATTTTTTCCCTCCACTGATTCGAATATCATTTATTCATACTATAAATATTTTCAGAGAACCTAGCAGTAGTTGGCAAACTCCTAGGCACATAGTGGTAAATGAATGATTTAAAGGCATTCTCTTAAATATCTGATCTCACAAGGCTTAACAATTTTGACAATGGAGAGACAGACCACATATGAATGAATTGTATGTGTATATTAGCTACTAAGTGAAGTGACATAACGTGTTAAGGAGAAAAATGAGATGAAAGTAGAGCCCGTTTATTGTCAGATTTGCAATTGTTATCCTAATGTTCAGAAATGCCTCACAAATATTAATAAGTATTTATATTATATTAATGAGTTTGAGCATATTTTAGGGAGTTTGAAGATAGATACGTATATATGTATTTGTATAAATATATGTATAATAGTGTGTTTGAAGATAAATATTAGTGAGTTTGAAGATATTTGTCTATCTATCTACAGATATAGACATAGACATAAACAGAACTAGATCCAGATAGGTAAGTATAGTGTTTGATGAGAGGCATTGTGGGTCTTTAGAAAAGCACATTTTGCTCAAATTTAAAAACAAATGAAAGAGAAAAATGCATGTTCAAATTCACATGGCACCAGTGTCCAGAAAGATGAGGTAGAAGAGTAAGGTAGAACAGTTTAAGACAGCTCAAATAGACATCAAATTGAAAAAAAAAATAATAAGTAAATAAAATAAAAAAACACTGTAAAAAAGGTTGGCTTTTGTTCAAGATAGATGGGAGGCTTCTATACTTCAAACCAGTGAGTAATAGGAAACGAGTGGCCACATCTCATAGGTACATGTGCCCAGAACAGACTATAGTATGGCTGCAGTAAGATCATGGGGACCACTGTGGAGCTGAGGTGAGATATGATGCCGTTGTGGTTCTGAGCGGTTAAGTGTGGAGGTAATCAGAGAGTGAGCATGGAGGAACCAGGTTTAGCACGAAAGGGAGAATTGTTATTTGGAACTTTCACGTGGACAACTAAATGCGTTCAAAGAAGAACTGTAAAGCTAGAAATATAAACTTCGAGGTCATCAAGATATGGAGGGTAGACTTATATCCTGATCACAGATAATTTCACCACAGTATATTTGGCTGAAAGGAAAGTTGAAGACTGACAACTCCAGTGTGTGGATGCCTGTTCTATGCCTGAATGTTGGTCCAGGGGCAGATTTTATAAAGTTAATTGCTTTGTTTTGTTTTTCATCCCATAATAAGATACTGATAGAGGTCTTAGTCACATGACTTCAACCATGTAAAATGCTAGGTTTGACTCTTGAAAATAAGTCAAGGTCCCAAGCAATATAGTAATATTTTTCAAGCCTATCCCATCCTCCTGATCTATGAGTCTGATTTGCATTCTACTGATCCAGATCCTACAAATAGTTACTTTAGAAGTCCAGAACACTTGCCTGCACACAGCTTTAGCTCCATTTATCACTTATAGTTCTACATACACACGCGCACCCCCCCAAACACAGAAATATTTATTTTGATTGGGAAGCCTTTATTTATGTGTGAATTTGAATCAAAGAGGTGTGTCAAAAATTATTTTGTTTAACCACCTTTATTTTGTGGTTTCCAGTCTTTCTGTATTCTTTCAGGAATGTTAGCTCTGCTGCCTTTCCCCTTCTCAGTAAACATTTTTTCTGTCATTGGCTCTGTTTCACCAATCTGTCCTGAACTCAGGTGTCGTTGTTTTTACAGCAAACACTCTGACCCACTGAGCCATCACCTTACTCTCCCAGTATTCTTTCATGGTACCACATTGGCAGGAATTGAGAACTGCATTCTGATAAGTGACAGTCTGATACCATACAAATTATATAAATAAATAAATATATATATTCTTGATAAGATAAGACAAAACTAGTTATGTAAAAACATCTAGCTTTGTTTTGGGAGTGTGGATTTAGTGTTCGATTTAGCATAAACGTGGTTTTGTTTATGAAACATTGATCTTAAAAGCAAATAAGGACATTAACAAATAGCCTGCCTCAAAAGCAGCTCAGGCTAAAATAATGTAATTACTTGTGGTTAATGGCAGTCTATTTGCACACACTGTAAGATTTTGGAAGATAGCTTCTCAGAAGTCAATGGCCTCCTGCCATCTCTTCCTCATCTCTCCCTGGCTCTATAAATGCTTTGGGGTCTAGCCTGCCATAAACCTTCAGTGTGTGAGACTGTTATTCTTTCTTTGACAGAGAAGATAATCACGTTGATATTCCTGCAACCATATATCTACAAACCTGATCTCAAAAAATATAACAACAAAATTGGTTTTTATAGTCTCAAAGAATAAAGAAGGAGATGGGGCAAAACTAAAAAAAACGTGAAGGCAACTAGTAGCAAAACTATTCTTGTACAATGTAGAATTGCATTTCCTAGTCAAAGCTCAAATCCTACCATCTTTACCTAAATTAAATATTATTATTAATTTAGTTTGGATTAAATAGACTCTTGAACTTTAATAGAAACCTACCAGGATGGTTATTTCATTATTTCAAAGTCAGAGGATGAAATCCTGGACAAATATTTACCATATAAATGTAACTAAACATGCTTTGTATAAAAACAATAAAACCAAAACCATTCTTCTAATATGAAATTGCATAAGAATATTTACTTAATTCTCAGCTAACTTCTGGATTCTGGAACAAGAAGATGTGCTGAACATAACATTCTTTCTAACGCCAACTATCTAAATTGGCTGCGTGTGAAAAGGGTGGGCAGCCTCAGCCAACAGGCTGGCTTTATGAGATTTCTATTCCAAAACAGGCCTCTGTCACTCCCTTCTCCTTTCGAACAGATTATTAAAACCTGTAAGTCTCTATCAACACATCTGCAAACAATTATTTCTCTTTAAGATTCCTGACAGCATCCAGGTGGGTAATAAATACTTTGAAATGCCTAACCAGAGTTCTTAGCACTCACGAAAGGATCAATCCATGCATATGTATAAATGAGTGCATGGATGGTACAAAGGAAGTTTGTTCTAATTTTAGAAGACATTTTGAAAAAGAACATGAAATGTAACGTATGGATTTTGTGGCTTTCCCTTTTGTTTCATTGTTTGGTGATTTTAAATGTGTATACAAGATTTACTCTATAACTTGACAATTTTCTTTCTGTGAGTGATAAGCAACAGAGAGATTGATATTCTGTTGGTCTTTATATTAGTATCCTCTTGACTCCAGTAAGAAATTACCACAAGTTAGATGATTTAAAAATGACTGAAATTTGCTGTAAGGTCCTGGTGGCAGATGTTCCAAATCAGGATAGGACCATGCTTCTCCCCTCTGGGGGCTCCTTGCCTCTTTCAGGTTTGGGTAGCTGATGGCACCCCTTGACTTGAGTCCACACTGGTATATTCGCCTCCTTCATAGTCACATTGACCCTTCTCTTCCTTTTCTGTCATTTATCGTTATGCCTCTGTCTTCTAATGATCCTTGAATCTAGGACCCACTAAATCACATAGGATCATGCTCTTTAATGATCCTTAATTTAATTAGATTTATAAAAACACTTTTTATCCTCCCTCCCATCCCATTGGTACTGAGGATTGAACCTAGTACCTGTTACAGCATGGTAAATACTCTGTCAGTAAGCTATATCCCTGCCCTTTCTAATTTTTTCAACTTTGGGATAGTTTCAGCAAGTTGCCCAGACTAGCATGAATCCTCTTGCAGTCCAAGATGGCTAGAACACAGCACCTTCCTGCCTCAGCCTTCTCCGTAGATAGGAACACCAGACCCAGCTGCATCTCTCATCTCTCTCTTTTTTTTTCTTTAACATTCACACACCCCAGAAATTTGGACATGAACAGGACATACTCTTTCTAGTGTGGTGGTCATTATACCAATTAAGTGTGGTGGTCTTCAGAGTTTAGATATAGGCTCTTGTCAACCAGAATCATAAATTGAATGTGAGTTTGAATTCACAGTCTACTGGCAACTATGAAAGCATGATTATCATATAATTTGTGCTTAGTAGAATAGTCTGCAACATGCCAAGGGGGGGAGAGAAATGATAAACTGGTAAGTCAAGTCAGGACAGCTCAGAAAAGGAGATTGATGGAAACAACCATTTAAATTGAATCATGGCAAACAAGAGTTTGCCTAAAAGGAATAGCATGGCCATTCAAGTTTCAGGAAATATCAAAAAGTACTAGAGTTTTAAAAGATGCACCATATTGTATGATGTTAGAAAGGCTTGATAGAATGAGAGGGGCTTGATTGGAAGAGTTTGGGGCAGTAAAGTAAACTTTGACGTAAGGTGGTTTAGTGCCTGCAGAGTAAACATGAGCGCAGGAGTTCAGATCCCCTACACTCACATAGAAACTGGATGTGGTGGTGTGCATTTGTGACTGCATCACTGGAGTGGAGACAAGCTGATCCTAGTTCAGAAAATTGGTGAGCTCCATGTTCAGAGAAAAGACCTGTCTCCGAAAGTATGAAGGGTAGGGAGAAGTGGAAGAAAACTTCTTGCCTCCATTTACACACACATGCACGGATGAGAACCTTCACATGTAAAGACTTTTAAATAAATCTGTAGTCAACTGAGAACTGAGTGTGTGTGTGTGTGTGTGTGTGTGTGTGTAAATATATGTAGCAGAGGAGTGATAATACAGAGATTAGAATGGGCTCAGGGCACAATGAACACTATTAACCAGGCAAAAGGCTTTTATATTTAGTTCCAGGAGATGTGAAGCTTTGATAGTGAGAATACAGAGGAAGCTCTACCAAACAGGCATTTCTAGGGTTATACTCCTAAGTACATATAACGAGAGGCCTCTGATTTGGGCAATTGATTAACACTACTATAGGGGGAAATGATGCTGGCTGGGTGTTGTAGCTCATGACAAAAATCATGAACCTGTGAGACAGAGGCAGAGGATCACTAAAAGTGTGACTTCTTCCTGGTCCATCTGACATTCCAGGCCACTCAGAGCTACATTGAAATGCCTCGTCTCTAAACAAGAGATAGAATTAGACAGAGACAAACAGGCCGACAGACAGATAGACAGACAGAGAGAGAGTGCACTCTTAATGAATGCTCAAAGTACACACTGCTTGCTATTCATTATTAAGGTCTTTATGCTCTTACATACTTCCACCTCATGGTACCTGATGACTTTTCCTTTTCTTTTTGTTTTTTTTAAATTTTTTTTCTTTATATATACTGGATATGAGTCCTCTGTCAGATAAAGGGTTGGTGAAGATTCTTTCCCAATCTGTAGGCAGTCACTTTGTTTTGATGACGGTGTCCTTTGCTTTACAGAAGCTTTTCAGTTCCATGAGGTCCCATTTATTGATTGTTGCTCTTAGAGCCTGTGCTGTTCTGTGGTGTTCTGTTCAGAAAGTTGTCTCCTGTACCAATGAGTTCTAGGGTATTTCCCACTTTTTTTTCTAACAGATTTAGTGTGTCTGGTTTTATGTTGAGGTCTTTGATCCACTTACACTTTAGTTTTGTGCAGGGTGATAAGTATGGATCTATTTTTATTTTTCTACATGTAGACATCCAGTTAGACCAGCACCATTTGTTGAAGATGCTCTCTTTTTTCCATTGTATGGTTTTGGCATCTTTGTCAAAAATCAGGTGTCCATAAGTTTGTGGGTTTATTTCTGGGTCCTCTGTTCGGTTCCATTGATCCACCATTCTATTTCTATGCCAGTACCATGCAGTTTTTAAAACTGTTGCTCTATAGTACAACTTAAGATCAGGGATGGAGATACCTCCAGAAGATCTTTTATTGTAGAGGATTGTTTTAGCAATTCTGGGTTTCTTGTTATTCCATATGAAGTTGAGAATTTTTTTTTCCAGGTCTGTAAAGAATTGTGTTGGTAATTTGATGGGCATTGCATTGAATCTGTAGATTGCTTTTGGTAAGATGGCCATTTTTACTATGTTAATCTTGCCAAGCCATGAGCATGGGAGATCTTTCCATCTTCTCATATCTTCTTCTAATTCTTTCTTCAGAGATTTGAAATTTTTTTCATACAAGTCTTTGACTTCCTTGGTTAGAGTTACTCCGAGGACCTTATGTCATTTGTGGCTATTGTGAAGGGTGTTGTTTCCCTAATTTCTTTCTCAGCCCTTTTGTCTTTTGTATACAGGAGGGCTACTGATTTTTTGTATATATAAAGAACTAAAGAAGCTGAAAAGCAGCAAACCAAGTAATCCACTTAAAAAATGGGGAACAGAGCTAAACAGAGAATTCTCTGTAGAGGAATACCGAATGGCAGAGAAGCACTTAAAGAAATGCTCAACCTCACTAGCCATTAGGGAAATGCAAATCAAAACAACGCTGAGATTTCACCTTACACCCATGAGAATGGCCAAGATCAAAAACTCAAGTGACAACATATGCTGGAGAGGTTGTGGAGAAAGGGAACCCTTCTCCACTGCTGGAGGGAATGTAAACTTGTACAACCACTCTGGAAATCAATCTGGCGCTTTCTCAGACAACTAGGAATAGCACTTCCTCAAGATCCAGCCATACCACTACTGGGCATATATCCAAATGAGGCTCAAGAACACAAAAAGGACATTTGCTCAACCATGTTTGTAGAAGATTTATTTGTAATAGCCAGAAGCTGGAAACAACCCAGATGCCCCTCAACTGAAGAATGGATGCAGAAATTGTGGTACATCTACACAATGGAATATTACTCAGCAATGAAAAATAAGGAAATCATGAAATTTGCAGGTAAATGGTGGGATCTGGAAAGGATCATTCTGAGTGAGTTGTCCCAGAAGCAAAAAGACACACATGGTATATACTCACTCATATAGACATACAACATAGGACAAACCCACTAAAACCTGTGCATCTAAAGAAACTAAGCAAGAGAGAGGACCCTAACAAAAATGTCCAATCCCCATCCAGAAAGGCAAAGAGGATGGACATCAGAAGAAGAAGAAAACAGGAAACAACCTAGGATCCTACCACAGAGGGCCTTTGAAAGCCTCTGCCCTTCAGACTATCAACGCAGATGCTGAGCCTGATGGGCAACTCTTGGGCAGAGTGAACGGAATTTTAGGTAAGAACTGGGAAATAGTAAGAGCTGGAGAGGACAGGGTCTCCACAAGGAGAGCAACAGAACAAGAAAATATGAACACAGGGAACTTCCCAGAGACTCATACTCCAACCAAGGACTATTCATGGAGATAACCCAGAACCCCTGCACAGATGTAGCCCAGGGCAGTTCAGAGTCCAATTGCGTTACATAGTAATGTGAAGAGGGACTGCCTCTGACATAATCTGATTGGCCTGCTCTTTGATCACCTCCCTCTGGGGGGGAGCAGCCTTACCAGGCCATAGTAGAGGACAATGCAGCCACTTTTGATGTGAACTGATAGACTAAGATCAAAAAGGAGAGGAGAACCTCCCCTATCAGTGGACTTGGGGAGTGGCATGCAAGCAGAGGGAGGAGGGAGGGTGGGATTGGGAGGGGAGGAGGGAGGGGCTTATGGGGGGATGCAGAATGAATAAAGTGTAATTGATGAAAAATTTAAAAAATTTTTTTTTCTATTTGAATACTCCTTGGCATGAAAGAGTATTTCACCCCCTCCTCCCGAATTACCTAACTAAAGGATCACCTGCTCACTTTGCAGTTCTACCTCTTTCAGAAAGTTATCTGAAATTTAGTTTAGACCTGTCATGTCTAGCTCTTAAGCTAGCTACACTGCGTGTTTCTTCGTGTGGGTATACATGTGCCTATGGGTGTTTCTCTCTCTCTCTCGTGTGTGCATGTATGTGTGGTATGAAAAATAGAAATCAACCTCAAGCATCTTTCCTCAGGTTCGATTTACCTTATTTTGTTAATGTTTTTAAGGAAATATGTGTCTTTCTGTGTATATTAGAAGAGGGGTGGGTCTGACAATGAAAATTAGCTAAAGCTGGAGAATCTCTTTACACCGTGCAACACTAGTAAATATGTGTGAGTCTACTGTTAGGACCAATGAAATGATGAGCACAGATTTTATATGAAAGAGTTTTATTAGATGGCGATGAAGAGAGAAGGAGAAAAAGAGACATGATAGAGGGAAGGGGGAGCCCTAACAGAGAAAGGGGAGAGAGTAAGATGGCAAGAGGGCAAGAGGGCAAGAAGGCAAGAGGGCAAGAGGGCAAGAGGGCAAGAGAGCAACAAAGTGGTGGTTGATCCTTTTTTAAATTTAATTTAATTTTATTTTATTTTTAATTTTTATTTTTTCTTATCAGTTACATTCTATTAACTCTGTATCCCAGCTGTATTCCCATCCCTCATTCCCTCCCAATCCTACCCTCCCTCCCTCATCTCTTCCCTGTCCCTTTCCAAGTCCACTGATAGGGGAGATCCTCCCTATTCATCTGATCTTATTTTATCAGGTATCTTCAGGACTGGCTGCAAAGTCCTCCTCTGTGGCCTAATAGAACTGCTCCTCCCTTGGGGGGGGGGGTAAAAAAGCCAGCCATTGAGTTCCTGTCAGAAATAGTCCCTGTTCCCCTTACTATGGTGGTTGATCCTTTTAAGGAGCAACTTAACCATTGCCTGCCAGGTGTAGCTACTGGGCTGGTGACACCTGATGACATAGGTTGCTAAGCAACCCAGAAACAGGCTGCCTAAATACTAATATTCTTCCCTTTATTTATAACTAAAAAATGAGAAGCTTGGGCTGATTTTCATGTAAGGCAAGTTAAATTATATAAATTTAGGTTCATTGGAAGCAGCTTGCCATGCAAGGGAGTAAGAGAGAGAGAAAAAAAAAATCAACAAAATGTCCAGACTACATGGTCAAGAGGAGGAGGAAAAGCCTCTGTCCTGGAAAGTTCAGGGTAGATGGTTGCCAGTAGATAATTGCCAGCCATGCAAGGCAGCAGGTAGGGACTGAGGAATGCTGGGAAAATCTGGAGCTACTTGTCCTGGGCCTGAAGCACACCATTCCAGCTTCTTGTTAATAATAACTGAATAATGGGCATAGATTCTATTCTGGCTCCTTCCTTCTGACAGTGGGGGGCGCTGTAGGGAGGTCAAAAGGCTGAAATGTTGGCCAAGTCCAGGAAGAACAGGCTGGTTTGAAGCTGCCCAGGGTCTATGAAAACATCTGGGAGGGAAAGTGCAGTCCCAGCTTGACGGAAGTCTGTGAGGTCAGACTGGGACACCTGTGGTAGCTGCCTTGGCACTGCTGTGGATGTAGGAAACACCTGGGTCTTGCACCTGAGGGAACTTTTACCCAATCATCAGCAGTAATTAAAAAGGCTTTGCTTTGGATCTGTTATCTAAGGAAATTGAGGCCGAGTTTGGTTACAAAGGTGTGTAAGATGAGAGGCCCTTACAGCAAGCACTAGGTATAGAAATCTGAAATTCTCCACAAGACATCCCAGAGGAGAATCTGTAGGAACAGATGAGTGGACTATTCTCACTGGGCAGGTAGGAGTCAGTGACCTGTCAAGGCATCCCAAGTGCAAGGTTGGACTCAGTAGAGTAGATTGGTGCAATTCGATCCAACAGCTCCTCGGTGTTGGCCAGAGACCATGGCACAGTTGCCTGTAGCAGACACGGTTTACCTAGCACTAGGATTTTTGTAGATGAGTGAGACAGGGAGGGAGAGAAACGATGCTGGTAGAGGGAAAATCTTACCCAAGAGAGAAGACAGTCCTCGATGAAGGGTTTGGTTTTAGGTTTGTGAGAGCGTGGGAAGCATTTGCACCAAACAGAAGTGAAGACTCACCAAATGGCTGGTTTTGGATGTATGAATGTAGCAATTGATAGCCAGGAATTGATATCAACCAGAAGGGAAGACTCACCAATCAGCTGGTGTTGGATGCAGGAATGTAGCAGTCAGGTAGCCAGAAAAGGGAAGTCCCAAAACCAGGGAAAGGGGAGAAATCCCACCCTCTGAGATAGGCACTAAGTGCAGTATTTATCTCGAGCCCAACTGATCTGAGAGGTGGATTCAGGTTATTTCCTGAAGCTTACAGGAATTACTTTTAAGTTTCACAAAGGAGATAAAACTTTAGACATGTTAGCATCATAATTGTAATTTGTAGTGAAATATACATTATGGAAAAAGGCAGTAAACATACACATTTGTGTTAACAGCATAAACATTCTTTAAGGTGAGTTCTGCAAAGGCAGGAGCTTCTTGTGAAGTGGAAGAGGTAAAAGTTTACTTGATCTTCACCTTTAGTATGATTACACAATTTGGAGATTTAAAATCTTGAGCTTGGAACCATGATAGTGGGTGGTATAGTTTAATGTTTTTATATTAGAGTTAGATTAATAAATCATAGCTCTATTGATAAAGGTTAAAGCTCTGGACAGTCAATATAACAGTAGCATAGCAACAGGAAGAAATATTAAGCATCTTTATCTATTTAGGATACCTTAAATCACCTTAGATCTTGCAACCTTTATAACATGCATTTAGAAATCTTAAAACAGTTTCTTAGACACTCAAATATTTATAACTTGCATTTACCAAGCTTTAAATACTTTCTTAGACCTTCAAACAACATTTTTCTTAGGCCTTTGTATCTAACATGCCCAGTCTCCTCTGATCTTGGAAGCTAAGAGGGGTTGGGCCTAGTTAGTACTTAGATGAGAGACTGCCTGGGAATACTGGGTGCTCAGAGCACATGGCATTTCACCAAGTCTGAGTGGCCTTGAGCAGAGGGACAGGTGTGTACTATAAGGGCAGGGCAGTTGAGAGAAAGTGTAGGTTTTAAAGCATATATGGTTGAGTTGTGGTTAGGGATAGATAGGGCAGAAGAAAAATCTGTTGCAGGCATCATGGTCCTATTAAGGGTTCCTGGTGTGACCAGACCAGGTGCTACCAGAAAAGCCCTTCCCAGCCAAAGCACCATTAAT
This sequence comes from Meriones unguiculatus, assembly GCF_030254825.1. NCBI lineage: Eukaryota > Metazoa > Chordata > Mammalia > Rodentia > Muridae > Meriones > Meriones unguiculatus. The sequence goes on from NC_083364.1 coordinate 78,460,550, forward strand.
AGAACAGACTTAATATGAAAGAGGTTTATTAGATGAAGATGAAGAGAGAGAGAGGAGAGAGTGAGGCATGATAGGGGGAAGGGAGGGAGCACCCAGACAGAGAAAGGGGAGAGAGCAGGAGAGCGAGAGAGTAAGAGGGCAAGAGGGCAAGAGAGCAACAAAGTGGTGGGTTGATCCTTTTAAGGAGCAACTTAACCATTGCCTGCCAGATATGGCTACCTGGCAGATGACACATGATGCCAACATAGGTTGCTAGGCAACCCAGAAGCAGGCTGACTAAATACTAACATCTACAGTCTCCTACACTCAGGAGTATTAGAAAGTAAAATAAAGACTCAATGATACACTCGAGATTTCTGTTAACATTTGTTCCCCTGATTGGCAAAGCCCATATTAGCTGCCTTAGTCAATGTTCTATTGCTATGAAGAGACACCATAACCATGACAACTCCTTTTCTTTATTTCTTTTCTTTTCCTTCCTTTTCTCTCTTCTTTCTTTCTTTCTTCTTTCTTTCTTTCTTTTTTCTTTCTTTCTTTCTTTCTTTCTTTCCTCCTTCCTTCCTTCCTTCCTTCCTTTCTTTCTTTCTTTCTTTCTTTCTTTCTTTCTTTCTTTCTTTATTTCTCTCTGTCTCTCTTGCTTTTTAAGACAGGGTTTCTGTAGGCAGCCTTGGCTATCCTGGACTCACATAGACCAGGCTGGCCTCTAACTCACAGAGATCTGCCTGCCTCTGCCTCCCCAAGTGCTGTGCTGGGATTAAAGGCATGCACCACCACACGCAGTTTATAAACGAAAGAATTTAATTGGGGCTTGCTTACAGTTTCAGAAGTTTTGTCTATTATCATCATGATAGAGGGTATAGGAGCAGGCAGCAGACATAGTGCTGGAGAAGTAGCTGAGATTTCCACATCCAGATCCACAGGCTTCAGGAAGAGAGAGACCCTGGGCGTGGAGTGGGCTTTTTCAAACTTCAAAGCTCCCCTCTTCCCTGCTCCCATTGCCAACATACTTCCTCCAAGGCCACACCTCCTAAGCCTTTCAATAGTGCCACTCAGCCCCCTCCCCAGTGACCAAACATTCAAACTATGAGCCTAAGGTCCCATTCTCATTCAAACCACCACAATAGCCATCCAGCTCCTGCTTTTGCCAATTCCTAGGCTTATGCTTTGTTCAATAGATTGCATTTTTGTTCTAGGAGGACAGAGAAAAGTTAACAGATGGTGAACATTTGGATGCTTTGAACCTAGGATTCCTTGGTCTCATTTTTTTTTTCATCAACAGCCTTTGGACAGCATTTCCTTTTGATGTACAAATACATTTCTGCCTCTAGCAAATCAGACAAAATGATATCTCACATGGAAAGGAGATGTGTAACAGAGGTTTCGTTGGAAAAATAAAAAGCCCTTGAAATGATCACAAATAATGTCCCTCAACCACTTTGTCATAGGTACTGAGGACAGCTAGTTCTCATCAGCATGTCATCTGAGGCATTACATGAAAATAAGGAGTTACAAGCAGAACGCTTATCTCTATGTGGTTGAAGAAAATGCTTGCTGTAAAGTTGCTTCCCTGGTTTTCCTATGCGTCAGCTCCTGGGAAATCACTTTTTAAAAGCGAAATAAGATCAAGTAGATAGGAGGAAATCACTGTTTCAAAATGTAAATGCATGACATTTAGCATCTGCATTTTTTAATGAGTGAGAATTATGTTTCACTATGTTCTGTTAATATGGTTATGTAGATTAGACCTGGAGATGGAAAGAAATAAGTCATAGCTTGAGGAAATGAATTACAATATAATTAAAACAAACTGTCAGGCTTAGGCTATGAGGCCCACTGCCTTCAGGCTTGCTCTTGCAGGAAAACAAAAAGGTACAGGTAAATGTGATTTTTGACTTCTATTAATTATATAGCATTGATTAAATAATATTGAACTTAATTTAAAAATGAATAAAATATACAAAGTTTGATTTTAAAAGAAGCTAAAATTAATCTGTAAACAATGTTAGAATCATAAAGTAGCCTTGATATTCAGGTGTTTCAACTATTTGAAACTCTAAATTTTATGTTCAGTCTCTATTAGCAGGCTATTAGTTAGAAAGTTGTACTGCATGTTTCAGAAGAATTATGCTTTCTTTCTTTTCTTTCATCTATACCCTTTCCCAATAAATGAAGCCATTATTTAATCATTTTGCAGTTCAATTTGAAAGCGTGGTCAGAAGTCATGTTTTCTGGATCATAAAGCTACAAAAAGACTGTCTCGATGAAACTGAGGTTCTGAAACATGCTACTGCCATAGGCCATTTGCAACAGCTGAGTGGTCCTCTCATAAAATTAGGCATTCGGGATTCAAGCTAAGATCCATAGGGACTACAGAAGGAATTTTCTCCTGAGATTTCGGCCATTTTGGAGCACACGTAATGATAAGAAGGTAAGTTAATCAGGCATTTTTTTTTTCTGTCTTGTTCTATCTTGTGAAAAAAAAAAAACCTGAAGAAAATAAACATGTTTACTTTAAAGAAGAGCTGGCAGTGTGGAAACATGGTGCTATGTACAGCTATTTGTATAGTTATTTAGAAGAGACAGTTGACTCTCAGTGTATGCTCAGAGGGAAAGCAAGGATAATGTAGAAAACACTAAGAATTCTGCCGATGCTACAGCGGTCCTCCATGCAAGCCTGGCATGTAGCCTCACTAGGGAGACAAAAGTTTCATCATTTAGAAAGCAATTAACAATTAAAATAGATTTTTCTGGATTTCCACTTATTGGATATTTAAGAAAGCAATTTGAGGATGGGACAGACTGTTTTACTGATTACTTGTGAGAATTTTTCCGTTATAATAAATATTACTTTGAAGGGTTAAGAGCAGTGCAGAAAACTCGAGGACTGGAAGACACTGAGTTTTGAGCCACTCCAAATGGAATGAGTTCAGTAAATATCTGGGCTACCCAGTGCAGATTCCAGAGAGGAACTTATTAAACACAGAATGAAACCAGGCACTTAGCAAAATCATTCTGGATATGAAATAATAAAGCACATTTTTAAAAGATTTGTTTTCCCTTATTTGTGTGTGGGAGGCATCTGTGTGTATGTGTCCCCAGGAGTCAGAAAAGGTCATCACATCCCTTGCAACTGAAGTTCCGGGCATTGTGAGCTGCCCATAAGAATTTTGGAAACTGCCCTACAGTCCTGTGCAAGAACAGAGAACTCTCTTAACCACTGGGCCATCTCTACAGCTTCAAATGATAAAGTATTTTTAAAAGCTTGCAAACATAAAGCTGATCTGCAAATGAAGGAAATGCCTAGTGTGGTTAAAATAGGCCTTCTACATATAATTAAAAATTTAGAGGAAACCGAGACACAAATGGAATCGCACATTTAAAAGTGTAGAATGTGCATTTTACATTTGTAAAGTCTGAAGGATATAATATCTGAAGTGAAAATATTCCTAAATACACTAAAATATGCAAAACAGACTATGAATTAGAGAATATGGTAACTTTGGAATGCAACAATAGAAAGTGATCTGAGCAAATGAAAAGAAAGGTCAAATAAATAGGCACAAAACAGATTATACCTGGACTGGCTTATAGGGAGATTTGAAGCTCTAACAAATGGTTCACTGGGTCCTATGAAAGACAGAAATGTAGAATTATATGCAAAAAAAAAAAAAATACTGGACAAATACTTGCTCCGTATCCAACCATATCCAAGCTCAGTGTACTCTAAGAAAAATTCACAAATTCTATGATGTTTCAATAATGATAAGCTAAAATTTTTGAAAGCATATATCAAGACTGAAAAAAATTGCCAACAGAAAAAACTGAAAATAAGGTCTCTCTTCACCGTCAACGCAAACCAGAAGATAATGGAATGTTATTTTAAATGTGTTAAATATTGACAAACTTGAATGTTGTATTCAGTAAAAATATTCTTCAAATCATTTTAAAAAAATATTATTTTTTTTTTAAATAAGACCTAACTGAACCATAAGCAACTAACGGATTCATGAAAAAAAGTCACAGGTAAAATTAAAAAAAAAAAATCTTGAATGGTGATAAGAACAGAACAGACCAACTTTGTGAGAGTCGAGTAACGATGCTTAGAGGTAACACTACTGCATTTCTCAAACTCAGTTCTGGGCTCCCAAGAAAGAAGTTTACAATCTTGAGATAAAGAGGCCCCAAATAGCAAATTTATTAGGGCATAAAGAGAGAGAGAGAGAGAGAGAGAGAGAGAGAGAGAGAGAGAAACTCCCGCAGATCACATGGGGCTCCAAATGTGGTTTGAGTGTCATTCAATAGTCATGGTGGGGTTAAAGATCACTGAGTGACTTCTTCCTCATACCGGACTCCTTGACACAATAGACTATTAAGTTCATCAAGTTCAGGGCCTGGGGACTATGCTATAGGTCTATTTGTGGCTGTGTGTCATGGGTATTTGTCCAGATGTTTGGGATCCATCAGCTGGGCCTTTCCCTGGCTGCCTAGGTCCCCTCTGATTCCTGTCTTAATCCCCCTTTTATAGCAGGTGGTCCTAGTTGCCAGTAGTACCTTTCAAGTTGATGACTGCTCATACTACTTCAGGCTAAAGGGAAGCAAAATATCGGTAGCAGTTAGTCCCTTCTCCCCACCCTCAGCACCACTCCCACTTGGTGTTCTGTCTAGAGGCCTGAGCTAGAAGTCAGGGGACACATCTGTCTCTGGTTTACCTGCAGTTTGTGAAACTCCAAAATAGAAGACATGCGATGAACTAGAACAGCAACCAAAGATGCTGATTAAATCCAACAAAAATTAGGATGAATACAATGGATGGTGGGAATGATGATCAGATCTGTTTTATTCCTTTTGCTCAGACTTGACCTAGGCTTCGGAATCCCAGTGATGCCAGAGGGAGATGCAAGGAGGTTTCAAGTTCAAGGCCAGCATAACAACTTAGAGAGACCTGTCTCAAAGTAAATAATGATAACATAATACCAATAGGTGAAGAATAAAATCAATAACCTCATAGACACAGATAGTAAGCAACTGAAAAGCACTATGAGAATGCCCTTCATGTAAGTTCTCCCATTTCTCCCAAGAATTAAGAGTAAGATATAAGCAAAGTGTATATGATTTTAAAAACTGGATACAAATTTCAATAACAAAAAAAACGTAAATATATGGAAAAGATTCACTGAATGATTAGATATCATAAAATGCCCATTTTCTCTTATTTAGCTTACAAATTTATAATATAACAAATCTTTTTTGTTTTGTTATATTAGAACAAAATAAATATTTTGAAGACCTCATGGGAAAAACAATTCTGCATGCAAGCTAGGCTAAAAATTTCTAGATAAGACTTTTTTTAAAAATGCCCTCCCAGAATTGATAGTTTACTTTTGAACTTCTACTCTGGCAGTGTGACATCAGCACAAACATATTTACATAGGGATGAGGTCTAAGTACATATGAGACTTGGCATGGGAATGAAAGAAAGAAGAAAGAGTGGGGGAAGGAGAGGGAAGAGAGAGGGGGAGATAGGAAAGGGAGGTCTATGTATATAACTCAGCTGGTTGAATAGGTCAATGACAAAACGAACATTTTATAGAGATAGGTATGCCAGAGCTAGAGATCATAGAGGCAGGGAGATATTTTGTATCACTTTGGAGATTCAAAGAGGCTCACCAATATAAAACCAGACCTCGTTTGCTTTAGTGTTTATTTCTAAACCTGCATCCCTGAAACATTTTTACTTAATTTGATATTATTTTGTGCCTGATTCCCAAGTTACTACTTAACTGGCTTCCCAGTTTATGGAATCACAAATGATAATCAAAAAACGGTAGTCTTCTAAAATGGCTACTGAACCAAAATAATGTCCTCTTCCAATATGCCCATACCCTAATTTCTACAACCCTGTGAGTATGTTATTTTACATGACAAAATAGCCTTTGCAGATATGACTCAAGATTTTGTTGAGGAGTATCTAGGGACTTTGGTGTAGATAGGAAAGTGAGTCAAAGAGGGCTTGGAAGATATAATGTTGCCACTTTCCTGGAAGTAATGACCATGACTGGGGAAATGTAGGTGATTCTAGAGGTGGAACATTAGGAGTCATGAATTTTCTCTCTTAAAGACCCAAGATGAAAAACAAGGAAATCATGAAATTTGCAGGTAAATGGTGGGAACTGGAAAGAATCATCCTGAGTGAGCTATCCCAGAAGCAGAAAGACACACAACGATATGTACTCACTCATATAGACATATAATATAGGATAAACCTACTACAGTCTGTACATCTAAAGAAACTAATCTAGAGTGAGGACTGTGGCTAAAATGCTCAATCCCCATTGTGAAAGGCAAAGAGGGTGGACATCAGAAGAAGAAAAAAACAGGAAACAGGTTAGGAACCTCCCACAGAGGGCCTCTGAAAGGCTCTGCCCTGCAGACTATCAAAGCAGATGTTGAGACTTACAGCCAAACTTTGGAAAGAATGCAGGGAATCTTATGAAAGAAGTGGGAATCAGTAAGATCTAGAGAGGACAAGATGTCCACAAGCGGAGCAACAGAACCAAAAAATTTGAACACAGGGGTCTTTCCTGAGACTCATATTCCAACCAGGTACCATGCATGGAGATAACCTAGAACCCTTGCACAGATGTAGCCCATGGCAGTTCAGTGTCCAAGTGGGTTCCTTAGTAATGGGAACTGCTTCTGACATGAACTGATTGGCCTGATCTTTGATCACCTCTCCCTGATGGGGGAACAACCTTACCAGGCCACAGAGGAAGACAAATGCAGCCACTTCTGATGAGAACTGATAGACTAAAATCAGAAGGAAGAAAAAGAAACCCTTCCCTACCAGTGGACTTGGGGAGGGGCATGCATGGAGAAGGGTGTGGAAGGGAGAGATTGGGAGGAAGGGAACTAGAGAAGGGATACAAAGTAAAAAAAGTGTAATTAAAAATAAAATAAAATTAAAATTAAAAAAAGAAAATCAGCCTTGCTGACTCTTTGAAGTTATACCAGATAGACGACTGATATCCTACTCAAAAGACAATGAATGCATATTATTTTTGAAACTCCTGAATTTATGCCATATTTTAATGGCAACAATAAGACACCAAAACAAAGATATGGCTCCTTCTAGTGTTATAGCACCACAATCAAGCTAGTATGTATTAGAATTCTCCAGAAATATACAACTTGTGTGTATGTGTATTTATGTGTATGTGTGTGTGAAAGAGCTATATTAAAGCATTGCATTGCATAATTGTGAAGGCTTGTAGGTTGAAAATATGCAGAATAGACCAGTAAGCTAAAGACCCTGAAAAGGCTTGATGTCATAGCCTAAGTCCAAAGACAGTATGAAGCTAGACTTCCTTCTTCCTTAAAGACCTCAGTTTTTTTCCCGACTAAGTTGTTCAAGTAATTGGATAAAGCCTTGCCCACATTGTAGATGATAATTGCTTTCTTAAAAATCTACGAATTTGATCCTAATCTCTCAGATCTCTTCATGAGTGGATGCATTGTCTTCCTTTATGGCCTGGTAAGGCTGCTTCCCCCTCAAGGGAAGGTGATTAAAGAGCAGACCAATCAGTTCATGTCAGAGATAGTCCCTGTCCACATTACTATAGAATCCACTTGTACACTGAACTGGCATTGGCTCTGTCTATGCAGTGGTTCTAGGTTATCTCCATAAATGCTCCTTGATTGGACTATCAGTCTCAGAAAAGAACCTTGTGCCCAGATTTTTTTGAAAACCTCCCCTATCAGTAGACTTGGGGAAGAGCATGGGTGGAGAAGAGGGAGGGAGGATGGGATTGGAAGGGGAGGAGGGAGAGAGCTACAGGGGGCTACAAAGTGAGTAAACTGTAATTAATAAAAATGAAAATAAAAATTAAAAAATACAAAGAAAAAGGAAAAAAAAAAGTACTTGTATGGGTTCCCTAGTAAGGGGAACAGCGGCTGTCTCTGACATGAACTCAGGTGCTGGCTCTTTGATCACCTCCCCCTGAAGGGGAAGCAGCCTTTCCAAGCCACAGAGGAAGACAAGACACTGCAGCCAGTCCTGATGAGACCTGATAGGCTAGGGTCAGAGGAAGGGAAGGAGGACCTTCCCTCTCAGTGGACTAGGGGAAGGGCAAGGGAGGAGATGAGGAAGGGAGGGTGAGATTGGGACGGAATGAGGGAGGGAACTACAGCTGGGATTCAAAGTGAATGAACTATAATTAATATTAAAAATTTAATAAAAAAGAATATGCTTGTTTAAAAAAGTCTACTAATTTAAACATTAATCTTTTTCTTAAAAATACCTCAGGGGGGAGCAGCCTTACCAGGCCATAGTAGAGGACAATGCAGTCACTTTTGATGTGAACTGATAGACTAAGATCAGAAAGGAGAGGAGAACCTCCCCTATCAGTGGACTTGGGGAGTGGCATGCATGCAGAGGGAGGAGGGAGGGTGGGATTGGGAGGGAAGGAGGGAGGGGCTTATGGGGGGGATGCAGAATGAATATAGTGTAATTGATGAAAAATTAAAAAAAATACCTCAGTCACTTCTAGATGTATATTTGACCATATATCTTTTTACTATGGCTTAATCCACTTGACTTTTCAAATTTGCCACCACAGCACATTTCAGGGTTGTTGAAAAGCCATTATAATTTCAGTCTTGTTGTTGCTTTAATTTTTTTTTTTTTTATTTTTTGTTCTTCTAGATTCTCAGGGACAGTATTCCTAGAAAAAAAGCCATCAATTCAAACTATTTAGACAATATGTTTCCTGCACTGTACTCTCTTTGGGGCTATAAGATCCAAATTAAGCTATAAATTTCATGTCTATGACTCAGTATCCCACACAGAGAATATGTACTTACAGGTTTAGTTTCTAATAGAGAAAGTGAAGAAATGCCAGCAGTCTTCAGGTTTTCACTTACATGATAAGTATGTTAGTATGGTGATTCTTAGGGGTTGCTTTTGTGTTTTATGCTATGTGTGGTTATTGCACTTTTCATTGCAAAATTATCTCAATTTGATCAATAAGACTCCCACAGCATTATTCTGGTGTGTACTTGAAGATGAATCTAAAAATAAAATTACCATAAAGGAAGCAGATGGACGGAAGGAGCCTACAGCGTATCCAGCACTAAATATGACCTGAAGCCAATGTTACTCCTAAGCTTCTCCATTATCCACATGAAAGAATTCGCCACTTTGGATAAGCCAGGTTGATATGAGCTTTTCTTTAATTTAAAGTAAAGAATGTACGAAATTTGCTGGGGTCATTTTCTAGACTGGTATTCAAAAAGCTTGATCTTAGAGTGTGAGATTCACTGAGGTGAAGAGACTGATTTAGAAAGGTTTCTGGTTGACACCTAAAATAATCCCCAGGCTTCAGATCAAGTGAATGGTTCCAAAAGATGCACAGCTCTTTGAAAGGGTAACCTCTCCAGTATCTACAGGACATCACTGCACAAGAGTGGTCCTTCCAGAGACCAGAGCAAGCAGCAGTGTCTGTAGTGGAGAAGTGGTGGTGAAGGCAGTCACGTCAGGGAACACAGTCAAGGTCAGATGGGTTAAGCTCAGGCATTTGCCCTGCCAAGGCAGTGAATCATTTGAGTCCTGGCCCAGGAGAGTAGGTTACACATTCTAAAAAGGGATTCAGTATCCACCGTTTTCAAACATCCACCCTTCATCTTTTCTAAATCAGCGTGTTCATTGTTGTGAGTTGGTCCTTCCTTCAACATTGCAGCATAGATATAGTTGACAGCCCTTAGTACTGTACTCGAGTCTGATCAGGAGCACATCTCTTAAAGTTTTTAGATTTGTAAATAGACATGTTAACTGAATGCGACTCTAAACTGTCTACATTTGAGGCTTCACACCTTGGCTCTAACAGGCTGAGATCATTTGTTGTTCTTGCCAGCTGTTATCTACATGTCCCATTTACGGACATGATGTCCTGATCTCTCCACGTTCACTCATGTGCTTGGCATAAAACTGGCTCTGCCTTAATCCACAGGTCATAGTACGTGAATAAGGTTAAATTAATCTGCTCATTCTACTTCCTCATCACAGGCATGCATGTGAGCCAAGTCTATGCAATCAGGACAATGGGGCTCAATTCTGGAACTATTGCATGGGGAATCAGATTTTATTCCTTTGTGTTGCTAAAGGCTTAAATCTCCTGGTTCACCTACATGGCCTGAAAGCAGAGCTAACTCAAGAGAAACAGAATCAAGAAACCAATCTGGTGACATCATTTGAACCAGGAACCAAGCTCTAATCCAAACAACTCTCTCCAAACAAATCTATCTCCAGATACTTCAGTCATATTTTACTTAAGTCCTTTTGGCTTAAGTTGTCAATTAGTTGCAAATAAAAACATTGCATATATAACACTTATCCTATGGGAGTGACTTTTACTGGATAGGTAAGAGAATAAAATATTCAACAAAAAACTCTTTAGCATTCAAACTGCTGCTGTTTTCTGTAGTTGAAATTTTAGAGGCTGCTTCTGCCAGCATCCTTAACTAATGAGGGACTTATTCATTCTAGTTCTTGATAGGACTGATTTCCAGTCATGCTAACTAACCTCTTGGCCTTCTTCTATTGCAGGGAACCTTGAAGTCAGCTCAAGACATACCAAGACTAAGTTCTCAGCACAAAGGAAATCTACTTGCTCCAGAGGAGCAAAGGGCATGGAATAAGAGACAAAGGCAAGATGTAGAGGAAGAAAGAGATTGGCAAGAGAACAACAGAGCTGTGACAGGGTGTTTGTCCCAGATAGGGTTGGGGGAAACAAAGGATTGCTTCTGTACAGAGAGAAAATGGTGGTTTATGCTGGACTTCAATACTTTGTTAGCTGAATCTTGGGAGTCAGCCTCTGGAGGAAGAATAAGGAAATAGACCTTGGTGGTGAGCTTTAGGAATGTAATCTAATGGGGTTAAGGAAGGCAGAGCGAATGCTGGAGTAGGGCAAGGCCTGCCAGAGCCATGTTGGCCATGTTCCAGCTGGCTAGAGTCTTGCCACCTATAACAGCTTACAGTGGGTCCTGTGGCAACAGATGCTACAGTATCACAACGCTCTGCAGAGAGCACAATTTGCTTATGTTTTTAACCTCTGAGTTGTTTTTAAGGTCACTAAAAATGAAGTATAATGAGTCTTAGAATTTTGCAGTTAGAAGACAATTTAGCATTTACATAGCCATACCTAGCCGCTCTGTTGCTTTCTTCCCCATCTCCCTCTTCTTCTACATCTTGCCTTTGTCTCTTATTCCATGCCTTATGTTCCTCTGGGGCAGGTAGACTTCCTTTGTGCTGAAAACGTAGTCCTGGCATGTCTTGAGCTGACTTTGAGGTTCCCTGAAATAGAAGAAGGCCAGGAGGTTAACATGACTGGAAATCAGTCCTATCAAGAACTGGAATGAGTAAGTCTCTCATTAAAGACTCACAGAGAAAATATTCATTGAACAAATTATAAAAGAAATAATCTGTTAACATTAAGCTATAAATAACACAGATCCCTAAAAAAGATCATTCTGAGTGAAGTATCCCAGAAGGAGAAAGACAAACATGGTATATACTCGCTTATATAGACCTACAAGATATGATAAGCATAAGAAAGTGGACAGGGGCGAAGATGATCAATCCTCATTTAGAAAGACAAATCGGATGCACATTGAAGGTATGACAGGAATCTACCACAAAAGGCATCTGAAAGACTCTACCTAGCAATGTTTCAAAGCAGACACTAAGACTTATAACCAAACCCTTGGCAGAGTACAGGGAATCATATGAAAAAAGGCGAGTTAGTATGATATGGAAAGGATAGGAGCTCTACAAGGACCAAATATATCTGGGCACAGGGTCTTTTCTGAGCCTGACACTCAACCAAGGACCATCTATGGATATAACATAGAACTTCTGCTTGGATGTGGCCCGTGGTAGCTTAGTAACCAAGTAGTTTTCCAAAGTAAGGGGAACAAGGACTATTTCTAACAGGATCTCAAGGTCAGGCTCCTTGACTCTCCTCCCCCCCCGAGGGGAGGAGCAGTCCTGTTAGGTCACAGAGGAGGACTTTGCAGCCAGCCCTGAAGATACCTGATAAAACAGGGTCAAATGAAAGGGGAGGAGGTCCTTCCCTATCAGTGGACTTGGAAAGGGGCAGGGAGGAGACCAGGGAGGGAATGTGGGGTTGGAGAGGAAATGAGGGAGCGAGATACAGCGGGGACACAGAGTTAACAAAATGTAACTAAAAAGAAAAATAAAATAAAAAAACAAGAAAAAAAATAACACAGATCCCAAATATAGTGGGTTAAGTCAATCAATCATAAAATATCGGAAGACTGGCAGTACTGGTGTATTATAGTTTTATCCTTGTATTGTCATGAAGTTATTGGATTGTCCAGCAATCAAGAGTGACCAAGAGAGTATGGGATCATCAAAATGACGTGGGCCATAGAGATGTGCCGCCGTCAGGTGTGTCTTTCTTGTGTTCTCTGTCCCCACTGGCTTCAGATGGCAAACACGAGTACACCTTGAAACTGTGTGTTGAGAAGGACATGATGCTCTGCCAATTAAGCTCTTGGGTGATTTCAAGGAACTCAGTTGGTATTTCCACTCTGTGGAGGAGGAATTTAATTTTAATCCATTTGAAGCATCCTACTGAGAGACTCTTTGATAGTAAGAGAAATTGACCATTACCACAACAAGCATTATAACCTCAGACTGGAAAGGTTGTTCAATGGCAGCTGAAATCTAAGTCCTTCAGCCCTATTGCTCTCCTTAGATTCTGTCAAAGGCATTTTATAGATCAATATGCCTGTAGAATATTTTGCTATCTGATATGTACTTATATACTTCTAGCATCAGAAAGACAGAAAACACAGAAGAGACTATTTATTTATTACAATTTATTCACTTCGTATTCTGGCTGTAGCTCTATCTATCTCCTCCCAGTCCCACCAACTCTTTCTCTTCTCCCTCATGCCCTTTCCTAGTCCACTGTTAGGGAAGGACCTCCTTCCCTTCTACCTGACCCTAGCCTATCAAGTTATCAAGTCTCAGCAGGGCTAGCTGGATCATCTTCCTCTGAGAACAAAACGACAGCCTACAGAATGGGAAACGATCTTCACCAACCCTATATCTGACAGAGGGCTAATATCAAGAATATATAAAGAACTCATTAAGCACCAACAAACCAAGTAATCCAATTAAAAAAATGGGTACATAGCTAAACAGAGAATTCTCAACAGAGGAATATTGAATGGCAGAGAAACACTTAAAGAAATGCTTGGTGTCCTTAGTCATTAGAGAAATGTAAATCAAAATGACCCTCACACACACCAGAATAGGTAAGATCAAAAACTCAAGGGATGATGCATGTTGGAGAGGTTGTGGAGAAAGGGGAACCTTCCTCCATTGAGGGTCGGAACATAAACTTGTACAACCACTTTGGAAATCAATCTGGAGATTTCTCAGACAATTAGAGACTCGTTTCTATGAAGACTGTCCAGAAGTAATATGAAGCACTCCTCTTTACTTCTCATTGTCAAAGTCATAGTCACATAGCCTTAGCTAACTGTCAGTGTATTATACCTTTAACTGGGCAACTATGCTCCTATGTATATAAATCAGGGTTTTCTTGCTAACATGAAGAATGTCAACAGGGAATAAAATGGCAATTGCTTTTTTATACTAAGAGGAAGCTATTCTTTAATGTCTTCTCAAAAGACAAATGAAACCAACAAATAAAGTTCAGTACAGACAAGACCTAAATGGAAAATTCTATTGTACCACTTTTAGCCCAGTCATCAGAGAGTCAAGAAGAGAAAGCTTTGAGAATCTTCAGTGAATATTTGACTGCTAAAAGTCTCAAGTACCATTTCCATTTTCAATGACTACAGTATTGGACATGAATGGGCTGTGTATCAAAGAGAAGTTAACTTAGGTCATAAAAAAAAAAATCCAAGCACTTCTCCTTATGGGCAGTGAAAATGAGGTTCCCCAATGAGAAGCTTCTATAGGAGGTATTTTTGTTTTGGTTTATTGTTTATTTATTTGTTTGTTTTTGTTTTGTGTGCAACCACAGTGAATGACAGCATGTACCCCAGGCCATCTCACCAGAAGATGCACTCACCCATCTTGTGGTGCCTCATTGTATCTTGTCTCATTCTAGTGAAGATGCATGACCAAATTTTGGCTTCAGTTCAGTGGGGTTTTTGGTTGTTTTGTTGTTGTTGTTTGTTTTGTTTGCTTGTTTTTTGCCTATATTCTTTTTTAATATAATTTTTATTTATTATAATTTATTCACTTTGCATTCCAGCTGTAGCCCCATCCTCAGTCCCTCCCAATCCCATCCTCTCTCCCTCATATTATCTCATGCCCCTTCCCCAGTCCACTGATAGTGGAAGAGGACCTCCCCTTCCATCTGACCCTAGCCTATCAGGTCTCATCAGGACTGTCTTTCATAGTGTTCCTCTGTGGACTGGTCAGGCTGCTCCCCCCCTCAGGGGAAGTGATAAAAGATGCAGCAACTGAGTTCATGTCAGAGACAGCCTCTTTCCCCCTTATAGGGAGCCCCTTTGGAGATTGAGCTGCCACAGGCTACCTCTGTGCAGGAGGTCCAGGTTATCTCCATGAATGGTCCTTGGTTGGAGTATCAGTCTCAGAAAAGTTCCGTAGGCCCAGAGTTTTTGGTTCTGTTGTTCTCCTTGTGGAGCTCCAGAACTTTCCAGCTTTTTCTGTCTCCCAGTTCTTTCATAATATTCCCTGCACTCTGCCCAAACTTTGACTATGAGCTTCAGTCTCTGCTTTGATACTTGCTAGGCAGTCTTTCAGAGGCCCTCCGAGGTAGGCTCCTTTCCTGTTCCTTATTTTCACCTGCCCACATTCTTTACAAAGATATTCTCTTGGATTTTTCTTTAATGAAGCAGAAAGGCCAACTAAGATCTGTGACCAAACAAGGGTGCAAGCAAGCACAGAGCATCCTCCTCTTTGTGGACACAAAGCCAGAGGCACAAAAACAAAGGTTTAGTTCCTGTAGCAAGTGAAGACATCCATGGAATTCTTCTAAAAGCTCTGAACAGGGGGGTGTGGGGTTTTACTAGCAGCACCTAAACATACTCCTAAAGGAAAGCACTTTTTGCACTTTAGGGGCAGACACATTCTTAAACATGCTTAGTTTGAGATGAATCTTCCTGAGTATGGAAGTTTAAAGTCAAGAAGAGGACATGGTGGCCACACTTCTTGGCGAGGTTGGCCACAGGCTAACCTTGCTAAAAAGGTAAAAATGTCAGATAGGAAGATAGGAATGCTTCCCAGACATGCTCATGTGTCATAAGAATGTTTTGCTTTTTTTCATCTTATTTAGTTTTAATACCCCTAGCATATTTATATAAGCTACATGTAAAGCTTCTGTTTTTAATGAGAAAATAGAACAAGATTATGGAATTCTGTGTTCAGGAAATGGCATGGCCATTGCCTGTTGAATGAACAGCAGCTGTGGTTTCAAGAAAACACCTACACAAGATTGATCCTATTAACTTTCTGTCATGAAGGAGGGTGTTCATAAAACCTGTGCTTCTCAAGATTTTATAGACATCAGATTCTGGAAAAACAAAGACTTTCTGCTTCATTAGTATAGCTACTCATAAGTTGCTGATTTGTAGACATACTTATGAAAAACTGCAATAAAAGATGTTTTAAACTGATACATCTGAGCCTTTTAGTTGTATGCCTGTGCCTCTCAGTTCATAGAGGCTCATAGAATACAAACCTATGGACAGTTTCCAGCTTTCAACGGAAGGAAACTACTAATTTGAAATCCATGAACACTTTGCTCATTCCCCTTCTATCACATGAAGTACAAATCTTATAGCTACAAGAGAGACTGGCTCTTTAGCCACGAGGAGCACGGGGCAGTGCCGCTGCCTGCCAGCCCATGTTTTGTTCATGAGCTCTCCTAGTCACAGGAGAACTGTGAACTGCTCCTATCAGGATTCCATGGGCGTTTGTTAAGCAAGATGTGAATTAACGTTTTCATTTCTTATATCCTCCCTTTGGAGGTGCTTTATGACTGGTTTGGGCATTTCCCTTGGCAATCTGTTCTATCTTCGTTTTTTGAAAATGGAAGTAAAATATTTGACACTTGCTTCAGAAGAAAACTCAGAATAATTTTAAGAAAATTTCTGAGCAATTCCTCAAATTATTGCAATCCCCAAACACACACAAGCCAACTCATGTTCTATTCCACCATTTCTGGGCTGCCTCATCTCTTTCTGTCTCTGTAAATTCCTTGCCATCTATCTGTATATCCAGATAACCCAAGTCTCTAACAATAGCAGCTCCATCAGCATCTCTTGCATTTACTTTGAATGTTCTTGAGATCTCTGTACCTTTCTTATCTCCAAGGTGGTCCACTGGATTTCTTTATTAGCCTTCTATCACTTACCCTTGAAATAACCAGTGAGAAAAACAAATGCCATTCATTATGATTGAACATACACATTAAACCAAGTGCAATTCCAAAACACTTGAAAAAAAGTTCAGCTGTACAGAACATGCATAATTTTTTATTATCATCAGTCACTAAACATGCACTTTAATAACTATTTACATAACACTTATATTGCTTTTGTATTAAATGCAAACTAGAGATAATTTATAGATAGTGATGTGCATATATTATATGAAAATGTCATGCAGTTTTACATAAAAGACTTATTGGAGGGATGTCCTAGAACTAATCCTCAAGCATAATAAAGGACAAAAAAAATATATTGTCTTGCTTGAAATCTGTCAGAGATTTCCCAGTGCTTTTATATCAAATGTTACAGATTTCTATTATCTGTTAGAATGTTATTTATGTGCATATGTGCACTTGGGTATGCTGATGTGTGTATGTATATACTTTGTAGAACTGTTATAATAAGGGTATATAACTGTATTTATTTTCAACTTAGATTTATCTTTTTGACCCATCGGTTTTTACCTCTATTCCAGAGAAGTCTTTATGTCACTGAGAATTCTTTGTCACAGAGGTTCCCTTGTGCCCTGCCAGAATCCTGCAGGTCAACAATCTAGTAGCACCAAGTTCCAGCCCAGTGGCACACAAGTCATTTTACCTTCTGCTGTCCACCCTCCTAAGGACAGCAACCTCCCTGCCTAGAGTGTTCGCTTCAGGAAAGTCATATTAATCATCACAGTTGCAGGTCCTGGGCTGGTTCTCACAGCTGGGTGCTGAGAGCACTTTCTCAAGTGTAATGGCCCTCAACCTGTTAAGGAATTCCCCTCCCCCCTTTTAATATCCTGCTGTAAGATTAATAGTTCAAACGTGATGCCACATGCAAACACCCTGATAAGATCTTACTTAATGAAAAGCAAGCAGAGACATTCTTCTGAGAACATATGTCTTTTAAGAAATTCAAAGCAAATTGGAGATAACGTGTGAAATGTCTCAGGGAAAGGAAAAGTTCTAAATGAGAACATTTATCATCATCATAGATTCATGTGCACTGTCAAGACACAATAAAGATTTTAACTCATTTTGTGTCAGGCAGCCTTTTCCACCAGGACCTTCATTAACAGTATGCTCTGCTTGACCTGTTTCTGCCCAGCATGTCTCCCACTGTGGAGGACAGGGTGTGAAATATATCTTTTCAAATGGATGTCATTGATTTTAATATACCTTTAATAATATTGCTGCTCAGTGTTTTAATTACTCATACTTTTCAGGTTCTTCCGCCCTCAGGTGATTTTATCTAATAAATCTGATAAGTGAAGTAGACTGTGACATCCAGATATTAGATGGATAACATATGCCGGGGAGCCCATTTCCTTTGTGGTTAAATCTGAGATGGGTGCAAAATACGCTTGAAAGCTCTCTAGCAAGACAGAATCTCCCTGTGCCGGCCAGCAGCAGGCCTCCCACTCTGGCCAGTCAGGTAAAATTCATGGCAATGCTGTCTGTGGTTGTCTAGACAAAACTGTCCCCCAGAGGCTTGGGTGTTTAAACATTTGGGCCTGGGTTGCTTGTACTGTTTGGAGAGGATTATGAGATGGTGCAGCCATGATGGCAGAAGCATGTCATTCGTAACAGGCTGTGAGAGTTTATGGCCCCACCAGTTCACTTTCTCTGCTTCATGTTTTGTGTTGAGGATATGTGCACAGTCTTAGAAGGGGCCAACTTTACTAATGTCCTTTTTTAATTTAGTTTTTATTCTTCTACAGATTCATTCATGAGTATGATGGATTTTAGTCCTTTTTATCCCCCTGTTACTCTGTCTCCTCCTCCTTCCTCCAACTGAAACCCTTTTCCCAACAAGTACCCCTCCTCCTTTTATGTCTCTCTGTGTGTCCATGTGTGTTTGTGTGTGTCCTTGTGTGTGTCTCTGTGCATGTGCAGGTGTGTTTGTGCATGCACCTGATGTACTGAGTTTGGATAGGCTGGTATGGGGAGAAGGCTACTTCCTGGAGTATGGGTAATTCATCAGTGACTACACCATTGCTGAAAATCACACTTTCCCCCTTCTTTCAGCTATCATTCGCTGTCAGGGAGGGTCAGGGTCTAATGAGCTCATACCATTTCATGATGAAATGATGGTTATTATAATCGTATGCAGGTAATAAGAGGAGCATCAAAGTTATGAATATAACATGTCATGTCCAGAAAACACTGTTTCAAAGCACTCCTCCAAAATCCCTGTGTCTTACAATATATCCACTGC
Organism: Meriones unguiculatus; assembly: GCF_030254825.1. Lineage (NCBI taxonomy): Eukaryota > Metazoa > Chordata > Mammalia > Rodentia > Muridae > Meriones > Meriones unguiculatus. Next base: position 78,479,261 of record NC_083364.1, read on the forward strand.
TTCATCCACAATGTTTCCTGACACTTACTGAGTAAGGAATGATATAGATGTTAGATTTAAGTCTGTGAACTCCAGAGCATCAAGTCTCGGTATTAATCGCCATCAACTACAAAAGGAAGTGTTCTCATGATGTCTAAGAACCACCTGCTAATTTCTAGATTTTGTTTTCCAACTTCTGATCATCCAAACTATGGGGTAATAAATACATGCTGTTCTGTCAGACAGTTTATTGTATTGTGTTACAGAAGCCCTAGAAAATTACTATGCCCACAGAAGCATAGATTCCTTAGGAGGAAAGGTCTCACTTTATTCATCTTTGCACAACCGAAATAAGACCAGCAGAAGCTACCCAGTCAAGTATGCATTCTGAACTTCATTTTATGAGTGATTAAAAATAAAAAGACAAAAGCTGGTAAGGAAGAGAGTGAAAAGATGGACTCTTCTTTTACTGGAGGAGAAGAATTGGGAGGAGATGATGACCAAGGGGTATTTGAGCAGGGAAAGGCACAGACAACAGCTATAAATAGAAAGTATACACCAAGCATGCCTCTCCAGCTTGCTTGACAATACCACAGAAGTCAGTGATTAGGCTCAAAGAAATCATGTCATGCTGAGTATTAGGTACTGTGGGAAATTCCTTCCTGAAGAGATGAGAATATACATCTACTCACTCTAGATGGGATATCAATGATAGAAACAAAGAAATTATCCTACCCAAATGTTGTTTGATGAGTTTGCCTTGAGAGTGGAAAATGGAAAGGCTCAAGTACACAATAAGGACATTTGCTCAACCATGTTTATAACAGCTTTATTTGTAATAGCCAAAACCTGGAAACAACAACTGAGGAATGGTATAGAAATTATGGTATGTCTACACAATGGACTATTACTCAGCAATAAAAAACAAGGAAATCATGAAATTTGCACGTAAATGGTAGGAACTAGAAAAGATGATCCTGAGTGAGTTATCCCAGAAGCAGAAAGACACACAGAGTATGTACTCACTCATAAGTGGATCTTAGACATATAATATAGGATAAACCTACTAAAATCTGTACACTTAAAGAGACTAATCAAGAAGGAGGACTCTGGCTAAAATGCTCAATCCCCATTCAGAAAGGCAAAAAGAGTAGACATCAGAAGAAGGAGAATACAGGGAACAGGAAAAGATCCTCACACAGAGGGCCTCTGAAAGGTTCTACCATGTAGGGTATCAAAGCAGATGCTGAGACCTATGTACAAATTTTGGGCAGAGTGCAGGGAATCTTATGAAAGAAGTGGGAAATAGTTAGTCCTGGAGAGGACAGGAGCTCCACAAGGAGAGCAACAGAACCAAAAAATATGGGCACAGGGGTCTTTTCTGAGACTGATTCTCCAACCAAGCACCATTCATGGAGATAACCTAGAACCCCTGCACAGAGGTAGCACATGACAGTTCAGTGTCCAAGTGGGCTCCATAGTAATGCAAACAGGGACTGTCTCTGACATGAACTGATTGGCCTGTTCTTTGATCACCTCCCACTGAGGGGGGAGCAGCCTTACCAGGCCACAGAGGAAGACAATGCAGCCACTCCTGATGAGACTTGAGGGACTAGGATCAGAAGGAAGGAGAGGAAGACCTCCCCTATCAGTGGACTTGGGGAGGGGCATGCGTGGAGAAGGGGTAGGGAGAGTGGGACTGGGAGGGGAAGAGGGAGGGGTTTACCGGGGATGCAAAGTGAATAAAGTATAATTAATAAAAATTAAAATAAAAAAATCCTCTCCCTGCAACTGTTAAGTGCTTCTATATTAACAGTGAAGTTTCTGGGTATTGCGAGTCCCTCCTATTAGAAATAGGCTTAATACTGTGCAGGTCTGGTCCTGAAAATCACAGCTCTTGAGAGTTCAAGAGGGCAACAGCCATGCCGCGCTCAGAGAACAGTGCCCCACGTGTAAAATTTACTATGCAAACTTATGACCAAACAATGAGATCCAAAGCATGGTAACATGTTTTAGGCAAAACAGTGCTCTGTAGAGAAAAGTTGGTATGAACACTACCAGGAAAGTCATAGACAAGACTACTGGACATAGAAGATGGAATTGCTGTGGCATGACCAGAAGTCCTCTTAGTGTGTTGTTGGATGTGTGAGACAAATGTTAGGAGCTGTGGGGGACTGTCCTGCATAGCTATAGTGTTAGAAGTCTGCCTAAGGATAGAGATGTGCTGAGATGAACCTTTAAGAGCACTACTTTTGATGGAGAATTATAGTAGTGTGCCACACTTTGGTATAAATACTCAACACAGTGTTTCTATTTTGGTGTCAGCTCAGATCCAATTGAAGTGACTAACTACAACTGTAAACCAGACAGACACTGACTCCAGCAGACGTTGAAAAGCGATACTCTTACTTTGAAAGTAGCTGCATGTTTTCCTCTAGGACTCAACATTTGACCCGTATTCCATTTCTTACAAAAGTTTAAGTTGGGTTCTAATAAATCACCACTGAAGAATACTGGTCAACGTGCTGTTTCCTTAATTCCTGATGTGGTCTGAATCCTATCGACATTTTTGTTTCTGATCTGAGACTTAAAATGTGTCATGGAACAAACTGATTAAGACCCAGTTTTCCTTAACACTTCAAACATTCTTTCAAAGTAGGATATAGAATGTTGTTGGCCTAAATTGTTTTAATTTACATAGATCTAAATGCAAATTCTAGGATTAGATTTTAGAGAAAAATCATAGCTGTCCTACTTGTAACAAACATGTGCAGTATAAAAATGTCTGGATGAAAATAAAGCATGAACTAAGCCAGATGGACGGTAAATTGATATAACTAATAGGGATTTAAATAAAGTAATTGGTTTTATGATTTTGTAAGTAACAAAATGAGAATCACAGAAAACTTGAAAATACACAGGAAAGCCACCCACAATTCTTACATCTGAAAAACAGCTGTTGAGGTTTTCCTGTCTTTGTGCTCTATGAAAAGCTGTGTTCCTTTTGCCTTTAATTCTGATGGAATTCAATCCCCAGGACCAAGCCTGGAGGGAAACCTTTGCACTAATACTGTCTATACTGGATGGAAGCTGAGTAGAGAGGATGTCTACCAATAAGTTTCATGGTATTTTTTTCTGCAATCTAGAACATTCTAGAAAGGGATTTTATTTATTTTTTTTTATTCACTATATATCCTTGTAGCCCCATCCGTTCTCCTCTCTCAGTCCTATCTTCCCTCCCTTCACCCCCCCCCCCTTCTCCTATTCCTCAGAATAGGGGAGCTCCCAGCAAGGGATTTTTTCTTCTTCACTGGTGTTACTTCAAAGTACCCAACTTTTCAGTGACGGATAGATGGATGTTATGTGGGCCCCCCAGGCACAGTTATTAGTCACTCACATTTAGAATAGTGCAAGGGTGTAATCGTACTTATGCTTCTCCTCCTAAGTCCTGCTGAGGTGCTTGTCACTGTGAACGTGCAAATTGCTTTCCCTGAGCTGAGGAACCCAAGGCACAGTACCAGAGGCCTCTCAGTGGTAGAAGGAGCTGCCTGACTTCTCACTAGCTCTGCTTTCACCTCTTCTCCAAAACGATGTACCTCCCAGTCATCTCCACCTGAACCTAGTACAATCAGCGTCACACTATGTCTGTTTCAAGCTCTCCCCCTAAAACTTCATTTAGACAAAATAACACAAAGAATTGGGTAAGGTTTTTAGAATAGTAAGAAAAATGAAATCATAGCAACCAGAACCAAAAATGAATGAATTTCTTATGAAAAATATCTGCCGTACATACTTTATATACTTAGGATTACACTCAATGTGCCATTCTCAATTTGTTATCTTATTTACATTGTAACTAAGCAATTTCCAATGTTACTGAAGACTCTAAACAAACACAATTAAGAGTTTAATGCTGTTTTGGCACAAGTGTGCATCTATGTACATAATAATGGAATGCAGCATGGCATTCGAAACCAGAGAAGACTCCATAGACCTACAACATCAACATTCCAATCCCAGCTCTATTTTTGGGCCTCGGTTTCCTCATCTCTGAAATGGGGCACATTATTACCTCTTTTCAGAGTATTGTGAATATTAAGTGAGCCAATACATATAAAACTCAGGGGTGAGTGGCAACCTAGATGAAAGCTGTTATTTTGGGACAGGACCATTTGATGGCTTTGAGATTCTGTGTTTTAGGGAATGGTTTGAATCTGAGCTTTTCCCCAGATCATCTTGGCCACCTTAAATTAATTGTTTACCTTCTCTGGAATTCAGCCCTCTCATCTACAACATTAAAATGTGATGTATTTTTTTAGGGTTGTCATTCCAATCAAATACAGTACCAGATGTGAACCCCTCAGCACCATTTCTGAAAGAAATTGTGTTTACTGTGTTCAAGTACATTGTGACTTAATTTTTTCATACTCTGTCCTTGAGTACCTTGTTCAAAAACTGTTATTAAATATGTGCTTATTTACTGAAGCTCTGGATCACAATGAACTAATATGACTTAAAATGTTCATAAAATACTTTGGGAGAAGCATACTAAGTTGGTAGCAGAAAATGCCCACAAAAACTGGGATTAGGCAGAGTTAAGAGGATTTCCTTTCCTATTTTTAAAGTTTGCAATGAAAAATTTCATGTCATTTTTTTTGCATTTAAAATTTATTAAACTATTTTTAAAAGTGGTCTAGAATGAGGTGTTGCAGAAATCTCAACCTGAGCAGTCATAATGATATAGGTCACAGGAAGGAGGAAGCAGGGAGGCACATGATTTCAGATCTCTCCAGCAGTCTCCACATGATATTTATCTTCCTGTTGAAACAATTACATAGCGTACCAAAACCAGTTTTGTCTTAATGAGTAGTTTTTTAAATATCTATGAAATTTTATAATATATTGAGCCAAATAAAGAAAAAGTGTATATTATAACACTGATCTAAGGAACACAGTTCCAACATGTGGACTATCCTAATTGCAACATAGTGATCTCCAGCCATTTCTATTTTAAGGTTTTCCATTCATGAGTCTTGATTCATTAATAAAATAAAAACAGAGGCAAATCTTAAATTTCTTTTTTTTTCTTTTTTTTTTAATCAGTTACATTTTATTAACTCATTCCCTCCCAGTCCCTCCCTCCCTCCCTCATCTCCACCGTGCCCTTTTCCAAGTCCACTGATAGGGGGGACCTCCTCCCCATTCATCTGATCCTGTTTTATCAGGTATCTTCAGGACTGGCTGCAAAGCCCTCCTCTGTGGCCTAACAGGACTGCTCCTCCCTTCGGGGGTGGGGAGACCAAAGAGCCAGTCATTGAGTTCCTGTTAGAAATAGTCCCTGTTCCCCTCACTTTGGGAAACCAATTGGTTACTGAGCTACCACAGGCTACATCTGAGTGGAGGTTCTAGGTTATATCCATACATGGTCCTTGTTTGAATGTCAGTCTCAGAAAAGACCCTGAGCCCAGATATATTTGGTCCTTGTGGAGCTCCTATCCTTTCCCCATCAGACTAACTCCCCTTCTTTCTTATGATTCCCTGTACTCTGCCAAAGGTTTGGTCATGAGTCTTTGCTTTGAAAACACTGCTAGTTAGAGTCTTTCAGATGCGCTCAGTAGACTCATTGGCACAGGAGACAACTTCCTGAACAGAACACCAACAGCACAGGCTCTAAGAGCAACAATCAATAAATGGGACCTCATGAAACTGAAAAGTTTTTGTAAAGCAAAGGATACCGTCATCAAAACAAAACGACTGCCTACAGATTGGGAAAGAATCTTCACTAACCCTTTATCTGACAGAGGACTAGTATCCAGTATATACAAAGAACTAAAGAAGCTGAAAAGCAGCAATCCAAGTAATCCAATTAAAAAATGGGGAACAGAGCTAAACAGAGAATTCTCGACAGAGGAATATCGAATGGCAGAAAAACACTTAAAGAAATGCTCATCCTCATTAGCCATCAGGGAAATGCAAATCAAAACGACCCTGAGATATCACCTTACACCCATCAGAATGGCCAAGATGAAAAACTCAAGCGATAACACATGCTGGAGAGGTTGTGGAGAAAGGGGAAGCCTCCTTCACTGCTGGTGGGAATGTAAACTGGTACAACCACTCTGGAAAGCTATCTGGCACTTTCTAAGACAAATAGGAATAGTGCTTCCTCAAGACCCAGCTATACCACTGCTAGGTATATACCCAAAATTTGTTCAAGTACACAAAAGGGATACTTGCTCAACCATGTTTATAGCAGCTCTATTTGTAATAGCCAGAACCTGGAAACAACCCAGATGTCCATCAACGAAGGAATGGGTATAGAAATTGTGGTATTTTTATACAATGGAATACTACTCAGCAATCAAAAAGGAGGAAATCATGAAATTTGAAGGCAAATGGTGGGATCTAGAAAAGATCGTTCTGAGTGAAATATCTCAGAAGGAGAAAGACAAACATGGGATATACTCACTTATATAGACCTATAAGATATGATAAACATAATGAAATCTATACACCTAAAAAAGATAATCAATAGAGTGGACATGGGGTAAGATGATCAATCCTCGTTTAGAAAGACAGATGGGATGTGCATTGAACGTATGACAGGAGTCTACTGAGCGTATCTTAAATTTCATATGGAAGCAAAGAAGACCTCAGATAGCCAATCTAATTCTGAATAAAACCAACAATACTAGAAGTATCCCTGTATCTGAATTGAAGTTATATTAAAGAATAATAGTAACAACTACAACAACAAAAAGCTCACAACATAGGCACAAAACTAACCACGCAGATCAATAGAAGAGAAGATACAAATACATTCTCATAGAGTTACAGTTACCTGCTTTTGACAAAAATGCAAAAAAATATACATTGGAGAAATGCCAACCTCTTCAACAAATGATGTTGGCAAGCTGTATATTTATACAAAGAAGAAAATGGATGCATGTCTGCTGTTATTTACTAAAGTTAACTCAAGCAAATCAAAAGCCTTAATGCTTACTTGTTTACTTTAAATCTATATATGAAAAATTTAAAGAATAAATAAAAAATAACTTAGATTTAAATTTAAATACCTTAATGTAAGAACTAAAATTTTGAAGCTGCTAGAAGAATACACAAGGAAAAATTTCAAGGTGTAAACTTAAGCATTTCCTGTACGTGAATTCATTTGTTCTGAAAGTAAAAACAAAAACTGAGAAATGGTTTTTGCATGAAATTAAGAAGTTTTCCACAGTAAAGGAAGCAGTTAGCCAAATGAGGGGAAACTTTTGTGCACTCTACATATGACAAACTGACAGAGGACTAATATCTGGACTACATAAAGAACCTAAATGAAAATAAATATCCTAAATCTAAACAAATTCAATCAATGTATATGCTGATAAAATAAAAACTTTCCAGAAATATCAAATTTAAACATGTAGACACCTGTCCGCCCCCTTAGCCATCAGGGGATGCTGATGAACGGACAAAGAAAGTTTGACATATATATGTAAAATAAATTTATATAATATGCTATACACCATACTATAAAGAATGAAATCATCTATTTTGCAAAAATATGTGCAATTAGAGATACAATTAAACAAAATTAATTTATGCTTAGTAAAACAAAAAACCATATTTTCTCTCATTTGTGAGTATTGGATTATATTGATATTTAAAACCTGTGTGAGTATGCGGCATGAAGTAGAAATGAGATTGTAGTCAAAGAAAACAGTATATGTGCCTGAAAACGTATGACTCCTAACACTATGAGCAGCAAGTACTTGCCAAGAAAACCATGAAAGTTTAAAAACTGTCAATGTTGAAGCAAAGAGGTGAAAGTGTTTCATTGTGTGCAGATATTTGGCTGGCTCTTGTGAAAACTGCAATTGCAGGTCGATCTGGTGGGGGAAATGATTGGTTGGCTCTGCAATAGCTCAGAAGTGGGTTAAACCACATAGAAAGTGTTTTAGTAGCATTTGTTTCCCAACGAGGACACTTTGCTACACCAGGAAAAGAAGGTCTAACATTTGTTCCACTTGTGAAATCACATGAAGACACTCTTTCCATCGATGTGTGTGTTCTTCTCCTACTGCCAACCTCAAGTTAAGATTACCTGGGCAGGGAGTCTGTGTCATCTGCTTTGTAGTTCATTCCATTCTGTGGAGGACCTGCCTCTTGGCTATAGGTGTGTTTGCTACTGTGGTATGAGACTTGGGACATAAATAGTTCTCGACCCCAGAAAGAAAACAACCCCAGGTCCATATTGATGAGAAAACCCATGTTCTTTGCTTTTGAATCTATGCAATACTCTATTTCAGAGAAAATAGGCCAGATTCTATAATATCAAATCAAGAACAAAGAAGAAGCCCTCACTTAGAGTGTGCCAAGGTGAGAGGAGCATATGCCCGCAGGTCCATGTGACTTGTGTTCAAATCCTGGCATTGCCATTTTCTAACAGTTTGACATTGACTATGTCCTTTATTCTAAAAGACCCTGGATTTCTTAATCTATAAAATAGGGATGAAATGTCCATGCTCACATTTGCCTTTCTGAATGAGAATTGATCATCTTACCCAGGGTCCTCCTTCTTGCTTAGTTTCTTTAGGTGTACAGATTTTAGTTTGTTTATCCTATATTATAAGTCTAATATTCACTGATAAGTGAGTATATGCCATGTGTGTCTTTGTGCTTCTGAGATACCTCATTCAGGATAATCTTTCCTAGTTCCCACCACTTGCCTGCAAATTTAATGATTTCCTTGTTTTTAATAGCTCAGTAGCATTCTATTGTGTAAATGTGCCACAATTTCTGTATCCATTTCTCAACTGGGTTGTATCCAGATTCTGGCTATTACAAATAAAATTGCTATGAACATGGTTGAGCAAATGTCCTTGTTGTATACTTGAGACATCAGAAGAGGGAGAAAACAGGGAACACAACAGGAGGCTACCACAGAAATCCTCTGGAAGACTACCCTGCAGGGTATTGAGGCAGATGCTGAGACTCACAGCTAAGCTTTGGGCAGAGTGCATGGAATCTTATGAAAGAAGAGGAAGTTAGAAAGACCTGGAGGGGACAAGAGCTCCACAAGGAGAGCAACAGAACCAAAAAATCTGGGCAGAGGGGTCTTTTCTGAGACTGATATTCCAACCAAGGAACATGCATGGAGATAACCTAGCACCATGCACAGATGTAGCCCATGGCAGCTCAGTCTCCAAGTGGGTATCCTACTAAGGGGAACAGGGACTGTCTCTGACATGAACTCAGGGGCTGGCTCTTTGATCACCTCCCCCTGATTGGGGTGTAGCCTTACCAGGCCACAGAAGAAGGCACTGTAGCCAGTCCTGATGAGACCTGATAGGTTAGAGTCAGATGGAAGGGGAGGAGGACCTCCCCTATCAGTGGACTGGGAGAGGGGCAGGGGAGGAGCAGAAGGAGGGAGGGTGTGATTAGTAGGGGAGGAGGAAGGGGCTAAAACTGGGATACAAAGTGAATAAAGTATAATAAAACAAAAGGACAAATGCACCCTCAGTGTCTTGAGCTCAGTGATAAAATCCTTTTCCAACACCAATGATGCCTGGAGTTGTATTTCTAGCACAGATGAAAGTACTTTGGAGGAAGAACCATGGCATAAGGAGATTAGTCCTTATGGTAGCCATGCAATACTGGTAGTTTTAATTTTGGCTAGCATTCATGTACATTCAGAGGATAAAGATTACTCCATCCCAGTTTATCAGCAACTTAGTGCCTGCTGAATGTCAAACAACTTGCCTATTTAATTAAAAAAAAATGGAAGTGAAAATTGTCACAGAAGCAACAGTTTACCACATATTTTTGAAAGACTGGCTTCTTGAGTTCAAGCAGGTCAATGTAATAAGACACTGCTTCAAGTCTCCCTGGGATAGTTACATTCATAAATTAGTGCAGCTATCATGGAGGACAACATCATATTTTCTCAAAATGTACACATGGAAGTACCTTATGACCATCAATTATGCTTCCTGCCTACATGATCCACATAAGTGAAAGCAAGACCAAGTATATATTTGTTTGCTAGTGTTCAAGGAATAATAGTCACTATAGAGCAAACTCTGAAAACCTAAGGGTTCATAGATAGATAGATTTTAAAAATTCTGTACTATACTCAAATCAACATGGAATTACTTGATCACAAAATGGGATGAAGTTCTGATACAGGCTACAATCTGGATGCACCTTGAAGACATGTCAAGAGAACTTCACCAGGAACAAAGTGAGCAAAGGCTATACAATTCAGTTGGTACAAAGTGCCCGAAATAGGCAGACTCACAGACTCAGAAAGCACATTAGAAATTACTCAGAGATGACAAGGATGACAGAAAGTTACCGCTTAAAGGACAGACAGTTTAGGGTAATGCAACAGTTTTAGAAATAATCTAGTGCTACAGATTACACAACATGGCGATTGCTATTAATGCTGCTGACTTGAACATTTAAGAGTGTCTGGGGCGGGAGCTGGTCCAAGGGGGTAAAGTACTTATCCTGCAGGCATAAAGATTTGAGTACAGATATCTAGATCCCATGTTGAAAAACAACAACAATAACGACCAGGTACAATGACATATGCCTACAATCTCAGAGCTGGGTTGATTCAGGTACGGGAATCCCTAGGGAGATCTGACCAGCCAGACTAGCCAGTCAATTAGCTCCAAGCTCAGTAGCAGAGTCTGTCTCAAAAAATAAGGCAGGAAATAGTTAAAGAAAACACACAACATTAACTACTGGTGCATACAGGTGCATACATACACACAGATGAATACAGATGAACGTGGAAACACACATAGACACAAAACCACAAATGAAAGAAGATCAAAAATGGTATTTTTTTCTTATGTATATTTCACCACAATAAAATGTTTTAAAAGACAAATAAGCATTTGGCCTCTATAATTAAAAGTGCTATTTTAACAGGTGACACATTTCTGTACTTTACAGAATCAGCATTCATTGCAAAGTTAGTTATTGCCCTCAGTCCTACTCATCTTAATTCCTCGTCTCTTCCCACATGTAACTCTTGGTTTTATTTTCTCACAAATCTTATCAAGCTGTTTTTGTGCAAATGGCAAAAGAGTAATAAATATGAATTATTATTTCTTTATATATTTATACATGATAGCAAATATGCCTGGTCCCATGTTTTCATTTTTACATTTAAATATACACTCTAGAGATATGTACAGCATATTAAAGTGTTACTTTCTTTTTTAATGCTCTAGTGTATGCTACTGTGTAGATTGTTTTGAATATTTTTGCACTTAGAAAGTGCTCTAATAGGTACATTTTTATATTTTCATCTATGTGTATAATTTTTACTGTAGGTTTAATCCCTCGGTTTGGGTTTGTTAAAATCAAAGCGTAGTCACACACTCCACCGGGTTGTGAATGTCTCCATTTGCTCCAAGTTTTACGGAGAGAATGTGTAAGGTTTTGTTTTGCTAATGTTACTATGAAGAGACATTGCTTGCCACCCTTTCCACTCAGATTGCCCATATTGTAAACATCGTTGAGCACAGTTTCGTTTGTTTCACTGTCAGTCACACTGCCTTTTCTATGTGAAAGCTTCCACAGTTTAATGAATTGAAAGAGATGGGAAGTCAACATCGATGTGTTAGACTGCGCATGTGGTAGGCATGTGATTGGGAAACCGAGTTTAACATTTCCTCCTCCATCCCTGAAAACACAGAGCCTCTGGATCTTCTCTGGGTAAAAGCTGCTTCTTAATATCTGGTAGAACCTGCTTTGGGTTGGAGCATGGGGAAGATTTGGGGAGAAGGCGGTCTGCCCTGTGCTTGCTGGATCACAATTAGCATGAAAAGTGGACAATGGGTCAATCATTTCGAAGCCACTTTATGCATTGCCCTACGAATGGTTCCTGAGTTCACTAAAAGCCACCTGTGAAGAGCTCAAGAAAGAATCCTCCTTGCTTGCAAATATAAGACTACCTGGCTATACTATTCCTTAGAGGGGAAAACACATGAAACTATTCAATCATTCCTTTTGCGAGGAGAATAAATAACAAGAATGCCACATAAATAGCACGAGTTGGCTGTGGGAGTAAGCAGTCATTTCCAGGAGAATGATGTGCTTTTCTCTCCAAGGGTACAACAAATGATCACATGCCAAAGACAGTAGAATTCAGACAGGTGGGCTTTCCCAGTAAGCTGCCTGCAGGTGCTTCATTCAGATCAGTTGCCACACTAGCAAAACGCAGAAGGAGAGAGGTGGAATTTTGCTTAATGCTTTGAATCTTAGGCCAAAAAATGAATCGGTTCTTTTTTGTCCTTTTCCTCCTATGACAAACTGGAATTAGCTCCAGACCAGCTTGACATATTGCCAGTATGTGGTGTAACTCTGTCTGAGAATGTCACTCCTCTCTTCCAAAGTTGCCAGACTCAGAGGCCAGAGAAAAAGTATGGGGCTTTTCGAAGACTGCTGGAGGAGATCCTCCCCACATCCATCGTGGTGTGTGTTATTTTGAGTGTCCAGGGAGCTCAGATCAGAGAGAAAAAACAGAGAGTTATTCTTGAGGTTAGAAATGGCTTCTGGTAAGAAGAAGTACCTGGGGGACATGATAGACATAGGACGCCTCTGACTAACTGAGCCCCCATCAGCAATTTCAAGTTTTTAACCAAGAAATATTGATTTATGTTTATTATGCTTTATGGCACTTTAGAGCAATTTATAACACTTGCATCAGAGAATGGATGGGCCAGGAGAAAGGCCAAAATGGGCCTGAAAAAAAGGATGAAATGTTCTCAGGAATAGTAGCTTTCACATACCAGGTGCATTTTTTTCCTTTGGTATTTTATCTGAACTATTTAACATGAAATAAGAAAATGAATATCGATTTTCTTAGACAAACAAGAAGTGACATAAGTTGAGCAAAGCTAAAGGAATTTTTAAAGCTCCCAGTTGTATCTACAGTTTCAACCATTAAAACCTAAAAGCACAAATAGAATATTTCTCTATATGCTTACAAAAATAAATAAATAAAAGAAAAAAACCTTAGACAAGCAATTGTGCAAAATGAGGGGATTAAATAGAACTGGTAAAAGGGTAGTTTTAATTTTAAATATAAATGTTTTAATAAAAAATAAAGCAAAGTACTATGAGTTACTGTAAAGAGAGTCGGTTTCCAGAACTAATAAGTTCTGATACACAGGAAAGACTTCAAGGAGTCAGCTTGGGCTCCATATCAAAAACAAACAATTCTAACTTAAAATAGTTTGGGCTGAAATGCTTCTTCTGGTAGTTCATATATAAACCTTCTCATCTAACAGAGGAGGAAAGAGAAAAAGAAATCCATATCATGAAAGCCAATATGGACATGATGATGCATAAGACTCATAACAGGTGCTCTGGGAATGCAAGCTTTGCTGAAAAAAAAAAAAACTCTCTCCTGGGACTGGAGATGGCTGAATGGTTAGGAGCACTAACTTCTCTTCTGGAGGACTCTGGTTTGATCCCAGACACACACAAAGAGGCTCATAACCGATGTAACTCCTGTTCCAGAGGTATCTGATGGCCTCCTCTGGCCTCCATGGCACTGTGTGCACACGGTGGATACCTGTGTTAGCAAACAACTACCCAGGCAGATTTTAAAATAGAAAGAAAAAAAGTAACACAAATCTAAAAAAATAAAATAGGCTCACATTAGGTTTAAGAAGAAAAGGGGTGGGCTGGAGAGATGGCTCAGTAGTTAAAAGCACCTGTTTGCTCCTCAAGAGGTCCTGAGTTCAATTCCTAGCAACCACCTGGTGGCTCACAGCCATCTATGAGACATGGTGTCCTCTTCTGGTGTACATGCAGGCAGAACATTGTATACATAATAAATAAATTTTTAAAAGGACAGGTAGGAAATTAAAAAAAAATCATTAAAGAGATTCAAGTAGAACTGTAAAGCTGCAAAGGATATGAGGGCCATGAACTGGAAGAGCCAGAAGGGTTGGGGAGTACGAGAGCAGCAAAGCCTGCTCGTGTGTGCAAATACTGGCGGTGACTGATATTCACAGTTTAATTCCATGGTCTTTGCCTTACGACAAGTGACTGGACTGGGTACAGTCTCAGGACACGGACTGATCATCATCTCCACCCCTGGATGAGTTCATTCTGCTGTAATTAGAACAGAGAGTATGCAGATCTGGATCAGGAGCATTGCCCAGGTATCCCAACTTTGACAGATTAAGATGTTCTCCTACTTTTCTGCTTCAAATTCTCTTGACAGATGTGAAATACTTTGACTCCTGAATTGACATCTTGAGTCTGCTGCTTCGTCTGTTTGGGGGTAGAAGGCCATTTAAGTGGTCAAAGGTACTGTTGATAGTTGCTTGTTCAGCTGAAAAATCAGGGAACTGGCTTTTTTCCATGCTGATTCCTCAAGAACGGGGTTAAGAAAGAATTTCTTACCTTCCTCATAATTGGAAGGCTTGGTGTTAGGAATACTTGGACTGTTTTAACTGTTAACACAATTAAATGCCAGGTGTGACGTGTGTGGTTATTACCTAGAATATCCCTTCCTTTCCTAGGAAAGTTGTTTCTACCATTAATGGAAAGAAGGGAAGGGAAGGGAAGGGAGGGAGGGGAGGGAAGGGAAGGGAAGGGAGGGAGGGGAGGGAAGGGAGGGAAGGGAGGGAAGGGACGGAAGGGAGGGAAGGGAGGGAAGGGAGGGAAAAGGAAAAGGAAAAGGAAAGGAAAGGAAAAAGGAAAGGAAAGAGGGAAAGGAAAGAGGGAAAGGAAAGGAACAAGTTAATTATCGTCAATAGAGTTCCATGTGATTCATACATGTAATCATGTCCCATATTATGCCATCATTTTGACCAGACAAAACACGGTTCAGGAATTCTACTTGAGTTCTTGAAAACACATGGAGTAGTTAGTTGTGTTGCTTCTGCGGTGAGTCTTGCTTCGGTCTGGAATTCTCATAAGGCTGGATTCATGAGGAAGCTAAAGGTTTTGTCTAGACAAGTGATCCTGAGCCCTGGAACTAAGGCACCTTGGTGGAGGAAGAACCACAGCCTAATGGCACTTAGAGCTGTTAAGGAATGTCTGTATGTCTGCCTTCCATTCCATGCCCTCTAGACCCAGACAAGGTTGAAGGTGCCCTGAATATCCAATAATGAATCTATTAGTGGAGTAAGAAGAAGCTGTTGTACCCTGAAGTTGTGTCTTGCCCAAGTTGATGTAAGCAAGTAGGAGAGAGAGAAAGGGAAATTTCCCTCCTGGAAGGGTAATGGTTTCTATCACTGTACTGACAACTAAATGTGGAGAAATCACAACTGAGATCATATGGCTCCAGAATGGAAGAGCTAATCTGGGTCCAAAGGCAGCTCACTGAATGTGGCATCTGAGACTGTGGACTTGGGAAGAAAGCCTGCATGGACACAAAGAGACCTTGTAGTCTGCACATGGCTGCTACATGTGACTCAGGGTAAGATATGGCTTTGGAATGTGCATAGATAAATCATCTGACAGATGGATAAAAATCCCAAAATTGCATGAGTGCAGGCAGGAGGTCATGGTGGCTTCAATGACTATGAAGGAGAGAGCTTGGCACTCCTGAGTTTCTTAGAGCCCAGAGGGCCTGCTGAGGTAACCAGAATTCCATCAGAGATACTGTAAGAAGTCACAGCAACAGGCAGCTAAGTGTCCTTTCATCACCAAGAATAATTTCAGCTTTTTCCTTTTTTCATATATGGCTTTCTTATGCTATTGTAATGTGAATAGGTGAACTGTTTTTTTTTTTTTTGTTTTTGTTTTTGTTTATTTATTTATTTATTATGTATAAAGTATTTTGTCTGCATGTGCACTTGCAGCCCAGAAGAGGTCACCAGATTTCATTATATATGGTTGTGATCCACCATGTGGTTGCTGGGAATTGAGCTCAGGACCTCTGGAAGACCAGCCAGTACTCTTTATCTGAGCCATCTCTCCAGCCCAAGGTGAACTGTTCTAGTGCTAGAAATAAAATGAATAATCAAAAGCCATGTTTAGGATCTGGAGAGATAGTGCAATCAGAAGGGTTTGCTATAGTAGCATGATGACCTGATCCCATATTTCTAAAGCTGGGCCTTCCTGTGATCTCAGTTTTGTGAAGATGGAGTCAGTCTGATCCTGGTGGTTCCTGGGCCAACCACTAGAACCAAATAAACCTCCAGATTAGTGAGGGACTAACTAGTGAGAAGCACACACACTCAGGGCTGAGCTTAAGCTAGTTAATTATCAGTCTTATTAGGACATGCTTTCGTTAGGCAGGCTCTCCCCACCAGTGTCAACAGCACCAGTTGCTTCCTTTTGCTCTCATTTTCTATACAGATACTCGTTTTCCGTAAGACCTCAATTTGTATCAAAGAATGCCAATCTCTAGCTTCTTTGCCAAAGAAAAGCTTGCCAAATTGAGATCGGTTTTGAAAAACCAAAGATAAATGAATGTGTCTTAAAGGTTTAATTGCATTATTTCCCTCTTTATCTTTTGATGACTTTGACAGATGGGACTCTCACAATATACTCATTGTTCAGCTGGAAACCCCATGAAGTTGTAACCTGAACCTCTTGTCCTGAGGTGATTTGATGGCCTTCTTCATCCAATGGTATCTGTGGACCCCAGTGGGGAGGTAGGGAAAGAGTTATTAAGTCATTCGAAATTGCTTTTAGCACACTGCAAAGTGGTTGGGCCATTTCAGGCCATAGCAGGGTGGCAGAAAGCCCAACTGCCTACGTCAAGCAGTGTTTATAAATTAGAAATTACCAGCCTTTCGGTTCCTTGCTGATCAGTCAGAATCCCTGGAAGACTGTGCAGACATGCCCAGGGTAGAATTGTTATTGGACCAAACAAAGCATAGCTCTTGGTTAATCAGTCATGATTTGTCTACCTGGTGGTGTTATTGAAAGAGATTTGGAAGTGTTTGTTTCTTCAATTGCAGTGTGATGTGACTAATTATTCTAACTAAAAGCAGCCATTAAAACAGTTCTTTGGTTATTTTTGGTGAAGCACAGAAACTAAAGCTAAATTTCAAAGAAACAGATAGTCCCAGATGATGTATTTAACTCACCTAGTTAAAAGGGGGTTATGAAAGTCTGCAGGGCAGAAGCTTTCAGAGGCCCTCTGTGGCAGGTTCCTAGGTTGTTTCCTATTTTCTTCTTCTTCTGATGTCCAACCTCTTTGCCTTTCAGGATGGGGACTGAGCGTTTTAGTCAGGGTCCTCTCTCTTGCTTAGTTTCTTTAGATGTACAGTTTTTAGTAAGTTTATCCTATGTTATATGTCTATATGAGTGAGTATATACCGTGTGTGTCTTTCTGCTTCTGGGACTTATGGCCAACTGTTGTGCAGAGTGCATGGAATCTTAAGTAAGAAGTGGGAAACAGTAAGAGCTGGAGAGGACGGGAACCACACAAGGAGAGTAACAGAACCAGAAAATTTGAACACAGGGAACTTCCCAGAGACTCATACTCCAACCAAGGCCTATTCATGGAGATAACCTAGAACCCCTGCACAAATGTAGCACATGACAGTTCAGTGTCCAAGGGGGTTACATAGTAATGGGAAGAGGGACTGCCTCTGACATAAACTGATTGGCCTGCTCTTTGATCACTTCCCCCTGAGGGGGGAGCAGCCTTACCAGGCCACAGAAGATGACAATGCAGCCACTCCTGATGTGATCTGATAGGCTAAGATCAGAAGGAAAGAGAGGAGGACCTTGCTTATCAGTGGACTTGGGGAGGGGCATTCGTGAAGAAGGTGGAGGGAGGGTGGGACTGGAAGGGAAGGAGGGAGGGGCTTATGGGGGGATACAAAGTGAATAAAGTGTAATTAATAATAAAAAGGGGGGTTATGAAGTACTTGGGGTGTGCATGTCGGTGTCCTTATTTGTTTAATGCATTTGAGACTACACTAAACTCTACAGGATATTAATACATTCAGTCTTTACAACAATGCTGGGGAGGAAACTATGACTAATGATCCCATTTTAGCTGTTGAAGAAATTGAGTATATTACATTTCTTGTCTGGCAGAAGCTGCTTAGGGAAAGAAGGATTTATTGTAGCTCACTGTTTAAAGGGTTACAGTCCATAATCAGCTCAGGGAAGACAGAGCAGCATAAGAGTGAGGAATCTCATCCCAATATGTCTGCAGAGAGAGAGAGAGAGAGAGAGAGAGAGAGAGAGAGAGAGAGAGAGATAAATACTAGTTCTTGGCTTACTCCCTGTGTGTTTTTTAATAATTTATTTTTATTTTATTTGTATTGGTGTGGGATCCCCTAGAACAGTAATTATAACAGACAGTTGTGAGCTGCCATGTGAGTGCTGAGGATTGAACCCAGGTCCTCTGGAAGAGTAGCTGTTGCTCTTAACCACTAAGCCATCTCTCCGGGCCCCAACTCCCTGTGTTTTTCTTCAGACTGAGATCATAACCTATGGGAAAGTCCTTGCACATTCACAGTGGGGCCATTTCTACTTGTTAAACCTCTCAGGATGCCCTCAACATGTCTGATCTGTGTCTGCTAGGAGATTTTTAGATCCCATCAAGTTGATACTCAAGATTACACCTCCCAGTGAGGTTCAGAAAGCAATGCAAGTTTACAGGGTCCTCATAGGTAGAAAACTGCACAGTTGACACGTAAAAGCAGTAGACAGAGTTAATGTCTGCCTGTTATCTAGTGACCATATTACCCCACGATCTGCTTTGAGCTTCTCAGAATCTTCTTTGATTAGGCTCTACCAATTACTCCAAGGCCTACCTTCTTTTAGGCTGTCAGTAGCTATGCTTGATCTAAAAGAATCATTAGTCACCAGCTGCCTCCCAGCCTCAAGCCAGCCAGTGTCATACTTGAATGCATCCAACCCTGCAACACAGCCTGAGGTCAGCCTGCCTCTATCACTAGCTTTCTCATACCCTCTTACAAACTATGACTTCACTGTTTAGTTCACAAACTGGTGGCAAGCTAAGGGTCACTGGTTTGGGATAACTGTAAGACTTGGGAAAACCTTAAAATGATTGGGTAAAAAATAATAGCTGCATGGAAGTAGTAAAACAAACATGGATCACTGACATACGTTACTTATGTCCCTAAACCCAATGACAATAATTACAAAAGTGGCAGGTGAAAAAGCAGAGGAGTCAACACTGAGTGGTAATTCATGCAGATCTGAGCCTTCAAGGAACTCAACCCCCAGTTGGACAGAGGCAGAGCCCAAAACTCAGAATAGGTTCTAAGACTTGGATGCACCAGGAAGCTCAGAGGGAGGAGCAGAACCCAGACAGGTAAAATGAACCACTGCAGAGCCTATCCCTACCCCCACGTGCTTCACAAACTGTTGGTCTGCTGCCTCTCTCCGGCTCTGGGAAAGACAAGATTGCCACACAGTGAGTCTCTAGACAGGAGGGTACCAGAAATGTTCACCATGAATAGTAAGAGAAACCAGCATAGAAAATGTAAGTGTAAGGAGATCACTGACCTTCCAAATGGTGAGAATCCAGAGTCGTTCCTAGTCTAGTAGATACAGATTGGGGCTGTCAGATAAACATGCCTATTGGCAGAAAGAAGAGAGAATAAGATTTATTATTCTTTAAAAAACATTTGCTGTCAATACCCACCCCCTCAGTTAACCACTTTGTTGTCACACTTTCAATATGAAGTGGAGTGATAACTTTTTATTTAAGAAAAAATACCACTATTAAACATGGATTCCAATGCACAGAGGAAATGACTTTAATGGAAACAAGTACACAACAAAGATATTTGCTCAACCACGTTCATAGCAACTTTATTTGTAATAGCCAGAATCTGGAAACAATCCAGATGTCCCTCAATTGAGGAATGGATACAGAAATTGTGGTACATTTACACAATGGAACACTAGTCAGCAATTAAAAATAAGGAAATCATGAAATTTGAAGGCAAATGGATGGAACTAGAAAAGATTATCTTGAGTGAGGCATCCCAGGAGCAGAAAGACACACATGGTATATATACTCACTTATAAGTGGATATTAGACCTATAATAAAGAATAAACATACTAAAATCTATACTCTTGAAGAAGCTAAGCAAGAAGAAGGCCGCTGGGTAAGATGCTCAATCCTCATTCAGGAAGGCAAACAGGATAGACACTGGAAGAGGGAGAAAACAGGGAACAGGACAGGAACCTACCACAGAGGGCCTCTGAAAGAGGGTATTGAAGCAGATGCTGAGACTCAGCCAAATTTTGGGCAGGGTGCAGGGAATCTTATGAAAGTAAGGGGAAATAGAAAGACTTGGAGGGGGCAGGAACTCCACAAGGAGAACAACAGAATGAAAAAATCTGGGCACATAGGTCTTTTATTAGACTGATACTCCAACCTAAGAACATGCATGGAGATAACCTAGAGCCTCTGCACAGATGTAGCCCATGGCAGCTCAGTCTCCAAGTGGGTAGTAAGGGGAACAGGGACTGTCTCTGACATGACCTCAGTGTCTGGCTCTTTGATAACCTCCCCCTGAGGGGGTAGCCTTACCAGGCCACAGAGGAAGACAATTCAGCCAAAGCTAATGAAACCTGATAGACTAGGGTCAGAGGGAAGGGGAGGAGGACCTCCCCTATCAGTGGACTGGGAGAGTGGCATAGGAGGAGATGATGGGGCGTGGGAGGGATTGGGAGGAGACCAGGGAGAGGGCTACACTGGGATAAAAAGTCAATAAATTGTAATGAATAATAAAAAAAGAATCCACATCTCTAATTCTTTCCCTTTAACACTTTAAAGACTTCACTATTGGATTATAACTTCTAGAGCCTGTTAGGAAGTCTCAGATCATGGTCCATGCAGATGCTTCTTGGCAAGCTTTCATGGTTCTGTTTGCCTTAGATTTTCCTAATGGTGGTTCTTTTTATTCACAGCAATGCATGCAAATGAATTATTTATTATTTGTACGCCAAATATTTACTAAGTTCTCCCAGCATTCAGGAATTATCTTGGTACTTATACTTGGAGTTCTATGTAATTTTCTCTATTATTTTCTAGTATTTCTTACCCTTCCATCTCTATTTGTTTGATTTATGTTAGTTGGCCTTTCTGTCTATGGATGCTCTGATTTGAAATCTCCAATTTTCTCACCTATTTAATGATTTATTTTTAATGCCCTTTTCTATGCATCCTTCCCAAGCATTGTCCTAATGCATCTTCAAGGTTTTTTTATTATCATTTATTACAATTTATTCAATTTGTATTCTGGCTGCAGCCCCCTCCCTTATCTCCTACTGATCCCACCCTCCCTTTCTCTTCTTCCCTATACCCCTCCCCTAGCCCACTGAAATGGGAGGTCCTCTTCCCCTTCTATTTGACCCTAACTTATCAGGTCTCATCAGGACTGGTTGCATTGTCTTTTTCTGTGGCCTGGTGAGGATGCACTCCACTGGGGGAGGGCAGAGGGGGTGATCAGAGAGCTTGCTACTGAGTTCATGCCAGAGAAAGCCCCTGTTTCCCTTATTCGAGACCTCACTTGGAGACTGAGTCTATGGGCTACATCTGAGCAGGGGTTTAGGTCCTCTCCATGCATTGTACTTGGTTGGGGTATCATTCTCTTCAGGACCCCCAGGGACAGTGTGTATATATATATATGCCTAGGAGTGGTATTGCTCACTCTTGAGGTAGCACTATTCCTAATTGTCTGAGAAAGCGTCAGATTGATTTCCAAAGTGGTTGTACAAGTTTGCATTCCCACAAGCAATGGAGGAGGGGCCCCCTTTCTCCACATCCTCTTCAGCATGTGTTGTCACTTGAGCTTTTGATCTTAGCCATTCTGATAGATGTGAGATAAAATCTCAGGGTCATTTTGATTTGCATTTCCCTGATGACTAAGGATGTTGAGTATTTTTTAAGTGTTTCCCTGCCATTTGATATTCTTTTATTAAGAATTATCTGTTTGGCTCTGTACCCCATTTTTATTTGTTTTTTTTTATGTTAAGGTAAACATACCCCGTTTTTAAATTGGATTATTTGTGTTGTTGCTGTTTAACTTCTTGACATGCCCAACATGGATTCTAGACCAAACCAAATTAGCAATCAGCTAGGAGGGCAAAATAAAGACATCTTCATACATGTAACAACAAAAACATATCAAAGGAGTCACTTCTGCCTGCTTTCTCCCATCACTGGAAACACTGATATCCTAGGAAGATCTTGAATATAAAGTCCAACCAAACCAGGAAAAATGATTCAGGACAGAGCAATTTTAAAAAGTTAAAAATATTTAGTTTGATAACTAGATAAATAGAGACGTTTAAACACTTTTGTAAGGTATACTATCACATTGCACACCTTTTTCAGTTTATTTACTCTAGTTTCACCTAAATTAAACAGTTGTGTAATTTATACATGAGTGTGTTTTGAAGACACGCATGAATACATTATTTTAGATTTCCCATAGCCAGCTCAGAATACATGGAGCGCTGGCATTTCCACCATTCTTCAACCACAGTGTCTTCAGATCATGCACGGTTTGGCTTCTCATAGGTGTCCCCTGCTATGTTCTGTCATTTGCCCGTGTCAATTGCTTGTAATTTACACAATATGTCATTAACATAGTGTATCCATATGTTGTATGTATATTGTATATAGTATATCTAGTATATCACTATATTTCACTCAGTATATATATAGTGTATCAAAGATTTAACCATATTATTGCATGTGTCAGTATTTAGTCTTTGTAATTGACTGATA
Source organism: Meriones unguiculatus (assembly GCF_030254825.1). NCBI lineage: Eukaryota > Metazoa > Chordata > Mammalia > Rodentia > Muridae > Meriones > Meriones unguiculatus. The sequence continues at coordinate 78,501,964 of NC_083364.1, forward strand.
TTATTCTCTTATTTAAGTATTTTTTTTTCAGTTGATTGACATTCTTCTTATTTCTACTTTGGTGCACTACATACAGGGTGACAGAAATTTATGTGTCTGCATGTTTTTTTTTTCTTCTTGAGAATATATCTAGGAATGGAATTGCTGGGTTACAGTGTAATTAGTTTAAAGGTTCAAACTATTTTATGAAATGGTTGCCTGTTTTCTGTTTCTATCAGAAAGGAAAGTGTTCAAAATGTTCCACAACCTCACTGACTCTATTTTTCTTTTCTTGCTTGTTTTTTAGTTTGCTTTTGTTTTGCTTTGTTTGGAAAATTGCTTGCATAGTAGCCATTTTAGTACATACAGACTCATTTCTTATTATGATTTTAGTGATAATTTCCCTAATAACTAACTATATTCAATAGTTTTCCCCCCATGCAAACTGTCCATTCATTTTTTTATACAATGAAATTTTATTCAGCTGTAAAAAACAAAATTATGAAATTTTCAGGAAAATGAATGTAACTGGAAAACATTATACTGAATGAGGCAACAGTTCCAGAAAGACAAATACTGCCTGTTCTCTTCCGTACATTGCTCTTAGCACTTTTAGATTTATTTGTTTAACTTTGGAGTACCTTAGAGGACAGAAGGCTAGAAATGGACCATTGGTTGTGGGGTTGGGAGGACCAAACTGTCCATTCATAACTTCTGAAAAAATCCATTAACATTATTTGCTCCTTTTAAAATTCAGCTATTTTTTTCTTTAGTTGTAGGAAGTTTTGTGTACTCTGGGTATCAGTGTCTCCCACATGTATAGTTTGCAAATATCATCTGATTTATCATTTATCAATTTACTCTCTTGAGAGTCTCACTTGCAACAGAAAAGTGTTATTTGTGAGATTATCCAAAATATGTTATTTTTCTTTTGTTGTTTATTCCTGTGTTCCGCCTTTAAGGACAAGTCCATCCTAAACAAATGTAGTTCTGACAGATGTGAACTTATATCAAAAAGAGTGAGAATGCTGGTGTGATAAAAATATGAAGTATGCATGTTCAAGCTGATACTTTCATTTGAATCATGTTCTTCACCCTGCCTTGGCTCATATAGCTCTTACTTCAACTGTTCAATGGGATATCATTTCTCTTGAATGCCTTCTCCTTAAGACCTCTCTTTGTACCTGCTCATCACCAGCATTCTCTCCTTACACCTGTTCAGTGGCATGATTAGGTGTATAGACGAGGAAATGGAACTAATGATGCTATGCCTTGTGTCCGGCGGAATACCACATGCTCTGCCTGCAATCTCTCATCACTTTAGAACATCATGTAGAAGTAGTATCATTAATCATCCTATTTTAGCAAGCTTACAAAACCCAGCTTCCTAAGACAGAACCAATTTTTCAGGCTTATACAAGCAATTCCTTTGAACTTGTACTTGAACCAAGGTTTGATTCAAACACCAGGAAGCCTCCTGGGACCATTTATTACACTGATAATGGGTTTACAACCAGGTGATAATTTTATCTACCTGATCATTTAATTTATTTTAAATATTAGCTTACAAAGTAGGCAGTCTTCGTATAGCACTTCCATACCGACTTTGCTTTCTTTGTTCCTCTATTCCCATCTTCTCCCCTGCCTCCTTGCCCTATTTTCATTTCCCTGTTGCAGCCAGTGCTTCCCTTTGCATTTTCACACACATGAATTTACTATCTTCCCAGTACCTTTCCTTAAAACCTCCCTTGTCTCTCATCTCAAGGTTTCTTTTCCAGCTTCATGGCCTTTTCTCACAACTAGATACACATATTAAACTATTAGAAGCTACTGTCCTGGCCACACACTGTCCCTTTTGAGGCAGGATTGCCTTGATAATTTGTGTTCTGATCCCACCCATTTTCTATGTGTTGATTCTGAAAACAGGATAGTACTCTTCACTATACCTATGCTATATTGTTCTAGTCACAAAGATCTCTATGTGGTCATTCAAGTTCACAATAATATTTTATGTGTGATGGTAATATTAATGAAGAAGCATGTAGGAAGACAGAATGGGAAATTGTAATGAAAGTGAGATGAATGTTGTTGTTAGGTCCATGTGTTCATTTGAAGCTCTGGATTAAATCTAGGGCCTCATACATGCCACACAATCTTCCTGTTATTAAGTATAATTTCTATCTATGTATATTACTAATAATGACTTCCAATCAGGGGGCATCACCACACATCTTCTTATCATAGTATTAAACACATAAGACAAAGCAGATCATTTGGAGTATGGTAATGTTTATAACAGAAAAAGAAAAAAAAAAGAAGCACTGACAACTAGAAACATTCTCCTAGGGGTAAAATTTAATGGTAAAAGAAGATTTTATGCTAATGGCATTTGTATTTAAAAATATAGTAGCCCATGAATCAAAACATATAAAAATGTAAAACACAAGCCATGAATCTTAAACATTGAGAATATCATTGCATCAGTGCCAAACCAAAAAGAAAAAGAAAGCTATCTCTAGTAGTCCAGTCAATTGAGATGGAGAAAGCTGATTTTCTCCTATGTCATGGTGATAAAAAGATTGTGATATTTAGTTATTAATTTATCATGACATGAAGCAGATTCATAATATTATAGATTATAAAGGAATAAAAATTTAACCAAGTTACCCATAAGAAATGAAGGATCCTGAAGGTGCTAATCATTTCCCCCTATATACAGAAGTGGAAACTGCAGTTTAGGGGTCCTGGTGATTGCATATGTTGGCCCAGTTTTGGAGCTTGAAAGGTGACAAAGTGTTTTTCAAATTGAGGTCATGTCTCATTGACCAATCTTTTCAACAGGCTATTCTGAACACATAGTTCTTCACCTCCTGTTCTTCATGTAAATACCGCTTCAAGCTGCCTCTAGGTGGAAAATGTTGCATGAAAATGCTGAATACTTACCTTGATGTTTTAATCCACTTCAGTAAGAGTCAGTTTATCAAGACCTAAAGTGAACTCAAAAGTACTGTTTTGGGATGATACTAGCATCGTCACTGAAAGTGGGTCTTTGCTTACAGAGTAACAATTGGCCCAATAGTAAGTTCTGTGCTCTGGTTGTCAATGCTCTCTAGGGAAAGCATTCCAGCCTGCATTCTTTAAGATGTCTTTTTATATCTCTTGAGATGTTGGATACCACAGTCATAAGAAAGGTCTGACCTTTTTTTGCAATTATCAAAAATATATCCAGTAATGTCTAGTGTCCTTCTGTGTTGTCATTCTAAGTTCTATGGCTCTTAAACATGAAAAGGCAGTGTGATTGATTGTCAAATCAATGAAATTTATCACCATGGGGGGACAAAAATCTCTGGATGTCTGTGGGAGGGTTATAGATTTGGTTAATTTAGGTGAGAAGCCCTACAATGAGCAACATTGTTCTATGTCATTGGGGCCCTAGATAGAATTTTTAAAAGGAAAATGAGCTAGATGTTAAAGGTCGTCCCTCTCTCATCCTTGGAAAACTCATCTTTTTTTTTTCATATGATAGATGCTTGTACAGTGACATAAAACCAAATCATGGGTTCATTAAGATTTCACTATGTAAAATCTTAGGGAAGTATATTAGCATGTGTCTGTCATCTCGGCTGTTGAGAAGTAGAAACAAGAGGATAAACTGTCCAAAGACAGCATCAGGTACATAACAAATTGAAGGCTAGCTTGAGCTACAATAGGCTCTGTCTGAAACAAATAAACAAAACAAAAGAACAACAACAACAACAAAAAACAAAACAGAAAGAAAAAATTAAATCTGGAAGTAATTCAACAGTTAAGTTTGCAAATTTGTGGCAAATTTGTGCAAATGTATTACATCAGTCATAGAATTAAGGACGTCCCTTTTCTCCAGAGAGCACCAAATAGAAACTTGTAATGTCAGGAAGTAAACCAGAGTCTATTTGGAGCACACTGCTTCCTGATGGCCTTCCGGAAGTAATCTAAGCCATTACAACACTATCATATCTTGAGAACTCCACCTTCAGGTTCTTTCCTCCAAACACATCTATGTGCTACTGTTTTCCTGATCTCATTGTTTCTGGCTGACGCCTTTTACGTGTGTTCTCTATTCATCTCTATTCATCAAATAAGGCTTTGGAGAACAGACCCTTGGGCACCTTATATCTCTCCAGAGTTTCCCCTCTCCTCAGTTCTCTCTTGTCACAGTAGGTAGCCTTCTGTCACTGATAGGTAAGGAAGAAGATGAACTGCAATTAAACAAGCCAGTCAAAGCCTGAGTCACTGAGGAGGAAGAGAGCTGTAAGCAGTAGCTAACCTGTCAGTGAAACTTTTGCTCTTTTGTACCTTTTGCTCATCAGGACACAGGTGCCCTGCAGACTAGCCACAGCTGTTGAGAGAGGCAACGCTCTGCAGTTTATCCAACTTTGAGGGATGTTTTACTGTGGGCTCTCTGCCTACCACCCTCCCCAGGAGCAGTGTTTTTCTATGCAGATGAATTCAGCTAACACATCTAAGTAACACCCTACATTTCTTGCCACTTCAAGAGAGTGGTCTCCCTTTACTACACAGTAATGTGTAGTTTGATGTCAAACTAATTGTGATGCGAATATCTCTGAGTATAACTCTTCACAATACAGACTTTCCTTTCTGTGACAAAAATACCTTATGCAGATGAATTAAAGTGTTTATTTTGGTTGATCGCTTCAGAGAATGCAGTCCACAGCCTTTGAGTTCACAGAGGCTTCATGGTGAGGGAGCACGGTACAGAGACTCTCCTGTGTACTTGTATTGGAAGTATCGCCTGCTAATAAAAAGCTGATGGCCTATTAGCTGATGCAGAAAATAGGAGGTGAGAGTTCCGGCAAAGAGAGAGAGGTGAACTCTGGGATAGAGAGAAGCAGAAGATTCATCCTAGACTCTGGGGAACATGGATGCATGAAACTGAAGAGAGGATAGTATCCATATGGCCACATGAAATAGAATAAATAGGCAAAAATAAGTTATGAGCCAGAGCTTATGGCCTAGGCCCTTATTCATAAATAGTAAGACTCAGAGTTGTTAATTTGGGAGCTGGGATGCAGGAGGAAAACCCATGGTTACAGAGCACTACCAAAAGCCATTCATCTCAGGGCAACCAGGAAGCAAAGAAAGGGAGAGAGAGGTGGGTCAGAGTCGGGTCAGGGATAAGGACACTACCTCCTTCAGCTACTGCTGAAAGCAACTGTGGCAGCTAGGGACCAAGCCTTCAGTTCCTGAACCCTAACATATTTTGTGCAAAGACTGTTTTAAAGAATTATCTACACTTCTTTTCCTTCCTTCTGATCCTAGTCAATTAGATCTCAGCAGGAGTGGCTGAGTTGCCTTCTTCTGTGGCCTGGTAATGATGCTTCCCCCTCAGGGGGAGGTAATTAAAGAGCAAGCCAATCAGTTCACTTCAGAGACAGTCCCTGTTCCTATTACAATGGAACCCACTTGGATACTGAACTGCCATGGGCTATATCTGTGCAGGGGTCTTAGGTTATCTCCATGCATAGTCCTTGGTTGGAATAGCAGTCTCAGGAAAGACCCCTGTGCTCAGATATTTTGGTTCTGTTGCTCTCCTTGTAGAGTTCCTGTCCTTTCCAGATCTTACTGTTTCCTACTTCTTTCATAAGATTCCCTGCACTCTGCCCAAAGGTTGCCCATAAGTCTCAGCATCTACATTGATAGTCTGCAGGGCAGAGCTTTTCAGAGGTCCTCTGTGTCAGGCTCCTAACTTGTTCCCTCTTTTCTCCTTCTTCTGATGTCTAGTCTCTTTGCCTTTCTGGATAGTAATTGAGCATTTTAGCAAGTCCTCCCCTATCAGTGGACTTGGGGAGGGGCCTGCATGCAGAGGTTGGAGGAAGGGAGGGATTGGGATGGGAGGAGGGAGAGAACCACAGGGGGGATACAATGTGAATAAGGTGCAATTAATAAAGAAAAAAAATATCTAAAAAAAGAAATTATCTACACACCTGCCCCTAGAGGCCTTGCAGGAATGGCTGCTGTATAACAAGTGTGTCAGTATGTGGCAGGGAGGAGAGAGCCTACATCTACACTCAGGGTGCTGACCTGTGAATATTGAGTGTTTAGTAGCCTAACATTTGCCCAGAGAGGGAGTGAGGTGGAGGCAGAGGACACTTGGAGAGGAGTACAAGAAGGACATCAGACCCCACTATGCCTGTGCCCTGACAGGGAGCTAGCTGGAGAAGACCACCAGTTCAGCGCTGTGCAGGCCTGGGAGGTGGGGGCAGACCATGCAGAGAGGACACCTTCCGGGAGCTTTAATGCAGGAGGGGGCGTGGTACTTCTGAGACCACTCCAGAGACAACACCAGACACTCAGAGAGCCTGGGTGTCACTAAGAAGAGCATGTAAGGGGTGGAGACATGGAAGAGAAAAAAAAAAAAAAAACAGAAGATGCGGGCACAAGGAAGAGAGGTAGAACTGGAGACTCAAGGTTAGTGAGGAACATCTCGATGTGAGTAGCCAGGGTTGCCACATGGGACCATGGTGGGGTCGTAGCCTGTGCTTCCCCCGGAGGTCACATCTGGGTCCATGGACCTGCAGCAGTAGGTACATAGCAACAGGAGTCTGGGACCACCAAAGGCCAGGCAGTCATCCCTCCTCGGTCTGGATGTCTGATGTCTGAGGGCTGTGCAGAGCCAGCCCCGCCCCTCACCTGGGCATCGTGGGAGAGCTGGCCCTGGGGGCATGAGAGCAGGAGAGCTGACCCTGCCACCAGCCAGCTGCACTACTCTGGAGAGCCCCGCACCTTCCCTGGACAGCACATAGTAGAGCCAGCCCTGGATATGGGGATCGCAGGTGAGCTAGCCCCAAGAGCGTGCACTCAGGGGAGCTGGATCTGCCTCTCGTCTGATGGATGGTGGTGTAGATGGTAGAGATTGCCTTGTTTTCAGGGTTGCTGGTGAGCTGGCCAGAGGGTGTGAGAGCGGGAGAGCCAGCGGGCTAATGGGCTCAGAAACTTCTTGGGCCCTTATCCAGGGCTTTGACTTGGGCCACCTCAACATTTACCTCATCGACGAACTTCTAGAGTCCATGAAGGGGCTGGTCCTACAGATCTGAAATTACAGGATCTCCATGACATTGGGCAACAATAGGATATTCTACAGTAGTCCCAGTACCGATATACTAACATTTTACAAGCAAAGAAGTATGGACAAAAGAGTATACCGTGGGACACATTTTGACACACTACAGCTTCCACAATGATTTTTTTTTTTTAGCAGGTGGAAAGGTGGAGAGCAGGTACGAGAGGCGAGGGAGATAAGGGAGATTGGGATGCCTCATGCGAAATTCATAAAGAACCAATAATTTAAAAAAAATCATCTAGACACTTTTTTTTTCTAACATCTCTGTGAGGCTGTAGTGATGTAGCTACTCTCTGAGCTTTGCCATACTGTTCAAGGATGGCAAGGAGAAGAAGAGGAGGAGGAGGAAGAAGAAGCAGAAGAAGATGAAGAAGAAGAGGAAGACGACGAAGAAGAACAGGGATGCTGGAAAGTCGGCCAAAAAAAACAAAAACCCAGTAAATAAATCTGGTGGTAAGACCAAAAAAAAAAAAAAAGAAGTGGTTCAAAAGTAAAGTTTGGGATAAGCTCAGCAATCTAGTCCTGTTTGACAAAGCCAGTTAGGACAAACTATGTAAGGAAGTTCCCAAGGATAAGCTTGTTTCTCCAGCTGAAGATTTGCAGTTCTTTGGCCAGAGCAGCCCTTCAGCAGCTACTTCGTAAAGGACATACCAAACTGGTTTCATAGCACAAAGCCCAAGTACTTTGCACCAGAAACACAAAGGGTGGAGATACCCCAGCTGCTGGTGAAGATGCATGAGCAGGTTCAATCAGCTGTGCATTTGAAAAAATAAACCTATATTAAATTTAAAAAATCATCTACACAGAACCAAGTTATGATGCAATAACCACATGCCCTGTGTTTTACAATCGGGAAGACCAAAAACCACAGGATGAAGGACACCAAGGCAGAACGTCCAACCAATGTGCTCTTCCCTGCTCTTTCATCTTGTTCAATTATGTTGGGAATTAAGGGACTTTGTGAGCACAAACTGAGTGTTTCTTTTCCACGTGCAGAATGATACCCATGCCCTGTGGCACTGTGTGGGCTTCACCTTTAAACAGTCTCTGCTCCCTGTGCTTCTGGAGTGAGCTCCTGCTCCGCATGTGTGGAGTGCGAGAAGTAATGGCTTACTAGTGTGGGAGAAACAAAAGCCAGAGTTCCGCAACTCTTTAAATCGTAGTCCTTCATCACTCAGGTGGGGATAATGAATCCAGCTTGCGAGTTTCCCACAGTGGCTGTGAAACTTGAAGAAAGGGGCGCTGAGTGAACAGGGTTATCATTTAGTAACTGACAGGGATTTATTTTAGAGATCCCTTTAGATGCTTAAAATATTAAAGAACCAATATGCCTGAGTTTCTATCCAGTGTCAGTGAAGCCATGAACCGTCATGCAGGTAAATCTATAGAGTTTATTTGGGGCAACACCATCCCATAAGGCTAAGATCCCAAGTGCCTACAAATATACCCCCACCACTGGGACCTTCACTGTGAAAGTATCCAACTGGGGTCTTGTGGGCAAAGAAACTAATTTGAACAACTGGGTAGCAATGCTTTGTCGTTCCTGTTAGACTCGGTTTACTAAAGAAGTGCTATCCATAGGATTCTTATTAAATGCTGTATTTTCCAGGGCTGTCAGCATCTTTTTAGATTGAACTTCTGAGGTACTTGTAGGTTTAAGATAATTTATTTATTTGGCATATCAACTTCTGGAACAAAAAGATGCTATGACAAAGGGAACACTCTATACACATGTATGTGTGCGTATACACCCTCCCCCTATGAACAAAAGCAGCTGGTTATGTGCAGAGCAGGTGGCAAAGAGAAATGGCAGTAAAGCAGCACATGGCCATGGAACCCCAAGAGAGGTCATGACTGTTGGCACGAATGTTGATCCTTCAGTAATTACGTAGTTCAGTGACCTGAGAAAGATAGCTCAGTCATGCTTCCCACTCCGGTACTCACACCAGCTGGGGGCCCAGGGCTGCTTGGAACACTAGTGAGAATCTTATACTAGTGCAAACATTTACACAGCACAAGGTGTTTATCTTGGCTCCCGATAAACATCGCAGGCGTCTTTTGGAGTTCACCTACCCTTAAAAACAGGTTTAAACTTGGGAGATTGGCCTGTTGAGAATAATCCATGCAGATATATTTGTGATGATTCAGAGATTTTACTGAGAGAGAACATCACAACTTCAACTCCCTTCCCCTTGCTGCCTTTGGTGGGTAAGGAGCAGGATAGGGAGGAGGAAGAGCTCACAGGCCAGGGTGGGCTTTATGCATCTCTTAATAATAATATCATGTTGTCCAGGCTGACTGGCAAGAAATCACCATCGCAACAGCCTTCCTTGTCAAACAGTGACCTCGGTATAGGGCTCACACAAACCCCTTTCCCTCCAGAAAATGATTGACAGGAGCAATTTTCATTCCAGTTACCAAGCAAGGGGATCTGTTAAATTCATCAGACACATAGGAATAAGTAAGGATAAAGGGTGATTCCCTTATGAAGGAAAACAGAAAATCTGCATCAAAAGAAAAAGAATCAGGTTAAAAATTTAATCATCTCAACTTCTCCACTAGAATTGGTGGCACATGCCCAGTACTTGGGAGGCTGACACAAGAGAATCACAAGTTCAAGGCCAGCCTTAGCAACTTCCACAAAGTTTGCATCAAAACATTAAAAAAATAATGCATTAAAGTCAGAGGCAGGGGCTGAGCGTGTAGAGAAGGGCAATGCTTCTCTAAGGTGTACAAGGCCAAGGACTTGTGATCAGGTCTTAGTACAACAACAAAAATGAGTGTTCACGCTGTTTCAGTTTGTAAAACTCAAATCAATGTGACATTGAATTCATGATCACTTCAATTTTAACGTTATCTTTCAATTTAAAAAATTTTTATGATTCTCGGGCATTCTGAACCATTTCAGGTATGGAGCTCAAGCGGAGCTCTGAGAGAGTTGTTATTTTTATAAGAGGTTCATTAGAAGAGCAACTAACACCACACACAGGCATGCAGAGGGCAGGGTGGTTCAAGAGAGCATGGGAGGAGTGTTCCCTTCTTAAGGGTTTCAAGAGAAGTGGGGTGAAAAAGAGATTGAAACTCTTTTCTTTTTGCACTCACAGTTCGCCCTTGCTAATGGTCAGCAATGAAACTGTTAAAGAATGTTACATGACATTCTTTAATCACCAATCACCTCTTGTTTGGTCATTACTGGGGGTCCTTACTGCAGGGTATATCAAGAGTCTATTTGGCCTCCCTACCCCCAAGGGAGGAGCAGTCCTGTTAGGCCACAGAGGAGGGCTTTGCAGCCAGTCCTGAAGATACCTGATAAAACAGGATCAGATGAATGGGGAGGAGTTCCCCCCCATCAGTGGACTTGGAAAGGGGCATGGTGGAGATGAGGGAGGGAGGGAGGAACAGGGAGGGAATGAGGGATCGGGACACAGCTGGGATACAGAGTTAATAAAATGTAACTGATTAAAAAGATAAAAAATAAAAAAATAAATAAAAAAATAAAAAGAGTCTAACTGGGACAACAAACTGCTGTAGTTTCTTAAACTGCCACTCTTCCACCAAAAGGGATGGCTTTCAAACAACATGTCCAAAGCAAACACTTTCTACATAGTCTTTCCTTGAGAAAGTAGTATTTTTTTCTTTATTTGATATATGATATCTTTTTGCTTTTATTGAGAAGTTTTCTTCATTGTAATAACATACATTCACCTGTCACTCATTCCTCATTTATTGCACGAAGCATTCCAATGTTTTAAGATATATTCCGGGTCCTGTACTCAAGGAGTTTACAGTACACTCAAGGATATGCCATTGTTCAAGCCATCAAGAATCCTCTCTAGCCATTTGGAAACGGAAGGACATTTTGTAATTTGTGCTGTTGGATGTATGTCACAAAGCTCTCTAAGGAATCAGGCCCAGGCAGGCCTCACGCTACAGGTCTGCAATCTCAGCAAGAGGATAATAAGTTGAAGACCTAACTAAGTGCAAGTCGAGTTCAAAGCCTGGTGACCTCAGCAACCCCCCCCCCTTTTTTTTTTCTTTTCTTTTTTAAGCTGAAGGATATGTCACCGTGGTAGAGCACTTAGCTAGGAGGCATAGCTCTAGAGTCAACACGTGGCACAGCACACACGTGCGCACACGCCGTATAATTTAAAGAGTTTCTATTTTTAAAATGTATTTTCGGCCAAGACATGTAATGCTGAATAGCGGTGCAGAAAGTCGCATTTTTCTTAAGAATTTTTATTATCGTGGAGTGCACATATAGAAAATTGTTTGCACAGCAGGTCCAAATAACTAGAATAGTTCATCAGATAGGTGACCAATGTTCTTAAAAGTCACTTAATTTAATTCTGTGTCATCTGCATTATATAAAAATCTTAAAAAAAAAAAACTTCTATGTGTATTTACATCGTGTGGTCTAGTGATTCTTCCTTTTTTTTTGTCCCCAGTGGCATCTTATGATCTATCATTATCATGCATACTATCTTAAGACCCACAGTGCTGGAATATGGAACACCGCTGCGTGAACAGATAACTTAGTAATCGCTAAGGTTGTGACATCATTCCAGTAAACACAGTCACCTATGTCTCCCGAGTTTCTTTCTTTTCGTGTTATTTACTTACTCCTTAACTCTAATGGACCGAGTATTAAAGTATAAAAACTCCAAAGAAAGTGTAAATATTTTTGAAAAGACATACTAGAATGGCGAATGTCTGCCAGATAGCTTGCATGGTTTTCTCAGTTATCATCCTCACAGAAGCCCCTGTAGAAGATGAAATTCCCAGGAATGTAGACACATGTGAGTTTTCTGTGTCCTTTATTATATTTACGGAGTCAACTATAATCCATCACGGTTTTCTAAACCTGGGTCCATCAGCACTGCACACATAGCAAGGGCCTTTGAGGACAGCAAAGAACTCATGTGTGCTGCTTCAGAATGTCTCATTTACATTCCTCCTCTATTTTCCTTTGGAAAAGAATCATGCATCAAGTCAGACTTCTCTTTCTGGTCTACATCTAAGGGACTTTTCCAGCTACCTTGTGTTCCCACAGTTAGTGCCTCAAAGGGAGTGGATGCCACCATCCCTAAGTTTTCCATAATGGAAACAGATCTGTTGGTGTCTGGACTAACCTATAACAGACACAAACACTGCTGTGTCCACCCCCAAGCTGTCCCCAGGAAACCCCTGACAAACAGCTCCAAACCTACGGTGTCAGGTTACAGCTGCTGGAAGGATTCTTTCTCTGGTTTTTCCGAGACTTCAAACACAATCTAGAGTGAAGGATCTCTCTCTCACACATGAAAATGTAAACATCTGTGATTTTTGAATGACTTTCCTTTAACCTACCCCTACTCCATCCCAGAGTTAACTTTGAAATTCATGGTTTTCTTGGAATGTTATATTACCTACCTCTTTTCCCTGTCAGGGCGGACTCCCCTTTTACTCCTTTAACAGCCCTGTAAATCATATGATTAACTTTCAAGCCAGGGCTGATGGATGAGAGGAAAGGACGTTTAATTGGAGTACAATAGCACCCCCCCACCACTCTTAATGTTTTTGGGTGCATCAGAATGTGATCTGAATTCCAGATATGGTTTCTATGTGACATTTATTTTTCTCCAGCATGCATGAGCTACACCTTTGCCTAAATTGGGTTGTTATCTTCTTCTGCCTTTTTGACCTTAATGCTATAAATTAACTAGTGTCCAGCTGAAATAAATTCCTTTGCAGATTTTATGTATATGGAGGATGTTTCAATTTCATTCACCAGTGGATATTAAATTGTGCGCCCTATAGAGTAATTTATTGATTTTTGACATCTAAATTTTAAGATTTTATTGTGAATTTAAATAATAATATTGCAAAATACTTTCTTGACCTCAAGGAGTTTGTGTTCACTTATATCAGTAAAATAAGTCAATTGAACTTGAGAGGGTAAGAATCTGATATCTAAAACATATTCTTCCATTTATTTATTTGTTTGTTTGTTTACAGTGAAGTACTCCACCAGAACAGTGTGGTGAATATGACAGAGCCTTAACTTGTTTTTACCAGACAGACTAAAAATCTAATCTGCTGCATCCTCTCCAGCTTCCTTTATGAATCATCTTCCCTTGCTCTGAAGCAAAAAATTGACCTTTGAATTAATGAATATAATTTAAAACATTCTTAAGTATTTCTATGTTAAAATTTTGGGTAAAGGTCAGAGTGGTGGCCCACACCTGTAATCACAGTACTAGGAGAAGCAGAGGCAGGTGGACCTCTGTGAGTTCAAGGCCAGCGTGGTCTACAAAGCAAGTCCAGGATAGCCAAGACTACACAGAGAAACCCTGTCTCAAAAAACCCCAACCTATCCCCCCCAAAAAAAAACTGGGTAAATGCTGCTTCAAAAAAAGAAAAGAAATATGTACATTTAAATGAATGATATTAATTGCAAAAATATTAATGATTTCTATGCTGGCCCTCAAGAAGCAGCTGAGAATTTCAGTGACATTAACAAGAGGTGGAAGGGATCTCACCATGAATGTGACAAACAAAGAACGATTTAGTAAAGAATCATATGGGGAAGAGATTTTATCATATGCAGTGAAACCAACCATGTTATGTACTCAACCCGTGAACAAACTATAATTTTCCCTTGCATTTTGAGCTATGAAGGCTTTGGTTTCCCAACTTTCAGTGCAACCTCTATTTGAATTGATGCTGATCTGGAAATCATGTTCAAATTAGGCCATAGGTAAGTGATGACATGGGAATTAGGAGCAGCACAAACGAAAAGGATTCTTCTCTCCTCTTTCCGTGTGCATATTACTGTTGCTTAAGCAAACACATGCAAAAAAAAAAAAAAAAAACCTACTTGATCAAAGAGGTACAGAAGTTAATGACAGTGACAGAGCAGCAAACACACCTTAGTTCTCTTCCACATGAGGTTTGTTGGGTCTGGAGAGGGAGCCTTACCCTTCTCCATGTATCACTGTTACAGGTCATCATACAGCAGTTCTTTGTCTACGAAAGAAGACACATGAAGAAAGTCATACTTTATAATGAGTGAAAACCTTTTTAAACAAGTGAAAACATTTGCCTTTAATTGTGATGAAATTCCAGATAAGTGGGGATCTTTACAGAGAAGATAATGAGTGAAAAGCAAAAACAGGCTCTTACTGTTGCTCCCAAAATAAATAAGACCTGAATAGAGGAGATGGAAGCAGATTACTCCTGAGACAGAAAGTTCAAGACATCTTTAAGGGTTATGTAGCTATTCCTATGTAAAGCCCTAGAAGTAGCAAAAGGTGGCTTCTTCACTTCAGAAACTCTAATGATCAAAATAATCCATCAGTTCTTTTTCTGCTTCATCAAATCCAATAATTGCATTACTTTTCCTGCTAGACCATCTGTTTATTAAGTGTTTCACCTTGCAGCTTCTACTGTTGTTATTTTACTAATGTTGTTGTTGCTGCTGTTGGCCTGCTCCCTGATAGGGTGGGAAGGTGTCTAGCCTTCTGGTACTCAGATTGAAGGGTGTCAGGGAAACCCACAGCTCTGAGGCTGTGAATCCGAGTCCCGTGCTATGAGAACTGGAAAGATATGCCAGCTCTGAGGTAGGACAGAGTCCCACAACTATCCTGAGACATGGGAGTCCTGGAACCTCACGGCTCTGAGAGGAGGCCTCCTCAACAGAGACATTGCAGTCCCAACCCGGATGACCTGAGGCCACCAGGAGCCTGAGCAATCCTCCCTGGGAGCTGCATCTGTTGGAGAAGGAGCAGAGCTCAGGCTCCTAGGCTCCTCAGCTCATAAGGGCTGCAATGTCTCAGTTGACGAGGCCTCCTCTCAGAGCTGTGAGATTCTTAGGCTCCCATGTCTCAGGAAACCCTTGGGGATTCTGTCCCACTGGACACCCTTACATCTGAGTAACCAGAAAGCTGAATACCTTCCCATCCAATCAGGAAGGCAGGCCAAACAACAGCAACAACAGAAAACACCTACTCTCAGCATGTCCTTCTGTTTGTTAATTAGTGCAGCATGATTCTCTTGAGTTCAGTGGAGAACCCATAAAACATCATTAATCCATGAGAAAACCTGGCAATTTATTGAAATAAGTCTATTTCAAAGAGAAACAGGATAGCCGTTTAGACCCCACAAGATCATATTTGCAAACTGTAAATCACAAGAGACTTAATTGAGAGAGGGTGTTCAGGTTTCTTCTAAGGCTGAGCACTGTCTCCATGGTTTGTTTTGGGTTTGGAAGGTTTGGATTTTTTTCCGAAAGAGCAGGATTTTAGCGGAGGAAAGAAACATCAAGAAGCAAACACTTAGGCTGAATGTGGCTAGTAAGCCCACAGATGTTCTGAACATATAATGCATTCTTTTTGGTGTTATGATTCTTGGCCATGTTAATTAAGTAGACTGAATCTCACACTTCATTGGTTCTTTAGTTTGTTTGAAGCAAGCATACCTTAAGCCATGACTTTGTGTTGTTGCTTGAGTTGCCAGGGCTCTAACTTTGACAGTATCCATCATGCTACAGGAGTTAATGAACCTATATTTAATGATTTATAAAGCTTGTTTAGATGTCTGTAGAAGGTTATACACCAACTAGACATAAAAGATGACATGTGAAATATAGTTTAGAGATAAGCCAATGACTGATATATGAATAGAACACCAGAATTTGTTAGATAGAGCAATGAAAATTTTGAAAACATACAGATTTAAGTTGAAGCATTTCATTTTTTGTTTGAACCACAACTTTTGTTTTGAGTCAGTACACTCCTGTATAGCAGAGGCCAGCCCTGAACTTAAAGCCTTAAAACCTTAGCCTCCAAAGACCTGAGGTTGCAGACTTGAGCCACCATATCTTTCCAAATTTCTCTCTCTCTCTCTACTCCTCTCCTTCTTCTCTTGCTCCTTTCTCTCCTAGTGTACCCCACCCATCTCCCCTTTCTCTTCTAGGCTCTCTGCTGTTTTTGTCAATTTCCCACTCTGCCTCTAAACGAACCTCTTTGTATCGGACCTTTTGTGCAGTGTATAATTTATATAGTAGTACAGGGCACAGTGTGTTTTTATCAAGACTAGAGTTCTCTGTATAAAGCATCCATCCAAATGTTTGTTGAACACATAGCCCATATAGCCTTCTTTCACAAATCAGGAGCCAACACATTCCTCCTCCAGGCAGGTAGCAGTGAGGAGGAGTCAGAAATCTTTGGGACACTTGAAGCAACATGTTTCTTAAGGCACCAGCCTCTGTTCTAGTCTTTTTGGAATTAATCAACAGACATTATGAACTGTTAGGGGATGGTAGTATTAGCAAATATTTTGGAGGATATTGCTTGCTATGCTGCTGTTTCCTAAATGCAAGGTTTAACAGTTAACTAAATCATACATTAGAAAACATCAACAGGATCCAAGGTGTTATTTTATTTTTTGACTATACTAGAAAATAACAAAACACTGTAACAGCAAAATTACTCTTTTTGTCAAGCATCTGCTGGTGAAATCAGAGAGGACATGATGGCTTCAAATGATTAATTTTATTTGAACATGGACCCAGAGAGCTCTGTTTTTGCTGAAATCCTCATAGATGATTCTGTACTTAAAAGGCATGTTGGCGACTGCATTGGTACCTCAGCATCTTGCTTCAAAAAGTTTCAAAATCTGAGACTAGATGACAATGTTTTTATTTTGGTCAAGCAATCCAAATTTTGTCTTCCATTTTCTCCACTGGTTGGAACTATTCCTGAGATGGTTATATGAGAAGAATTGATTATAAGCAAACAGATACATTGTTCATAAAAATAATTTTTGACCTATTATTTTGCTGCAGTGGAAATGTACTTTGCCTTGTTGAAAAGTTTAATATCAGAAATCATAAATTATTTAATGGATACTTTGAGATGAGTATTATTTTCAATATCTAATTCTTTAAAGTGAACACCTTCTACTTTGATTCTTAAATACATAAGTAATTTATGACAATTATTTCATCAGTGCTCAGGATTTGTTTCATATTTTATAACTGCCATCTACATTTACATACTAATATGTATGCATTCTTAAACTAATGTGACATTAATTCCATAAGCATAATCAAATTTATTAATATATATGATGAAAACAAAAATGTTTTTTACACAGAGAGAACATTTCCAAAATCTACCTGGATCATACATATAGAACACAAATGACAAGTCCCTCAACTATTTTCATATATATTACCATTCTATGTACATTATTTTTTATGTATCTATAAAAACTAACACATGAAAAATTTCTACAGAGATGTAGGGGTATCGTTAGTTGGAAGAAGATAAATAAACAAATAGCTTCATTCAGTAGATTGAAGTGCTTACATTCCACAAGAAGAGCTATTGTTTGAAGGCCGAAGTTGTTCCCAAATCCAGAAACAGGAAATGCTAGTGTTGTTGTATAGCAAAGTGTCTGGTCTGGCAGGAAAGCAGATAGAATTGTGATTTTTAAAAAAAGACATTGGCTATCCTCTCCAACTTCATCCTCACCCCCTTTCACCAAGGCCACTACATGCTGAACAAGCACCAAAAACAACCAATAAATGAAAGGAAACTCAAAGGTCACCCAGGGTCATTATTTTCACATACCTTTGAATAATGAGAGCATCACATGTCAGCTAGAGGAGAACAAAATGTCACATTCTCCAGCTAAAGGTCAGCTTTGGTCATAGGTCACAGAAGGGAGGCCAGGAAATAACCTAAGAGGTTAGGCTGGGTGCACAAAGAAAGGTCACCAAATGTCAATGAAAGCATGCAGCTGTTGCAAGATGAAACAACTGAGTCACCCTTTTGTGCTGACATCAGCTAGAAAAAAATGTCTCTGCTGCCATGTTTTTTTTTTTTTTTTCAGCTTGCTGTTTTATAAGACAGCAACATGAATGTACCTAACCCAAAATTAGCCTTTTAAAAAGCAACAGTTTGGAAGTTAAGTGCAGTAGTTTCTAAAGACTCAAAACTATGACATTTTTATCTCAAATGATCAACACAGAAATGGCCTTCTAATACCAAATTTAGATTTTATCTGAGCTCATGCACTAGCAATGAGATCTCAGGATAGGTAGTCATCAGTAACCAGTGTTTCTATACTTTTAAGAACTATTTTTACTCTTTCAGCTAGGAAATAGGCAGAAGTCTCGGCCTTTTACAGGGTTGGAAGACATGAATTATCTTGCGTTGTATTTGACCTGGCTTTCAGTATTTTGATCTAGTAATAAAACCTAGTCAAAGGAAAGAGAAAGAATGGCTAAACTTGCAGTCTCATTTTAAAAGACTTTTAGCAAAACACTGGAAGAATAAATCTAACCATCAATCCTGCTTTCAAATCAATCACTCCTTGTTAAATGTCAGTCCTAGCAGGAACCATGCTTCATAACCTTTCTCCTATTGGCAGCAGTGGTCCAGGGTGTTCAGCCATCAAGCTTTTTAGGAAAGACGTTTGGGCACAAGAAATTATTCAGACACGTGGCTTATGCACAGTCCCATAGCAGCTCTGGTTTTCTGGGGGTCTGTTCTATACACGCACTTGACATAGCAGTGGAAACTATCTTCAGACAATGTCAGAGCCTGCCACATCTACCAACATCTACTTATTCCCAGTCAGGAGACCATGTTTCCCAGCAGGATATCTTCTTCTTCAGGGCCCCCAAAGTGGCCTCAGTTTATAATATTAACAGGTCCATGATTTTTGAGCCAAGTGGACCATGTTAATGTCATCTCTGAGCCAATTCTATATGACATTAAGGAAGAGAGGAGTGTACATTCACACAACGAAAATGAAAATGCAAAAGGATATCAATACATAATTATGTATACATGAATGCTTATATTTTCCTAGGTAGCTCTCTGTGAACTAAGTAATCCTTAGACTACTGGTGTCATTATTATTCTAATTGTTACACTGTCAGTGAGTTAACTTGTACACAGACAACATCACTCACTTTCGCCAGTTACCGGTGAAGCTAAGCTTGGAATTCAGCAGGTGCAGTTGCGGGCCTGTACTTACCACAAAGTCTAGATTTAGCTGTGGGAACTATGGGGCATGGAGGATTCCGTGCCTTTCAGGCCCACAGTCTAGTATGTGCTGTCATCTGGTGATCTCCAGAGTTGATGTGATCCAGTCAGTCGGTCTTCTCCACGAGAATCTACGGAAGGGCTGAGGCAGTCCTGGTACCTCTGACCTAAAACACATTCCAGGTCTAAACCGAATTGGACTCATGGTTTGAGCAGTGGGAGAGAACTATGTTGTTTGGACTGGGTGTGGCACGTAAATTTGAAGGTTTTTCTGTTGGTGTTTGATACTGTTCTGCAAGCAACAATATTTACTGTCTCATATAATTTTGATACTAACTTCAGTAGGGCACAGTCAAGTCAACAAAACTTTAATTACAACAACAACAATGCTAACAGTAACAGTTTTCTGGGAAGAAAACTCTTGTAGGAAGAGCAACCTTTGACAGAAAGAGCTTCTGTTCCGAGTGACTCAGTCTGTGTTTGTTTTGCAGTTTTGCAGGGACACTGTCAAGTAATAGCGCTTACCCCAGGATGACTTCAGGACTTAGAAGAGGTGAAACCTCACTCCTACCTAATGGGCCTCAGGCATATGGAGCTTGTCAGGAGAACATCATAAATCCTGCGATGGGAAGGGGGGCAGCAGAGAGAGCCACACCAGCCCTTCGCACTTAGAAGAGTTACTTAACACACTGGGAAGAACATTACATAATTGCAGTCAGCTGCATGAGCACGCCTTCTTCCATCTCGGCAGAGGTTGTTGAACTTTCTGTAAAAAGTCATTTTTATGCTGCTTGCTTGTCTTCTGGAATTTCCTTCACCTTCCCTGTATGAAATGGATGTGTAAGCAGCTGATTGAGAAATGGCTAAGGTCAAAGTTAATAAGGAAAGCGGAAGGTACGAAGGCAGACTATCTTTTCTTAACCCGTCAGAGTTCAAGAGACCCTGTATGATTTGGGCATGCAGTGCGGGAACTTCTGACACCAGTCCTCTTTTTCTTGCTTAAAAAATAAATCTGTCTCAAATAACTGTTATGTGGGAGGTAGTCAGTGTGGAAGGCGTCCCATTGCTGGCGTTACAGGACTGAACTTTCTCCTCCTGATCTCATTCACAGATGGGCCTTTTATCTCTGAAGGTGGCACAGTGAAGTCTGAAGAAAATGATCTTCAAAGACTTGGAAGGCTCAAATACCACCTTAAAATGTCAGCATTACTGAAGTCACCTGATGTACAAGCTGGAGAAGAGCAGAGCAAATTGTGTTTGGGGGGAAGTGTGGAGGCAGAATTAGGCACTCCTTTAACAATGGGACAGCCATAAAATATTCAGCAGGCATATCAAGTATAAACGCCATCTCTATCTTAGAAGATACATGCATGAGCCACGAAGTCCTTAGGTTTTAATTTGGGAAAGCCACTGGGTTGTTTTGTCACGTAAAAGAATATACCCCCTCCTCCCTTCAAATCAACAAATTTGTGCCCTATCCCTGAAGGGATTTAATTGAAACTTGGACCATGTTCAGTGAGGTTCATCAGATAAGCATGTGCCAAATTTAAGATTTATAATCATCCTAGAATGAATTCTATTGCTTCTCTGAAAAGCCTCCTCCTTTATCTTCACAAGAGATAAAGCTTGATATGTGACATGACAACTTGTCGACTTTTAAATAAAACCACATTTTACTGAAAAATAAGCACAGAAAGAAAGAAAGAAAGAAAGGAAGAAAGAAAGAAAGAAAGAAAGAAAGAAAGAAATTAAGAAAGAAAGAAGAAGAAAGACTTAGGATGTGGCAAGGGGAAATTAATTTTACTTGATTTGGGATTTGTAAAAGTCACAATTGTCTTACTTCACCTACCCATGACAGAAAAAGAAAGAAAGAAATATTAGCATGTGGAAACATGTGTCTGCATGCTTCTATGTAAATTATCTTCTGAATTATGGAAATAATGGTCTCCTTCTGCTTTATATTAACTTGACTTTTTTTTTTTATTTGTCAAGTCATGTTTTTGTTTTTTTTTCCAAGTATCTGAAAATGTGCCAAACTAAATGTCAATGCCTCCACAAGGGAGATTTAGAGTTCCTTTTGAAGCAGATAGAAGCCTCAGATGACAAACCATGCTTCTCCTGCATGTCCCTCCTGCCTGTGCGCCTTCCCGCAGAACAAGGTCAACCAAGCCACCGGAAAAGAGCTATATTTGTTTGACTTGACATTCCCCAGTATCTCCCTTTGTCATTCCTGTATCATCATTCTGTGGCCAAGAGTGATAGCAAGGCCAGTCTTTACTCTTAGGTGTAGCTGGCTGCTTGCCCTGTGTACCACAGAGAACTGCTGTGATTTCCCCTGTATGAGAAGTGTCCATTTGACTTCAGTGATGTTATACTCAGCGTTTTGTGGGACCAGTTTATAAATATTTTCTCAGGATAGATTCTAGCTATGAAACATACCACCTCTTCCTTTTTCCTTCCTTCTTGTTCCTCGTCGTCCTCCTCTTCTCTTCTACCTCTTCCTTCTAAAACAGTTCTCATCTAGTCTTCAAGCCAAACTTTACTGACACACTGTGACAGATGTTGGCATGA
Organism: Meriones unguiculatus; assembly: GCF_030254825.1. Taxonomy (NCBI): domain Eukaryota; kingdom Metazoa; phylum Chordata; class Mammalia; order Rodentia; family Muridae; genus Meriones; species Meriones unguiculatus. The sequence goes on from NC_083364.1 coordinate 78,523,669, forward strand.
GCTGGCATGTGAGATGGGTGAGGCTTGGTATCCTTGTGCCCATCTCTTCTAAGGTAAGTCTTGTCAATGAAGAGACACAAAAAACCCAACATGAGAATACTTTTGAAATTAGTCAATACACATTCACTCTTTACTTGTTTAGAAACAAAATTCACTCCACATGCTGGGAATACTAAAGCACAAAGTCATGTCTCCCATCATTAAGGCGTTTGAGCTACAAAACCCCGAACTGGATTATTGTACCATGGGAGCCCCGTGGTGATGCTGACTATCAAATTTGTTTTCCTTTTGAGCTTCCTCTCCTTAAGCTACAAGGTCTCAAAGACCTTATATTGAAAAGCAGTTTCCCCCTCTCTGGGAGTCTCTTACATTGGCTTCATAACAGGGGTCACTCTTATGATTTAGGGGCACACAAATGGCCATGGATTGGGCAGGGATATAATTATTCCTTTGATAGAGCACTTGCCTAGCATGTATGGAACCCCAAGTTCTCTTCTCAGGATCTCATGAAGCAGTCCTGGTAAAGCATAACTGCATTCCTTCTGAGGTGAGGATAGATGGATCAAAAGTCTGAGATCATACCTCATTACATAGCAAGTTTGAGTGTTAGCTACTCTAGGCGACATAAAAAAGCAGAAAGACAAACATGGTATATATTCATTTATATAGACTTATAAGATAGGATAAACATACTGAAATCTATACACCTAAAGAAGATAAACAAGAAAGAGGATCCGAGGTAAGATGATCAATCCTCACTTAGAAAGTCAAATGGGATGGACATTGGATGTTGGAGAAAACAAGTAACAGGGCAGGAGCCTACTGCAGAAGGCCTCTGAAAGACTCTACCTAGCAGTGTATCAAAGCAGATACTAAGACTCATAACCAAACCTTCAGCAGAGTGTAGGGAAGCATAAGAAAGAAGTGGGAGTGAATATGACCTGGATAGGACAGGAGCTCCACAAGGACCAAATATATCAGGACAGGGGGGTCCTCTATGAGACTATTTCTCCACCCCAGGAACATGTATGGATATAACCTAGAACCTCTGCTTAGATGTAGCCCATGATAGCTCAGTATCCAAGTGGGTACCCTAGTAAGGGGAATAGGGACTGTCTCTGACATGAACTCAATGGTAGGCTCTTTGACCCCTCACCCCCCGAGGGAGGAGCAGCCCTACTAGGCCACAGAGGAGGACTTTACAGCCAGTCCTGAAGATACCTGATAAACCAGGGTCAGATGAAAGGAGAAGAGGTCCTTCCCTATCAGTGAACTTGGAAAGGGGCAGGAAGGAGATGAAGAAGGGAGGATGGGATTGGCAGGGAATAAGGGAGTGGGATACAGCTGGGATACAGAGTTAATAAAATGTAACTAATAATAAAAAAATTAAAAAAAGAAAAAAAAAAGAACTGTTTGAGGGGTCAGAAGAAGGAAGGTAGAGAAGTGGTGAAAAGAAAAGGGAGGGGCTGGTACTGGAAAGTTTGTAAGCTGTAACCAATCTACTTGTCTTTATAATGTGAATAATGTGAATTTATTTTCACTTAATTTAGCAGAAGTTTTATATCCATTCTCCCTTAGGCCCTTTCCTTAATCTTAAAAATTACTTTAAGTTTGGGCAAGAGCTCTAATCTGTCTTGGCAACAAGGCTGACTATCGTAGCAAACTTCCTTTCTTGTTCCCATCCCACTCTCTTCTGTCCTTTGCTCTTCCTTCTTGGCCATTCTATCAGAGCACCTGAATCCGAAGCTGCCTATAGCTGGCTGGAGTTGCTCCTCTATAATGAAAGTTTTCCCAAGGGCTCACTGTGGCCTGTTGCCTTTGGACCTTCATGATTTCTCTCTGTATTTATGAAGCAATTTCAGCAGTTTTCACCACACATTCCCAACCCCGAGGATAGGGCCAATTTTGAAACTCGGTTACACTGCTTAGAGGGACTCCTTGATAAACCCAGTCACCCAATTTAAGGAAGCCAGGCTTCTCCGACAAAGCAGGAGGGAAATGACCTATTTTAAACTTAAGTACTGAAAATGGCTACTTCTCATTCCAAAGTAGGGAAATTGAAAAAGTGAGTCATAGGGAAAAAATGAATGATCTCCACATAACCTTTCCATTAAAGAGATGGAGAGATCTTGGGTAATGACTTTCAACTTATTCATAAGAAGACAAAGGGCATTTGTCTGTGTGGTTCTCCTATGAGATCCATTGACAATTGAGAAGCTTTCTAAAGGTGTAAGGGACAATGGCTTTATGCAGATTTATAACTAATTCTTCTAGCATTTTCCCCTTCTCTTTCTCACATTTCATTTCTAGTTTTGATGAATATCTATGAACTTTTTTCCCCTTAAATATAAATGAGGACTGGCATGTAAGTCCACACAACTGAGATTTAAATTAAAAATGATCTTTAAGCAAGCTGGCCAAGCCCCGGGACTCAAAGCAGTGGAATTCACTCTTTGTAAGGTTAAAATGAAGAAATGTTAATGGCAAGACTCTTGATGGAGGCCTGGGCACAGTTTCAAGAGTTACCCTGGCTCTAGCAGCATGGATATCTCTTATCTGAAGGGACAAGGAAAAGAAGGAATGTTACCAGAACACTTTTAGAAGTGTGATGGAGAAAGGGGTGTCCAGGTACAGCTGAAGTTTTGGGGGTTTAAAGTAGCCACACAAGGTGCCTAGCTAACATGGGGGAGGAACAGAAAATTAATACCATTCCTGCAGTCCATTTATCTTCTGCTAGAGGCCAAACACAATCAGTAACCTGCCAGCAGAAGAGCCCTTGCAGAGGCTGTCTTTTTGAGGCACAGAACAGGAAAGGTGCTGCCCCTGAGTGAGAATTTGACACGGAGAGAAAGAAATACCAGCATCAAACTTCCTCTTTAATTAAGGAATAAGATGAACTCGGCTGTAGGGTCTGTACACAAACCTGCTCTGTGACAGACGAGTACCAAAGACTGCACTGTCTTGCCCTCGGCTCCTACACTGAGTGTGACTGCCCCCCGGAGATGAGTTTACTATGCTGCGAGTAACAGGAGTTTCTGAAATCCATGCTGTGAGTTTTATCCCTTTGAGGTACTGAGTTGATAGAAACTTAATGGTGTCATGGTGCTTGGAGGCAGAATCTAGGGATGGACTATGAACAGCTAATATCATCAAGAAAGACTAGCATCGTGTATATCAGAAAGGCAGACATGTACGCATGCACACATATGCTTTCTTCTGTCCTTGCTTGGCATGCCATAGGATTCTGCCAGTACAAAGACTACCAGCATATCCTATCTCAATATCTGTGATCCAAAGTAAGTCTCCCTTGATATACTTACCTGGATGCTGGCATTCTTTTTATTTTTTTTTAACAGGAAAAAAAAAAAAACAAAATGTAACACAAAATCAAGGTTAATGATAAAGTGTAAGGCATTTATTCAGTAGGACTGTAGTCTCAGAAGAAGAGGGAAGATCCATCTTCCCTCTCTTCCATCCTCTGTCTCTCCTTAGAGACCTGACCCCATGCTCATTGCATAGGAAGAAGGTGGCCATCAGCACGTTAGGGTATCCTTCACATCAGAAACTGAATCAGTCAGAACTTTACTTTGGACTTTACAATCTTCAGAGCTGAAAAAAAAATGAGAATTCTGGTACCTAAATGGCATACTAAAGGCTTTTTTTTTTTTTTTCTTTTTCCGAAAGCATAAGCAGAGAGACTGAAGACAAGATAGGCTTTAGGTCATACAGACCTAGATATTAGAGTTTACTTTCCCACTTAACTTTTTCTGTGAAATAGTTTATACATCACTGAGGTCTCTATAGAAGTCACTGCTCTTCTTGCATTGATTGCTTCTAGACTGTCATCAGTGCTAGAAAATTTCCACACATTATGTCTCTCAGTACCAACACTTCCAAAGTATCTATATTTTCTTATAGAATAATAATCAGACATAAGCCAGACCCTGTAAGTTTAATGTTTTCTAAACTATTTACTCAGATTGAATTCTGAGTCATATCTTCAACTCCATTTTTCAGTTGTGGATTGTCACTTCAGCTGTGTTTGTTGTCTCTCTAATTTCTACTCACTATTACATTTCAAGAATTGCATTTTTCAGTTTTAAGTATTGCTTTCATTAAGATTTCTATTCCTATGATAAAACATCATGACCAAAACCAACTCAGGAAAGAAAGGGATTCATTCAACTTACAGCTTTCAGGTCATACGCTATCATTGAGAGAAGTCAGGGCAGAACTCAATCCAAAAACCTGGAAGCAAAAATTCATTCTGAGGTCATGGTGAAGTATTATTGTCTTGTTGCTCATAGCTTGCTCATCCTCCTTTCTTAAGTTACCAAGACCACCTGCCCAGGAAGAGAGCAGGGCCCTCCCACACCAAACATTCAAAAAAGAAAAGAAAAGAAAATGTCCCACTGGCTTTCCCACAGGCCAGTCTGGTGGTGGCACTTTCTCAGCTGAGGTTTTCTTTTTCCAAACCACTAACTTCTGCCAAGTTGACATATAACTCCCAGAACAACTGTTTTTATATTTTTAATTTTTAAAATAAATTCTGCCCGGTTAATATTTTTGCAGCCCCACATTTATTCCTCTCGTACTTGAAGACTTTCTTTAAAAAAAAAAAAAAAAAAACCTCTAAATATTGGCACATTCTTATTACAGTCCAAATTCAGTAATTCTACCATCTATAGGCCTTTGTGGGTATGATTTTTTTCCTTTTGGGATTTGTGCTTTATTATTATTATTATTATTATTATTATTATTATTATTATTTATTAGGCTTGAAGTATTTCCTGTAGCATTTTGTACTTTTCCTGTCATTCTGAGGTTAAGCTTGATGAGACTTCCGTGAAGGCTTTTCTGAATCAGACTGAGAAAGCATTTCTCCAGAAAATACCAGCTATCAGCTGGCACGGCTAGTCAGCCGCCATGCTAAGCTCAGAGTACAGACCCATGTCAGGGTCAGCATGTGTTCACAGACTCCTTATAGGAATAGTGCTTTACTGGTTTGTTTTGTGCTTTGCTTTGTGTTTTCCAAATCAAGTCAAATTTCCTATAATAAGAAATTAACTGTTTAAAAATGCACTCAGTGGCATTGTGTGATACAGTCATATGACAGTCTCATCACCATCTGAATACCTGCCAGGATACTTTCACAGCTGTAAACAGGAGCCCGGTACATTGTGGCAAGCAATCTCTCTCCTCCACCCACTCTCCCTAGCTCCAATCTAAAGCTCTTTCTGCATCGATAGTGTCACCTATTCTGGACGTGGCGTACAAATCGAGTTGACTAGCACACACTGTTTGGAATGGGGTTTCTGCTTCCAGGTGGGGGGTGGAGCTCAAACCTTTATACGGGTGAGGCAAGGGCTCTACAGGGGACTACATTCTCACCTTTTTCCTTTGTCACTGCTGGGAATGAGGCTGCCGTGAATATCCAAGCACAAGATTTTGATAGAATTCATAGCTTACTTTGGGTATTATTTTCATCTTACCAATATTGTCTTCTAATTCAGGAGCAAAATAGGTTTCTCTGATTATTTATATCTTATGCAGTTTTTTTTATTGGAACTTTTGGGACTGAATGATTGTTGTCTCCTTGCTTAAATGTATTCCTAAACATTTTGTTCTTTCTAATGCTTTGTATAAAAAAAGGTTGTCATTTTCCTTTTTCATTGGCCTTTGCTATTGTGCAGAAAGATCTGCGATTTGGATATATTGAGCTGTGTCCTGCTGTATTTCTTTACTACTTTTTCTTTTGTTTTCCTCCTACATCAAGCATGGAGAAGTCCATTCTCTTTGATGCCAACCTTTGATGCCAACTTTGATGTAATAAAGTTGCTCAATTTTGTTTCTAATCATTTCATTGAGAATCTTTTTGAAAGATTCCAGTTTAGCATGAGGTTGGGCAGATGTTTGGAAGCTTGAAGTTTATGTTTTCAAACTCTATGTAGTCTATGAGTATCAAACCTCCTCTTCTGCTAGCTCTAGAAAGCACTTGCATTTCTGCCAGCCCTCCTTATTCTGGATTCACACTTGGGCTTAATTTAACAATTCTCCAGCTCAGCAATGTAAGTGTGGGCATGTTTGCATGTGTGTGTGGGTATTTTATTCAGTGTTTTAAATGTTTCTCAATAAACAGGTTTTGCAGGATTTTAATGTATTTCCACAAGTGATAGTCCCACTTTTAACTTGGGCTTGTGTGTGGAAAGATTGGTATGTTAAAAAGGGCTTTCGTATATGAAAATCATAGGGTGAGACTTTTTATATGATCATATTCTGCCATCTAGACATCATATATGTATGAATGAATTGTGAAACAAATGTGCACTCATGTATACATTGGGTAACATGGGCTAGAAGTCTGACGACAGACTCAAAACTGCACTTCTCTGAAAAGTACATCCTGCTGAAGGTGCAGAATCTGACTTCAAGCTCAGACACATACTGCCTTTTCCCCTTTGGGTGCTCACTGACTTGACAACAATCATGACAAGAACATGGCTTTTAGAAGTGAGCCCACTGCTTTGCCATATGTCACTGCTGTCCATTAATTGGTAGTAAAGCAAAATTTACTAGCAGTAACCTGGAACCATGCTGACCTGGTGAATCCTTTGTGGTGCGACTTGGCAGCATTTAAAGACCACGAAAATCAAGTTGCAAGGAAATCCCCATAGAGTGACTAGTAATGGGCAAACTCAGCCTTAAGCCAACAGAATCGCAGTACAAGAGAGAGCAAATTTCATCATGAAGATGACTGAAGTAGGCTAAGAGAATAGAATCTCCAGAAAGTAAAGTTTCCATTGAAGCTGACTGTAGATGCCATTTCTTTATCGATCCAGACTAAACATTGATCATCTTGTGTCTCTTCAACCTCATGATTTTGCTCTACAGAAAGGCTACAGGATGATTCTTTATAGTTAAAATGCTTTTCATTCAGAACAGTAAGCTATTGGGCCAGTAAGATGGCTCAGCACATAAAAAGTGCTTCCTCTGCAAGTCTGAAAACTGGAGTTCAACCCTAGAAACTGATGTGGAAGGAAAACAGAAAAAAACCTCCTGAAAGTAATAATTTGACTTCAACACATGTGTGTGCTCACAGTTTTACATGTGTGTCACACACACAGGCACACACACACATAAAGACAGAGAAAGAAAGAGCTTAATAAACAAAATTAAACTTAAACGTAAAAAATAGGTGCTGGAGAAATGTTTCATTGCTTAAAAGAACTGATTGCTGTTCCTGAGGCCATATACTATATTTTCAGCACCCACTTGGTGGCTCACAGTTTTCTTAAACTCCAATGCCAGGGGATCCCTCTCTGACCTCCATAGGCACCAGATGTATACATGATAAACAGGTATACATGCAGGCTAAAGATATATACGCAAAATAAAACTTAAAAAAAGATTTCTAGACACTTAAGTTTTTGTGCAAGTACTTTTTGTATAAAAATCTTAAAGTTGGCCAAAAAAGGTATTTTCCAAACACATCAGCTAGTATCAGTAACTTTATTCAAGATCTTATAAAGCATTCGTATATGAAATTATCCCATTTTCTGTAACCGGTTTTAACCATGAATGCACTATGCTTACTCAGTTCCCCCCCCCCCCCCAACATACACACAAGCAAAAATCATCATGTGCCTTTGGGTTAGAGACAGTGGAGGCTTTCTTTTGCTTATGAACTTGGTCTTGCTATTAGTACAATTTGGGTCAGGCTTACTGTACATGAATGTAATAGTTACATCATTATATTATAAGCAGCTAATTGTATTGCCAGCACTGATGAATTATTCATGGCATAATCACATAATTTACTTCGCAATGTTGTTTTATTTTGCGTGCTAATTTGAACATGCATTTTTCACATTTTGATCTAGAGATCATCTCTGATAATGACCTCTTTGAGGATATGGGGGTTTATAGTGACCTCAATACTCCATTTTTCTCTAAACATTGCTTCATAATGTGTATATTTTACTAGGGTGTTATAGGTCACTGAGAGTCAAGGCCTTGCTAATAATTTCTCTTAAGTCCCTCTAATTATCACTTATTAACTGTTTTTCCAAAAGGATTTTTTCGACACAAAACATTATGTTGCCTAGGATCTTACACCAGCAAGCGTTCTGCCTTTTATCTTCTTCAACTCAGACTTCCTAAGCTCATCACTCTCCTCAGTCATGCTCGATCCCTGTTTTTTTTTTCTTATTTTTTTCATTAATTACTCCTTTCCTCCTTGTATTCTAACCTATTCACTGCAATAAATCTCTTACAGGAATCCTGCAGTTTTGTGTATGGGAAAATGACCCACCACTGACCAGTGGCTAGCTGTCTTAATGGTCTCCCTGTCCTGTCCTTCTTACCTCAAATCTCTGCATAGTTGTCAGATTAATTTTTCTACAGCCACTGATTAAAGCATATACATTCCTATACATAAGCATGTCAGGGCTTATTCCTCACTACCTGTGAAGTGGCTCTCATTCACTTTCAAGACTTGCCGAAAGTATCAACACTTTGAATGATTTTATTTCATTTGAATCCCACAGAGCCTACTTACTTCTCTGCAGATTCCTCAAGTTCATGACATGATCTACACTTCCTTCTGCCTGGAATTTTCAAAGATAACTAGTACATGGAACGCACTTACCATTCTCTCAAGTATAGACACTATGCAATCTAATTAATTGCATGACTCCACTTAGCACTTCCATCCTTCAGCATTTTATTAAATGCATCCTTTTAAATTTTACCTTCCTTAAAAGATTGCAAGCTTTTATTTTGCAGTCTGAACGATATTCTATTTTCATGCCATTTTTCTCTTTAAAGGGACAACAGAAAATTAATAATTCTTAAGTACTAACAACCGTTTATCTTATTTGACTCTTTACATACGCCTATCATGGCAGGTGTTGACATGTACATAATTACTAGTAATAGCAAATCTAAATGACCCAGCTGTATTTCAGACTGTGGGTTGATATTCTCAGCAAATATATTTATCATAGCAACATAATGGACATTTTTATTCATGTCAGAACATATATAATTATTTCACCTCTCTTTTCTGAATTAAAATATTTGTCAATTTGTGAAAATGGTGGAATGACAGCAATATCTACTATCCAGCTGATTGGTAAGACAGATTTATTTCATCTAGGTGGTACAGACAGGAGACACTTTCATTACTGGATGCTGAAATTATGGGATACAAACGAGAGGATGAGAGCCTCGTTATGAGGAGAAGAACCATTCTACAGTGAAAAAAAATTATTAGAATATATATGAATATATATACATATACACATATATATGTGTCTCCCTTGGGACATACAAGCAAGAATATATGTTACATATATGTGTGTCTGACAAATGTTAGAACACAATAGCAACAATCAATATTTCTGTTTACTCAAAATTGTATCTATGTTTAGCCTTTATTCAGGTTTCCTAGGATTTCATAAAAATCTTTACATTTTTACATAATCGGGTTTAAATAATTCAGATTAGACTCACCTACATAGGAGAGATAGTATTTTCTTCAAGGTTGCCAAATACAAATGAACTAAGCATTTTGAATGCAATTTTTACACATGGCTTGTCTGATTGTTTCATAACTGTTCTTATTATATGTGGTTTATTATAGTTAAGTAAAAAAAGATGATTTTCCACAGGTTTCCTTGAAGATATGTAATAAATAACTGGAAAATGCACAAAGGAAAATTTTTGTTTATGATATGTTTCTAGAGCATAGCAGTGTGTCTGTCACCTTGCAAATGTTCAGTGAATGTTTCTCAGTCACATCAGTGAAAAGTATGTGAGTTCACAAAATTAAGTAAAACCTAAATGTTGTGAATTCTATCTACTGGTGAGGAGAGAGATTCACCCATTTAATATTGATTATTTTTGAACCATTCTCCTGTTTATCTGACATCTTTAGGAGTAGTTATTAATTCTTGCCACTGGCTGTCATGACTACCAAGCCAAGACTCTTCTGTCTTGTCCCTTGGATTCACAGAGAAGATGTTAAAAAGTTAAAATCCTATTTCCATGGTCACTGCTGTCATTATCACAAAGAAAATCTCCTCCCCTGTACTGTGCTAGTGAAATGTGCCTATAGGACCAAAGGTGCAAGGTCACTGAATAGTAGGGAGGATGCTTTGTTTTTGTCAGGCTTACCTAATACTCCTAATGTCAATGTTTCCCCATTGCCAATGGTTAGAGCTGTTGGGATCTCATATTCAAAATAACCTTTTTTAGCTGGAGACCTGAGATCCTACTAATCCAGGATCTATCACCATGACAACATACAGTTGTCACCACCATCCTTTCTGCTTATATGCCACAAGAGAAATACTGGGTTCCCAACATCATCCCAGTTATTGCTGGTGCTACCTAAAATGCAAGATATTTTGTCTCCTTCTCTGGGGAATCTGTCACATTTAGGATGTAATTCAAACACTGCTTTTTCTCTGGGTTACTGTGTCAGAAATCATAAATTTTTTTTCTCGTCTTTTTATAACTGCTACACCACTTTATGGATAATTCAATTTACTTGTCAGTTAGAGTAATTTAGTCTACTTTTCATTGTTAACAACATAGCCCATACATACCTACTAACCTTTTTTTCCCACCTAGACTTTCCTGATGGCTCTGGACCACTGGATTAGGAAAGACTTCTCTTTACAGCAAGTTCCCTCATGCCCTTCCTGCTCCTTCTCTGTTTGTTATCATGTGCTCTGCCTCTAGCCCATCAGAAATGGCTGAACCACTACGCTAGATGGATTTCAGCCTGACTTTTCTATTTATGTAAATAAGTGCTCACAGTATGAGTAAGGGGGTACATTATCTCTTAAGTGTGTGTGTGTGTGTGTGTGTGTGTGTGTGTGTGATATCCAACAACTTCATTCTTACTAAGGTAGGACAGGTAGAAGCTGACTAAATAATAAGAACAGTGATCTCATGAATGGGTTTCATGATGTATTTTATCATCTACCTTTTCCTTTTTGGCATGAACCAATGTCTATTTCTTTTTAGCCATTCCCCTTCCACCATGACAGAATGCCATAAAAGAAAGGCACTACCAATGGAGCAGGCTCTCATCAGCCACCAAACTTCCTGGTTCTTTGGCTGTGGACTTCTCAACTTTTTGAATTTTAAGGTAATCAATTCATGTTTATAAATTACTTAGTTTAGGATGTTTTGGTATAGGAACACATATATACCAAGACAGGTACCTGAAATAATTCTCATCTTTGAGACTCACTGCTGAATCAGCACACCTTTTCTAGCTCTTTCTGAATTTTGCCTGGCTCAAACAATCCAGCTCTTCTGGCTCAAACACCAAGCTCACTGATTCAAACTGGATTCTCTCATTTCTGACTGTATTGCTCTGCTTGGCCTCAAACAAACTCTAGCAATATTTTCTAGCTCGTTCTTATTCTCTGGCTTGTTCTGTCTTCACTTCTCTCTAGCTTGTTTTCTCTGCAATGTCTCTGTAAAACTGTCCTGGAAAAACTGCCTCCTTTCTCTCTCTTTCTCCCTCCTCCTCCCCCGCTTCTCTTAAGTAACATCTCCTTCCTTTGTGTTCTAATGGAGTCAGCATATCCTATCTCTTACTCATTCTGTCAAATCTTTCTCTCATTTATCACTTTCTCTGCCCCTCAATGGATATCATTTTCAAACATGGTTGCTTCCTTCTACAAACTAACCTTACCTACAATGTTCAGAATTAGTGGTGTGTACTAAGGGTATGTTTGTTTCAGTCAGAAAAATTAAAGGTTTGTGGAATGCCTGCGTTCCAGCCAGATCACATAGACCCAAATCTTCAGCTGTGCTTCCTTGCCAGAGAAGCCATGTTGCTAGATTAAAATTTCTCTACAACTTCTCCTTTTCTGTTTAAACTAAAAATTTTACGCAGTTTAACTTTTATAACAGAAATAATTATCAATCTCCAAATCTTAACACTCTAAATGTCCTTATGAAGATCTGTTGCTGTGATTAATCTTATCCCACAATTGCAGTCTTGATCATCTGTCTGCCCTTCAGCAAATGTCCATTTCAGCATCAAGGTTTCCATTCTGCCAGTCTGATGAAGAATCTGTTTCTCTTCATTTGGTTTTGTTGAGCTGTCTCCATGCAGAGGGTTATCAGTTCTCTCCATCATCTATGTTTCTGTCTTTCTGCATCCCTTCCTTGAGTCATGGCTTTCATGAGGAAGTGTCTCAGGTTTACATCAAATTGCTATCAGTTTTGATGGAACCCCTAGTCTTTCATCACTGTGGAAATATAGGCAAAACCTTACCCAAAGTAACACATTCTCTAACTTCTATTCTTACGTTAAAACACTTTAAAAGCATACAGGTTGGTCTAATTCAGTAGTGCTTTCAATCCAGTGTCTTTCAGCTAATTTTATTTCCCCCTTCTGTTTATCAAGGTACAAGTGGATCCTTATGAATTCACACATATCAAGAGTTAGCATTTCTTATCTTTTAAACTAGGCATGTGGGCACTTGCATTTAAACACGGGAAACAATGAAGCCATATTATCTAATATGTCAATATACAGTGTGTCTAGTATTCTGAAAAGTAGTAGCATTGAAATTTAAAACAGAAGTTCTCTGTCCAAGTTTTTTTTTTCTAGATTGTTTTCAATTCTCCACAGAACCATACTGAATGTGTTAAATATATTATTTTAAGAAAAACTAGTACTTTCTGTTTTCAATGGAAACAACCAGGGTTGCAAATTTATTCTATTATTTGCTCTTTAACCTGTTAAATGAAGACCAAAATATGTAGGAGGAGGGCATTATTCATACATGGGTATGTACATTTGGCAAAAAACGAAGAGGATCTTATATTGTTGAGGATTGATTAATTATTTAAGACACCTTATAATATGTAGAAGAAAAGATAGCAAAAGGCTTAAATGATGAAGTTCAGACTTTATTACAGGAAGCTAAGAGCAATGCTGAGATACTGTTCCAGGTGTCAAATAATTTGATGATTCATACCAATGACATTTATAGGACAGGTATCGGGTAAGGGCAGATTCTTTATTCATGTCCTCTCATTTCATCTTTATGAAGTCTGAGTGATCTTCTGCCCCTTATTCAGTTATTGGAGCTGGTCCTTAGAACATTCAAGGGCTTTCTCCACAGTCCCAAGATGAAAGAATTATGGGAAGAAATGTAATCTGGGATAAAATGTAGAGGATACACATTTTTTATTTGTTATAAGTCAGAAATGTAAACATTACTAGCAAAGAAAAATCTACAGTATCAAAAAAAAAGTTTCTAAAATGCATTGTCATTGCTATTGTTATGAAGGAAAGGAGATGGAGGACCCTGATGTTCTTGGCTCAGTGTAGTGGAAACTTGAAGAGAATTAAGAGATTAATGTCATTGGGCACAGCTTTAGAGCAGTAAAAAATTATATTTTAGGTAATTTCCTCCATGATTCAGAAACTTAACCATTTACTGGAAACATCTAAATATTATTTTTTGTTAAAAATTTTGGATAATAGCATTAAAGGGAAAGTGAATTTCTTTTTTTTTTTAAAAATTTTTCATCAATTACACTTTATTCATTCTGCATCCCCCCATAAGCCCTTCCCTCCTCCCCTCCCAATCCCACCCTCCCTCCTCCCTCTGCTTGCATGCCACTCCCCAAGTCCACTAATAGGGGAGGTTCTCCTCTCCTTTCTGATCTTAGTCTGTCAGTTCACATCAAAAGTGGCTGCATTGTCCTGTACTATGGCCTGGTAAGGCTGCTCCCCCCCAGAGGGAGGTGATCAAAGAGCAGGCCAATCAGATTATGTCAGAGGCAGTCCCTCTTCACATTACTATGTAACCCAATTGGACTCTGAACTGCCCTGGGCTACATCTGTGCAGAGGTTCTGGGTTATCTCCATGAATAGTCCTTGGTTGGAGTATGAGTCTCTGGGAAGTTCCCTGTGTTCAAATTTTCTTGTTCTGTTGCTCTCCTTGTGGAGACCCTGTCCTCTCCAGCTCTACTATTTCCCAGTTCTTACCTAAAATTCCATTCACTCTGCCCAACAGTTGCCCATCAGGCTCAGCATCTGCTTTGATAGTCTGAAGGGCAGAGGCTTTCAGAGGCCCTCTGTGGTAGGTTCCTAGGTTGTTTCCTGTTTTCTTCTTCTTCTGATGTCCATCCTCTTTGCCTTTCCGGATGGGGATTGGACATTTTGTTAGGGTCCTCTCTCTTGCTTAGTTTCTTTAGATGCACAGGTTTTAGTGGGTTTGTCCTATGTTGTATGTCTATATGTGTGAGTATATATCATGTGTGTCTTTTTGCTTCTGGGACAACTCACTCAGGATGATCCTTTCCAGATCCCACCATTTACCTGCGAATTTCATGATTTCCTTATTTTTCATTGCTGAGTAATATTCCATTGTGTAGATGTACCACAATTTCTGCATCCATTCTTCAGTTGAGGGGCATCTGGGTTGTTTCCAGCTTCTGGAATAACAAGAAACCCAGAATTGCTAAAACAATCCTCTACAATAAAAGATCTTCTGGAGGTATCTCCATCCCTGATCTTAAGTTGTACTATAGAGCAACAGTTTTAAAAACTGCATGGTACTGGCATAGAAACAGAATGGTGGATCAATGGAACCGAACAGAGGACCCAGAAATAAACCCACACACTTATGGACACCTGATCTTTGACAAAGACGCCAAAACCATACAATGGAAAAAAGATAGCATCTTCAACAAATGGTGCTGGTCTAACTGGATGTCTACATGTAGAAAAATGAAAATAGATCCATACTTGTCACCCTGCACAAAACTGGAGTCCAAGTGGATCAAAGACCTCAACATAAAACCAGACACATTAAATCAGCTTGAAAAAAAAGTGGGAAATACCCTAGAACTCATTGGTACAGGGGAAAACTTCCTGAACAGAACACCAACAGCACAGGCTCTAAGAGCAACAGTCAATAAATGGGACCTCATGAAACTGAAAAGCTTCTGTAAAGCAAAGGACACCGTCATCAAAACAAAGCGACCACCTACAGATTGGGAAAGAATCTTCACCAACCCTTTATCTGACAGAGGACTCATATCCAGTATATATAAAGAACTAAAGAAGCTGAAAAGCAGCAAACCAAGTAATCCACTTAAAAAATGGGGAACAGAGCTAAACAGAGAATTCTCTGGAGAGGAATACCGAATGGCAGAGAAGCACTTAAAGAAATGCTCAACCTCACTAGCCATTAGGGAAATGCAAATCAAAACAACCCTGAGATTTCACCTTACACCCATGAGAATGGCCAAGATCAAAAACTCAAGTGACAACACATGCTGGAGAGGTTGTGGAGAAAGAGGAACCCTTCTCCACTGCTGGTGGGAATGTAAACTTGTACAACCACTCTGGAAATCAATCTGGCGCTTTCTCAGACAACTAGGAATAGCGCTTCCTCAAGATCCAGCCATACCACTACTGGGCATATATCCAAAAGAGGCTCAAGTACACAAAAAGGACATTTGCTCAACCATGTTTGTAGCAGCTTTATTTGTAATAGCCGGAAAGTGAATTTCTATTTTAACTATATTATGTCTATGAAAATCTATGTGTATACTCATGATAACTATTTCATAAAATACATTTTAAGAAATCTGCTGTTAGGTAGTTTTGCCATTATGTGTATATGTCCCGGGGTGCCTCCATGAAATATGAGGGCTCTGGCATCATTAAGCAACATAATTTTACGGGGCCATTGACATATATGCAGTCCATCATCCAAACATACAATAGTCTTTTGAAAATACAATATACACATGTGTTAGCCTCCATCTAATTGCTCCAGATTAGGGTGCTATTTTTATCTAAAGACATTCATTTCAAGTGAATGGTTGCACCACACACACATGCTTCATTGTGCAGAACATTTGGACTATAACCAAGCATGGGATCCAGCAAATTCAACTTAACTAAGCCGCTCTGGCCAGCATGTGGGTAAGGAGAAATGAAGGAAAAGGCCGAGAATAGAGAACAGGTGTTCAAAGTGACTGAAACCCTGAAAATTAAAAAAACAAAACAAAACAAAACCAAAAACCTATCATTGCTAAGTAATTTTCTATGGAAATATAGAAAGCACAATTAAACTTGAACTTCAGATAAATAAAACATAATTTTAAAGGTAAACACATTCACAGTGTTACATTAGATATATTAACATTTAAACTTAGCCATTGCTTATGTGACTTCACAGTAATGGCTTGATCTATATTTTATTGGGCAACCCTAAAGGAAGGCTCCCATGGGATAAATGTAACCTGCATTGGATGCCAATGGCCACGTGTCTTCCTTGAATAGAATGGCCAGCTCCTCCTGAGCTGAAGGAGATGATTAAAATTGAGGCCACTTTCGCTCACTGCTTAGTAGTGACAAGCTATTGATAGCCAGGCATTGCCAAATTCTCATTAGTTTCTAAAAGTCAGGAACTACATTTAGAAAAAGCCACTTGCTTACAGAGAGGCCGTCTCTCCAGTAACCTCAAGTACCGGGAACACAGCTGAACCCAGGAAGCAGAGGAGGGAAAAAAGCCCTCTGAGGACTCAAAATAGAAATCACATGCAAAAGCTCAGGCTCCTTTCTCGGAGAAGAGTTCCTCAGACCTGCACTCAGGCTAATTTTTGCTCTCTCTAAGTCATCACCCAAACCAGTTTGGTTGTCTGATTTGGAACCAACAAAGACAGAAAGAAATTACGAACTCAGCAGAATGGCTAGGTAAATTTCAGATGATCCACATGGAGAAAAATCTGCAACACAATACTTACATACATAGACATAGAAACACGACACACACAGTGTACAAAGTAATCTTCAGAAAAATGTTGAAGAAACTCTACCAAAAGTATATCAGTTGTTAGTTATTCCTGTGTGTTTGTGTGTGTGTGTGTGAGACTGCGCACGTGTGCACACACACATACACACACATGCACATACATATGGGGCGCAGATGTTGACCTCAGCGGTTGTTCTTTGAAGCCATCAACCTGGATCTTTTAAAAACAGGTTCACTCACAGAGACCTGGGATTGACCACTTGCGCTGTCTGCGTAGTGAGGCCCACAGATCTGCCAGTCTCTACGCCCCACACCTTGCCAGGCATTAAGATTATAAGCATTACTGTTTTTTTTTTTTTACTTTTATTTTTTTATTCTTTATTAATTACACTTTATCCACTTTGTATCCCCCCTTTGGTTCCCTCCCTCCTCCCATCCTAATCCCTTCCTTCCTTCACCCTCTGCATGCATGCCGCTCCCTAAGTCCACTGATAGGGGAGGTCTTCTTTTCCTTCCTTCTGATTCTAGTCAATTAGGTCTGATCAGGAGTGGCTGCATTGTCTTCTTCTGTGGCCTGGTAATGCTGCTTCCTCCTCAGGGGGAGGTAATTAAAGAGCAGGCCAATCAGTTCATGTCAGCGACAGGCCCTGTTCCTATTACAATGGAACCCACTTGGATACTGAACTGCCATGGGCTACATCTGTGTAGGGGTCTTAGGTTATCTCCATGCATAGTCCTTGGTTGGAGTATCAGTCTCAGGAAAGACCTCTGTGCTCAGATTTTTTGGTTCTGTTGCTCTCCTTGTGGAGTTCCTGTCCTCTCCAGATCTTACTGTTTCCCCACTTCTTTCCTAAGATTCCTTGCACTCTGCCCAAAGGTTGCCCATAAGTCTCAGCATTTGCATTGATAGTCTGCAGGGCAGAGCTTTTCAGAGGTCCTCTGTGTCAGGCTCCTGACTTACAGAGCTAAACAGAGAATTCTCAATAGAGGAATATCAAATGGCAGAAAAACACTTAAAGAAATGTTCAACCTCATTAGCCACCAGGGAAATGCAAATCAAAACGACCCTAAGATTTTACCTTACACCCATCAGAATGGCTAAGATCAAAAACTCAAGAGACAACACATGATGGAGAGGTTGTGGAGAAAGGGGAACCCTCCTCCACTGCTGGTGGGAATGTAAACTTGTACAACCACTCTGGAAAGCAATCTGGTGCTTTCTCAGACAACTAGGAATAGCACTTCCCCAAGATCCAGCTGTACCACTCCTAGGCATATACCCAAAAGAGTCTCAAGTACACAATAAGGACATTTGCTCAACCATGTTTGTAGCAGCCTTATTTGTAATAGCCAGAAGCTAAAAACAGCCCAGATGCCCCACAGTGGAGGAATGGATGCACAAATTGTGGAATGGAATATTACACAGCACAATGGAATATTACTCAGCAATATAAAACAAGGAAATCATGAAATTTGCAGGTAAATGGTAGGATCTGGAAAAGATCATCCTGAGTGAGCTATCTCAGAAGCAGAAAGATGCACATGGTATATACTCACTCATATAGACATATAATATAGGATAAACCTACTAAAATCTGTACACCTAAAGAAACTATTCAAGAGGGAGGACTCTTGCTAAAATGCTCAATTCCTATCCATAAAGGCAAAGAGGATAGACATCAGAAGAAGGAGAAAAGAGGGAACAAGTCAGGAGCCTGACACAGAGGACCACTGAAAGGCTCTGCCCTGCAGACTATGAAAACAGATTCTTTTGTTTCTTTACTCCCCTCCTCTATTATTATAAACTTGATGAGATTAAGATTATGGCCAATTGTTGGGCAGAGTGCATGGAATCTTATGTAAGAAGTGGGAAATAAGAAGATCTGGAGAGGACAGGAACCCCACAAGGAGAGCAACAGAACCAAAAAATTTGAACACAGGGGTCTTCCCAGAGACTCATACTCCATCCAAGTACCAGGCGTGGAGATAACCTAGAATCCCTGCACAGATGTAGCCCATGGCAGTTCAGTGTCCAAGTGGGTTCCATAGTAATGGGAAGAGGGACTGCCTCTGATATAATCTGATTGGCCTGCTCTTTGATCACCTCCCCCTAAGGGGGAAGCAGCCTTACCAGGCCACAGAAAATCACAATGCAGCCACTCCTAATGTGATCTGATAGACTAAGATCAGAAGGAAAGAGAGGAGGACTCCCCTATCAGTGGACTTGGGGAGGAGCATGTGTGAAGAAGGAGGAGGGAGAGTGGGACTAGGAGGGGAGGAGGGAGGGACTTATGGGGGGATACAAAGTGAATAAAGTATAATTAATAAAATAAAATAAAATTTAAAAAAATAAAAAAAGATTAAAAAAAACTCCAAAGATTAAGAAAACCCCAAAGATTAGTGTATCTGAAGCCTTGAGCCCCTAGTGAGTTTTACCATATCTAGAACACTGATGCTGAGTGAAACTGGTTGTAAAATAGATGAATGTCAAAATGCATAGCCCTTCTACAGACAGCTGGGCAGACAAACCTGCAGCTCTCCATGCCCCAGTCACATCAGGCCAAGGGGAGCTCTTCAGTCTGCTTTGATCATTGTTTTCGAAGTGTGCTCAGAACCCATGACTCAAACTATCTTGCAACTTGCATTCTGTGCTTGGCAAAGCACAGAAGAGAGTAATTCATCCCTTAAAAGTTACTTTTATAATGGCGGATTTGCAACCACCAGAGACGGGAAAAAGGAAATAACCTACTAGGCAGAATGGCTAGGTGGAGTATGGATGAACCATGAGGAAGAAATTCTGTAAAACACACACGTACACATGCATATGTGTACACATGTACAAATACATAGACAAGCAGAAACAGAAAATGGACGTTTTTAATTAAAGTGACTGAATATATAAAAAAACATTACTATCAAGTTTAGGAAATAAAGATATAGAAAACTCAATTAAGTTGAATTCCAGATAAATAAGACATAACTTTTTAATATAAGTATGTCCTCAATATTGTATTGAATATACCCATGTTAAAAATTAGCTGTCATGTATATATGCTGAAATTTTGGCCTACAGGAATATTTACAGGGTAAACGGTGCACCCATGAAATCAGGAGCAGCCAGCAAGCACATTTCCCTTTCCATAGGATCTTGAGCTACAGATAACTTTAAAGACTATTTCACACGCAATCCTCCATTTTCTCAGAGGCCTGGCTTTTACCAGTCACCCGACGTGAAAGGCTAGTTGTGAAGTGAAGCTAGATGGGTTAGAGAGCACACAGATCCTCAGAGTCACACAGATAAAAGTTATCTGTGTCATATTGATTGAAGATGATCTGGTCAATGTGCTAAAGGAAACTAAAGCCTCTACATGTAATAATTTGTTTGACTGCTGTGAACCGTAGTCATCTTTACAAGTAAGATTAAGTGTAAAAATGTTCAAATTACCCTTTTTCATTTTTTTGAGTAACATATCAAATAAAGGATTTTATTATGAACTTTTCATATATATAGTGTAGTTGATCATACTTGTTTATCTCGAGAACCTTTTCTTATCTATATGAAGAATTTCTTCAAAGACTTCCCATTAGTACTATGAGAAGGTTCAAGTATTGACCACATTTTCCTAATTAAAATTTGCAAATAGAACCCAACCATCTTTCTTTCTTTCTAATGAGTTGGAATGGCATTTATTTGTATTATCACTATAGCTTTGTAAACAGAAATGTGAATTACTGCACAGCAGACATCAGGCAGAGTTGTCTGACCAGAACACTATGATTCAGCATCTATTATTTTTGTCCTGCAAATGGGTTTGAAGCACATTTTAGAGACTTGGAAGGGATCCTTGAAGTGGGACAACAGTGTTGATTTCCCGCCATTGTATTACCGGGAAACAGCTTCCCAGCTTGCCCACAAACGCACTGGATCCTGCCAGGAGAGTCCCTTAACCCCAAGAGGCAGCTTTCCAAAACTAAACTGCACATTAGGGCATTTTTCACTACAGTCAAGTACTGGTGTGGAAGAGCCATGGGCTAAATTCATCCCGAGATGCCTTTCTGAGTTAGCCAGCTAATTTAGCTCCTTTTCCTCATGTATAAAGTTAGACTGGTGGTAAAGCTACCTCAGTTATCTCTTAGCTCTTTTTCCTTTCCACCTCCTGCAGTTAATTCAGGACAGACATACAATAAGAAGAAATACACCCAGGAAAGTAAGTCCAGTGTAAGTGGCAGAAAAGAAGTGGAAAGGCGACAAATAAAGTATTAATTCCTGCATAATTTAATGGTACATGGGTACAATTCTATGCAAATAAATGCAAAGCACCCTATAAACAGCAAATCAAAAGTGTTTGGCTAAGTTGTGGAAAGGCAGTAAAGCAAATAACTTAACAGAAGATTGGAATACAGTTTTAATTTTTTAGTTAAATATAGTTTTCTTAATACCTTGAGAATGTTATAATGCATATAATGTATTTTTATCATATTCACCACCAATTCCTCCCCTGTAACTTATCATTGATTCATTTTCCTCACCTCTCCCATTTTGTGTATTGTTTCTTTTTCTCACCTAGAGGAATTTATTTTGCTGACGTATTCATGGGTATGGTATGGGAGCTACCCAGGGAAGCATGTTTAACCTATCAAGGACCATTCCCTAAATAAAACTGAATCTCATTACCCCAGAAGGCATCAACCCTTAATAACAAGTCGGCTGTGAGTGGGGGCTCATGATCCCTTCCCCTGTTCATACTAAGATTGAATTTGTGTGAGCCTTACATAGGTAGAGGTGGCTTGTATGAGTTCGTGAGTGTAGTCATCCTGTCATATGTAGAAGATAGTGTTCTGTTCCAATTCCCTCAGTCCTTGCCTTTTACAGTCTTTGCACAACACCTTCCTCAATGACCCAGAGCCTTTAAGTGAGAGTGTGACAAAAGTTACATTTGTAGATGAGCACTCCACAGTCACTTTGGCCAGTTTTGAGCTTCTGGAATTCTGGTCTTCCATTCCCGAATCTGGTTCCATATCAAGGTGCACTCCAGGAAACTGTGGGATGAGGAGACAGAAGAAAACGGTTTCTCTCAGTGCTGAGAATCCACCAGGTATATATTGTCAAGGGCTGTGGATGCCTTTGCCTTGCCACAAATGACACTGCCCTGGGCCCTAAACACACTACTGCACAAGTAATGGCTTCTAACTTGTTTACAGAAGCACCCTTTCATCTTTCTCGGTGTGCAGTATCAGGGACTAAGAGGAGCAACTGAACAGCTGAAGGAGGGGGTTGAGAGAACATCTGTGTTCCTCATCAGGCCTGTGGCTCTATTACCACGAGTGCCATTAGACGCCCTTCATGCCATTCATTCTTTGACATGAGGGGGCCCGAGGTCAATACCCACTCTCTTTTCTTGAGTGCTCTTCAGATTCACTTATCCATCCATATCTATCTATCTATCTATCTATCTATCTATCTATCTATCTATCTATCTATCTATCTATCTATCTATCTATCTATCTATCTCTATCATCTATTGGCACAGGGTCTCTCACTAAGCCTGAAGCTTATCAGTTCAGTTAGGCCAGATAGCAAATGAACTTCAGGGATCTGCCTATCCCCCACACCAAATGCTAGAGTTACAGGAACACATTGCCATTCACACTTTTGATGTAGGCTTCGGGGACATGAACTAGAGTCCTTGTGCTTATGTGACTTATGCTTACTCTGAGCCAGTGTAGCTCAGGCTTCCTTGGGTCACTATGTAGCCTAGGCTGGCCTTGAACTCACAGCAATTCTCTTACCTCAGCTTCCCCAGTGCTGGGATAACAGCTGTGAATCACAATAACCCAGTTCTAGTATGTTCCCTCTTTAGAGCCATCAGCAGAAAAGAACTATATAGAAAATGAAAATGCAGATGGCAGCCAACCACTCCACCTCTGAAGGCCTTAGTCACTTGTGCAATTACGGAAACAGGAAAGAGCTGTGTGTCTGCGATGCCAGATCCTGACCTGTGTACCTTTAGAGTCTGCACTGGGTTTCTGAGACAGAGTCTAGGGGGTAGCAGTGCTGGGCACTGGCTTGGAAGTCAGCAGGGTACTGAGAGGGCAGCTATGTTCGAATGCCAGTGTCTACATAGTATTTATTGTGTCTAGAAAATTACACTAATCTCCACAGCGCTCTGACAACCTATCTTTGAGCCAATCACTATCAACAAATCCATTTGTTCTCCCCATAAATTCCTGAGCCTAAGTAACCCCTGCTGTGACTTGATGAGCAATCCAGAACAGAAAGCCCAACAGATACTTCCTGAGTCAGCGAGTCTTGGGTTTAGCAGACTTTGCAAGCAGAGTCTGGTTTTTGGTGTTCTGAATGATGAGCCACAAAAAAAAAAAAAAAAAAAAAAAAAGGTTCAGGAGTTCTCACATAATGGGATGATTTGTGTGCTCTCTTCCCTATTGCGATCGGCAATACTCTGAGTAATAAGACAGCCTTGGAGCAAATATCCTAGCAAACGTCACCTTCCTGACATTGACCTTCTAACTGTATTTCAGTTCTGGTTTTGGCTTTCTGGTTCTTGTCTATATAAGGCTCATCCCTCTCAGCCAGTTCATGCTGGCTGAACACAATGTCCAGTAGAGGGCTCCCCAGGAGACTGATTTGGCCTGGCAGTCCTTTTGGCGCCTTCTATTGGCAGGGACAAACAGTCAGATAGGTCCACTCTGTTCTTTTCAGCTATTTCAGAACCGAATCCCTGAAGACTTCACTTTTCTTTTCTTATTTTCTGTTCTTTTCATCAGAGAAACTCAGTGGATCATTAGTTTCCTAGGACTCTTATAACAAAAGCCTGCAAGCTGGTGTCTACAGATAATAGAACACTATCCTTTCATGGTTGTGTGGCCAACGTGTGCATCAATGTGCTGGCACGAGTGTGTTCCAGTTACAGACTCCCGGAGAGGATTTCCTTGCATGCCTCAACTCCTGGTGGCTCTCCATGTTCTTTGGCTTGCACCTACGTTTCTCTAGTTTCTTCCACCATCTTCACATGGCATTTCCAGAGTAAGGTATCTGCCATTGAACTCAGGGACAAAATTGTTCGCTTTCTTCTCCTACTGAGACCTTTGACTTCTTCATCTCTGCTAAAATACTTTTTTTTTCTGTTTTTACACATAAGGTCAAGTCCATTGGTTTCAAGTGCACAAGTATCTGGGGCTACCCTTTAGCTCTATGGCAGGTGAATTTAACTAGCGCATCTTGAAAGTTGAAAAGTACTTTTTGACATATGAAGCTCTGAACATAAATTTTAGAAGTATGTTTTTACCTTAATTTGTATCAATATCCTCAGCAGTCACTTTATCTTGTTACTCTCTATTAGTGGTTCATGTAGACCAGGCTTTCTTAGTTCAATTGGCATTGACATCTAGGTCTAGCTAATGCTTTCATTTGTAAGACCACCTTTTTCACTAAACACATTTTGCCAAATCTCTTGACTCAACCTTCAAATGCTTGTGGCGCATTTTCCAATTGTACAATTAAAATGTCTCTCAATATTGCCAAATGTCCCCAGGTTCAGAGACCTCTTCACTTTGCCTCACTGATCCACCTTAAGCGTCAGTTTACAAAATGGGACTATTAGAAGTCACATTCAGAATGAAAAGTCATACCTTTTATTCATTTGGCTAAAACTAATGCCTTGAAAACATTATTAAAATGTTTTATTTCACTCTGGGCATGAAGAATGGAAATAAAATACTTTCCCAGCATATACATAATGGCTTCTGATGGCCCAGGCTACATTCCCTCACCAAGTGACAAGAAAAAAATTTGGTTCAGAGCAAGGTCTCCAATTCATCTGTCTTCATGTTCAAGAAAAGAAAAAGAAATTGCACATTTGTACCATAAAGGAGAAAATGAATTCCTTTTGCAACAGGACTCAATGGGGAAACATACATGTGTGTGTCTATATATCTATACATATCTATCTATATATGGCTCCTGAGTCTTTATTAGTAAAGTTGAGCAATTGAGATTTTGTTAAAAACGACACACTAAACTACTAGTCAGAGGCAAAAGGCATAAATTGTGTATCTCAGAAGCACCCCATGAACTGAAAGAAGGCGGATGTGAAAAGACTTATATACCATTTTATTCCACGAGCTTGACTCTATAGAGAGAACAAAATTAAAGGGGCATACATCCCAGAATGAATAAGTGTAATGGGGAGGGGGAAGAAGATGAAGTTTGTTAGATGGGATAAAGGGAACTATCTGAAGCAGTAGAGATGCTCTACTTCACGATTCATTCTCAATGCTGATGATCAACCCAGGGCCTCACGTATGAACATGCTGTGCAATCTCAGTGGTTTTAAGGAATACAAATCACATGTTGCTGAAGCCACCCGTTGATTCTTCTCCAGAGCACGTGTTGTTTGTGCAGTCAGTGGTCTTGCGTGGGTGGGTCTCCACGGTTGCATTATGTTTGTCCTGGGCACTTTCTCAGCCACCACATCAGGAAAAGGGAACACACACAGCACCAATTATGCTCTCGAGCCTGGAAGAACAGGTTAGAATATCACGTCTCACAATATTTTCCAGGGACTGGTTTCATAGTCTAGCTAAATTGCGAGGTTTGGAAAGTATAAAGTGCCCTACTGTGGCAGGAAGGAAAGAGTCTCACACTATAAATAAGCAGCACAAGTCACTAACACAATTATTTTATTTCATTTCACTGTATATTTGTGTTGTTTTTTTTAATCAAATACATTTCAACAGCTCATTCTTCTTGACTGTGTGACTTCAATTATATTACTAGACAGAAACAATATGATGGCACATTCTTGCTGAAGGTTTCATCACTTGGCCCTCGGCATCTTTGTATCAGAGCAAATTAAGTCTGCCAAAAGCTTAATATTTTGTCTTGGGACTTCCTGTTGAATTTCTGCATATTGGGGCCAATGGGATTAGCTTTGCATGCCTTTGTCTTTGCATGTCTTCTTGTAATGGAGAGTCTGATGGCTGATGTCATCTTTTAATGACAGGAGGAATTAACCCTCTGCTTTAGCTATGCTGATAGGACTTATGCCTCTGCATAAATACATCTTTAGCTCTCAAGGCTTCAAGGCTTCAAATATACTTTTTTTTTTTTTTTTCACGAATCTGGAGAGAGTGTTAATGCTGAGAACCAACTTTGGTTCCCAGAACCCATGTTGAGTGATTCACAAAATGTGTATAACTCCGTGTCCAGAGAGTCAGCTTATTGGGTACACAAACACACACACACACACACACACACACACACACACACACACACTTATAAAATAAATCTTTTTAAAAACCCTCTTTATGAACGCTGATGACAAAAACTGTGCCATCACAATAGGATGAATCTGAACCTCAATTCAGAATCTGAACACTAAAAAGAAAAGAATTCAGGTCAGATTATTGATGAATTGGAAGGTTCTGATAGATCTATAATTAAATGATATACAGCTGCTGGAGAGGGACAGGGGTCAACAGTTGGAGACAGATGAGGAAAAATAGAGATTGATCTCACTCATAAAATGGCACATCTGGGGAGGAGTAAAGGTCAGAGATCTCTGAATCTGTCATATCCGTGGGTGTGGGAGCTAACCGTTTGTCTCTTAAGTGCATTATAAACAGTGGATATGACAGATTGGTGGTCAAAAGCAGATCCTTTGATATAGAACAAAGCATCATGCATTTCTTACCAATGATTCCAGTTAGAAAGAGAGTGTGTATGTGTGTGTGTGTGTGTGTGTGTGTGTGTGTGTTGTATAAATGTGTGAGGTCTGAGCACATACGATGCAAGGGTAAACAAGCATTTCCATCACAGTGCAGGGTGCCTTTGCTGTGCTCATTCTACCCCTTTTCTGTGCTATAACCAATGTGAAATGAATTAAAGGGCCCATGCTCTCTGCCCCACAGAGCCCAGAGCAGGCCTCAGCATGTTTTAAAACTTGGCATTGGATGTAGCTACTCTATAAAGCAATAAACAAATGAACAATTAAACTTTGCATTCAATTTGAAAATTACTTTCTCTCAAAGATCAGCAAAGGGCCTTTGAATTTCAAATAGTGCTGCATAGTCCCTACCGAAATACTTTTTAAAGAAGATTTATTTATTTTTTATTTTATGAGTCTTGGCTGACTCTTTGTCTCTATGCTATGTAAGTGCAGTGTCCATGGAAGTTGAAATACTGGAGCTGCAGAAGGTTGTGATCTTCCACATGGGTGACATGAACCAAGTCTGGGTCCCCTACAAGTCCAGTAAGAGTTCTTAACCTCTGGGTCATCTCTCTAGCCCCAAAATAAGTCTTATTTTTTTCTCAACTTAACAACCAGTAAGAATAGATTTGCTTCTCAGTGTCTCCTCTCCTCACTCTATTTGATAGTTTGTATAAAGTGTTTACTGTATGTTCTGCTTGCACCAGGTTCTGAGGGTGTTCTGGAGACGATGGCCCAGTGAAAGAATCCTAAGTAACATTCTTCCACAGGAGCCCATCCTCATCTCATCAGGCTGGCAAGCCCTGCTCCAGCTCCATTGTCCTTTCCCCATCTTAAACTAGGCCACTCTTTACCTGGTTTGCTGCAGCAGCTACCTCAGGAAATCTTGATATGGAGTCTGGTCCTCTGATTTACTCTCCTGGCTGGAGCCAGAACAAGTTCAAATAAAGGATTACATGGGTCCTGTGATGAAAAGTCTCCACTGGATTTTTCTTCTTAAGGTAAGAGCTAACATACTCAGGCTTCTGTGTCTTCCATGATTCATTCCTCATCTCTTTACACAGCTTTACTCACTGTTCCTCTTTCTCATTCTCCTTCAGCAAACAGAAAGCAGCTTCCTCTTCTCAATCTTCTGACTATACTGTCCCTTTGAACATTCTCCTTTGTTTACTGATAGGCTCTGTTTCTAACTCCAGCTCTACCCAATGAACTAACCGACTAACTAACTATCAGTCACCATTTCATTTCTTTTTTTTTATATTAATTACACTTTTTTTCACTTTGTATACCCCCTGTGGTTCCCTCCCTCCTCCCATCTCAATCCTTCCTTTCCTCCACCTTCTGCATCTTTTCCATTTCTTATTACTGTGTGTGTGCATGCTTTCACTAACAGGTGTGGGGAAGGTATAGGTTGGCGAACAACTCTGTGAGCTGATTCTCTCCTCCCATATCTGTGTGAGTTGCAGGGAAGGACCTCCAATTAAAGTCCTTCACCCACTGTGCCATCTCACCAGCCTGGAACTCTTGAGTCATGTTTCACCTCAGAGGCTACTTGGCTCAAAGGATTTGTTTCTGACCACCCCACACTGGCACTGTCAGTTAGACTTAATTAATCTCGTGGTACCATGTACCTTCTTTCATCACATTTAATCATTATATATCATATATGTTTGATTTTGTGATTTAATACCCTCCTGCCTTATTAGACCATAAGATCAATGATTGCATAATTTAGTGCAGTGGAAAATATGTGCTTTGATCCTGTTCTGGTTAGTTTTGTTGTCTACCTCACACACCCAGAAAGAGGCACCCTTAATTGAAGAATTTATGGATTGGTTAGGCCTATAGCCATGTTTTTATTTTTATTGTTAATTGCTATAGGAGGGCCATGCCACTCTGTACAGTGCATCTCCTGGGCACAGGTATCTAGGCTATAAGAGAAAGGTAGTAGAGTATGAGCCTGGCAGCAAGCCAGTATGCAGCATTCTTCTCTGGTTTCTGCTTCCAACTCCTGCCTTGAGTTCATGCCTTGACTACCTCGATGATAGACAGGAATCTGTAAGCCAAGTAAGCCCTTTTCTCCATAAATTGATTTGTCAGGGTGGTTTATCACAGCCACAGAAAAGCAAATTCAGGCAGATCCTGGGCATGCATATTTTGCATACTATTTATCTCTTATAGTAAATGTCTAACAAATAGCTACACTACGAAAAAACCTTCAACTGGCTGCATGACTGAACAGCAACAAAACTATTAGCACTAATCTTGTCCCCAGAGTTTATAATCTAGTGGAGAATGCATACATGAAATAGAAATATAGCTTGATAAGTGTTGTAGGGACAATATCAGAACACCCAAACAGAAGGAGCACACTTAAAGCCATTTAGAGGAATTACTATTGTTGTGATGAAAAGTAATTGTGTAATCGAGGTACAGCAACATATTTCAGGAAATGGAGCTTTTTTACACATCAGCTACTGAATTACTATACATAGTATTAAATAAGAACATGAATACAAGCTGTGGAAACTCCACCAAAAAGACCTGTATTTTAAAATTATGACTGTAAATTCTTCCAATTAGCACATCTTCATGGACTCAAGAAATAACTATAATGAGGAAACTTTTCATTAGAAAAGAAAGAATGGAGAGAGGCTCTGCTGGATAAGGATGAAGTCTGTCATCTCCAGATATCCTTTGTGCTTGGTCTATGATGTTAGACTCCCTTACTTAGTGGGGTTTTAAAAGTCTCCCCTGATCTGGGTGATTCCAGGTCTTATAAGGAGGTCACATAGTCTTCAGAGAAGATTATACGCTAGCCCCTTCCACATAAGGAAACTGCTCCAGCAAGCATTTAGTAATTTCTAGAAATGCCCCACCCTGCTAAGGATCTTAGCCCAGCAGTAACCTTCAATTGTAATTGAAGACTGCTCCCACACCCCATGGGAAAATTAAGTATTGTATTTTCCTTCTTGTGATAGGACCATTAAGCATACCTGACCCCCCTTCAGTTCAATACCTTCTGAGATTCAATGATTCAGAGGAGAGTATTGCTTCTAAACACATGAACTTAGATTCCCTGTCCAGGCAGCTACCTGCCTGTCACTGCTCTGGGGTTCAGGAGCCACTGGTGATTTTATTTTAAAAGAGCTAAACTGTACCACTCTGTGGAAGATCCTTTCCATGCCCTGGCTTAGCACAGTTGGCCCTCTTCTTAGAACACTCTAGCTGCCTTTGAGAGAAACGGAACCTCTGTTCTCCTTCTGGACGCTGAGCTGCAGGACCCCAGCTGAGATCCAGGCCCCCACTCAAGGGAGAAGACAGAGGAGGAGAAAGATGCTGAGGAAGAGGAGGAAGGGAAGGAGGAATAAGACAAGAGAGCTAGCAAAGGGAAGTCAATCCAGAGTGATAATCTAAGTCACACACACACACACACACACACACACACACAAAGAATTAGGGTAAAATCTTAGCACATTTTCCTGTTAATTATTCACAGCTAGGCAAGGTTGGGGTAAAACCCTAGGATCTCATTTTGGTTAATATATATAATATATATTATATTATTATATAGTACATGGTTATATATAATATGTAGTTATATTATATATGCTATATAACATACATTATATAGTGATATAATATATCGTGGGTAATATTATGTTATTTATATAATTTTATATATAATAATATTATTATATATTATATAATACTATATAATAGATTTTATTATTATATATTATATATGTTGTATATTACAATTATAATTTTATGTTTCAATCTTAAGTTATCATCTTTACTGTCTTGATGAAGTCTCCAAATTTAAATAATCTATTGTCAGCATTTGGATGAAAATCCAAACAGCACGTAGAGTTGAGCTTCTCATAACTAAGGGCAGAAGCCCACTGGTCAGAAAAGCCAACCTTGTGTGTATGTGTGGTCTTTTGGATCGTTTTTGTTATGGTAACATAGACTAGTGGAAGTGAGGCAGGAGCTGAGTACCAAATCATAGACTGCATTGTTCAGTAACCAATCAACCAGCCCCTGTTGTAAGGTAGCAGATGAATGCACAGTGCACAGAGAGATGCCCAAGCAGCTGTCAGCTCCCTGAAAAAAATGGAAGTCAGAAAGCACATTCAGAAGTGCCACACTGCTGTGCACACACAGGAGAGGAAACTGGATACAGGTCTTCCCCTTCATCCCCATCAAAGGAAATGAACACACCCTCCACAGTAGCACTGAGTACACACTTTCCAAGATGCTGTTTGCTCTTTCCAAAAAGACAGAAAATGGAACCACATCTGAAGAAAGTGTTTCTTATGAACAAACAAATTCTGCTCTTTGGAAAACAACACTCCTTTTACTTTTTTTTAATTAGTATTTGCAGGGCAGTTGACACATCTAAATAAGGTTATCAAGTTGGTCTTGGTAAATTTCTACTAAAGCGTGTAAAAAAAATCATAGTAATAGCTCCTGGAAAAACCAGTAGGTCATATGATACGAGTGATTCAATACAACACGGTGAACATCATAAGTGGAGACCAGAAGGAAGTGTGTTCAGAGGACCTGATACCAATTCACCTATCTGTATATGTTTATACAAGCTCCTGGATGACACTGTAAGAAAGTGCCAGGGCACAGACCTCAACATCTTAACAAGGTGGTCTGTGCAGAACAATGTGCAAGTTTGAATTTGAGAAGCATTAAAATGTTAAACACATTAGATATCATTACCATTAGAAACAAAGAATTATTTCAGGCTATCTATGTTTTTCTCTATCTGGATTATACAGCATTTTTTAAAATGGCTCTTAAGAATGATGGTTTATTAGAATATTGTTTTTGTTTTATTTTAGATAAAAAATCAGACACTTATTTTTTTTTTATATCTGTGATAGACTATTTGCTGGGTGATTTCAGATCACTCGTGCCTCTCACCGGGTGGTCTCAGTGCTCTCACGTGTGAAATCTCTCCCCATCAGTTATAGTTTTCTGCAGTTTCTGGAGCATCTTGTTGACCGGTCATGGCCACTTGTCCCTCTGTAGGAGTACTGATGCCCCCTGCTGGCCAGCCTGCAGCAGGAGGCCTCAAAGAGCCTTCTCTACAAAGGTCCCTCCCATAGGTCACCTAAGAGGTCAGCTTACACCACTGTCCTCAGAGACTCAGCTGCGACAGGAAAGATGCTTCTGAGCTGCATGATAGCCAGAACCTGACTTTTTTTTTAATTTTATTTTTTCTTATCAGTTACATTTTATTGACTCTGTATCCCAGCCGTGTCCCGCTCCCTCATTCCCTCCCAATCCCACCCTCCCTCCCTCATCTCCACCGTGCCCCTTTCCAAGTCCACTGATAGGGGGGACCTCCTCCCCATTCATCTGACCCTGTTTTATCAGGTATCTTCAGGACTGGCTACAAAGCCCTCCTCTGTGGCCTAACAGGACTGCTCCTCCCTTGGGGGGGTGGGGAGACCAAAGAGCCAGTCATTGAGTTCCTGTCAGAAATAGTCCTTGTTCCCCTCACTATGGAAAACCAATTGTTTACTGAGCTACCACAACCTACATCTGAGCAGAGGTTCTAGGTTATATCCATACATGGTCCTTGGTTGAATGTCAGTCTCAGAAAAGACCCTGTGCCCAGATATATTTGGTCCTTGTGGAGCTCCTATCCTTTCCCCATCAGACTAACTCCCCTTCTTTCATATGATTCCCTGTACCCTCCCAAAGGTTTGGTCATGAGTCTTTGCTTTGAAAACACTGCTAGTTAGAGTCTTTCAGATGTGCTCAGTAGATTCCTGTCATATGTTCAATGCACATCCCATCTGTCTTTCTAAATGAGGATTGATCATCTTACCCCATGTCTGCTCTCTTGATTATCTTTTTTAGGTATATAGATTTCATTATGTTTAACATATCTTATAGGTCTATATAAGTGAGTATATACTGTGTTTGTCTTTCTCCTTCTGGGATATTTCACTCAGAATGATCTTTTCTAGATCCCACCATTTGCCTGCAAATGTCATGATTTCCTCCTTTTTGATTGCTGAGTAGTATTCCATTGTGTAAAAATACCACAATTTCTGTATCCATTCCTCCGTTGATGGACATCTGGGTTGTTTCCAGGTTCTGGCTATTACAAATAAAGCTGCTATAAACATGGTTGAGCAAATCTTCACTAACCCTTCATCTGACAGAAGACTAATATACAGTATATACAAAGAACTAAAGAAACTGAAAAGCAGCAAACCAAGTAATCCACTTAAAAAATGGGGAACAGAGCTAAACAGAGAATTCTCGACAAAGGAATATCGAATGGCAGAGAAACACTTAAAGAAATGTTCAACCTCATTAGCCATCAGGGAAATGCAAATCAAAACGACCCTGATATTTCACCTTACACCCATCAGAATGGCCAAGATGAAAATCTCAAGTGACAACACATGCTGAAGAGATTGTGGAGAAAGGGGAACCCTCCTCCATTGCTGGTGGGAATGTAAACTGGTACAACCACTCTGGAAATCTATCTGGCGCTTTCTCAGACAATTAGGAATAGTGCTTCCTCAAGACTCAGCCATACCACTGCTAGGTATATACCCAAACTTTGCTCAAGTAGAACCTGGCTTTTTAACTTGGATCTTTTCAGCAGTAATCACACGTATGGGCTTATGTTCACATTTTGGAACATCTGTACCTTCCCATTGATCCAGGGCAATTTGTTGTTCATCCTCATGTCAGAGTCTCACAAATTAGGAAAAAAAATCCTTTGGAAGTTGGAGCTGCACTTCCAGTGTGATGAAACTCCTTTCAACACGTGGAGACCCAGCTTAACTGGCTGTGTTCTGTCGTTCTGTAGGGGTGCAGAACTTCTGTAGTGGTTGACATCTTTTTCATGGGAGCAAATGTGTGAGAGTTAGCAAACAGTGTAGCATGCCACTCATCTTTTCTGCATGCGCGGCCTTCTGAAACGGAAGTTCATGGGAGGCTCTGAGTGGGATGACCAGCCATTCCAGCTTGCCCATGATGCTGAAACAAGTACCACACAAACAGAAACAACCACTGAAACAGTATTCCTCCCAAAGAATACGCCGCAACATTCATTGAAAACTAGCATTTTGATAGCAACCTGTGCAGTTACTTTTCATTAAATGTGTTATAATTTGTGCCCTTAATATTTATAAGTTGATCCATTGAATTACCATTTTTGAAGCACATTCGCATATGCAAAAGAGGAGAGCAAACCTAAAGTCATGAATAAGAATTTGAACTATGAAAGCTACTGAAAAACAAAGAGAAGAGCCAAGTCTAACCTTGCAAACACACACACACACACACACACACACACAGACACAAGTGAGGGGAAAAAAAACCTAGACAGAAAGGCTTCAGGACAAAAGAGAAAATTAAATCAGAAAAAGGGACACATATTCATAAAATCCATGTTATTGATAAATATCCGTCAGTAAGAAAATAAAGAATTATAAAAGCTTAAAAATGAAAAGATCTAAAATACAACTAGCTCCTTCTAGCCAAACAAGATTTCTTTGGACATTGTTCGATGTTCCTCATTAAATGCTGTGTGATCTTCTGACAAGTTATTATGGGAAATTAGTCATATTTCTTACAGATAAAAGGTCCACAGTTGTATGTAAATGTGATCCTGTAAAGTTTCATCATAAAAAGACAGGAGCCTCCTGCATCTATGTGACAGAGACAGAAATTCAGTGTAAGTGTTTTTGATTGCTTGGGGTCTGCTGCAAATGGAGATTCTTGGATGCTCCCTTCCTCACACTATTCCTGGTTGAAGAACCATAAATCCTCATGTGTCTGAGCAGAGGCTCGCGGTTTCCTGTCATCCTGGGGAACTGCTCAGACAAGTCAATCATAAGCTCCTGTGGGAATCAGGCTACTCTACAATCTGTGTCCTGTAAAGCTGGCCTAGCAAGCTCCTGATGGATTACTTTCCCCAAGTGACCTGCCAGAGCATGTACTGTCCTTCTCCAATAGGCTATAATTAACTGATGCCTAGTTCATCTTCCCTGTGCCAAGTGCTATGTAGTTGACACCCTCATAGCCTTGGGGCAGGAATCCTTCCTTCTCTGATAGGCTGATGAAGAAGCAGATGAAACAATCTACACCCTCTCAATCCTCTTTGCTCCTGTGGTTTCTGTCATAACCATGTAAGAAAACAATAAACTGGCTGTGTGTTTTGACCTTGCACAAATGAGGCTTTGATAGTGACAGCTGAAGGATAAATGAACCTAAAGATTCTAAAGATTTTAAGACTCCAGTTGCTTCTTGAGAGTAATATGTAGTAATTGTGAAAAACACTCAGAAGTTACTGTAGCAAAACAAAAGTGTTTGTTTAGCCAACATTTGATGAAAAAGAAAAACAGATTCTTAATTTCCCATGGTAACTTAATAGATGCTGTGTACTCCAATTTGGAATTATATTGTTTCCTAGAGGCTCCTGTGTTTAACAGTTGGTCCCAAGACTGTCCCACCACTGGGAGGTTCTGAACCTTGGAGAGAAGAGACCTCGTTAGAAGAAATTAAGTCATTGCAAGAATGCCCTGGAAACAGATACTCTTGCATAGACTCTTTCTTCTCCTTCTGTCTCTTCCCCAGCTGCCACACAGTGAGCAGCGAAGGACTCTTCTACCATATGCTCCCCAACACTGTGATTGTCAACACCGGCTCAAAGCAAACATGACAAAACTCTCAAATTATTGGCTCCATCTTGGTTTTGTCCCTTTGTCGATGTGATAAAATGCTCTGATAAAAAGCAAGTTAAGAGAGAAAGAGTTTATTATCGGCTCGTATTAGTTCAAGGTGCAGTCTATTGTGGGTGGGGAAGTCAAGGTAGCAGGAGCCTCAAGCATCTGGTCACATTGTTTTCCCAGAGGAGAACAATGAATGCATACTGCTGCTGAGTTTGCTTTCTCAGTTTATACATCTGCTATCTCAGTTCAGAAATGGTGCCACCCACAGTGAATGGGTTTTCTCAGCTTATTAAGGAATCAGCCCCGAGACCCATCTACTAGATGATTCTAGATTTTGTCATATTATCTCTAATCCTCAAGGACCCCCAATAAACCTTTCTTCTTACTGTGTTGTTTACCTCAAGTGTTTTGTCATGATGATAGAAGGCACGACACTGTGATTTACAAGTTCATAGATTATTTTCTTCTCTATTTTTATTAGTGACTTAATTCCTTTTCTGGAATTAGCCCTATATACCATAAGTTGTTAGAACAACAACAACAAAGTAAATAAACAGACTGGCTAACATTTTATACACTGAAGTTGCTCCTGTTCTGCTAAAGTCCTTATACAGTACACTGATGCTGGTAGACATTAAGAACAGCTTACAGAATGTCAGTAGTAGAAAGATTAAAGAGCTTCCTACAACCGTCTCCCTATTGCTGAATTAATGGGTGTGAAGAAGAGGCCTACTGAATTGTCTGTTCTGAGTGTCTGATGTCAGTGTCATGAGCTCTGACTTTCAGCCCAAGTCTCTTTATGTCATCCCTTCCCGAGCTCTGCTAGAATTAACTGAAGATTGACCTGATATCTTGGCCAGATTCCTAATGTGGTAGCTTAGCATATTGACCTAGCGGCAATATAAGGTATGAAGAAGACCATTTGTTTCTGTGTGTTGACCTAGGTCAGACATTTCTCAGAGAATCTAAGAACTAAAACAGGTTACAGGCAGTGAGAAGACTACACAGTTCCCTGATATCCATGAATTAACTGATCAATAATGCTTTTTTTGAATCATTTACATTGAATGAAATCTAAAATGACCTGTGGTTAAATATATCAAAGGAACATAATTACTGAAAATATTGAGTACTAACCACTATACGATCACGGCGAGCCACCCGGCAGGCAGCGAAGAACCTTAAATGACCTTCAAAATTGGAGGAAAACATGGAGTTAGTCAATTGGCATGGAGCACGTCTCGCAATGGTCTCCTGAACCTACTCAGACCTCGGACACCACCACTGCTAGTTCTAGAACTGACGCAGGATGTTCCAACGAGGGGTTAAGGCTTCTCATAATATTTCCTATAAGCCCACACCTGTTTGTCTATATCCCCCATTTTTATTCATTATTAGCCAGATAGAGCCAAGTAATTGTGGTAATGATACTTGCTTTTTTGCCCAATGCTGGAATGCTAGTACATTTAGGTATGCCCTGGTTACTCGCATGCCTCATTGGGTGCCTGTGCCCATTGATGCCCCTCACGCTATGACTCTCTTCAGACAGAAAAGGGATCTTGGAACTACAGTCACCATTGTTACTACCATCTCATTGGCGGCTGTTGGAGCTACCACCAGGGCATTAGCCATGAGTCATACTAGGCAGACTGCTCAGACCCTGAATAATCATTTAGCCAATGTAGCTCATGCCTTAGTTGTACATAAAGGAATTAATGCTCAACTAAAAGGAAGCTTGATGGTGTTCAATCAGAGGATTGACCTCTTGCAGGAGCAAATTGATACCCTATGGCAAATCGCTCAACCTGGCTGTCAATGAAAGTATGCTGGACTTTGTGTCACTAGCATACAACATGAGAATTTTTCCTGTGCTGCAAATCTGTCTAAACAATTGTCAAGCTATATTTTAGGTAATTGGACTGGAGAATTCGATACTACGATGGAGCAGCTGAGAGTGGCCATTGTCACAGTAAATTCTACCAGAGTGGACGCAGGACTAGCCACAGGATTATCAACATGGATTGCTGCAGCCATGAATCATCTGAAGGAATGGCCGGGCATGGGAGTGTTAGCAGGCCTTCTGGTGTTGGTCTCCTTGGTTTGCCTGTGGTATATATGCAAGATTAGAGTCTCACAACAGTGTGATGCAGCCATGATCATTCAGGCCTTTACAGCCACTGAAGCAGGACATTCTCCCCAAGCATGGTTGGATACCATAAAAAGCTAAAATGATACGCTCAGGATGCGAGGCTAAGCACTGCACTCAGGGTCAGCCGCTTTGGACCCAGAGAAGAGCATGTCTGATTGCATGCGGGTTGATGCCCCAGGTACCGCCTCTGAGAAAAAGGTATTGGACGGGTCTGATGCTCTTTGGGTGGATGACACCTAAATGAACATCTGTCTCTACTCTTGCCTGATGCGTCTAAAACAAAAAGGGGGAACTGTAGAGAGCTGCGGAATGCTATGCCTTAAAGATGGAGCTGGTTTCTGCCTTCCACCTTCCCGATGGTGAGTGCTCTCTGTCACGAACAACTCCACATTTGGCTAAGGCCGAGGATCTGGCTTGCTTCCATGTATGTGGACCTATCTGCATTGCCCACGTGGCACGCCTGGGTTGGCTACCCAGAGGCTATTTAAGCTGTGGGCTGGCTTTCCCCGGGGTCTGAGGATTGTTCAAGGTTCCTGAATAAACTGCATTGAAAAAAAAAAAACAAAAACAAAAAAACAAAAACAAAAACAAAAACAAAAAACAAAAAAAAAAAAAAGAAAATATTGAGTTTCGTGGATCAGTGCAGACCAGGATTTGACCTATGCATTTCTAATATGCTCAGGACTGACAACACAAACTAAAAAGTAGAAAAAAGCCACCCAGGGGAAGCATGCCCGTCAAAATGGAACTGAAAAAGGATGCCTAAAGGACCCTCAGAAGTTAGGAAGGAGCCAACAAAGTATTCGTCAGTTGAGAAGTGAAATTCTTTGAAAAGCTAGATGATGCCAAGCTAACCAGCACAAGAACTGACCTCTTTCTTTTTCTTTTTAAGAAAATAATGTATTGGGGCTGGGTAAGTGCTCAGCAGTAGAGTGCATGCCTAGTAGGCTAGCATGTTTGAGGGAAATTGAAACCAACAGCAACAGAAGAAAAGAAATGCCGTTACTGTAAATAGAACTTCAAATATAAACACACACACACACACTCATCTCCAACCCCTAAAATGCATTTTACGTTATAGGCAGATGAGAGAAAAGAGAACAGACTCTGGGTGTCCTACCAATATTCTAAAAATGTGGAAAATAGAGTAAAGAATCATAGTTATTTCTGATTATGTAGATTTTTCTCTTTCTTTAAATCTAATGATTTTTTCTTAAGAACCTTATTAATAATGAAAACATATGTGAACATTGTGAAGATTCCTACAAAAATTAGCTAATAATTCTGGCAGTAATCGGTCCAATAGGTAATTGACTGAACAAAGAGCTGGCCATGCCATGATTTTGTTAGGACTGTAGCAAAGAGAATGATGGAACTGTTAGGGTATCTCCCACCCATACAAAATCTAATGACAAGAAAGATAATGACAGAGCCGCTGGGCCTCCACAAGTGGGAGACTTTCCCAGCCAAATTCCACTGACAGCCAAAAAGACGAGGCGAGGTTATTTCCAAAAACCAAACTCAACAATTAATGGTGATTTACTACTCTGGGACTTGACGTTAATTAAAGCAAATTTAGCAGTGTCCTTATCACTTCAAGCTGAGGTTACTGCAGTTGGCTGGCAAGGAACTACAGATTTCTTAGGCAAGGGTGGCCAGTCTATCACATTCTCCTGAAATGTCTTCCTACCCCAGAAGAAAGATTTCTGGAACTCTAGAAGCCCTAGATTAAATTAGGTTGGGGGGACCCTAGCCTGACTGTTCCCTTAATCTTGGCTATTTATATTTCTCTCAAATAGATGACTTACCTCTTTTCTAAACTATAAAAGAAAATGCTTGATATGTAAAGAAATGCCTGAGAGAGGGTCTGAGGCAGAAGCAGATTGAATTATATGTAGCTTGATTTTCAAGAACGCCAATGATTTGAATTAGTGCTTATTAAATTGTAATTATAGACATAAAATATTACTAATTAATATTTACTATATTGGAGGAAGATAGTAGTCTCACTAATGCAATGCATTTACTTTGTGGATAAAGCAGTCTGAATTTAGAAGGCTGTGATGAGAAAACAGTCCACTGTATAAGACTCATATTAAGGAGAGTAAGTTTTTGTTGTTCTATTTTCTGGTTACCACCCATACTGACCTTTATCCTCAATTCAGTATCAGAGTGAATGCCAGCATCATTCAACATTGCACACCTATCAGTTTTTATATCACATTCTTAATACTTGGGGCTAAGTATTTGGTTTTTACAATTATGATTTATAAATCTGGTGACAATTGTTAAGCATTTGGTGCTAATTAGAAAGCAAGTGCTCATTGTAACAGTTTGCTTTCTCTTTTTTTCTTTCTTTTCCTTCCTTTTCTCCTTTCTTTCTTCTTTCCTTCCTTCCTTCCTTCCTTCCTTCCTTCCTTCCTTTCTTTCTTTCTTTCTTTCTTTCTTTCTTTCTTTCTTTCTTTCTTTCTTTCTTTCTTTCTTCAAATTGCCTGATGAGGTGTCATCATTAAAAGCTGGCTCAGTATCTGTATAGACAGCGCTGCCAGATGTGTGTGGGTCATAGGTATTACAGTTCCACATAAGCCCTGAGCTTAAGTGGAAATAAAATGAATACACACTTGCCTCCTAATATGGACAAATTCTCTGTATTTGTTCTCATATTATTAGGTAGCTACTACTCTTATGGAGGTATAAATAGCTTTAATAACAAGTGAATAATGACAGTATTAGAATGGAACAAAGCTGAAATTCATGCTCAGGTATACTAATATCTTATGGTTAACATAACAAATAATCTCAAAGTTTGTTGGCCTCAGAGAATAACATTCATTGTCTCTCATTTCTATGTGTTTTTTTTTTTTTTCTGGATCCTCAGGCTCTACAATACTTACTAGGTGTAAATTTTATGTTTGATTGAGAGTGATTTTATGTTTGATTGAGAGTGGATCTTCTCCTAAACTCATACAGATGTTTGGAAAAATTCCATTGCTTACCAGATGTTGGGTAAAAAGTGTCTTTTTGTAAGCTGTTTCATGGAGGCCACCCTTGAAAGAACCTTCACAATACATCACAGAACATGGCAGATGACTGCAATATTGGCCAAAGAAGGGCTCCCTCACCACACACATACAGCATGAGTTTATTGACCTCATTGATTTTTCACACTTAATCTTAGAAGTTACACCCCTTATAAGCAAGTCATTGTGTTCAGTTTGCTCTCAGGAGAAGGATACCAAATAAGGGTATCTTCTATCTCTCTTTTCTATGTACATATAAATATATGTACATATATATGTATATATATACATATATGTATGTGTGCCATATATATAAGCCATCTCTCTATATAAGTGCCATACATATTATGCCATATATATAAGGAGGTGAGAATGGGGATATATAGAAATTAGTATCCAGAAGATGAGTTTTAGAGTTTTAAATTTTTTATTCTCTGCTTTAAGATAACATTATAAATCAGTGCTGATGCTACATATTTTCTGCCTCAGTTCTTCTAATACATTTGTACATCTTCTCTTCTAATCTTGCCCATCTAGCATTAAACCGTTTTGTAAATTTTTGAGTAGCTATTTAAGCAGAATCCTGACCACAACACAGGGTAACTTAGACAGTAAACAATTCAGGAATAAAATTTAATTTGTTGTTGTGTCCTGTCACTCTGAATTACTTCACAGATCACTCATTATTGTGAGATGCATTAACTCTTCTTTAGTTGGCATTGTATATAGAGCACACAGAAAAGCAACATTTTAGATGCAAGGACTTCATGAAATTGACATTGGAAAGACCAAAAATACAAATGAATTACCTTATCACAGCCCCTGCTGTGAGACTCACTGATGAATACACATTTAAACACAGGTGGTTTTTTTTCCTGCTTTATGAACAGTGAAAGGATTTTTACAGTATTTAAATACATTCTCATAACCAATTACAGAAATCTAAATGGGAAACCCGTCTCCTCTAGGTTGTAAGATGGCAATCAGCAGCTTTATGCAGACGTTGAACATAACTAATCCAGTCTAACCTCTTTTCCAGCCCTGGCTTTGAGGAAAAAAAGGTGATAATACTTCCGGAACCAAAATTACTATCACAATTCTGAAGAAGTGATGATATTAGCCAATCATATTTAAATCATGACTCTACAA
Organism: Meriones unguiculatus; assembly: GCF_030254825.1. Lineage (NCBI taxonomy): Eukaryota > Metazoa > Chordata > Mammalia > Rodentia > Muridae > Meriones > Meriones unguiculatus. The sequence continues at coordinate 78,565,243 of NC_083364.1, forward strand.
CAAGGGTTACCCCATTTATGCTCTGTGTTCTGCTTTATCAGACTCTGGCACCTGTTTTAGAAGAAAGTCGTGAGATAGTTCTGTCCTGTTAGACACAAGACAGAGGCTGCTACCCATCAGTAGCCAAAAAAAAAAAAAAAAAAAAAAAAAAAAGTGCACTATTAACTTCACCCTCTCTTCCTTCTTATAAATGCAAGTTAAAAGCTTATGACATCCCGTGAAGTCAGGAAGATGTTCTCTTCTGACACCGACGTCAAGTGTGGAGGATGCAAAGATCAACCTCAAAACTGAAAAGACATCATGTTCAGTGATGGACGATTAAATCACAGATGGAAATCAACAGAGACCAAAGGGAACTGGAGGAGGTCTGGGAGACACCACCTATGCAACTTCCAGTTGCCTGAGTCCAGTGCAGTGGTACAGACAATGCCTGTTTCTTCTGGCACCTATGAGTAACCACAGCTATTGGGTAATGCCAATCAGAGACGTTTAGCATCCCCTGTGTCTTGTGTCCTGAGTTTAATTGGGGCTCAGTTCTGGGAATGCTACTGATTTAGCACATGGGCACTCTCTTTCTCCAGCTCTTGCAGTGGCCAAACTAATAACAAGGTTCCCATGGGTCTCTTCTACAAATCACTGGCATGAATGATCTGGCCTGGTATAAAGCCTCCAGATGGACAAAAATACATATCTAAATTAGCACAATCTAAAGGCTTAAAGTTACATTCAAGGTACCCAGGAAAAAAGCCCAATCTGTTTTTAAGGAACGATTAATTATATACTGTATACTAGCCAAGATAATTTTTTTTTCCAGTCATGAACATCTTTAGATCCTTCAAGTACCCTATCAACAGTTCCAGGACCTTAACTCTTGCTGACATCTGTCTAAGCAAATCTGACGTCTGTGCAGCCACGCATTTAGACAGAACATGAAGACATGGCCAGGACTTGTGCTACCCTCATTTTGTCATATGATGACACTGGATACAATTCTGAACAAAACTCCCTTTCCCTTCCATACCTCACCACCTGCCCTTGCTGCATCAGCTTCTTTGTTTAATGTACTATGCTGATTTTTGCTTGAATGTAAAAATTACTCTCTCCAGGACATGTTTTTACTGACTGGATTCCTTAGCTTGGGTTGTCTCAAGAGTAGAGCCTGAGGGAAGGATTGTATGCAGTAGTCCATTGGAGACAGAGGTGATTCCAAGACCAGAAGTGAGCTTGCAGGAGTGCAATTTGGATAAGAGGGGAGCCCAACATGCAAATGTGTCTGTAGGTTTGCTACTATGCACACCATGTACTCTAGGGCGGTGGTTCTCAACCTTCCTGATGCTGCCACTCTTTAAAACAGTTCCACAAGTTGCGGTGACCCCCAACCATAACATTACTTTCATCGTTACATCATGTTTTTCATTTAGCTACTGTTTCGAATCCTAATGTAAATATCTGAGTTTTCTGATGGTCTTTGGCGACCTTTGTGAAAAGGCATGACCCACAAGCTGAAAAACACTGCTCTAGGGACTCTTGGGAAGTCCACAGAATCTTCTCAGCATTTCCCACTTGATATTAAAGAGGGGTCCTTGATATACTTGCTTACATACCGATTTGGTCAAGCATCACATCATTGAAATTCTCTCTGATTACAATCTAACAACAAAGGAGATCTGTGGCACAAGTCATACAGTGACTTAGAAAACTGAAGGTGTTGTGGAGCTCAAGGGACCTCAGCTACAACTGTCGTTTATACCAACTGTGGTTCTCAAGTGCTGGAGAGGATCAGCCACACCTGGAGGGCAGGTACCATTTCCTAGCTATTGTGAATAACACATCAATAAATATGGTTGTACAAATATCTCTGCTGTAGGAGAGAAACCCTTTTGTGTTCATGTCTATGAGTGGCATATTTTGATCATAAGACAGTCTATTCTTTAGCTCTTTGAGAAACCTCCACAGTGATTTCCATAGAGGCCTCACAAATTTGCATTCCCAACAGAGCTAAGTAAAAGCCCTTTCCCTGGACACCCATAGCAACACTTATTGTCATTTGTTTTCTCAGTGATGGCCATTCTGACAGAAGTGATATAGATTCTCAAAGAAATTTTAATTTACGTTTTCCTGATAGCAAAGGGGATTGATATTTGTTGGGCATTTGTGTTTCTCTTATTTTGTTTTTGTTTTGCGAGCTATTTGTTCAGTTCATTGGCATAGTGTTAAGTGGTCTTGTTTCTTTAGTGCTTAGTTTTTGCTGTTCCTTACATATTCTAGATATTAGCACCCTCTGTGACATACAGCGGGGAAACATTTTCTCCCATCTCATAGGCAAGAAAGCAGAGTTTTGCAGTTTGAAGATTATGGTTTAACCTTATTCATTTATTAATTATAGGTTCTCTTAAGTCCATTTTGAAGTGTTAAAGTTTTAAAACACATGTTATTATTTGAGGACAGTTTACACTCTCTCTTCTAATGTTTAATCAGCATATTCAAATCGGTCATTTCTCATTTTCCCTTAGTGCTTGTTAGCAAAGGTTGCCTTATAAACATAACACAGCATGCTTAGTCTTGGTGATTCAAGTCTCAGAAAAAGCACTTTCATTTGCTCCAGTATCCATGTGTCCATATTAAGTTGTTAAGTCTTTATCAGAGCCGTCCAGACATTCTTCAAAGCAAATGTATTTAGTATATTGCTTTGTACTCTGTGGGCAGACAGCAACATAGTTTTTGACAGCTTATTTTCAACAGCTAAACAGGAAGACATTGTAAAACTGTCTAGAAGCATTTAGCCTAGTGTTAATGATCTGTTTTGACTTCCTTGTCTACAGTGTCTGATGTTGCGACTTCAGCTTCTGCCACTGAAGATAAGATGACATTTGATAGCTGGGTTCATCCCATGGAAAGTTTAATTTAATTACAAGGGGATTTGATTTTCTAGATTAAAAGGTCAAGTATTATAAAATTCATTTTTGGTGAGAAGATTTGAGAAGACTGCATAGAGCAAAGTTCATAGGCTCAGGCAAGACCAGGATGCTTCAGAGATGACTGGAATTGAAGCACCAGGGACTGGTCTCATTAGACAAGTAACGACACATACAAGTACATCCAAGGAGTTACACAGGCTGCTTACAATCACTAATGGCAGTACTAGTGTTTTTTCAAAAATATTTTTCCATCAGGGTTTTCTGAGGGGAGAAACAGGATTTATCCAGATATTGCTAGAACCGTCTAAATTTGCAAACAGCACAATATTCTATTGGATTCTGAAAATGCTCTCAGCTAACACAGGGACGTGTTTTCCAGTTTCTCATCTTCTCACAGATTTACCTATAGCAACACAGCACAAAATATGCTGATATTTTAGTAAGAGGATGCATTCAGACATTGCGAGAGAGAGAGAGAGAGAATGCATTCCAGAAAGTACAGTTTGCTCTCAACTCACTAAACAAGATGAGGGATGCTATGAACCAAAGCTTCACAGTGAGTTCATTGAAGAACATGAAGTACCTGAGTAATGGGGCCTCTGCCCATGGCACCAGGGTCGACTTGACCAGCTGACTTTAAAACATCTGAAACAGCCAAGTGACAACTTTATATCAAAGAATAAAGAATTGCAGAGCTCCAGCTATTTAGAATTGAATTCAGGGCCCTGAGATTGTAATCCCTGCCTGCATGCAGGGGAAATGGGGATGTTGAATGCAAAGCAGAGAAACCAATAGACTCAAAATTTGGCTTCATTTCAAAGATGAAAGGATAAGCTAGGATAAAAAAAAACGACTCAAATATTACTGGCTAGAGCTGCTGAAAGTGGGAGGGGGCACCTCTTTAGATAATATGAGGTGAAGAATGTGAGGGACAGCTGGTGTTTCAGATCCATTTCTTTAAAAAAAAAAACAATCTTTTAGCTTATCTTTAGGGCTAAACTTGTACCAGTGTCTATTTTTCTTCCCACAAGTTTTCAGGGTGATGAGACGGTCTAGCAGGCCATGCCAGTGAAACCTGATGCTTCCTTCACCCACACCACCCCTACTTAAAAAAATATTAATGACAAACATCACTGGAGAAAGGGAATGCATAGATGCCATCTGCTTGGGTGTTTGCAGCATATTGGATCCAGCGCCTCACAAAATCTAACTTGAAAATTTAATACAAATGGATTTGGGCAGAAGCGGCTTGAGACTGTAAACAAAGGGTAATGACAAATGTCAGTGCGCTTGGAGAGAGGTGGTTGGGTTTTCCATAGGAGGACTGCATTCGGTAGGCCTCCCTCCGTGAGTCAGGATTTGAGTTCATTTTTAGCCAGAACATGTATCATCTACAACGTAATAAAGATCTAACGCTCACAGCAGGCTCTGAATAAGAAGAGTGCTAAACATTAATAAAGGCAGAAATGCATCTCACCAAAAGAATGGCAGAATCCGCAAGCCCGCTTTTTCCTATGGTTCTCACTTTCTGAATTTTCAGACACTTTAGGTTAACTGCAGTCTGAAAGTACTGCATGGAAAATTCCAGGAAGAAAACATTCATAATTTTCAAAGTGCACACTGTTTTGTGCAGCGTGGCACAGTCTTGTGCCATGGCAGTGGTCTGGTTCCTTGTGTTACATGGCAATTTTATTAAAGCACATTGTTATAATTGTACTACTCTGTTATTAGTTGTTAGCCTTTTATCTTGACTATTTTGTAAATGTCATCATAAGTACAGATGCATATTAAATCAAAATACGCACAGCATCTATAAATTCAATACTGTTTCTATTTTCAAGCATTTGGAAAGGGGAGACTTGTTCACAAGACGAAACTAACTAAAAAGTTGCTGATACAAGTAATAAAAATAATACTGAGACATTCTTCCAAAATCCCAATGTTTGAAAGACATAAATAAAAGTTTTACATATTCTCAAATTGGTGTTCTTTCACCTCCTTGGTCTTCTTTAGGTCCCCGATGCTTATGTGAACACAAAGAGAAGCACAACTTAAAACAACCAATGTCCCATCTTTCAAAAGCTTCACAGAAATATTTTACTCTCAACTCTGCAGGTCTTTTGGGTCCATATCTTTGGATTTGGGTGATGCGCATGTAGCTTTGCTGGCTGAGAACCACAAACAGAAAAATTCAGAAGGGTTTGCAGTCAGGAAAACAAAATAAAAATCTAAGGAAAAAAAAAGACTGTAAACATGGAAGATCTATCTATCTATCTATCTATCTATCTATCTATCTATCTATCTATCTATCTATCTATCTATCTATAATATTTGCACTTGTAACTTATAACTGAGTACCTTTTAGTGTAAAGAATAAAATTTTCTCATGATTTCAAATTCTTAATTTCAGCTTTCCTTGATGTCTGCAGAAACTTCTTTCTTTCCTGCACAACGATCCAATGGCCAGAAATTCACCATGTCTATTCTCAAGTTCCAGACCAGAGAGATCGTTGCCTCTCATTGTGATCCCACTGTTGACATTGATCTACACTGAAAAAGGTCTCTTCCCAGATGTGGTGCCTCCACGGACATCCACGAAGCCCTAGAACTCCACGACAACAATAAGGTGTGCTACATGGGAAAGGGTGTCTCAAGGGCGTGGGAAAGGGTGTCTCAAGGGCTGTGGAGCACGTTAATAAAACTATTGCACCTGCTCTAGTTAGCAAGAAACTGGACATTGTGGAGCAAAAGATCAACAAGCTGATGATCGAGACGGACAGAAGTGCACATACACCTAAATTTGGTGCAAACGCCATCCTGCGAGTGTCCCTGGCTGTCTGCAGAGCTGGTGCTGTGGAAAACAGGGTTCCCCTTTACGTCCACATCACTGACTTGGTAGGCAACCCTGAAGTTATACTGCAGGTACCAGCTTTCAACGTGATTAATGACGGTTCTCAGGTTGGCAATAAGCTAGCCATGAAAGAGTTCATGATCCTCCCTGTGGGGGATGTTTCCAGGAAGCCATGCGCATTGGAGCTGAGGTTCACCACAACCTGAAGAATGTCATCAAGGAGAAGTGCGGCAAGGATGCCACCAATGTAGGGGATTAAGGCAGATTTGCACATAACACTCTGAGGAAAAAGAAGCACTGGAGCTGCCGAAGACCGCGATTGCCAAGGCCGGCTACACGGAGCAGGTTGTCATTGGCATGCACGTGGCTGCCTCTGAGTTCTATAGGTCTGGAAAGTATGACCTGGACTTCAAGTCGCCTGATTACCCCAGCAGGTACAGGTTCCAGATGTGAAGCTGACCTGTGCAAGACCTCCATCCGGGAGTTTCCAGTTGTGTCCATTGAAGATCCCTTTGATCAGGACGACTAGGAAGCACAGCAGAAGTTCACAAATAGCACAGGCATCCAGGTGGCTGGAGATGATCTCACACTGACCAACCCTATGTACATCGCCAAGAAGGTGGGCGAACAGAGCTGGGCAGCAAGGCCAAGTTTGCTGGCAGGTCCTTCAGAAACCCTGGTGAAGTAAAGTGTGGGCTGGAGAGCCCTGGAGCCAGCAACTACTTAGATCCTCCTGTCCCTGATGTCAAGGCTGTTCAAGGCTGGCCTAGTGCTTGCCCTTTCCATGTCATTGGTTCCTTAGACTCCCCAAGCCAGGCCCCAACCACCTGGAGCCCTGCCCAAAACCCCAGCTTTGTAATCATGTGATTGGTCTGAATCATTGTTGCTGTCACCTCATTTCTCAGCTAGTGTCTGGAGCCCTCATAACTCCAGCGTAATATTTAGGGTGGCCACAGGCTAGATCCCCAGTGGTTCTAAGCCGCAGTAACCCAAAAGAGCACGCTTAAGGCAAAACAAAACAACAAGCATGTCTTAATTTCACATTGACTGCACCTTTGTCCTAAACGGGATCTACTGAAGTCTGCTTTGGTTGTTGAGAGGAAATTGTTCCAGTGTGAGAACAGAGAAATAAAAACAAAGCATATTTCTTTATCTCAAACAGTTCTGCTTACAGATCCACTCTCAACCTCTTTGACTCTGGACCTTCCCAGTTGGGATAATAACTGAACCTCACAGGGAAACAAGAGTCTACTGTCATGGTGATGTGGCTGTGGTCTTGGCCATGTCTATCCAGATGCCTCACATGACTGTGAGCCCACAACACCCAGTGGAATCTTTCACTTCCAGCATGCTTCCATCATGCCTGAGGTCTCACTTCACCACCATCCTTTCAGCCATCACTCAGCAGAGACACAAAGTACTTCCCCAGCCATCTGTTTGGGACTTCTGAGACAGCTGGCTGGCCTGGGACACAGTCTCTTCCTCTTGATAATAACCTTTGTCAACCACTTTCCCCTCTGTGTCTCTGTCCCCGTCTCTCTCTCCAACTTCTGTCTCTGTTTCTCTGTCTGTCTGTCTATCTGTCTGCCTGTGTCTTTGTGTGTGTGTGTGTGTGTGTGTGTGTGTGTGAGAGAGAGAGAGAGAGAGAGAGAGAGAGAGAGAGAGAGAGAAGGGGGTGAACAACATTCCAACCCAGAGTCTTTCAAAACTTTGGGGCCACTTAATCCCACAGAGCTATTCATTGCTGACAATCTTGGCCTCCCCTCAAAACGCACACTATTGCAGCCGCCTGTCCTCTCATGTCCTCAAAGGCACACTCATCTGGTTCCTCTGCTGACTCATCTTCCTATTCCCTCTGGGTTCTGCTGCCAGGCTCCTGGCCTTCCCTTGTGCAGCTCACTGTGTGTCCTGCCCTTGTGTACGTGCGACACCTGCTGAGAACCAACCCACCCTTTAAGACTCTAGTTGGACATGCTGGGATGGGTTAGCAGGAGAGGGACTCCCCTTTTCTGAGGGGCAGGGGAAGAGAGCTGGGGGAAGAGGGAGGGCAGGAGGTATGAGGAGTAGAAAATGTAGGGTGCTACAATTAGAATATAAAGTGAATAAATAAATAACTAAATACATTTTTTTAAGAGACTCATCTCAATGGTCATCCTCTTCTCTGCAGAGCAGAAATCAGCTGTTCCAAGGAGCCTGGCTCTTAAGTGCATGTTCCTTTGCATTTTTACACCCTTCACGTTGAAAATGTGACTGTAAATTGTCAGTTCATGGGATAAAGCAGTTATCACATCTCTTCACAGGAGTAAAGAACTCTTTGGCTTGAACAGCTCCCACCATTGGAATGTCATCATTCTGAGGTGCAACTGTGGTTTGTAACCAATAGTATATCTTCAGTGAGTAGAACAATGACTCCTAACAGATAGAGGGGTCCTTTAGATGTGAGCGTCTTTAATGACAGCAGCTTCTTGTATCCAGTAATGTATTTTTCTTAATCACCTCAGTTTTTCCTATAGTTCTAGCAAGAGCCTTTATTACTGAGTCTGTAAAACTCCCTGTTCACTCAGCCCTGCCCTCGGAGTTGTGGTCCGAGGTTGTGGTTTTACACTGGCACTACCCATCTCCACATCGCCTTCCACCTAGGACTTAAGGTCAGTCTCGATGGAGTCACAGGCTCTGACTCATGTCTTCTGTATACAAGATAACTGCAGCAGTAGCTGACACTTGACCAGCCACTCATTTCCTTCTCTGCTTCAATGGCTCTTCACGGGGACAAAGGCATAACCAGCTGAGCTAACTAGACAATTACAGTAGGATTTCTTATTCATTTGTTTGTAATCTATTTGTGTGTGCCTGTGTTTGTGTTAGTGTATGCATGCACATGTGTGCAGATGCATGTGCTTGTGTGTGTGTGTTTGTGGTTCCCTTTCTTTACTCCCTGCTTGTCTCTTTGATGCAGACATTCTTCTTGACTACTGTATTCTTATCTAGCCTAACAAGAGCGATTTCTCAGCATCAGCCTTTCTTGGAGATGGGTTCTCAGGTATTGCAGGGTTGTTATGTGGGTTCTTGGATCCAAAGCCTGGTTGTCATGGCTTACAACAAGTGCTGTAAGCCTCTGGTCCACCTCCTCCAGAATACTCTATGCTCTTCTTTACCTAGGAGCTTGTCCTCAGGCCGTTAAACTTTGTTCTCTGATTCAAATATCATGATAAAAATGCTTACTCAAAGATCAGGTTGTTTTAAAGGAAAAGGAATCAACTAAAAAGAAAAGAATTTGTTTTTAATTTTATTTTTTCAAATTAATTGAAATGTGAGTATCTATTTTTCTTTGCTTCTAGTTTGGTCAAAATGAAAAAGAACAAGTTCTTACTAAAATAGGATAACTCAAAGTAATCTTTATATGTCATAAATATACACATTTTAAACATAATCTTTACCTGCTTATTGCAAGAGATTGAGATTTATGCTTTTTATGGACTTTTTCCTCCCAAAAAAACTTTCTAATTCTTGGTGAACATTTTCTACTACTTTATATCAGCCTCCATGTTTATGAAGTCTTATTTTTTTAAAAGCTGCTTTCTTATATGGTCAAAAAAATGTCTCTGCATTGAGCGTAGTTGTGGTATGTAAAAAGCCAGAAGTCTTAAATTTCTCTACAGCATCTAACCTTAGATGAGATGCACATTATCTTAGTTCTTTTTCCTCTAGTGATATACCTGGTCAGTATATCAAAATACTTCCTAAGTCCTTTACCGCTCAGTGTACCTTGCTTGGTCAGACACAGAAGAAAGCAACTAAGATAGGAATTGGTGCATTAAAAGTTGGAAATGTTACTAGTGATTAAGGCTTGAGAATCATGAGCATTATGCAATGCTCATTCGTGTATATGTATGAACGTATGTGTACGTTCTTGTACATGTATGGAGCTCAGAGCCAGTCTTGGCAGACTCAGAAAGGGCAGGCAGTACACAGCTGCAGCCAACTGCGACCTAAGCAGAGAAAATCCGTGTAGGAAGAAACAAGTTGCGGTAGCAGAAGTGGACATTTCCAGGAAAGGTAAGTACTCAAGGAGCACTTCCAAGCGGCAGTCACCTGGAGCACTGAGAAGGGAAATGAGGAATAATGGAAGATGTGAATGTGGACAGCCTAAGGACTGTGGTGAAGCCAACACAGTCCTCAGCCGAAAATGGCTTGACTTAACCGCTTTGGGCTTTACCGTGGTGACAGAGCCATGCACACCAGAATGAGGTGGCCTTTCCTTCCATCTTTCCCTAGTCTGGCAATGTGAAGTCCATTGTGATTCTTAGAAGGTGAGCGGTGGTGGTGAGCTATCATTTCCTGTACTCTCCAGTGTTCCGTGAGCTTTAGGCTCAGTTAGGAGAGTCAATGAATTTTTCACTCACCGTATCTCCCATTTATGATAGACGTTTCTGGAAATAACCCCTCAACTGGTAAGGCATGATGTCCTTTTCTGGCCAATTCCCACTAACAGTCATGAAACTCTGAAATATCTCCCTCAGAAGTAAACACAGAGGTTTACTTTAGTGTAATGTAATATGAAAGACATACTTCCATTTGCTGTATTTATACAACAGCTACCACATAGCTTCTATGAAGGGCAAGAGAATATGTTTTATATTTTCAAGATGTAGTTTCTGTCAATTCTGCTATTAGAATATAGGCGCATATAGTCATAGACAATGTGCAAAAGAGTATGATTATGTTTCAGTAAAACTTTATTTACAGCAGACAAGAAAATTGCTAATTCCTGATTTTGAGTTAGATAATAATAAATACCATCCTTTACAATGATTAAAATCTCAATCTTAATTTTGACAATGTCTTTAATTTTACATAAATTTACATTTTAAGCATATTTTAGAGGAGAATCTGACTTAAGATTTTTTTATTTTTTATTTAACATTTATTAATTAATTACACTTTATTCATTTTGTATCCTCCCATAAGCCTCTCCCTCCTCCCCTCCCCCTTTTCTGCATGCATGGCCCTCCTTAAGTCCACTGATAGGGGAGGTCCTCCTCCCCTTCTTTCTGATCTTAGTCTATCAGTTCTCATCAGAAGTGTCTGCATTGTCAGGGTTCTAGGTTATCTCCATGAATAGTCCTTGGTTTGAGTATGAGCCTCTGGGAAGTTCCCTGTGTTCAAATTTTCTTTTTTTTTTTTTTTTTTTTCAATGCAGTTTATTCAGGAACCTTGAACAATCCTCAGACCCTGGGGAAAGCCAGCCCACAGCTTAAATAGCCTCTGGGTACCAACCCAGGCGTGCCACGTGGGCAATGCAGATAGGTCCACATACATGGAAGCAAGCCAGATCCTCAGCCTTAGCCAAATGTGGAATTGTTCGTGACAAAGAGCACTCACCATCGGGAAGGTGGAAGGCGGAAACCAGCTCCATCTTTAAGGCATAGCATTCCGCAGCTCTCTACAGTTCCCCCTTTTTGTTTTAGACGCATCAGGCAAGAGTAGAGGTCTGATCTCTGATATTAGAAATAAATTGGGACTTTGTACCGATGTTCGTTTAGGTGTCATCCACCCAAAGAGCATCAGACCCATCCGATACCTTTTTCTCAGAGGCGGGACCTGGGGCATCAACCCGCATGCAACCAGACATGCTTTTCTCTGGGTCCAAAGCGGCTGACCCTGAGTGCAGTGCTTAGCCTCGCATCCTGAGCGTATCATTTTAGCTTTTTATGGTATCCAACCATGCTTGGGGAGAATGTCCTGCTTCAATGGCTGTAAAGGCCTGAATGATCATGGCTGCATCACACTGTTGTGAGACTCTAATCTTGCATATATACCACAGGCAAACCAAGGAGACAAACACCAGAAGGCCTGCTAATGCTCATGGCTGCAGCAATCCATGATGATAATCCTGTGGCTAGTCCTGCGTCCACTCTGGTAGAATTTACTGTGACAATGGCCACTCTCAGCTGCTCCATCGTAGTATCGAATTCTCCAGTCCAATTACCTAAAATATAGCTTGACAATTGTTTAGACAGATTTGCAGCACAGGAAAAATTCTCATGTTGTATGCTAGTGACTCAAAGTCCAGCATATTTTCATTGACAGCCAGGTTGAGCGATTTGCCATAGGGTATCAATTTGCTCCTGCAAGAGGTCAATCCTCTGATTGAACACCATCAAGCTTCCTTTTAGTTGAGCATTAATTCCTTTATGTACAACTAAGGCATGAGCTACATTGGCTAAATGATTATTCAGGGTCTGAGCAGTCTGCCCAGTATGACTCATGGCTAATGCCCCGGTGGTAGCTCCAACAGCCGCCAATGAGATGGTAGTAACAACTGTGGCTGTAGTTCCAAGATCCCTTTTCTGTCTGAAGAGAGTCATAGCGTGAGGGGCATCAACGGACACAGGCACCCAGCGAGGTATGCGAGTAACCAGGGCATACCTAACTTTACTAGCATTCCAGCATTGGGCAAAAAAGCAAGTATCATTACCACAATTACTTGGCTCTATTTGGCTAATAATGAATAAAAATGGGGGATATAGACAAACAGGTGTGGGCTTATAGGAAATATTATGGGAAGCCTTAACTCCCTCGTTGGAACATCCTGCGTCAGTTTAGAACTAGCAGTGGTGGTGTCCGAGGTCTGAGTAGGTTCAGGAGACCATTGCCCCCAGGGGTGAGACGTGCTCCATTCCAATTGACTAACTCCATGTTTTCCTCCACTTTTGAAAGTCATTTAAGGTTCTTAAATTATTTTTTCCCTTTTTTTAAAAATTTTTCATCAATTACACTTTATTCATTCTGCATCCCCCCATAAGCCCCTCCCTCCTCCCCTCCCAATCCCACCCTCCCTCCTCCCTCTGAGTAAAGGGAACGTAACTTGATTTATTTACAGCCTTACTTGACAATAGTGATCTAGCATGACTCTTCTATTTCAAATCTATAATTGGATGTGGATGCTTGTAAGAACAGCAACAAAAAGGATGAGTTGGGAAGAATTTCTCCTGAGATAAAGAAGACCAGTGGGACATATATTTTAAAGTGATATGAGGGAGTGCTTTTTCTGGTCATCTGCTTTATCTTGCACTGTGGCCAAAGTAGGAGGCACTTACTCCTTTCTGTGCCTGGTTTCCAGTAAGAAACCACTCTAACCCCATCATTCTAAGCTCAAGATATTAAGTAAACCTGCAGAGAGACACACAATCCATGAAGAAGTTCAAGAAGCCAAATGATCAATTATTTGCCAAACAGGGGATATTGCTTATTTGCTTGCAGTCCTTTAAAGAAAACCAGAATAATTAACAAGGGAAGGCCAGGGGAGAAATTGAAAAGGTCTCTGAGTGTATCAAGCATCTGCAGAACAATTTAATTTTCTCAGTCAAGACGTAGCAAATGGTAATGAATAAATCATGTTCTTATTTGTTAATATGTTCCATCAGGTCGCTTATTTTGAATGAAAACAAAGACTCTGCTGCCAATGTTTTCTTAATTTGGTGGCTATAAAATTTTCAGAGTCACCACTTATCATTAATACTTTGTTTACACTTTTTGCATTTCAAGAGCTAAAAAGGCAAATCAGGTCAAGTTGGTTAACAGGTCAGTTTACTGAGAATTTATTGAGTGCCTACTGTGTGTTTGGTAATTATCAAGGGGACAGAGGTACATCAGAAAACAATTCAAACTTTGCCAAAGCATAGTCTAATACATAGCTTACCTTAAACTGTTACTTTTAAAGGCTTATTGTATTTGACACATTTGAACACATTTGTTATCAACCAAATCAAGTCCAAATCCTACTGTCTTGAAAGAAAATTCATTTTCATAGTTTCTGTAAGTCAGAAGGGGACAGTGTTTAGCTGCATGTTTCTGAGCCTGGAGCAGTCCAGGCATCCATGTGGGCTATAGTCACTCAGCAGGTGAAACTTTGCTTCTAGTTCTCCTTTGGCCTTTGTTCTCAAAACTTTAAAGATTAACACCAGATATCAATACCTGTTGTGTAGGCTTCTCAGTAAGGCTACTCACAAATACTCGGTAATTGTTCTCAGGTAACTTGCTTGCAAATTTATAACTAAAGTTTGATTATAACAAATTTTATAAGTTCAGTAGAACTTGTTAAGAAACATACATCACGTATTCCTAACACTATTCCATGTTCATTTTCTGAATAGCCCAATAGAACAGTAATATTAATTTTTCAGCATTTTAATAGGTATAAGGAAGTCATCTTTTAATTATTGTTTTTGTGGAACAAAACTAAACTAAAAAGCAATAAAAGTCAGCAGTAAAAGATATTTTTCTCCTTAAAACTTGAAAATACTTTTCAAAGTGGAAAAGATACAAGCAATTATTTAGTATTGGATGCCTACATGTTTCTTCATGATATTTTAAAAATAGAAAAGCATATGTATATTCATTCTAACACCTTAACAATTTTACACATTAAGAATTGTTCCTATTGTGCCAAAATGTGTACAACTTACATTTATAACCATTTACCTCTGTGAAATTCAGTAAGTTATGAACAGTCACATAATTGCGTAGTCAATTACCGAAATGTTTTATGATCTGCAGAATAAAACTCTGCATTTGTTAAACAGCTCCCAGCTGTGTCTTTCTCAGTCCCAACACCACCATTCTCATCCCTGTCTGAATTTGAGTACTATGCTCCTCAAGTAAGTAGGCTCTCTAAGTGTTTTTCTTCTCCTGACCAACTTTTTCTCTTGGCACAATATCCTTTATTGTGGATAAAGGTTTATCAGCTTTGCAGTATATGCCAGAGCTCAGTATATGCCACCATTCTATCATGCTCTATTGTGTTTATCTACACAGGTACTGACAGACAATTGGTGCTGCACACAGCTAGAAATAGTTCTGTCATGAACATAAATGTGCAAGTAGGTTTTTTGAGTCACTGGTCTTATTGCTTTTGGATATGCATCACTGAAAACTGGAATTTCTGGATCACTTTTTGAGTCTGATGAGCGGCCGGTACTTTTCCCCAGCCGTTGTTCCTTTTCACATTCCCACCAGCAAGGGAGAACTTTTTTTTTTTTTTTTTTTCAATGCAGTTTATTCAGAAACATTGAACAATCCTCGGACCCCGGGGAAAGCCAGCCCACAGCTTAAATAGCCTCTGGGTAGCCAACCCAGGTGTGCCACGGGGGCAATGCAGATAGGTCCACATACATGGAAGCAAGCCAGATCCTCGGCCTTAGCCAAATGTGGAGTTGTTCGTGACAGAGAGCACTCACCATTGGGAAGGTGGAAGGCGGAAACCAGCTCCATCTTTAAGGCATAGCATTCCGCAGCTCTCTACAGTTCCCCCTTTTTGTTTTAGACGCATCAGGCAAGAGTAGAGGTCTGATCTCTGATATTAGAAATAAATTGGGACTTTGTACAGATGTTCATTTAGGTGTCATCCACCCAAAGAGCATCAGACCCGTCCGATACCTTTTTCTCAGAGGCGGGACCTGGGGCATCAACCCGCATGCAATCAGACATGCTCTTCTCTGGGTCCAAAGCGGCTGACCCTGAGTGCAGTGCTTAGCCTCGCATCCTGAGCGTATCATTTTAGCTTTTTATGGTATCCAACCATGCTTGGGGAGAATGTCCTGCTTCAATGGCTGTAAAGGCCTGAATGATCATGGCTGCATCACACTGTTGTGAGACTCTAATCTTGCATATATACCACAGGCAAACCAAGGAGACAAACACCAGAAGGCCTGCTAACACTCCCATGCCCGCCCATTCCTTCAGATGATTCATGGCTGCAGCAATCCATGATGATAATCCTGTGGCTATTCCTGCTTCCACTCTGGTAGAATTTACTGTGACAATGGCCACTCTCAGCTGCTCCATCGTAGTATCGAATTCTCCAGTCCAATTACCTAAAATATAGCTTGACAATTGTTTAGACAGATTTGCAGCACAGGAAAAATTCTCATGTTGTATGCTAGTGACTCAAAGTCCAGCATATTTTCATTGACAGCCAGGTTGAGCGATTTGCCATAGGGTATCAATTTGCTCCTGCAAGAGGTCAATCCTCTGATTGAACACCATCAAGCTTCCTTTTAGTTGAGCATTAATTCCTTTATGCACAACTAAGGCATGAGCTACATTGGCTAAATGATTATTCAGGGTCTGAGCAGTCTGCCCAGTATGACTCATGGCTAATGCCCTGGTGGTAGCTCCAACAGCCGCCAATGAGATGGTAGTAACAATGGTGGCTGTAGTTCCAAGATCCCTTTTCTGTCTGAAGAGAGTCATAGCGTGAGGGGCATCAATGGGCACAGGCACCCAGTGAAGCATGCGAGTAACCAGGGCATATCTAAATTTACTAGCATTCCAGCATTGGGCAAAAAAGCAAGTATCATTACCACAATTACTTGGCTCTATCTGGCTAATAATGAATAAAAATGGGGGATATAGACAAACACGTGTGGGCTTATAGGAAATATTATGAGAAGCCTTAACCCCTCGTTGGAACATCCTGCGTCAGTTCTAGAACTAGCAGTGGTGGTGTCCGAGGTCTGAGTAGGTTCAGGAGACCATTGCCCCCAGGGGCGAGACGTGCTCCATGCCAATTGACTAACTCCATGTTTTCCTCCACTTTTGAAAGTCATTTAAGGTTCTTAAATTATTTTTTTCCCTTTTTTCTTAAATTTTTCATCAATTACACTTTATTCATTCTGCATCCCCCCATAAGCCCCTCCCTCCTCTCCTCCCAATCACACCCTCCCTCCTCCCTCTGCTTGCATGCCACTCCCCAAGTCCACTAATAGGGGAGATTCTCCTCTCCTTTCTGATCTTAGTCTGTCAGTTCACATCAAAAGTGGCTGTATTGTCTTCTACTGTGGCCTGGTAAGGCTGCTCCCCCCCCAGAGGAAGGTGATCAAAGAGCAGGCCAATCAGATTATGTCAGAGGCAGTCCCTCTTCACATTACTATGTAACCCAATTGGACTCTGAACTGCCCTGGGCTACATCTGTGCAGGGGTTCTAGGTTATCTCCATGAATAGTCCTTGGTTGGAGTATGAGTCTCTGGGAAGTTCCTACGAACCTACCACAGAGGGCCTCTGAAAGCCTCTGCCCTTCAGACTATCAAAGCAGATGCTGAGCCGGATGGGCAACTGTTGGGCAGGTGAACGGAATTTTAGGTAAGAACTGGGAAATAGTAAGAGCTGGAGAGGACAGGGTCTCCACAAAGAGAGCAACAGAACAAGAAAATTTGAACATAGGGAACTTCCCAGAGACTCATACTCCAAGGGAGAACTTTTTAACTTTGTTCTGGGAACAGTTCATTTCTCCTCACAATGGCTCATGCTGGGGAGGTGGTATTGGGAGATGATGGAGTTCTTAAGAGATGTGATTTCTCAGAGGTCCTTATGTCCTTGATACCATTGTCCTCAAAAATAATTCTGGCCTCTTGACTTGACTTCTAATGAGTGTAAGTTATTAAAGCCTGAGCTTAATGTCTGATTTTGCTCTGTGTTCCAGACTGAGATGTAATTCTCACGACCAAATGCTCTAACGTGTGCTACTGCAACTTTGCTGGAGCTGGTACTGCTCTGTTTTCATTTCTAGTATCAAAAACTGTGAGCTAAACTAATCTTTCTCTTTTTAAATAAGTAAACTGGGGTGTTTTGTTACAGTAATGAAAATAAATTAATAGAATATTAGTTAAATTATTACGTTCCTTAATGGTACCCAAACTGTCAGGTATGAGATTGACAGTTCATTGTGGTGTTGGTTTACCTTTTCCTAGGATTTTTCATGTATTTGGGGGATTCTCTTGAGAAAAGCATTCAAATCTTTTTCTGCTTTAAATCAGGTAATCTATTTGGGTTGCTAATTATAGAACTTCTATGTATAGAATAAATTTTCAAAATTTTCTCCCGTTCTATCAGTTGTGTTTTTATTCTGTTGAATGTGTTCTCTCTGAATAGATAATTCAAAATTTAATATATTAAAAATATTTTAGTACTATCATTTACAAAGTAAGTTGTTGCTCTAATTTTAACTAGGACTTTAGCAATATTGTGGATGTCAATGTTAGATTCTGAACTGAGGTTTATTTCTTCTACTTTGTTGGTCTTACAGGGTCTCCACAAGTTAGATTACATATTATAGCTTGCTCTTGCATACTCATAGTGCCCTAAAAGATAAAAGAAGGCAATTCCCAGTAGTCTAGATAGGTCCATACGAATCCCATGACATCTGAGACAGATGCACGCCGAGGCGTGATCACATGGCGCAATGCAATTGCCTTCTGTACATTTACTTGTATGCATTTATATTTCAGTTAGATATTAACCTAGTTATTTCATACTTTCTGAATTAGATATGAGGGCTTTGCATTTGACTGAGTATGGATTTTCAAAAGGCAAGGATCAAAACGACCACTGTTTATATTTACTTCATGGAATATCAGTGATTAAAACAAAAACCAATGTGCCTCAACATTGTGACCAATCACTTGAAGAAGAATATGTATCAAATTTAGAGAGACCAGGGCAAATGGAAAAGATGTGTTCAAGAGTGCACACAAGAGCTTTGTCTGTGATTTTTTTTTTCTGTGTAGGTCTGTATGAAGTACATCTAAACTCTTTCTGAATCTAATTTCTTAAGTCCTTGACCTTGGCTTTTCTATCTTCTTTGAATCGTTTTTGTATTTTGCCTCTACCAGCTTGATTCTGCCTGCATCATCCTATTCCTTTCTTTCTGAATTCAAGTGTTGAATAATTATTAGAACTCACTATGTGCCAAGAACATTATAGTCAAAACAAACAAACTATTCTTGCTCCAGTGGAGCTGACAGGCTAATAGGGGATAAAAAGGCAAAAATAGAAAAGCACAATGGAATGTGACAAGTATTATGCAAATGAAATATTAATTGCTATAGAAGCAGAAAGAAGAACCTGCAAACCAGTTCTATTTTATCAAGTAATGTTCCCCAATAGTAGTTTCATCTGAGCCTTCAGGGTTGTATCATTTATCCAGGGAAGATATATTGAGGTGAGAGAAAGCAGGAGGAGTCTTTGAAAATCAACACAATTCAAGTCTTTTGAAGGCTTGAATGGTGGAGGTAGAGAAGAGGGTGATAAATTAGATGAACAGAGTTATTTGACTGTGTAAGTGAAATTCAGTGTGGTTGGAACAGAAAAATGCCAAAAGAAATAACAAACAAACAAATAAAAAAGGATCAAGATAGTTTAAAGCAAAGGACACTGTAAGGTTTACTAACGAGTTTACTCTTCACCCTCCATATATTAAAAATGCTGTTGAAAAACTTTAAGTACAATAACAACTCAAACAACATTTATTGCTTAGGAAAACTATTACAGTGTGGGCAATAAGTTGAGAGGAGATCTTATTGTAGAACAAAAAAATTGCCAGCTGTTAAAAATCAAATGGTGAAGTGAATGAATAAACAAAGTACATGAAAATATGAGGGATGAGTTACACCATATCTCAGCACCCTGAGGTAAAAGCAGGGAGCAGACAAGGGAGATACTCAGATGCCTAGTAATGAAGGAATAAGTGGGTAGGAAACAGAACCTCATATGTGGACTTCTGACTTTGACAGACCCATTGGACAATGAAGAAATGTCTTATAGAATGAAGATTTTCTGTATATTACATTGGAGAAAGAATTGTCCACAGGAAGATAGATTCATGTGCGATCAAGATTTAGAAGCTTATTAAAGCTATGATACAAAATATGAGTAAGATTTCATAGAAGATATGTGTAATTAAATAAAAAAATCTTTAAAATAGGACCATGATAAATACCAAAATTTCAGAGTTTTTAGGAATCTGTGATTTCAACATCAGATGGGATAGAAAAAGAGTGTGGTGTTAATTAGCAAAACAGAGTCAACAATAGGAAGAGGATCTGGGAATCAAATAAAGAAAGAGTTAAATTAGTAGCAAGAAAATCTGCTTGCTTTGGCAAACACAGTTTCCACGGGTGGTAAGAGCAGACGCTAAATTAAAAAGGTTAAAGAGTGAGTGAAACTGAGAACTATAGGCAGTGAATACACAGAACCCTTAAAAGTTATTTAGAGGCAGAGCAATATTTAGAAAGTAGTGAGGCTGGGGGAGCTGACATGCTGAGAGACAAACCTGAGAATGTGACAACACCAAGTATGTGTATGGACTGTTGAAAAGAAGGAAAATAAAATCCGAAGACAAAGGAGAAGTGGTCCATTTTGGAGGTGAGACCAGAGCACAGACCTGCAGGCATAAAAGTGGGGTTCTCTCTGCCATTCAATATTCCTCTGTTGAGAATTCTCTGCTTTCCTCTGTACCCCATTTTTGAATTGGATCATTTGGTTTGTTGGTGTCTAATTTCTTGAGTTTCCACCCTTAGTCATGAGAGAAACGTAAATCAAAACAACTCTGAGATTCCATCTCACACCTTTCAGAATGAGTAAGATCAAAAACTCCAGTGACAACACATGCTGGAGAAGATGTGGAGAAAGAGAAACCCTCCTTCATTGCTGGTGGGAGCACAAACTTGTACAACCACTTTACAAATCAATCTGTTGCTTTCTCCAAAAATTGGGAATAGTGCTACCTCAAGATCCACCTGTACCAATTTTATTCGTAATAGCCAGAACCTGGAAACAACCCAGATGTCCATCAATGGAGGAATGGATACATAAATTGCGGTACATTTACACAAGGGAATGCTACTCAGCTAATAAATCCAAGGAAATCATGAAATTTGCAGGCAAATGGATAAAACTAGAATAGATCATCCTGAGTGAGGTAACCCAGAAACAGAAAGAGAAGTATAGTATACATTCACCAATAAGCGGATATTTACCGATTAATATAGAACAGCCACCTACTGACCTAAATAACCTAAACACTAAGGAGGACCCTAGGGAAGTTGCTTAAATCTCATTGAGAATGGCAATGAGATAGATAGACACCAGAAGAGGTGGAAGAGAGGAAACAGGATGATCCTCTGAAAGGATCCACCCAACAGGGAATGGAAGCAGATGCTGAGACTCAGGGCCAAACTTTGGGCAAAGTGCAGGGAGTTTTATGGAAGAAAAGAAGGATGGGGATAGAGGAACATGGAGGGGACAGGAGCCCCACAAGGAGACCAACAAAGCTAAAGGATCTGATCCCAAGAGGCCTGCAGAGACTGGTGCACCAACCGAGGACCATGCATGGAGAGGACCTAGACCCCCTGCTCAGATGTGGCCGATTGGCAGCTCAGTTTCCATGTGGATAATTAAGTGAGGGGAGCACGGGCTGCCTCTATCATGAACTCAGCTGACTGCTTTGGATTACTCACCCCTAATGATTCGGTCTTGTCAGGCCATGAAGGAAGAGTATCTAGGCAGTCCTGATGGGGCTTAACAGTCCACTGAAAAGGGAGATCCTCTTTCCCTTCCCTCTGAACCTAGTCTAACAGATCTCATCAGGAGTGGCTACATTATCTTCTTCTGTGGCCTGGTAAGGCTGTTCCCCCTCAGGGGGAGGTGACCAAAGGGCAGGCCAATCAGTTCATGTCAGAGACAGTCCCTGTCCCCATTACTATGGAGGTCACTTGGATACTGAACTGCCATAGGCTACCTCTGTGCAGGGGTTCCAGGCCATCTCCATGCACAAAACTAAAGTCCAAGTGGATCAAAGACCTCAACATAAAACCAGACACATTAAATCGGTTAGAAGAAAAAGTGGGGAAGAGCCTTGAACTCATTGGCACAGGAGACAACTTCCTGAACAGAACACCAAAAGCACAGGCTCTAAAAGCAACAATCGATAAATGGGACCTCATAAAACTGAAAAGCTTCTGTAAAGCAAAAGATATTGTCATCAAAACAAAACAACAGCCTACAGATTGGGAAAGAATCTAGTTACTGCATCTTTAACCTTAGCTCTCGGCTGCAGCAGGGAGGCAGAGATGAGAGGATCCTGAGGGATTGCTGGCCAGCCAATCTAGCTGAAATGGCAAACTCCTGTGAGAGACTCTATCTCAAACATAAGGCAGATGGCCAATGGGATAGATGGCATAGCAGGGAGAAGGTGCTTGCTGATCAAGCCTGGTAACCTGAGTTCAATTTTCGGAATCCATGTAAAAGTAGAAGAGAATTTCAATCAAGCTGCCCTCTGACATGAGTGCTGTATCACACAAACATTTAAACATATAAATAAACACACGTAAGTACTTAAATAAAGCACTGGGGAAAACAAAAGAAATTTATGAGATTAAAATCCCCTTTACGTTCATGAACTCACAGAAGTTGTGGTTGCCTGTACGAGACCTGTGCAAGATCAAGGATGGAAGGGGAGTGGTCTTAAAAGCCTTACATGAGGAGCTATGGACTGTTGATGGATTCTAGGTCAGTTTTCTTTGTGGGTATGGCCCCTTGTAGGTCAAATATTCTCCAGAAGTTAGCAGCACATCCAGAAGTACACAAGAAGAAAAATTTTTGGTTCATGGGTTATGATTTTTTTAAAAAATGAGTATATGAAGCATGAAATTGTGCGGAGTAGGGAAATGGAGAATGGATTGGAGGAGAGTTAGAAGGAGTTCACAGTGAATACAATACTGTATTCAAACACTGTAGGTAATTTTCAGAAAAGATAAATACAATTATTTTTAAGAGGAAAGAGGATTCAAAGCCTTAGAAAGATAGAAGGATTCAAAAGAAGTTCTGAAATCAAAGTCAGCTTAACTTCCTTATACAAAGGCAATGTTTATTTTGGATCACAGTTTTCGGTCTGTGGTCAGTGGACTCTGTCACTTAGGGCTTATAGTGAGGTAGGGGACTGTGGCAGAAGCACTGTCAAAGAAGTTACTATTCCATAGCAGAAGGGAAGGAGAGAGAGAGAGAGAGAGAGAGAGAGAGAGAGAGAGAGAGAGAGGAAAGAGCCAAGATCCCAATGTCCCTTTCAAGAAAACAACCCCAGTGACCAGGCCTCCCTCTTTGCTTGAGACCTTAGCAACTCCACAGTCTCCAAACAGTGTCTTTAGATGGGACCAGACCTGTCCTAATTGGACTCTGGAGGTCATTCACCCAAACTATAATAGAAAGAG
Organism: Meriones unguiculatus; assembly: GCF_030254825.1. NCBI lineage: Eukaryota > Metazoa > Chordata > Mammalia > Rodentia > Muridae > Meriones > Meriones unguiculatus. The sequence goes on from NC_083364.1 coordinate 78,588,058, forward strand.
TATAAGACTTACTAAAGGATCTGTAGCATAAATATTTTTATACTTTCATATTAAATGATAGGTACTAATCCAACATTCCTACACATTTAAAAGTTCTATAAAGTTAGATGAAATTAAATACATTCATAAAAGAAGAAATAATTTGTTATTAATTTCAATAGGAAAAAACTGTCGAATGACTAAAAAATTTGTAAATATTTCATCTCTTTTCAGAGGAGAGCTACATGCCTCTTAGGCACACATGTAGCATGGGCTGAGTGGCCCCCATCCAATCTAATTCTAGCAATTCACTACTAATTTCTGTGGGAACTTTTTGCCTTACAGAAGAAAAAAAATCAAACATATGCAGGTGAAAATCAATGCTTCTCTTACAAAACAGAAATTTCTTTTATCGGCATCTTGCCTGTGTGTGGATGGCATTATCTTCTCATATCAAATGCTTTCTCTGGGTCACCAGGAGAAGAAAGCATGAATAATGACATAATGAAAAAGAAAAGAGCCTTAGGAGATATGCAGCATCATTGATTTTTAGTCAGATGCAATATTTACATCCCATTTTCTGCCCATTCATTCTAAGCAAGCACAGTTCTTACTGGTAATCAGTGTCCTCGTAGTCAAGTGCTTGGCAAGATTTCCTTAGAGCTGGGCTGTTCCTTTCCTCCTCTTCCAAATAATAGAGCATTGATTCTCTAAGGCACGTCAAGAAACTATTACAGATTTCAAGGCTAAACCAATAGTGGGGACAATAAATGTAAGATTATTTTAGTGATTTATTCTCAAATTTGAGATAATCTGATATTCTTCTGACAAATAAGAGGCCTAGTTAGCTTACTGTTAAATCATCTTCAGCTGGAGGCCCAGGGTGGCCCTGTGGTACTTGAACACTCTGGGGTGCACTTGATCCCAGTGCTGTCAGCCCTCTTATTTCTAGTCATTGCGAGGCTGTGCAGTTGGCTTGATCTATCCTTCCTTGCTAGCCCTCCTCTCATTTGGCAGCCATCTTTCTGTATGTATAGCTGTGGTGATTTGGAAGCTTTCCCTTTTCCCTCTCCCTCTGAACAACTTATCTTCCTAATTAAAGCACCTCTTTCATTAGCTTATGATGAACTGTGCAGGGTACTGTGGGGGCACTTTGTATTAACAGGCCTATTAATGGCAATCTCATTAGCATAAACAAGGCTCTCTAAGCACCAATCTTTCTCTCCCTGCGTCTTTGACTGGCGCTAGCTCCTTAGCCTACTTCCTTTCTATTTCTTTTAAAAAATACATTATTGTTGTTATGTTCATAGAATCCACAGTGTTCTTATATTTCTAGTCACTTTCCACTAGAAAAATGAGGCATGGGAAAAATGATGCCATTAAACTGTGAGTATTTGTTTATACTTGGCTTCATTCAACTAGAATGCATTGCACCAATCAAGCACGGAAAAAAAAAGAGAGAATCTTCTAATTTTATGTTACATAGCTTTTCATTCATAAGAACAAACAAAAAATCAAACTTAAAATGCAAAAATATCCTTGAACATGGTTTGTAGATAATGTTGTATTTGTTCATTTAAAATTATTTACTGAGCATGTATGCTTTTACCACTTAAGATAAGCACTGAACAAAACTGATAAACTTTTACACTAGAGGATTTCTAAAGAGTATATTATTAATTCAGAATAGTACGCACAGTTTATTTATGTAATTTTAGAATCAACATATTAAAAACACTTATTTTTTTAAAGTAACACTAGTACGCTAGGGTTCTCCATGAACTGTAGCAATCTTACTTGAAGTATAAGATACTTATTACATTCTGGTGTAGCTAGCTTCATACTGGTGAAAAATTATAATTCAACAATATTGTTTGGAATTTATTCTCGTTTTAATTCCTGCAATATAATTCTAAGCATTTAGGACAGCAAATCATATTAATATACACTCAACTTTGAGCATGGCATAATCATTATTTTTACCCTAAAATTTTATGCTTTTCAAGGGCTAGTTCTTGAGCAAGTATATATTAAGAAAGACTTCCTTACAAGCAAAACAAAACCACAAATTAAATCCTAGTGGCTACGCTCACATGTGAGGTTATTTTATTATGCCTATTAGATAACCACTATTCCATATTTTACCAACAGGAGCACAAGAACATTATGCAAATGAGAATGTTATTTCTGATCAGATAGGTGTTTGAGGCAGCCAAGTTTTTATATCAGGGATTGTGTTCTTCTGGCCACCTAGGGAAATAAGGAGCCAGAAAAATCTGGCTTAGGCTGGAAGAAGACTAAGGTACTAATATTTATTTATGAAAGCATCGTATATTCTGTTCTTCCAGGAATTATTGCAGTAACAATTTCACTGCAGTGTACACCAGGAGAAACTAGTAGCTGGGATGTTTCGCTTCAAGGGTTATCCCCAACCCACAACTGGAGAAATATTAAGGCATTTCTGTGATTTCTAAAAAATTAAGCAATTTTACTATAGTTCTTTGCATTGTTTAGTCAAACTATATTTTCACAGACCAACATGTTTTTATATAAGCAAAAATTTTAGTAGGCTAAAGAACATTTTTGGTGATTAATTTGGACTCAGATTAATGGTCTTCAGATACATTCAAAACAGAGGCAGTAAGGTACTTTAATAATACTTTTCATCTCCCGAAGGAGATTATTCATGTGAAAATCTGCAGTGAGTTCACTGTTGTCTGGAAAAGAAGGCCTGCATTTTCTTTCAGAGCTATACAATCAAATGACCCATCAAATTAATTAATGGGATTTTTAATCTAGTGCAGCTAGCATGCTAATTAACTTGTCAAGTATACATGCAAAGTCTCAACACAAGTTATTTTTAAAAGTCTCTGCAAGTGTGTATGTATAATCACAAATGCATGAAACAGCTTCGAAACACAATGCACAAACGCTTTGGGAGAAACTCTGCCTGGCTTCATGCAGGAAAGAAACTAACACGTGATGGGGAGGGTGCTACATGAAAGAAGGACACTTTTTGTTAAGTATTGTGTGTGTGTGCGTTGAATGCTGTGCAAAAGGCATCTATTAACTATTCAAAATTAAACTTTTGCACAGACATATTTTGTAAAAGGAAGAAAGAGAAGTAGAAGGAAAATGGAAGGGTGGAAAGTAGTTAAAAGGAAGGAGGATTTAAAAAATACAGAAAAAAAATCCTACTTAATACAAAACATCCCTGTGGTGGACCCCTTCTTTTCCTAAAAGCACCCCGGTCTTGGAAACCTTTCTTTTCCTATCTTATGCTCACAAAATTTGGTCTATATCAAATGCTTCTTGGTTCTTCCATGTCTGATGTCCACGAAATTCTGCCGTCTGGTATCATCCCAACATAAGCTGTCTCCAACTGACCCACCTCATCTGACTCCCCTTCCATCTCCAGCTTCCACGAAACGAAGCTCCCTGCCTTCCTCTCCCAGGAGACTCTCCTTTCTTCCTACCTCCCACTGGAAAAAGCTGTCTGTACTCAACCACTTGCTTTCTTTCAATGGTGTGTGCTGATTGTCGTTCAACATGTTGTCAACACCACCTCAAAGATGCTATGGTCCTGCTCTGTATACGCTGACTAGCTGAAAAAGATGATCAACATGACTCCTTGACTCTACCTCTCTGCTTCCCAAATGTCAAGTCATGCTTTACTTGGGGAACTGATCTCTTGTGAGATTACTTACCAGTGTTTTAATTATATCTAGAACAGTAATATGTGCTTAAATGCAGAGAGAATAATTAATGATCTCTGTGTCAACATACTTCTCATTTTATTTAATCTTTGCCTCTACTAATCACACGTGTGCACAGGAAACTTCAATCACTCTGATATTTCGTCTACAAAGACTTTCTGTGTCTTTAACATATATGGATTTTTTTTAAGTCATAATGATTCCTACTATGACAATGACTGACATATAGTAGTAAAATTCATTCTAACATTTTAGTAATTATATATATGCCTAAAAATGAAACCACTTGGATATATTTAAATTAATTAGTGCATCATCCTATTTAATGTACATTTTCCTTGACATTAACAGGCCTGGGTTGGGTGAAGATTAGCAGTCTGCATTCTTGCAGATAGCAAAGTACTGTCAAACCTAACGTGTATTAAGAGAACTTTCAGAATGCTGTTTTGAACATCCTGGCTGTGCCACTACAGTTGTTACACTGTTGACCCAAACTGTCCTCTGAAGCAGTTATTTCTGATCATATGTGCTTCAAAAGAAAACATTATCCTTTGTACTTGATTTATCATAGATAGCTTTATTGGCTCTATAGTAAGAACTCTTCTAATCTTATTGTGCTGAGTATGATCATAATAATAACAATCTTTTTAACAAATGTGTAAATTGTTTTACATAGCTTAGAACACTTTGTTGGGTTCAATATTGGTTCAACAAAGGGACTTTAAAAAGAAGAAAGTTGTAGTCAATAAATGTAATTATGCATAACTGGCTTCTTGGGATGTGTTGCAAAAAGCAGTTTCTTCTATGTAATATGCAATAGGGTGTCTGTCAGAAATGTTTGTGTCTATACCAGGAATATTAATAGGTTATTAAGTAAATGTAAGTTCTCTGGGAGTTGAAATAATAATTTTTCTTAGAGAGGAAAAATTATAGATTATTCAGTAAAGAAAACATTTGATTCTATTCTCAAAAAAATGTACATTTACTCCAAAAGAATGAGTACATTTAAGCAGAAAACAAAAGCAATAATACATGCAGCTTCAAAATGATTTAAACCCTTTAGTTAGTCATGTTCTTTTTAGAGAATCTTTTAAGAATGTGTTAATGCTGACAATTAATCTTTGAAGGAGATAAATAGAAACAAATCCTGCTGCTTCAATGAGCTAATCGTTTCTAAAGAAAATAAAACTGAGTTGTCATGCTTGCTTTGTGGAGTTTCTGTCCTAAAGAGAGTGTATAGATATTACTAGTCACCAGAGAAAGCTAATTATTTTCATAGTTTGCTAACAAGTTTCATCCTCACATAGATACAGTTCCCAAAGTAAATGACTTCCTGCATTTATCTGCAAGATACACACAAGTAACATGACAAAGCAGAAAGTTTTCAGAGAAATTACAAAGGTACTGGCTATGACTGACATAGATTATCCTGTCAAAACGTTATAATACAAATAAAATGTGAGAAAGTCACATTCACACATTATTTGTCTATGTTTGCAGGTCCAACAAGACTCGGGTATTCAGGATAAATCTGAACATAATTAGCAGTATTATAGGAGTGAAATATAAAACAGAAATCTACTGAATGATATTTATTTTAGCACAGAATTATTTAAACAGTATTAGTAACACATTCTGACCCTTAAAGAAAAAAACCCTGCCAAGAAAAGAAAGAAAACAAACAAGAAAGAAAGAGTACCCCTGAATTCTGATTAACCTTCACTTTAATCCAAATGTACTTTGCTCTCCATATATATACATCAAATCCTTCATCCCAAGTTAATAAGCATCTAGAATTACCTATTGACTCTATAATGATATTTCATTAGGAATTTGTCATAAGTTGAAATTTGTGTCTAGAAGTTATTTGGGCTTCCTGAATTTTTAAATATTTCTAGATATCACCATAATTTACAATAAAATTGGAATATTAGTTTACACATAAGTGTCAATTTGATGCTTTTTGGTATAATTTAAATGAAATGAATCAAATTGGCTGTAAGTCTTATTTTCTTGAGCCAACAAAAATATATGAAATATGTTTTTATAAAATTGAGGATTTTTCACAATAGAATGTCATTGTATAAAACTAATGATACATTACAATAAAAAGAAATAGTTTGCACTCAAGAAAGGGCAGAGTAGGCCAAGAGTCGCAGCTATGCACCCAATCTTCTGACCTCCCTGATTCACATGTATGGGGTAGATTTCTAGACCAACTATTGGGCTTCCTTAATGTTAGAAATCGAGCTTGTGTGTGCTTAAATGTGTGTATAGACACAAGAACATGAATACGTGCACACATCACAGTTATACCCATGACCCTATCAAATATCCCTTTCTGAGTCTGACTGGATTTTTATAGAAATATCCATCTAGGTCAAAATGTCTACATGAAAATAAAATCATATGCAGCCCCGCACTGAATGAAGTTTGAGTTGTACAGAATGCTGGCACCTGAACTAACTCTCTTGGGTATTTCTCTTTCATACTGTGTTATGATAATAATCTTTTTGTTGTTCTCCATCTTCATTGTGCATATGCTTACATAAAGTTGAGCAGGAATGGACCATTGTTTCTAACTTAGAGCAGTGGATTAATAAAAAGAATAAAATATAGCTTTAGAAATATTATCTTTCTCCAAGGCAGGAAAAATTGTTCTGGCATAAATTCAAGAGCCGCATTTGCTCAGCTTTTGCCTTAAAGTAGAACTGACAGGTATGAGTTAGGGAAATAATCACAGGGAAGGGTGTAGAGGGAAATAAACCCAGAGAGGAGACATATAATACCTAGGAATTACAACTTTGTGTGGTCAGCACTTTTATTTGCAGAGGAATTCTGACTATGTATTATCTATATGGAAATACAGATGGTAGCAAGTACATGTAAAATATTTATAAATTTCTGTCAAGCACAAGTACATACTTATATTAAATGTTTATTGTTTCTATCACGACATGATCAAAGCACTTTAGAGAAATTAAAAATACAAGTTAGTTCTAATGGTAGTTATAATAAACCTAATCTCATGAAAAAAAATTAACCCTGTAATGAAATATAATTTTGATATGACTGTCTTTACTAAATTATGGATGGGAGTTACTAGTAAAATACTGTTTGTTATCTTTCAGGTTCAGTTGGTAAGTGATATTTAATTTCTTTTCCATAGAATTCAACTAAATTTATAAGAAAGAAAAAAAAACATATGAAAAGCCCCAATCAGCAATGGTTACCAAATAAGGCAGTAAAAAAATTGAAATTTAATAAAGCAACCCCTACAGGAGAAGGAAGAAGTACTCATAATCAGTTCTACTCCAGACTGTAACTTGCTGAGTTTGGATGAGTAGTCTGTGGTGCTCCTGGGAGAGAGTAGGAGTTTAAGAAGGCAAAGCTTGCAGAAGGATGCTAGGTCACGGGGAAAATCGCCCTTGAAGAGTGTCTTAGTTAGGATTAATATGGCTGTGGTGAAACACCATGACCAACAGCAACTTGGCAGAAAGGATTTGTTTGACCTTTATATCCTGACTCACAATTCATTCAGGGAAGCCATGGCAGCAATGCAAACCAGGCAGGAGCCTGAAGGCAGGAGCGGTGCAGAGGCTGTGGAGGAGTGGTGCGTACTGTTCGTCTCTGTGACTCAGTCTCAGAGACTCTGTGCTTTCTGATAGAACTAAAGTTCACCGACTCAAGGTGGTACCAAGCACAGTAGGCTGCACTTTCCACCACCATTCGCTAATTTAACCTTGCCTTCCTTCGAATCTGATGGAGGCTTTTTCTCAGTCGGGATTCCTTCCTCTCAGATGACTGAAGCTTGCGTCAAGTTGACATAAAACTGGCCAACACAAAGAGGATGTTCTGCCACTGGTTCTGTTCCTCTGTTTCCTGGACACTATAAGATGAGGAATTGCCTGCAGAGAGCATTCCCTTCTAGGGGTACTGCTTCACAAAGGCCCAAAAGCAACAGACACTAAAACCTTGGAAAACATGAACTAAAATACACTATTTCCCTTTATTAATTGATTGCTGTAGGCATTTTATGAAAGTGGTAGAAAACTACTGGGATAGTCCCCATCCCCAGAAAGAGTCTACGGATATTCCCTAATTTCGTTACAAAATAAACTGTTAGCCTTTTCACAGGACTGCAGATTGGTGGAAACTACTCAGGGAGAGAGGTGGGTAAGGTCAAAGGAAATGAAGGATGGGATATTGCTGGAAGACTCTGTTAATTAAGGTCGCAGTCCACGGTGTCCAGAGAGCTCTCCTGAACTCAACGCAAAAAGCAGGACTCCCTTTCTCAGTAAGGGACTTCTTTCTGTCTGCCTGAATTCATCTGGAGAATGTCTCTAAGCAGGACCTCTACCCCTGAGGAGAGTCATGTAAGTCATGGCAAACCTGCAGGTTCAACTTCCTTTCTCGAGTTTAGAACCTGCTAGACAAGTATCGGAAATTCGTGGAATTTAAATAAAGCATTCCCACTCCTAACCAACAGTGTGTACCTGTTTCACCCATCCCTGAATAAAGTTGAGTTGTCTCACAGAAGCTGATCCCAGAAGTCAATCTGTCATTACTCAAGGGCTGTCTGACTCCTGGGTGAGGGGAAGACCATAGGATTCCTCTGGCAAAACAAAGGTCCCAGCATTCACAGAGGAAAATAAAAAATAAACAAAGAAGCAACAATAACAACAGCAAAGATATAATATATCCCCCACCCAGTGGAGAGAATCCTAAGATACAGCAAAATGGAGAGGAGGGGATAGTAGTCTATAAATCACTTCACTCATGTTGTCTGAGCTTCTACACCGTATGATCATGTCTTCTCTGCCTTACCTGCTAGAATTTCTTCAAACTCCAGAAAGTTAACTAAGAAATATTAACTTGTGCATTTTAGCTTGAAAGTATGAAACGTATCTCAGAAAACGCATCATAGCATCGGGCACAGCACAATGAAGCAAAAGAATAGCCTCAACAAGATGAACGGATAGATTCCATCTGTATCATATCTACGACTGTCACTTCAACTCAAACTCTACTGTGCTCTTTTACGTTAAAGTGATCCTTCTTACCCAGAAACCTCAATCTGCCACAGCCACAAAATAGTCTCTCCAACTCTAAGCTTTCTCTAACCTATCAGCCTTACTAGTGTCAACTTTCTTTCTCTCCAGGATAGAACAAGATTTCCAATCACGTTTTACCAACCACTGTTATTTTCCTACTGGCTTCTGTGATACCACTCTCTCAGCTTATCACATTTAACATTTATCACAAATGTTAAACAACACAATTCTTTCACAGTTCTAGAGCTCAGAAGTGAAACATCAGTTGCACTGGCCTCTGCTTCCTGTGCTCATGTGACTGTCTCAGGAAGAGAAGCAACTCCTTTGCCTGTCTTGGCTTCTGAGGGCCCATAGCATCCTGCAGCTTGTGGCTGCTCCCTCCCGATTTGTAGCATGCCAGTCTCTGATCCTATCACTTTGCTGTTTCCTCTTGCCGTTTGCTTTACGTGGCACACCACATTTCATCAAGCCTATCCAGATGATCTGGCATAATCTTATTCGTATCGTAGTTTTAAAACTCTTTATTCATTCCAACCTGTAAAGAAACTCTCCTGTGCTAAATCTAAGACAACAATCTCTGGTCTCAGATACTATATGTGGACATAACCTCCTGGGTAGAGAGGTGGATTCTAGCCTGTACTTTTTCTCATAGTTCTAATGACGCTGTACTGAAGGATTTCAAATCTGCTTCTGCAGTGGAGATTGTTTTGCTAATCCAGATCTAATTATCTTTTTCCTTAATTTAGTATCTCACAAAATATTCAAACAATCACCAATCCAGGGTTTAGCATTTTATCTAAATAAAGTTATATTTTCTTTTCTAATATGCTTAAAATTTTTCCCAGACTGGAATTAGTTTGACCATTATACACCCACCATTAATGAGGGCCCTCTCCTAATTTTGACTGTTTACTCAGTACACATTCTCTGATGTTCTTTCACTGAGTTAATGCTGTGCTTTCATAGCACTTTAAGCCATTCCATCTGTAGTTCTTAACACATTGTATTTTTACACTGAATTATAATTTGATAAAAGTTCATTGGTATTACTGTTTTATTCATGTTTCTTCCACTAAACCGTAAGTCTGCAAAAAAAAAAAAAAGGTATGTGTACTCCTATAATTTTATTAGCTTTACACATATCCTAAGTATAGGCAGCATTCAAAAGTATTTGTTAAATATGTCTATTATTATTATTATTATTTTTGCCAAGTTGCACTGGGCTTCAAATAAATAAGAAATCTATTTTGTGGCTCCCATTATTTTATGAACTTCTCTTTCACTGTATTTGGCTTGTTGTTTTCATTATCAGGAAAATAATTTAGACTATTTTTAATGTTATTTTAGTAATATTCAAGATGGTTTAAGATACCTGAAACAATTTTGTGAGGTTTTAATATGCTAGTAGGTAAGCAAAAACTGCTTTTTCCTCCTGATTTTCCTTATTTTTCCTGATTTTCCTCACGAAGAGAACATGCAAAAAGGGTTTCACACGCAGCCAGGTGATCGTGGATCCTTAACTATTTTCCATGGTTTGAAGGTAAGGATCATGACAAGCAAATACTCTAGCAAACCTTACACTCAGTGGACCAAATCCTTAATCTCAATAAGCTCAAACTGATAGGAGCTATGGCTGTGACCACCTGAAGTGGTTGTTTGGAACACTTTTTTTTTCTTGTTTTTAAGGTCACCTGTTTTCATGACAAGAAATTAGGAAGGGAATGGTGCTCTTCATTAGCACCTTACCCTCTGAGAATCCTATAATTTGACATAGGATAGTCTCATTCGATTGTGTCACCAGCATTAATAGCAAAAAAGTGTTCCTCCCTTTTCATTGTTTATTGGGACAAATTTGTTTAAATCACACACCAGATAGCTTTTACACAATTATATTTTACTCCCTACAGTTTTCAAGGCTGGAAATTCCCAGATAAAAGTGCCATGAGGGTCAGTGACTGATGATATTTCCACTTCATCTAAAGTACCTTTGAATAAGTCCTTAACGGTCCAAGCTCTCTTACACTGGTTGTGTGGGTCACATATGCTGCTACTGGAGTCTGAGCCTTCATTATGCAACCACAACTTTGTGTCATCCCCTGATAACAGCAAACTGAAGGGCAAGATTGCAATAGGTGAATTTGGAGAGACCACCAATTCTCACATCACAGTGTGCTCCCTAGCTTTCACAGCTTTAGCACAATTTATTACTTAAGAACACACACACACACGCACACACACACAGATCATAATCACTAAGAATGGTCACACTGAGAATTTTGATTTCCTATTTCCTTTCAGCCTTCCCACTAAATACATTTAACAAATGATCATCACATCATTGTCTTTTTTACCTTCTAGTGAAACAGTGAGATTTTGCATTTTACTCTAAGATCCTTTGACATTTCCCAGTGATAAATCTGTCTTATTTCAGTGAGAAAATTCCCAAACACTGGGTGACCATATATACATACATACATATATATTTGTATGATGGGTTGATTTTAGTTTTTGTTTTTGAGTCTTGTAGCCAGGCTGACAATGAAATTTTACTACTTCTTCTTGAATTTCTAGGGACCTGGGAATATAGGTATGGGCCACCACACCACAGAGATACCATTTGTTTTCAATTTCTAGTGCAGACTGAGAGCTTCTGAAGAAGTTTAACTAACAATAGTAACATCACACTTTTTTTTTTTTACTTTACAAATCGGAATTAATAAATGATGGCTTTACTTGATTAAATCTTACAGCCAATTAATGGCAAATAGTTAGTCTAAAATTACTCAGACTCCATTATTTGAAAGAAACTTGTGCATGTGATAGCACAATTCAATATTTATGAAGACTTTTCTCTATGACTAAAGAGACACCTGTTAATGGATTTCTAAAAATGAAATTCAGTAATTATCACTTCACTGATTATGTATTTCAGAATTTCATCAGCTGGGTGCTTTGTCATTTCTAGTTCAGAACAGGAGGAGGGTGAGGAAAGCCTGTTCTCACTGCTGTTTTCACAGCAGAGGCTAACACCTTGAACCTGCTTCTAAACATGTGAGGGTGTAATGATGGCTGTTGCTTCTTCTTTCAGGGAGGATAAAAAATCACGTATTTAAATTATCTATGCAAATATCATCTCTTTTTTTCTAATTCTATTTCAGCTCTTCCCTGACCCATTGCTGTCACCTCATGGTGTTACAAGTATTGATAAATGTGATAATGAGTAATGACATCTATTCATGGAGAATGTGTAAGGTCTGAGGTTACAGAGTTTATCATTAAGAAAATGTGTCTCTAGCAGAGTCGGGCACCTTGACTTAATCAGATTGGCTCCAGTTCTGTAAACAAATGCATTTTCCTTAATTTTCACAGTGTCTCCTTTCTACTTTCACCCACCCACCTTCCATTTTGGTCCTCTTAATGACACAGGTCTTCTCATGGTGGTTGAAGTCTAAAGCCATGTTTTCACCCTCATGTGTCTCATTTTGCCCATGCAAAATATGAAATGCCCAGATAAAATGCAAATGTGAGGCTTCCTGATATTTTAATCCCAGAGAAGCTTTGTATATACAGTATTGAGTACCTGCTTTTAAAGTGAATTCTTACCCACAGAACAAATGATTGTTGAGAAACCAGAGGAGCAAAGTGCATGTGGAGAACAAAAATGTGCTTTCTTGTGTGCGGAGAGAGACTGGCTGTGTAATGATCACCCAGCCTCCCAAAAGCAGGAGTGTGTGCTTTTTACAGCTCTGTCACATCAGGATTTCACACCTTCATCCTTAAAGTATCCACAGATGTTACCTGAAGTCTGTTCAGGTCAAACCCTGGGACAAATGACTGAGGGGCCTATTTAACACGTTAAAGTGGACCTGGCATCCAGCTCCTCCCAGCATCCCTCAGTCCATACCTGATACAGGACATTGCCAGCATACTCTGCCTTCCAGCAGGAACTCTGCAGCATAGGGATTGGGTTTTCCTTTGCCAAGAGGTTCTTCTTGATAAAATCCAGCCATTTTGGAAACACACATCTTTTTTTTTTTAACCTTTTGCCTTGCTGGCTGCTGAACTTGCTTCCCTTTTCTTCCCTCTACCTCTCCTCACATGGCTTAGAATCATGTCCACTCTGAACTCTCTGAGATGTCTCTGCCTCTGACAATGCTCTCCCTTTTATCTACAATAATCCACCATACCTAAGAGCAGCCATGCCCTTCCTTATAAATCTTTTCTTTTTCTTTCAAACTCTAAGTAAAATATTGCTGCCTGTGTAAACAATGTATGAAAAATGACCCACCATAAGAATTGGCTCATTTTGAAACTGTACAAATACAATTTTATCAGCAATTTGCTTAGGAAAAAAAAACATGTTAAACCCTTGAATATCATTCCTTCATCTACTATTCTTACAAGTAAATACTAATATGGCAAATAAATACTAATACTTTCATTGGTTTTATTATAGCATATAAGTGCAATTTTTTAAAAATAATACATATTTATGGATATATTTTATTATTATAATTCACTTTCTAATTTTCAGCTTTTAAAACATTTTTATTTATTTATTTATATACTTATGTATATGGGTACTTTGCATGTACATCTGCACACCAGAGGTGTGAGCTGTCACGTGGGTGCTAGGAATTGAACTCAGAACTTTCAGAAGAGCAGTGAGTGCTGTTAACCACGGAACCATGTCTCCAGCCCCCTAATTTTCAGCTTTATATAAACCACTTACCATTATATTCAAACAAATGATAAGATGACTCATATTTATTCAAATGCTCATTTCTACAAACAGCATGAAGACACCTATCATCAGTATTCACCTGTTCCCAAGAACATTTGAGGCCACAGAACCCCACCCAGCTTTGCCTTTCTCTTGCTCACCTCAGGGTATATCAGTTCTTACCTGCATTGTATTTCAGATCCTTAAGTTCCCCAAGAATAAGATAAACTACATGCCTCACGTGATGTCTACCCAGACATATATCGCTTTTGGAAAAAAGATGATTAAAAGTAGCAACAACTCAGTCATGGTAGGAATGTTGGCAAGCCAGCATGTAAGAAAGAGATATCTAGAATCCTTGAGTCCTTACTTGGCTTCTAGGATTAGTCAATGAAATTGGGTTTCTACTTATTTGTAAATAAAGGTCCACACAGAGGTCCAGCTATTTAGGACCACTGCCTCTAGCCCAGTGACCACTGCTCAATAAACATGCTTATTTTCTGTAAAAACTGTACCAGACATAGGCTCTTAGATCTACATAAATTTATTTCCTTTCTGTTGATTTGTTTTCACTTAAGCTATCAGCTATTCCTTTTAAACTTCTACCTAAACTGTTTTTAACCATGTTGTTAGTGTGGGCTCCTGACAAGTACATTTCAGCTGAAACCACATTGATAAATTTCTTTTCTCTATTTCTATCTCATGTTAGAGTAAAATTCAGCCTCAGGTAACCATCTTGGATTCCTGATGCTTACCAGGAAATACACAGCAATTTCAGCAAGTATTTACCTAAATAAGTCTGCGCCTATTTCAGAAGCTCATTGTTTAATGATCTCTTTGGTCCTCTTTCTTCCTAAAAATACCACTCAGATAGGTTTTCGGTTCAGTCATTGTATCCAAAATGTGAGTTCCTTCTTAAATAGTCATCCCTTCTTTGGATGAGGAGAATGTGAGGAGGGTGTGTCCATCACTTCTGAGCTGAAAGATTTATTTCACTGTTTGATGAATGTAAAGGAATGGCAACTGCTGAGTATCTAACCAAAAATTAACAAAGAATTTTGGAACAGAATTTGAAAGTAAAATTACTTTTTCTTTTTTTAAATTACTTATTATTACAGTTTATTCACTTTGTATCCCAGCTGTAGCCCCCTGCCTTATCCCCTCCCAATCCAGCCCTCCCTCTCTCTTTTCCTCCCATGCCCCTCTCCCAGTCCACTGATAGTGGAAGTCCTCCTCCCCTTCCATCACCCTAGTCTGATCAGGACTGTCTGCATTGCCTTCCTTTGTGACCTGGTAAGGTTTCTACCCTCCCCTCACGAGGAGGTGATCAAGGAGACAGTGTTCCCTTACCAGGGCCCACTCTTGGAGACTGAGCTGCCAAGGTCTACATCTGTGCAAGGGTTTTATGTTATCTCCATGAATGGTCCTTGTTTGGAGTATTAGTCTCAGAAAAGAACCCTGGATCCAGAACTTTTGGTTCTGTTTCTCTCCTTGTAGATCTACTTCCCCCTCCAAGTCTTTTACCTCCCCCTTCTTTCATAAGATTCCCTGCACTCTGCCCAAAGTTTGGCTATGAGTCTCAGCATCTGCTTTAATACCCTGCTGGGTAGACTCTTTTAGAGGCCCTCTGTGGTAGGCTCCTATTCTGTTTCCTGTTTTCTCCCTCTTCCAAGGTCTATCCAATTTGCCTTTCTGAATAAGGATTGAGCATCTTAACCAAGGTCTTCTTTCTTGATTAGCTTCTTTAGATGTACAGATTTTAGAATGATTATCCTATATTATATGTCTAATATCCTCTTATGAGTATATACCATGTGTGTTTTTCTGCTTCTGAGAAACATGACTCAGGATGATCTTTTCTAGTTCCCACCATTTGAGTGAAAATTTCATGATTTCCTTGTTTTTTATTGCTGAGTAATATTCCATTCTGTAAATATACC
This sequence comes from Meriones unguiculatus, assembly GCF_030254825.1. Taxonomy (NCBI): domain Eukaryota; kingdom Metazoa; phylum Chordata; class Mammalia; order Rodentia; family Muridae; genus Meriones; species Meriones unguiculatus. The sequence goes on from NC_083364.1 coordinate 78,603,470, forward strand.
ACATTTTCTATATCCATTCCTCAAATGAGTGACAACTGGATTGTTTCCAGATTCTGGCTATTACAAATAAAGCTGCTGCAACCATGGTTGAACAAATGTCCTTATTGTGTATTTGAGCATATTTTAGATATATGCCTAGCTGGATCTTGAGATAGTAGTATTCCTAATTTTCTGAGAAAGCACCAGATTGACTTCCAAAGTAGTTGTACAACTTTACATTCCCACCAGCAATGGAGCAGGGTTACAGACTGGGAAAAGATCTTTACCAACCCTATATCTGACAGAGGATTAATATCCAGAATATATAAAGAACTCAAGAAGTTAAGCAACAACAAACCAAGTAAACCAATTAAAATATGGCATACAGAGCTAAACAGAGAATTCTGGGTAGAGGAATATTGAATGGCAGAAAAACACTTAAAGAAATGCTCAACGTCCTTAGTCATCAAAGAAATGTAAATCAAAACAACCCTGAGATTTCACCTTACACCCATCAGAATGGCTAAGATCAAAAACTCAAGCGACAACACATGCTGGAGAGGATGTGGAGAAAATAAAATTCTTAAACTAAAAATATTTTTCTTTGAATAAATCAAATGATTAAACATTATTTTAATTGCTTATAGAGTTTGAAAAGCACTGGTTTTATTATATGCAATTACTTCCACCCAGTTCATATTATAAGCCATTCAGAGGCTTTATGCAAAAACTGAATGTGGCATATCTGTAAAATTAGCAACTTACCATAATATATATTAGGAATTAAATAAAATTATCCTATATATTACAAGTAAATCAAAAATGAAATCTTCTTATAAATTATGTAATATTTGCTTAAATTACTCACTTGTTTATGTAATCGATATAATTCATATTTCTGCTTAAACACTAACTTAAGTCTATCTCTGCCTATGGTGTTTTATTATGAGAAGCAGGTACCCTAGAATAAATATGTAGAGATTTGAATTCTGCATACATAAAAAATATCTTACATAAAACATTGGAATACTCCAAAATTTACAACTTTCTAAATAATAAATTAATAGACTGAAGAATAAAAGGTGAAGCTAGAAGTTTCCCAAAACTTAATTCTGATATTTTATATACATAGAAATAAAATCCAACTTCTATCAAAAGAGATTTATAGAAGATTACTAAAAGAAAGAGACACTGAAAACCAGGTACTTGAGACAAATTTAATTAATCAAAATTTCATTGTGGAAAATTTTCAAATGGCTTCTTGCCCCTGGTGCCAGAGGAGTGATGCATTTACTAGCCCAGTGACTTTACAGTCAGAGAAAATACAATAGCACTTCATGGATTTCAGATGCATGAAAAGGTAGCCTGTTCTTGAGTTTTAAGTCTGATATACACTAGCTTTATTGCAGGAGATAATGGCACCATTACTATTTAAAATATATATCTATATATCTATATCTATCTATCTATCTATGTATCTATTTTTAAATTTTCTTAGTCCCCCTTATGTGTGTTTTTGTCTGAATGTATGTTTTTGCCCTATTTGTGCTCTTAAGTGCTGAGCCATTTCTCCAGCCCCATGGCATTCTCTATATCATACTAAGTTAGTATGATGTTACTTTATACTAGAAATCTCAAGTTTCCTGTACAGTAGTCCAAAATTTCTTTTGATATATCTTACAGATGTTTTCTAAGGACTAGAGTGACATTTTCTTCTCTTGGGCAGTGGAGTTACATTAAAACCGTACCGTGTTGTAGTGTTGGCATCACAGAACTCATCAGCACTCCAAGCCATAAACAGTCTCCATCACCCAGAGTGGTTAAAATCATCCCTTGACATTACTGATGCTTCCAATAAAACATAAGATAATAGAATTCTTTCAAAAAGGCATTCCAGATGTAAGCTGTACATCCCAACATGTGTAGTTAACAAAGCAACACAAAAATGGAGTTACATAGATATGTAGGATGGAGTGATACCCAAATTTAGAAAATAGATTGCCTAAATCTACTGCCAAAGCAGTGATGTGCCAGGAAGTAACATTGCTTAAGGAAAGAAAAAAAAAAAGACAACATAAATCAGAGAGAAACCCACTGTAAATGTAAAGAGCAATGTGGATGATGACTGGTAAGCTTGATGGATTTCTTTATGGAAGTACTGTCCAACTATGTACAGTGGTAAAATGCCTAAAGTGTCCTAAGAGAAAACAAAACCTGGCAGAAAAACTGAAAGCTGGAAAAAAAAATAGAAAGGTGCTATCCTAACCTCTGTCCTGGTCTTCATCTTTTTGCCCCACTGTGAATACCAGAGTAGACAAAGAAAACATAACCGGGAAGGCATGAGATTAGTGGAGACAAAGAAGCCATGGTGTGCCATAGTGAGTAATGCTAGGCAAAGTCCAACATCATAGTGTGACCATTAGAAGAACGATGAAGCTAGGACTGTGTAGCTCAGTGGTGGATCAGTTGCCTACCAAGAGCAGGGGTTATATCACAAATAAAAGTAATAATATGAGTACATTACAACATGTTACGTATAATATCTAAATTTAATCCAAGATCTAGTTGCACTAAAAGGAGATAAACAACAGAAAATTATGAACTTACACACAGAGCAATAGAAATATTCTATAGCAAATGTCTTGTAATTTAACAAAGCAACTCAACATGAACTCTGAGCAACTGGGATACATGTAAGCTGTATATTATGCTCACAGGAAGTTTTTAACAACATTCAGAGACATACATAATTTATGGGACCGAGAGAATAATTAAGGTGAAATATCAGAACTGCTCAACAAATGGAAAATACCAAGAGGAAAAGAAAGACAAACACAAAAATTATACAATTTAAAAGCTAAAAATATAAGAAATATCCGATGGAAAATCTAATCTAGAGCTTTATATGAAAAGCAGAATGGAGTTTTACATTAAACGTGAATGGGACATTCAAAAAGTCAAAAGACAAAAGTTATTAGACCTGATAGGATAGTCTTGGTTGTCAACCTGACTATATCTGGAATCAACTAAAACCCAAGCAGCTGGCCACACCTCTGGGAGCTTTCCTTGGATCATTTCAGATGGGAAGACAAAACCTAAATCTGGATCATTTGAGACCAGAAGACATTGAAAAACTCCTTTGAAGTTCTATGTGCGTTTCCAAGTGGGGAAGGCAACTGATAGTTCTACCCAGTTGTGCTGATTGGACCTAGAATGACCATCCTTAAAAGATACGGCTAAGGATACAATAATTGCTCTCATACCTTGGAGGTGAACAACAGCTGTCTAATTGGACTTAGGCCCTTCTCAACAGGAAGGAAATCATGCCTGATATTGGAAAGGAGTCCAACATCCAAGAGATAATGAGGTTATGGATCTTAGAAGACAAGCTTATACCATCAGTTTATTAAACCAATTATAATTTCTACTACATTTTAAAAACAAAGACTCATATCCACAGAAAGTGAAGCTCTCACTCCTCCTCACAGAAAATTTTATTTTCAACAGATGTAGGCCATTACAAAACTCCACAACTAGTCAAAGTTCAGAGAACAACTCTTTATAGGATGCCTAACTCAATTGATCCATCTACAGCACAACCCCTGCACCTAAGGCTTAGGGAACACAATGGAAGAGGGGAAAGAAAGATTGCATGAGAAGAGGACCAGGAAATATGCTGTGAGAATGTGATTTTTGTCCATGATACCTCAATGATATGACTGCCTAAATAAGACCCAAACAATGATCCCAGGAGCAGGCATATTAATGTATAAGGGGAAGTGTCACGAGGCCCTACTCCTATACGAAGAACAGCAGGCCACTACTAAATGGGTAGACACCTTAACAGGTAAACCAATACCAATTTGTCAGCTCTGAAGTCATATTACATACAGAAAATACTATATGGGCTAAGTGTATTGTATTTGTATAGTTATGAATTTTTATGTGTATATATGTAGCAATTAAAGAAAAAGAGGTTATGGATTTGAGAGGGAGCAAAGAGAGTAATGATAGAAGGGCTGGGAGAAGGAAAAAGAAGGGGAGAAATGATATAATTATATTTTAATTTCAAAAATCAGAAAATGGAAATAGAAAAAAGATGCCTTTAGCATAAAATTATAAAATTATATATTCTTGTTTTGACCTTTTTTTAATCAGGTTTGTCTTATTGAAGTGTATGAGGTCTTTATATATTTAAAGCATCAGTAGTTTATTTTGAAATTATTGCTTTTCTTCTTTTTTTCTTTACTTGCCAAGTGAAAATCCAAAAGTTTAATACTATAACTGTATGGGTGTGCTTATCAATCTTTTTTTAACCCCTCTGAGCACATGTATCTCTAAAGGTAAATGTATACCACCACTGATAAGCATCCAAGAACTGCAAATTAAAGCTAGAGTTTGCTTCCATACATGCTACTTGATTAACTAAAAGTCAAAGACTGAAATACTAAGTGTTGGAGAACATTTGAAGTACTTCAAATTACAAAGTTGCACAGTCATTTCCAAAAGCTGTTCAGCAACTTATGATGATAGCAGTGTAAAATCTGCTTTTCTCAGCATCCCTCCCATGCCTAGAAAATTGTTTGGATGTAAGTAATTTTTTTTTTCACATTTTAAAAATTTATTTATATTTTTATAAATTACAGTTTATTCACTTTGTATCCCCACTGTAACCCCCTCCCTCATTCCCTCCCAGTCCCACTCTCTGTCCCTCATCTCCTCCCATGCCTCTCTCCAAGTCCACTGATAGGGGAGGTCCTCCCACCCCCTTCCATCTGACCCTAGTCTATCAAGTCTCATCAGGATTGACTGCATTGTTGTCCTCTGTGGCCTGGCAAGGCTGTTCCCCTTCTCTGGGGGAGGTGATCAAAGAGCCAGCAACTGAGTTTGTGTCAGAGACAGTTCCTGTTCCCATTACTAGGGAACCTACTTGGACACTGAGCTGCCATGGGCTACATCTGTACAGGGGTTCTAGGCTTTCTAGGTTATTTCTATGCATGGTCCTTGGTTGGAGTATCAATCTCTGAAAAGACCCCTGTGCCCGATTTAGTCAAGTAAAGCACTCATGTCCATTTAGTGTTTGATACCAAATCATATTTAGAAACTTCAATTATAGTAGCAAAATCTGGAAATAAATATTTATTAATTTGTGTGTGTGTGTAAAAAAAGTTATGGTATAGTCAAATTAAGAAACAGTATTTAGCAACAAGAAGTAATAACATATATATCCAACATCAGAAGTAAACCTCAAAACTATTATTCAAAATGAAAAGAGGTCACATCACAAAACTATAGACTATCTAATTTTAATTACATGGAGCTATATGAATCCATTTATGTGGAATTAGGTAAGGGGAAACTAATAACTTGAAGCTGGTTGTGATTATTTTTCAGGCTCTTCACAATTTCAGTCAATTTCTCAATTTTTTCAATTTCAAGTAATTACACTATGGCAGATGTTTTTTTCAAAATTCAAATTGCACACATAAAACCACCATGAGTTTTGTTGTATTTAAATAACTCTTGGATCTGAAGCAAAATGACTTTGAAAAATCTTTAGAGCGGATGAACTTGATTTTTAATACCTGTCAAAGAAAAAGAAACTTTGAACAGAAACCTTAAAGATTAAAAAGATTCATCTAATAACTTTATACATGTTTTCTCATTCATACTGGGGGATAATTAAAATACAAAACACAATTCCAAGCAGTTTTACATGTGAATTCATGTGGTTATCAGTAAGATTTTCAAAGAAAAGAAGACACTGCAAAATCTAAGGAATTCCAGCCAAAAGTTTCCATAGTTCTGTTGGGTGAATATAAAAAAGAGATTGCATAGACCATAGTCCTATTCTAGCAGCAAAATACCCCAATATTTGTAGTGTTTTGACTACCAAAGCCACTCAAGTAGGTACTGAGTTGTACTGGGTGTGATCACATTTTACTTCTCTTGGATGTAGCCAGAAGAGAGTCCCAAAGTCTCAGACGCTCAGAAGAAATGTAGGAATTTTCCATAAAGTTCACAGCCTTTTCAGTAAATTGGCACAATAAGGTTCAGTGCGTCTACAAGTCTGGGTTTTTTTCTGTTGCTGTGATAAAAGACTGGCCAACACCAAGTTGTGGATTAAAGGTTTCATGTGGCTTACAGGCTCCAGTCCATCATCAAGGAAACACAAGGCAGAAGCCTGGAGACAAGAACTGAAGCATTCCCTGGGGGAATGCTGCTTACTGGCTTGCTTCTTCTGGCTTGCTGTCAAAGGGTGGCCCTGTCCACTGTGGGCTTGGCCATCTCCCTTCAATTGTCAAGGCAAGTGTGATGAATGTAATTCCTCAGTTCAGATCCCCCATTTCCACGAGTCCCTAATTTGTCTCTAATTTTGTTGACAAAAACTACCACGATAATGTTTAAAACACGTAGAATAGTCTTAGTATTTAAAAAAACATTAAAAATTTTCAATTTTAACCTTTATTATATCAGTCTATTTACCAATTTGCTGCACACATACACATATACACACACAAATAGATTCAACGCCGATGCTTTCAAATATAATCCATAAAAAATCATGCAAGAGATGAGCTCGCTCAATGTCACCATTTCTCTTGACACTGCAGTAGAGGTCTACACCCAGTGACCTAAGTGGAACAAGATTGATAAGCGACAAAACAAAACTGTAATTACTAGCAATTGATATGACTGTCTAAAAAGAAAATCAAATCTGCCTTCTACAAAAAATTTGAATGTAATAAAAAGAGTTAGAGACCTAAATGCATTTACTTCTTCTATGCTATGTCTGTCTACTTTATGACAAAAAAAAATCTGAAATATTTTGTGATTTTTTTTTTTCAAGAACAAAATTACATAAAAATAAACTACCAAAACCTGCAGATTTTGGTAGATTAGAAAGCAGAGGCAGGTGGATCTCTGTGAGTTTGAGGTTAGCCTGGTGTACAGAGCGAGTTTCAGGGCGGCCAGGGGCTACAGCAGGGCAACCCTGTCTTGAAAAACACACAGAAATCCTTATACAAAATGAGGTTAAAACAAACTCGCCATGCACGGAATCTCTGCAGTCATACTTATCAAATGTGTCCATTACAAAGGGGACCTCTCAATCAATAACATCTCCCCAATTTTCACCTAACGTGGGGGGTTCTATGGTAATTCTTTGAAATTAGCTACAGACAGATTCCAGAAGAACCTTGGATCACTGAAGCAGGCTAACTTCACAGAGAAGTGATTATGATCTAGATCCCATTTGAGAGGCAATCCTGTTACTGCAGTGGACGTGTGCTGTGATGACACGGGGGGAGCAGGAGTAAGCCAGTGGCTGGAATCTCTCCGTGGTGAAGCAAGCAATGCACTGCAGGAATTGACCTGTGAGTCTTAAACCTTGTGTCACCACTTGCTCCATACATCCTCTGTTATCCCACAGAATTCTTATAAGGAATCTCACATGTCCTCAGAGACAGTGAATTACTAGTTTCCCCATATACTCAGTACAAAACACCCAGTGTTCTATGACGACTGTCAGGGTCCAATAAGGACACAGAGAAAACAGACCCATTATTGAACAAGGAGACTTTAATATAAAGAATTACCAACCGAGTATAGAACTGTGAACTGGGCGACTGAAAAGATAAGGAAAAAAAAAAAAAAAAAAAAGCTAGTGCCCTGGAGGCAGGAAACATTCGAAAGAGATGTTATTCTGATAGAAGGGGCAGAAACTATTGCAACAATGGTGTCCTTCAGAAAGGAGACTCCGGTGTTCAAGGAGGGATTGTAGGCTTGGCCTGTCAGTGAACCTAGCTGGCTCTGGTTGGGGGAGAGGCTCTGAGAGGCTGAAGAGACATAACCTCGAGGGACAGGTTCTATGGCACGAAGGGTGCTACGCTTGACTCAAGGGGGGTAGTTAAAAGATTGCCTCCTGATCTTAGCTGCTGCTGTGGTGGGAACGACTGTGGCTGCCGGGATGACGCTTTGCCCAGTTGATTGCCAGGTAGACCTACTCAAGCACATAGGAAGTCAACAGGAAACAAGCACAAAGAGGCAAGTCCGTTCTTCTCCATTCTTACTGGAAGAACCTCACTGGAAGTTGGGTAACAACACAGAAAAAAGGTTGGCTGAGCCACCAGCTTCAGCACTGTGAAGCAATTACAGGAGAGCGGTTTGAGCAAGAGACAATAGCATGAAACCTGGCACAACCATCCACAGAAAATTCTCCTGAAATAACTGAAAATTGATTTAAGATTACAGCAATACGGCGAGTAAATGGCTAATCTACCTTTGTAATTTAGTAGCTTACAGAGGTACCACGTGACCCCAGATAGCCTCACATTTTTAATAGAAAAAAATCTAACAATTCAGATACAAAACTCTGCTCATTCTATGATTCAAGAAGATACATGGTGCATTCAGATGTCTGCCTTTGATTCTTTTTTGAGCAACATTGAACCAGGCTATGGTTCCCAAGGGGGAAAATAAGTGAGAAAGCAGTCTGGGAAGATGGCTCAGTTACAAAGTGCTCAGTTACAAGCACATGGCTGTGAGCTAGGATCTCCAGCATGCATATAAAGGGTGACACAGAAGAACATGCCTAGAATCCTAATGCTGGAGAGAAAACAGGCAGACCCCTGGGTTTGCAGATTAGTCTAACTAACCTGGAGCTGTGAAACCAATGGAGACCCTGCTTCAAAATGATACGGTGGGGAAATATTGAGTAGGATGCCTGATGTCAGCTTCTGTACCCCATGCACTACCAAGAGAGAGAAAGAGAGAGGGGGGAGAAGAGGGGAGAGAAAGAGAGTGGGAGAGAGCAGAGAGGGAGAGGAAGAGGGAAGAGATGCAATTGAAGATCCTCATGATAATCTAGTTAAGCCAGACTTCTAAAGACAAATAGTTCATCTTTTCTCTCCTGTGTGTATCTTAGATTCCATAAACATATATATGACCTGAAAGACATGAATTATCTGAGAACAGAGGGGGTAATTGGAGAAGGAAAGGTGAGAAAGAAAAGTATGGGAGAAGATGGAGAAGACATGCTTAACCATTGTACTCATGTTTGGAAATGTCTCATCAACTCAATTCTCTCAGTATAATGAAGATTATACTGATAAAAAATAAAAAAGGAGATAATGTTTTACCCACTGGATTGTTCGGAATAAAAAGAGTAACAATGTCTAATATTGAAACAATTAAAAGGAAGTTATTATTCACATATATGACAGATGGGAATATGAAGCTAGGAAGGCAAAGTGACAGCAGACGTCAACATTTATTGTTTGTGCTCAACTTTCAGCCTTGTTATTTTGAGTTGAATTTGCAGAAATATTCACATGCACACAAGGAGGGTAGGCTAATGCTGACTGAGATGATGAAAATATTTCTATCTCTAGAAAAGGAAGATGAAATAAACTGTGTTATTAGGGACTGTCTTGGGTAAGGTTTCTACTGCTGTGAAGAGAGGCCATGATGGCAACTCTTATAAAGGAAACTAATTAGGACTAACTTAACAGTTTCAGAGGATCTAGCCCATTATCATCTTGGTGAGAGCATGGCAGCATGTAGGCAGACATGATGCTGGAGAAGGAGCCCTGAGTTCTACATCTTCATTCATAGGCAGCAGAAAAGAACTGTTGGCACTGAGCCTGGGCTTAAGTATCTGAGACGTCAAAGTCCACCCAAGAAGGCCACAACTTCTAATGGTCCCACTCCTGTGGAGCCAAACATTCAACCCAATCAGTCTATGGGGGCCATTCCTATTCAAACTAGCACAGGGCCTGAGTTAGTTAAAAGTCAAATTCAATATCCTTATAAACCATAGACTGGTGCAAGCCATCCCCGATTCGTTTCCTCTGTGTGTGTCAGTTAACCAGTTCAAATATCAGGGGCATTTGCACTTGCTTAGCCCTGGGCATGTGTGGGTCTTCCTTTAGATATTCTTATGACTGATTCATTCTCTCCAGGGTTCTACTGAGCACTGCACACTCAAAAGAGGACTTTCCATGACACCCTGACCACATGCCCTCTTTGAATTTTATTTTTCTTCATGTGAGACCATAGATATTGCCATTTTCAGCAGCCTATTAAATATGAAGCTGCATATTCCTTCTGTTGTCCATTTCTTTCACTAAGCCAACCCTTTCATGGGAAATAAATTCATCTATTAGTAATTAACAAATTCTATAAACCCAGAATGGTGACTTATGAGGAGAAACACATCTGATCAATTTACAAATTATTTAAAAGTATCTTTCATAAGGGCTGAGCAGTAGAAAGCTTAGCATTTTCAAGGGTTTTTGTTAGAGCCAGTACATAAAAGAGGGAAAAGAAATATGTGGAAGAACTTCATTTTGCAACATAGATGGGAACACAAGTTCTGAGTTTGGAATATAGGTCACTGAGAATCAAATGTTTAGCATGCAGAAGGTCCTAGTGTTTATCTTTATCATAAAATATATGGATATAATTAGCAAGAATATAGAAAATGTGGTAATGTTTTTGCTAGCAATGTTTGTATTTATATATATATGTATGTCCTATATATAATATATGTATATACATACACATATATGCTCTGTATATGGCACATATATGTATATGTGTATATATTTATATAAAATGTGTATGTTTTATACTCTAATGCATGTAAAACTATATATAAACAAGTGACATTTTACATAAGAAGTATTGACCTCTGTGAAAGAGTGTTATGAGAAACAAAGAAAAGGAACTTTGACATTTTAGTCACATATTTATATATGCATTAAATGTTGCAATGAGAGTAGATTTATAGACTTCTTATGAACTAAAAATTAAGAGAAAAGATGCAAATAGCCTGTGAAAACAAATGTCATTTAAAAAGTCTTGTTTAAAATAGAAAAAATAAAACAAAGCAGATGACATCCTTATATGCATTATCTCTTGCAATAATTACAAAAGTCCTAAAGAACAATTAATATTTTCACATCAGGTCAGATTCTATTGCAAAAGAAGATTTACAGAAGTCACACAAAGTAAAACATCCTGGGTAGCAGAACTTGGAAAAGAAATAAGAAGAAAAGTTTGTGTGACGATGAGATGGGGAATACAAGGCATTCATTCGCCAGTGACCACACAGAAAACTGATGCAGCAAAGAATGATGGAAGGTGTCACTTGCAACTGTGAGAGACTGTACATTACAGAAGAATGACAAGTGACAAAGAATGTTCATACCCTTTCATGGGGTGCTTAGCCGAGCATCCAATTCCTTAGCCAAATGGTTGAGCTATTTCTCAGTCCATGCATGTGTCCTGACAAACACACAGTGACTTGAGAAGTGGCTCTGTTCTAAATCACAGAAATTTTACTTCTAAAATTTATATTTGATCTACAGAAATAATAACCGTCTTAGAAGAGATCATTCATTCACTGTCTTAAAATAAATACAAAACAAAACCTACTTCTGAATGGGCTCCTATCAACAAGACTGCACAGGGCTGCACAGGACTGTAGACAGGGATGCTTCATACCGCTGGGATGTGCTTCCACACTTTAAGGGCAGTTGATACAACTTGAGCTGGTTGCTAAGGTGCACACTACTGCAAAATCAGTGCAGATGGGGATCACGGTCACTTGCTTATGTGGGCATCAGGGAATCAGTTCTGTGTCCATTGTGCTTCCAAGAAAATCAGAGATTTCATGTTTATACTCAAAGGGAATAAAGACAGCAACTAGCAAAAAATAAAAATAAAATAAAATAAAAAGGAAGAGGAGAAGAAGATGGATGGATGGATGGATGGATGGATGGATGGATGGATGAATGAATGAAAAACATTGTCCAACAGTGCATGAGTATTTTAGAAACATTTGAAGGGATCATGGGAATGGTATATGTGAGCAAGTTTTTGCTAGGAGCTGATGTCTTTATTTTTTGCTTTGTGTTTCCTTTTGTGTGCTTACATGTATGGTCATTTATTGCTTTTTAGCCTGTAGTTAAGGTTAACCTAACTGAGTGAACTTCTGCTCCATTTTATCTAGAATAGCACAGGGCCAACTGGAAGAATGCAGGAGAAAATACAGCCCCTTGCATTAGAGTGAAATTATTCCTCTTTTTGGACTTTCTGAACCAACACTTCCAAGTATCACAACATACTCTACAATGTACCAGAGTTTATTTTCTTTAGAGAGTCACCATCACAGGAAGGTGAGATTATACATAACTGGTTCTTCCATTTGTTGCACCATTTATCTCCTGTAAGCTAATATGAAATGTTCCTGTAACCCTCTTGTCAGCTTTAGGGTTTAATTTGAAATGGAAATGGGATTAATCCTTGTAGCTATATTTTAATTACAAATGCTATTGTGTGCTCAGATAAGTGAACTCTAAAAATATTCCTGCAGTCTCATTGTAGGTGTTACATTACTGAGAAACTAGTATGCCAATGGTCTTCAGACTGCCTGGTGGTTTTTCTGCTTGAGAGAGTGAAATGTGTTGGTTTTGACACAGGATTAAACCTGAGCATGTATGATTACAACTGTCCACATGATAAAGCTCGGCTTTCAAAATTCAAAGGGTCCACAAAGCAGAAAACTGCTCTTTTACAAATAGAAGTGAGGAGAAATGAAAAATAAAGTATCACATCTCATTTGTAGACTTTGTTCCTTCCTTTGAAAGCACCTAAAAGAGTGGGTCACGCTGTTCTATTAAAGCATAATCCCTTTCACACAGACGGAGTACATGATTTAAGAGTGTGCTCATCACGATCGCCATGCCTTTTATGCTGGGAGCTGTTGAAATATGAATACACCACTAATTCTTTGCAACTACTAGACTATAAATCAAATATGCCACTTAGCAGAAGACCCTTATTCTTCACTTCTGCTCCTTACTAACGATTACCAGGTATCTGTGGGAACGACAAGAAAACAGAAAATTGTGAGGAAAATGCTTTAACCTTTCATTTTCCCTAAGGCAAAATCTGTGTTTGAAGTTGTCTTTGTAATGAAATCAACAACTAGTCAAAAGGTGAAAATTTTTAGTCAAACAATTTTATGCAGTTTATATGTGCCTTTCTCCCAGTTGTTTTATATTCAAAAATTTATTAAGAAATGCAATGAGTTTGGGTCAAAGAGATGGCTCCATATATAAATGTGCTTGCCACCCAGCTTAAAGACCTGAGTTTGAACACAACAACATACATGGTAGAAAGAAAGAACTGTCTCAAAGTCAGCCCCACAGACACTAAATATTTTTTAATGTGCTTAAAATTTTTTTATTAAAGAAAATACAATGATCTTACAAAGAGATAGAACGTTAAGAATAATTTTCTAGAGAAAACTATAAGTTTAGAGGTATCTTGGAGAAATATTAACACAGCCCAATCAAAGCAGCAATCCTCATGCACTAGATATCTGCTGTGTCCTGGCCCCTCGGAGTACACTGTGTCTGGCTGGGTCAGAAATTTTCCTAGGGAAAATGTGCTGGCCATTGTTCGCAAGTATCCATTTCAGGAGCATGATGGTGAAAGGCAGACTTCAGGGTGCTGATGAGCAGTGTTACACGTTGCAGGGTCCAGACAGATCTCACTGAAACCAGCTGAAAGTTGACTATTGAGAAAACATAATTTGCAAGACAGGAAAGAACTGAAGCACATATAAACGAAGCCTTGAAAATAGGAAAGAAAGAGCGGGCAGCCTACTGACCAAGAAGCAGCAAGAGATGAAGTCTGTGATCCAGTTCTATCAAACTCTACTAGACATTTATCTCTGGATAACTCAGCATCTCTTCCTCCAAACCTGCTCTTCTGCTGCTTTCTCTCTCAACAAAAGGCACCGTTACCTTTCTTACTGTCCCAAGGCAAAAATCTATATCTAATGCTGAGTCCTTCTGACCTTTCTTTGCTTCTCAGCTTATCACTGAGCTACATGCACATTTTGAAGATTATGTTTTATTCCTCATAAAGAGCTTTCCTGACTACACAGGATCTGAGTATTCCAGTCCTGATGCCCTGTATATATGCTAACAGTGTAACAGTGTTCACCTTAAGAGATGAAGCCTAGTGATGGGTAACACCTCAAAAGAGATTAATGCTTTTCTCAGGGGACTCGGGTTAGTTCACTGGATATCCTGTTATTATGCATACAGAAATCCCAAAGGTCATCCTGGTTGACTATCTCATCTTGTGATTCCTTCTACCCACACTTCCTTCCATCATATTGTGATTCCATCCATCATGACGTAGCCAGAAGACTCTCACAAGCCAGAACTATGCTGTCAGACATCTAGAACTTTTGGCTAAATAAATCCTTTTTATCTTTACAAACCACTCAGCATCAGGTATTTTATTATGGCAGCAAAAATAGACCAGCACCAAACTAAGACCCTTTAACTTCAATTTTGATTGAGAGATTTCATACAAATAAAAGCTATGTAGAGAAAGAAGTAATTTGGAAGTTGAAGCAGCTGAAAGAAATAACGAGAAGAGAAGCCGCCTGCTACTGCCAGGGTGTGAGGCAACCATGTGGTATAGCTAGACTCAGCAATGTGCTGGCGTCAGTTCATTGGGGGAAACAAGACCTGTTCGCCAATTCCTGTGCTGTACTCCACAATACACACCACAGATCTCAAGCCAGCAGCTTCTCACTAAATCAAAATTTGGAAAAAGGTGCTATGATGGCAAGAAGGCACCAATTTCCAGAGGTGCTGTCTGAGCAGAGGCTTCCTTATAACAGAATAAGTTCATCGGCTTCTGCACTTCTCCCACTTCCCATTCTCCCTTTGGTGGCTCTCTTCAGCCAAAGCTGGCCAAACTCCACCTGAGCCTGACACATGCAGCCCCGAAGCTCAGAACTCCAAAGAACAAAGCTAGAGAAAGACAAGGAAGAAACCCATGAACAGGTGAAAGACAACCACACCTCAAGCTCATGAACAATCCTGCCTCTATTGCCATTCTGAGAGCATGGGGACCACTGCATTACCTAGAGGCTGGCATTCATTAAGCATCAATAAATATTTTACAGAATCAATGAATGATTTATTAGCAAATGTAGTGTCAGCGTTTAATAATCAGAAAATCTGTGTTGCTTTGTGTATCTATGACTATCACATCACATTTATTGATATAGTGGCACTTCAACTTAGCAAAAGTACCTGTACCATGTAGCTTGTCATTTTTTAAAATAGTTTGAATGTGTACTGCATTCCTGTGATCCCAGCGCATGCAGTTCATTGGGGAAAACGGAAAGCTTTTGCTTGATTTAATGACTCATAATTTAAGAAACAACTCTCAATTACTTAAACATGGATATTCTAAGAATTATAAAAAACAGGACGTATTCTATGAGTATCTCTCTCCATCTGAACATTGACTATAGCTCCTTCAAATCCAAATCCTTGACTTAAACTATTTGTCTTTATCACTAGCTCCTGACCATATACAAACTATTTGAATTTGCACCTGTTCCCTCTCTGGCCCACCTTCTACGTCTAGCCACATGCACTACAGTCATTCACTCACAGGACTTCCATGCACAGTAGAATTTCCTGTGGATTTTGTAGTGCCTCTTCTTTATTGCCTTTGTTCAAAAATATGAATCAAAAATATTGATACATAAATCGGGTCTAAGAGAAATAAATCTATTAGTAAAACTTAGGGACAGATGTTAATTAGTCATGAAATCACTACAGTCAGAAAAGAATTAGCATGAACTCTGTCACCTTTTACTTGTTTAGAGGTGGCAGAGCTTTTTTTAATTTTATTTTTTTCTTATTAGTTACATTTTATTAACTCTGTATCCCAGCTGTATCCTGCTCCCTCATTCCCTCCCAATCCCACCTCCCTCCCTCATCTCCACCGTGCCCCTTTCCAAGTCCATTGATGGGGGGACCTCCTCCCCATTCATCTGACCTTGTTTTATCAGGTATCTTCAGGACTGGCTGCAAAGTCCTCCTCTGTGGCCTAACAGGACTGCTCCTCCCTTGGGGGGGTGGGGAGGTCAAAGAGCCAGCCATTGAGTTCCTGTTAGAAATAGTCCTTGTTCCCCTCACTATGGGAAACTAATTGGTCACTGAGCTACCACAGGCTACATCTGAGCAGAGGTTCTAGGTTATATCCATGCATGGTCCTTGGTTGAGTGTCAGTCTCAGAAAAGACCCAGTGCCCAGATATATTTGCTCCTTGTGGAGCTCCTATCCTTTCCACATCATACGAACTCGCCATCTTTCATACTCTGCCGAAGGTTTGGTTATGACTCTTAGTATCTGCTTTGAAACACGTGGCAGAGCTTTTTAAAGGGTGAATGCAGGGCTGAGGGAAGGAGAGCAGGAGGTTAATAGGGTCTAGGGAGAAAAGTCTTAGAAGTGTGTTTGTTTGGGGGGGCATGAAACAATGAAGATGGATGGGGGTTGGGAAGTGGTTAGGCCAGGCTCTAACTGAAGTTAAATTCCTATATTCTCACTGAGGCTGGGCAGGGCAGGAATGCTGTCTCTGTATTGTGTCTGGGGCACAGTCAATTCTCTTTGTAATACTTAGTTTTTCTTGGTCAAGTGCTTAAAATATGGGGTAGTGTTATCTTAGGCCTTGGACTGTTAGAAACTGGGTTAATATATTTGTCCAAGTCTTGGTAGGCCAACACTGAAGGCTAGTCAGGAGGAGGATTCTAGCCTTGCTAATGAAAGCAGCAGATACAAAGCCAGTACAAGCTATGCCCAAAGCCTAAGTCCTCTAGGAAAAGGGACTATATTTGGTGCACTTTGAACAAAGTCATGTGAATTATTCTCCAATTTCACTGCCACTTAAGAGTGGGAAAAATGGTGGGTGAGGTCTTGCTCATATTCAAGCAATAAAATGGTGCATATTATCTAAGGAGGTTTTTAAAATATTTGCTTTTTATTATGACTATGTACCAGCAATTTTAAAGAACATCACTGGTAAAATTCATACTCTTTCCCCAAGTCTTTTGGTGACCTTAATTCTACACAATTTCTCTAACTATTGTAAAAGTTTAATAGTAACTACTAAGCTTTATATTTGTCCATTTTTATTATTTATTTCTTAACAAATACTGTACTTTTACAGCAAGTTAATGTGGGGAATGTCCGGTTGTACAGCTGGCCTTTAACACTTGTGGACTCAGCGGTCGTTTTCGTTTTAATAACTTTGTGGCGGTTTGAAACACATTTGAATTGACTCTGGGCATTGCATGTGGAGCACACTGTTGATGTGAGCAGCCAGTTCAGAACGCGCCAGAACAGCAGAGTGGAGCAGCTTCAACTCCGTCACTCCGCTCTGCCCCTCGTGGTCGATAGCTGTGTGTGAAACAAACAAACAAACAATCGGAAACGGTGTGACCACAAATCAAAGTGTTTTTTACTTGCTTAGTACAAATTGTAGTTCATCCATATTAAAGAGCGTCTTTAAAATCTCAATGTATTCTTTTTAAATTAGTAATCATTTAACATAACAAATCTAGAAAACAAAACATCCTACCTAGCTGTTGTTTAATTTATACATTTCTACAGATATTATGGGTTACTAAACTACATAATATTAGAAAATTATTTGTAGAAGATATATTAGAATTAATGGCCAGATAACAAAATCCAAGCTTTTAAATAACAGCTTGTAATATTTTGTAAAATTAAAATAAAAGCAACTGAATTGTTTTTTTATCCATACTTTTTTTCAGATTGTCATGACATATACATTCTGTCTGTGGGAGAATTTTTTGTTGTTGTTTGCTTTTTTTCCTGCTGTTGCTATTCCAAGTTATTTTTTTCCCCTGATGATTGTTACTGAAGAATAATTTTACTTTATAGGAAGCTGTTACTAAAACTGAGAGAGACGGAAGTTATGGTGGGTAAGAAGAAGGAAGGCAGAAAACACAAGGAAGAAATCAGAAGAGACAGGCAGAGAAAAGGGGTGAGGGACTGAGAACAAGACAGACCAACACAGTCAATGGAGACATGAAAACCCAGACACTTGGATCTTACAACTTTATTTGCCAAGCGAATGGTTTTTGCGCTTTATCTGTAAGCCTCCCATGATATATCTAGAGAAAGTTAAGTCACTCAGCATTGACTTACTACAGTCTCTCAAGAAACTTTTCTACAATTATTTTGTAGATCATCATTTTCAGCAAGCAGTGTTTTTCAATATGATAGTAAAACAAAGTACAAATTAAATAAGACTGTTTAGCCCATATTCACTAGAATCATATCCTTTTTCATATCCTTCTGAAAAAAATAAAAGTAGATTAACAACCCTTTGGAAAATGAGCAAAAGATACAAAAATAAACCTAAAACAGGTTTTTTAAATTTTATTAAATCATAGTAAGAACACAACACACAGGAGAGTGGCAGAAACCTAAAAGGGTGGCTACATACTCTCTTGTAGAGCTTACAGGACACAGGCTTCATATTAAACTAAACATGTCCAACAAAGTAAGGATTATTTTGAGGGTACACTGGGGAAGGGTATAAGGTTCGGGGGTCCAATTAAAGCTTATATTTATGATCATGGTTACTTGTACATATCTGTAGTGGAAATTTTTAAACTTTGGTGTCTGCTAGTGTTTTAGAATAAAACTTGCTGTGTGTTCTGCAGTGTAAGGAGTACAGAAACTTGCTGCATGCTGTATGTAGAGTATGAAATAAATGCAATAAACATGAAAGAATGGAGGTTCATTACAAGCATATGATTGTAATATATGAGATGGACATTGTACAAGACTGCCCAAATGAAAGACTTCTCTGAGAATATATGAGGAAGGAATTTAGTAGCAGATATTAACATTCATAGATCCCCAGGGCAGTGATTGGTACTTAAAGCCACATACTCTTGGTGACCTGTGAAAAAAGTGGAGCTTGTCCAAAAGATGCTGCATCTCTATGGCTAGACACAGACACGACACAAAAGAATTGGACATGGTGTGTAAGAGCTGTGTGCTCCCCCTGCAAGTGAATGACTATCAGTGCAATTAAGTGTAGAAGTTGCCTTGACTGTCTGTGAGGAAATGAAAAAGGTGGTAACCAGTAGCAATTTTCATTTCAAATATCCCATGTTCCAAATAGGTAATCTTGTGATTACTAATCCCATCAGGAAATTTAATTTCTTCAGAACAAAATAGCATATACTAAAGCTAGAAAGATATGGTATAGATACTAAGTATTTGAATGTATGTCAGCCTATAAGAATAAGACATTTATAAATGATCTTCAGGAATTGAGAACTGAATCTTAAATATTTAAGTTATTAAAGATGTATCACATTTAACTTATTAATTGTACTAATGAATAGAAAACACATCACCTATACATATAATAGATAAATATCTGTAGTTATAAATGTAACTTATGAAAAGCTTGATCAATTAGTTGATTGGCCAACTAATTTTTTTTCGAATCTTAATTGCCCCACTCCACATAATACAACATTGACAAATTCCAGAAACTGTACTGTTTGAGGAACCATTACTGTATTATTGTGCCTACCACAAAGATGGTGTGGGCCTATAGTATATTGCAAAGCAGAATGTGGAAGCTGATGGAATATCTGACTGGTGTGGAGGGGAGGAGGTAAACCAGAACCCCCAAAGAGCTCCAAAAAACACACTTCTCCTGAGAATAGCTAGTGATTTCTGTGAGAGGGTGACATGTAAGGGCGCCTGTGGACCTCAGCTGAGCCACCCAGCAACAAAAAGAATAAAAAAAAAGTATGTTGGTCATCACAAACTGAGGACAAGGGACTTTGCCTGTCCTTGTGTAATAAGGTAAAGTAAGCTTTAACTAGCTTGTTGGATGGATGGATAGATAGATAAACAGACAGATAGATAGATAGATGGATGGATAAATGGAACAATTAGATGGATAGATGGAACAATTTTCAACAATGTCACTGAATGAATGTCTTTCTAGTCAGATGACTGAGAACTCAGGTATCAGTTAAAAAAAAAAGACTAGCATTTTCTTATTCCCAGGAAAACTTGCAGATATTGACACTTAAGGTATTATTCTAGACTGTAGACATTCCACAACTCTGTTTCCTTCTCTTCTTCCTCTCCCTTCCTAGCACTGTGACAAGCATGCTTCAGCAGTTCTGACCTGGCATTCAGATCTTCTCAGATGGTAGCACATGCCAGCTACTTTTACTTTTCTAACTCTATTACCAAGTATTAGCTTTTACATGTTATTATTTCCAGCATAATTATAATAATGTCTATTCCTGTTACTGAATATTTTTTATGATGTTTTCTGCCTTGAAAAGCTTTTCCCACCATCTCTATAGCTCTAAATCCACAGCCAAGGACATTTGCCAAAGCTTTTTTTTTTTTTTTTAATTTTGCCAAACTTTCACTTTTGATTCTTCTGAGAGCTTTTCCAGTGATATTGCCTTTTAAATCTCTGTAAAATTATTACATTTTCCTCTGAATTTCCCTGTGTCTGGTTTTCAAAATTTATCTGACTCACTTCACTTCTCCGAATATGATTCTACATGTACACACTGAGAACAAAAATGTCTGCTCTGCTGGTCCCACCCCTCACTTGGGCAGCATGAAAGAGCCGGTCCCAAGGGCATGAGAGTGGGAGAGCTGGTCCCTTTTCTTGCCAATTACAGCACTTAGGTGAGCTAGCCAGGGTAGTGCTGGAGAGCTGGGCCTGGTGGTGTGCATGTAGGAAATGGCATAGGCCTGGGAAAGTGGGAGGTGGCCCTGGTGGTGTGAGTGCAGCTGACCTACTCAGCTACCACCCAAGCCCAGATCCAGGGCTATGTGTTGGCCTACTCCAACATCTACACCATCTATGAACTTGATGGAGCACATGAAGGGGCAGGTCCTGAAGATCCAAAACTGCAGGATCTCCATGAGACAGGGCAACAACAGGATAGCTGAGAGGTTTCCCAGTGAGGATCCAGTATTAAAAGTGAAACAGGAGCCAGAGGCCTACAACCAAACCAACGATTCTTTAAAGTGAACATTTACAAATAAAGCCGTTTGGACAAAAGGGTGTGCCATGTGACAAACCATGATACACCCCAGCGTCCATGGAAAGATGAAATTTTTGGTGGGGTTATTTGTTTTTGTTTGTTTGCCTTTGTTTTGGGAGGTTGCAAGGGCAGTGGGTGGATATGGAGGGATGAGGAAATGAGTGGGATTAAGGTACATGATGTGAAATTCACAAAGAATCAATAAAATGTTTTTTAAAAAGTCTGTTCTACAACATTTGAGAAATGAATGATTGTATTTGTGTTTACACATACCACACACATGTTATACACATTTGTGCATAATATGTGCCTACGTGTTTGAATACACATGTACCATCTTTCAGTTCTCACACCTTATAGAAGTAGCTATTTTTCACTCCAGATGGAGTTTATGTTAGCCTTAAAATATTTAGGCTGAATAATTTTGAGAAAATGGTAGAAGCAACAAAGTCCCACTAAGGGCCTTTGCATACTTTTTTCCCCTGAGCTGAGACGTAAAACCCAAAAAGGTTTCTGGCTTTCGCCTGAAGCAGGTAGTTGGGCCCTCGTGTGAAAGGCACACTTCCTGTAGCTGGCAGGAAGAAATTATGCTTATGTGTGAAAATGCCAGAACACAGAAAAGTGAGTAGGTCTGGTAAGCTTCCCCATTCCTTATCTTTAAACCTATGCTCTTCCAAACATGCTCCTCTCCTGTTTCCACTTCTTCATTAAGTCTCCCATGAAGAAGTACACAGGTTGACCGCTGTGGTACAATCCTTTAACTCCAACACTTGGAAAGAAGAGGCAGGTAGATTTCTGTGAGTTTGAGGCCAGCCTAGTCTACATAACAGGATAACCAGTGTTAAATAGTGAGACCCTGTCTCAAAACAAACAAACAAAAAAGCACACAGGTTTATGCATTTGAAGGGTGTTCATTTTAGGGGTGGGACTGTCTTTATTTCCTTAATAAGCCTGCTTTGTAATATAAAACTAAATGTAGCTATATGTATATTTTTATACACACCATCATCATTCAACTCATATTAATTGTTTGGTGCACACAGTTGGGTCATCCCATCTGTTTTAATCTGCTAAGGGGGTGAAGTAACAAGACAGTCTTAAAAATAAAGTTCAATTTCCTAGGAGCTTGTGCCATTCTTGATCTGCACAGTCTTCTCTTCTGCCTGGAGCCCTTCCCCTTTCAACTGCCATTGAAGACCAGTAGAGTACTTTGTTCAAAGTGTGTTTTGTGCAGCAGCGGACAATTGTGTCGGTCTGTTCCATGACCTTAGGAATCTCAGTCACCACAGGATCCAGGTCCTCTCTTCAGACACTGGCACACTTTTGAAAATCACACTAGTTAATTTTATATCCTGCTTGGTTATTTCCTTTGTCATTCATTCCCCAATATACTTTCTTATGACTTTTCAGATATATGTGTATTTTTTTCTTTTCTAAAGAAAAGAGAGTCCTCTAGTGGCTCCAGTAAGTTTCTGTTTTACAGCCCTCAAAATAGAAGAGGCCTTTTAATTTCTAAGAGCTATGAGAGTTGATTATCAGGGAGGAGAAAGGGATGATCAGCAACACTAAAAGATACAGGGAAATATGACATGATGGCATGCATCCAAGACTTCTCGTTCCTATGCTGGCAGCAGTCAAGGGATTTTATGAAGCCTTAGAGAGTTGTAGATTCTAACCACTGATTTATCAGGAGCTTTCTGATTATCATTAATGATTTATTACCATTTCCTCATTCCTGTTATCTCAGCTCATTTCTCACCTATGGGCACTGCCTTTGGACAATGCAGGTCCCTCTTCCACACCTGGCAGATCCACATACAGCCTTCCCAGGCATAATCCTAAGTGGAAGTAGCTGGGGGAGAAGGAGCTGGTTATCAATATGTTTGTATTAAAATAAATAGAGTCAAGAAAATACATTTGCTTTTCTGGTTTTCTGCTTTCTTTCTCATTAGACTGAGAAGAGGGTCATCGGGTCATTTCTCTCTCTTTAATTCTAATAAAGAAGCTGGAGTGATCAAAAACTCATTGTGCATAGTCAAGACCAATTAAAGGGAGACTTCTTGCGACCCACAATTATTAATATTATTTTAAAAATGATGCCAGAAAAAATGCCAGAGATTTAATTGGATAAATAAATGTCTGCCTGTATTCCAGTAACAATTAGACTAGTAACTCCACTGTAGACATTTTCTCAAAGGAGCTAATGTGTCTGTTTTTGGAGTCTTGCACAGTTCAACCTAAGCAGGTGCCTCTGACACACTGGCCAGGTAGGAGGCTTTAAGGATGGGTCAGAGTCCTAAATCCTGTGTCTAGTGCCTGAAGTGGCACCACAAAATGAAAAATAAAATTTGCCTGTGTTCTTGACCTCTGTAAAGTAACAGAACCATTCCAAGTGCCCTAGCAAGAAAGAAACTAAAAGACAGGAATGAAAATTATCACTTATCTAAAAATTGCAGTCACTGCTCACAGAGCATCGTTCTGACACTGTGGTGATGAATTATCCTGAGAATCAAAGTGCTGCAACATGTACCGTCTTTCAAGTATACGACACAACAGTGGGTCATGTTCCACTTCAAACTATGGGTCCCCAGACAATCTACAGAACAAAATGCTTCTGTGCCACCATGTATTATGTCTTTCTGGAATTCTGACATCCCTTTTATTCATGTTGAAAGAAGAAAAATAGAGAAAAGAAAAAAAATTAGGGACCAAAAGGAAAATGAATAATTCATGAGCATTCTAGAAAGTGTCACTTTGGCATACAGATTAAGTTAAGGAAACAAACAAACAAATAAACCAAAAAAAAAAAAAAACTCAGAAAACAAAATCACTGAAAAGCAATAGAAACAGGAACCCAGTCTACGTCCTATATCAAAGCAAACACAGCATCTGGTTTTGGTTTGGGTTTCTTTCTCACTAAGGAACACACCACTCTAGAGAGTCTCTTGCTTGCACAGGCCTGTAATCTGAGAACTTAGGAAGCTAAGCCAAGTGGATTCGGATTCCAAGTTGAAGATCTGTTTGGGCTACAGAGATATCTTTCCCTTCCATCTCAGGAAAAGAAAGATTTTCAACAACTCTTAGCAATGGAGTTAAATCTGCCTAACACTGTGAACTAAAGAAACAAAATAAAACAAACAACAACAAAACTTTGTCCTTTGTTTTCCATACTCTGGTCCCTTAGAAAGGGGAACAGGGGCTGTCTCTTTCATGGACTTTGTTGCCCGCTCGCTCTTTGATCACTTCTCCACAGATGGGGCAGCCTTGCCAGGCCACAGAGGAAAATGATCCAGGCAGTCCTGATGAGATTTGATAGGGTAGGATCAGATGGTAGAGGAGGAAGACCTCCCCTGTCAGTTGACTAGCAGGGAGGAGGATGGAGAGGGAAGAGGAAAGAAGTGTGGGACCAGAAGGAGATGAGGGAAGGGTAACAGTTGGGATATAAAGTGAATAAATTGTGAAAAATTTAAAAATTTATATTGAGAAAAGAAAGAAGAAAGAAAGAAAGAAAGAAAGAGAAAGAAAGAAAGAAAGAAAGAAAGAAAGAAAGAAAGAAAGAAAGAAAGAAAGAAAGAAAGAAAGAGAAAGGAGCCTTGTAACAGTTGTTTGCTTCCTAAAGTTGCCATTATAAAAAGCAACAGACTGAATGTCTTAACTGGTGAGTATTTATTCTCTCACAGTTGTAGGGACTAGAAGTCCAAGACCAACATGGTACAAGTTTACCTTCACCTGAAGCCTCTCACTTTGGCAGAGGGCTGCTTACGGACTTTGTACACAGCTGGATTTTGTTTGCTCTGTGTGCAGCAGCCATCACTGTGTCTGTTTCTCTCCTTGTACTTGCATGACTTATTTAGCCTTACAAATTCTAAGTTCAATATAATCCCATTGAGGTTTGGAGATTTAAGATACAAATGTTGGAAAACATAGAATTCATTCCTTTACAAAGAGCAGCCACCAAACAGGAACCATAAATGCATGTGAAACACACTATTAAAGGTTCCATTAAAAGAACAATGCCAAGGAAACAATGCCAAGAAAAGCCACAAGACCTGCAATTCACACATTTCTGGGGTGTGGTTTTAAAGGAGTGATTATGTAATGTGTCACTGTAACTGAGACACATATGAGAATAAAAAGACACACTAAAATTAATGAACAAATACTAACTGATATATGGCAGATATAATGCAGAAAAATCTCAGGGAAGATCAGGAGCATAGTACCAGGTAAGAAAGAGTGCAGAGAAGAAATGTCATCTAAGCTGAGATCCAAAAAATAGATGTAAAGGAAACATTATCTTAAGGGTCAATATGTTATTTAAAAGTCTTAATCATAAAAATGGTATAATTAGTAATATGACTTGTGAGGAGAGGAGAATATACATTATTGAGCAGAAAGACACAATGAGCAAAATCCTATAAGGTGGAGAAACAACAGCATTTGGAAGAACAGCAAAAGTGTCTGAGACTTGAACAGCGCAGATGGGCCAAGCAAGAAGGAAAGTTAAGAAGGATTCAGAGATAATAGGCTTCCTTAAGCAGTTTGGCCTTGGTGTTGATAGCAGATGTAGGCCAATAAAATTTTCCATCATAGAACCTGGCAAGATGGCTCAGCTGACAAAAGCATTTGCCTCATGAGCCTAATGACTTGAGCTGGATCCCTGAATCCAACTTGAGGAGAAAATGCATACTCCTGAAATTTGTTCTCTGACCTCCACATGATTGCCATGGCACATGTATGGCTGCAGATACACACAAACACACACACTTTTTAATGCTTCCATCACAGAATAGTGTAATATGTAACTTGGCTTGAGTTTTTAAAGGACCACAATGCGATTAGATTGTGACAAACTACTATTATTGGCTTTTTTTCTCCACAATACTTCTCAATAGAAATGAAGGGGAAAAAATGAAAAATTTTATCTATAAAACAAATTATGGCATGTATGAAAATATCACAGTGGGCCCAATAGTCTGTATATTTAATGTATATTAATAAAAACTGAGGCGAGGACACTAGAATGATATCTACAATGGAACTGCTATCAAGAGCATCCAGGTCAGAGAAGAACCGAGGTGAGTCAGCCTCTGCCTATACACCAGACAAAACTAACAGACTCCCAGCAGTAAAACAGTTCAGCCCCTGCTGTCAACTTCCTCACATTCAGCATGTGAAGGAGCAAGGTGACAATACCCAAAGACCACCATTTTCCAAAGAAAGGACTCTTTTGCTGCCAATGTCATAACTGTAACACGCTGTGTCATGTCAAATAAGTTTCAGTCTAAAAACCTGCAATAAAGGACAGTGAATTAACTACCATAGAGTACATACATGTTTCTTTGAAACTTAAGAAAAGAAACAAGAGTTTATCAGGGTTTGGTCTGTAAAATGGATCAGGAGAGGACAACACTAAGTGAGAGCCATTTCTCCTCAAAAACAGTCTAGTTCAATGGTTCTCAGCCTTTTCACAGGGGTCACACATCAGACATCCTGCATAAAAGATATTTACATTATGATTCAATACAGTAGCAAAAGCACAGTTATAAAGTAGCAACAAAAATAATTTTATGGTTTGGGTGGTTACCACAACATGAAGAACTGTATTAAAGGTCCACAGCATCAAGAAGGGTGAGAACTGTGTCTATGGGGAGTGGGAAGCAAAGAAGATAGGTAGAAGAGAAATTCCAGGAATTATGCAGCCCTGGGATCCAATTACAACCTTACCTCCACTAGCAGTAACCGTCCTTCCAGGCCTGAGTTTTCTCTCTTATGAAAATGATATGGTCCAGTCCACCAGGTGTGACATTTATTAAATAATTTGGTCTTTGGTGTCATGAACTTGAGGGGGATATTAAGAAACAAGTCTTCTTGCCCCCTTCATGAGGTAAAAAGCCTTGCCTCTTGCTGCTGCCTTTCTGGATCTCTTTTTTCTGACCCAAGCCATAACCAACTGATGAAGGATGGCAACCTCCCAACAGGTTCTGCTGTTATTCTACATGAAGCTTTCATGCTTTTTAGGTAATTGTTCCGAATATTTTGTTGTTGTTGTTTTATTATGTTTTATTTACAGAAAAGGAAATCTGCTAAACCCAAGTATCTATAGCAAGTGTGCAGGCAGAACAAACGGTATGTATGTAACTCAAACATAAAACTGGCTTTTGGTGGTGTAAGGAGACTGAATCAGGGCCTTACATATGCTAAGTACACACACTACAATCTGTTTCTTCACTAAAGATTTCTTGATACCTAAATAATAGTAAACAGGGTTTGGATGAAGGAATGTGGTCTGAGCTACAGTAACAGATTCTAGGAAAATGCATCTTGTGGGGTCCCATCGAGCACTTGAAGATGAATGACAAGAAGGCATTGTGTCCCTCTCTCCTGCAGAGACTTCAAAGGGCGTTTTACATATACCAGGGACATATACAATTACATATACAATCATTGAAGTTGCTGTGTAGAAGGTTTCTACCTACTGTTTTCTTAGCTTCTGTATCTGGTCACCCTAACAAGCATCTAAAAATGTATAAACTGGAAACTGTCCCTGCTCATATTTCCACATCCCCCTTCCGTCTTACAAGGAGTCACAGATACTGCATGTATCTGTGGCCTGTGCTCACAACTAGTGAATCTTGAGGTAGAGTCAGTTCCCAGGGTTGAGATTAGTCTACCAGTGCAGGTCACAAAATTCAAAGGGATAAATAGAGTCATTGGTCACTGAGACCAACACAAACCACAAGCAATCACCCAGAAACTCAAGGCAGTGACTGGAAGTGGAGTAAAAGCATCAGCAGTGATTTTGACCATATAAAAGTACATATCATGGAACCTGGGGCTGTCTCTGATGTGAACTCTGTTGCCTGCTCTTCTATCACTTCCCCTAGATGAGGTGACCTTGCCAGGCCACAGAGGAAGAGGATGCATGCAGTCTTGAAGAGACTTGATAGTCTTGGGTCAGTTGGTAAAGGAAGAGGGCTTCCACTTTCTGAAGACTAGGGCACATGAATGGGGGGACCAGGAAGAAATGAGGGAGCGAGCTATGATGAGGATGTAAGATGCAGTTTTGTTATTTCTCAAGAGAGGGTTATTATATTATATGGTGAAGATGAAGGAATTTTATAGATAAAATGAAGAGACCTAATCAATCATTTATCTCTTAGTTAATTAAGAAGTATATTTTGTGTAGGCCTGACCCATCCAAGTAAGCCTGTATGTCTGATCTTCAAAAATAAGATGCTATAAAGCAGGAAGGCCTATTGAGGGACCCCTCAACGCTACCTGTGGAATCGATGCCAGGAGCAGAGAGGCCCCTAGCCATAACTACAACTAAAATAGTGATCGTAAAACTACAAGAAAAGGAATTCTGCCAGGGCCGTGAAAGCTGTAAAGTGGACTTTGCTAGCTGTGTCTTCAGATGAGGATGTAGTTAGCTGACATTTTGATTTCAGCAGTGAAACACTGAGCAGAAAATCCAATTAAAGCATGTCAGGTTTATGATAATAAACTAATGCCAGCTAACAGATTAAAGCTGTTGCAGGCCACGGATTTTTTGGTAATTCATTATGTAGTGTAGAAAACTAATACAACATCCTAGATCACAGGGAGTGTGTGTGTGCGCATATACTCATGCGTGTGCATGCTTTGTATGCTATAACTTGATGGTTTTTCAAACTCTGGGCAAGAGCCAACACAGAGGCTGTTTGCATGTTTGTCCTTGGCATTTTTCATGCAAAAATAGCTCCCCCTTTTTGGCCAAGTGTAGATGCACCCTTTATGTAATTTAAATTCTTGTTATTGATGGTATAATAATCTACATCCAGGATCTGACTAATAACTTGCTTCATTTTGAAATGAATTCTCAACCCCTAAACCTTCTAAATGCTTTTCTTCCTCAAGGCTCAAGTTGTGCTTACACACAGGTGAGATAGAAGAAACTAGAAAGAAGATACACTGAGATTTAGAGTTCCCAAGGGGGTGGTAACCCTGCAGTTTCTACAATCTCACCGACCATTCAGAGCTCTCTCTCCACTCTTTAGTTAGCACAGAATCATCTAGAATCTTGGCAATTTTAGTTGGGTGATTCAGATAGTGGAGGGGGCTATATCTGTGTCATCGGGTTGCAGTCTAATGGAAAAGCTATGATAGGAGACCAGAACCCTCTCTGTAGCTCCCAGAAATTTGGGGGAGTCTCTTTATGGTTACCAGATGGCATCAGAGAATTCAGGGCCTATTCTTGGAATTCTTAGTCTCATTAATTAAAAAAAAAGAAAGAAAGAAAGAAAGAAAGAAAGAAAGAAAGAAAGAAAGAAAGAAAGAAAGAAAGAAAGAAAGAAAGAAAGAAAGTTTAGGGACAGACTCAAAACAGCAGCTTGAGGGCAGGTTTTTTGGTCCTTAAAAGAAAGACACACCAAGGCAGGCAAGCTGTAGATCTTAGAAGATGCCCAGAAAAGGAGAACGGAGAAGAGGAAAGAAGAAAAGTCCTTTGAGTTAAGCAGGCCTGGAGGTTAGCAATATGGGGGGAGGGGGCGCAGGAGTTTTAGAGAGAGTCCAAAGCCCCAAGATAGACTTCCATTCTGACAAGTATATGAAAAGAGATAGAAAGAAAGAAAGAAAGAAAGAAAGAAAGAAAGAAAGAAAGAAAGAAAGAAAGAAAGAAAAGGAAGGAAGAAAGAACACAGCAGCTTTCTGACTAGACACAAAAAGATAAGCTGACCCAGTGATCCAGTGATTTGGGTCATAGGGACTGCCCTAGGGAGAAAGAATTCTGAGAAGGGAAAGAGCAGAATCTAAACTATGTAATGCTTATCCCTCTTGTGTCCTTTGAAAGGACTAAGGTCAGCCCACTTTCCTAAGAGTGGTCCTTCATCCTGAGGAGGGACTGACCTACCCACATGGACTGTTAAATCTCCACCTACGCCAGGATTTTGTCTTCTTGAGCAGAAAGAACTAGTTTTCTTCTCATGGGTCTAACAGTTGTGTCACTTTCACACTGATCCTAGTTAACACAACTGTCCTGGTAGACAAAGTGCTCAAGAGGAGTGAATCTATCAGGATTTCTCACCTAACCTCTTCTCACATTGTAGTATTGGCAGTGCGAAGGAAAACCAGATGCTTCATAGCGGGAGGGCAGAATTCCTAGGTTTTAAAAAAGAAGTTTGTAAATGACTTTTATTATGTATATTTTCATACTCTCTTCTAAGTGTGAACATTTCATCAGAACACTTGAATTATGTATTAATCTAAAATAGCCAAGCCCCAGATAATACAGACTGTGTCAACTAAATCTCTTACAACTGGCTTCTCTGTGCTTGTCACCCCAGACAACAAAGGCAGCAGCAAAATTGTGAGATAATTCTGATATTTAGCATGCGTGTCCAGAGAAGGCATTTTCATTTAACAGTTTCTGTAAAGTGTTCCTCCCTGGCATAGAATGTCTTGCTCACCAAAGCCCTTGCTGACCTCCAGCTGTCCCTGCTCATTGTTCCTCATCAATTCTCCACTGTCCTCTTCAAAGCCACAATAGAGTTTCCCCCACGTAATTGCAGCATAGGTTGAAATTAATTTCCCATATCTTAGACCACCAGCAATAAATCTATATGGGATTACTGTGGCCCTGTTGAAATATGCTCTACTCAGCTGTAGCTCTGACCACCCAACAGCTGTGGCTGTCATTTCTGGCTGCCATGTTACGTGGGAAGGCCTGTCCTCTGGAAATCCTCACAAGTATTGTGAAATCCTAAAAGAGGGGGAAAAAGCACAGTAATTTAAACTTTCTCTTAGAGAAAAGAATAAAATCTATTCTGCTAATTTAAAGACCAGTGATGTTAAGAGAATCTAAAATGAAAAAATAATAGAATGATC
Source organism: Meriones unguiculatus (assembly GCF_030254825.1). Lineage (NCBI taxonomy): Eukaryota > Metazoa > Chordata > Mammalia > Rodentia > Muridae > Meriones > Meriones unguiculatus. Next base: position 78,634,275 of record NC_083364.1, read on the forward strand.
TTCCAGCACTACAAAAAATAATAATATTATAATTATACAAGAAAGCGTAGACTTTCTAGGTAAGGCAGTGGCCAAAAAATCTTGCTGATTATTAAAAGTGCCTAGAATGAAGGTTACAACGCATATTCTTTTGATGGACCAATAGCTCCGTTACTGAAAAAGCTTGTCACACAAGCATGAAAATCTGAGTTCACTCCCCAGCAGTCAAATAAAAAGCTGAATCTTGTGGGGGGGATTGAAATCTCAGCATTGGCAAGCCACCTAGTAGAATCCAGAAGACAGGGTGACGGGTAGCAAACCTATTTCAAAAATCAATGTGTGACTCCTGAGGAATGGCATCTGGGGTTGCCCAGTGTCCTTCATGCGCACATGCACACTTGACATTCACAGCTACAGGAATGCTCACACACACCACACAAGGCATACTTGTAGGCCCCACGACAAACCTGCCAGATCAGAATCTCTCGGCAAGACATATGAAGCATGTACGCAGCAATCCCCACATTCTGCTGATGCAAGTTACCTATATAGCAGAATTTAGGGACTGGAAAATTGGTAGATTGATATTTTCTGTTGAATTGAGAGTATATCAAATATTGTATAATCTTTTATGATAGAAGTATCCAATGCCTTCTTTTGGCCTATGGAAGCAATTCATATCCATGGTAGAGACAGAAACTCAAATAAATGGTGAAATAAAGATCTTTAAGACATGCCGAATGCTTGTATTAGCATCAACAATCAGGGAAAAAGATGAAGACTTCCAGCAGGTCATCTTGAAAGCCAGACTTCATTCGGAGAACTGCTAGTGACTTTACTGTTCCCACTGACCCAAGCAGAGAGCAGCACAGCTTGATGTGACTTTGGTTGTTTCCTTAGGGTATGAAGTACCAAGCTGGTGCTGAAGATCTGAAGCTGACCCAAGTGGAGTTGCTTCCCATGACCTAAATCTCAGAGAAAGACAGCTACAATGAGACCAGTGCCAGAGAAAGCAGGCCACCGTAATTAAAAATGGTGACATAATTTCCACATAAAGCAAACAAAACTCCTAATGTAGGGGCAAAACGCCCCTTGTGTTGTCCTTCCTTTAACTCACACCTCACTCTCCAGAGGCAATCACTCCCCAGCTTCTCAGTGTAAGACTATAGTAAACAAAAAAGCACATTTTCCCTTCTTTTACCACCTTCCTTCTCTCACTGTCTTCAACTTTTATAATGCTTACACTTTGAGAACTTCTTTTAAATGTGTGAGAGAGCTATGATCATATCCACCCTTCATTTCCTTCCTCTAACCCATTATGTCCCTCCTAACTTTATACATTGTTTGATAATTCACTAAATCTAATTGGTGCGACCACTATACATCTCTCTCTCTCTCTCTCTCTCTCTCTCTCTCTCTCTCTCACACACACACACACACACACTGGACCATGCACTGGAATATGACCCCATTCCCTGCTTTCTTCTTTCTTTCTCCCTCCCTGCCTCCAATCCCTTTCTCATTGACTTGTGTGCTGTGGTTTAGATATGGTCTGTCCCTCAAGGCTAATGTTAAAGTTTAATTGTCACGTGGCATGGATGGCAGTGGAAACTTGTAGGAGACAGCTAGATTCCTTAGGGAGGGCTGTGGTGGTCTCGTAGGAGTGGGATATAGGAAAGTGAGTCGGCCTTGGTTATTGTTTCTTCTGCACATGCCTACTTGAATTTCATCGTTCAAAATAATTTATTTTTAAATATTTATAGTGTGTGTGTGTAAGAAAATGTGTGAGTGCATATGTGTGCACACAGAGGCCTCTGGTGGCCTCCTCTACCTCTCTCGGTCTATCCCTTTGATAAAGGTCTTTCCTGATTCTAGAGCTAATATCTCAGCTTGGCTGGAAGCCAGAAAGCCCTAGAAATCCTCCTAGCTCTATCAACTTTGGAGTGGGGGCTATAGGCATGTGTAAGACACAACTTACTATTTAGGATCTGAATTCTAGTCCCAGTGATTGAGCAGTAAACACTTTTAGTAGCTAAACCGTCTCTCCTGCTCATGTTTCAGGCTTCCGTTGTGAGTAAACGTGGTGTGATATTCTAACAAATACCATGTTCGCTAAAGTTTAGCCTTCTGTTTATATATTTATTTTATTGTTTTACATGCATGCATGTATGAGTAGCACATACATGCCTGGGTCCAGAGCAGGTCAGAAAAGTGTTTTGGATTAAATGGAATTGGAGTCACAAAGAGATGACAGCTGGGAACTAAACCCAGGTCCTCTGCAAGAGCAGCAATTGCTCTTAACCATTAAGTCATTGCTCCAGCCAAACTTAGCCTACTAAACTTCAGACAAAATAAAGTCCTTTCCAGTCTCAGATATGTTGTTTTAACAGCAGAAAACAAACTAAATCATGATCAGAAGCAGCATTTAAAATTAGTTTTTCAGAGCCCGGCATTTTGGCCAGCACTTGAGGAGACAGAGGCAAGCAGATCTCTGTGAATTCAAGGCCAGCCTGATCTACAAAGTGAGTCCAGGACAGTCAAAGCTACACAGAGAAACCCTCTTTCAAAAACTAAAAAAAAATAAAATAATAATAATTTTCAGGTGATAGAGAGATACTTCAGTGGTCAAACCACATGTTGCCCTTTCAGAGGAGCCACACTTACATGGCAGTTCATATCAACATCCATCATCAATATAAATGAATAAATATTTTTTTAAAGATTTATTTATTTATTATTTATACAGTTGCTGGGAATTGAACTCAGGACTTTTAAAGAACAGCCAGTGTTCATAACCTCTGAGCCATCAATTCTGAGCCGAATAAATCTATTTTTAATAAATACAATAGGGCCTTCAGATTGGAACAACTCTAGACTTTCTTCTACTATCTCACATATTCTCTTGTCTTTCTTTTTCTCTTTCTCTCTCTCTCTCTCTCTCTCTCTCTCTCTCTCTCTCTGTTTATTTATTGAAACATAGAACCACACCTGACTGGCTTGTTTTATCGAGGAGGGATGTGGGGTAACAAGTGAAGACAGCCGGGACCCTAGATTGGGAAGAATACCCTCCCCTCCCCCATATGCACCCACTACTCCAAATAAACATTAATCAGTTATAACGGGGCAGCTGAGACAGTGATGGGGTCCTGGGGCTGGGCAGGGAAGAACACCGGGAATTGAGGGCAGCAGTGAAGAGACCACGCGTGGGCTGGGAGGACCCGTGGCGATGCTGGTTGCGTCTGTCTTCCTTGCAGGCATATATAACCATAAAGATGAGCCTTTCTTCTCCCCCTGTCCCACTCCTGTCCAGTGCTGCTTGCTGCCATCCCAGCTTGCCTTTCCTCACCGGTAAAGGGAAGAGAGGAAAAGCAGGTCATCACCAAATCGCGACCAGACCCGCATCCATCAGCTTCTGGATCCTCTGTGCTATTACAAGGTTCTTTAAGTTTTCGCTCAGAGCCTGTGGGTCCTTTGGCATCTGCTCCAGGAGTAGCCTCAAGGCCTGGGCACGCATTATCTGCTGCACCCCAGGGTCAGCCATGGCCCACTGCTGTACATCCTCAGGGCTATCATGTCTATTGTACTGCGTCATCATACAGCGTCTAGTGCCTTCTGGTAGGCATCCATGGCTTTTATACACTCCTTCATGTTTTCCAGGGCAACTGCTTTCCGTGTGTAACCCTGCATGAAGGTTGGCTCCAGTTGGATGCACTCTTCATGGTCCTTGAGTGTCAGCCAAAACTCCACGAGCTTGGTAGAGCAGGCAGCTCAGTTGCTGTACAGTTTGGCATCTCTTGGGTAATGGTTTCTGTATAGTGCTTCATGGCCTGGGGAGAGTCCCCTTTCTGGAAGCATTCATTGCCCTTGTTCTTCTCCTCCACAGCCAAGTCAGGGTTGGTATAGGCCAGTCGTTCTTGCTCCTTCAGGATTATTTCTGCCTGCAGACACTTCTTGAGCATGTCTTGGGTTCAGTGTTCATCCAGAGATTTGTTGTAGAAATGGACAGCATCTTTCTACCTTTCTTCTTTGAAGTAGGAATTGACAATTGAGGCATAAGTTTTGGCAACCTGTCAGAAGTTCTCTCGATTCTCTTTGCCCACCTCAATGGCCTTCTCACGGCATTTGGTGCCATCACCCTTCTCAAAGTACACAGCTACTTGTTTAGTTATGGAACTTGTATTTCTGGGGTCGAGTTCCTTGTCCTGTGACAAAGCTTCAGGGCCTTCTCAACCTTATTTGTTGACAAATAAGGTTTGTCAACATTCTTCCTGTAGGCACCATTTCCCAACATTTTTCAGTGCCTGTTTCTTATTCTCTGGACGATCTACTTCCATTGGTTCTGGCTTGGCCTCCTGTTTTGGGGAGGAGGTGGGAGTAGGGGTGGTGCTGCCTCTTCTGCTCCATCCAAACTTCCCAGATCAACCTCAAGGGGACACTGGGAGTAGTCATGACCCAGGGATCTTGGAGTTTTATTCTGAAGCTCTTCTATGAGTTCCTGGCAGTTGAGGTCACTGAGCAACACCCTTATCTTGGGATCATTCTCCAACTCTGGTACAGATTAGGCAAGTTGAAGAAATTAATGATTGTCCTCTTTGCTAACCTGGCCACCATGCTCTGCAAGGCTTCTTTAAGCTGGAGGTTATTGGCTTCATGTTTTAAACCCTCTTCATGGTTTCATTTGGCTTCTTCACATCAGTTTAGAAACTCAGGGGCTGCTGCTTATCTTAAATAACCCTTAACCCAGTCAGGCTTCAGGTCAACAGTCTTGCAGCCATCCTCACAGGCATTCTGGTAGTCCCTTTCTTTGGCATAGGTTACAGATTGATTGCTATAGAGCACATGGTTCTGAGGCTGTATTAATTGCCTCAGAGTAGCACTGTAAGTCATCATCCAGGTTCCCAGCACTCAGGGTCTTATTGCCCATCTTCTTTAGGTCATCTACTTGTTCCATAGCCTGGTCCAGAATCCCTTTGACTCAAATTTGTCCACTCCTCATTCCTAACCTCATGTGTTGCTATCTCACATTTTCAATCATTCTAGTCATTCTTCCGTTCCCTAACCAGGCAGAAGTATCTATCTGTAAGAAGGAATAAAGAATAATTCTAAAATTAGTCAAGAATTAGAGACAATCCAACTGAACAGATAGAAAAGATTACCCAAACTGGATGTAATACCATGCATCTTTAATCTTAGCATTCAGAAGACTGAAACAGAAAGGTCACCAGTTCTGCAGTTTGGAATACAGAGTGTGCTTGAAACTAGCCTAGGTTACATAGCAAGACCCTGTTTAAAATCAAAACAAAGCAAACAAACCAACCAGACTCCCCCATGGCCCTATCTGTAACTCTTGCGTGTGTATGTTTATGCACACATATGCAGAAATTATATATATATATATATATATATTCCTTAATGAATGTTAAATGGATATTCTAAATAAAGAATAAAGTAACTGAATAAAGCATAAGACAAATCTCAATAAAGAGTAATTAAAAGTGTAAATGTCTCTATAATTCATGTATGCCAAAATACATGAGAACACTTCTCTGCTAAATAAAAATAGGAAGCTTAAAACTTGTGTACCATGGGGGCAGGAAAAAATTTTTTTTGAGTTGAAAATATGACATTTCAACTTCTAATGCAATGGGATTTGGGATTCCAAAACAAATAAGGTAGGGAATTTCTTCTAAAACTTCTAAGCCTATAGAAAATAGGCTTGGAAAACAATAAAATTTAGTAGAGGAAACAAGGAGAACTAAGATACATTGTAAGAGAAGCCTAGAAAGAATAACTTCATCAGATAGAATAGAAAAAAAAACACAGAAAGAAGATATGAAAATCTCATTTATCTTAAAGTAAGTCATTTGAGTACAAATGAAATGACATATTTAATGTCAAGTAAAATATAATTACAGCTGACTTAAGACTGCCTGTTCTTCTTATCTGATGAAATATTTAATTTCAGGTCTAAGGGGGAAAGGTCTACATGAAGCATTATTACAGGGGAAGAAGGAATTTTTCAGGAGGAAAACAGAACCTTCAGGTCAGCATCAACTTTGCATATCAAAGAATCATGGAGAAGTGTCCTTAAAGCTTAGGATAAACAACCTGTGGGTTTTAAAATATCATATCCAACTGAGTTAATACATGGGAATGGCAAAGAAAAGATAAAACAGAAATATCTATGTAGACTCGTGATGTTTCAGGCCTTGGCTAATAATCACCACAAACTGTTGGACAGGGGCTTGATACAACTCATTGTGTAGAGAGTCTGCTGTGCTTTACAAAGAAAGACTGGATTTCTTTTATTTTAATTTAAATGTCATTTTTATAATTTATTCATGATTCCTGATTGTAGCACCTCCCTCATCTCCTCCTGGTCCCACCCTTCCTTTCTCTTTCCCCCTATTTTCCTCACGTATTTCTCAGAAAGAAGGAGCCCTCCTCTTCTACAGTCTGATCCCAGCCTATCAAGTCTTATTAGGACTGTTTGCATCTTCTTCCTTCATGGCTTGGCAACACCCCCCCACACACACACACATACCCGGGAGACATAATCAAAGAGGAAGCAATAGAGTCCATGTTAGAGACAGCAAAACTGACCATGCATGAAGAGGACCTAGACTCTATGCTCAGATGTAGCTGATAGGCAGCTCAGATGTAGCCAATAAGAGACCAGATTTCTATTTCCAGGATCCACATAAAAACTGTGTGTAGTGGTGTGCACGAGTAACTGTTGGACTAGGCAATGGAGATGGGCAAATTTCAGCAGCTCTTTGGCCAGCCAGCCTAGTTGCATTGATGCTTCAAAAGTGTGGTGGTAATGAGGAGAAGGAGGAGGAGGAGGAGGAGGAGGAGCATTATGATGATGAGAACAATGATAAGGGGGAAAAGAGACGGAGAAGCCACTCACTGTGAGCCTCTGCTCTCTACCCGCCCTCACAAGCAAGTGCACTTGGACACATGGGTAAACATGCCACACAAATACACAAAGAAGAAACGGTATAATGTTGAACAGTGAAAAAGGAAGAAAGTAGAAGGGAGGAAGGAGGAAGGAGATTGGAAGGCAAAGTTTCTAACTCAAGTTTCTAACAGCCTGGCAACACATCTGAACATGGATGAAGAGAGGAAAAGGCAAATGGATTATCTTTTTTTTTAATTTATTTTTATTTTTATTTTTTTTATCAGTTACATTTTATTAACTCTGTATCCCAGCCGTGTCCTGATCCCTCATTCCCTCCCAGTCCCTCCCTCCCTCCCTCATCTCCACCATGCCCCTTTCCAAGTCCACTGATAGGGGGGACCTCCTCCCCATTCATCTGATCCTCTTTTATCAGGTATCTTCTGGACTGGCTGCAAAGCCCTCCTCTGTGGCCTAACAGGACTGCTCCTCCCTTCGGGGGTGGGGAGACCAAAGAGCCAGTCATTGAGTTCCTGTTAGAAATAGTCCCTGTTCCCCTCACTTTGGGAAACCAATTGGTTACTGAGCTACCACAGGCTACATCTGAGTGGAGGGTCTAGGTTATTTCCATACATGGTCCTTGGTTGAATGTCAGTCTCAGAAAAGACCCTGTGCCCAGATATATTTGGTCCTTGTGGAGCTCCTATCCTTTCCCCATCAGACTAACTTCCCTTCTTTCTTATGATTCCCTGTACTCTGCCAAAGGTTTGGTCATGAGTCTTTGCTTTGAAAACACTGCTAGTTAGAGTCTTTCAGATGCGCTCAGTAGACTCCTGTCATACGTTCAATGCACATCCCATCTGTCTTTCTAAATGAGGATTGATCATCTTACCCCATGTCCGCTCAATTGATTATCTTTTTTAGGTGTATAGATTTCATTATGTTTATCATATCTTATAGGTCTATATAAGTGAGTATATCCCATGTTTGTCTTTCTCCTTCTGGGATATTTCACTCAGAATGATCTTTTCTAGATCCCACCATTTGCCTGCAAATTTCATGATTTCCTCCTTTTTGATTGCTGAGTAGTATTCCATTGTATAAAAATACCACAATTTCTGTACCCATTCCACCATTGATGGACATCTGGGTTGTTTCCAGGTTCTGGCTATTACAAATAGAGCTGCTATAAACATGGTTGAGCAAGTGTCCTTTTTGTGTACTTGAACAAACTTTGGGTATATAACTAGCAGTGGTATAGCTGGGTCTGGAGGAAGCACTATTCCTAGTTGTCTTAGAAAGCGCCAGATAGCTTTCCAGAGTGGTTGTACCAGTTTACATTCCCACCAGCAGTGGAGGAGGGTTCCCCTTTCTCCACAACCTCTCCAGCATGTGTTATCGCTTGAGTTTTTCATCTTGGCCATTCTGATGGGTGTAAGGTGATATCTCAGGGTCGTTTTGATTTGCATTTCCCTGATGGCTAATGAGGATGAGCATTTCTTTAAGTGTTTTTCTGCCATTCGATATTCCTCTGTCGAGAATTCTGTTTAGCTCTGTTCCCCATTTTTTAATTGGATTACTTGGTTTGCTGCTTTTCAGCTTCTTTAGTTCTTTGTATATACTGGATATTAGTCCTCTGTCAGATAAAGGGTTAGTGAAAATTCTTTCCCAATCTGTAGGCAGTCGTTTTGTTTTGATGACGGTATCCTTTGCTTTACAGAAACTTTTCAGTTTCATGAGGTCACATTTATTGATTGTTGCTCTTAGAGCCTGTGCTGTTGGTGTTCTGTTCAGGAAGTTGTCTCCTATGCCAATGAGTTCTAGGCTGTTCCCCACTTTTTTTTCCAATTGATTTAGGGTATCTGGTTTTATGTTGAGGTCCTTGATCCACTTTGACTTTAGTTTTGTGCAGGGTGATAAATATGGATCTATTTTCATTTTTCTGCATGTAGACATCCAGTTGGTCCAGCACCATTTGTTGAAGATGCTGTCTTTTTTCCATTGAATGGAATTGGCTTCTTTGTCGAATATCGAGTATTCATAGGTGTGTGGATTTATTTCTGGGTCTTCTATGCAGTTCCATTGATCCTCCTTTCTGTTTCTATGCCAATACCATGCAGTTTTTATTACTGTTGCCCTGTAGTACAGCTTGAGATCAGGAATGGAGATACCTCCAGATGATCTGTTGTTGTACAGGATCGTTTTGGAGATTCTGGGTTTTTTGTTTCTCCATATGAAGCTGAGAATCTTCTTTTCAAGGTCTGTAAAGAATTGAGTTGGTCTTTTGATGGGAATTGCATTGAATCTGTAGATTGCTTTTGGCAGTATGGCCATTTTCACAATGTTAATCCTACCAATCCATGAGCACGGGAGATCTTTCCATCTTCTGATATCTTCTTCGATTTCTTTCTTCAGAGACTTGAAGTTTTTCTCAAACAGGTCTTTCACTTGCTTGGTTAGAGTCACACCAAGGTACTTTATGTTATTAGTGGCTATTGTGAAGGGTGTTGTTTCCCTAATTTCTTTCTCAGCCTTTTTGTCTTTTGTATATAGGAGGGCTTCTGATTTTTTTGAGTTGATTTTGTATCCTGCCACTTTGCTGAAGGTGTTTATCAGCTGAAGGAGTTCTCTGGTTGAATTTTTGGGGTCGCTCATGTATACTATCATATCATCTGTAAATAGTGACACTTTGACCTCTTCCTTTCCAATTTGTATCCCCTTGATCTCCTTTAGTTGTCTTATTGCTCTGGCTAGGACTTCAAGTACTATGTTGAAGAGATATGGGGACAATGGATAGCCTTGTCTTGTCCCTGATTTCAGTGGGATTGATTTAAGTTTCTCTCCATTGAGTTTGATGTTAGATATAGGCTTGCTATATATTGCCTTTACTATGTTTAGGTATGTGCCTTGTATCCCTGATCTCTCCAAGACTTTAAACATGAATGGGTGTTGGACTTTGTCAAATGCTTTTTCGGCATCTAAGGAGATGATCATGTGGTTTTTCTCCTTCAGTTTGTTTATGTAGTGGATTACATTGATGGATTGCCGTATGTTGAACCACCCTTGCATGCCTGGGATGAAGCCTACTTGGTCATGGTGGATGATATCTTTGATGTGTTCTTGGATTCAGTTTGCAAGTATTTTATTGAGTATTTTTGCGTCAATGTTCATAAGAGAGATAGGCCTAAAGTTCTCTTTTTTTGTTGGGTCTTTGTGTGGTTTAGGTATTAAGGTGACTGTGGCTTCATAGAATGAGTTTGGTAATGTTCCTTCTGTTTCTATTTTGTGGAATAGCTTGAGGAGAATTGGAGTTAGCACTTCTTTGAAGGTCTTGTAGAATTCTGCGCTGAAGCCATCTGGTCCAGGGCTTTTTTTGGAGGGGAGACTGTTAATGACTGCTTCGATTTCCTTGGGAGATATAGGGCTATTCAGTCTTTCTACCTGATCTTGACTTAGTTTTGGTAGATGGAATCTTTCAAGAAAATTATCCATTTCATTTAGATTCTCAAATTTTGTGGCATATAGGCTTTTGTAGTATGACCTAATAATTGTTTGGATTTCCTCAATGTCTGTGGTTATGTCCCCATTTTCATTTCTGATTTTGCTGATCTGGATAGTTTCTCTCTGCTTTTTAGTTAGTTTGGCTAAGGGTTTGTCTATCTTGTTGATTTTCTCAAAGAACCAGCTTTTTGTTTCATTGATTCTTTGGATAGTTTTATTTGTTTCTAGTTGATTGATTTCAGCCCTTAGTTTGATTATTTCCAGCCGTCTGCTCCTCTTGGGTGTATCTGCTTCTTTTTTTTCTAGGGTTTTCAGTTGGGCCATTAAGTTGTTTATATGTGATGTTACAAATTTCTTCTTGTAGGCACTTAGTGCTATAAATTTTCCTCTGAGCACTGCTTTCAATGTGTCCCATAAATTTGGGTATGTTGTGCCTTCCTTTTCATTGAATTCTAGGAAGTCTTTAATTTCTTTCTTTATTTCTTCCTTAACCCAGCTGTCATTGAGTAGTAAGTTGTTCAGTTTCCATGTGCGTGTCGGCTTTTTGTTGTTTCTGTTGTTGTTGAGGTCGAGCTTTAGTCCATGGTGGTCAGATAGTATACAAGGGATTATTTCAATCCTTTTGTATCTGTTGAGGCTTGCTTTGTGGCCCACTATATGGTCTATTTTGGAAAAGGTTCCATGCGGTGCTGAAAAGAAGGTGTACTCTTTTGAGTTTGGGTTAAATGATCTGTAGACGTCTATTAGGTCCATTTGATTTAGGGATTCTGTGAGTGCTTTTATTTCCCTATTTGGTGTCTGTCAAGTTGATCTGTCCCTTGGTGAGAGTGGAGTGTTGAAGTCTCCCACTATTAAGGTATTAGGATCAATGTATGATTTAAGCTTTAATAATGTTTCATTTACGAATGTCGGTGCTCTTGTATTTGGGGCATAGATATTCAAGATTGTGATGTCCTCTTGGTGGATTTTTCCTTTGATGAGAATATAGTGGCCCTCCTTATCTTTTTTGATTAACTTGGGTTGAAAGTCTATTTTATTAGATATTAGGATGGCTACTCCAGCTTGTTTTCTGGAACCATTTGCTTGAAAAACAGTTTTCCAGCCCTTTACTCTGAGGTAGTATTTGTCTTTGTTGCATAGGTGTGTTTCTTGGATGCAACAGAATGTTGGATCCTGTTTCCTTAACCATTCTGTTAGCCTGTGTCTTTTTATTGGTGAGTTGAGTCCATTGATATTGATAGATAATAGTGACCAATGCATGTTAGTTCCTTTTGTAAAGGAGTCAATGATCTAACCCTGTTTCATTGCTTGTTTTCTTTTCATTTTTGTTGGGACATTATCTGTATGCCCTGTTTTCTTGGGTGAATTTGTTTTCATTGGATTGGAGTTTTCCTTCTAGTATCTTCTGTAGGGATGGTTTGCTGTGTAGATATTGTGTAAATTTAGTTTTGTCATGGAATATTTTGTTTTCTCCATCTATGTTGATTGAAAGCTTTGCAGGGTATAGTAGTCTGGGTTGACATTTGTGATCTCTTAGAGTCTCCATGATACTTGCCCAGGCCCTTCTGGCTTTCATAGTTTCTGATGAGAAGTCCGGTGTGATTCTGATAGGTCTACCTTCATATGTTACTTGGCCTTTTTCCCTTGCTGCTTTTAATATCTTTTCTTTGTTCTGTAGATTTAGTGTTTTGACTATGATGTGACGTGATGTGTTTCTTTTCTGGTCTAGTCTATTTGGAGTTCTGTAGGCCTCTTGTATATTTATGGACATCTCTTTCTTTAAGTTGGGAAAATTTTCTTCTATGATTTTCTTGAAAATATTTTCTGGACCTTGGAGTCTGGAGTCTTCTTTTTCGTGAATTCCTATTATTCTTAGATTTTGTCTTTTCATAGCATCCTTGATTTCTTGGATATTTTGTGATTGGAACTTTTCTGATTTTACTTTTTCTTTGAGAGAAGTATCCATTTCTGCAAGTGTGTCTTCAGCTCCAGAGATTCTCTCTTCCATCTCTTGTATTCTGTTGGTGATGCTTACTTTTGTGGTTCCTGATCTTTTCTCCAAGTGCTCCAGCTCAAGGGTTTTCTCATTTTGTGTTTTCTTTATGGATTCTAATTCTGTTTTCATGCCTTGCACCATTTCTTTCATGTGTTTGAATTTGGATTCCTGTCTCTCTACAATGGCCTCTATTTCTCTTTTCATTTCCTTCTTATATGCCACTAATTTTTCCTCTACTTGTGTATCTATTTGTTTGGCTATGTTTGCCTGTGTTTCTTTAAGGATATTGTCTATTTCTTCTTTCTTTGCCTCCAATTGACTGGCCATCTCTTTGAAAGACTTGTTCATTTCCTCCTTATGAGCCTCAAATAATTGGGCAAGCATGGCTTTAAAATCATTTTCCTGTGCTTCTGCTGAATTGGTGTATCCATCGATTTTGGGGTTTGCTGGTGAAGTCATGATGTCCTGATTTATGTTGGAAGTGTTCTTTCGCCTACCTCTGGCCATTGGCTTATCTGAAACCTTCCCTGTTTGTTTTTGGATTCTGCAGATCAGACTGGTGCTGTCTCTCTCTGGTGTCTGGAGAGTTCTTCAGGAAGCTGAGCACTCTCAGCGTGTGCTGAGGACTAGCTGTACCTGTGGGAGGAAAGTACGCAGGCGCAAATGGGGCAAATGCAAGCGTGTGTGCACGCGCGCGTGTGTGTGTCTGTGTGTGTAAGTGTGCATGGATGAGTTTCTCGAGGGACAGAGTGATGGCTAATGTTGAACCCTTGAGTGTGAGGGAGGGGCTCTGCACTGTATATGTCGCAGGCGCTAATGATGATCGCAGCGCAATTTCTGGCATTAACTGTCTTAGCTCCTCAATCAGGCCCACAGGGCAGGAACTTCAATGTCCCTAGTGCCCCTCTGTTTCCCAAAGTGGGTATGTGGGGGGAGGGGGGTTCGATGTCTGGCTTCTGATTTAGAAGGACCCAGGATCTGGGGAACTGCAGATTCTCAAGGGTGCACTCACTTACAGGCAGGTCTCTTGGCCGAGATCGTGGTATCCGGGGCTCTCTGCTCTCTGGTTTGGCCCTGCTTCTTTGATGTGTTCCGCCAGTTCTGTGCTGCTGTCACTGCCAGTTTCTGAGGTCTTGCTGCAGCTGGAGATTTCAGGGTGGTCACTTCAGCAGGGATGGGGTAACCAGGCTCTCTGTTCTCTGGTTTGGCCCTGGTTAGTCTTAAACTGGAGGGCTGTGGTGCCCCGCCAGTTCAGTGCTGCTCCGCTGCCACGTCCCGCTGTAACTGGAGACTGGCTTGCTAGTCCCAATGCTTTCTGGGAAGTCCTGGGATCTCTTCGTTGTGCTCTCCAAGCTTGGGAGGCCCAGCGCCTGGTGTGTCCAGGTTGTATGACGTTTCTGCCTGGTTTCGGTGAGTATATAGCGTATTCTCTGTCACTGTGGGATTGGGCGGGCCATACCGTCAGTGATGGCGATCCTGCGGAGCTAGTATGGTGTCTAGCAGATCGCGCCCTGGGAGGATGGTGCAGCCGCTGCGCGAATCTAGGACTCCGGGGCACGTACTGCTGGCTTTTGTCTGCCGCTAAAGTGCTTGGGGCTCCGTCTCAGTGGCTGTATACCCCAGGCAGTTAGGTCTGCGCTGAGAAAGATGAGTCCGCTGTGCTGCTGTGCCGCTGTGCCGAGGAGGAAGGAGGTCTGGGGGAAGGGAGTGCTGCAAGAACAAAGGATCGTTTCTCTCCTTCCCAAGCAAGTCTCCGGGTGACTGGAGGCCAAAGTTTTCACCTCCTGCGATGTTCCCTGGTGTTCAGAAAGCCTCGCTGTGGTTTTCCTGGGTTGGGGGTCCTTCCATTCTCCAACTCAGAAGATCAGGTATCCCACCGCTCAGAAACTGTGTGTGCTAGTCGCCATCTTGGCTCCGCCCCTTGTTCCAAATGGATTATCTTAAACTCAGTTTAAATTCTTGCAAAAATGCAAATGTGATCAAACTTCCCACTGGTATAGGCCAAATTACTCCTTTCAGTAAACCTGATTACATTGTAACAAACCAAAGCTTTGTATTTTACTCTGCAAACACAGCAAACTTCCTTTTCTATAAACAATCAGTAGAATTATTTTCCTGGCTAAGAAGTTACTCCATCTCTGTAAATTGTTGTCGTCACTCAGTAGTCCAGTCTGGACTGGTGAGCTTCCCGAGGACCTTCTGTCTCATCAGTCCTGCTTACCCAGAGCTGTGCTAACACCAGGCAGGCAGTGCTGCCCACATTCGCTAGAGAGGAGACTGTCATTAATTCTCTGAAGTACAATGGAGTATATGTTCTCTTAATGTCCACTCACACGGCAAAATGATGTGAAGAATAACAATCAGACCTCAAGATTGCTCATTTGATGTTTCATCCACATTCTCTCCTCAGAATGCAGTCAGCTTCCGATCAATACTATGCAGAAAATACAATCACAGGACAAAGGAAACTCACCTTGCCTCCAACCACAGCGCAGGGGAAAAACAAGATAGCATGATTTAGATGTGATCAAGAAACCGTTCTTAGCTAAAAATGCATTGCTTTTAGAGGCCAGCTCGGTTTGTCTGTTGTCCCTCTGACCCTGGCAACTGCCAAGAACAGGACATTCAGAAATGGAATGGAATGGTGAAGAAACACTAACTTCAGTGTTCTCCTGCCACGAACTCAAAGGGGGTGCTGGTATTAACCTCGGAGTTTTTAGGCTTTGACTTGAAGGAATTCAAGGCACTGTCCTTCCAACATGGCTTCTGGGCCTTTGAGAAAACAGCAAAAGCAGAAAGGTCATTCTCAGCTTCCCTTCACCCCTTCTCTCCTGATGCCAGTCATAAAACCTAGAAGAAATTCTCTGACCTTCTCCCCTAAGGCATGCTGTAAAACCCAGCTGACCTTCTCCTGAAGCTAGCCATAAACCTTTCATTCCATGATCCCTCCCTGGACCCAGAGGAAGACCCTGGCCTTCTCCCTGAAGAAGGGTCATGGAGAGGAATCCCAGTGGGCAGGTCTTTTTAAGGACCCTAGTTTATTGCTGCTGGGTCATACTCCTTGCTCTCACCTGTTCTGCATGTCCATGCATTTTCTTAATCTGAAGAAGAAATGGGATCAGGTTTACCACTTCTTCAGGTTTTCGTTTCTGAGTATCCCATACCAAATAATTCTGTATGCATTACTAATATGCCCTTTGCCACAGATGCCCATAGAAGACATGAATATTGAGATAGGTATGAGACAATTTTTTCTCTCCAGAAAAACTCATTTGTCAAAATGAACTCAGAGTGTGTTAGACTTGAGTCTTCCTCTTACCCTACCCTTTCTTTCATTTTAGACTTAAAACATGGATAAATTGGTTTTAATGTTTTGTGAAAAGTGTGTATGTGTAAATTCTCTTCCTTCCCAATAAAGCTTTACAAATCCCTTCAAAGTTAGTTCTTCAATAACTTCCTGGAGGATTAGGCTTATGTTTTTATTCTTACTTTTACTTAAGGGAACTAATGTTCAAGTGCTCACGTTACCATTTTGAAAAGATGTATAAATTTTTCGATTGTAACAGAGCTACCTCAATATTCCTCCAAACCGCAGCGGTTTCCAATGAAGCCTCTTCTATAAAAATGTGATCAGCTAGGTATTCCCCAAACCCCATTTCCCACACATATACCCCTGTCCAACAAGAACTCTAAGGTGTAGAAGCTACGTGTATTATCTCCTCAGACTGTCAAAGTAACTGCAACCATGGACAGTTAGGAATGGTGAAAAGTACTGCACAGACTGGGAAACTGTAGAACCTGGGTCCTGGCCACTGTGAGCAGTAACTTGATATATAATGTGCTCAGCGACTCACCAACACTCAGCCTCGTGTTCCTTGTGTTTGACTGAAGTTAACCATCCAGATACATAGGCCATTTGAGTTTTCATGACTCCCTACCAATTGGCATTTAATCAGTAAAAGACAAAAAAGGAGCCTTACACTACCACCTTTAAAAAGAGGCTCAGTTCAAGTGTGGTCTAATGCCATCTGGATTCATGTACCAACAGAGCTTTTTTCTTTTTTCTTTTTTTTTTCTTTCTCTCTTTTTTTTTTTTGTGAGAACACAAATTTCAGATCATTAACCTGTTCTTGTTTGTTGTTTGACATTTCAAATGTGCTGCTCTTCTGCAAATAACTCTTTTCAAAGTGCACAGGAGAATGGATTCGTTAGGATGTTCTAGCGCAGCAGCACTTTAGCTAACAGACAATCATAAATCCGGACTGACGGAGAGTGCTGACTACGGCACATTTTGTGGTGAGAATGGGATGGACTTCGCAGCTTCCCATTAAATTAATGAGAAGCCTTTGCCTCTTTGACCAGCAGGAGTGAGCAACATAATGGAGGCATCTGAACACAGTCCCGCCACCTTAGGAAGGAATGCAAGAAAAAAAAGAGCAACCAATTCCGTTAAGTGCTTGGCTTTCCACACTCTTGTCCTCCATGATTCTCTCATCTCAGCTTTTCAGAGCTGTTGCAACTAACACAGCCTTCTAAAGCATTTTAGGATGTTTCCACCATTGTTCCCTGAATAAACAAGAAATTAAAAACCAGGAGTCACTCCAGGTCTCTAAAACTGCCTACTGAAAGCATTCTCTTAGTCTGTGCTCCAAGAGAGACTTTTCACTTTTGGTTTGCTTGCTCTGTGACTCACTTGCCTATTTGTCTGCTCTGTATGGGGAGATACAGCAATTACTTAAAGGTTAGAATTTTAAATAAAACTTGGAATCTCACTTAACTCACAGTGTGAATGAATGCCAAACACCTGTTGGACTAAGAGTTAGGCCAGCTGTACTAGGAGCAATCTGCATAGCCTGGAACACACCATTTAGTGTTCCAAGGTCTCAGCTTTCCACGTGTAAAATGTTACTATAATGTAATAATGTATTCGGCTCTCGTTTATGATAACGCAAACACAAAGACTGAGAGGCAACTGAAAGCAGGTATGCGGGCCAGAGTTTATGCTTTCTTGGACACATATTTTTCTGTATGGGACTAGAGCCTTATCTGCTCTATACTCACGTGGAAAAACAAGCCACTTCTAACTCAGAGCTTGAGACTATAATGAACATCCTTTACCATACTTGCCACATCACTTGTTTGCCCAACACTGGTTATCCAATCTTGACGTAATTTATGTGATGTTTGATCTCCTTTAACTCAAATTATTCTTGTAATTCTTTATTTTAAATATCTTTAGATATCACCTTAGAAGCCATCATTTCTTATAATATTTTTAAAATTATGAGTTATATGCTCACATTTGCTTCAGCTTAGTAATGTGCTATTTTCTAACCTTCAGTATGCCTTGTATTTTCTCTCAATATTTACTAACACAGAAGATGGAAACTTAAAGAAAGCTGTTAAAGACTGAAGAAAATACTCAAGTTTGGATAAAAATGTTTGCTTATTTGTTATTATTATTATTATTGCTGAGTATTTGAGGCATGGACTTATATAGTCTAGGCTGGCCTTGAACTCCTGATCTTCCTTCCTTCATCTTCCGAGTGTTGGGACTTCAGGTGTGAACCACCATATGTGGTTGCATAAAAATTTTAAATTGTCATAACCTGTAACATTAACACATGAAGGAACATAGAGGTTAGCTAGATCAATATGTTTTAGACATTTCTAAGGAAGTTCACATCCAAGGACATTATAAAATCAAACTTTCATAGCCAGCGGTTCTTTGCTAGCTTCTTTAAAATCCTACAAACATGAACAAAGAAAAAAAGCAACATGAAACAGCACTTACTATATGAGGAGAACTTAAATGTATTTGTTTAGTTCCTACTAATGTGGAAGTTGCATTGTATAAAAATGTTGTAGAGAGGCTAAAGAGATGGCACAGTCATAGAAGAGCTTTCTACACAAACACAGGGCCTCAAGTATGGATCTTTAGCACCCACATAAAAACTGGGTCCAGTGCACGCAATTGTAATGCCATTGCTGGGTAGACCAAAACAGGAAGATCTCCGCTGCAGCTGCTCAGCCAGTCTAGACAAGTTTCAGAGCCACAGGCTCACAGACCCTGCCTCAAAACACTGAAGATTAAGGACAATACTAGATGCTGATTTCTGGCCTCAACATTCACAGACACTTGAAAATGCGACGCTGCACACACATACACACACGCACACGCACACGCACACACACAAACATGCACATAATTTTAAGGCACTGAGGCTAACTTCTGGGAGAGCTTTGACTCTTCCTTCCACCCATCCTGTGATGATGTCTGTTCTAGCTGCCAGGCAGATCTTCATGGCTTTGAGGTAGGGTTCTTGTGCAAGCTACATCATTAGTTCTTTTGCAAACATCACCTACTCTTTGTGTTTCCTTTTCTCTCTCCTTCTTTAAGGTAATAGTGTAACCCCTTTATTTAAACTCTTTCACATTTGCCAAGATTCTCAATATAATCATAAATCTATTTAATTATTAAAGTTAGTATTGATAAAGGATTACTTATTGTATATAATTTACAAATATCTTATTTACTATGTTGTATGGTTATGTCCTATTGTTATTTATTTACAAATTTGAAAATAAAGCTTAAGGACATATGTACTAACTTATGTACTAACTTAAGGACATGTACTAACATGCTTTGTTAGTACAGTCTGAAGGAAAACAGCCAATCCCATAGAAACATCTAAGCCACAGGAAGAAATATAAAATTTCTTCTAAGTCAAGCAGTGGAATTTATCAATGTAATTATTCACTTCATAGTCTTGGAGGCTTATCTTTATTTTTAAAAGTCTCTTTAACTTTCTTCAAGAAACTGTTTCACACTTACAGAAAACAAACAAACAAAAAAACAATAAAAAAAAAACACTTCAGATTTCATGGAATAGCACCTCCATCTAGTGGCCTCCAGTGGTAGCACATAAAAACAGCTTTGTGACTGAAAATGACTGACAATTCAAATCTCAAGATGCAACATTGAATTTGAAGGAAAAAGTTTGATTTTATTAGTGACTAAAGACAGGGGCCATTTCAGAAGTACATAAATAGGTTGAACCCATCCCTCTGTGTGTGTGTGTGAGTGTGTCTCTGTGTGTGATAAAAATGAATGTTAGTATTGGAGGCTATAAAATATTTAAACATAAAAAGAAATTGAACACTACAATTATAAATTTTTTGGTAATTTTTATGAGTTGTTTTGTTCATTGCTGGTTATGTTGGTCTATATGTTTTTAAAACACTTTGTATTTACCCTTTAGAATGCAGCATAGAGCTTGTTGTATGTTGGGTACACTGAGCAAAACTAACTGAGGCTAGTGGATCTCTGAGTATGAATGTTCATCCCTAACATAAGGCATCTTGAAATATTATTGCATGTAGATGAATGTACACATCTTATTTTATTTTATTTTATTTTATTTTTGTTGTTCATATTTCTATGTCCATTGAAACTTTTTTATCTTTCTTTGTTGATGTATTTAAACTCTACGGCTGCAGGAGATAACTGTCTCTGTTTGAGAGCAAAATATCAGAGCTTTTGGAATCAAATATACCTCAAATAATTATGTGAGAGTAGAAGTAAAGTCCCCAATAAGAGAAAACTCCTTCTGGTCAAGAAAATAACATTTCTGATCTTGATGGAGACCCAAGGTTAACAATCTAATCATAAAGATATTTTATTGTTAGAGTTAGTATTAATTAAGAATTACCTCAAGATCCAGCTTTACCATTCCTGAGCATGAACCCAAAAGATGTCCCACCATTCAAGAAGGACATTTGCTCCACTATGTTCATAGCAGCTTTATTCATAATAGCCAGAATCTAGAAACAACCCAGATGTCCCTCAACTGAAGAATGGATACAAAAATTGTGGTATATTTATTCAATGGAATACTACTGAGCTTATTAAAAACAAGAAAATCATGAAATTTTCAGGCAAATGGATGGAACTAAAAAATATCATGCTGAGTGAGGTAACCCAGAAGCAGAAAGACACACATGGTATACACTCACTTATAAGTGGATATTAGCCATATAAAATAGGATAAACATACTAAAATCGATACTCTTAAAAAGCTAAACAACAAGGAGGACCCTAGAGAAGAGGCTGAATCCTCATTCAGAAGGGCAAACAGGATAGAAATCAGAAGTAGGAAAAGAGAGGAAACAGGATAGGACCCTATCACAGATGGCCTCTGAAAGACTCTACCTATCAGGATATTGAAGCAGATGCTGAGACTCATAGCTAAACTTTAGGCAGAATGCAGGAAATTTTATGGAAGAAGGAGGAGCTAGAAAGACCTGGAAGGGACAGGAGATGGACAAGGAGAACAACAGAGCCAAAAAACCTGGTCTGAAGTGTTCCTGCAGAGATTGATGAATCAACCAAGGACCATGCATGGAGAGGACCTAGACCCCTGCTCAGATATAGCACATGGGCAGCTGAGTCTCCAAGTGGGTTCCCTAGTAAGGGGATCAGGGGCTGTCTGATGTGGACTCAGGGGCTGGCTCTTTGATCACCTCCCCCTGGCTAGGTGGCCTTACTAGGCCACAGAGAAATAGAATCCAGGCAGTCCTGATGAGACCTGATAGGCCATGGTCAGATAGGTGGGGAAGAGGACCTCCCCTATCAGTAGAGTAAGTGAGGGACATAGGGAAGGAAGAGGGAGTGCAGGTGGGACCAAGAGAAGATGAGGAGGGAGACTACATCAGGGATACAAAGTAAATAAATTGTAATCAATAATAATAATGAAGAAAAAATTAAAAACAATTATTTATCCTATATTATCTACAAATATTATTTACAAACATTCTCTTATTTACAACATTGTAAGGCTATGCCAGTTTCAAGTGGGTCAGATTAGTCACTTAGGAAAGAAGGAGCCATAGTAAGGAAGGCTCTCAGGCTGAAGAAATAAGTGGAATAACTATTCCTTTAGTAAGATACTATAGTTTTCTTTTCCAGAATTTTTATCCTCAGTTGCTTTAGCACCTAGGCAATTGCTACAGATTGCCGTGGGATTTCCATGTGGCTCCTGGGTCTGGTTCCTGACTCAAAAAGGTAGAATTTTTCCTTCTTTTTTTTTTTCTGTTTGTTTGATTAGATGCTGTCCAGATCCGAAATAACTATATGCTTTCTTCCTCTTTCTCCAAAGCAACCCTTCCCTGGCATATGGCCAACCTCCATGACAGTAATTCAAAGGCCAATTTCCCCCCTTTCTTCTGTCCTCCATTGTCCTCCTCTGAGCATCCACTGAGATTTATTTGGGATGATTTTTTTTATTTTTAAGCTCTAATAAATGTATCCTCAAGCTTCTGAATCCATCCTTACTTTATTTTATTAATGAGACTAAGAATCCAATTCAGGGCCCTTACTTCTCTGATATTATCTGGCAATCATAAAGGGTCCCCAAATGTTCTAATAACATGAATTGGAGGAAACTTCAGCCTCTAATTTAACAAATACAGGTTGAATTTTGTTGCATACACAGCAAATCAGACACAATCTTACTATCAAATATATCACTGTTCATTAAGAAAACAGAAACATGGGCAAATGTAATGCAGTGCATGATTGAAAGGTTCAAGGCCAAAATATGGTGCTGTGGCACTTGAGCAAATGACAGGAAAAAGAAAGTCACTCTCAACTTCCTTCCATTCTTTTCCCATAAAGGAGATGATAGCACACACATGTAAGAAATATCCAGATGCAAGGAACTCCCCTAACTATGAAGATATAGACTTAGATGGTGTCCTAGGGTTTCTATTACCAAGTTGAAACAGCCTGACCAAAGCAACTTGTGTGGGGAGAAGGATTTATTTAGCTCACATTTCGACACCATAACATATCTTTGAGTGAAGTCAGAACAGGAACTGAAGCAAGACAGGAATTCAATCCTAGGTTTGAACAGTTATGCCAGAGCAAAGACACAGACATCACTGTGGAAAGAACCAGAAGTGACTCTAGATTTTATGTTATTGGCTGCTGTTGTGACAGACCTGATGATGCTGGTCTTTTGGGAAGAATGTGTAAGAAAGGCACTGTGAAACTGGACTAGAAAATCAGTGAAAGCTGTAACTTAATAAACTGCCACAGCAGGCACCTAGAAGACAATGCTTAGAGTAATGTGTGTGGAGGCCTAGCTCAAAATTTTTCAGAGGGGAACAATATTAGCAACAGGGCTAGAGACCGTTCTTGCTATATTTGGGTAAAGAGCATAGATACCGTCTGCCCTTGCCCTAAGAACTTGGCTGAGGCTAAAGTTTTAGATAGTGGACTAATTTCTTTGGGCTAAATTTTCTCCCCCTGTAGGAGAAAAGGATGAAATTTGAAGTTGCAGCCAAGGCTTGTGCTGGAAAGATAAAGGGATTAGGAGTGGCCTGATCGGCATTAGAATAAGATGATCAGTATCACTCAGGGCAGACCTTTCTATCTTCCAGCTTGTGAGAGGAAAGTACCTAAGGACTTTCCTACACCTGAAAAGTATCACCCAGCAAAAGCTGCCACAAACGTGGTGACAGGCGACCAGGGTCCATCCCAAACCAGCAGCTGGACTCGGGAGTGTCCTCTGTGTGGTGCCAGCTGTACAGTCATGAAGGATACAAGAATAAAAGGGTCATGGATTCTTCTTACTTTGTTTATGAGAGGCAACATGCAGCAGAACAGGCCCTGCTCGGATGCCCCAGAAGCCTTTTGGGAAGCTGTGGAAGTGAAGTTTGGCTTGTATTAGAGACCCCAAGATGTTAGAGCGGTGGACTATCTGCCAGGCAGCTCCCCACAGGGAGTGCAGCCAGTTCCAGAGGGATTCATATTGCAGGCAGCCACTCTGCTGATTCTAAGTCTTTGGACTTTAGACATGGATCTAGAGAGTTTGCTGTTTGCTCCGCTGGGTTTCAGTCTTGCTTTGGATCAGTATTTTCCCATTGGCCCTATCCTGTCCTTTGGGGATGGTCATATGTTTTGTGTGCCATTATTTGCTGAGAGTATGTAATTTGCTTTTTGGTTTTACAAAGGAGGTTAAATTAAAAGATCCCCTTGAGACTCCAAAGAGACTTTGGATTTGGACTTTTAAAAAGTGTTGAGACTGGGAGATGATGGAGACTTTTGTAGCTGGGCTAAATGCTTTTTGAGATTGTACTGGTTTGAATAAAAATGTTTCCCATAGGCTCAGATGTTTGAATACTTGGCACTTGGTTGGTGACGCTGTCTTTGTAGGCTTAGAAGGGGGCCATTCTAGTTGATGTATGTCACTGCAAGTGAGATGTAAGGTTGAAAAGTTTAATACCCTTTCCAGGGCACTCCCAGTGTTTCCTGCTCACAATTTAGTTCTTCCTCTAGCTACCATGTTTTTTGCCTCCTGTCCTGCTGTCCTGCTTTATAGATTCTAATCCTCTGTAACCCCAAACAAACCTTTTTATAAGTTGCTTTGGTCATAGTATTTTATCACAGCAACAGAAAAGTAGCTGGTATACGATAGAATAAGAATTTGTTATAGTCAGTCAGCAGATCATGTGTTGAAAGCTAAGGGAGATATCGGTCATTCAGTTGCATCTTTAATCAGTCCTTGGGTGGGCAACAGTATTCTGCTCTGAAATAATACTTGCTCATATCATAGGTAATTCTTGGAATTAACAAATTTACAGTAAAATTTATTATAGCCACAGGCCATAGTAGAGGACAATGCAGCCACTTTTGATGTGAACTGACAGACTAAGATCAGAAAGGAGAGGAGAACCTCCCCTATTAGTGGACTTGGGGAGTGGCACGCAAGCAGAGGGAGGAGGGAGGGTGGGATTGGGAGGGGAGGAGGGAGGGGCTTATGGGGGGATGCAGAATGAATAAAGTGTAATTGATGAAAAATTTAAAAAAAAATAGCAGTTTGTTTGTTTAAATCAGACTTTAACATTTAACTCAAAAACCTCTTCCACATTGTTTTCAGATTAAAACCTGAAAGGGAGGGAGAAGTTGGCAAAGCAATCTTAGCTGGAAAAATTCCTATTATTCATTTTTTATGTTGATTTACATATAATACATACTAAATTTTATATGCTATGTTTTTACAATGAACTCTTTTTGACCATTTAAACCTCTAACATCAAGGAACCTGATCTTTAAGTCTGTTAACATTTTCACTTTTGGTTAAAAATAATGTGGCACTTATGGTCATATAGAATTGCATCAACTTAAAACTGGAGTGTCTATGTGTGTGTGTGTGTGTGCTTGTATTTCAGTGCTAATCCATTAAAATGTGTGCTTAAAAACAAACTTTCGGGATGGGGAAACAGCTCTGTGGTTATAGCACTTGCCAAGTGTGAGGAGCAAATTCCAACCTCTGTCACCTATGTAAATGTTGGTTGAGTGGCCTCTGGTGATCCAGCATGGAGAAGGAATTTCTGAGCAAGGTACTAGCCAGACTATTTACATTGGTCATCAGTGGATTCAACTGACAGACCTTGACACAATTAGAAAGATGGAGAGTGTTTGAGAAAGACTCATGACATGAACACACATGTACATGCATGAGCACGTACTTGTGTTCCCACACATGCAAACATGCATTCATATGTCAGCATATGAGAGAGAGAGAGAGAGAAGGAACTGGGGATCAGGGATAGCCTTCAACTGCATGTCTTAGTGTCCTACTTCCCCCAAGAGGCCTTCACCTCCTATAGTTCCTAGAACCTCTAAAATCTATCCCACCAACTTGGGACCAAGTAGTCAATATACAAGCCTGCAGGGACATGTCATATGCAAACCATACCCCTCCATACATGCAAAATCCTGAAGGTTACTTTACTGTCATTGTGTTTCATTGTAGCTAGAGAACTGTCAATTAACCTCAAACTGGAGAATCTGCAGGTGCTCAGCTCCTAAGACATAGCAAGTCCCCATGACACCATTTCCTATATTTCCCATTGGCATTTCCTTTAGGTGATTTACCCATAGTGTTTTCATACTGTAGTGTATGTCCTCATCATTCCATACTGAAATGGTTACAAAACTATTACTGACCCATGGTAGAGCAGGAAGCTGAGGCTCTCCAGTCAGATAAAACTCACTCGGGGTTGGGCAGTGTGGCAACAGGACTCTGAGGCCAATGTTCTTCCCCTTTACTGTGGCACACTGAAAGGCAGAGGAAGTCTTCCTTCCAGGAAGCCAGCCCAGTTACGGAGAGAGGTCACCGTTCAGATCTTCATTAGAAGCCACATGTGTCCAGCTCTGCCCTCCTACTTTCAAAGAGCTAATGTTTACTAAAACAGTTCTAACTAAACTGTCCTCTCCTGAGCCTTACCCTTTAGCCTCTTTCACTACTCCACTGCTTCAGAATACAAAAGTAAGAAAAGGCAAAGGAAGAGAATTCAACAGGAAAAGAATCACAAGTAGATCCTCAGGTTCACCCACTGGGAGGATAATAGAGAACAAGCCTCTTCTATCTGGATTTTCTCCCACAGTCTGACTTGGGATTGGCAAAGTGTGCCCAGACATGGAGTACTTATGATACCAAAGGCACTAACCAATACATATCTAAAGTATAGTCTCCAATTTTTTGTTTATTTTCCATATTTACGTTCTAGTACCACTATAATACTAATAAAGAGAATCTCCCGGGTATTGCCCAGTGTCCTTGCAGCTGAATCTGTGGGCCAGCTGGTGCTTGTTCTGGCTCATCTTGGCTGAATTCCTTTATCCATTTGCAGCTGGCTGAGAAGCCTGGAGCTGGCTGATCTAGGCTACAACAACTCTGATCTATGTGTGTTCTCATCATCTCTCCAAGAAGCTTCTTGTTTTCTCACCACACTGATGAAACCACACGTTTTGGCTGAAGTATGTGTTACTATAATTCTATTTGTAAGATCTATTGGAATGTGATCTATTGAATGTGATCTATTAAAATGTGATCTTAATATCAAACTTGGAGGGGTAAGCCAGCCCATGTGCCAATTAAAAGAGTCTCTGTGACTCACATTGCATCAATATAACATTAAAAGCCTACATGGAACTCAGAGAGTAAAGGAATTTTTTTTTATTTTTTTTATTTTATTTTATTTTTATCAGTTACATTTTATTAACTCTGTATCCCAGCCGTGTCCCGATCCCTCATTCCCTCCCAGTCCCTCCCTCCTTCCCTCCCTCCCTCCCTCATCTCCACCGTGCCCCTTTCCAAGTCCACTGATAGGGGGGAACCTCCTCCCCATTCATCTGATCCTGTTTTATCAGGTATCTTCAGGACTGGCTGCAAAGCCCTCCTCTGTGGCCTAACAGGACTGCTCCTCCCTTCGGGGGAGAGTAAAGGAAATTTACTAGCATGCTGTGCCACATCCACATGACATAATAAATGTGAAACAGTTTACTGTGTCTCTAGCACTAAAATACGTAACACATATGTATTTTTTGGAGCTCAAAAAAAAATTCTAAATGACATGTGAATTGCCAGAGAGAAGACTATCATGCTTATACATATAAACATTTCTATTTAGTGCTAGGGACAATGTTAACGAGATATCAAAGCCATTAATTGTCACAGTAATTTCCAAAGCTCAGACTACTAAACATGTATCAGGTCAAGGTCTGGAAGAGGAATGTGCGTAAGTGAGCCAGCTTAGGAAGCATTTTTACTCTGTGGACACGAGTGGCTGAGACACTGATTTCACTCGTGCTGTTGACAGCTTCCCAGAGGTAAAGAGACAATGGATGGAATCCAGGCACTGCTTGCAGGTTGGGGATCTGTTAGATTTTTTGTCACTTTGGCACAAGCAGGGCAGGATCATCTAGAAAGTGGGAACTTCCGCTGAGAAAATGTGTCCGTGTGACGGTCTGACAGGCATTTTCTTCATCAACGATTGGTACGCAAGGGCCCAGCGGATTGCAGGCAATGCTACCTCCAGGGCAGGCAGTCCTGGGTTGTATTAGAAAGCAAGCTGAGGAAAATATTGGGAGCAAGCCCTTAAACAGTGTTCCTCTATGGGCTTTGCTTTGCTTCCTTCTTCCAAGTCCTTGCGTTTGGGTTCCTGCCCTGATTTTCCTCCATGACGGCCTCGAGTCAGGAGCTGTCGGTGAAACAGACTCTTTCCACCCTGAGTTGATTTTCATCAGTGTTTTGTCATAGCAAATAGCAATAGAAAACAAAGTAGGACAGGCCCTGAAGTCGACACTCTGAATCAGTTTGAGCAAAATTTTTCTGGCCTAAAAGCCCTGTCTAGAGCAACTGTAATTATTAGTTTTGACTTGACACAAGCAAGAGTGACATGGTAAGAGAACCTCACTGAAAGGTAGTCTAGATCAGATCAGAGCAGCCCAGGAGCAAGCCTGTGGGAGACTGTCTTGGGTGCACCCTCTCTCAGGTGGGAAGATCCAGCCTGAGAACAGGCAATGGCATCCCCTGATCCAGGGTCTTGAACCGTGTGAGTAGAGAAATCAGGCTGAGTGCTAGCACACATGCATCTATCTCCCTCTGCTTTTTTCTGGGTGTGATGTAACAATCTACTTTAAGGGATGGCTTCTGTGACTGGGCATAACTGTGGATATTGCTACATTTTTCAGAGCAAAAAAAAAAAAAAAGAAAAGAAAAAGAAGAAAATTCTGAGTGACGTGTGAATTGTCAAGTCACAGACGACAGAAGACTATCTGGTTTGTACATCAAGATTTGGCAGCACTTGATTTTTGAGAGTCCGGGTGCTTTTGCCCAGGTTTTAATGCACAGATTCTGGATGGAGGCATGAGTAGAATGCTCTGTGCAACAGAAGTGACTTGTAACACATGGCAGTACGGAGACATATAACCATATAACCTGCTACTCTGCTTAAAATATCCCAAATGTCTTCCTGTTTAATTCAGGTTTATTTTCTGAGTTTCCAATATGTCAGAACAAAATGTTCTTATGTTCTCATTTGAGGGAGTACAACTCTTATTTGTGTAATTTTAATTACAACTTGTCTACTCTGTTCTTTACACTGTTTTTATGTGGGAATATGCATTAAATGACTAAGCAAATCATCCGCCACCAGACGCTGACATGCTGGAGAGAAAAGACTGACTGTCCTCAAGATTTCCCTGTGGTGAATTTTGTCAAAACTGTATTTTATACTGCAAAGTACTATGATTCTAGGTCTAGAATATTCAGGATAATTTTAAATGTTGAGCAACATCAACTAACAATGACCATAAAACTGGAAAAAAATGTTTTGCAAAATCTCAGTTGGCAGAATACGTGCCTTGCCTGCAAGATACCCTAGGTTCTGTCTCCTGTATCACATAACCAGGAGTGGTGGTGCACACCTGTAATCCCAACACTGGAGGATGGAGGAAGGAGGCTCTGTAGTTCAAAGCCAAACTGGGCTACACATGTCCTAGTCTTGAAAATAGGAAGATCAATAAGTAAGTAGATGGGTAGATAGACAGATACATACATACATCATACATATATACATACATACATACCATGCATAAATGCATACATGCATACATAAATAATAGATAATATAGTTTAACAGGAAGATAGAACGAACAATATGGAAAAATAAAAAGAGAAAATAATCTTTAAAGCAAATTAGGTATAATGTGTTCTTTTCCTTCTAATATTCTATAACAGCTAACTTTATTTCATTGTATTTACACTTATTAATTTTTTGTGTGTATATGTGTGTGTATGCATGTGTGTTTGAGTGCAGGACTACATATTCCATAGCACACTCATGAAGATAAGAAGACAGGCAGCCTGAATATGTTCATCCAGAGATAGAATCCAAGTGTGATCATTTGGCGGTTTGCAGTTAATTCTAAGTCAATAGAGCTGGACTGTGATGCCCAGTTGTAAAGCATTAGTCTAGACGTTCCTGTGGAGGTGGCTTGTAGAAGCAGTTAACGTCTGCAGTCTACTGAATTTAAGTAAAGAGAATTTCTCTCCGCCCTCGTCTATGAATGGGCATTTTCAGTTGATACTTCTTCCCAGGGCATCACCCACAGTGGCGGATCACGTTCACCCAGAGCACAAATGGGCATTGAAGCTGTTACCTTTTCTATTCAGCCTCCCTTGCGGCATTGGGTCCTCTCGGGTAACTGAATAACTTCCACCCTAGGTATGTTTTGATATTCTTGCCCCCTCCTCTAAGGATCGAAAGTATCATTTGCTGCTGCTATAATTATTCAGTTTTCACAATCCTACAAACTAGCAATGATTTGCATGGCTGCTGTCAAAGAGTTGCCATAAAAGCAAGACCCAAATCTCCTTTGATCATGGAAACATTAAAAACATTCATTTGCTGGTTGCTTCATGAGGCAATTACTTTCAACCACAGAAAGGTCACCTTATTTGAACTTGTGCTTCCTGTTTCCCAGGCCACTAGAGTAGGAGGAGACAGCATCTAAAACATCTCGGCTGGAGCCTCAAATCCCAAGATTCCAGAGTGACTGCATTCCATGTTATAGGCATGGTAAACTGCCTAGTTCTTTTAATTCCAGGTGTTAGTCAACGAAGTTTTGTTGTGCTGCATATATATATATATATATATATATATATATATATATATTCCTAAAGTTTAACAATATATATATATTCCTAAAATTTAACAATTTTGTTTATGTCTATAAATGTATTCTGACCATTTATTTCCCCACAAGATCTTTTTAATTTTGTTTGTTTCATTGAGGCTGGCAGGCTTGGAAGTCACTATGTAGTTTAGTCTCAGACTCACAGAGATCCACCTGCTTCTACCTCCCCAGGAATGGGATTAAATGTATGTATCACCACACCCAGCAAGCCTACATCCTCCCTTGGATCTCGCTCATCTCTGCTGTCATCCCTCATCTTCATCAGTGCCTTTCCCAAAATCATGGTTTTTGAAAACATCTTTTTAAATTTAACTTATACTACAGGGTCTTCTAGTATTAATTCTAAGTTTTCCTTGATGTAGCCTTTCTGTGGAAGCTTTAAGAGGTTAAAAGAATGAATAGTGGTGCCAATGGGATGGCTCAGCAGTTAAAGGTGTTTGCTACAAAAGCCCGTAGGCCTGACTTTGGTCCCAGGAACTCATAGAAAAGTAGAATGAGAAAACTGACTGTACAAGTGGGTTTGTGGTTTCCACCCATGCACTGCACACACAGGTACACACACACACACACACACACACACACACAAACACACAAGCACACACACACTATAAATCAAGAACATTAATCAATTAATTTTAGGTAATTAATTAAAGGGATGAATTTCAAAATCTTGTTAGACTGCTTTATTCTTATTCTCTAGCAACTAGCATGTTGTTTTATATACGTTTATATATGAACATATGTGCCTAGCATCATGTTAAACAAAGTTAGATTTGTGGGCACATAAAGGGAAGGACCTCAAAATGTTTTGCAAATGTAGCATGCTTCTCATGGAGTCAGAAGCCCCTTCCTTAAATGACCAGAAGGTTTTAGGATCCTACAATAATGTCATCTCTCCAGTTTTCCACTTAAATCCACAGTAGAAGAAAGACTTGGCCTTGAATATTAAATGCCAAGAGTGCAACAAAGTGTAAACCGCAGGAGAAGAGAGGCCTGCAGTGTGTTCCCTTTTATTGGTGGTTGCCATGGAATGGGTTGCCAGGGATAATTGTGCTCCTCCAGAAGAACAAAGAAAGGACACAGAACTGAAGACAGTCAAGTGTAAGTGCTTTGTTCTGTCCTCTCTTCAAGCAAGTAGGAATTTGGAAGACATAGGTATGCCAAATGATACTGGTTTATATAGAAATTGCCAATTCTCTATTCTTAAGACACCACTTAATATTCATTGAGAACAAATCATAGAAGAGAGCTCTTGTTCTAATCAATCATGTATAAGGAGCTTGTAACCTATATGAACTAAAATTATCTATTACTCTGCTCAGATCTATTACAAAAATCACAAAGAGAATTGCTGTATTTAACTGACAAGATAGATAGGTAGCTACAGACAAGCACAGCTTCCTACAGCACACACACACACACACACACACACACTTCACTGCAAATAAGAAGGAAAATTTGATCTCTACAGGAATAATTGTTGGCCTCTAATGTAAATGAACACAAAGTGTTCACACCTTCACCTGCAAGCAGGCAAAAGAGGGAGGGGTTTTATTACCTACAGGCAGGTGAGTAGAGCTCCTGATGTTGGCATGCTCTCTCTGAGCAGACAAAGGGTGAGCAATTAATTGGGTAGAGAAGCTGTATATATTTACATGGATGCCACTCTTTGGGAAGTGCACATTCCTGAGCATTTTCAATTTTAGAAACATGTTTCTGAGCCATTGTGGTGAGATAATTCACTGGAGAACAAACAGGCACTGTTAAAGCCTAATAAAGAGTGCATCTTGCTGGCCAGCGACTGCACAGGGAACTTGTCCAAATCAGGCTGCCATGAGCGTTGCAGTTCTCTGCCTTTTATGCACAGAAAACCACATCCTGGGTTGACACAATTCAGCAATCAAGAACGGTTAGTGAGAAGAGAAACTACAAAAACAAAAAAAAAACAAACAAACAAACAAAAAAAAAACCAAGGTTAGTACATTTAGGAACTGTCCTGGCTAGCCTTATGTCAACTTGACACAAGCTATGGTCACTGGAGAAGAGGGAGCCTAAACTGAGAAAATGCCTCCATAAGGTTGGGCTGTAGGCAAGGCTGTAGGGCATCTTTCTTAGTTAGTGATAGCTGGAGGAGAACCCAGACTATTGTGGAGGGTGCTCTCCCTGGGTTGGTGATTCTGGTTCTGTAAAAAATCAGGCTGAGCAAGCCATGAGGAGCGTGCCACTAAGTAGCACCCTTCTAAGGCCTTTGCTCCAGCTCCAGACTGCAGGTTTCTGCCCTGTTTTCTTTCGATGATGAACAGTGATATGGAAGCATAAGTCGAATAAATTCTCCCCTGGCCAATTGGCTTTGTTCATAGTGTTTCATTACAACAGTAACCCCAACTAAGAAAATTCTGAAACTATGGACTAAGTCTTCCATGGAGTAGGTTTTTGTTCCCATTCCAGCAGATGTTGAGGCCTCTATGCTGAATTCTAGGATCAGAATTGTGCTTCTCCCATGGCATCACTTGTGCTAAGGTCTAGGGGCCTGTTACATATTTTCAGGGAGGGAGTAACAGCCCAACAAGAAATATGCAGAAAACAACCCCTGCTTATACATACACATTAAAGCCACATTGTAAAGGCAGTGGGAAGACACATATCAAGAACCAGGAACTTTCTAGCTGCCTCTCATTTTCCAACAACTGTCTAAGCGAGAAAAAACAAAGCATGGGTCAAGCAGACTTCAGAAGAGAAGAAAGAATGCTTGCAGTGGACTACCATTTAATCACTCACTGCACTGCTAGCAATCTGAACCTGCTTTCAGTCTGTGTAATTAGAAACCATCCTCAAGTTTCTTATTCGTGATCAAAGGAAAAAAAATACCTTTGAAGAGAGAAACATATCTTTCCCCAAATTCCATCTTTCCATGGCTACTAACATCCATGTGAACAAGTCTGAGAGTTCAAGATTCTCAAGAGACTCAGTCATGGCAGGGTGTCCACAGTTCTAAGAGTTTTATGTCCTGGAAATCTAGCAGGTCCTTTGTAGAAAATTCCCCTTGGTTATCTGCAGAGGAGGCAAAGGAACCATCCTGAGATACATATGATATTTCTGTACAATTCTGTTTATAGAACTGTATCCTGTTCTGTATCCTGTTGTTCCCAGGGCAATTATGAATGGCACAAACGAGTGCAATGAAAACATCAAAAGAAGAATAAAATAGGCAGAAGAGGCACTTGAAACAATAGTGATGAAACATGGCTGCTAGTTAGCATATGATACTAATCACAGACCCACGCAACATGGAATACAGCATTCAGGACACATTCTGACTTCTCAGGAGCTACTGTAGTGCTGCTTAAAAGTAGACTTCAAACAGTATATGGAAGATGCATTGGACCCACTAGAAAAACTGAAAAAGAATAAATATTTGGGCCAGAGAAATGGCTCAGTTGATAAAGGAACTTGACACCAAGCCTGACGACTTGAGTTGGACAGGACCTACATGGTGGAAAGAGAGAACTGACTCTAAACATTGTCCTTTGACCTGTAGAAGTACATCATGGCACATGTACACCCATACACATGCACAATAAACAACAACAAACAAATAACTGCAGTAATAAAGTAATTAGAATAAGTGTGTGTGAGAGAGATAGGGAGAGAGAAAGACAGAGACAAAGAGAGAGAGATTGGAAAAGCGGAGAAAGGAAAGAGTACAAAAGCACACAAAACCTTCAGATATATCCCTTCAGCCAGAGCTAGTAATTACAGAGGTCACTTAGTACTAGGAAGGAGGAAATATCTACTTTCCAGAAAAACATTTTTCTTTCTAAGAGGTCAGTTGGGATACTGGGTGTGTTAGCAAGCTTGGCAGTGAAGGGAGGGGAAAAATAATGCTTGCTCTTAATTTATCCTCTGGAAATGATTTACTCGAACATGAATTAGTCTTATTCTTTGAGTCAAGTATCCTAATTGATTTTCTGCTTGAAGGTTTTTTTTTTTTTTTGAAATAGCCTCCAGTCTTTGCCATTCCTGATATATATCAGCTATTGCTATCAGGCCAATAGTTTTGAATAAGGTGATTACCTGGCACCACTAGGCATATAAACATTTATTAAGTAAAGGAAGTCATCTCTACCAGGAAGAACCTTCTTATGGTTTCTAGTTGTTTGCACTGTAAAGAACAAATTTATTGCCATAATGTCCATGACTTCATAACTTAATACCGCATCTTTTATCCTAGGCTTTACTTAGCATCACATCTTTAATTTCTGGATTTTGAGCTACACTCTTAATGATTACATGGACCACTTCCCCTTGGAGTTTCTCTTTCTTGTTTTGTCTTTAAACATTCTTTCTTCTTCAAACCTGCTCCTCCATGCACTCTTCCCAGATGGTGTATATAATCCCATCATAAAGTTCTCATTAAATGATTAAACATACCCTGTTTACCATATGAAATACAAATAACTGTTTCCATATTTATGCGTCTCTTAAGAGAGCGTCTTGGGCATAGCCTTTTGCATGGTTGTCTAAGTCAAAGCATCACACATTGTAGAAACAATAAAAGCAATACAAATAGGCAACCAGAGATTCCTAGCTCTGTCTGACCAAATTAGGACCTTTGTAAAATTAATGACATCCTCAGACTTCAATCTTCTGTAAATTTTTAAGAGAATTCTACTTCAGCTGACTATGCAACTGGCAAATAAAATATTTATTTCTGAATAAAATGAAGTGAGACAAGTAATTATTAATATTTAATGGTTTCTTCGGTTTTATTGTTAAGACTATTATAATCATTTAAACATTTTTGTAATTATAGGCATTTGAAAGTGCCCCATTTAATGAAATGAAGTGAGATTCAGTTTTACACACTTTAGTATTTTTGGATAGCATTTCTGAAGACTCTTCCTTTGATGTTGTGAATTAAGCAGAGTCAGCCAAGTTAGATATCTAGCTTGGGCTGTAATAAGAATCATTCCTACTAAAAGGACTCACGATTACATAGTGGCATCAATGTAAACACATATGCAAGATAATAACATAGGTACAAATTAATCATTCAAAGCTCAAACAGAAAACTACTCAGATGAGAACTTAGAATTGCTGCTTTTAGTGAAAGCTAAAAACAGGGAATACTGCAAGGCTTAGCTTTTAAACAGGTTTCTTGCCTGTTCTACATTGCCTCGCTACATTTTTTCTTAGCTTAGTTGATTCTTTCATTTAAAAGTGAAACACCATTGTGGAGAAACCTAAGATAAATGAACTTTCATATTCAAACACTGAAAACCAAGAATAACACCACAAAACACTGTATTCTAATACTATTCACAGAGGTACTTGTGTTTTTCAGCTTCAGTTCATCAGTATGTACTGTTTCTTTGTCATATGCTAGTTCCAAATGCTCTTTGAATGATAGAACTTTTGAATATAAATGAGGTCAATTATAAAACTTAGGCTTATAAAAATCATTTAAAGAGGTTTTTTTTTTTTTTTTCTTTACTCTTAAGGATACCAGGGGGAAGAAAGAATCAAACGGAAGTTTCCATTTAAAATAAAACACCTCCACAGTATGGAATTTGGTTGTTCTCAAAGGATAAAACTTCTGCCAACTGGAGGACAAGCTGTTGTCAAGGCGTCATGGGAGGCTTCTGTGGGAGTGTGAGGTGGGTTAATGCTCAGAAGTTCTGTTACAGGTTGGCCTTAGCTACTCTCTGATACCGGAAGACGAAACCCATCAAAGCCTTACCTGATCTTTCTCAATAATCCAAAGGTTCATTCAGAAGTGTCTAACACGGGCATGTGATGTTAACACTGCAATAAAAACATCATATTTATTTTTATGTGAGTGCCATGTGCATAACATGTATGTGGGTAGGACCACATATGCTGTGACATGAAAGTGGGTGTCAGAGGACAGCTGGTCATCTTCTACAGTGTTAGAGGAAGGGTGTCTCCTCTTTTTTTTTATTATAGTGGGGAACTTACTTTATTTTTTCTATTTTTTTTTTCAATGCAGTTTATTCAGGAACCTTGAACAATCATCTGACCCTGGGGAAAGTCAGCCCACAGCTTAAATAGCCTCTGGGTAGCCAACCCCAGCATGCCACGTGGGCAATGCAGATAGGTCCACATACACGGAAGCAAGCCAGATCCTCAGCCTTAGCCAAATATGGAGTTGTTTGTGACAGAGAGCACTCACCATCGGGAAGGTGGAAAGCAGAAACCAGCTCCATCTTTAAGGCGCGGCATTACGCAGCTCTCTGCAATTCCCCCTTTTTGTTTTAGACGCATCAGGCAAGAGTAGAGGTCTGATCTCTGATATTAGAAATAAATTGGGACTTTGTACTGATGTTCATTTAGGTGTCATCCACCCAAAGAGCATCAGACCCGTCTGATATCTTTTTCTCAGAGGCGGGACCTGGGGTATCAACCCGCATGCAACCAGACATGCTCTTCTCTGGGTCCAAAGCGGCTGACCCTGAGTGCAGTGCTTAGCCTCGCATCCTGAGCATAACATTTTAGCTTTTTATGGTATCCAACCATGCTTGAGGAGACTGTCCTGCTTCAATGGCTGTAAAGGCCTGAATGATCATGGCTGCATCACGCTGTTGTGAGACTCTAATCTTGCATATATACCACAGGCAAACCAAGGCGACCAACACCAGAAGGCCTGCTAACGCTCCCATGCCCGCCCATTCCTTCAGGTGATTCCTGGCTGCAGCAATCCATGGTGACAACCCTGGATTACAGTTACTCACTGTGAACAGTGAGCCTGCTTTTTGCACCGACAGTGCTGCACTGATCTTTGTGCCTCGACATATATATCTGGCAGTTGCTAATTCACTGTTATTTATAATAACAGTGTTAAGGGTCCTAAACTTGTTAGAAGTCAGCGATAGGCAGTCTCACTGTTCATAGGCTTCTATGTATCTTCTCCTCTCAGAGTTCACTCATGGATGTTCTCAGCTGACCAAATTAAAGCCCCTCCCACAAGGAGTCTCAGAGTAAAATATCACGTGTTCTCTCACAAGCCAGCCTCCAACAAAACATCACATGACACAAATGAGTCTTTAAAGAAACTAAAAACTTCCAAATCAGTTTTATGCCTTAAAGATTTATTTCATTTTTAGTTATGTGTAGATAATACACACACATAGCAAGAGGGAGGGAAGGAAAAATGAAAGAAGTGAGAGAAAGATAGAGAAGGACAGACACACAGAGAATGAATTTAAGTACCATGAGTATAGTAGATGCTTTCAGAGGCTGTAATAGCTCCTGAACATTGAATATCCTACAGCTAGTGTTATAGACAAGCTTTTCCAACTGTCTATAACATGGGTTTTGGAAACCAAATTCAGATCCTTTGAATAGCAAAGTATGTTTTCAACCACATAATCATCTTTCGAGCTGAAACATTTGTTTTATTTGTGTGACTGTATATGTGTGTGTGTGTGTGTGTCTACACATGTGCACACACAGTTTTGTACTGGTGGCCTCCATGAAGGTCATAAGGAAGGGCTGTGATTCCCGGGCCTGAGCTACAGGTTGTTGAGAGGCACCTGATGTGATTTCTGGGGACTGACTTGGGACTTCTGGAACAGCGGGAAGTGCTCTTAATCATTGAGCCATCTCCCCACCTGACCATCTTTATAAGAGAAAGCCTTGAGTTAAATGGTCTCAAAAAATTCTTTTTTAGAGAATGATGACAAAGTAGGAGCATGTATGGAAGTAGAGCGGGAAATAGGAAAATTTCAAACTAATTTGGGCCAAAATACTGCCAACAGGGGGCCTACTGATTTCATATTGAGAAGTTGTCTGTACTTTAGTCTACTTTTGCTACACAAGGTCAGCAATGACAGTGAATTCCTTCTCTGACTAGTAGTTCTTTGACTAGTAGTGTTTGGCTTTAATGCCTCCTTTAATGCCTCATTCTCTACTATAAATAAATGTACAGCCATATAGAATTTTAGGGTTTATATTTCATAACCTAAAATGATTGTGTTACAAGTGGTTCCAAGATATTATTGAATGAAAATTGTGGTGAACTTCAAAAACTTATTTTCGTATCATAGTGACATTAGAAAAACAAAGATATTCCCATTCCTTGTACCTTATTTTTTCTACATTATTAGAAATGTAATTTATGCAAAATATAAACAAGCTTTTAAAATGCTATTTTTTTCTGTGCCTCTAAGCCATCAATTGACCCTCTTAGAATTGGTCAATATAAAGAAGCAGCCATATGACTTACAGAGTCAACACTGGCCTGCAGCTACCCATCTGTCCATCTATGTGATGCTGTCTCTCAGTGATCTAGGATGTCTGTTACCATGAGAGCAGACATCAATCATCTTCAGAATCAACACAGCTTATGTCGATGCTAGGAAGTAATCTCCACATTAGTTTCTAATGAGCCATAGACAGGGGGTCATTTTGAACTGAAATGTGACCTCCCTGGCCCAACTGTGATTATTATAGACTCTGCAGGGTGGCCTAAATAAAATCAAGTATGAGTGTGACTTTGTCTTGGGGCTTTGAAGCTTATTTCCAGGGTTCACAATTCTTCTTGGCCTAGTTGCTTTTTTTCCCCCTACAGTGTAATGTAAATTATCCAGTCTATACATATAGACACTCTGAGCGAATGCTAGAACACTATGTAGTAAACTTTAAATTAATGAAAGCTCTGTCCCAATAATTCAGGAAAAGAATTCTAAACGTAGATAGATACCTAGGAATACATTCTCTAAGTTCTCTCAGAGATCTCTGGAGAATTGCAGCATTTCTGTTTCACCATTTTTACATTCCATTCAAGTTTTAACACTCTTTCTAAGGCCATATTTCATTCATTATTATTAATTAAAATTTATTTACTTTGTATACCAGCTGTTGCCCCATTTTTAAAATGTCAATAATATTTGACCCTCATTGAAAATTTTAATAAGAAGTAGAAATATGTAAAAGTAGAAATGGGAGGACCAAGTGGTCACCTATGATCTTTCATAGGCTGGACTGTGTACATCCACATTTAGTAAGAAGCACTCAGTGACACTTAACTAAATAGCAAGATTGCTCAATTACTGATAGGAAATCAGCAGTTAAAACAGTGGGGACCTGCAATATCACAAGTGAAGGCAATGGAATTTCATAAGAATTACCGATGAGTGATTTTGCTTCCTTCCTACATCTCAGCTTTATAAAAACAGATCGACCTTCTGGAAGCACGCACAGAATACTTACGTACAGTGGGAGACTGTGGCACAAACCCTCCCTAAGGAGTTTAAGGAGACGCCACAAGAGGACCTAAGAAGTCTGTCAGCATAAATGCAGAGCAAGTAGGGCGGAAAGGTATTCCAGAAACAGAACCATAAAGCACCCTTGTTCGCTGTGTGTTAGTAGACCCTACGCTTTGCCTAAATGTAACATGACTGAAACAGGTGACTCATTATTAGCTTGTAAGAATAGCAAGTTTTCCAAAATAAAACTTATATAAGCAAATAAGAAGCTATTTAAGAGGGAAAGGAGCTATGAAAGACTGCATGGGTTTCGAGTAATTTTGCTAATATTATTTCAATCACAGCTGTCTTTTTAGATGCCCAATCCTATGTGGCTACAAGAAAAGAGACCACAAGGTGAGGTGACGCAAGATAGACTAATATGTCTAATGCTTCATATGTAGGCAGCAGTAAACACTAGCTCTTTTTAAAAATGTGAGTTCTAGTGTCAGACTTACTTCAGTTAGAAAATATTCTGTTAGCTGTGGGAAGGACTGTCAGAGAAGCAAGGAGAGTAAGAGTCAGGGGGATCAGAGAGACAGCTGGTAGAATGGTCCCAGGGCAGGCTGGTGTAAAAGAGCAGGAATGTAGTTAAGAAACTGCCAAGGTTTAGTATCCCCAGTAAAACGACTAGTTCTCTGCCTTGGACAAACCTATATCCCTACTTCTTCATATATAAGAAAGAAGCAGAGGCCTTCTTCCAGATACCACTGTAAGACTAGGAGAAACTATTACGTAAGTGCAAAATCCTACAAACACCAAGGTTTTAGGATTCCTCTTTGCATTACCAGGACTATCATCATCATGGTCACACAATTACCAGGACTATTATCATCATGGTCACACAGTCCTAATACGATTTAGATTTTTAAAGCATGTCCAAAAGCAGGAAAGGAAGACAGGCCAGAATTTCTATTTAGAGCAGTGGTTCTCAAACTTCCTAATGCTGTGACCCTTTAATACAATTCCTTGTGGTATGGTGACCCCCCAACCATAAAATTATTTCATTCCTGTAAATTTCTTACTATTGTGAATCATAATATAAACATCTGACATTCAGAATATATGGCAGGGGACCCCCAAGAGGGTTGGAAAACCACTGACTTAGAATAAGAAAGTTCTGAGAACCATATGTGAAACACCATGTATATGGAAGCATTTCACAATACAGACTTTAGGATGTATCTTACATTATATATGACAATTAATAGCTCTCATCTGAAAATATTTTTAAAAATGAATTTTTAACCTTCAATTACTATGTCATTGGAAAACACCAAATAAAATGTTCATTAAAAAAATACACTTTCTTTTCTGTCTAAGACAAGCATTAATACATCCTGACTGGCTGCACTATTTTCATCAATTCTGAAGACTTCTTAAGGTCTTTTTATAAAGGTGAAATTTCTTACTTACACATTAGACTAAAATAGAATGAAATTACTTCCCCTTTATGATATTTTTCTCAACCTTTAGATGCAATTGAAAGAAAAATTAGACTTATGCCCTTTAGATGTAATAATGATTATAAAGCTTTAAAATGTTTAAAGTTATTGCATATATACAGCCACAAAAATAAATAAACCTTCTTATTAAGTACAGTCAAGCAAATAAGTGTAAAAATTTCAATTTAATGAGTGAATGATGGCATGGACTTTTATGGGAGAAAGACATATCCTTAGATCTGGTTTTATGTGATCTGATTCTACACTTTCACAAGAATCCTACTAACATGAGCATTATCTGCTCTTATTTGTATTCATATGAAGAAAAACAGGTATAAAGCTGCTAATTGAGAAAAATCACAATTTACCCAATAAGAAATCTCCAAATATCACTTTAAACCATAGAAAAGGAACAAACCTACAATTGTTTAGAGACAGTTCAGAGTTCAGGTAACATTTGCCTTTGTTACAATCAACACTGATTTTTCTCCTATTTCCTGAGTGATAAAATTGAAAACATCATATTGTTTCTTTGTGTGCTAATGTTCCTGAGCAGAATTATTGTAGGTCAGCATTGGCATAAAGCAAATATTTGCCACTTGAAAATAGTAGAAACTGTGGCCACAAAACCTTCACTGTGCAGCCGTTGAACATTGCCTTTATAAAAACAAACAAACAAACAAAAAACAAACAAAAAAACCACTTATTCCTCAGCCCAGAATGAACACTAGTGTAACTAAAATAAATTTTAAGGCAGCCATAGAGATGATTCAAAATTTGTTGCAAGCGTTTGTGTACCTTTTACATGCTATTTATAGACCTCAATCTGCCGATTATATTGTCTGAAGTAAAGTTGTTTATATGGGTGAGGAAAGAAAGCATCCCAAATTACATTTATCTACTAAGTGAAGTGTACAATTAAAATTCTGACAAAAACTGCAGACAAACAGGAGGATTGAGATTTATTTCCTGGGAAAAGCAGGCAGGGTTAATTAGCCTAGATTTAACAGATAAGTAACAATCTTTAATTTAGAGGGATCGACAGGTTGGTCCATGCTGAGACAGCAACCTCTGTTGGCTCTAAGGCAAAACAGAAGCTGTGGCGAGGTTGACTGTAGAGGTTAGAAGAATATACCCACATCTATTTTGGTAGCTGTCATAGTTTTTTCCAGAAACAGGTCGCTGAGGAGAAAACTACAGAAAAGGGAACACAACACCAAACAAAAACATCCCACACTTTTTCATCAGAAGGGAAGTCATTTCCAAAGCATTGTCTTAGAGTGCACGTGAGGCACATGACGTGTAGTACTGATGTCTTTGGGAGAGCTCTGCATTTGTATTTGCAACAAAATGACAGTAGCCATAGCAAACTGATCACCTGTTGTTGATCAGTTCAGTCCCGGGGGTATTTGAAAAGTGGCTGTTGTGAACATGAACTCCCTTAGGGGTGGCCTCTGATATTATCCATACAAGATCATATCTAGTATAGCAATTTAGAATCATGCTTTATTTCCCACAATTAAGTAACTTGTCAGGTGGATATATATATATGACATTTTCTTTTCTATGAATTTTTTTCTGAAGAATTTAACAATTGTTATTTTTAGGATATCATGTCTTAGGTTCCCATTGATGGGAGCACATTTCCATACATCTGCATTTTTCTATAAGGTATTCTGGGGGAATGGATCTTACTAAAATCAACTGTAAAAGACATCAATTATTTCCATGGAAGCAGGATTCCCAAAGACAAATGAGACATGACCCCTTCACCTGGCTTGAAAATACCTCTTTGGGATGTTGGTCACTTAAGGGCCAGGAATTAGAATAATCACAAAGATGATTATTAAGAAATTTTATTGAGAGAAGGACCTATTCCAGTTAATGAAACTTACTTATTAAAGATAGCCTTAAAACACTGAATTTTGGTGAGGCTGGGTAGAGCCTCTCAGAGGACAACTCTGTCAGGCTCCTGTCTGCAAACTTAGCAGAGTATCATTAAATAGCATCAGGGGTTGGCACTCTCTAATATGGTGGGTCTTTGGTTGGGCCAGGCACTGGTTGGGCAGTCCCTCAATCCCTGCTCTATCTGCTCTGTCTTTTCCCTGCACATCTTGTAGGCAGGGTAAAATTTGTTTTGAGGTTTTTGTGGGTAGTTCGCTGCTCCCCTCGCTCTGCTAGGCAGCTAGCAGATGCTGAGGCTCACAGCCAAACATGGGGTGATGCATAGGAAGTCATGCGGAAAAGCAGGAGGAAAGAGAAAAGGACCTGGAGGTGACAGGATCTGCACAAGAAGACCAACAGAGAAAACTAACCAGGGCCCAGAGGGGCTTGCTGAGACTGAAGCATCAACCCAGGACCTTGCAGGGAGTAGACCTAGCCCCCCTTACAAACATGTAGTAAATGGGCAGCTTAGGTTTCATGTAGGTCTTCTAGTAAGGGAAGTGGGGACTGCATCAGACATGGACTAACTTGACAGCTCTTTGATCACTTCCCCCTGGCAGGACTGGGGAAATGAAGGAGTTAAGTAATTTGTTTGTCTTTAGAAAAATGAATACTTATGGGGAAATATTTTTCATTCTTAACTTTCAGTGAAACGAATTCTGGGAGGTAAAACATAACTAATCCAACAAATATGGTTACAAAAATACTTTTAAGCAACAGTAGGTTATGTTTTTTCAAGGCAAATTTCTACCTGAGATTGCAAAAGCTTTGCCTATAGGTCCCCTTTAGTGGACTTTGACTATTTTAAAAGTAAATTAAAGTTACTCAGATTTAATCCTAGCCTTTGACTCTGTTTAAGACACTTCATCATAGTGATGGGGTGCTTTCATATACCTATACATATTAGAAAGTACTTTTTGTAGTCTTATGTAAGCTTCTAAAGTCAAGTTAAATGCTATATTACAGTATCTTTTAGGTTAAAAATATATCTTCACATTCACAAGTCTTCTTCAACTGTATAACTCACTTTTATTTTATTTTTTTTATAATTTTATTAATGAGATGGAGAAAAGTTAAAATACAAGATAATGCGAAAAGGTTAGTCATTATTCTGTAACATGGTCATTGCTGCACTGGGGTAGGATTCCACGACCTTTTTCTATCTACTAAACAACAATACAAATTATTTTCAAACATTCTTTTCAGTGATTTTTAAAATGTTTGTTCTTCACATAGCATTTTACACTTTTTCCTCCTAAACTTAAACTCCTTAGTGAGTCCTGCCCACTACAAGCAGTTTTTAATAGGGTGAGAATCCAAATTTTAGTAAATGCGCCAAATGTTTTTGTTTTTTTTTTTATAAAGGTGCTTTATCCCTTTCTGAGTGAGCCTGTAGGAAACGCTATAAAAATGTAGCACAAAAAGATCTGCAGAATGGATGGTAGAGAATATAAAGCTATCGTGTTTCAGCTCAAAACTCCTTAGCTGGGTGTGGTGGCCAATGCTTGTAATCCTAGAACTGGGCATGCTGAGGTAGCAGGGGGAGAGTCTCCAGGAGAGGCCACAAGAGGATACCCTGCCTCAACAGAAACAAACACAGATGATTAGCAAGAAAGCGTCAAGAAAGCCAGAATCTGGCTGGTGCCACTTTCATGAAGCTTCTCC
Source organism: Meriones unguiculatus (assembly GCF_030254825.1). Lineage (NCBI taxonomy): Eukaryota > Metazoa > Chordata > Mammalia > Rodentia > Muridae > Meriones > Meriones unguiculatus. The sequence goes on from NC_083364.1 coordinate 78,678,523, forward strand.
TAGCACTTGCTTCCACACTGAGCACACACAAATAGCCTGTAAGTGAAGGAATCTGATGTCAGGTTCAACTTGAGATATCTCACATAACCATAGGCATGTAAGCACAAGAATTCAGAAAAAAATATTTCATAGAACTGTTATAATAAAGACCAATAGTCATTGAGTCAAAAAATTAGTCATTCTGGTGAAAGCTACAACCTGATTACTTTTTATGAAAAATGCAGAGTATTTTTGTTAATTATTATCATTTCGACTAAATTAAAAGAAAACGGACTAGCGTGTATGCAAAGACCCATTAACCACTGTGAAATACTAAACAAACATTTCTGAGATGTCTAACAGAAGAGGAAGAGCCCAGCCTTACTTCTGCCACTGGACTAGTTTATAGTTTTCTAGGGAGCACTGTGCAAGGCCTCCCTCCCTCACTCTGCCACCAAACCTGTTGCCATTTGGGACTCAGCTTCACTCTGCCTGGAAGAGCTAACTGGCCTGGATCCTCTGGCATCCAGAGGGGCTGGAATTCTTTCTTAGCTTTGTTCTCACATAGAAATGTTATCTTAATCTCAACTGACAGGTATATTCTTAAACAAAACTGAGAGGCAGAGGGCCAGAGGAATGCTTCAGGGAGATCCAAAGAGAACAAAGGAGCAGGATATGCACAGCAATTAGACTTAGAAACTGAAGCTTGCTGCCTACAATTTAGACACTAGATGGAAAAGACAAATTGTTCTCTTCTATTTTCAGGTGAAGATTATAATGGAACATGATAGTGGCTTTTCACACCAAATAATGTTTTTCCATTTCCACACACACACACACACAGTCTGATGCCAAAAAGGCAGGAAGATTATTCTGCCACATTGGTAGAAAAAGTAAATTCACGGTCGTGATGATAATTCGTTTATTTCTCCATACAGAACTTACTAAAAGCCTCTTGTGTGCCAGGATTTGTTCTGGGCAAAGTGTGTGTGTGTGGGGGGGGGAGAGATAATTGTCAGAAAGAGCCTACTAGAAGGAATCTCAAAGTACCCCCAAAATTGAAATGGGAGAGCAGCACACTAAAGGGGTTAGCAAACATTTTAAGAAGAGAGTGTTTGTAAATAGACAACTTGGAGGTATACAGAGTGAATTTTAATATACTCTCAGGCAATGCAGTGAACTGCTAGTATATGCAGATCTACTTTTCTTCAAATCTCAGCATCCTAAACACACTGAGTGACTGAAGAAAATGGGGCAGAAGGGCAATTCATGGAAGGTGGGGTTCAAATTTAAATTATTTCTGATCCTATATTCCTAATGGAACACAATTATCAGCCTTCATGTGGTTTAGACTCTACGGTGAAAGTTAGTGTTGGAGAGACAGAGACTTTTTCCAGGGATGTTCATGGCAAGCAGTCTTGAAACACAAATCCTTTTGAGGAATAGGAGAGGAGGGATGAGGGGAGAGAAAGGAAGGGTGCAACCAGGATGAGAGGAGGGAGGGGGCTACAAGTGGGATGTAAAGTCAATAAATTAAGTAGTTAATTAAATAAAGATTCAGTCATCAAAATTAAGGGGAATATTTTTATGTAATTCTCTAAGAACACATTTTCCTTCTCCCACTTTTTTTTTTTTCAATGCAGTTTATTCAGGAACATTGAACAATCCTCGGACCCCGGGGAAAGCCAGCCCACAGCTTAAATAGCCTCTGGGTAGCCAACCCAGGCATGCCACGGGGGCAATGCAGATAGGTCCACATACATGGAAGTAAGCCAGATCCTCGGCCTTAGCCAAATGTGGAGTTGTTCGTGACAGAGAGCACTCACCATCGGGAAGGTGGAAGGCGGAAACCAGCTCCATCTTTAAGGCATAGCATTACGCAGCTCTCTACAGTTCCCCCTTTTTGTTTTAGACGCATCAGGCAAGAGTAGAGGTCTGATCTCTGATATTAGAAATAAATTGGGACTTTGTACAGATGTTCATTTAGGTGTCATCCACCCAAAGAGCATCAGACCCGTCCAATACCTTTTGCTCAGAGGCGGGACCTGGGGCATCAACCCGCATGCAGTCAGACATGCTCTTCTCTGGGTCCAAAGCGGCTGACCCTGAGTGCAGTGCTTAGCCTCGCATCCTGAGCGTATCATTTTAGCTTTTTATGGTATCCAACTTTCTTTTTCTGTTTTACAGTGTCATTCCTCTGAAACAGATATGCTGTCATAAATAGTAGCAATCGCAGTTTTCTATCTGCTCCCCAAGTTTCAGGACACTGAAAACGAAAATCAAAGTCACTTAGGCATTTCCATAATGAGCAAAGATGTTTGGAAATAAGGACCAATCATCAGGGAGTTACTTATTTGTACTTAACACTAGAATAAAACCAAGGCATGGAAACATGTTTTCAGCATTGTTGCTACTGTATTTTTTTTCCGTACAGAATATTGGACTTAAAAATGATAGTCCATAGGACTGTTTTTCAACCCTGGCAACAAATTCTGTAGTCTTGTACATTCTAAGTAAGATTTCTACCACTGAGCTATGTCTCTAAGAGGTAGTAAAATATTTAAATCTTTTGCATCTCATTTTCTATTACAGTCTTCCATACGAGGGAGAAATTTTAGGCTGCAGAATGAAAGGAGCAGAATGATCAAAGATAGCCAGCTAGATGGCTCAGGACTTTATGACTTTTGCTGTTTAAGACCTGAGTTCCATGTCGAGAATCCCTGTGGTGGAACCAGTTTCTGAAAGTTGTCTACTCGCATGTTCTGACATGAGCATGTCCAACAATATACACACCACGAGCACATAATAAATACATAATGTCCAATCCAAAAGATTTTTTAAATGACCCGTGAGAGGTCTAAATTCAGGGAGAAGGGTAAATTCTGTATTCTTCAATACAAAGATTAGATCACATCATTGCCCCAGCTTGGAGCTGGGGAGGGATAGTAAAGGACAATGGCTGCAGCAGATGACCTCTGAAGTCCACTGCCCTTGCAGAGCTTCCCCCTTTCCGTGTGCTCAGCTCAGGGTTTACAGAGTGGAGCTCTGCTTGCTGCAGATTCAGAACATGGAACTCCGTAGTTTTGTGACAGCAGATCTCTAAGAGCCAGCAGCTAAGCAAGGAAACTCATACTCCTTGAAGCAGAAAGCAGTATCTCCTGGGAAGTGGAAAAGAGCCAAGTTAGCCATGTAACACAGCCGTTCCTTTTGCCAAATGCCGAGAGCTGAGATGTAGGCGTTAGTTAATGATTTCCTCCCACAGAACCATGCCACTCGATGGCAGGTTAGCATTGAAAACAAGTTTTTAGTTGAGAGCTGGATAACATGTACTAACAAACAAGTGTAGTCATATCAACTATTCTTGGAAACAAGTTTGGTAAGGTATTCTGATGACAGCCAGTCAACACTACCCTTACTGAAGTGAAGGCACCTGACCTCCATGAGCCTGAATCCAAGGAGATGCTCCAAGGATAATGAGATGCTGTTCCTGAACTAGCCATGTCTTCTCCCCATAATAGAGTGATTGGTCTCTATCTATGCTTATGTCCCATCATTCAACCCAACCTCAAATCACTTTCTGATTAAACAATTCTCGCATGGAAATTCTTATACTGATATCTAAAGTTTTATGAATACCTACTTAGGGTCCTTCCAGCACTCACTTAGAAGAGTGAACATGGAAGACGTTGATTTTTTACTCTGTCTTGTGATTAGCACAATTGCATCTTTCTTTAGTTAATATATGTCACATTCAGGTATTTCTCTCAAGGTCCATTATTACCATTTCAATACACACAAGTAAATGATAAAAAAAGTCAACTAAACAATTCTGCATAGCAGAAGATACTTATCAAAATAACAAAGTGTAACAAGTTTGTGGTCTGGTATTATATATATAATACTACAGTTATAATGTTGAGTTATAATGTAAAATATATTTTCCACTGAAGGTCATGGTTAAAGATTCAAACATGACTGTAAAATAGAACCAGATGATATTTAAACCTTTTGCACAATCTGAAACAAAGTACATGTTAGCATTTACAATTAATATTTGCAAGCCACACAGAGAGTACAAATACTCTCAGCTGTGTTCTAAAGAGAACTGTAGTTATTGATTCTCTTTCCTGGAAGCCTTTATATTTCACTTTTCCCCATATCTCATGGGTTCTGGTTTTATAAAACAAAAAGTCCTTACTATTATTGCATATATGCCTATGCCCTTCTTGTTAGGGTTTTTTTGTTTGTTTGGTTGGTTTTTGTTTGTTTTTTTTTTTCCAATACAAATTAACACAAACGTAGGAGTATTTTAGACCAAAAGCTACTTAAGGTCTGTAGAGTTTGTGGAGTGTGAGTTTGTTATACTGTAGAGTATAAGCATTCTGGTTTAAGTCAACATTTCTGTAGGTCTACATTCTCCTGAGATTTGCTTTCTCCCCTTCTCAGTTTCCCCAGTTTCCAGGAGACCCTGGAAATTCCTCAGCTCAAGGCTCTTTCTGCATCTCCACATTTAGCAGTGTAGCACTTTAACCTCTACTTTAGTGGTCATCCTCCTTTCTGATTCTAAACCTATCTCTGTCTCTCTTTTAATGTACCCTGGTGATTTAGGGGCCTGTGAAGATATCCAGTATAATATCCCAATCTGAAAGTCCTTACTGAAATTTACCTAAGAATCTGAAAGTCCTTACTGAAATTTACCTGAGAATTCCGTTTGACTACTTAATAGTAGCAGTTTTTGAGGATAAAGTTTGCCTATTTGGAGGAGGGAACATCATTCTGCCCACTGCCCCCATAAATAAAAGATATAGATAGATAGATAGATAGATAGATAGATAGATAGATAGATAGATACTCCTTGTCTTTTGTAGGTGATTATCTAGGTAATTTCCTATAAACTTATTTTCTGGTTTTATGTTACTTCACTGACATGGATCAGTAAATTCACACCTCATCACTTATAACTTTTACAACCTTGCACTGGAGAATCTGATGAGATTTATATAACATTTCTTATTTTCACATTTTGAATGGGAAATGGTCTAATTTCTGTATCTGCATTGTTTGGTAATACATGGCAGGTAAGTACTCTCTGGAATGAGCATTAAAGAAGAATGGAAGAATGGGAGCTAGAAAGCACAAAGTTCCAGCCATCATTTGGGTAGGTGTCAGGATATGAAGATGTAAGTCTGATAAAGGCATTTGGGAAAAAACACGGTGCTCAAAATCACAGTGAAGGGAAGTATTCCAAGAGAATGCTACAAAATGTTCTATACTATCTAGTTTGTTTTACTTTTAAGCCAATACTTCTAACGCTTTTGATTCAGTGACTGGATTTTTTTTTTTTTAATTTTGGCTCACCTCCCCATTTTCTATGGGACTTTGGTCAAGCCAATCAGATTTTTGCAAATCATGAAATTTATTAGCAACATAGGTCCTTGGAATTATAGTCTATTACTTAAAATTTTTATGGTTTTCATAAAAAGAAAATGGACTCTGAATATTAAAATTAAAACTCAAGCATTTTTCATGGAAGTAGTGTATCTTATAACTTCAAGTATGTTAAATTGCTCTTTTAAATTAGCTTCTTTCCGCTTCTCAGTCTAGTTTTCCTTTTAATAGTTTTAATGTATAATCATTGGTTTTATTTGATATATTGCATGCCCTAAATTTAACCTTAATACCTTAAGTGGGTTTGTAAATTTACTTCTTTCTAATAATTTCATTTATATGTGTTCACATTTTCTCTTCAAAGCATAGTTTATTTTTCATTACCAATTTGACTAGATTTGGTTGTTAGCTTGTGCATTTATTTCAGTTTGAATGTACGTTTGGTTTGTCCTGGTAGCAGTCAATATTTGCTGTCACTACAATATGCAAAGGCAAGAAAGCAAGCACTCATGAACTCTCTGCCCATTAAGAGTGGAAAACATTGCAGTATCTTTTACATTCCCGGTGTCTTATTCTTTCAAACACTTCTTAGAGGTTAGAACCATAAAAAAAAAAAAAAAAAAAAGTTTGTCCTCTTACCTTTTAAAATGGTGTGTTCTTTGTCTATTAAAGCTGTAATAGAAAGGAACATCTTTGCTGGATAATTTACAAATGCTAAAAGTTGTTGATAATATTTGTAGAGCCTCAATAGCCCAAGGCCAGGGTGCCAGCAGAGGCTGGGTCTTAGGAGGAGCTTCCTTCTTTCAAGGGGCTGTTTTCTTGCTTTTTCTCTATTATGTAGCTATTTCCTCTGTATTGAAACACTTCTTAGAGGAAAGAAGGAGGTTTGTAAGACTCAAAAACAAACAAACAAACAAACAAACAAACTAATGAAATTTAAGGGTTTGGGGAGCTCAGAAATGGAATAAAAGGCCTTCTAAAAAGGTTATAACAGCACCAAACTACTGCTGTGGAGGAAAAAAAATGCTTTCCAGTGGAGCTGATCGTGCATGAAGTGTTACCTCAGGGATGAAGCTTCTGTACATTGTCATTCATGCTGCAGTTGGCTTTTTTTTATTAATATGTTAATTAATGATACACAATGATGGATATAATTACCAACAACATTTCAGATATAATTTATTTTTATCATATTTACCCTCAATTGTTTGACTCCCACTTCCATTAATCTCTTCCTCTGCCCAACTAGTCCCTCTCTTGTATTTTCATGATTTTTTTTCTGGCGACTAAAAGTTTAGCTTTTTCCTTGTTTGTTTGTTTGTTTTTAATGTGAGCTAGGGAGAGGAGCTATTAACTGGGTCATGTGCAAGTTTGCAGTAGGTACACCACTAAAAATGCCTTCCTCTCACCCAGGACTACTGCCCTGTTTACTATTAAACAAAAAGCTGTTGGGAAAGAAGCAGACAGAAATCCACTCCAGAAAACATTGAGTGGCCACATTTCAAATTCTGAAACCCTGAATATATTTTCTATCTCCAAGCAAACCAAGATCTAAGTACATGTGAAAGCTACAATTAATTGGAAAGAAGTTGTTAATTGAGAAGCAAGCTCTGCTATTCCCTGTAGGCAGTCAAGAGAGAACAGTGTTGCTTGTAACCCAATGAAACTGTGAAAAATCAATGACTAATCCTGCTCATGACTTTCAGTAATTATCACCGTGAAGCACGGGTTGGGCTAATTTGTCCCATTTTACATGGATCTGACCTGCCTATCCAACATTCTCAACTACTGCCGTGCCTCCATTTTGAAACTTAGCTAACAAAGTAAGCAGTATACTGTTAAACACGAGTACGGTTCACAGTGTGGGAGTCATTTATGCTTTTAATAATGTTTCAAAGGACCTGCTGAGAAAGTATGAGACTTTTCAATTAAATGTGATAAGAAATTTTAGAAAAAATATGTCTGGCATTAGTCAATGGCTAATGTTTTTCAGAGTTTTAAACCAGCAACAACAAAAAATGAATTTTGACTATATAGAATCATCCAGCTACGTTATAACCATCAAGGAGAACAAGACAGCATTTAAAACACATAGACAGAAGCCATGTAAACGTCTGTAATTTAAGAATACACCTTCAATGTAGACAATATGCTTTTGCTGTTTCTGTCAGCCATAGTTTTATTAAATCTATTTATTTATTTAGTGTGTGTGTGTGCATGAGCGTGTGTGCATGCATGCATGCGTCCAGCCACAGCATGCATGTGAAGCCCTAGGACTCCATCTTCCAACGTGATAGAACTGAGCAAACCAGGCTTTGTGGCAGGTACTTTCTACCCATAGAGCCATTTCACTGCCCCAGATAAATGTATTTATATAACAATTGGACACATTTTACAACAAAGGTAAAATATACTTTAAAAAATACTGGCATAGCGCTGATAATTCTACAAGTAAATTCTATAAGAAAAATGATATTTAAGTAGCTATGATGTTTAAGTAGAACTCAAAATAAGTGTTGTTGTTTTTTTTATTCTTACATATCAAGATTAATGAGTCCTGTAGGACAGACTAAAGAATAAATATGATGAAAGTAGTTTCTTACACCACTCGCATTCATACTGCAGTGCTGAGATACACCTTTCAATATTTCTGTATTACATTGTATACTTACAGATAGCTGTTTTTCTTCCATTTGAATAGTGGCTCATTGAAGACCCAAACAACCACTCTTTTTTTTTTTTTAGTTTTATTATTATTTTCTAATTCTTTATTAATTACACTTTATTCACTTTGTATTCCCCCTGTAGTTCCCTCCCTCCTCCTATCCCAATCCCTCCCTTCCTCCACCCTCTGCATGCATGCCGCTCCCCAAGTCCACTGATAGGGGAGGCCTTCTTTTCCTTCCTTCTGATCCTAGTCAATTAGGTCTCCTCAGGAGACTGATACTCCAACCAAGGACCATGCATGGAGATAACCTAAGATCCCTGCACAGATGTAGCCCATGGCAGTTCAATATCCACATGGGTTCCATTGTAATAGGAACAGGGACTGTCTCTAGCATGAAACTGATTGGCCTGCTCTTCAGTTACCTCCCCTGAGAGGGAAGCAACATTACCAGGCCACAGCAGAAGACAATGAAGCCAAACAACTACTTTTAAAGCATCTCTTTAGTTCTTCACACGGTAGGTGTCATGACAAATGCTCAGTATATTAAGAATTGATTGGTAACTGTAAAGTGACCACTCCCAGTATATTTAACTTTCTTTAAACTCTATGAGATATCACAATACTCTCATCTTAACAAATTCCTGTTTAGAATTTATAATGTGTTTCAGGCTCTGTGGTGGTAACTCTGATCCATCTCTCTAAAGTGCTAGGAGATTCTATAAACCAAAGGATTCCCCCAGAGCACCTTTTCTATATGAAATGCATTACAGTGAAGTGGCTTTCCTATATCATGGAGATACTATCTCATCTGATAATGTTGTGGGAAGTCCTGGATTTTAACATTGCCATAAGCACAGTGGAGAGTAGTGTGGATCTTGTCTCTTGTTCTTAGGCATGCATATTCTACTTGGTGGGTTGCTAAGATACACCAAACTTAAAAGTACAGAAATGTAACTCGACTCTTTAAAAATAGTCAAGGCAGCTTTCTTACATCTGACAAAATTATTCTCCAGGGAAAGTATACAGTTGCAGCACAGCCATTTATACTAGTTCCTTTCTGCTCTTAATCAAATACTGTGTTGTAAAGATTTTAATTTTACGTTTTGATATTGAAATAAACAAATTTACTTGAAGACTTAAGTGCACACCACTGGTTTTGGAGTCCTCACCTTTCATTTAGGTAGTCTGTAGAGAACATCCCGGATGTACTCCAGTTAAAGCCACAGTAGCTGATTTATTGCTTTTTCCATTCCTTCCCACCCTCAACCCTTAACCCTGGACAAAGCAAGGTGACACCACCCAGCTAAATTCCCTTTCATTATGAAGTGAAGTTGTTAGAAATTGTATAGGATTTACCATAGTAGACTCTTAAGTCACACAAAGCCTTTGACAATTGTATCTGCCCTAGTTGACCAAAATAACAAGCACAGATGTATTTGAAAAGTTCAAAATATTCCTTGTGTAGATCCTGATCTCAGAAACCATTCATGTTTGGTAATTTATAATGTTTTAACATTGCATAAAATTTCTAATTCATACCCTGGCCATTAGTTTTCTAATTTGTTTCTTGATGAGAACCAATAGAAAGTCATTTGTTCATTTGTTTTTATAGATGTGTTGTCTATATAAAATGAATGAAAAGATATGATCAGGAAAAATCTCTACAAGTTAGAAACATACATAGGTAGACTATAGATAGATAGATGATATAGATAAATAGATGTTAGGTTATTTTAAGATCCTTGTATCTGAAATGATAGATACATCTTTCCTAATCCTCTACTGATCCCCGAATTTGATCCTATTGTTTTTTTGTTCTCACAATGTTGCATATTCCCTTTAATTCCTCTGACATCATACTTACCTTAATTCTTTATAGGTTTTATTTCTCTTTCATAAAGCCTTTCATTTTACAATTGCAAAATTCATCTTTTCCCCATTCTTTCTTACTACTATACTCAGGCTACACTCAGCACAAAAACCACTGTCAAAACAAATTGCAAAGTGTTAAGTGTAGAACTCCCTGAATGTAACAGAAATTAAATATGAAGTGTTCCTGGAGCCAAAGGACACACTGGTGTGAACGTTCTTGGACTGGCACTCTCATAAGCTTCCCGTTACAGGTTTTAGAGACATCACTTGACTGTTTTGACACATTCCTGTATCTTTTTGTTTCCATGGATTTAGAAAACCCAAACATCCGGCCAAGGAGGATTGCACACAAATTCATCGGGTACATCACTTATTTGCTCCTGCTAAGTCCTCCTGGGTTTTCTCACTCATGATCACGTTGCTTGTTAGCTGTCCTCAGTGACGTCTGTGAGGATCCTGGTCACACAGCTGCCACCACCTGGGGAACCTCATTACCTCTGTGAAATAGTATGTTGTTGTCTTTTGCCTGCATAGCATGAGCTTTGCTAATCACTCTAGTAGAGGGAACCGTTTTTTTTTTTTTTCCTTCATCATTATCACACTGTGATCTTTGGTCATGTGACAGCATGACCCCATTGACATAGTTCTCTTAGAAAGACTGGTGATCCGACTTCTATTTGGCTTATACATTCTCATAGCATTTTGTCTCCTAAAGGTTTTGGGCAATATTCTAAAGAAAAACAGATAAAAAATAAAATTAAGTATTAGAACCTGAGCATATGTGGAGATAAATATTGAAATTATCTGTTTGTTTGGTTTTTTTTTAATCTTAAAGGAAGGCATTGGGTAAAGTTAATCTCCCACAATCTAAACATAAATAGCCTATAGTGTAGGATCATCCACATTTATGTTCGTGTCTTTACATCTGAGAGAAAGTTGCTCCCCCTACCCTTATGTTGCAGCTGTTACACATGTATGATTATTCTTTATGACATTTCAGCAGGGCAGAGAACATGCCCTGCTCTTCCTTGGTGTGATCACACCGCTAGTAAGTGCACCCATGGAAGCCTCACTGCATTCATGCATACCTTGCAAAAATCCCAAAGAGGTGGATTTTATCACTAAACCACTTTGTAGATGTATAAATACTCACAATAGGAAACTGAATAAGATTTCCACACAGCATCATGTTGAAGAACCAGAATGAAAACAAAAAGCCTTCTAACCAAGCCTGCACTCTGCACTCTTATTTGATGTTAAGTGGTTTCTTATAGTCAGCCTTGTGTAGCCAATAATTTCTAACCCCAAACATTTAGAGAACTACGTCTTGAAGTAAGCTGAGTATATGTATAAAGCTTTTTCTTTGCATGTATCTACATGGTATATTTATCTCCTCTCACTGAGGTTCCCTCCTACACTAAATTAATTAATAAAGGACTGGAACAACTGCAAGGACTTTTACTGAAACAGCCAGCACTAGGTAAAGGTATGTTGTGGTATTCCTACTATATAAGGAATGCTGATGTTATATTACTAATGCAACTTTTGAATAATTGCAACTGCTATCTTCAGACTTGGAATAGGATGCTACTTGATTCTTATGTTGGCTGGATATCAGAGATATTAATCAGATTCTAGATTCTAGAATGCATAGCTTGAAGAGAGACTAGAGCCCGTGTAAAGCATCCTTAAGGTCATCATGCTATGCTGGTCACTGTCGTTCGCAAGCAGCACATCTGGTGGGACTGTTGGTTGCGTACCTCCTTCGGAAAGCTATTTCTGGGGGAAATGCTTTAAGGTGAGTTCAAGCTCAGAGGGCGTCTATGCTCTGTGTCTCGAGTACATTTCTTCAGCAACAGGGACTTACTTTTTCTCTTGAGCAACTCTGACCAACAAAAAACTCAAAAGAAGGACAACTCATCCTCGTGTTGGGGTTCTGTTAGATGGTTTATGGCTCTTGGAAAGAACATTGTCAGCCCAGATAGAGAATTTTATTTAAACTGTATATGTATATATATATATATATATATATATATATATATATATACTGACTTGATTGTATTAGAGGTATTTTCAGATAAATAGTTATTAGTATAATATGTCTTTTTCAGGCATGCTTATTGTTTTTATACTCCTTCGACCTTCCCTGCTCAAAAAGAGGGAAAGTATAATTGGTACTGAGAACCTAGCCAGCTACCCAGGACTAGTCAACTCATGGATCTTGCAGGTAAATCTACAGCAGCCACCTGCCTAAAGCAGCATGATCCTTAGCTACATTCTAAATATTTGTCCTTGTACTCACAGATAAGTACAGCCTCATTGAAGAAGCTTTTCATCATAACAGATGGATATCATTACAGAAAACCAAAGAATTAAAATGCTGAGTTGTGGGCCCTAGTCCCAACTGATACATCTGCAACAAAACTTCTGCACCCAAGGCTCAAAAATCAGCAGAGGAAGGAGTGAAAAGATTTTAAGAGGCCGAGAATCACCGAGTGTGCTGTGAGAGCGTGTCTCCTAGGAGTGTTAGAAGCTACACTCATAAAGTCTCACTAACATAACTGCCTACACATGAACTGAACAAAAGAACATGCTTATATGGATGGGGAAAGCCAACAAGGAATCAAACATACACAAAGAACTACAGAAATGATAGTGGGACAGTAATCTCCCCAAAAGAGCATATATACCAATCTGTTATCCAATACCGAGTGATTAGTCCTGTAAACATACATAAAGGTGACATTACACAGACTGAGCAGGTTGTATTTAGGTATATGTACATATACATGCATACATGTATGTGTCTATAATTAATTTTAAAAGAGCATTCAAAAAGAGATCAAGAAGGAGTATATGGAAGGGTTTGGAGAGGGGAAGGGAAAAGAGAGAGATAAAATTATATCATAATATCAAAACCCAAAAGAAATAATTAAATGAGAACAAAAACTACCTGGTCTTTCTGTAATATTGTTCTACGGTAATGGAGAACAAACCAGTACAGTGCCTTCTGTTTTTAAATTTCCAAAAGCAATGGAAAAAAGATCTCATGAACAATCACCTAAGTGCCCAGACCTCCAGGGCCTCAAACCACCAGTACATTTGTACCGTCAGTACATCTCCTCAGCATGCTCTTGGTGCTTGTGAGAAGTAGGGAACTTGGTGAAAATGAATAGAATAGCCTTCCGAAGTCCAAAAGTTTTCAGGCTCTCTCAATTCTGGAACAGACTGGAGTAAGGCTGCTGACAGAAAAAAACATCCATAAGCAAATGGACTAGATATGCTATTTTTAAAACCCACTAACTGCAAATGTATTGATGGCTTTCTGAATCAGAGGTAAGAACTGTGCAAATGTGGGGCACAGGTCTGGTGTCAGTATCTTTACTGAGTGAATAATTTACAAATTCATGGTGTATAAAAAAATAAATAGATATTTATAAACTGAATTGTCACCCCTCCAAAAAAAGAAAAAGAAAACAAACAAACAAACAAACCTGGTTGCTAATCATGAATGCAAGTAGCTGCCTGTAGATGGCAAAGGGTGTTGGATTCCCCAAAACTGGAAGTAGAAGGGAGCCACCTGATGTCAGCACTGGAGACCAAAATGATTCCATTGCAAGAGCAGCAAGTTCTCTTAACCACCGAGTCTTGAAAGTTATCTCTAAAGTCAGTATTTGCACACTGACAAAGGCATGCCTGCACACACATGCGCACACAAACCCACACACAAACATGCACATCCAAATGCACAAACAAACATACAAACACACACATACAAAACCAGCTAAAGTCTTACACAAAATCTGAACTTTCAGTGCACTGCTACTCGAGTGACAATTCATGTCCTGTCTCAAGATTTCAAGAGGGCTGTGAGTAAGAAGTCTGAACAATTTGTCACCACACAGACTTGCTCACACCTTTTCTTTTTTTTTCCATTTATTTGTTTATTTTATTAATTACAGTTTATTCACTTCGTAGCTCAGCTGTAGCCCCCTTCCTCATCCCTCCCAATCTCACTCTCCCTTCCTCTCCTACTTTCATACCCCTCCCCCAGGTCCACTGATAGGGGAGGTCCTCCTGCCCTTCCATCTGACTTGCTCACACTTAAGGCTTACTTTCTTTTTAGACTGAAGGCTTCCCGGAATTCTTCAGAGCTTTCAATGTGAACAGCTAGGGCATTGCGTTTCTCCTGGAAGTCTCTCTGATCTCCTGTGTGTAGAACCTGCAGAGAATGGTAGGATCGGTTAGCCCACTTCAAAGTATACTTAGCTGACAAGAGCAATGCCATGGCCACAGAGGTGGTTTTTCCTGTGTGAGCGTCAACCGTGATACTCTGGGCATGCTGACCTCCGGATTTCCCCAACTGCAGGAGACTCCCGGAGGAGTGCGTTCATGACTTTCGCTGGCAATTTTGTTTCAAATATGTCTCAACTGTTGGATTTAAGGCCTTTGCATGAGTTGATGTCCCCATATTTGTACCTGAAAAGAAATGTGGGTGGTTTTTACATTTTCCTGTACGAGCGCAGTGTAACAGTGTTTGCTTAACACGTGAAAGGCCCTGGGTTCCGTTCCCAGCACCGCCAGACAAAAGACCCGAATAAAAAGAAATAAAAATATCTTAAATGTTTTAGGGATTTCCAAAATGTTGTCAAGTTCTTGCTCAAAATAGAATTCAGTGGCATTTACAAAAATGGACTGATATTAAAAGTTCATAGACCCTTATTCCTGATCAATAGTAAAGCATAAGCTATTCCTTAGTATCTTTACCAAAATTCATTATTCATGCCCCCTCTGAGGCTTTCCCATCAGTATAGGCTCTTTGTGAGATGCATAGGTTCATCTTAAATAGTCATCCGTGACAGATGTCGTGATGACCATAATTTCAATATGCCCCCTTCTCTCTCTCCATCCCTCCCACTTCCTGCTCTGCTGATACTTTCCAGCATTTTTCTTCAGTACTCAAAGAACAGCATTTCAATTTTCCCCGAAGTACTGGCACACATTTACCGTTTCTGATGACATCATGAGCTCCAAAAAAGAAAAGAGTGTGTTGTATAAGTAGCTATATTTACTAAGGAAGAAGATGCAAGAAGTAAAATAGGGTCCCAGCTGCCAGGAAACCAGAGCCTCCAGCCTTGTAACTTTGCACAGAGCATCTTACATATATGTAAAAACTTTTAGATTTTTGGGGGAGGAGGAGTGGGATTGTTTCTGTGTCTTGATGTGTCTATGTGTTATGTATGCCATTTGTGTGTTCTGTCTTCCTATGCATAGGCCCAGGGAGGACAGAGCACTTTCCTTAATTGTTGTCTGCCTTATTCCCTTGGAACAGTCTCTGCTTTATCTGAAGTTTGCTGGATTTCTTCAGCCAGGCCAGCAGCCAGCAAACCCCATTGGCCTTCCTGTCAGCCATTCTCAACACTACTGTGATTACATGGGCGCGAGGAATCTGAACTTAAGAGTGGGTTAGTGTCTTACCCACTGAGCCATCCCCCTCACCTAGAGTTGACTGTTTTGTATTGGTTTGATTCTTTGTTTTCAAAAGGTCCCCGAGCTCAAGAAAATCTCTAGTAAAGAAATGTAGACAGTGGAATTTATTTCTCTCATTGCATTTCATATGACCATGTCAATTACAAAAATATATACAAATATTACAATATCAAATAGAGAAGATATAATGAATTAATACATTTATTTGTACCCTAATGTATATTTAAACAACTGTACCTGTAATGAGTTTGGAATTACTCTTTCTGTTTTCTTAATTTATTCTCAAATTTAAAGAAAAATAGTTAGAGGAATGTTTAAAGTTTAAGCACCATTACTCAGAATTAGTAAAATATTTCATGAAAAGTAAAGTAGGCACTTACCAAAAATGTGTATTACATTTGAAGGCCCTACTTTTCTACTGGTTTAAGTTTTAAACCCACAAAGTATTCAGATAAAGTGCTAGAATTGAAGTAAAACAAGTTCTTCTGTATTTTTGCAGTGTGCTGGCATTATGCATTTAAATCTACTGTTTAATTAAGCAAAATGTGTATGTACTAGCAGAGACAAAATCATACCAAAGCAAAATAAAAAGCAATGAAATGCTCCCCTATTGTGTATGTGTGTGTGTGTGTGTGTAGCATTAATTCTGTTCAAAACTTTCCAGAATAACTTTGCTATATTTATAGTATGTAATATTAACTAACAGATAGTAATTAAAACAGGTCCATCTGAAGCTTGTACACAGCTTATTAAAAGCTACTAATTAGTCATAGCAGCTGTTTAGAATATAAACCAGATTAAAATACCTTTTTCTGTCAGGAGTATTTTAACCTGACATTGCTGGTGTGTAGGGTGATAAAGTGTAAACTGCCTTCAGAAGGCTTTATTGCTGTCTCTTGAACTCTCACTGCACTGCCTGTCACCCCAGCTTTGTCCTTGTCTCCACAGCCTGAGGCTGATAGTCTGAAACAATGAGCCCTGGAAGCTCACCTCAGTGGTTCTGTTTGGTGTTGACACCTGGCAGAATTTACCTTTCCTAAGCACACAGGCTCTGCTTCTTACTCTAGTACATAAAATTCAGTGGTCTTGTTTACACAAAAATGATCAACAGATTCATACTGTTTTCCCAATGGTACGAGGGACTTTTTGGTTTTGTTTTTAAGTTTTCAACTGCAAATGAGATATTACATATCAAATGAAAGACCTCTCCTTTCCCTTTTTGTTTGCTATGACAGCAGCACGAGGAAGAAAGGAGGGATGTACAAGCCAGGAGACAACAGTTCCTCTGCTGCTCAACCAGAATGTGGCTGCTCCCACCATTCTGTGGGCTGTGAGCATCTGGACTTTAGGAAGGTTTCATGGTATCTACATGTCTCAGTAGTATGGTTATTATAAGAATATTTTCTCCTATAAGGGTGCTTAAAGGATAGGATTAGGCAATTCATGTTGAAAGGAGGTCTTCTGTCCTCTGAGAGACTGACAAAGGCTTCACATGTTCCAGGAGCCATTATTAAAATCATAATAACTACAGAAATTCCAGAGAAGTCACTTCTAATCACACCCATCCTTTTCTGCCACACTCAGAACTTTTTCTGCCATTTTCACAAAAAAACAGTTACGCAGTTAGCATTGGCACCCCATTCTTTTTGCTATCTTAACTTAAAAAGTAAAGTCTTTTTTCTTATTTAATCTCTCATACAGTTTTTCTTCACTGCACACTGACATATTTCCATGTGATATGTTACACACACACACACTACGCTTAAATTTCTAGTTTGTATTTTAGTAATATAAAAAGCCAACCATTTTTAAATTAAAGACTTAAAAGTCTGAAATGTAATTCATTTAAGTGTTGGGGGCTCAGCTCAAGTCAAGGACACTATATATTTAATTTTTTAAAAAGGCAATCTGCACGGTTCGGCAGATCCAGGTGAGTCTCGGCATCCAAGCATACCCTGGAGTTACTGGAAAGTCCTTTGTTAGGACCAGTGCTTGGAGAAGAGAGTCTTCTGAATGGGAAACATGGCAACACTTTCAAATCAGGATCAGTGGGTAGTGAGATCAAAAAACGAATGCTCTATTTGGTGAGAACCAGCTCTCTGCACTACCATAAGAGGATGAGGCCTTTGCAAACCCAAAAGGTCCCTCAAAAGTCCTTCAAAAGAGAGAGGCAGATGGTGACAGAAAATATTCTATCAGCGGAAAAGAAACTTCCTACCATTTCTCCACCTAGCTTTAAGTCAGGAAAAAACATTAATTAGGAACTAGAAATTTTCCCACAGGATTATTGCTTATGACTCAAGTCTGATGCAATGGATTCATATGCACTGTTAAAACAGTGGCACTTCAATGTTTCATATATCATTACACTTTTCCTGGCTTTATATAGTGCTGGATTTGTCTGTAATTAAAAAGGACTTTTATTAATTGAAAGTGCTAATCATCTACATTGAAATAACAGTAGTACTAATTCCATTGCTCGTCATTTTCACTTATGCCTTAGAGTACTATTATAAATGCTTTGTTTTTACAGATTTTTTGTGTGTGCAGAATCTTATTCTACTCATACCATGTGGGCTTCATTTGGTGAATTCTAATGGTTCTCAGTGAAAAAAAAATTTAATAATCGTAAATTTGCTAGTCTTGCTCTTATTCCTGGTTAAGACTGCAGACATCGCTATTTCTGTGTGTATGTTGCAGCTGCTTCTTCTGCAAAATAGGACAATAATTAAAGTCCATTTCAGCTTATCTTTAAATTCCACTGATCTCCTTCAACTTCCTCTTGGGTGGGTAATGTGCCAGGTTCAAGTATGATGATCTGCTTCCTCCCTCCTCTACATTATAATTTTCTCTGCCATGGTGAGCTGTGTTCTATAAATTTCAGCACATTTCACACACAGATCAACGAAGCAGATTTAGACAGTCTTTCCCATTCACACATCCCTGCACACAAAATTCCGTCAAATGTTTTGCTATCTTTTTTATTTTGCAAATGAAAATATGTTCTGAAATATTCTTGCTGAAAGAAACAAGAAGGGATTCCATGGGATGTTTTTGATGTCACCTTGAAGAAATTGTCACACACCATCTGCTAGTTTATTGAGCAAACAGCGTGTCAATGCTGATGAATCCCACTTTAATAAATGACACATATTGACAGCCACCAACCATGTCCTAACGATCACAGCCGTGCCAAGAAGCCTTGAAATACACCTGGATTAAATTACACATGCGTCTTTCATATTTATGGGGTGACTAATCGTCTTAGTCATCTATTTTGGTTTGGACAACGAGGTGTGGCTTCCAGTCCACCTGACAAACAAGAAGGTTAAGTCTTCCCTGCCGTCATGGTTCCCGTGTCCCCTAAGGATTCTTTCTCCCTCAGTTGAGGATATGCAGATAACAAGACATCATCGGGTTAGTTACACATCACGGATAATTTAGAGATGAAACTTGCTGCTTTGCTACTGGATGGACTACAGTGAATGCAGGCACAAGGCAGGTGGTAACTATGGCAGAGACAAGAGTATGGTTACCTGAAGACAAACAGGAGAGTGCTGACAAATTAATGAATAACTAATTAAATTTTAAAGTTTTTTTTTTTATGAATCATGTGAAAGAAAATCACAGAACACTTCACAATCTCAGTTGGAAAATTGGCCTCTGGAAGCAATGGCAGAGAGACTGAAACATTCAGTCAGCTCCTGGGTAACCTGCATTTTAACATTATTTTACATCAATAGTCAGCATTTGAATTGCTGCTATCAATGACAACACACACACATGAAAAAGAAATTAAGCTTGGGGAGAAGATTTGGTGAGCAAAGGGTTTGCTATAAAAGCATGATGTCCTGATATTCAGAATCCATATTAAAATAACCAGGCACATAGACACACACCCGTAATTGTATATTGCTAAGGCAGAGACCGGAGGATCCCTGGGGCATGTAGACGAGCAAGTCTAGATGAATCAGTGAGGTCAAAGTTCAGTGAAGGACTGTCTCCAAAGAAAAGGTGCAGAGGCTGGAGGGATGGCTCAGCGGTTAAGATCTCTTGCTGCCTTTATGAAGACCTACATTTGTTAGTGAGCTCCCACGTGGAATATTACCACCCTCTGTAACTCCCATTTAAGACTATCCCACAAACAGAGCTAAACAGAGAATTCTCGACAGAGGAATATCGAATGGCAGAAAAACACTTAAAGAAATGTTCATCCTCATTAGCCATCAGGGAAATGCAAATCAAAACGACCCTGAGATATCACCTTACACCCATCAGAATGGCCAAGATGAAAAACTCAAGCGATAACACATGCTGGAGAGGTTGTGGAGAAAGGGGAACCCTCCTCCACTGCTGGTGGGAATGTAAACTTGTACAACCACTCTGGAAAGCTATCTGGCGCTTTCTAAGACAAATAGGAATAGTGCTTCCTCCAGACCCAGCTATACCACTGCTAGGTATATACCCAAAGTTTGTTCAAGTACACAAAAAGGACACTTGCTCAACCATGTTTATAGCAGCTCTATTTGTAATAGCCAGAACCTGGAAACAACCCAGATGTCCATCAACGGTGGAATGGGTACAGAAATTGTGGTATTTTTACACAATGGAATACTACTCAGCAATCAAAAAGGAGGAAATCATGAAATTTGCAGGCAAATGGTGGGATCTAGAAAAGATCATTCTGAGTGAAATATCCCAGAAGGAGAAAGACAAACATGGGATATACTCACTTATATAGACCTATAAGATATGATAAACATAATGAAATCTATACACCTAAAAAAGATAATCAATTGAGCGGACATGGAGTAAGATGATCAATCCTCGTTTAGAAAGACAGATGGGATGTGCATTGAACGTATGACAGGAGTCTACTGAGCGCATCTGAAAGACTCTAACTAGCAGTGTTTTCAAAGCAAAGACTCATGACCAAACCTTTGGCAGAGTACAGGGAATCATAAGAAAGAAGGGGAGTTAGTCTGATGGGGAAAGGATAGGAGCTCCACAAGGACCAAATATATCTGGGCACGGGGTCTTTTCTGAGACTGACATTCAACCAAGGACCATGTATGGATATAACCTAGAACCTCCACTCAGATGGAGCCTGTGGTAGCTCAGTAACCAATTGGTTTCCCAAAGTGAGGGGAACAGGGACTATTTCTAACAGGAACTCAATGACTGGCTCTTTGGTCTCCCCACCCCCGAAGGGAGGAGCAGTCCTGTTAGGCTTGAGGAGGGCTTTGCAGCCAGTCCTGAAGATACCTGATAAAACAGGATCAGATGAATGGGGAGGAGGTCCCCCCCATCAGTGGACTTGGAAAGGGGCACGGTGGAGATGAGGGAGGGAGGGAGGGACTGGGAGGGAATGAGGGATCGGGACACGGCTGGGATACTGAGTTAATAAAATGTAACTGATAAAAAAATAAAAAAATTAAAAAAAAAAAGACTATCCCACAAAGCTTCTGGCTTATGTGGCAATCAAGCACACATGTGGGCACATACATACATTCGGTCTAATATTTATGCAAATGAAGGAAGAATAAATAAAATTTTGAAAAGGTAAGGTAAAATTATTAAGTCTGAACATCAACCTGTGGCCTACATACACACACACCACACACCACACACACACACACATACACACACACACACAGAGTTTGGTTGGGAAACACTGCTCTCTAGGTTCCTTAAAAAGGAAAGGAATCAAAATCAAGGAATTCTGTAAACTTGTTGCAGTTACTGAAGATGTAAGTTCAAGGTTGTGCCTCCAAGGCCTATGCCAGACTCAGGAAGGAGAGGAATCAGGAATCACTGACAATCGTACTGAGTTAGACACAAACTACCACCACTACCACTGCATACAAAGTGTGGAGCAGCTCCCTAAGCACTATCCTGCCACACTTCCTCCTTTACAAAGGAAGTTCCTTGCTGAGCCTTAGGATACTAGGGAGCTTACTCTTCTCTCTGAGAGAGAGAGAGAGAGAGAGAGAGAGAGAGAGAGAGAGAGAGAGAGAGAGAGAGAATCTTTCTATTCAACTCCTTCCCCTAGCAGCTCACAGTAACCAGGAAACTGTACCAGCTCTGTGCACATGCGTAGACTGTAGACTCTTGTTCCTACGTAGGAAGTGCTTATATAAATCACAGGACTATTTAAAATAGCTGGGCATGAATGTCTCAGCGTCTAGGCTTGGCAATATAGCAAGGACCCTGGGAAACCTGGGTATTGAGCACCAGTCCGTCGTGTGCAATATCTGTCCAACCAGCCTTCACCGTCAATATACTACGTACGTATAAAACCCACCAGGCCAGGTGGCACTCTCCCCATTTTCAGATGAAGAAAATTTCAATTTAAAGGTGTAGTATGTCCAAGATTAAAGATGAAATAATGGTGAATTGGTTGTACAGGCTGGCTTTGAAGTCCTCCCTGCTAATGAGAGCTAATGGCTCTCAAAAACTATGGAGAGATAGTAATAGGTTCTGTTTCTTGGTAATAAACTATTTATAAAACGGGGATGAACACTAGCTAAAATACACACACACACACACACACACACACACACACACACACACACACAATTATTCCTATAGACTGAATGTTTGTATACTCCTAAATTCACGTTAGAATATTAGTCCCTAACATGATGGCATGAGAAAATGGGTCCTTTGGAGTTGTTTAGTTCATGAGGAAAATGCCTTCATGGTTGACATAATTTCCTTATAAGAAGGACCAGATAATGCACTAGTTTGACACTTTGGTCATATTGATGCAAAGCGGTGCCACAGCAAGCTGTGGGTGAGAGACTGGGTTGGTGGTGGTGTGTCACAGCAGGCTGACCAGACTAAGATAACCATCCAGCAAAAGGAACACACCCCTCTATAATAAATATGGTCATTTAAAGTTCTGAAATGGAATAAGAATTCATTGTGGAGTTAAAAAAAAAATCAAAGTCAAAAGCTCAATACTCCAAAAAGAAGTTCAGTATTGAAAATATGGTTATATAGAGAAGTATCCTCACTTTCTTACAGTCTTTTTAATTTTTTTACTCTTTTGTTTATTAATTACACCTTACTTACTTTGTATCCCCCCTGTAGTTCCCTCCCTCCTCCCCTCCTAATCTCTCCCTTCCTCCTCCTTCTCTATGCATGCCCCTCCCCAAGTCCACTGATAGGGGAGGTCTTCTTTTCCTTCCTTCTAATCCTAGTCTGTTATGTCTC
Source organism: Meriones unguiculatus (assembly GCF_030254825.1). Taxonomy (NCBI): domain Eukaryota; kingdom Metazoa; phylum Chordata; class Mammalia; order Rodentia; family Muridae; genus Meriones; species Meriones unguiculatus. The sequence goes on from NC_083364.1 coordinate 78,701,138, forward strand.
ATCAGGAGTGGCTGCATTGTCTTCCTCTGTGTTCATTCTTCAATTGAGGGACATTTTGGTTGTTTCCAGATTCCAGCTATTAAAAATAACGCTTCTATAAACATAGTTGAGCAAATGTCATTGTTGAATGGCATCTTTTGGGTATATGCCCAGGAGTGGTATAGCTGGATCTTGAGATAGCACTACTTCCAATTTTCTGAGAAAACGCCAAATTGATTTCCACAGTGGTTGTATAAGTTTGTACTCCCACCAGCAATGGAGAAGTGTTCTCCTTTCTCCATATTCTTGCCAACACAGGAGGACCCTAGAGGATGCTTATTTCTCATTCAGAAGGATAAATAGAATAGGCAGAGGAAGTGAAGAAAGAATAAAAGTGAGCCTACCGTATCCATCTGGGGATCTAAATAGATGCTGAGACTTGAAGCCACATTTTCGGCAGAGTTCAGGGAGCCTTAAGGAAGAGTGGAGGCAGATATGGAAGGGTGGTATAAAAGGACCAGGAGGAAACAGGAGCTCCACAAGGAGACCAACAGAACCAACAAATCTGGGTCCAGGGGGTCCTACAGAGACTGATGCACCAACCAAAGACCATGCATGGAGAGGATCTAAACCACCTGCGCAGATGTAGCCTATAGGCAGCTCAGTCTTCATGTGAATACCTTAGTAAGGGGAGCAGGGCCTACCATGGTACTCTGTTGCCTGCTCTTTGATCATTTCCCCCTGGCAAGGCCACAGAGGAAGAGGATGCAGGCAGTCCTGAGAAGTCTTGATAGGCTGGTAGAGCAGGAGAGCTCTCCCTTTCAGAGAACTAGGGGAGGGAAATGGGGAGAAAAAGGGAGGGAGTGTAGGACTGGGAGGAGACAAAGAAGGGGGCTACAATCAGGATTTAAAGTGAATAAATAATAAAAACAGAAAAGAAGAAAAAAAAAAACTTAGTCCAGGACAGCAAAGGCTACACAGAGAAACCTTATCTTGAAAAAAACCTACCAAACAAGCAAAGAAAAGACTAAGTCAGTTAAGGTATGAAGCGATGATACCAAGAACTAATCTTATTGAAAAGCTTTAGTTTTGTTAATCATCAGAAGACATGTGTTTATGTTATGCCAGGTTCACGGGACCTTCAGAGACCACCAGGAGATGACTCGATGCAATTACAAGAGAGCTTCATTACGAGAGCGATCGAACTCAGGACCCAAGTCTCACTGACACAGCAATAGAGAAGTGGGACTCCGAGCTCTGAGTGAACAGGATTTTTAAAGGGAAAGTCTGTGAGCAGGGGGTTTCCATGGCAGCAAGCAGGGGGGCACAAGCCTTGGCGTTACAGAATTGGGTGAAGTTTAGCAGGGCAGGGTGACCTTTTCTGAGGCACACAATCACAATGGCTAAGACATATAATCACAATGGCTATTTTTCTAAACCATATCTGAAACATTGGGGAGAATTTTCCCACCCGATTCTTAACCAATTCCCATTGATTATTGCCAGGGAGTTTGTCTCTATTTTCTATGAAGCATTTATTCTGTTATATTTCCTGGAGGCTGTTGCTAGGAGAGTTAACTTTGTTTTCTACCAGGTGTACATTTTGTGATATTTCCTGGTACCTGAATTTAGTTCCCAGTCAAGATCTTTATTTCAAAAGGGAGTTATATTCAGGCTATGTTAAGCTCTTCATTTATAAATATGATCTTTAAAAAGTATTTTAATTATTTGTATGTGTGTGTGTGTGAGTGTGTGTGAGAGAGAAAGAGAAAGAGAGAGAGAGAGAACATAGGCTCTCCTGGATATAAGCAGTTGTGAGCTGGATTGAGTTACTTTGTACGAGGACCTAAATTCATTTCCTCTATCAGATCCCCAAGCACTCTTTTTTTTTTCCTCCATTAATTCATTTATTTATTCACTTTACACCCTTCTTCTCTTCCCAGTCCTCTTGACATACAACCTCTCCGCATTCTTCCCTTCCTTCTCCTCAGAGAAGGATGAGGTCCTTCATGGGCACCAACCTGCCCTGACCCATTAAGTCACTGCAACAAGCACTCTTAACTGATGATTCTCTGCAGCCCTGAACAATGATTAAAAACAAACAGATATAAATGATTCTCTGTAAGTTAGAAATATCTTCTGTGCTTATGGTTTTAACATCTCTAAAATTTTGTCATTAAAAATGGGACGAAAGTTGAGAATGTTTAAACCCCACATTGTCTTTGTTTATTTGTGTGTGAGTGTGTGTGTGTGAGTGTGTGTGTGTGAGTGTGTGTGTGTGTGTGTGTGTGTGTGTGTGTGTGCATGCCTGAAGCTGATGTTGGTGTTGGCTATCTTCTCTGGTTGCTCTCCACATTATCTAGGCAGAATCTCGGTGTTAACCTGATGCTCACCACGTCTAGCTAGTCTAGCCGGCCAGCTTCCTCCAGTGATAGCTTGTTTTTGCCTCTTGAGTGCAGCTGCCATCCCTTCCCAGCTTTTTCTGGCTTCTCAAGATCTGCACCCACATCTGCAGGCTTGGGGAAATTTACCCATTGACTCTTCTCCTCAGACTGAACCACACATTTTAAAACCTATCTTGAATTATTTTATTTTGATAACTCCATCTGCTATCACTATTCCATGCACACTACTGTATGTCTATTATTGAATCCCATTTAAATATTCTTTAATGGTCTTATTTTGTATTAAGAAAAACAATGTTTTCCAAAAAGTTAAAAAAAATAATGAGAGCTGGACACAGTGACATGGACTTGAAATTCCAACATTCAAGGAAGGAAACCAGGAGTTCATGGCCAGCCTTGGCTAGATAAGAACTACTTATGGAGGATACATCAAGATGATCTAAAAATGTGAGTTCAATTCTCAGCTCCCATCATATAGTGGAAGTAAGAAGGGAACTGGCTCTCACAAATCAATTTCCATAAGTGCACTGTGGCATACAAGCATTATCCCACCTCTATGCTAAATATAAGCAAAATGTAAAATGATGAAAGTGGTGGATAGCATTATGTCAAATTGAGTCATGAGGAAGGAGGAAACCTCACTGAAAAATGCCTCCATAAAATCAGGGTGTAGGCAAGCCTGAAGGGCATTTTCTTAATTTGTGATTGATCAGGGAGGGTCCAGATTATTGTGTGTGAGGCCTACCATGGGCTGATGGTCCTGGGTTCTAAAAAAAAAAAAGTAGTCTGAGAAAGTCAGTAAGCAACATTCCTCCATGGCCTCTGCATCAACTCCTACAGCCATGTTCCTTCCTTGTTTGAGTTCCTGCCCTGACTTCCCTCAATGATGGACTATGACATGGAAGTGAAAGCCAAATAAAGCTTTTCCTCCCCAACTTGCTTTTGATCATGGTGTTTTCTCACAACAATAGAAAACCCAAAATAATGACAACTTGGAGAAGAGTAAACACATCCAAGAGAAACAGTCAAAATGCTACCATTCAGATACAGCTGCTTAATTTTGATGTAAATTGTATGGATTTTATAGATTGAAATAATATGATACAGTGTGTTATAAGCTTTCCCCAGCCTTTTAAGACTGTAAGACGAAATCTCAGGGGAACTGGAAAAGATCATCCTGAGTGAGATATCCCAGAAGCAGAAAGACACACATGGTATATACTCACTCATATAGACATATAATAGAGGATAAAACTACTAAAATCTGTACACCTGAAGAAACTCATCAAGAGGGAGAACTCTGGCTAAAATGCTCAATCCCCATCCAGAAAGGCAAAGAGGATGGACATCTGAAGAAGGAGAAAACAGGTAATAAGTTAGGATCCTGCCACAGAGGGCCTCTGAAAGGCTCTGCCCTGCAGACTATCAAAGCCGATGCTGAGACTTATGGCTAAACTTTGAGGAGGTTGCAAGGAATCTTATGAAAGAAGTGGGAATTAGTAAGACCCAGAAGGGTCAGGAGCTCCACAAGGAGAGCAATGGATCCAAAAAATCTGGGCACATGGGTCTTCGCTGAGACTGATAGTCCATCCAAGTAGCATGCATGGAGATAACCCAGAACCCCTGCACAGATGTAGCCAATGACAGTTCAGTCTCACAAATTGTGGTACATTTACAATGGAATACTACTCAGCTATTAAAAACAAGGAAATCATGAAATTTGCAGGCAAATGGATGCAAATAGAAAAGATCAACCTGAGTTAGGTAACCCAGACCCAGAAAGACACACAGGGTATATACTCACTTATAAGTGGATATTAGCCATATAAAGCATGAGAAGCATATTATAATCCGCAGAGCTAAAGAAGCTAAATAATAAGCTAGACTCCCTTTTGTATACCAGACAGGCCTTGAACTCCTAGACATCTGTCTGCCTCTGCCTTGCGGAGTGCTGGGATTACAGGCATGCGCCATCGTGCCCCGCTGATTTAGTTATTATTTCCTCAATATATTTTTGTATAGTTATTTAAACAATTCGTGCTTTATTTACTATTTTCTATTTTTGCTATTGCATTGTTAAAAGTAATTTCACTTTTTCTGTTAATTGCAAGTTTAATAAAGTCGTACCATGTAAATTTTGTTACAAGCTTGAAAATAAGGTGCTACTTAAAGAAAAGAAAGAAAGAAAGAAAGAAAAAGACACTGTAGGTGCATCAAACCACCTAATTAGAAGAAAATAGTATTAGAACAGGACATGTGGAGGCTGCACCCACAATTTCTTATTTAAGTTTCAAAGAAGTAATGCAGTCTAAAATAGAGCACATACAACTGAGATTTCAGCGAAATGACGAAGGTGGTGCGATTATAGGTTTGAGGTTTTAAATAGGAAAAAAGTACTGCAAACACAAGTTTTAGAAAAGATAATCTATTTTTTTCATGAAATAGAATAGGAAAACAATTTGAAAATTGTTATTTTTGTAAATTTTCTTTTACCCGAGGTTAATTGATAACTTGACAAAAATCTAGAATCATTTGGGGTATGCGCCTCTGACCAGACCTGTGAGATGTTTTTCTGACTGTGTAAATGTGGGAGGATGCCCTCCCCAAACGGGGTGTTACCCTGGACCCCAGGCTGAAAGCAAAGCAGAGATGAAACTGAGGAGCTTGCGCGCATCCTTTTTCTTCTGGCGGTGGACATGATGCGAGCAGCTGCTTCCAGCTCCTGATGTCTTGGTTTCTCGCCCTGACCACAGAACTGCGGCCCAAAACAACGCCTTTGCCATCAAGCTGCCTGGGCAGGGGTGCTGTGTGGGCAAAACGGGATTCAGTTTCTCTATTTCCCCAAAGCATTCAAGTTTCAGCCTAAAAAGACCCAAAAAATCTGAGCAAGTGATCAATAGTGTTTCACTGAAAAATTATTGATCATGTTTGGCTAGTGATTGAAAGTTTTATTTCGTTTTGTTTGATTTTACTTGCTCGAATTTTGGCTTAGCTTTCTCAATGAGATTGTGTACTGAGGCAAATAAAACTTTAAAATTTTATAATCATAAAATCTCTTTGTACAGCAAGCAGCAAGCAGCTTCGAATATAATTCTTTCTTTTCCTTTTTTTGTATTTCTTTTTTTCTTTATTAATTACACTTTATTCACTTTGTATCCCCCCTGTGGTTCCCTCCCTCCTCTCTTCCCAATCCCTCCCTTCCTCCACCCTCTGCATGCATGCCCCTCCCCAAGTCCACTGATAGGGGAGGTCTTCTTTTCCTTCCTTCTGATTCTAGTCAATTAGGTCTCATCAGGAGTGGCTGCAGTGTCTTCTTCTGTGGCCTGGTAATGCTGCTTTCCCCTTAGGTAATCAAAGAGCAGGCCAATCAGTTCGTGTCAGAGACAGTCACTGTTCCTATTACAATGGAACCCACTTGGATACTGAACTGCCATGGGCTACATCTGTGCAGGGGTCTTAGGTTATCTCCATGCATAGTCCTTTGTTGGAATATCAGTCTCAGGAAATATAATTCTTATTCAATGGCAAAATATATTCAAGGATGAATTGCCAATGAAGGTTTGTTTTGATTATGTTTCAAAATCTTTCATTCATTTTATTTTTGAAGCAAAGTTGTAGTTTATTAAAGACTTTTCTATCACATATTGCACAGAGAGTAACAGAGAGATGATTAAGTATAGACTAAAATGTACCTATGAGTAGGTATAAGCTTCTCAAATTTAATTTGTTTAGTATCCAAAACAAACAAAAACAAAAACAAACAAACAAACAAAAAAAAAACACCAGATAATCATTTAAATGTCTGAAGGGTGCCTAGAAAGAATTGTTGAATTGATAAGGTAATAGAGTTCCAGAAATTCTAATTTGTGAGTACTAGCTTAGTTCCAAAGCTGCAGGATATATTTCAAGAAATAATTTGAAATAAAATCTTAAACACAAATACTAAATTTTATTGTATGAAAGTACAAACATGTATTTGAAAGAGAAGTTTATTATAAATATTTAGACATAATAACTCATGCATGACTAGTTTTGGGTCAGGTAATATTTTCAAAGTATAGCAACTTGCCATGAATTATGCTAGGAAGTATAATGAAGAAATTAATTATTTCCTTTCTCATATGTCCTGGAAATTAGCAATGCTACCTGGAAAATGACTTGCAGACATTACCTCCAGAAGACAGCATGCCATGTTATGTATCTATCATTGGTGCCCCTGCCTGTACCTTACTGAACTCCAATTCCAGAAGTTAATTATCTTGAGGAAGTCAGTAAATCCTGTACATGTATGTGATTCTGAAGAACTGCAGATAATTTATAGCCTCCTACGTCAAATGTTGAGGAAAGCACTTTAGAATAGACAGTGAATTAAGCGGAGATGAAATTTCATGTGGATTAGCTGCTACTGTTTTGGAATCTCAGGCCTATGGAATGTGAGCCTGCTACATCAGTCACTAACTATTCTCCCTCAACAGGTTTCAGAATTGTCAGTCCACCCCCTCCATAGCTTGTGGCTGTTGTGCCCAATGTCTTCTCTCCATTGGTGTCTCCATCTCTCTATCCTAATTACTTCATGCCCTGCCACCCAAAATATGTATAATTCTGCTCCCTTTCACACACACACACACACACACACACACACACACACACACACACAAATCTGTATTCTCCTAGGCTCAGTATTCTCTTTTTTGAGTTCTTCACTCAGAAATGGACATTAGCCCAGGCATTCTAAGTAAATGAATGTCCCTTGTTATTAGTGACAGCTTTGAAAACCTAGATATGAGGGCAAGGTATTTTTATGGCTACCATTCTATACTTAGCCCTGCTTTACTATTCATGTGGCTTATTTGTTGTGTTTAACTGTCCTTTGTACTTAAGTATCCCTTTTTACCTATAGCCCTCTTCCATAGATCACACCCTAAATTTTTGAACCACTTATGTTTTTGTGTGTTGTTCTTGTATATTAAAAATGCAAGTAGATTTGACTATTTGTTCAGACTAATTAAAGTGTTAATCAGTGGTTTAAAAAAATAAAACCATGCAAAGATCAACACGGAAAATACAAAAATCCATTTATTCACTCTTTTCCTGAAATCTGTACTTGCTTTAAATTATGAAGCTTTTCAAATTGAAAAAGAAAACTGCTTCTGAGTGGCAGTTCTTTTTTCAAACTAATGGAACTTAACGAGTGAAAATGTGAATTTAAGTGAACTTGTGGGCACAGATCAAGGTATGCTAGAGTACTTTGTCCTAGTAATAAGTAAATTGTGCTATATCCCCTTCCAGAGACCTCACTGAGTTGATGTTCCTTACCCAGAGTCTCCACCGTTTATTATGTTCTGTCTTACAAACACGTGGCAGCTGGTGGGCCAGGGTGAGGTAGTAGATAGGTTGGGGCAGGTGAGGAAAAGATCTTGGAGTGGAACAGAGGTTTATATGGGGTGGCAGGTGGAAATACTGAAGTCCCTGCTGTCACCGGTGAAGTCAGAGCAGGAGTAGCATGAGCTCCATTGGGAGGCGAGGAGACAGTGATTCATCTCAAAGGAAGCTATGACCGAACCCTTTCCAACTTGGGAATCAGAAACTGTTTACACAAAGGGCAGAGTTGCCCAACTGCAATCTGGCAGGAGTTACTTTACCTGTTTAAGAGATGGATGTCAGAATATGCGGGGATACCTCCTACTATTCCTGATGACAGGGAATTAATTAAGACAGCTTTTGGAGGATGGGGGCTGGGGAAGGCAGATTGAGGGGAAATGCTTGATACCAACTCCTCACACCCTGCAGAGAAGGTTGAAACAATTTTAAATCAGTAACGCAGAAAAATTAAAAAAAGTAAATCAGCTAGCATGAATCTGAAGTTGCAGTATGTGTCATGTGTCAACACTGTGAAAATTGCATTAAGGAAACTAGCAGACAGCACATGTTCCAAATGTTACTAAGAATGTCTATCCAGGGATGCTGTAGAAATAATTATCAAATTATGACTGATAATCAGTAAAATAAGACATGGTGGAAAGGGCAGAGACCTAGAAAGTCTGCTTATGCTAACCAAGAGTTGTAACCAAGACCTTAACTTGTATTAACAATCTGTGCAAACAAACAATTTTTGTACTTCGTATCAGCTTTGTCTTTATGTAACTCAAATGTAGATGACTCTACAACTCATGTTTTTTAGCAGCTGAATGCTTTCACAACAGAAGGGACTTGGCCTATTCATAGTAGTCCATACTTTTGCACATAAACACATACCTTCACACACACACACACATATACTTGTATGTATGTATGCATGTAAACAATATTTTAGTATTTTAACTTTGGCTCATGGTTTACCTGAAATTTTGATTCATATGAAAATGTCAAAACAAATTCTGTGGCTCTTTTACAAAAGTTCCATGTTTGACTGCCGTAATTCCAAAGGGTACTAATGTGTGAAATCTTGAAGCATTTTATCTAACATTTAGCCACTATAGAGATAATATCATTACAAATAAGAATACAGACTTTCAAAAAGCAGGCAATCGAGTTCATGACAGACGCAGCACCCTCTCTCCTTACTCAGGAACCCATATGGAGGCTGAGCTGCCAGTCAGCTACATCTGAGCAGGGGGTCTAGGTCATCTCTGTGCATGGTCCTTGCCTCTGGTGATGCAATCTTGTCAGGCCACAGAGAAAGTGGATACAGGCAATCCTGATGGGTCTCGACAAGCTATGGGCAGATGGTAGAGGAGAACTCCCCCATTCAATGAACTAAAGGAAAGGGATAGGGAGGAAGAAGGAGGAATGCTGGGACTGGGAGAAGCTGAGGGAGGGGGCTACAATCAGGATATATAATGACTAAATTGTGAGAAAAATAAAAATTTAATTAAAAGAGTATAAAATTTTATGTAAGGTATCTGCACTAAGATGCCTACAAAAGACTTCCAGAAAGTTAAAAATACTTTTATTTATAAAGAATAATAATGTTAAAACTTTACATTCTTTGATTACTTCAGATGTATGTTTTAGTCTACATTTACAATATTTAGATATGTTTTCATGATTTCAACCATGTGTTTTATAGAATTTCTTCACCTGATTTACTGTTTAATGTAGTGATCATAATAAGAATGTATGTTTTAAATGTATCAAGCTAATAGTGTCATGTGATAAATAGGTAAATAAGTTTATGTTTAATACTTACTGACTCTTTTAAATTAAGATTATAGTTTTATACCTTACTATCTTAAATATTTCTGATGATTTTAAACTTCAGCAAGGATCTAAAATTGTTTGTAGGAGTTTTATGCCACCATAAGCACTTATATAATAAAATAATAAAAAACTTAATGCTTCATGGCTTTAGAAATTTTAAGGTGACATCTAAATAAAGTAGTAAAAAAGAAATCAAAGGAATTAAAAATGAGGACCAACCCTTCTGGCAAATGCGCTCTGAAGGAAGCAGAGAGCGTGCAGAAACAAGAATTGCAGGTTGTGGTAAGACTCAGTCTGGAGGACACAATGCCAGAGGTCTCCTACCTGACTGCCTATGTGAGCTACAATACTTTGCTAAAAACAGGAAATACAAACCCAAACTGCTTAAAACATCTATGCTGTATTGACCCATGTGAACTATACACAGAGCAAAACCATGTCCTGTTCATTCAGCAAGTGAACCACCTTTACAGGTACAGTAAAAGACCCCAAACAGAGGCTCATTGTCTTTCCAGCCTGAGTTCTGCAACCTAAGCTTCATTTGGAAAAATGGCTTGTCTTGTAACAGCAAGGAACTGAAAGCAGATCCCTGGAACCCATGCTTCCTAGAGCAAACCTTTTGCACTGTGGAAGAGAATGTGTTTATCTCAGCACTCAAAGAAAATGTCTCAAGAATAACTTTCCTCCCAATGTCACTCATTTTAAAACTAACATTTCATTAAATTTTGAGCATTTCAAACAAGATGTTCATCCCTTCCTCCCACAACACCCCACAGATCCACCCCCACCTCTCTAGCCATTGTCTTTTTTGTTTTATCTACTTGCTGATGTTACAGGTGCACTTCCTTGCCAACACACACACTGTATTCACAGAGATGGAACAAACTGGTTGGAGCAGAGCACCTACAAACTTAAGGAAGCTCCCGTGGAACAATGTAGACCTACCACCATCACCAATAGAAGAGTCTGATAGGACTGGGAAGTGGGGGTGGGGTGGTTTGAAAGCACAGCTCCCTTCCAGAGCAGATAAGTCCATGCATATTAGATACAATACAATCAGGTTAGATGGATACAATCACTGTAATGGAGAGAAGCTGTCATCACCCGAGTCATTCCTATCCCAAGGTTACAACAAAAGCGTTTTATGCTGGACACATAGGAAACAAAAATCAGAGAGAACACTGAACATACCATTCAACAATCACATTCAGACCAGTTGCTGCTAAGGTAAAATAGATCACTACTGTTCGGAGTTACATAAAACTCAAGATTTTCGTTATTAGGTTTCAAACATTAAAAATGATTATGATGAGTACACTGCTCTTACAATGGCATTTGAAAATGCATTAAGGGAAAATTAATATTTAACTAATACTTATTCTTCTTGTATATATTGTCCTGATCATAGCAAGGTAAATGAATACTATTTCCTTGCAACCACAGTTAATGTCAACAAAATACCAGGATGGTTAAAAATGAGTTAGGGACTTCAGTGAGATAAAAGTTCCAGAAAACAACTTTTAATTGGAATGCACTTGAAATTAAAATTTTAGAAAGAAAATATGACTTGGTGGTAAACATTTCTAAATAGCACATTTTAAATATAGTATAGAACACGGGATATGTCCTGATGCATTAACTCCCCGTGGGAAACACGAATAACTGTGTGTTTACCACAAATAGGGTGCCAAAACCAGATCAAACTATGGTTCCACCAAAGATCAATGCATTTATTGGGCTTATGCCACAAAGGTGAACAAAAGCACCTGGAAAATAAACAAATAACAAGAACAACAAAACCACTGCATATTGCATTTAACTTCTACAAGACTAATTAACTAATCTGAGTTTCTATAATTGTAGAAAGATTGGATGCTAGAAGGCCAGGCTTAATTACAGTATATCTGGAACTATATTTGAAACTCTTAAAAGCCAACCCTTGCCCAGCATTGCGAGTGATAGAACATTATTGTGATTATTGCGTAAATTATTTGTAATGTACAGATAGACAGCTTTCACCAACTGAAAGGCTATCAGTTAAACTCTGAGGCCTCTAGCTGAGATTGTCCATAATCTACCCACCTGTTTTTCTCACCAATGTATTTGAAAAGTGTCTTGATTCATGATTTTCTTTTTTCTGTTACTATAAAAACTCCAAGAAAGTGTTGTCATATTGGAATATGATTTCGATGTGAGATCAGGTTATTTTGTGTTCCTAGCCATGATCACCCAGAGCTGCCTCCAGAATACTGCCTTTTACTTCCTCTAAGGCTAAGACTTGTTTTCCTGTTGATGTTCTCGACAGCCCAGCGTGGGATCCTAAAATAGCAATTCTCTTGTATACATAAGGACTACTGATTTTCTTTTAATTAATTAATATCCAGCCACTTTGCTGAAGGTGTTTATCAGCTGTAGGAGTTCCTTGGTAGAATTTTTGGGGTCACTTATGTATACTATCATATCATTTGCAAATAGTGATACTTTGAATTATTTTTTTTCCAATTTGTATCCCCTTGATCTCTAGTTGTCTTATTGCTCTGGCTAGGACTTCCAGTACTACGTTGAAGAATATGGAGAGAGTGGGCAGTCTTGCCTTGTCCCTGATTTCAGTGGGATTGATTTAAGTTGCTCTACCTTTAGTTTGATGTTGGCTATAGGCCTGTGGTGTATTTTCTTTACTATGTTTAGGTAAGCACCTTGTATCCCTGATCTCTCCAAGACTTTTAGCATGAATGACTGCTGGATTTTCACAAATTCTTTTTCAACATCTAAAAAGATGATCGTATGGTTTTTTTCTTTCAGTGTTTTTTTTTTAATATGGTGGATTACATTGATAATTTTTCATATGTTAAACCACCTCTGCATGCCTGGGATGAAAATGTCTTGGTCATGGTGGACAATATCTTCGATGTGTTCTTGGATTTGATTTACAAGTAATTTTTATACATATTTTTGTCAATATTCATAAGGGAAATTGGCCTGAAAATCTCTTTGTTGGGTCTTTGCCTGGTTTAGGTGACTGTTGCCTCAGAATAAGTTTTGTAATATTCCTTTTGTTTCTATTTTGTTAGATAGTTTGGAGAATATTGGTATTAGCTCTTCTTTTCTCACTGGAGACACCAACCAGAGAAGAACCAGGTATCAACATAGGTCCCCTGTGTCCAAACCCTTCACTGGTCAGCACCTCTTCCCTGATGGGTAGACAGTGCAGCGAGAAGGGTGAATAGGAATACTGGTGCTAATGCAATCCTGGAAGCCTGCACAGTATCTGCCAGCACTACAGAGGCCATGCAACAGGGAAACAGCTTAGAGTTCACACACAGCTTGATTTCTCCATGTTCTACAACCAGCTCATATAGTAGTGTCTTCAGCAATAAGACCTCAGCATGTAATTATGGGATACAACCAACAGTAGTGATGTATGCTTTACCATTTGTAGGCCACTCTTCTTGGCCACTTAAGATATAGAAAAACAAAATAAACAAACAAAGAATGATTGTTTAACTGTTCTTTCAGATGTAAAACTCTTAGAGGTTATTGCTCAAACACTTGGATGATGATTTTTATTTTTAAAGTTGGCAGTATCCATCTCAAGCAAGTGTCAGTTGATCTCAGACATCAGCATCTAAAGAGAAACTAAAATTTCCAGTTAGCATGAAAACATTCCATCATTTACATCAAGTGTTCCTCAAAAGAGAACTTTAGGGGGCCAGTGATCAATAAGTAAATATACTTGCTATCCAGGCTGAGGAACTGAGTTCAGCCCAAGGAACCACCCATTGGAAGGAGTCAACCAACTCCAAATTGGCCTCTGACTTCCACATGTCTGCAAAGGCACAATAAATAGATAAATGTAGCAATGTTTACTTGCCTAAAGAGCAACTTTGAGTAAATGATACAGTTGGAAGTTACAACCTTATCTAGCTCTTTAGAATCCATGGACAATTTCCATTGGCAGTTTTTTCACCCTGTTGTACACTCATGGGGAAACCACACATCTCTCCCCGCTGCTCAAAGATGCTCAGCCTAGCCCAGGGCCAAGAGGGAATGAGACTTCCTGGTGGCTACTTTGTAGTGTTCAGGCTGGCTTCCTGGGTCTGACATGCTATGAAAATGCTTTTTTGGGGGGTGGGTGGGTGAAGTGTTTCAAGACAGGGTTTCTCTGTGTAGCCTTGGCTGTCCTGGACTTGCTTTGTAGACCAGGCTGGCCTTGAACTCACAGTGATCCACCTCCCTCTTCCTCCCTGAGTGCTGGGATTAAGGGCGTGTGTCACCACACCTTGCCAGATAAAGCTTTGAAAGGGTATTTCCCTCAATTACACAAGGCTATGAAATGGCTTTGGGTTAATTTTTGGATCAAAAGTTTTGTCAGTGGGTTGTTATTCTCTTTCCACTCGTCCTTCCTGGCTAAAAGGTGGTCACTTCAGTCTTCATGTTTCCCACTGTTAGGAGTCTCAGCAAGTGTCACACACATATCCTCCTAGGAACCTACCCTGTTGCAGGCCTCCACCTTGACAAAGGGATTTCCTCTCCCTCCCCTCAGTTTCCCTTCTTGTTCCTAACCCTTTTACCTCCCACCTTCCTTCTCCTCACATCTGATCCCCACTCTTGTTTCCCTTTCCATTCTATCTTCTGTCCAGTTCCCTCTCTTCATCTACATCTGCTGTCTATTCTATTTCCCCTTCTGAGTGACATTCTGGCAACCTCTCTTGGGCCCTCCTTGTACTTAGCTTCTTTGGGTCTGTGGATTGTAGTATGATTATCCTGTACTATAGGTCTAATATCCATTTATAACTGAGTATATACCATGTGCATCTTTGTGGGTCTGGGTTACCTAACTTAGGATAATCTTTTCTAGTTCCATCCATATACCTGAAGAGATTGAGGGAATGTCCAACCAATAATTGGCCTAACCTGAGACCCACCCTAGGGTAGAGAGCTAACCCCTGACACCATTATTGATGCTCTTCTATGCATGCAGAGAGGAGGCTAACTTGACTGTCTTCTGGAGGGGGGGGGAGGGCTTCAGCCAGCAGCAGATTAAGACAGATGCTGGGACTTACAACCAAGCATAGGGTGGAGCTCTGGGGGTCCTGTGGAAGCGTTGGGGAAAATATGGAAGGAGCTGGGAGGGACAGGAACCTCAAAAGAAGACCAACAGAGACAACTAACCCAATCCCATGGGGACTTACAGAGGCTGAGACATGAACTAAGGAGCATGCATGGTCTGGACCTAGCCCCCTGCACACATGTGGCTGACAGGTGGCTTGGTCTTCCTAAGGGGCACCTGGAGAGTAAAGGGGTTGGGCTGCTTCTAACATAGACTTTATTGCCTATTTTTGGATCGCCTCCTCCCTAGGCAGGGCTGCCTTTCCTGGCCTCAGGGGATGAAAATATGCTCAGTCCTGATGTGACATGATGTGCTAGGGATGTTTGATATGAGGAGTGGGAACTCCCCTTTTCTGGGGGAAAAGGGAGTGGGGAAGAAGAAAGGAGGGAAAGGTGAGAGAATGAGAGGAGAGGAGGGAGGGGGCACCTTTGGGATGTAAAGGAAATAAACAGAAATTTTATTTAAAAAAGCTTTGGGTTAAGCAAACAGTTTTCAAATTCTTTTTCGTGGTAGAGAAATGTACACAGGTTACATTTCTGACAACCCATATATGGGATAAACTTGATATTTTTCATCTATGGTTTTGTTTTTGCCTTTGCTGAACTATTGTTCCAGCTGTAAAGCTTTCCAGGTATTCTCTAGCCCAGCATTTGATTTTGTGTCAATTTTTCTCAGAGGAACTCCAACTCAGCACAAATCTCTCCACATTTGTTTTCAAGTAACCTAGGCTGACTCCTTTGATTACTTTGGCTATTGAAAAAAAAAAAATCCTTCCTCTACATTGGCTTCTCACTTTACAAACACGATTTACATGTTGGTCTAAGAAACTCAGATGCACCATACATAGTCCCTCTGACCTTGTAGACACCATGGCCCACCAAGGATTCAGCAGAACCTCTAGGATTCCACACTGGTCTCCAGCGCCTTGAAATAGTAAGGTCTTTCTTAACCCTCATCCACTCTGGTGAACTGAAAATAAAATGCTTCTTCTTACATGCCCCAGCTTTTCTACAGCCTGTAGTCTCTGATAGTCATGGAAATATCAGTATTTGATGGTCAAGTATCTCTAATGGCTCATATAAATTAATCTATAAGATTTCTTTCATTTTGCCTCAATTTGTACAACCGTTATCACAGGGAGGGATTGTAAACTTAGATTTTTCAACAAACTTACTACATTTAGCTTCTTAAATGCTTTCACCTCCCTTCCACTCAGTGACCAGAGGTAGTGGAGAAAGAAGGTTATTTTTAGAAGTAGTTCCTTGGGTCGAGTCCACTCTTCGTTGTCTGGATACCAGCAGTCCCATCCAAATGCCATCGCTAAACTGTAACATGAATCAGCACGAGTCAGCAGAAACAGTAAGACCCCACTAAATCAGAATGAGTCAGAGAAAGCCCCAAAACTCAGTTGGATCTCCCAGAGAAGTTCTCTGGAAAGTTTCTCTTTCTGAAGTCAAGTGTCAGAGAACAAAGATGAGTGAAACAATGTGGATCCAAAATAAGTGTCCTCTCACTGCCCGTGGGCTTCTGTATTTCTCCTCTCCCCAGAGTCCACCTCCAGATGTTTTCAGCTGCCCCTTGTGTGAGACAGCTCTCAACAAATCATCATGTGTCCTCTCACAAGGCAGTTTATAGCAAGGCATCACAAACCCTCTCACAGGGCAGCTTCTAGCAAAATATCACATTAAAATAAGAAAGAAAGAAAGAAAGAAAGAAAGAAAGAAAGAAAGAAAGAAAGAAAGAAAAGAAAAGAAAAAAAGAAACTTACACTTCAAAGGATCAGGAATCACATTATTCAACATTTTACTCAGGGGCCCTATCACTGTGATAAGCACCATGGCCAAATTCAACTTGGAGAGAAAAGGGTTTATTCCAGCTTATGTTTGATCGTGCAGTCCATCACAAAGGAAATTCGGGGGCAGGGACTCAAGCAGAGCAGTACCCTTTAAGCAGGAACTGATGGAGAGGCAGAGAATGAGTGATGTTGAGTGGCTTGTTCAGTCTGCTTTTTCATATCACCAAGGATCACAGTCCCCAGGGTAGTGTTATCTATAGTGAGCTGTTCTCTCACACACCAATCATGAGTCAATAAAATGCACCCCAGAATTGCCTACAAGCCAATCTAGTGGGAAGATTTTTCTCAATTGGGGTTTCCATTTCCAAAATGACTATAGCTTGTGTCCTTAATATAAAACTGGCTAGTAAGCACACCGAGCTTCTCTCTTTCCCCAGCACTCATACTGATTTCATATGCCCCATCCCATAACTTAAGAAGCCAGCCCATGAGAACTACACCAAAACAAACTCAAATGTAAGTAATGAAATATACTCTCTCTCTCCTTCCCTCTTTCCATAGTTCCCTCCTTCCTTTGTTCTCTATCATTGTCCCTCCCTCTCTCTCTCTCCCTCTTCATATTTTTAGTGAATGTAATGGTTTGACAGTTTGGTGAGTGTTTCAAAGAAAAAGTTGCATCTGAGTGTTGCAGTTTGAATATGCAGAATATAACCCCCCATTCCACTCCAGGGCATATGCTAAGAGTCTCTATTCTAGTACAGAGATGCTTGCTCTTCTATACTCTCACTGTTTTATTCACAATATCCATGAAAACAAATCAACCCAGGGTTCTATAAACTGGTGATTAGATAATGAAAAATGTGGTACATATATTGAACATAATTTTATTTTGATTTAAAGAAAATTAAAATTTGCAGAAGAAAAGAAATGAAACCCAGGTTCAGAGAGGAAAACATCAAATATTATCCCTCATACATAGGTCATACATGTGTTTACGTTGGAGTCAGTATCTGAAGATGTCAGGGAGCTTGAAAGGAGCCATAAGCTGTAAAGGCGGTGTACTGTTGTGGAGAAGGAGATATAGAAGTAGAATGAGGGGATATAAGGAAAGGAAGAGTTAAATAGGAGTGGGAGGCATGGGGGAAATGGTGAGGATAGATAAGGGAAAGCCATGTAGAAACATACTAAATTGTAATGTAACCAAAAGATTTGATAATGTAAAAAGCAGTTAAGGAAGGTGCCCTGCATGAATGGATAATGCTCCTCCAGGATCTCTAAAGGAAAATCTAGGGGCCTCATATGAAATATCTCTCTGTGAACTGTTGGCTTCTGGAAGTTCTCACAATGATGAAGGTTATTACCACCGTCCTTGTCACATACCAGGCCTAGGCATTAAGACACTCATACTGAAAATGGCACACATGTGAGATGCAAAACAGAGATAAATCAAGCTGGAAATAATGTATAAGCCTCCACCTTAATTGCTAGCTTTCACAATACCATAAAAGGCTGTATAGGCTGCTGGGGGGAAGAGCATTACTATTCCTATCAAGGTGTGGAGCATGAGTACGACAATACTGACTTTTTGTCAAGAAGTTCTCACTGATACAACAGTGCATGGGTATAACGGAGATAGCCATCTTCCAATTAGATTTGAGTCCTGCTTCATGGGATGAAATGTACATCTGAAATTAGACTTGAGCCAGAGTCTACGACAGGGTACATCATAGGCCTTACAGTAGAAGGTACTATTGTTATTAACCTAAGTGGGTATTATAGCCAATCTTCTAAATGCTTAAAATTATCCTCAGACACTAGTATTGCTATTCACCTTGCCCATAGAAGTTTCTTCTCTTTGCCTCTGCAATGGTTAATACAGAGATGTATATCTGGTCAAATGTTGAGAACAAATCACTGTTGAGTGCTCAGCCCTAAATTGGACAACTGTATCACCCCATTCTAAGACTCAGACACTAGTACAGAAAAAAAGGGGTGGAAAGATTGTAAGACCTAGAGGATGGAGAGGAGTCCTCTGAAATGCTGTCTTCTGGACATGACAAGGACAGACTAATCATGGACACATAATTTCTGCTGCTACCTGCACATACACACAAAATAAAACAAGAAAGTCGGAAGGGAAGAGGGAAGAAGTGGGAAAAAGAAAGCCATAGAAGTAGAAGGTTATATGATGAGGTACCAAGGTGAATAAGCCTCCACAGTGCATTGCATATGTGGTGTGCTTGAACTCATGTCCTCAAGCTAGTGCAGCAAGTGCTCTTATTTGTGGAAGTCCTCCAGCCCTACCCCCTACCCTGCTCTCCTTTTTTTTTTTTTTTTTTTTTTTGCCTTATACTGATAGTAACATTATGGAATAAACAATATATATGAAAGAAAGGGATGTAGAAAAGGAGGGAGGGAGAACAAGGAAGAGATGAAGAGATAAAGGAAGAAAGGTGAAGTTCCTTGAAATCTAAATCCTTGAAATAAACTTTCTTCAGAGTTTAAAAATAATGCTGCTAACTTAGGTGTAGTTTAAAAGTACTAGAAATCCAAAGATTAAAGAGAGAGAGAGGAAAAAATACTTTTTGCCATTCTTATTTTATCCTGCAGCAGCCATACCTGAAAGGAAATAGGTAATTGGAAAAAAGCAGCATCAAGACTGACAGGGTTTTTTTGTTGTTATTGTTTGGTCCTATTCTGTTTGTTTGTTTGTTTTATCTTATTATCTTATTTACATTCATATTTGCTTTCCAATGAGAGAAAAACAGAAAGGGTGTGGATTTGGGTGGGAGGGGTGGTATTGAGGATGAGGAAGGAATTGCAGGAGGGAGAAAAGTAATCTTAAAATGTATAAGAAATCCTAATTTCAATAAAAAGTAGAAAAAAATCAATTGATCAATAAAATTATAGGTATCCCATCCAACAAAGATGAACACAGGAAAGAAACTGGTTGCCAAAAAAGACTGAAAATGCTTCCCCACAGGACTACCTGTGCAAGAGAGACCCACCACTCACAATCAGGCAAGAAAGCAGTGGTTGTGTAAATGACCCATGCAGGAGCTTGACTCTCTTGGTCAGTGCTATTTTCTCAACATAGCTATCTGTATTTCTATTTGTAGCCTTGTGTGCCTTGTGCAGTCCTTTTTGTTCCAGGATACAAAATCCTGGAAGTGTAGAAGGTGTCCTCCAAACTCAGATCTCTGCCTAAAACAGTAGAACCATCACAGTGGTGCTTCTCTTGGGTTTTGACTGTGACTGTAACATCTTGCTAAGGTTTTCGAGAAGAAATCAGAACTAGAATGCTTATGGCAAGGCAGCTTGTTTTAGCCTCTATGTACAAAGTGTTCAACATAGAAGTCCACTTTTGAAACACAAATATTAATATGCTGGCTGCCACCTACATCTGAGTGTGGGTACAAAAGGGATGCATTTACTAAATGATTATGCTTATCAATCATGCACACTTGACAAATTAAGTTACATTTAAACCTTGTTTATTTGTCATGTCTATATGTTTAGCTGATAAACATCTCACAGATGATACTTGCTTCAATGTCTTCACAATATATTTTGGAAATGCAATTATTTCCTATGACTAACTAAAGGTATTCTTCCCCTTTGCTGAATCCACTGATGTTTTCCTCTGTCCTGAAGCTTATGCTCCTATCTCCAAAGATCTGACATATACAAAGGAGGGTGGTTTGTATCAGGCTCTTCTGAAAAGTCTAAGATAAAGAAGTAAGACTTACCATGTTCCTAGTTTTAGCAAAACAAAAAATCTGCTGGCAAGCACGCACATTTATATGCTTTATCAAGTACAGGAATCACTTTTTTTTTTTTTCTTTGAGTAGATCTGCAGTTCAACTTAGGAGCTGATGCCAGCTTCTTGAACATGCTGGGAAGAATCATTTCAGAAACCAAGTCTTTTAGTGTTTACTTGCTTTTAATCCGAATAAGAAGACAAATTGTTTTCTCAGCCAGATGCACACAGCAGGCAGGAATGGTAGCTTGCACCTATAATTCCAGTACTCATGATGCCAGAGGATTCCAAAGGTCAGCCTGGGCTACGTCATAGGTATCAGGAGAGTCTGGGCTAAAAATTCATCTAACTATCCAAAATTATAAATTAACAACAAGCTAAGTAATAAGTGTTTCACCGTAAGAAAATAGAACATCTTAAAAGCAAAAATTCTCTGATACACTCAAGCGATTGGCAATTTCTACTGTGCAATATCTAGCCATATAAAAAAAAGGCTTTGATTACCAAAGCAGTTATTGAATCCAGCTAATTTTTCCAGAAATTAATTGAAATAATTAGGAGTCTGTTTTGAAATAGCATCTCTACACTTGCACATAGACTTGGAAAATTTAATTTTCAAGCAGCTCTATTATCAGCAATAAGTAAATGATGATTTCCAAGGATTGTTTCCAGTCATGATATGGAAACAGAAAATAAAATGCAAGATTAGTCAGTTTAGGTCCTGTGGTTGTTAATGAGTTACATAACTAGGCCTTTTCATCTCTCCCATTTTACTTCATATTAACCCACTATTTAAGATTTGGAGGTCAGGCTTTGAAGAGTGAGTTGGTCCTTGGTGCTAAGGTCCCATCAATAGTATGTATGCCCTTTCAAAAGAGGCCTCAGGGGCTTGGAGGCAGTGCTGTGGTAGAGTATGCACCTGACAAAGCCATGACTGTGATTCCCCAATTCCCAAAAGCAACTCAATTTTTTTTTCACATGCAGACCTAGTAAGAGATGACACTGTAAACCAAGAAGCAGCCCTTAACATATACAGATCTATCCATACCTTAATAGTAGGTCTCCTACTCTTTAGCATTATGAAAAGTAAGTTTCTACTAGTAAAAAACCACGGAGTCTGTTCTGTTATGACAGCCTATGACAGAGACAGGAGGTGTCTTTCTTCCAGGAGTTGCTACAACAATGTAACAATAAATTAATGAATTAATTTAAAACAACAGGAATGTGTTCTCTGACACATCCTCAGAGAATACCGGAGATCAAGGTGATGATGAAAACATGCTCCTCCTTAAGATCTTTGGAGAGAATTCCTGTCTCTTTCAGGATCTGGAAGGCTCTGGCACTTGTTGGCATGTGCCAATACTACTTTCATGTCTATCTCTGCCTTCACTTGTCTTCTCTGTCACTTCTAATCAGGACACACACTGGATCAAAGTCTCACACAACTCCATTCGTGCCAATTACCATGAGCTTGTATCTAAATAAAGCTATGGTATAAGGCTCTAAGAGAACTTTTGTGTACCTTTTGGGAGATCAAAATTTAACTCATTGTTGAGACCTATAAATCTAGCATTTCTTTCCTGCATGATTTCTGAACAAAATGAGAAAGAAATGGTTTTCATGTAATTTTTTTTGCTCATTTACACATCTTATTTTAAAAAGCACTTGTTTGATTAATTTGCATATTTGTTAGCTGGATTTTTCAGCCTTTTTATGCATTCCAGATACTACTCCTTATCATATTAACAATTAGCAAAGATTTCCTATTCTTCTTTGGGGTGTCTGCATGGTGTATCAATTGTCATTAAAGTGCAGATTTTTAAACGGATGCAATCCAGTTTTCATCCTTGCTATTCATTCCTGGACTATTAGAATCCTATTCAGTAGCATTGACTTTGCCTAGACAGTTAAGGGATATTTCCATTTTCTCTAGTACCTACAAAGCTTCTGCTCTTATTTTAAGAATTTTCATCCATTTTTAGATCATTTTTGTTTGTACAGGATGAAAGATGGAGCTCTAGATTCATTCTTCTCCATGTTGAATACAATTTTTCCAGCACCATTTGTTGAAGGAACTGTCATTTCTCAAATGTATGTTTATTGGCACCTTTGTTGAGAAACAGATGGTTATAGATGCACAGGTTTATTTCTGGGTCCTCTCTTCTATTTTGGTCTACATGTCTGAGGGGTGTTTTTGCCAGCACCATACTGTTTTTGTTAATATGACTGTACTGTATAATTTGAATTCAGATATTGTGATGCCTAAAGATATCTTATAAATATTTGTATCCATAGCTACAGTGTATCTAAAAGATAGCTGAATTATTTTATTTTACACTAAGATAAAAGTGTAAATAAAGCTTTTAGAATACTACAAATCAGAGATCAGAATATAACTCGGTGTAGGGTGTTTTCCTAGGATGCTTAAGGTACTTAATTTGATCCCTGTCACAAATGTATCCCCGATAGCTCTTTCTTTTACACACACACATATATATATATATATATATATATATGTATAAAATTTACAGTTTATTTACATTGTATCCCAGCAGTGGCCCCCTCCCCCATTCCCACCTAATCCCACCCTCCCTCCCTCATCTCCTTTCTACCCCTCTCTAAGTCCACTGATTGGGGAGGTCCTCATCCCCTTCCCCTTCCATCTGACCCTAGCTTATCAGATCTCATCAGGGATGGCTGCAAAGTCCTCCTCTGTGGCCTAGCAAGGCTGCTCCTCCTTGGGGGGGGGGAAACGTCAAAGAGCCAGCCACTGAGTTCATGTTGGAAACAGTCCCTGTTCCCCTAACTAGGGAACACACTTGGATACTGAGCTGCAATGGGCTGTATCTGGCAGGGATTCTAGGTTATATCTATTCATGGTCCTTGGTTGGAGAAACAGTCTCAGAAAAGGCCCATGGGCCCAGATATATTTGTTCCTTGTGGAACTCCTGTCCTCTCCAGGTCATCCTATAGCTCTTTCTAAACTGAGGAAGTTATAGGTCCTCATAGATGAGCGGTCAGGAGGTGCATTTGCTCAAAAAGTAATGTTCATGATTAATTTCAAGCACTTACTTTTTATTTATTTATTTGGGGTGTGTGTGGGGTGTGTGTGTGTGTGTTAAACAGAGCCTCACTCTATATCCTAAACTGTCCTATAACTGATTAGAACAGCCAGGCCTTGAACTCATGAGCATCCTCTTGGCCTCAGCCTCCCAAGTGCTGTGATTACCAATGTGAATGATCATGTTGGGCTTTGAAGCTTAGCTTCAGAAGTCAGAACATAAAACCATAAAAATTGAAAGAAAATGTTTCATAACTTTAAATTGCATTTTTTTGTACTAGACTATACTGTCTATAATAAAATGCCAGTGATAGCTTTTGTGACTTCAGAAGTTAAATTGAAAATCTTAAAAGTCATCCTGTTGTCTTGAAAGGGGTAATTTGTTTAAAGTCAATAAGTAAGGAAGAGTACAGAATCATTAGTTCCATTTTGATACAATGTAGCCTTTAAGGAGTTAGAAAGGTTGAAAATGTTAACTGGCCTATGCTTCCGGAAAGGTACATGAAACACATCAACTTAGATTTTTTGTTTCTATGTTGGGAAGGGTGTGGCAGCTAGTCACAAAGCCTGTTCTGTGAGCATGGATTAGACTCGCTGACTTGACTTCAAATAAAGATGATATGTCAACAGGGATGGACCTTCACCCCTCAAATTTAAATTATATTTTATTAAGTATTTGAGATTTTCAAAGTTATTTTAATCATATTCACCCTCCTCCTCCAATTCCTCCCAGACCCACCCCCACTTCCCTACCTGCCCAGATTCAGGCTTATCTGTTTTTAACCCATATGGTCCAGTTTGTGTTGTCCAGAGTCTCTTGGGTGTAGGGCCTGCCCTGGTTATGCAACCCGGGATCACACCCTTCTAGAAAAATGATTCCACCTCTCTCAGCAGCTTCTAATCCCAATGGCTCCTCAGCTAAGAGTGGAACTCACTCCCACCTTCACCCTTCATGCTGGGATTTTTGTCTGACTTGAGCTTTTGCACAGGCGTTGTCCCTGTGCAGTACCTGCTGTCACTATCCCTGTGAATTCACATAGGCAACTGCCCTGTGTCTAAGAAACACTGTTTTCTTGAAGTGTTTCTTTAAGTATCACATCAGGATATTACAATCTTTCTGATCCTCCTCAGGAGACCCCTGATCCTTGTGGGTTGTGAATAATACAGAGGTCCCATTTATTGGTGAGCACTCTGTAGTCTTTTGTTTTCTGTGTGTTTTCCAGTTCTGTGTGTCTTGTTGTTATATTATTGTGAAGAGACCCCTTGACCAAAGCAATGATTATAGAAACAAAACAAAAGAAACAAAAAAATATATATATATTTGGGGCTTGTTCACAGTTTCAGAGGCTTATTACATTATCATCATGGTGGGACCATGGCAGCATGTAGGCAGGCTGAGAGCTACATCCTGAGCAGTAGGCATAGAGAAGGAGAAGGAGAGGAAGAGGAAGACACACATAGAGAGGGAGAAGGGAGAAGGGGGAGGGGAGAGGGAGACAGAGATGGAGACATAGAGACAGACACAGACAGAGAGAGACAGAAAGACAGAGACAGACAGAGACTGGACCTGGCAAGGGATATTGAAACTTCAAGGCCCATCCCCAGTGATACACTTTCTCCAACAAGGCCACAACCCCCAATCCTTCTAATACTTTCGAATTTTGCCACTCCCTGGTGACTGAGCATTCAAACAATAACCCCAGGAGAACTGCTCTTATTCAAACTGTCACACTGTGTTAACTGATATTTATAACAAGAAGAAGCTTCACTGGCAAGGGGTAAAAAAATTCACTTATTTCTGAGTATAATAATAAACTTTTAGGAGTTGTTATAATACATTATCTACTTAGCAAAATAATTGTAGTAGGTTCTCCCCTAGGACCTGGGACTTTCTTTTTTTTTTTTTTTTATGGAACTTAAAGTTGTTTTATTAATTAAAGGCTTTTGACAGTGAGACTTATCAGCTCCTGAGGGCATCCTCATTCTACTTCAAAGAAAATGATGGACAACAAAGACCCTCCATATGGTGTTTGCTTCAAATGTGGCAAGCTATCTACTGGACGAAATCTGTCCTTGCTACAATGTTGGTATAATGATCTTTTGGGATATATGACAACTTACCCTTGTTCACTCAAATGCTGATTTCTCTCCCCCACTCTCTGTTTTCAATCTGGAAGTTGCATTGTGATACTTATTCTAAGCATCACCAGTCTCAAATTTGTGTAAACAAGCCAAAATAAAGCAACCAGCCACAATGTTGAGCAATGGAGAGGAAGGAGTAGGTGGGAGAGAGGAGGAGCCAAGGGACAAGAAAGAGTGGGAGGCAGAGGAGGAGTAGAAGAAGAGAGAAGCTGGGAGTATGAAAGGACCTGGGACTTTCAAGCTAAAGCTTCTTGTCCTCAGTAATGGTGCCACTCAGGGGTTTTGTCTTGTGGAGCAGGGCTTCAATCCAGCCGTAAAATGGTTGGTCACTCCTATAACATTCATATCACTACTGGACCAGTGGGCATGTATTTGCAGTATAGTCAGTATTGAGGCTCATAGGGTTTGTAGCTGGGTAAAATTTATACTTTTCTCCTCTGATAGCATGTTTCAAAAGCTTTCTTTCAACTGAGCAATAGAGTTTCTAAGTCAGTGCTTGATTGATTTCTCCATGTTTCATGTGTCAACTATGTGGTGTCCTCACCCATAGAGTCATACTTACAAGTTTTGAGGGTAACCAAGATAGACGATAATATTCTGTAATGTTTGGGTGTATATGAGACACCAGTGGGCAACAATTCAAAAGGAGATAACCTATTCCTGGTAGGGGAGAATTTTTTATTTGTAGCAAATATTTCATTTGTTACCATGTGGTATCTAATTGTGGAATTGCCCCTATTATAGAATAACTCTGAGTTCTAGTAAGATTGTTACTGTTGTCATTAAACACACTGACTAAAAATAGCTTAAACAGGAAAGTGTTTATCTCAGCTTGAACTGTATGCTCCATCATGAAAGGGAGTCACAGTAAGAACTCAAGGCAGAAACAGGAGGCAAGAACTAAAGCAGTAGAATGGAAGAAATTTGTTTACTGGCTTGCTTTCTAGGATAAAATTGTATACCTTTCTTATACCTCCAAAATGACCTGTTTGGAGGTAACCTCATACATGGTAGGCTGAAACCTCCCATACCAACCAATAATCAAGAAAGTATGTAATAGACTTATCTACTGGCCAATATGATAGAGGTGTTTTCTCCACTGAGGTTTTCTTGGCCTAGATGATTCAGTTTCCATCAAGATGACAAAAAATTAACTGATATACCCCATTTAAATAGCTTTATAAGTATATGAACTGGAGAGAGAGCTTAGCAGTTAAGAGCATGCATTGCTTTTACAGAGGACCTGAGTTTGATTTCCAGCACACAGCACATTGGATGACTCTGTAACTTCAGCCAAAGTATTGGCCTTGTGTGTAAGTTCAAATATATCCAAAGTGTTACTGCTCTCATATTATTAAATTTGCAGGTTTATTTTCTTTAAGCATTCACATAATGTAGGTACCCATCGTTGTTTAATTTGTGAATGGCAAAGGGGGGTGGAGGAAAGTTCCACTGTGTTTCATTGCAACAGAATTGACTTTATCTGTGACATTGACTGAAACACTGAGCAGAATGAACATGCTGGTCCTGGAAATGACATAAGTAAAATTCTAATCATGTCCAGGTCGCATGTTCTCTACTGATCATAGGTTCTGACACAAATAAAAACTGCACAGAAGTCTCTCAGGCCACCTGTTCAGTTCAAAGTCAAGATGAGTAATTAATGGGCTAAACATGCCAAAGGGAGGACCCCAACCAGGTCTATGTCTCTGCTTCCAACACCTGACATATGTTACTTATTGATGAATGAAAACAAATGACTGAACAAAGTTGAGAACTGACCAGATTTGCTATGAAATTTTATTTTGGAGTCAGCCATTTTTCTGAGTTTACCTCTGTCAAAACCATCCCATGCTAAAACAAACTTCACTTTCATATTTTTCATCAAATTTATCAAAATACCTTTTTCTGTGCTCAGCAATTTGGTTGTAGTTGTAGAAGAAAAATAAAGAAAACACAAATACTGTTTTCGTAGAGCATATGGCCATTAACAGAGAAAAATGTGATCTGAAAATTGTTCATGTGTGTAAATTATGAATCCTGACAGCTGCATTTAAAGCAACTACGACAGTTGATGGCAAGAGAATAGAATTAAAATCTGAGGCAATAAAGAAGATTTTAATGAGAACATGACTTTTGATATGGGAATAGGAAGGTGATTACAAATGAAATAAAGTAAGCAGTTTGAAGAGATTTGTGTTTGTAGGGATAACAGAATCTGAATGAAGCCTGAGCTGGGAATCAGGATAATACATGGAAAGAAGAAGGAGCAAGACGTGAAGGGACAGATGACAAAGATCAGCACAGGCAGCTCTGCAAAGCCGTGTAGGAGAGAGACCGTGGGATAGAAGACCTTTGAAGAGTCTGAAGGGTTGTTATATTTCTAAAGACCAACTATTAGGACCAGGCTTAGTGAACTTGCTCCTGCCTACTGATGCACAGCCTGGCCAAAGGCAGGTCTTCTGCCTGGAGTTACCTATGTCCAGGTAGTGGATGGAGTTACCTGAGAGCTTCTGACCTCTTGGCCATACTGCTTCCTGGCTCATGAGTGGGTTATTAGACTGGCTTGCAGGATGAGGTGTGGGCAGTCAGCAACTGTTCTTTCATGGTGCAAAGGCCGAGGTTCTGGTAGTTGCACATTCCACAAGGCTGGACGTCTCAGCAGTCACCTTCGTGAGTTCGGGAAGATTCCTGGAGAATTTACAATCTTCAGTTTATGTTGGGATCCCAAATAAGTTAGTTCTGATACCAAGGAAAGAACTGCTGTGGCATCAGGATCGATGGACTTGCCAGAAAGAGTGGCAACGAGTAGGGAAATCCCAAATATTTCCCTCTTCCAGGTGCTTTTATCTGAGCTGATAGCAAAAGGCATGGCTCAGAGTCAGGTTGAATCTCCTTGCTTCACATAATCTGAGTAGTAAGAGCTACACATCCTCAGAATTCATTATTCTACTATCCACAGTCTCTCAGGAAAGGACTATATATCCAGTATGGAGATAAGAATAAATAAAGCTGTCTAGAAATGTAGAAGCAGCTGATAGCATATGAAAAGTTCAACAGGCTGTTTTTATGAGGCAGATATTAGTGAACTATAGTAGGGACGGATTGTCATTTTTTTTTTAAACCACAGTCTTACGATGTCTCATTTTACAGTGATTCATGCTCTATACATTTTATTTTGTATTTCACCCCGTAAGCTTTAATATTAAGTAAAATATTCCATTTTGCAGGGTGACATTTAGGAAGGAAGTGGGTAAGCAATGCTTGTTGATCCTGTATGAAAGCCAAGTTCAAAAACAACAGCTGTAGGACAAAGATGACTAAAAGGGATGGAGGCCAAGCCAGGAGCAGCATATCACAGCAAGCTAATGTGGAGAGATTAATTCTACCTTCATTCCCCACACTTCACAATTCAAAGGAGGCATATTAGTTAACTTTCTCATTGATGTGAAGAAAAAAAAATCTAACAAAAGCAACTTGAGACAGGAAGAGACTATTATGAATCACAGTTTGAGTGTGTGGTACATTGTGGTGGGGAAGTCACGAAGGGAGAATTTTGAGGCAGCTGGTTACATAGCACACATAATCATGAAGCAGAAAAAGGTGAATGCTGTTACTTCGCTCAGTTTCTATTTTGTTGTTGTTGTTCTTGTTCAACCTGAGAACAAAGCCCATAGAATGGTGCTACCAATTTTCAGTGCAGATCTTCCATTTCACCTCTCTAGAAACACCCTTGTAGACTAACCCAAATGTGTTTTCATGGTGAATCTTACTCCCAAATTGACAGTCAAAATGGCCTGCTCTTTGATCACCTCCCCCTGAGGGTAGAGCAGGCTTACCAGGACACAGAGGAAGACAATGCAGCCACTCCTGAAGAGACCTGATAGACTAGGGTCAGAAGGAAGGGGAGGAAGATCTCCCCTATCAGTGGACTGGGGGAGGGGCATGCATGTAGAAGGGGAAGGAGGGTGAGATTGGCAGGGGAGGAAGGAGAGAGCTACATGGGGAATACAAAGTGAATAAATTGTAATTAATAAAAATTAAAATTAAAAAAAAGAAAAGTAAGATTAACTGTGATGGGAGCCTTGCCCAGCATAAGCCTCCTTGACGGAACAGCAAGTTTGTAAATCTTTTATTTACCAGATTAATACGGGTTATACAGATTGGGCTTTCAATTGAGCAGACAAGATATGTTCCAACCTTCAAAGTGCCTGCAATGTGTAGGAGGGATGACAAACATCACACTTTGGCGGCACCAAGTTTGGCAGAGCAATGTAACAGCATGGAGAAACCTGTGCAAAGCAGGGGGTGTATTCTTGAGAAGGCTCCAGAGCTGATGCTTCGGCTGCAGATGGAAGGCTGGACAACAGTCCTTGAATACATAGTGGAAGGCAGGCATTTCACAATAGCAAATAACAGTGTACACAAATGCAGATACTGGAGACACAATGCCAGTATCTGTCTTTGTCACTTTATAATCCGTCTCAATTCAGCTACAAGGACCTTAGCCTTATATTCTTTAAATCTAACTAATCCCAACTGATTCTGTCCCCTCCAGCTATCTCTGGGTCCTTCTCCGGCATACATGGTCCTGCTTTTCCGCCTCCCTCCTGCTTCCTTTTCCGTGTTTATGTAAGCGCTCTAATGTTTCCTGTTATCATCATGTTCCATAGCTTCACATGTTCATTTCTGGGTTGCCTCCTCTGTTTACTTCTCTGGAAAATTCTTGAAAATTGTATCCACACAAGCTTTTCCCACTTTCTAATTATCTGTGTATAAGGTGCTTTTCTCTTTCCATGATAAAACAACATGATCAAGGCAATATTTAGTAGGAAGAGGTTATTCTGGCTTATGGTTCCAAGGGAATAAGCAGGCAGGAATGGTGGTATTCTCAGTATGCTGAGAGTTCACGTCTTCCAATGCAAACACAAAGCATAGAGAGAACTGGAAATCAGTCAAGGCTCTATAACCTCAAAGCTCACTCTGTGTTGTAATCACCCAGTGATGCTAGCCTACCTTCTCCAAACAGTACTACCAATTGTGCTCAATATCCGTGGCTGTGGAGGACATTTCTCATTCAAACCACTGCAGTATCATGAAACAGAAAGAGGTGAATGCTGTTGCTGCACGCAGTTTCTATTTTTTTGTTCAATCTGAGAACAAAGCCCATACAATGGTGCTACCAACATTATTTTATTTTTTTTATAATTTATTCATTTTATATCCCAATTGTAGTCCCCTCCCTCATTTCCTCCTGGTACCACCCTCCCTTCCTCTTTCCCCCATCTTGTTCCCCTAGTCCACTGAAAGGCAGAGTTCTCCTCCCTTGCCATCTGACCCTAGATTATTAAATCTCTCTGGACAGCCTGGATCCTCTTCCTCTGTGGCCTGGCAAGGCCTCATCACCAGAGAGAAGTGATCAAAGAATAGGCAACAGAAAGACACAGTCAAACAGATTGTAGCCTTTAGAGAAGAAATAAATAACTGAAAGAAATAGAGGAAAGTTGAAAAAAAAAACAAGTAAAGGAATTGAATGAAAGGTAGGGAAATACAAACAAACTAGTAAAGGAAATCAACAAAATGGTTCAAGATCTGAAGACAAAAATGGAAACATTAAAGAAAACACAAACTAAAGAAATCCTGGAAAGGGAGAACTTAGGGGAAAAAAAACAAACAAAACAACAGGAACCACAGAGGTAAGCATCTCCAACAGAATACAAGAGATGGAAGAAAGAATCTCAGGTGAAGAAGATACAATGGAAGAAATCAATGTATCTGTCATAGGAAATGTTAAATCTAAAAAATTCGTGACACAAACCATCCAAGAAATCAAGGACAACATTAAAAGATGAAACCTAAGAATAATAGGAATAGAGCGAAAAGATTATTGGCTCCAAGGCCCAGAAAATATTTTTAACAAAATCACAGAAGAAAATTTTCCCAGTTTAAAGAAGGACATGCCTATAAGCCTATAAGTGGCCTACAGAACACCTAATAGATTAGAACAGAAAAAGAAGAATCCTCCCACCACATACTAATCAAAACACTAAATATATGGAACAAAGAAAAAAATTCTAAAAGCTGCAAAAGAAAAGAAGCCAAGTATAATGGCAAACCCATCAGAATCACACCTGACTTCTCAACAGAGACTGAAATCCAGAAGGGCCTCAATGGATATCATGCAGAATCTAAGAGAACACAGATGGCGGCCAAGACTCCTATACCTACCAAAACTCTCAATCATCATAGAGAAAGAAAACAAAAGATTCAACGACAAAAACAAATGTGCTTCCAACGCTTAAACTTTTCATAATCAAAAACAACTATAAACCTATCTCAAGCTATTTTTACCAAAGAGCCAGTCAATTCTGTTGTTGAAACCAAATGGACATCTACAGACATGTGGCACAGCTGTTAATTCCTTCTTAGAAAGAACCACTGAGCTTTCTGCAGGATAACAAACTATAAGCTTCTCCTTCCCAAGTTTGCATCTCCTCTTTAGCCTTCTTCTTTTCTTCCATTCCTGAATAAGCATAAATTTTTCCATATTCATTTGTGGATTTTGGTTACAGTCTAAGTGCTGTGTCTTCCAAAAAAGCATAATTTGAAATCTAATCACCAGCCTGACAGTATTAAGGACTGGGGAGTCAGGAAGATAATTCAGTCAGAAGTCTTTGCTCTCATGTATGAACTAGAGTCCTTATAAAAGAGAACCCCAGGAAGCTTGTTCACTCTTCTCTCATGTTGAGAATGTGACAAGAAGGTGCCATGAACGAAGGAACAAATATGCTGATATCTTAGATACTGTGCTTTTAACTGTCAGGGCTATGCAAAATACCATAATACTTGTCTGCTGTTTATAAATTCCCCAGGGTGTTTTTTTGTTGTTGTTGTTACAACTTGGATGGACTAGGAAATTTTTGTTTTTTGTTCTTGTTTTTAATTCTAGAAGTTATTGAATGAAATGGGTAGCATTTTAAAGATACACTTTAAGCCTGGGGATGGAACCTAGAAAATACCAGAATACTTTAAGTAAAATACTTTACTTAGTAAAGTTCTGGGTCAAAGACACACTAAAAACAAAACTTCATTTAATAGATTCAATGTATACTAGTCTCCCGAAAAAGATACGATGACTTTTCGGGAGTGTTCACTGTCATAACCAAAATAAGCTCTGTGGAGACTAGAAACATTTTTTTTTTAAGCAGTGTAGTGTGAGAAACGCCATGGTTGTGTTTGTCTTCACCAACAATTTCTCCTAAGAAATGTCCTTTGCTGCTGTTTTGTGAAAACAGAAATATCCAACTCAGCTTGGAAAATGTTGTTAAAAACAGTGTGGGAACTGGACAGTGCAACAGAGCCGGGGAGGCAAGAAAGCAATTAAAGCTGTGAAATTAAATCTGAAGCAACCAACATAATTAATCAAAAGCAATGGACTTGTTAAAATAACTCCCTTTTTATGCTTCTCTTTGCACTTGGTGGCCATTTTTCAAGATTAAAAAAAAATGCTACCAACATCAAATAAAGTACCTCTTCCATTTCCTTTCAAATGACTGACAATGATTATTTTCTAAATAAAAAAAAATCCTTTTGAAAAGTCAGGAATGTTTTTCTTTTGTTGAGAAATATTTTGCTCTTCATATGGCTCTACCAATAGTCCTCTGCCCACACAGAGAGTGGCTTTGAAATAACAGCTCATCTTCCTAAGAAAAATAATTACTTATAAAGAGTGAGCCAAACATTTTATCTCCAGATTGAATAGATTAAGTGACCGAGGCCACTGGAGGTTCAGAGTTCTTTGCATAAGGATGGAGGGCATTATGACAGAATGAGTCCCCTGGGAATCAATATGCATAAATACTCTGATGATCAGTTTTTTTATGGTTGCTTTTGAAACTTGATTCTCTAGTCACAGCCTTATGTGTGGGGAGAAATTAGTCAAGAGAGAGTTCTGAGGACATGGCTCAGTGGGTAAGAGCACTTGCAGTACCAGCATGAAAACCTGAGCTCAAGTTCCTAGGACCCAGGGGTAGCCATGTATGCACCTCCAACCTCAGCAAAGTGGAGAGCAAAGATAGAGAATCGCCAGGACTTCCTTGCTGCCAGCCAAGCTTGAGGTCCAATTAAAAACTCATCTCAATGTGATATAAGAAGAGTGAGAAAAGAAAATACTAATATTCTTCTGAACCTCTAACACCCCCCCCACGCACACAGAGAGAAAGAAGTCAAAAGTATACATCAGTATTTGCATTTTGACTTAAAATTTATAGAAATGAGGAACTATTCAAAAGATAAAACACAGTGCCTAATTATTAATTAATTCAATTTACATCTTGGTCATAGGCTCCTCTTTCCTCTCCTCCAATTCCCACCCTCCCTCCCCTCTTCCCTATTCTTCAGAATAGGGAGCCCTCCTACCCAGACACACCAGCTCATCTATTCATAGGACTGAGTTTGTCTTCCTCCCTTGTGGTCTGGTAGGGATGTCCCATCAGGAGGAAGCAATCATAAAGCAGGCAACATAGTCCATGTCAGAGATATCCTCTCCTAACTAGTGGGCTGACATGAAGCCTAAGATGCCCATCGGGTTTATCTTCTTGGGGCCTGAACATTGTAGTATGTCTATCCTGTGGATTATATGACTAAAATCTGCTTATGTGTAAATACCATATATGTCTTTCTGGGTCTTTGTTATTTCACTCAGTGATCTTTTCTAGTTCCCGCCATTTGCCTGAAAATTTCATGATTTCCTTGTTTTTAATGGTTGAGTAGTATTCTATTATATAAATGTACCATAGTTTCTTTATCCTTTATCCATTCTTTGGTTGAAGGACATCTAGGTTGTTTCCAGTTTCTGGCTATTCCCATACATGGTGAGCAAATCTCTTTGTTGTATGGTGGAGCATATTTTTGATATATGCCCTAGACTGGGTCTTGAGGTGGCACTATCCCTAATTGTCTGAGAAAGTGCCAGATTGATTTCCAAAGTGGCTGTACAAATTTGCATTCCCACCAGCAATAGAGAAGGGTTCCCCTTTCTCCACATCCTCTCCAACATGTGCTGTCACTTGAGTTTTTAATCTTAGCCATTCTGACAACTATAAGATGGAATCTCAAAGTCATTTTGATTTGCATTTTCCTCATGACTTTTTTAAGCACTTGTCCACCATTTGAGATTCCTCTGTTGATAATTCTGTTTGGCCCTGTATACCATTTTCAATTGGAATATTTCATTTGTTGGTGCTTAATTTCTTGAGTTCTTTATATATTCTGCATATTAGCCCTTTGTCATATGTAGGATTGTTGAAGATCTTTGTCCAATCTGCCATTTTGTTCTATTGGTAGTGTTCTTTGCTTTACAGAGGCTTTTCCTTTTCAAGAGGTCCCAATTATTAATTGTAGATCTTAAAGCCTGTGCTGTTGGTGTTCCTTTCTGGAAGTTGTCTCCTCTGCCAACAAGTTCAAAGCTCTTCCCCACTTTTTCTTCTAACAGATTTAGTTTTATATTGAGGTCTTTGATCCAATGGACTTGAGTTTTGTGCAGGGTGATAGATATGGGTCTATTTGCATTTTTCTACATTTAGACACCCAGTTAGACCAACACCATTTGTTGAAGATGTCTTTTTTCCATTGTATGGTTTTGGCTCATTTGTAAAAAATCAAGTGTGCATAGGTGTGTGGATTTATTTCTGGGACATCAATTCAATTCTATTGATCAACGAGCCTATTTCTATACCAGTACCATGCAGTTTTTTATTATTATTGCTCTGTAGTATAGTTTGAGGTCAGGTATGGAGATAACTCCTGAAGTTGTATAGGACTATTTCCACTATTGTGAGATTTTTGTTTTTCTATGTGAAGTTTAGAATTGTTCTTTCAAGGTCTGTGAAAAATTGTGTTGGTATTTTGATGAGGATTGCATTGAATCTGTAAATTGTCTTTTTTAAGATGGCCATTTTTACTATGTTAATCCTTCTGTCCATAAACATGGGAACTCTTTCCACCTTCTGGTGTCTTCTTCAATTTCTTTCTTGAGAGACTTGAAGTCATACAGGTCTTTGGCTTTCTTAGTTAGAGTTACCTCCTAGAAACTTTATATTATTTGTGGCTATTCTGAAGAGTGTGGTTTCTTTCTCAACCTGTCTGTCATTTGTATACAGGAGGGCTACTGATTTTTTTTTTTAAATTAATCTTGTATCCAGCTACTTTTTTGAAGGAGTTTATCAGCTGCAGGAGTTGTAGGGTGAAATTTTTGGAGTCACTTATGTATACTATCTTATCATCTGCAAATAGCAATACTTTAACTTCTTTCTTTCCTATTTGTATCCCTTTAATCTCCTTTAGTCATCTTCTTGCTATAGTTAGAATGTCTACTACTATACTGAAGAGATATGGAGAGAGTGGGCAACGTTGTCTTGCCCCTGATTTTAGTGGAATTGCTTTGAATTTCTCTCCATTTAGTTTGATGTTGGGTAGAGGCTTGCTATGTACAGACTTTATTATGTTTAGGTATAGGCCTATTGTCCCTTATTTTCCCAATACTTTTATCATGAAGGAGTGTTCCATTTTGTCAAAGGCTTTTTCTGAATCTAATGAGATAATAATGTGATTTTTTTTCTTTCAGTTTGTTTATATTGTGGATTACATTGATGGATTTTCATCAATGTTGAATCATCTCTGCAAGCCTGGTATAAAGCCTATTTGGTCATGGTGGATGATGGGTTTGATGTGTCCTTGAATTTGGTTTGCAAGTATGTTATTGAGTATTTTTGCATCAATGTTCATAAGAGAGATTGTTCTGATATTTTCTTTTTTGTTGTTGAGTTTTTGTGTGGTTTAGCTATCAGAGTAACTGTGGCTTCACAGAAAAATTTTGGTTAAGTTCCTTCTGTTTCTATTTTGTGGAATAGTTTGAGGAGTATTGGTGTGAGTTCTTATTTGAAAGTCTGGTAGAATTCTGCACTAAAACCATCTGGCCCTGGCCGTTTTTTGGTTGGGAGACTTTCGATGGCTGCTTCTATTTTCTTAGGGGCTATAGGGCTGTTTAAACTATTTACCTTCTCTTGATTTACCTTTGGTAGGTGAAATCTATCAAAAAATTATCCATTTCCTTTAGATTTTCCAATTTTGTGGAATACAGGTTCTTTTAAGTAAGACCAATGATTATTTTGATTTCCTCATTGCCTGTTGTTATGTCTCCCTTTTTCATTTCTGATTTTGTTAATTTGGGTACTGTTTCTCTGTCTTATAATTAGTTTGGCTAGGGGTTTGTCTATCTTTTGATTTTTCTCAAACAACCAACTCTGTTTCATTGATTTTTTTGTATTGCTCTCTTTGTTTCTAATTTATTGATTTCAGCCTTGAGTTTGATTGTTTCCTCTTGGGTGTGTTTGCTTCTTTTTAGGTGATCTGTTAAATTGCTTATATGGGATCTCTCCAATTTCTTTATGAAGGCATTTAGGGCTATGAACTTTTTTCTTAACACTGCTTTCATGGTGTCCCATAAGTTGGATAAGTTGTGCCCTCATTTTCATTGAATTCTTTAATTTGTTTCTTCATTTCTTCACTCACCCAGTGATCATTGAGCAGGGAGTTGTTCAGTTTCCATGAATGTGCAGCCTCATTCCAGCCACAGCTACAATCCATCCCTTCTTCTCCTCTAGCATTCACAGGAAATCCAAAGAGTTTGGGATGGGGCTACCTGCTCAACTAAGTTAAGGGCTTATTGAAAACAAGGCCGTGCCCAGGAAGGCAATGGAACTCTGGAGCTGGGAGAGATCATAACACTGAAGAATCACCTGTGAAAGCCACAGTCTAGAAGTCCAGCTGTGGCAGTTTGACTGAGAATGGACCCCTATAGGCCCATTTGTTTGAATATGGTCCTCAGTTGGTGAATTTGTTTGAGAAAGTCTAGGTGGCTTTGTTGAAGATGTGTCACGCAGAGTTGGTCTTTTCATTGTTCTCTTTGCCTCTGTGTGTGAGTCAAGGTGAGAGCTCTCAGCTGTTTTCCTAATTTCATGTCTCCATACCTTTTCTCTACCATCAGAGACTATAATTCTCTGAGTTAAACTCAGTCAAACTCTTACAGTTTGCCTTTGTTGTTACAGCTGGATCTATTAAGTCCAATTTCAGAATGTTTGAGAATGTTCCCCATGCTATCATATCACGCCAACCACCATTGCAAATAGTACACTGGACTATAAGATCTGGGAGAGCCAGCTGCCTAAGGAAGCATGCTTAGGGATGTTCTAGGAAAAACAGAACAAGTTATTCAAGAAATTTGAAGTTTCTAGCACTCATGGCCACAGCAAACAATACACCCAGATTAACATATTCCCACACTCCAAGTCTATTTTAACTCAATTCCTACCCTTCAGAGATCTATCACACATCTTCCACCAACAACGAAATAAAACTACTTGGCCTTCCAAAAGTGTAGGAAAAGATAGGTTGAAGAGAGACAGAGAAAAATTAGAGCCACAATCAGATATGACAACAATTTTGATATTATCAGACTAAAAAAGTTTAACCATGAGTAATGGGTTGAAGCTTCTGATGGAAAAAAAATGATCAGGAATAAATAAGTCATATAAACAGAGTGACAGGAAATCTAAGAAAGGATAAAAAATAAATGTCAGGAATAGAAGCAACATTAACAGAAATAATAGGTTATCAAATTGGAATTAATAGATCTGCCTGTCGAAACACTCACTGAGCTTGAAGAGAGATCAATAGACATAATTATTTAAAAAAATCCAAAGCAAGAGGAGACATTAAAGGTTTCCTCTTTTATTCTTTTGAAAATTTGCATTGAGACGTTCATTTTCTTCCTCTCCCTCTCTGTCTCTGTCTCTGTCTGTCTGTCTGTCTGTCTCCTTCTCTCTTTGCTGGAATGTTACTTCTCAAAATCACCTGAAGCTGGTTTCAAGGCAGTGAATCTTACAAGTTGTATGTAATTATTATTTAATTGAGATAAACAGATGGGCATGGAAGATTGCTCAGTGGGTAGAGTTCTCCACAAACTTAAAGACTGGAATCTGGATCTCTGAAGCACATGAAAAGCCATACGTAGCACAGCACATCTACCAGCATGTGTTGGGGCAAGAGGCAGGCAAATCCATGGGGTTTTCTTACAAGCTAGTCTAGCAAAAATGGTGAGACTCAGTTTTAGTGAGAAAAATATTCACAAATGTCTCAAAAAAATTAAGTAAAGAAATGATTGAGAAAGACGTCTAATGTCAACTTCTGGCCTTCACACGCCCAGACGGAAGAGTGGACCTACATATACAAATGTGCACACACCACAGATGGAGAGAGAAAAAAGAGGAATTAGGAATTTTTCCCAGTGTCCACAGACTTTGCAATTATTTTTAAATCATATTCCGTGCTGTTATTATTTTAATGAATGTTCTATATTTATTGTACTGTGGGCTTTACCCTGATTTATGACTGCTTTGGTCTTTTCTGGGGTTAAGGATCAGTTGTCAAGCATTGGAATGAAGAGCTCTAGCTATGGCCTTTCCTCCTTGGACTCCAAGATTTTATGTCACTCCAGACAGTGTCAATTTCAGTTCAGCTGTTCGTGTTTGAACATTTAGGTAACTTGCTTCCAAATATTCATGGCTCTGAGCTATTGAAGGTCAAGTTGCTGCTAAGTGGCTCTTTTGTAGTAATATACTATTGGAACAAGAGGTCATCGGTTTCTATTTATTGACATTTAAGATAATTGGGCACCTAATCATAAATTCACCATGCTTATCATTATCATATCCTGTGTGTGAAATTTTGTACTGCGGTAGACATGAATAAGTGGCACCTGCCAAAATAGTGTCATCAGGCTGTACCTGTCAAATATATATATATATATGCAAACACATATATGTGCACACGTGAGAGTTCAGAGGGCAAAGACATATCCAACAAAAATAAGCAACAATGTTCTGTGAGCTGAAAAGGGCTGGAAAATATTTGGAAGGAAAACCTGACTGAAGTCAGATGCATTCCTGGCAGAAGGATACTATGATGACAGAAAGGCAAACATATATACTCGTCAAAGACCTTTGTGGACAATGTAAACAGAGACTAATAGGGTTGAAGGGTTATAAGATAAAAAAGGAATTAAAGTCCAAGTGAAGAGATCTTGAACACTTGGATTTCAGGATATTGTTATTATAAAGTATGTCTTATATAGATTTTGTTTTGTTTAAATGTCCAGAAATGTAAGTCTGTTATTCCCCAATTTTAAAAGTAAGCATTTTAATAGTTTTAAAATATCTTTCAGTTACTTCCATAATTGTTACTCTGTTTGTCATTTAACAGAATTGACTTTCATCCTAAATGTGGGTTCATAATTCTTAGGCATTTTTTTCTTCCTCAGGCACATAGACATAATTTAAATATATAGGTGCTTATTTTCCTAAACAAAATCTATTTTCCATGTTAAAATTTTTTTTATCATCTATTGAAACAAATCTATGTGGCATGGTGGAAAAGCTGCATCAGGAAGTTGAATTTGGAAGAAACATTAAAAAAAAATCAGCCAGTATACAAAGTGAATAAACTGTAAATAATGATGATGATGATGATGATGATGATAAAAAAGTGCATCAGCTAGGACTATTTGAAACTGGCCAGTAAAACTGTGCTTAGAGAGAAATATAATTAAATATCAAAGAACAGGAGGGAAATATTAATGTCTTGAGAATTGAAAATAGGAACCAGGATGAGTCAAAACAAGGCACAAACTTTAGTCCAGAGCAATTACAACTATGAGGTGTTGTTGACAGATTCAGTGAGTCAGAAGGACTGGCTTCCAGGAGTGGTGCT
The DNA here is from genome assembly GCF_030254825.1 of Meriones unguiculatus. NCBI lineage: Eukaryota > Metazoa > Chordata > Mammalia > Rodentia > Muridae > Meriones > Meriones unguiculatus. The sequence goes on from NC_083364.1 coordinate 78,741,416, forward strand.
TTTTCTGGAACTTGGTGTCCTGAAAGCCATTTGCTCATGGCTGAGGCACTCTGGTCCTTAGCCTCTGCTGTGCCTTTCTCCTTCCTAACTTTCCTTTTGCTCCTAGGCACTAAGATCAACAATGAATAAACTGGACTTCATGACACTGAAAAACTCCTGTAAGGCAAAGCACACTGTCAGTTGGACAAAACTGCAAGCAACAGAATGAGAAAAAAATCTTCACCAGCCCTACATCTGACACAGGGCTAATTCCAAAATACATAAAGAACTCAAAAAATTAGACACCAACAAACCAAATAACACAATTAAAAATGGGATACAGAGCTAAACAAAGAATTCTCAACAGAGGAATCTTGAATGGCCAAGAAATACTTAAAGAAATGTTCAACGTCCTTAATCATCAGGGAAATTCAAATGAAAATTACTCTGAAATTCCATCTTATGGAATGACAGCACATGCTGGTGAGGTTGTTGAGAAAGGGAAATATCTTTCCATCACTGGTGGGAGTGCAAACTTGTACAAGCACTGTGAAAATCAATCTGGTGTTTCTCAGAAAACTGGGATTAGATCTACCTCAAGACCCAGCTAGAGCACCCCTAGACATAGTCCCAAAAGATGCTCCACCATACCACAAGGACACTCACTAAATTATATTCATAGCAGCTTTATTCATAATAGCCAGAAACTGGAAACAACACAGATGTCCTTCAACCAAAGAATAGATGGGGAAATTGTGGTACATTTATACAATGGAATACTACTAAGCTATTAAAAATGAGAACATCTTGAAATTTGGCAGAAAATGGATGGAACTAGGGGAAAAAAACCCATCCTGAGTGAAGTAATCCAACCCCCAAAATAGATGCATGCTATGTACTCACTTATAAATAGGCATTGGAGGTGGATGGAAGGAAGGAACTGGGTAGGAGAGGGTATGGGTTGGGAGGACCAGGGTGAAGACTAGGAGTAGGGAGAGTGAGGGAGAGAAAGCCCTGTGAAAAAAACAGAAATCAAAGGTTGGGAGCATCTCTGGGATTTGAATCTTTAGGATAGAGGAGGCCCCAGAAAGTCTATGGGGGGGGTCTCCCTAGCTGAGACTCCTAGCAATGGGGGATATGGAGCCTGAAGTGGCCACCTCCTGTAGCCAGGCAGGACTTCCAGTGGGGGATAAGATACCAACAGGCCCATATAACCTTTGATTCAAAATTTGTTCCTCCTACACGATGTGCAGGACAAAGATGAAGCAAAGATTTAGGGAATGGCCAAACAAAGACTGTCCCTACTTGAGACTCATTCCATGGGAGAGAACCACTCCTTGACACTATTAATGTTACTCGTCTATGCTGCAGACAGGAGCCTAGAATAACTGACTTCTGAAGGGCTCCATCCAGAAGCTGATGGAAACAGATGCAGAGACCCATAATCAAACATTAGACAGAGTTCCGGGAGTGTTGTGGAAGAGTTGGGGGAACAATTGAGGGAGTCAGAGGGGTCAAAAACTCTACAGGAAGACCTACAGAGTCAACTAACTGGGGCACACGGAGAATGAATGACTAGTCAAAGAGCATGCAGGTCCTGGTTCTAGCCCCCCTGTATGTAGGTAGCAGATTTGTAGCTTTGTCTTCATGTGAACCAACTGGAGCAGGGCCCTTTTTGACCCCGGTGCTGGCGTTTCCACTCCATGCCCCTAACTTGGATGCCTTGTCTGACCTAAGTGAGAGAGAATGTGCCTAGTTCTGCAGCAACTTAAAGTGCTAGGGCAGGTTACCAAGGGGTAACTCCCCCTTCTCTGCAGAAAAAGAGGGAATGTTTTTGGTTATTTTTCTTTTTTCTTCTTTCCTTTTTTCTTTTCCTTTCTTTTCTTTTTCTCTTCTCTTCTCTTCTCTTCTCTTCTCTGCTTTGCTTTTCTTCTCTTCTTCTTCTTATTTACTATTTACTCACTTTGTATCCTGGCTGTAGCCCCTACCCTCATATCCTCCCAGTCCCACCCTTCTTCCTTCTTCCTGCCTATGTCCCTCAGCTAGCTCGTTGATAGAGGAGGTCCTCCTCCCCTTCTACCTGACCTTATCCTAGCAGATCTCATCGGGACTGTCTGGATCCTCTCACTGTGGCTGGGGAGATGGTTCAGTCCTTAAAGGGTAGGCTTACAACCAAAAATATAAGTTAAAAAATTTTAAATTAAAAAAGGAAAAGAAAAAAACCTAAAACTTTCCTGATTAGGAGAACTATGAACCCATCTATATCTCTAATCATCTTTATTCTAAACAGTTGTTGGTACACATGAATAGTATAGCTCCTGAATAACTAGAAAATTTATTTTCAGAATAACCCCTGGTCACCTGATAGTTGTCCAAACAAGTCACAGATGATACCAGCATTTACACAAGTGAAAGGAGAAAGGAGACTAACATTGCCTTGGAGACCATGTAGCAAGAAAAGTTGCAATCAGATGCCTTTACTAGCCGACCGCTACCCTAGTCAGGAACTTCAACCTCAACAACTGCTTAAACGAACATGGACCTTCTAAACTCATGTGGGATGAGTAGTGGTTTGGTGATTAATTCTAAATCATTCACTATTAAGAAACTTACTCATGGAATGTCCCGGGCCCCTACTTCCTCGGACGTTGTCGTGAGCACTCTGTGGGGTCTCTTACACAGCACACAAAGGTTTTCCAAGCAGAAAAGAGAAATGTTTGGTTAGTACAGATTTCTAAGAGACAGAGGGAAGAGATCACATAACATACTACTTACAGAGATCTTTTCTTTCTTTTTTTTTATTCTTTATTAATTAGACTTTATTCACTCTGTATCTCCCCTGTGGTTCCCTCCCTCCTCCCAGCCCAATCCCTCCCTTCCTCCACCCTCTGCATGTTTGCCCCTCCCCAAGTCCACTGATAGCAGAGGTCTTCTTTTCCTTCCTTCTGATCCTAGTCCACTAGGTCTCATCAGGAGTGGCTGCATTGTCTTCTTCTGTGGCCTGGTAATGCTGCTTCCCCCTCAGGGGGAGGTAATTAAAGAGCAGGCCAATCAGTTCATGTCAGAGACAGTCCCTGTTCCTATTATAATGGAACCCACTTGGATACCGAACTGCCATGAGCTACATCTGTGCAGGGGTCTTAGGTTATCTCCATGCATGGTCCTTGGTTGTAGTATCAGTCTCAGCAAAGACCCCTGTGCTCAGATTTTTTGGTTCTGTTGCTCTCCTTATAGAGTTCCTGTGCTCTTCAGATCTTACTATTTTCCACTTCTTTCATAAGATTCCCTGCACTCTGCCCAAAGGTTACCCTGAGTGAGCTATCCCAGAAGCAGAAAGACACACATGGTATATACTCACTCATATAGACATATAATATAGGATAAACCTACTAAAATCTGTACACGTAAAGAAACTACTTAAGAGGGAGGACTCTGGCTAAAATGCCCAATTCCTATCCAGAAAGGCAAAGATGATGGACATCAGAAGAAGGAGAAAAGAGGGAACAAGTCAGGAGCCTGACATGGAGGACCTCTGAAAAGCTCTGCCCTACAGACTGCTAATGTAGATACTGAGACTTATGGGCAACCTTTGGGCAGAGTACTCACAGAGATTTAAGTAAAACCTACTACACCAAGCAGTTCTCAGTTTCTTCCCAGTTTAACAGCTCTTCTCTCCCCTTTCTGTTCCTCTACTTATTCTTGTCTTTTCTTAATGCCTTCTTTAGCAAATTCATATCAACTCTAATTCTAACCTTATAATGAACAGATGGAATAAACTTTGAAATTAAATTACACACACACACACACACACACACACACACACACACATATATGTCCTAATGGGTTTTATTGTCCACCATATTGAACCACATTCTTAAGTCCCTGTCAAACAAAATCAGGTTGCTTCTTGTCAGGAGAGAGGACAGATGTAAATTCTACAGAAAACATGTTCCTTCATAGTATCACATTTTTTTCTCTCATGGTGGTCAGTTTAAATAGTTTCTATAGAAGCAAAAACAAAATACCTTATCTTTATGGCAAAAGGCTGAGTGAACATGTCACTGGTCAATCAATTTGCAGTCACTATAGCAAATACCTGAGAAGAACTGCAGGCAGCAAATGACTGCTGGGAGAATGAGAACCAGCTTCTCCCAGGAATGATCTGTCTTATTTCTTGCCTAGTGTACAAACAGAAACAGACCTACAAGGTGATGGTGAGAAATATTTTGGGTTAGAGTTTCAAAAGTTCATCCCTTAGTCAGTGCTCTTAGTACTTCTGGGCCTATGTGAGGCAGCACAGGATGACTGGGAACAGAAGGTGGGAGAATGATTCTTATCTTACCAAGATAAAGAAGAATTCATACTCAAGAGCATGGCCATACTGACCTAAAACTTATGTTCAAGTATGTGAATAAAATGGAATGCACAGAAGCACAGGACTATTATATTAAGTCATTACCGTAAAATATAAACAGGTCAAATGTCAGAGCAATAAAAGCAAACTATACTGCCCGTACTCTAGAATCAGTGCAGACTTCACATAAAACTTGAAATCATAAAGATGCTTTTGGAATCGTCCTGAGAATGTCAAAGTCTGTTCTTAACACTGTGATTGTTTAGTATTCATTCCATGTCTCATATTATCATTAAATTTTGGGGCAAGGCTGGATGTACATTCTATATCAAGAAGATAATTTGATATAGAATGTATATATCTATATATTAAATAAAATAATTTCTATCACTGTAAGAAGTATGGCATGAAAATGTGGGCAACCGTTAATATGCTCTTTCCCTAAAATCAGAGATGATAACCACCAACCTCTAAAAACACAATAAATACAGTTTTTAAATGCACTCTTTTTAGTAAAGAACAAAGCATTACATAGACAAACAACCGCAAACCACTTCCTACAAGAGAAGACTGTATTTTCCATCTATGAACAGTTTATTTTCATTTTACAACCACTTTGCTCACACCACTGAGGAATCACACCACTGATCATAATTTTTTGAGCACAGTTACAAGAATACAACATATTTCCTGAACGTTTAGTTCTTAAAAAACATATGTATACTCTATTTCTGGTTTTATGGCCATCCATAAGTGGAACTTTTGTCATTAAGTTTTATTTTTCTCAGCTATTTCTAAAGGACAGAGTAGTAACGTTAAAACACTGAAACTCAGAACCCCAGGCCAAGATGTTTTAGTGTTTGTGTAGTATCAAAGAGCTTTTCTATTTAATATTTAAGTACATTGATTAATATTTAAATAGTAAGGTACTCATGCTGAGCAAATTCTATCTGAAGTAAAGTGTAAACTAGTTTCCCTTTGCCACATTTTAAAACTATAAACTAGAGATTCTCAGATATAAGCTTTGATGTGTGCAAGTGCCTCAATTGCATGGAAGCTTGGCTATTTAATCCTTTTCAGCCTATTCAGTGTAAAATAGTTTCCAGATTTATTTTTCGTCCGAATTGAACAGGAGGTAAAACTAGTTGAAATATTAAAATGATTCTTAACCTTTTTCTAGTTCCAAGATCTTCAACAAAATAAAATTTTCCAGAAGAAAATGCCATTCTTGTTAAATTTAGATTGTTAGCCATGTTTGCATTCTTCTTTCTTTTACTTATCTTATGTAATATATTGTTTTGCTATAAAGAGACATATAGTTCTGACTCTTTAGAGTACCAATATTTGTAAATGGAATGTTTTATAATCACAAAACAGAATCTGTTAAGCGTATGTCTGATAGACTCTAAAGGTATAAGTAAAAATACTAAGTTTTCTGAGGAACGGTTATTCCCTAGATCCTTAGATTTGCTTGATTTAGGATCAGAGTTCTTACATATTAGGTGAATCCCGTAAGAACTGTGTATTTTTTTAATTAATTTTTAAAAATTAGTTACAGTTTATTTACTTTGTATCCCAGCTCTAGCCCCCTCCTTCATTCCCTCCTAATCCCACCCTCCCTCCCTCATCTCCTCCCTCCCTCCATCATCTCCTCCCTGACCCTCTCCAAGTCTACTGATATTAGAGGTCTTCCTCCCCTTCCATCTGACCCTAGTTTATCAGGTCTCTACAGGACTGGCTGGTATGTTCTCTGTAGCCTAGCAATTCTGCAAACAGCCCAGATGTCCCTGAACAGAGAAATGGATACAGAAATTGTGGTACGTTTACACAATGGAATACTACTCAGCAATTAAAAACAAGGAAATCATGAAATTTGCAGGCAAATGGTGGGATCTAGAAAAGATCATCCTGAGTGAGGTATCGCAGAAGCAGAAAGACACACAAAGTATATACTCGCTTATAAGAGTTATGATTTTTAATTAAAAAATTGTTAATTTGCAGCGTAATGCAGCCATGACCATTCAGGCCTTTACAGCCATTGAAGCAGGACAGTCTCCCCAAGCATGGTTGGCTACCATAAAAAGCTAAAATGTTACGCTCAGTATGCGAGGCTAAGCACTGCACTCAGGGTCAGCTGCTTTCGACCCAGAGAAGAGCACGTCTGATTGCATGCGGGTTGATGCCCCAGGTCCCGCCTCTGAGAAAAAGGTATCAGACGGGTCTGATGCTCTTTGGGTGGATGACACCTAAATGAACATCAGTACAAAGTCCCAATTTATTTCTAATATCAGAGATCAGAGCTCTACTCTTGCCTGATGCGTCAAAAACAAAAAGGGGGAACTGCAGAGAGCTGCTTAATGCCGCGCCTTAAAGATGGAGCTGGTTTCCACCTTCCACCTTCCTGATGGTGAGTGCTCTCTGTCAGGAACAACTCCACATTTGGCTAAGGCCGAGGATCTGGCTTGCTTCCATGTATGTGGACCTATCTGCATTGCCCACGTGGCATGCTGGGGTTGGCTACCCAGAGGCTATTTAAGCTGTGGGCTGGCTTTCCCCAGGGTCAGATGATTGTTCAAGGTTCCTGAATAAACTGCATTGAAAAAAAAATGTAAATTGAAAAAAAAATTGTTAATTTGAATTGTATGAGTTGTGTTGATGGGTAAGGATAAAGAGATTGTAGATGGAATAGCATTTTCTGAAAGCATTGAGATCAATGCACAGAATCACACGTTTAGAATGTTGAAAGAATCCATTGCATGCTGTCAGCATTTTGACTAGTGTCTTCAACCTGTAAAAATACTTTCAGTGTTTTAAATTGATATAAAATGAACCTATTTGCTTTAAACTTAAATATGTATGATACTGCTTTTTGGAGGAAAATGAAGGACTTTGATAAAAGAATTATTCTTATTCTTATATCCCCTTGAATTAAAAAAATTCCTCTTATGAATATGTACTATATTCATACACATACATATACATATGACATGACACATACATATAATCTACAATTAAAGTTATTAAATGAAGGAAACTATTAAAGGAAAAAATAAAAAGGATAGATTGTATATGAGGCCTTATTTTTCCTCTGGGTACTATATCATGTATAAACAGGGTACAATATACTGGAGGAGGGCTGGGGGTAGGAAGGGAGGGGCTACGGCTGGGATACAAAGTGAATAAATTGTAACAAATAAAAATTAATTAAAAACAAACAAAAAAACAAATAGAAAGAAAGGAAACTTGTACTTATAATTGTCCCACAGAAAGAAACAGTGGTAGGATGAGATTAAAAAAAAGAAATTAAAAACCTTTACTATGGGAGCCTGTGAAGACATGAACTGCCTGGTTAACGTGTCAAGATATAAAACAAAGTTTGCTGTGCAGGAGGATTGCCCCCTAAGTTGTGCAACAGTGAAGGCTCTGGACCTCATGGGAGATCATTAGACCTTAACAGGGGATACTGTCCCTGGGAAAAACTAATGGTGACATCCTGGAGTGAGTCATTTTCAGGAGACTGAGTTGTTACAAAAGACAAGTTCAGCCCTGAATCTCTCTTGCTTGCCTCTCACTTACCACATAGTCCTCTTTCTCCCTCTCTTCCCCCCTTGCTGTCACACACACACACACAAACACACACACACACATTCACTCCTGACAGATGAAATGCATCCACCTCCCAATATTAAACTTTCAGCCTTCAGATCTGTGGATTGAATAAACCTCTTTTCCTTATAAAAATAAATAATTGCATCCTCTTGAATTTTTAAAAATCCGTTTGTGTGAGTGCTAAGTGTGTGTAATTTTTTAAAAATTTAAACATAAAATTTTGAACAAGTTGCATGGATGACAGATATCATTATGGACCACATGAGAATGCCTAGGTTCTGGGTAAGGCCATTGAAAGTATAGAAAGTTAACTCCCAGTTGACCCTTGCTGAAGGGTTTATTTGGGTTCACAGATAGAAAGTATCTCTCTCTCTCTCTCTTTTTATCATGTAAGGGAAGGAGGGGCAGTAAGAGCAATTCTAGCCATGGCACCAGGACCATGAAATCTCAGTCACATTGTGTCTGTAGTCTGGAAGCAGAGACATGGATGTTGGCCCTCTACTTACCTTCTCCTTTTTATTCAGCCTGTAACCTTGGACCATAACATGTGCCACCTATGTTCATGGCAACTTTTATTCTATCCTCAACTTAATATCTCTAGAAATAATCTCACAGATATGCCTCAAAGTCTCCCAGTTGGTTCTATATCCTGGTCAGTTAAAAGTCAAGACATCTGGGTTGAGGGACATCTGGGCTGTTTCCAGATTCTGGCTGTTATGAATAAAGGTGCTACGAATATGGCTGAACAAAGGTCCTCTTTGTATACTTGAGCATCTTTTGGATATATACCTAGGAGTGGCATAGTTGTATCTTTATAAATATATATATATATATATATAAATTTTAGTAGGTGAGTCTTTTGATCAATTTCTATCATCATATTTTTGGCTCAGCAGCTAGCCACATTTAAACACTTGCTTCTCTCATTCCAGTTAGCTATTTTCTTTTTTATTTATTTAAATTTTATTAACTCTGTATCCCAGCTATATCCTGCTCCCTCATTCCCTCCCAATCCCACCCTGCCTCCCTCATCTCCTCTCTGCCCTTTTCCAAGTCCATTGCTTGGGGAGGACCTCATCCCCATTCATCTGACCCTGTTTAATCAGGTATCTTCAGGACTGGCTGCAAAGTCCTCCTCTGTGGCTGGCAGGACTGCTCCTCCCTTGGGGGGTAGGGAGGTCAAAGAGCCTGCCATTGAGTTCTTGTCAGAAATACTCCCTGTTCCCCTTACTATGGGAAACTCTGCTAGTTATCAGTTACATCTTGATTTAGCACTATTCCTAATTGTCTGAGAAAGCGCCAGATTGATTTCCAAAGTGGTTGTACAAGTTTACATTCCCACCAGCAATGGAGAAGGGTTCCCCTTTCTCCACATCCTCTCCAGCATGTGTTGTCATTTGAGTTCTTGATCTTAGCCATTCTGATGGGTATAAGGTCTCAGGGTCAAGAAGAAAAAAAGAACCAAAAAATATGGGCTTAGGGATCTTTTCTGAGACTGATACTTCAACCAAGGACCATTCATGGAGATAACCTGGACCCCACACACAGATGTTGCCCATGACAGATCAGTCTCCAAATGGTTTCCCTAATAAAGGGAGCAGGAGTTGTCTCTGACATTAACTCAGTGGCTGGCCTTTTGACAACCTCCCCTGAGTTGGGAGCAGCCTGACCAGGCCACAAAGGAAGACTATGAAAGACTGTCCTGAGGAGACCTGACAGGCTAGGATCAAATGGAAGGGGAGAAGGTCCTCCACTATCAGTGGACTGGGGATGGAGCATGGGAGGAGATGAGGGAGGGAAGGGATGAGGGTGAGGCTACAGCTGGGATACAAAGTGAATAAACTGTAATAAATTAAACTTATATAAAATAATAAACATTAAAAATAAGTCAAGAAAAATCATCATGAAGCCTGTGTGACCTGTTCAAATTAACATATCATCCTTTCTAGAGCATTATACATTTATGCTGCCTTCAGGGGGGCATTATCTAATTACTTGGAAATTGTTATACCATAAATGGAATTAATTTTCCATAGAAATTGTTAAAATTAGAAGCAGTAGAGACACAACTGCAGTATATATTCTAATCCTTAGAAAAACTTGGTTTCATTGTTATAAACAACAGAAATTAGTTATAATTTTAGAAGTGTGTTAGTAACTGACAGAAAAAAAAAGAAAATGAGAAATGGGTGAGAACTTAGAACTCCAGCCAAAAAGATTAATTGTCAGTCCCCAGTGTAGTGCCACACTGGAAGTCCTCATTCCCTCATTACCGCCATGTTCTCGCTCCCTACTATTCCAACTTCAGGAATAACATTAAAGTGATCTGGGTTTTGCCTCACAAGCTATAGATTCAGGTCTAGAAAACCATCTCATCACTGGAATTTGTGTAGAATTCTCAGAGAGCAAGGTCCTGGCATTTTTCTTTTTCTTCTGTGGGAGTAAAAAGGGCCTTGCCTGTCACCATGAGTCAGATAATGATTAGTTACACAAACGTAGTGTTCAGATATTGGATTACCACCATTAACAAAACACTGGCACCATACAACGTTGTCATCTTTTAGAACTAGCCTTAATTTGGTGACATAGTAGAAGGAAATTGTATAGTAGGTACAAATTTTGGGAAGAAATCCAAAGGCAAAGAAAGCAAAAACATCAAAGTAAGATTTTTTTTCAAGGCTAAGTATCGGGTTCTTTTTAGAAATAATTATATAAAAGAAAAATGGAAAATGTTCTGAACAGTTTGTGGTTTCATAGAAGTTGCCATTTGCAGTCACAACTCTGTGTGATACTATCCTAAAAGAGTGAAGAATCTGTAATGCTTATGGAGCTGGAGTGCAAGCGTCACTCTCAAGACTTTCTTTAACATGAAAGCAAGGAAAAGAAAACCCATCCCCTAACCTGAGAATTGCAATGTCTGTGGCAAAGGATATACTGCTCAATGCATGCATGCAATTCAACCCAAATGAAACATTGTGTTTATGCTCATTGTGAAATCTTGCTTCTTCTTTCTCTCACAGGAGGCTTGTTCCATTTATCCTTCTGTAGTCTGGGGAATTTGTAAATCACTTAAAAAAACATCTGGCAGCTCAGACATAGGATGCAACAGAATGCAACTGTGTTGAAAGAAAAGCTCCACATTCAGGCGGAGTCATGCACTCCTGCCTCCTCGGCTCCTCCCCACGTATGTTATGACACTGATTCTGTAGCAGGGTTCCCATCAAACTGCTTAGGGGTAGGGTGTTTTGTTTTGTTTTATACTTTGTCCATGGTACTGAAATTTGAAAGTACAAAAATTGCAGTATGTACAAATGGATGGAAGTTTCCTTTATTTTGGCCAAATTATTATTCTTTTGTAGTACTAGTTAAGTTCATATGTATTTGTCTGATTTTAGAAGTTAATCATAGCATGCAATGTGGAAAAATATTAGCATTTCATTACTCACTGAAAACAAAAAACACAGGGGCTGGAGAGATGACTCAGTAGTAAGAGCACTTGCTCCTGTTCCGAGGACTTGAGTTTAATTCCCACCATGCATACTGGACAGCTCACAATAGCCAGTCATGTGCAAATTAATCTCCATATGTAGTGACCCCTTCTTCTGACCTCTGCAGACTCCTACATACGACTCCTACATACATGTGACATGCACAGAGGAATAAAGACAGGACAAAGAGAGATTTTCATGATTTTTTAATTTATTAAGATTATATTACATCATTTTCCCCTTCTCTTTCTCTAAATCTTCCCATATACCCCTCTTTGCACTTTTTCATATTTGTGGCTTTTTTATTCATTAACTGTTGTTAAATACATATTGTTTATATAATAAATACTTATATTCTTAAATAAAATATTACACATGGAAAACACATTTGAAGATTAAATAGAAGGGAGAACAAACCCTTTAATGTAAGAATAGCCATCACCTTTGTCTGTACTGCTCTCTTAGGAAAGAGTTTCAGAAAGCCTGGCATGTTCGCACACGCCTGTAATCCCAGTACTTTGGAGGCAGAGGAAGGTGGATCTCTGTGAGTTAGAAAGCCAGCCTGGCCTACAATTTGAGTCCAGAAGAACCAAGGCTACACAGAGAAACACTGTCTCAAAAACAATCAGACCTCTACTCTTGCCTGATGCGTCTAAAACAAAAAGGGGGAACTGTAGAGAGCTGCGGAATGCTATGCCTTAAAGATGGAGCTGGTTTCCGCCTTCCACCTTCCCGATGGTGAGTGCTCTCTGTCACGAACAATTCCACATTTGGCTAAGGCTGAGGATCTGGCTTGCTTCCATGTATGTGGACCTATCTGCATTGCACACGTGGCACGCTGGGGTTGGCTACCCAGAGGCTATTTAAGCTGTGGGCTGGCTTTCCGCAGGGTCCGAGGATTGTTCAAGGTTCCTGAATAAACTGCATTGAAAACAAAACAAAACAAAACAAAACAAAACAAAACAAAACAAAACAAAAAAACTCTCCTCCCCCCAGAAAAAAAGAAAGAAGAAAAAGCTGCATAAAGAAATTCTACATCAGTGTTACATTATGTCTTTTTAAATTTCTTTCAAATTTATGATTTCAGGTGAGACACTATTATAAAATCTACCTCCCTTAAGTCGGCCTACGCCAACTCTAAGACTAGACTAGGAATACTTGTTCTCTTATTCAGTGAGTATTTACTGAAGCATTGTGATAAGGGTATGTTTTAATGTGACTATACATTTGCTACGAGGTTCTGGTAAGTCATTCAACTACTGCTAAAATTAGATTTTCACGTTTATATGATGGAAATTGAGTATGTTCTGCCTTTTTTCTTCAGCCTGGTTAGAGTTGGTGAAAGGAAATGTATTCTGTTTTCAAGTGCATTATATATTGAGATGAATGTAAAAGTGAAGTTATTGCAGTTGTCACATTAGAGTTCTAGCAAGCACATTTTTATCATATATAGTAAGTATTGGTGCTCTGTTAGCAGGGCTAACTCCCAACTTCCACAACTGGACGACTGTGAAGTACTATGGTAACTCACAGTAACACCAGACATTTAATTTGCCCTCTCAACCTTTACAATACTGTTAAATAGTTAATCTTTGATCCTTTCAGAAGTAGAAAACGTAGAGCAACCTTCCCAATTTTGGTTTTCCATGCATACCTCTCAAAGTCTCTATTTTTAGAACTACATGAGCATCCTTAAGCCTTGAGTGCAACTCCTGTATGGCTGGTACCGTACATGTTGCCTTTATTTCCTCACATGAGGGGATGAGATGACAGCCATACCCAAACTTCATGAATACATGGCTGGGGCTGAGCCCAGAGCATTTCTATCTCTGTAGTAACTATCCTTAGACCTAGGCCTTCAAACTTTTAGCCTCTATACAGTCTAGTCTTCTGTAAGTCTTGAAGACCTCAGCTTCCAGCCTTCGTCTGCTAACCGAGGCCTAGAATGTTTTCAGGTGCAGAGACTTCTGAATACAATCATCCTTTCTAGCTCTTTCTGAACTCTGGCTGGCTTTCTGAATTCAGCTGTTCTGGCTCAAACTCCTCTCCAAGCAAACTGATTCAGTTTGGCTTTTCTTAGCTTGTGAATGAATTGCTCTGCCTGGAAAAAAACTGCCTGTGAACTCCACAAACTGAACTGCACTGACTGGACAAACTGAACAGAACTGCACAACTTCAGCTGAACTCAACTGTGCTGAACTGAAGTAGCCTCTTCTCCCTGTCTGCTCTCTTGAGAGCTGGGCATGTCTTATCTCTGACTCATTCTGTCAAACCTTTTCCGTCATTGTTTGGGATGAAAGGTGTCTACTAAGGGCGTGTATGTATTCCCGACAGAGTGATGAAAAGTGTGTGGTGTGTCTGCATTCCAGCCAGATCACACAGACCTAGAAGGTCTTTAGATATGCTCCCTTGCCAAAGCAGCCATGGTGCTGGATTAAAATTCCACTACATGGTACAAATAAGAAAAACATTTGATGCACCTTCTTTCTTTTAAGAATATTCTTTATGTATTCTTTCACAGTTTCATAAACATAGACAATAAATCTTGAACATAACCATTCTCAGTTCCTCTCTTACTTCCTTTGCCTCCATTCTTCCTCCCACTTTCATGTTTTTTTTTTAATTAACCCACTGAGCCCAATCAGAGCTTTCATGCACTTTTTTTTTTTTTTTTGTGGGGGGCCATCCATTAGTTCATGGGCAATCTATGAGTAATCATTCCTCTGAACAATAGTGTTTTTCCCTTCCTGAGCAACCATAAGTTGCCAATAGCTGTTCAACTATGAATAGAATCTCAGGAGCCCCTCTGCTTTCCATCTAAAATATTGACTAGCTTGATCTTATGCAAATCTTGTGCAAGTAACCACAGATCCTCTGATTTCACTAACCCTGTCATGTCCAGAAGACAGCATTACACGGAATTCCTCCCCATCCTCTGGCTTTTTTTTTTTTTTACCCCATTCTCCAAGATGGTTTTTGAGCCTTAAAATGGTTGATATAAACTTTTCACTTAGGAGTGAGCATTTAATCTCAGTAATTTGAACCATTATAAGTGTCTTCACTGACCACTGATCACATCAGAAGGGAGTTTCTCTGACCAAGGTTGAGAATATCACTAATCTATGGATATATTGAAAAGACAGTTTAATAACATTTCCATTTGTTGAAGCAACAGTAGCATTCCTCCCTACCCACAAGGGACATAACCTTTTGGGCCAGGTTTTCTACACCAGACATTAATGACCTCTTGTGACACATTCCTCAAATCCAATAAAAAAGCAGGTGGTTACTCACATAACAATCATGCCACTAATGCATTGGTAGGCATGCATATCTTGACTGGTAGTTCATTATTGTAGCATATAGGATCCAGTGCAAATAAGCCCATCGATGGCTCTCTTCCCGAGCAGCCTGCCTAGCATCATCACACACCATTCAAACTAGATAATGAGGAGAGGGGTTTCTTGCTGAATTCATGCTTGACTGTCTCTGGCCTGAAACTAAACTGTGTAATGTCTTCAAAATAGAGTCTTACCTTCTATTCATCACAGCAACCGAGAACAATGTCAATATTCTCTGCTATTTTGGGGATCTTTTGGAACCTCACTGACAAATGACTCATTGAGTGGTAGCCTGTGCCTGGTGCAGAAATTTTCATTAAATAACCCCTGTGTTCTGGAAAAAGCATTGTCTTAGTTAGGGTCTCTATTGCTACAAGGAAAGACCATGAACAAAAATCACATAAGGGGTGGTGGTGGTAAAGAGTTATTTAGCCTACACTTTCACAGCACTGTTACCATTAAAGAAAATCAGGACGGGAACTGAAACAGCATAGGATCCTGCAGGCAAAACCCTTGGAGAGGTGTGTCATTGGGACTTTATAAGCAGGGTTAGTTTTGCTTATGTCTCCCTTGGAAGTCAATTCTTGTAATGCCTGCCCCCCCATCCATGCTTAAACCTTTTATCATCAGTATGTCCCTCCTAATTTACTATAACATATGTTCTACTCCAATTTCTTCAGTTTTGTTTTTCTTTTTTCTTTTTTATTTTTTGCAACAGAGTTTCTCTGTGTAGCTTTGGCTATCCTGGACTCACTTTGTAGATTAGATTAGGATGGCCTCAAACTCACAGCAATCTACCTGCTTCTACCTTCCTGAGTGCTGGGATTAAAGGCATGCGCCATCAAGCCTGGCTTGTACATTCACAGTCTTAAGTATGATATTTTGTTAAGAAATTTAATAGTCTTCTTTGAAACATTTATATGTAAAGTGAATACTATCTTCATGTAGAACATGTGTGTGTGTGTGTATATATGTGTGTGTGTGTGTGTGTGTGTGTGTGTATTTTTGCAACCCATGTTTTTAATTGTGATAGGTCTGGGTTCTTGGCTGGCAAGAAACTTCAGTAAGACTCTAGGATAAGAATTTTTTTTCCTGTTATATCTCCTTAGTTTTTCCTGACTTTCTACTATGCGTAACTGGGATCATGAGCAGGTGCCATAACACCTAGCTTTACTACATTTTAATATAAGCATATTTTATGAGAACAGTTACATTTCATGAAAACAGAAAAGCAGCGCGAAGAATGATACTGTTTTACATTTTTACAAATGTCTATGGAATTCTCCAATCTGCCTCTCCTTTCGATTGTTTTGGGCTGAAATATATAAAGAAAATCTGTTATCACATAGAATGGTTGCCTCTTACCAACTTGTCAAGAATTTGAGGACCTCCAGGAATCTGTCAATCCCATTTTGAGAATTTCTGTTGACAGTGTAGAATGTCGAAGATTTGAAATCACACAGACTCCCTTCCTGGGATCCAACGGACCTAACAAGGTATGAGTTTGTGCCTTAGGGTAATTTGTTTCAGTCCTATCCACTGCAGTTTCTCCCTCTATACAGAATATCCTTCAGTCCAACTTCATAGATGGTTATCAGAGTTAAATAATAAGAATAAAGAACTTGGCACATGACATAGCAAATCATGAGTGCACTGAAAATAGTAGCTAATTCTGCATGCATCATGGGCTGTTTACTGTATCATCCTAGAATGGAAACCTAGAATAGCACTCTAACTCACAAAGCAACAGGGCCGGCTTTGGAGAGGAGATTCTGAAAAGTGAAGATTCTAATATTTAAAAAATGTTCTATTGTCTACAGCCTGGAATTATTGCCAGCCTGTGTTCTCTCATACACTTAAAAGTGCTTATGCCACAATTACTGAAACAGAACGTGTGGAGAGTTCTGTTACAGTGACCGCATGCTCCTGGAGAAATTGGGGTTCCCTGTTCTGACTCTCATGAATAAAAGAATGGACTCAAAAGGAAGTCCAAAGACAATTTTATTAGAGTTTTTTTTAAAAAAGAAAACTTCAAAGCAGGTACTCTGTACAAGTCGGCAGGCTGAAGGCAAAAGATGACGAGGAGGAGAAAAAAAAGCCCTAGCGTTTGGTATAAGATGGCATGGAGGCCAGCCCCATGGTAGACAAGCAGCCACATAATGAGTAGAGAAGCTTTAGAGAAAGAGAAGGGAAGCCTGAGGGACCAGACAAAGCATCCTTGGGCCAGTGTTAGAAACAAAAAGACAGAAAAGAAAATCGAAACTTGTGCCAGGCAGGTAGACTTTACGGAATCTTATGGTAGTTTATAAGGACTAGGGGATTAGAATGCTGGGAAGGAAAAATACATTACCTCAGTAAAGAAAAAAAAAATATTTCTTCAACTTTTTTAGTGTGGCTTAAGGTGAACCCACCTTGCTGAGGGATTCTACTTCCCTCAATGGTCAAATGGTCAAATCATTGACTTGCCCAACTGGAATGCTAGGTCTCTCAGCCATAAGAAAATGATTTTCCTTTAATGGGACTTCAATGCTAATTGAACACCATGGCTGAGATGTCTGTGATTTCAATGACCTATAGTTAATTATAATTTGATTATATTAAGTGAAGAGCTCTGAGTAGTGTAATAATATACATCATTATATAATGCTGCCTTGCAAGAAGGCTACTCATTCCTTGGTCTAATGTTTCCATACTGTATACGCTATCTCCCTGGGTTTACTGAGTAGCTACCTTACTTGTCAATATCCATCATTCTGCTATCACAGTACTTGTGTTCAAGAACTCTTGATTTTAGTGCACAAGGGTCACATAGTGCAAAAGTAATGATGGTGACAAGTCAGTCATGAGAAAGAGTGGCTAAATAGTGTTTCTTTACCTGGGAAAAGGTGAAAGTACAATGAGATATTTTGAGAAAGTGATCTATATAATTATACTTTATTAATAGCATTTTAATTTTATTTTATTAATGGATATTGTCAGGCATTTGTTGTATCTTACTTAAATCTTAAACTGTTTCATAAATATTTATAGAAATATTACATGCCCATTTGGTATGATCCAAAGTGTTGGAATCAGTGAATATCTTGAATTGTATCCTGCACAGACAGGGAGAGTATTGTAACATGATAGCCCATGCTAAAAGCTATGGCAGATTTGAGCAGAACTTCCACAGTCAACTTATGTTAAAAAAATTCTGTTTATTTTTATATAAAAAACAATAGACTGAATTAATAAGCAGAGAAATTAGTAGACTCTAATAGTCATAGCTTCTTTTACAGGATGAGATGAGGCATACATACTAAATAGTTTCTGATGGCTAGGAAGTAGCAATGAATATTTTCTTATAATTTGCATTATTTTGTTTATAAATTAATTTTAATTATGTTTAATGACCACTGATGCAGTATAAATGTCATTATTCTAAATGCAAAGCTGAATAGCATTTTTTGGCTAATATTTAATGCTTTTCTTTCTGCATGCTTGTAGTATATTTTCTGATTTCTATAACCTTAATATGTCTTCATTTTGTGGTATTTATATACATGTTTTATGCCTTTTTCTTTTATCCAAGGTACAAAGGTTCACCAAGGGTTTGAAGAAATAGCTGCCCAAGAATTTCTAGGCAAGGTCATTTGTACATGATCTGACTTATTAAACTATTACTGGAATTTCAATAGCACAATCCCTTCCTCGACTGCCAAGGTTTTCAACCGACCTCACTTAACCCTGCTCCTGGAACTGGAGTAGTCAATACCAGCTGGCTAGTTCCTCTTCCTACCCACTACAGGCTTTATCTACTGAAAGGAGGCGCAAGAAATGTCCTCCTGACACCCCTCTGGGCTTCAAATGAAACTGACAAAAGAGGTCAACAAGAGGAAGACAATATTTCATTAGGTATGTGGGAAAGATAGTCTCAACAATCAGGAGAACACAACCATCTTGTGTGTCTGGCTTAGGCTGATCCAGAAGGTAGCTACTCAGTCAGCATTTGGAGCTAGGAAAGGATAAGGACATGGTTCTTTGAGGCTGGGTGTGGCAACAGAAGTCATGACAAAATCAGGGACAGAAATGCAAGGTGAGTGAAGAGTGTCTTAAGCTAAGCATGGGGCTTATAACTTCAACACTTACACATAGAATGTCAACAGTTGAAAAGATGAGGCAGGAGGATTTCTGTGACTCCCAGGCAGGACTACATTGTGGATTCAAGGCCAGTCTGGGCTATAGTAACACCCTGCTTTAAAGCCAATCTCCACCAGTGCCACCAGTAACAATTTAAAAAATGGATGTCTCATTGTTCATGTGAACTTTTTGTCCTGGGTTGAATATAAAGTGTCCACCACAGGAACAATTGTTTGAGTGATTGATCCCCATTAGGTTGTACTGTTTTGATAGTATGTGGAGCCTTTAGAAGTGAGGGCTTGGTGAAAAAAGCAGGTAGCTGACCGTAAGCTTGAGGGATATAACCTCACTGGTTCCAGCAACCTGGTGTCCCTACTGCTTGTGTGAATTCTGCCATGGCTTCCCTGTCATGGTAGACTATTGCCTCTGGATTTGTGAGACAAAATAAACCATTTGTCTCCCAAATTGCTTTGAGGGGTATTTTGTTAGTAGAAGAAGGACAGTAATAAAGAAACGCTTGGAGCAGCCCTCTTTCTGACAGCTCCTTGACTACCATAGATTCCCCATATGAGCATACATTGTTTCTACAAAGGGAAAGCTTTTCAGAAAGACTCTTATGTCTGCAGTTTCTCAAAATAACCAGTGCAAAACATGCCAGCAATGTATTTTGAGGAGCATTTTCTAGTCTCTTACATCCAGATTTGGAATTGGTTTATCTCATGCCTAAAAATTTATCAACTTCTATATACAAAGAAATTCTTAGTGATAACATATAAAGGGTCAAAGAGCAAGAAGCTTTCTCATGATTGTGAAAAAACGTACAGGAAAATTAAAAGCGAATGTTGAAAGACCTTTTGAAATGAGCATTGGAAGGGCTTGAGGATAGAACCTATGCCCCACTCTAGCTTCTGTCCATGAACATGAATTTTTGTGCAAACAGTAGTTTGCTAGGCATTATGCAGACATAATTGCACTGTGTTCAAGACATAAGACTCATATCAAGATATTTTACTATTGTTTGTATATTTTTGCTAAGTAGACATTTTTATTTCTGTATCATTTATTGGTCACATAGCATTGTCATTTACAAAAACAAAAATTTAATTTTCTTTATTTTATGTTAATTTTAATTTTTATATTAATTATAGTTTATTTACTTTATATCCCAGATGAAGCTTCTGCCCTCATCTCCTCCCAATCCCACCCTTCCTCATCTCCTCCCATGCCCCTCCCTCAGCCCACTGAGGAGAGAGTTCCTCCTCCTCTTCCATCTGAACCTAGCCTATCAAGTCTCATCAGGGCTAGCTGCAATGTCTTCCTCTGTGGCCTGGTAAGGCTGCTCCCCTCTCAGGGGAAGGTGATCAAAGAACCAGTCACTGAGTTCATGCCAGAAACAGTCCCTGCTCCCCTTACTAGGGAACCCACTGTTCCCCTTACTAGATGCCATGGGCAACATCTGTGCAGGGGTTCTAAGTTATCTCCATGCATGGCCCTTGGTTGGATTATCAGCTTCAGAAAAGACCCCTGGGCCCAGATTACTTGGTTCTGTTGTTCTTCTCGAGGAGCTCCTGTCCCCTCCAGGTCTTTCTATCTCCCCATTCTTTCATAAGATTCCTTACACTGTGCTCAAAGTTTGGCTATGAGCTTAAGTGTCTGCTTTGATACACTGCTGGGTAGAGTCTTTCAGAGACCCTCTGTGTTAGGCTCCTATCTTGTTTCCTGTTTTCTCCAGCTTTCTATGCCCATCCTGTTTGCCTTTCTGAGTGAGGATTGATCATCTTACCTAGGGTCCTCCTCTTTGCTTAGCTTCTTTAGGAGTACAGATTTTAGTATTTTTATCCTATACTATATATCCATATATACTATATATCTACATATAAGTGAGTATATAACAGTGTGTCTTTCTGCTTCAGTAAATGATTTTCCATGATAGATCTTCCTTGCCATATAATGAATCAAGACCGTTAGCTTAATATAATTTCCTATTCTCCCTGATTTTGCTACAACAGTGAGTTCTGAATCTATGCTCCCTGAATCATATTTTTTAACTACAGATAAAATTTATATACTTTTAGTTTCTGAGTTTGGGTTAATTGACTGATGTACTTTTTGTGTACTTACTCTGTGTCTGTATAAATTGGGTTTCAGTGACTGCAACAAAATACTTAATACTTTCAACTTTAAAAGAGCAAAGTTTAGTTAGCCATGGTTATGTGTGTCTATAATCCCAGTACTTGAGATACATAGGAGGATCATGAATTAAAGATCAGCCTGAGGTACACAGAAAGGGCCAATAACAAGGTAAGATTTACTTTGGCTCATGATTTGGAAGTGTTCATTCATGATCAAGAGGCCTCATTGCTTTTGGGTATGTGTTGAGGCCAGCACATCTTGCTGGTGAATGTGTGGCAAAGAAAAGTGATCATCTCACAGCAACTAGAAAGCCAAAGGAAGGGCGAAGGATGAGGACACATTAGACCCTTTGATGGCATGTTCCCCAAACCTCTGGTTTTTGTCACAGTGAAGGAATGGTGAATAGTAAGCATACTTACTGTCATCGTTCATCCATCCTTAAAATAAAAATAGCCACAGTTCTTTGGGTTAGGTTATTCTGTCTAAACTTCTAGTACTGTTTTGAAGCATGACTCTTACTGAACACACATTATTTTTGAAATGAAAATAACAAAGTAAAGGTGGTTATTTTGCTGGCTAAGTGACTGACCCCATGTGAGATGGCCAGAAAACTATAAGGCATTCTACAGCATGGATCAAGAATGTTCTTCAAGGCTACTGATTTGGAGCCTTAGTCTTTACATTCTTGGGAGGTAGTGAAACCCTTTAACAGGAGGGCTTAATGGCAGATCTTGGGTCATGTTTAAGCATGAATATCTGAATTGGGATCCTCAGCACCCATCTGTAACCAGGCATGGTGACATCTGCTTGTAATCCCAGTATTAGGGAGCAAGCCTGAGATAGGGGGACCCCTGGGGCTTGTTGGGCAACTATTCTAGCCAAGTCCATGAACTGTAGGTTCAGTGATAGACTCTTTCTTAAAAAAAATGTGGAGAGCAATAGAGAAAGACATCTCTATGTTCTGCCATAGATACGTGAAGACATGTACGTGCATACATATGAGCAAATCACTACACACACACACACACACACACACACACACACACACACACACACGTATGCATTGCCAACCTTATTTTAGAATGATAAAGAGTAGAGATCACGTTTGTATGTCTCAAGAACCGAACTTCTCAGTAAAACTCAACATACACAAGTGAGTCTGATAAGAGCTAAGACCATTAAAAAATACAATCTAAAAGTGAATATATAAATTAAAATTAAAATTAAAAAATACAGTCTAAGAGATTGCCACACAGTGAAGCTGGAGGTGAAAGAATAGCTTAACCTTTTCACTCCTCCCGCCCTTCAGTGTACCACGTATCCTTTCACTAACCAAATACATTCTGAAGTCACATGATTTGATTTCATGTACATGCAGGGGTATACTCTCCACAAGTTAGAGAAGAACAAAGGCCAGGAAATCTAAAGTGTCGGGATGGTGTAGAAGATTTGTAGAACTTGGCCAAGATCACAGAGCTAAAGTTTTCATGTCTGTATACAAGATTTTTCTCTTTCTATGTATATATGTATGTATATATATGAAATGTGTAGACACACATAAAATGTACTATGAAAATGGAGCAGAAGTCTTGTGTAGTGGAATTACTTTCTTATGTAGTTTCATTTGATCGTATATATGATAAGATAGTTTGGAAGAAAGGTCATGAGAAAGAGTCTGAGGCCTGTGAGCCCGTGAGAAAGAGAACAACTTGGGGCTTGTTCAGGGTGAGGTAAAACAAATGATTGATACCATCAAAATCATCTTTTATGCTATCAATCAGTAAGCCGCAGCCTTTTCTCCATATGGTCTTTGCTTTCAGAGATCACTTTCAGAGATCAGCCGTAATTTATATTGTTATATGCATTGGTAGAAATGCTGTATTTACTTGTGTGCAGGTGTGTAGGTGTGGAAGGATGGAGTCAGAAAACAATTCATTAGGTTCTTGGTTCTCTCCTACCGTGTGGGGGAGAACAAAATTAAGCCAATAGGCTTCTGGACAGGTGTTGTGGCAATTCTGGATTTTTTTTTTTTTTTAGAAAACCAGGAACATTATGATAATATGTTTTCATTTTATCCCTAGGTGTGGAGATATGGGACTGCTTTGGACTGTCTGTAGCAGCTGACTATAATTTTTTTTTTTCTTTTTTGCCTCATGCTGTAGCAGAGGCATGGTTTTGCCTGGTACAGATAGTTTCTGCGATTGTGTGACATTTGGAATTCTGGGAACTTTTCAGACGGGATGGATATAAATGCTGGATTCCAGACAGGGAGTCAGTGGCTGTTGGCCATTTAGGGAGGTTGGTTGAGATTTGCTAGTAGCTGTGGTCAAAGAAGAAACAAAAGGAATTAGATTCAGGGATCTTTCTCTCTCTCTCCCTCTATTTTTCTTTCTCTCCTATCTAGTGGTGTGGGTGGAACCAGGGGACAAAGAGGTAGGAGAAAAGAAGACCCCAACACGTAGCAATACTGGACACAGGCAGGTTTGAAAAGCCCCTGAGCCACATGACCAGTCCCAGTTATATCTGTTTTCAGTTTAGAGAACATTTTCTCCAGTAAAACTATTATAGTGCAAATGTCAATACTGGCAGAAAATGTGTCGAGTTACTACTCTTTTATGGGGCAAAGCAACTCTTACCAATCTAAAAGGTTATGTGTTAGGCAGACAAGAGTTACAAGGGATAAGGAAAGTATATTGAACAAGGCTGTGCCAGACTGCGGTGAATTCCCAGAAGATTCATACATTGAAGCACTAGATTTTTATACTCCAGGATCTAAATTCTGTAAAGAAGTTCAAGTGTGTGACTGCTCTCCCGGGACCACTCAATACAACCTATTTCCTTAGGAAAAGATGGAGATATGGTAGGCTTACATGTACAGAAGGACAAGGAATGTGGCCCACTGGAAGCTAAGGAGAGAAATAGCAAGACACACATATACCCAGTCTGATCTCTGATCTTAGACTTCCAGCTCTCTGGACAGTTAAAGACATCCAACCCTGTTGTTTAAAACCCCAGTCTGTGGTCATTTGTTATACAGAATCTAGTATAGCAACCCAATACAAAGGGAGGTGCTATTTATTGATAGCTTGAGATATTAACAGTGACATGATTTGTCATATAGACCAATATGGCTAGGACCACAGAGCTATCCATACATAAGCTTCCTAGCAGCTCGTTTGATTTAACAAGCATCTGTGCTTGTGTTAGCCGGAAGCTTCTCTTACAATTCTTCACCCATGAGTATTCTACCTCCTACCAATGTGATTGTGACATCATAGAACCTCTTTTTCTTTTTTCATTTTTCTTTGCATGGTTGAATGGTTGATTATTGTTTTACTAGATGATCAGTGCATCTAAAGAAAAAAAAATTATGGTACTCTTAAGGCAGATTTTGAGACTTTTTCTTTCTGAGACAGAGTTTCTCTGTGTAACCCTGGTTCTTCTGGACTCACTCTGTAGACCATGCTGGCCTTGAACTCACAGAGATTTGCCTGTCTCTACCTCTCTGGTGCTGGGGTTACAGGCGTGCTCCAACATGCCCGGCTGAGACTTTCATTCTTAAAACTTCAAATTTACGTTAAGAACTGAGCTCTCCTTTCTTACAAATGTACTACAAATATCATAGTAGGGTCTCAGCGTACAGAAATAGATCTCAAACCTTGTCTAAATGAAGATAAATGTATAGTTAAGATAAACAGCCGGGCCTGGTGGTGCATGCCTGCAATCCTAGCATGCAGCAAGGCAGAGACAGGCCAGTCTCTGTGAGTCTGAAGCCAGCCTGGTGTACAACGTGAGTCCAGGACAGCCAAGGCTACATATAGAAACCCTGCCTTGAAAAACCAAAACCAAACCAAACCAAAACAATGAAAAAAAGATAATGCAATTTCTCCTATCTTATACATACAAAATATAATGGTGATTGTTGTTAGAAATATGACCTTTTCTCAATTGAAAAAATAGATTTGGGGTTTGTCCTTAGTTTAATTTGTGCTAGCCTAGTAGAGCACCTGAGAAAGGTGAATTAATTAGATTCCAAATAGAAATTTATTGGCTTATAGTCCCAGAGCCTAAGTAGACTAGAGGGTTAGAATGTCTAGAACGGAGGGCTCAGCCTGTATTTAGCAAGAACCTTGTTCATGCATCGTCCATGGAGAAATTGTGTGCGTGCGTGCGTGCGTGTGTGTGTGTGGTTGTGTGTGTGAGCACACACACGCACATGGGCAGTGTGACAAAAAGATCTTGTTATTTTATAATCATCACTCGTAATAATTCACTTTCCAAGTAACATTATTGAGAGAACGTCTATGTCTTCTCCACCTTTCCTTAGACTTTCCTTCCAATACTGCTGTCCTGGACATGTTGTCTGTAAGCCTTTGCTGAGGAATTTTCAAACTATAGTGTGATTAAAGACTATATCTTTATTTCACATGACGTCTTCCATATATTTTCACCCAAATATCAATACTGCCGAGTAATGCAGTAGTGTAGGAGTTCTTATGTAATAATTCCGTGAATCCACAGTTCCAGCTACTGTGCCTAGTAAAGCAGATGTGTGAAAAGCAAAACTGACAGGTACATGGGTTTTGAAAATGAGTCAGTTTTCAAAATGGGTTTTTATACTAATTTATCTTAATTAACAAATTTCTGTTCTCCGTTTATTCCAATTGCAAGCTTTCTAAAAGGAAACACATATAAGCTAACCTAAAACAGGTTATCTCAAAGTTGTATGCTTAGACAATTGACAGTGTGTTATAAAACATCGAATGAGAGAGGAAGAAAACTTCAGGAATGAGCTAGAAAATGAATGTGCAATGTGCTAAGTGGGCATCAAACTCTTGTTTATCTATTAGCCACTGGGGATTTTAAAAACTAAGACTGAGGAACGGGACTTTGAAGGTCATTGTACTGCCAAATTACTGAAATTAATGTTTAATATTGGAAAAATATTTTTTGTTTTTGTTTTTTGAGACGAGGTTTCTCTGTGTAGCCTGGCTATTCTGGACTCACTGTGTAGACCAGGCTGGTCTCCAAGTCACAGCGATCAGCCTGCCTCTGCCTCCCCGAGTGCTGATTACAGGTGTGCACCACCACGCCCAGTTATGGGCAAATGTTTAGAAGATGTAACAGTTCTTTAACATTTGGAGTAGAGCAGTCCTGAAGATAAAACATATAGCCCTGCCTGTGTTTACATGCTGGCTACTACTGACACGCACGTATTCCAGATCTCGGGTAACGTCTGTAATTTCAAATGTAAAAACCCGACTTTCTGAAAGTCTCTGTTCCATGGAGAATCCATACAGCTGCTCTGTGAGTGAGTTACAGTACTGTGGTCGCCAACTGCGGCAGCTTAGCTCTGAGATCTGTTCTCAGAGAGATCCACACTCTCAGGGTCTCAGCCTTCTCATCAAAAAGGAGCGGCTTGGAATTATCCCGAAAATTCTTCGCTTCGAATGGTTTTACAGCCTTTCTATTCTAGCAAGGATATAGGACCATTAATGAAGTAAAATTTTATAATTTGTCCAACTATTCAAGGAGTCAAGGGGAAAATCACAGACAGTGGTTGAAAACATCTAAAAGGCAGATTAAACACGGTTATAAAGTACAAAAATTCTTACAAGGCGTTTGCGAGTGACTATGATTCTATAAAGCCTGGGATTTTGTGGATTCGTTACCAAGCTTGCTTTCCTTGCCCTGGATTAAATTGTGCCCTGATCTGTACTTGAACCACGCACTCATAAATCTACCTTTCCTGCGCTGCACCCTCACCCTTTCTTTCCCCAGCATCGCTGATGCTACTGAGGACATTTTATTGCCCGATTTCTTTCTCACTTCTTTCTTCCTTCTTTCCTCTTTCTTCCTTTTTGGTGAACCAACTAGTTTTATTGGAGTTTGCCAAGCTTTTCTTACAGTTCCGTTTACAGTAGACACACATGGTAGTTAATCGTTTGTTTAATTTGGCAACAGGGATATTAGAGTTATGAATCATCTAGGCAGTGATTCTTTCATAATGTTGTTTGCCTTATGTCTATTCATTTATATTCTTTTCAGTAAACAAACCTTAGATCCCCATAGTCTAGACAGGACTGGTTCACATTCCTGTGCTTGAAATAGACACAAAATGTCACTACTGATGTATGTAACAGTTAGTAAGGAGAAAAGCACCATCCAAAAGGACTGCTAACAGCGTTCTTATTTGACTTTTCTTTTTCTCCCAGCAGGTTCGTTGCTTGTGAAATTCCTAGAAAGGTGTAGGTGACATAGGAAGTAGCTGGAGTTCTGGGCCCTGCCGGGTTTTGGGACATTGCAGGTAGGGAAGGACACTTTCTGTTTTGGAGACGTTGGGCAAGAGGGCTATTCGGTATGCCAGCGTAGGGCTCTAGCTTCCGACTGGGGGTCAAGATGGGAGAGTTTGGCAGGAGCCTGAAGGCGGGCGCTCAGTAACCTGCAGACGGGGTGGTTCTGGCGGCCCAGTCCGCGCCGTGGGCGGGGCTTAGGCGGTGGGCGTGGCGGCCCGGGGGCGGGGCAGCGAGCCGAGCCCCTCCGGCACCCTCCCGGGTCACAATGTAGGGTTAGGACGGGTGGGGCGGGGCGGCGCGGGGGCGGGGCCGGCGGGCGGGGCGGGGGCGGTGACGGCGGCGGGGGCGGGGCGGGAGGCGGAGTCGCGGCGGCCGGAGGACAGCGCCATTCCGGCTGGCCGCTCCCTCCGTCCGTCCGCCCGCCGGCCCGCAGCCGTCCCCGGGAGCCGTCAGGCGAAGCCGAGTGCGAACGCGTGACGCGGCCCGGCCAGCTCGCGCCCTCCCTCGCCTGCGCCCATGGGCCGGGCCGCGGCGGACCGGCGGCGCTGAGGAGGGGGCCGCGGTGGCGCTCTCCCGCAGCGGCTCGCAGCCTGCCCGCGGGGCCCGCGAGCGCCCGGCGCCATCGGCTCCGCGCCCGGCCGGAGGCAGCGCCGTCCTCCTCCGGGGCTGCTCGCGCCGCCGCCCCGAGCCCGGCGGAGCGCGGCTGGCGGGGCCGCTGCGGGGGCCATGACCGTGGAGCAGAATGTGCTGCAGCAGAGCGCGGCGCAGAAGGTGAGGCGCCGCTCCTCGACGGGCCGCGCGGCCTCCCGCCCGGCCCGGCCACCCCGGGCGTCGCGATCGGAGCCGCGGGGCCGCGCGCGGAGCCGGCTGTGGAGCGAGGGCTCCGCGTCCACTCCCTTCTGCGGATTGCTCTCCCCTAACCGACGGCCGCGTCCCCGGAGTGACCCCCGCATTCCTCCAGAGCTCGGCCGGGCTCCGGAGCGAAACTTTCTTCCCCTTCGCTTCCCTTTCCAGTTCCCTGGCTTCCCTAGGAATGTCACTTGTCACCCCGTTTGGACAGTTTCTCTTTCCGAGGTGCTGTTATTTCAGGCCTGTTGTTTCGCCAAAAAAACCCTCCCCGAACGAGTTACCTGTCTTCCAGGGCAGGTACATGTACCCGGGGTGGACTCCGTGTAGGCAGAGGGATCGGTTGGCTGTGTTTTCCCTTTTTCTCCTAAATACAGAAACTGTCCCTCACGTAAGGGTACCCCTACTGCTGTATTCAAATCTTTTGTCCCCTAAGTTTGACCTTGCCTTCTCGCTCGTTTACCCTTTACTCTTGAATCAATCACACACTCATTTAGGGGAATCATCGCATCTTGCTTTTAGAGTAGCATCTTGCTATTCTAGATTTCACTGTAAGAGTTCTTTTTTTTTTTTTAATGCTCCATCCTAGCTTGTTTCAAGCCCTGAAGAGTAGTTGGTCATGACTTCTACTGTCAGTTCCTTTCCCTCCCCGCCTTCACTGGTGTGAAAAGCATTTTGAGCACAAGGAAACGTTGGCTTAGTCCTATTCTAATTGTAGAAGCAATTAGGTTTACAGCCGAAGCAAGTGCCTTCTTTGGCTCCTCCGAGTAATGGATGCCACGCCCTGCTGTAGTTTGACACACAGAACTTGCAGTTTACCTGTGCTTTTATTTAAAGTAAGGCCTGTTGTACTAAAATAAACCTGCACACATACATGCAAACAGCTGGCTATTTATTTGTTTGTTTTTCTCCGAGAATAGTTTTAGGATTTGATGTTATGAGATAACTAAAGATGTCAGAGAATTTTGGAAAGCAATGATAGTGCATTATTTTAGGTACTTTTCTTAGAGTTGTTTTTGACGTCCGTTTTAGTTGTTATGTGTTGATTGTGAAGATTACTGCAGACTCTAATGTATTTGTGGAAAAAGAGTTCAAGGCTAATAGTGGAGAAAACAGCTTCTCTCCTAATTCTGTGTGCTGTATCTTGAACACTATACCCTTTAGGTTTTGATGGTGACTATGTACTGGAGTTTTGACAGGAAGGTCATGCGATCTTAGCAATCGACTTAGCGCTTTGTGTATACTTGCTTTTAATTTTAAAACTTCTTTGTTTCAAAGTGGGAAATGTTGCTATGTTTTTGCTTCAATCTTAAACTTGAAAATCGCCAGGAATCTATTTAGTTTGTGGTTTTTGTAGTTGTTCGTTTTGGCTAAACTGCTTCTTTGCATAGAGATAACTATTGTGATGGCTCAGAATTCTGTATAAAACTGTAGAATCAAGAATCAAATTACTGAAAATGATCTCGGTTATCCAGTCTAATATTGTTGTTTAATGAGCTTCCTCTCCCAAAAAAAGAATATTCACTAATTCAGAATATTCATGTTATGATGCTTTTCTTAACATGTGTTAAGTATGTTTGATCATTTCATTGCTAATAGGGTTTTTTTTTAAGAGCAGCATAATATGTTTTTATACATCTACCATGTTTACTATTAATGGTGTTGGGGATTGAACTCAGCGCCATGCATGGTAGGCAAGAGTTCTACCCAGTGAACTACAGTTGTAGTTTCCGAAATATGTTTCTTTCCATTGTTACTCTGTTACGAGCATTAGAACCTGTTCAGACAATATGGTTATAAATGCTTGAAACAATCAAATTCAAAGTTGAAGTTTTAAAATTGTGCTAGAAACTAGCAAGTGTGTTTCCCCCTAAGGAGTAGGAAGTGAACTCCATATTTAAGAAGAAACAAAAGTGAAACTGATTTCATTTAGAAACATCATAGACTGTCAGGAAAAGGGGGGGTATCTGGAGTGCACTGCTGTGTAGACAGAACGGGGTACAGGTCTGCTGACAAGTTTTAAGTGACTGTCTATTATTGTACCTGTTGGAATGAGTTTCTGTGTTTTCAACCCCCACCCACCCCTTAATGTAAAGAGCTGTAAGACTGGGATTTTTTTTTAAAGCAACAGTACACAAAACTTCAGGTGTTTTGTTTACCAACTAAGTAAGTTGTGACAATGTAATATGAAGAGAAAGGGGTCTGTGTTCTTCCCTTCTTTAGTCTCTGCTTAATTGCTGAAGTTTGCTCTAGCCAGGGAGTTAAGAAATTGGAACACTGCAGAGAGAGCAGATTTTCTTATGTTGAGATGCTACAGGTGAGGGTTTGGCAGAACAGGGAGTACAGCTAAACCTGCCATTATTTTGTTCTTGGACCTGTCTCTTCATCCTGTATGCTTGACATTTACCTAGGTGGAGGATCTTTTGTATCTTAGGAGAAATGGGATAAATAAATTCAGTTTCCAAATGCAGGTTCTTTAGGGAAGGATTGGGAACTTCCTCCCAGGAACCAAGGTGAGCAAGAAACACTTTACTTGCAAGTGTCCTGGTGAGTGAGTTACCTGTACTGTTGCACAATAGGGATTGGAATTGTTCTTGCCACATAGTAGGACTCAGTAAATATTTGACAAATGAATGTGTAAGTGAATAGTTCTTAGAAGGAAAGCAAGGATGGTGAATACTAAGAATCCTAGTTAAAAATTGACTTTCAGTTGAGAAACACTGAAAGTCTGAAAAAGGATCCAAGGTAGGAACTATGTAGAATAAAAAAGACAGGGTGTGGGTTAGATCTAAAGCACCCTTTTTGGGAAACTCATTAAATGTCTCCATGTCTTCTTGAAAAGCTTTAATCTGTGTGTAGACATGAGAAACTTCTTCAGATCTTAGTGTTTAGTGGTGCTAAGCAACCAATTATTATTTTTTAAATATAGTGTTGAGGATACGTAGAGGCACAGATATCGTCTTCAACTGAAACGATAAACAGACTATTCAAAAAGTGCTATCAGTTTGTTCACTCTGTTCATAAATTAAAAAAAAAAAACAGTTGTCAGAAAAAAGCTTATTTATTTTGCCATAAGATAAATGCTAATTATCTAGGTATGCCCATCACTGAAAAAGCTGGGCTAGAAAGATTCTCTCTCTCTTTTTCTCTTCCTCTCTCTCTGAGTGCTGGGATTACAGGCTTGCACCACTGCACCCAGCTGGAAGAATCTCTCTCTCTCTAGAGAGAGAGAGAGAGAAGGGGTGGAAGGAAGAAAAGGAAAAAAGATGTTTATAAATATCTATAATGGTTAAGAATCATATTTTCTAAACACAGCACACCACAATTCAAAACTAGAAAAGCAGCTCACCAGAATTACCATCTTGGGGACTGGAAAGCTAGATCAGTCTGTAAAATGCTTCCTATCCAAATGTGAGATTCTGTGTTGGATCTCCAGCACCCATGTAGAAGCCTAACACAGCACTGGGGAGAGAGACAAGATGGATCCCTGTAACTCACTGGCTCATCCTGCTAGAAGAGTCTCCAAGTCTAGGGTAGAAAGCAATTAAGGAACCCATCCAGCATCGGCCACTGGCTTACTGATACAGGGACGTGTATGTACATATGTGTGTTTGCATGCCGGCACATGTTTGTCCTGGCAAGTATTATAAGGTCAGAGGACAACTTTGAAGTCAGCTCTCTCCTTTCACCTTTGCAAGGGGTTCTGGCAATCCGATTCAGGGCCCCTGGCTTGCTCTTACTTGTTTAGCCATCCACCTGGCCCACCGCTTCTTTGATCATAGTTCAGACAGTCGTTCTGTCTCTGGGCAAAAGTGATAAGCATTCAGCAGAAACTGGATTTTGAGTTCTTCCCCAGGCTAGGAATTTGCTGTCGGGATATGGCTGTCTTGCAATGTGGGGCAGCAGCAGTGAACCATAGCTCACTGTCTGTCACTCAAAAGGAAATGAGTGACTTTACGGAGTGCCTTTTGGATACAGATATTAAGTTATGTGAGACATTCAGACTGTATAGTAAATAAGCGTTAGACAGGGTGAAGGGCAGAGTTAAGTGTTTTGAGTATGCTAAGCTATGATTTGGGGCTGGTCAGTTTTGGCTAGTCTTGGTTTTCACATAGAACCATAGATTTTTTTTTTCTTTCTTGTGAGAGTCTATCCTCTTTTTGCCTTCAAATTGTTTTTGAGCTTCAAATGTCTTCCATATTTCAGGTTGTTTTTATATACATAAATTGACAGTGAAATAGATTTATTTGTCATCAAGTCGTTGAGTAGACATACATATTTGTATTTGTTTTGGGTAAATACATAGGAGTAGAATTATTAAAATATATACAGACTGTCATAAAATCTTTCAGCTGTCTATGAGAAGTCCAGTTGGTTTACAATTTCTTCAAGATTTGGTCTTGTTAGTCTTGTTTTAGCTATTTTTAGTGTTAGAGTGGGAGCTCATCTTAGTTTGTATTTCTGTAATGATTAACGGATTTTGAGGTCTTCTTTTGCTGATTACATTTTGGATGACTTTTAAATATTGCCTTGCCCATAGTACCCAGTTTTCCATTGACACAGAGCGGTGATAACAAAAGCTGACTTTTTCTTAATTGAAATGAAAAACGATGCTTTTAAAGTTAAGTACCACACATAGGTATGTTTGTAAATGAAGTCACATAACCATTTTATTTCCTAAAGGACCATCTGATAAAAAAGGTCCATTGCTGAAAGCTAGTTCATTTTCCTTTTCTGCCTCAAGTCAAACATTCAATTTATCTCTTTAGAAATTTATTGCACACACACTGTAGAAATCTTCATAGTGCATATTTTATTACCAGTGTATAAAATATTTTCATGGTGTATGTATTGCCACATGTGTGCAATCTCAGGACCAGTCTAGGCTGCATAGTCAAATCCTTGCTTAAACTATGCTATCAAAAACAAACAAACAAAGCATTTTTTTTTCAATGCAGTTTATTCAGGAACCTTGAACAATCCTCGGACCCCGGGGAAAGCCAGCCCACAGCTTAAATAGCCTCTGGATAGCCAACCCCAGCGTGCTACGTGGGCAATGCAGATAGGTCCACATACATGGAAGCAAGCCAGATCCTCAGCCTTAGCCAAATGTGGAGTTGTTTGTGACAGAGAGCACTCACCATCGGGAAGGTGGAAGGCAGAAACCAGCTCCATCTTTCAGGCACGGCATTACGCAGCTCTCTACAGTTCCCCCTTTTTGTTTTGGACGCATCAGGCAAGAGTAGAGGTCTGATCTCTGATATTAGAAATAAATTGGGACTTTGTACTGATGTTCATTTAGGTGTCATCCACCCAAAGAGCATCAGACCCGTCTGATACCTTTTTCTCAGAGGCGGGACCTGGGGCATCAACCCGCATGGAATCAGACACGCTCTTCTCTGGGTCCAAAGCGGCTGACCCTGAGTGCAGTGCTTAGCCTCGCATCCTGAGCATAACATTTTGGCTTTTTATGGTAGCCAACCATGCTTGGGGAGACTGTCCTGCTTCAATGGCTGTAAAGGCCTGCATTTTACGTAATTTATTTGGTGTAGAAGTTTGGAAAAAACTTGGAGGAAGAATGGTAGCTGTGGGTGAATTGTGGCGAGAGAGAGAGATATATTAGGCAAAGATGTTTGTTATTTTGTTATAGTTTCTGCTCCATCTGAGGACAAGGAAGAAGGCTGATTTGAACTGCAAAACCTTCACTGCAGTTGTCTTTATTTTTTTCAATGGGAAAGAGGAGATATATGAAGGGGTGAATGGCATTAGGCATCAGAGAGGAGCTGGCTTTAGAGAGAGCTAAGTTTCCACTGAAGCAGAAGGATGTGTATAGAAGGAAGCAAAGGAAGGACCAAGAAGAACTTAACGTTTTGTTAACACCAGTATGGGCAGCAACTGCACAATGGTTTATGTAAAATATAGCATATATTTTCATGACAGTGTACTTGCAGAATCAAATGCCTTCTTTCCTTAAGCTAGTGCTGTAAAATCCAGCTTGTGCGGAGCTCTGAGTAGTCCATATCCTCCTCCCAAGCCTCTGAGCTGGCTCTGGAGATCTCAGCAAGAAGTCCCTCAAGTCTTTCCCTGAAGCCCTTAAGAAAATGGAATAGTGCAGTACTGAGAAGTGGGATGAAAAGTAAGCTAGGTTCCTTAGGTGTACAGATTTTAGTATGTTTATCCTATTTTATAAGGGAGGGACTGAGGGAGGGGGCTACAGCTGGCGTACAAAGTAAATAAACTGTAATTAATATAAAAAAATAAAAATAATTTAAAAAAGTAAGCTAGGAACAGGATTGCCTTTGGAAGGGAGCAGCAGCTCAGCACAGTTTGCTTGGAGTCAGCAGACGCTCTGTACCAGGTAGACTCTGACTTCACATTCCAGTTTCCTGCCTAGTGGAGTTCAGCTTCAGGCTAGCAATAGCACCACAGAACTAGAAGAGCTGAGTCTGTGCCTTTGGTGGTGGCAGTACAAGGGGGACAGCACTGAACGTTGCTGGACAGCTGAGAACAGCACACCTGGTGGTCAGCTTTGACCAGTCTGTGTCGTGAGATGGGACAGGACTCTCTCGGGGATACCCACCAAGAAGTTCTCTTTGGTCACATGGTCCGGTGCTATGGTATCTGGGTCTAGGGCAGCAGGGACTTGGCTAGCTGGATCGTACCATTAGCTTATGTCGGGCTTCCTTTACACAGAGGGTTTGGGCAAAGCTCACGATCAATCTGCAGGTCTGGCGGGAGGATGCTGCTGTAGGTGGTGCGCTTTGTAGGTGTCTGCCTTGTAGTTCTTCCTTGATTGGGACCAGGGAGTAAGCTTAATATACAGAGATAGGGGGACTGATGGACTTTTCTGTCCCTCTTTATCTCTACTTCCTGGGCGCTTTCTATTTGCTTATTTATTTTAACAAGGATCTTAGTTTATTGTTAGTGTGTGTGTGTGTGTGTGTGTGTGTGTGTGTGTGTGTGAGAGAGAGAGAGAGAGAGAGAGAGAGAGAGAGAGAGAGCTCATGTCCATTCCTGTATTTGGATGAGCACATGCCATGCATGCATGAGGAGGCCAGAGGACATCTTGCAGGAGTTTCCCTCTTCTCGCCTGTGTTCTGAGGACCAAGTTTAGGTTATCATGTTTAGGGAGAAGCATCTGTACCTGCTGAACTATCTTGTTGGCTCTGTCTGTCAAATTGTTAACTGGGTTATTAACCTTCTTGACTTTGGTTTATAGGAATCATTTGTGTATTTTTCACATTTACTTGTATGTGACTGATCTTTTAATTTTCTTATTCATTTCTTTGAAATAAAAATATTTAAATGTTGATGTCCTATTTTGTTTCATTTCCCTTTCATTTATCCTTTTAATTACATTAACTTTCCCCCTCAGTTTTCTTCTCTCAAGTTTTATTTTAACTTTGATGCTTACCTATAACACATTTAAATTTGTTTTGTATATGTGCTTTGAGATATAAAAAGATTCATATATGTATTAAAATATAAAATTTGTATATTTAATGTATGCTACAAACAGAATTTCAAGATTCGCTTCATATGGATATCTAATTATTCTAGCCTCTTTTTCCTTTTTTATTTCTTTATTCATTCATTCATCTATCTATGTATCTATGTATCTATCTATCTGTCTGTATGTCTATTTATTTAATCACTTCTCCTCCCATTCTCACCCTCATGCATCCTTCCCTCCTCCCATTCCCCCTCTCTTTCTTCTCAGGGTCGGGGAGGACTTCAGAGGGTATAAACCTGCTCTGGAACCTCAAGTTTCAGCATCCTCCTGACTGGGACCTGATAAGGCAGCCCAGATAGGGGAAACTGATCCAAAGGTAGGCTAAGTGGTCAGAGACAGCCCCTACTCCCATTGTTAGAGGACTCACATGTTGATGAGGCTGCACGTCTGCTATATATGTGTAGGGTGTCTAGGCCCAGTCCATGCCTGCTCTTTGGTTGGTGGTTCAGTCTTTGTGAGCCCCCATGGGCCCAGGCTAATTGACTCTGTAGTTTTTCTGTGTTGTGCTTGACCCCTCTGGCTCCCTCCCTCTATCTTTCCTCCCACTCTTCCACAGACTACTCTGATTTCGATCTCTGCCTGCTGTTGGGCTTTTTTCGTCAGATGAAACCTCTCAGATGACAGTTATGCTAGGCTCCTGTCTACAAGCTCAGCAGAGGCCAGTCATTGGTTTACCATTCCCTCAATATCTGCATTTATTTTTTAAAGGTGATCATTGATATTTGAGTTAAGGTAATAATTTCTTTCTGAAAAATTGACCATATGTGAGTGGGTTTGTTTCTTCACTTTTGTCTATACTATTCTTACTCTATATTGTGTCACAAATAGTGTGTTTTAAGAAGATGCTTTGAAATAGGTTGGGGAAGTTCTTCAGCATTCTTTTTGTTTAAAGAATATTTTGGCTGTTCTCAGTGCTATGCATTTTCATGTAAAATTCTAATGTTCTTTGTAACAAAACCAAGGACCAAAGTAAGATAGGAGTTTTGAGTAGGGTTGTGTTGATTATACAGATCAATTCTGAGTACATAGACTCTTTTAATCCAGCAACAGCATACTACATTTTCCTGTTAATTTAGGTTTTAATTTCTTTCTTTCCTATCTCCTTTTTTTCTGATTCCAACAAGCTTCTTTTCTTTAACTTCTCTTCATTTAGATTATCTTACAGGCTTCTTCTACTTGACACATACACATGCATACATACATAAATACATACATACATGCATGCATACATATTCACATATTGGGTAGATGGAGCAATCTCTAGAGAGTAAGCTCCAACCCAACCTTACCCACATACATATACACATATACACGTCTTGTGGGTGGAAAAATATTCCACCAACCTTATACATGCACACATACACACATTAGTGAATGGAACAAACCCCGAAAAGTGAGTTCCTACAACCCTATTCTTTCCTCCTCAGTTTATATATCCCAGCAATAGATTTTAACTTCTTAATAGCAAGTTGTCTCAGTCTTGGCATATCATTTATTAGAGCTGACTTTTTTGATACTAGTCTAGATGGCATTTTTTTAAATTTAGGTTTGTATTTTAATTGTTTTGGCAGATGTATTATCATTGATTTTTGCATAACCTTTGTCCAATGACCTTGCTAAATGATCTCATTTGTTCTGACAGCTTTCTTCCTGTATCCCCTTTGTTTTATACTCTCTCTCTCTCATTCTCTGTCTCTCTCTTTTATTTTGAGACAGGATCTCTCTACAGAGTGCTGGTGGCCTGAAATCCTCAATGATCTGCCTGCCTATGCCTCCCAAGTACTAGGATTATAGACATGTGCCACCCTGGCCCAGCATTGGCCATTTCCATTAGCATCCTGCGCCTTTTTACTCTATTTATAATGAAAAATCAGGAATTAAAGTTTCTAGATGGTTGTTGTTTTACTCTATGAATTACTGAGGAAGAAAACAGAAAAAAGGTTTAGCTATTGGATAAGAATTCTGTGAGCCTATACAGTGTGTGTGTGTGTGTGTGTGTGTGTGTGTGTATGTGTGTGTGTGTGTGTTTAAAATATTCTTACAGGCTGTACAATACAGAAAATTTAGCTTTGGTAAAACATATCTGTTTCTGTTTTATACATTTCTAAAATTTAATCTTTCTGCTTCCTACTTTGTTGTTTCCTTTTTTGGGAGATTTCATGTTTTACAGCCCATGCCTGTCATTGCTACCAAGTTTGTATATTCCAGGTAAATTTAATGCTCCATCCTCTCATCAGTTCTGGATTTGGGTTGGTTGCCTGCCTTTCTGCATAAATACTCAGTCAGTATCATATCTGTAGTTTCATTTATTCTTTTTAATGGAGATTGAGAAATAAAACAGATAAGTTTCTAGTCTTGTGGTGCTAGGAGTCCAAACTGCACATGTGAGATGAGATGCCAAGGGCTACAGGAGGATTGAAGGAGAATAGACAACAAATAGGGGTTGAAGTGGAATGTGAAAGATACATGGAGAAACTTCAGTTATTAAAGAGAAGCTTTTGGTTTCAAAAGAGCAAGGACGAAGAAACATCAAATGATCTGATAGTCTCTGTTCACTACATGTAGCTCTATGAGAATTGTGGCAAAATAACAGGCATTTGGTCCTTTCCCTTGGCTTCTGGCACAGAGTCATGAAAACTCTTGAAATTGCCTTTTTTCTTAATGATGCTTGATGGAGAGTTTAGATAGCTTGAGGGTGGTAGCTGTTTGCCAGAAAGCTAACCTGTGCCATTAGAGGGCGGGACACGTCACTGCAGCCTCTAGGGAAGGGACAGGATATACAGGTTGTGTTCAGTCACTAGTGGCCAATGATTACATTACCTGTTCCTTAACAAAACTTGTCTCCTGCATTTTTAAATTAAGTTTTCAGTAGATACTGTAAGAGTGTACTTAACATATACAGTTAAATTTTATCATCTTAGATTTTTCCCTAGACATTTATTCTCAAATGTTAAGTTTTACCTTCCTAATTCTTTTGAGATTTATTTTCCCAGAAAACATAGTAAAACATTGTTAAAATAAAAAAATTCAAGAACATTTTCTAGTTAAGATCCAACTAGGACATAAAGAAAACAAAGATTAGAATAAGGAAGGTTTAATATAATTGTCCAAGAACAAATGGTTGACACTTAAGAGAAAGAATTATGAAAACTTGGTAAGGAGGAAACATGGAATTGTCCTATGATACCAGCTGCTCAGGAGGTGAGGTCAGGAGCAGGGTTACAAGTGAGTTGAAAATCAGCGTGGGCAACTTACTGAGATCCCATCTCAAACACTGAAAAAAAAAAGGTGTTACAGAGATGACTCACTGCTTAAGATACTGGCTGCTTTCCAGAGGATCTGGCCACAATTCTCCGTACCACAATGGCAGCTCATAACTCCAGTTCTAGGGGTCCAGCACCTTCTTCTGTCCTGTGTATGAACCTCTGTATGTACACACGTGGTACATAGACACAGGTGCAGACAAAATACCCATGCATGTAAAGTGAACAAATACAAGTTTAAAGCTCAAAAAGAGCTTGAGATGTAATGTAGTGGTAGAACACTTGTCTGTCACGTGTCAGGCTTTGGGTTCAATCTCCAGTATAGTCTAGCCCCCATCTACCCCCAAAAACCAACCCCATACGAAAGGAGTTTGGAAGCGTGGAAGAGGCCTTTTATGGGAACCTCAAGCCTTTCAGATTTCCTTCCTGTAGGAGGTTGTGATATAGCTCACTGGGTAGGGGAGAAATATGCTGAGTTCGCCTGGGGCATTCCCAGCAGCAGGAAATGGAATTTCTATCCATAGGACATCCATTATGTAATTAGTACGACAAAACATTGGATTCACTTTAAGGGATTGTTTTTGTGGCCTTATAATTGTAAGGAACCAAGAGACACTTTAGTTTGAAAGTTCTATTTTTAACATTGTCTTGGTTCATTTTCATTTCAACTTGACCACAATATGTAGCAACCTGGGAAGGGAGTCTCGAATTGTGAGGAATTGTCTAGATCAGGTTGACCTGTGGGCGTGTCTGTGTGGAATCATCTTGATTCCTTCAAGATGGGAAAGAGACAGATGTTCTGGTGAAACCATTCCCTGTGTTTGGGTCCTGGCGTGCGTGTGTGTGTGAGGGGAGAAAGTGAGCCAGGTGCAAGCATGCACACACATGTGCACCCATTTTCCCCCTCTGCTTGTTTCTGTGGACATGATCACCTTCCTGCTTCAAGTGCCTGCTGGCTTGACTTGCCCGCTATGGTGGATGGCAACCTGGGACTGTGAGCGAAAATAAAACCCCTTTTCCTTAAGATGCCTTTGAACCAGGTGTTCTCATAGCAACAGGAAACAAAACTAGGACACAGATGTTTAATTAACAAATTCATTATTCTTTTTGTGTGTGCATGTGTGTGAGGGCCAGAAGGTTAATGCCAAGTTGCCTTCCTTCAGTTTCAACTGAATTTTCTGAGTGAGGACCTTTTATGGACCTGAAGTTCAGTGATTGCTCTCGGCTGGGTAGCTCGCCACCCCCAGCGATTCTCCTGACTCCACCCTTTCAGTACTTTGGTTATAGACCTAGAATTGAAGATGTAATTTAGTGTAGAACTCTTGTCTGTCCTGTGTTAGTCTCTGGATTCAATCCCTAGTACAGCATGTCTTTCTCCCTGCCCCAAATAAAACTGGGTACTAGACATCCATCTCAGGTCCTCACTTGGGCAACAAAGTTTGGGCCCTGAAACATCTCCCCAATGCCTAAAGCATGTTTATTTCACCAGTATAAGGAACTTTAATTTTGCCCTGAAAATTAATTATGAAAATATAATACAGAAATTAGAGATGTAAGCTAGGCAGTGGTGCCTCATGCCTTTAATCCCAGCACTGAGGAGGCAGAGGCAGGCAGCTCCCTTGAGTTCCAGACAGACCATCTTGGTTTACGGAGTTCCAGGACAGCCAGGACCACACAGAGAAACCATGTATTAAACAAACAAAAAACAAAAACCAAAAACACCAAACAAACACAAATAAGAAGTTAGAGGTACATAATATTTTAATTGGGTAAGAGAATTATATTTGTATCAAGAACAAGGTAAATGCCTATTTTATATAAACCACAGATAGGACTTGATTCTCCAAATTTTGTTTACCTACATGTTTTCTAGAATGTAGGTACTAATTTAAAGTCCGAGCATGTTCTGAAAAGTTTTGCCAGTTTGATTTTTAGAACTGAATACGTATGATGTCCCCATAGAAACCATGTTTGTTTCTGTAGGGCTCTTATTTGGCCCCCAAATGTACTTAATTTTGTTGGGAGAACTGCCTTGATAATTTTTATGCTTATTTCATCTGCTGTCTAATAGGGGTGGAGAATTCATGAAATGCTGTGTGTATGATGCTGATAGGACTGAAGGACTGGGTGACAGATGCGGATAAGAATTATTGGGTGAGACGGATGGAAACGTACATTTATCTAGGACTAGCTTTCTTCGTTACTATTTGCTGGTAATTTCCTATAAATCAACTCATGTATTTTCTTAGTTTTCTCTCTCTCTCTCTCTCTCTCTCTCTCTTTTTTTTTTGCAAGAGAGTTAAATGTAGAACTGCTGGCATTTCTAAGGTCAAATAAAAATGGTGGAAGACAACCAAGCCTACTGTCAGATTTCTGTGCAGAGGCGTGGTTGAAATGCTGCAGAGCCTAAAACAGAAAAGCGTCACCTGGTGGCTGCAGGAAATACAGCATTGCCTGAACCACTCTGAGGATCACTCTGGGATTTCTCAAAGTGAATAAAAATGTGTCAGTGGACTTAGAGAGGGGCAGGGAGGAGATGAGGGAGGAAGAGTGGGATTGGGAGGGAATGAGGAAGGGGACTACAGCTGGGATACAAAGTAAATAAACATAAAAAATTAAAAAATAACAACAACAAAAAGAAAATGTAAAAAAAAAAAAAAAAAATGGTTGCCTGGCCAGCCACCTACAGACAAACCAGTTTAGTTCTTAAATTACCCAAATCTTGCTTGGTTTGCAAGCACTTGGAAAAAGTAAACTACCTTGCAAATGGACATAGTAAAACAGAAACAAAAGCAAAAAAAAAAAAAAAAAAAAAAAAAAACAAACCCAAAACCAAAACCAAAAGAAACCTGATTTTTAGCTCTCTCAGAAGCAGCCAATAAACTTATATCTCCAGGGCTTTGCAACAGGATAGGACAAATAAGCTGAGGATGTGTGACCCAACATTTTCTTGTTTTACCTCTGTGGTCTCCACCACCTCTGCTTTGGAATGAGTTAATTTATGAGTTGTTTTTGATTAAATAGATGCTTTGAAAAGTTTTATTTGCCTCAGTTTAACCTTTCAGCACTTTAAGTATGATTGATAAGCATCTAAAGTATAAAGTAAAATGACTCATTTCTAGAGAGAGCAGAGGATGATGGAAAAAGCTTTTTTTTTTTTCTTTTTCTTTTTTTTTTTTTTACCAAGAGACCTTGGTTACTGTGTTCTGGAATCCAAGAGTTAGAAAATTTGCTTAGTATTTCATTAGTCCCTCTTTCCTGTGGGCTCAAGCCCTGTGAACTTGAATTCATCCTTGCAAACTTGCTATATTAATTTTAATTAATATTTTATATAATTTAAGCAAATAAACATTTTATAAATTAAAGAAAACAAATTTAATTAATATTAACACGTTAAAAAACAACAACATTAATTAACATTGATTGAGCCCCTGTGTGCTAGGGGACTGTACCTAAGTACCAGGAGAATAGTGATCGTGTAAATAATCCTACTTTTACTTGGATTTATTATCTGCTGATTAGCCTTTCTATATTATATTAGAATTCATGTAAATCTGAAGAAAAATTATAATTTTCATACATGGCAAATTTATAAAAACCTTTGCAATAGAAAAGAGAGCAGCATTCTCTATATTCCCAATGACAGTTAGAGGAAATGGAAAATAGAGAAAGTACAGGATAAGGCTGAACACAGAGGTAGCAACCCCAGCATGCAGTCTTTACAAACTACAAGCATTTTAAAGGGGCACGAAAAAGCTGTGAAAAGGACTTATGCACATATCTTGTACAAGTCATAGAATATTTTATTGGAAGGGAAATAAAGCTTAGGATGACATATTTTTTAAAAAAGCCTCAGGAAATGAAGGTTTTCTTTTCCTTTTTGTTTGCTTTGTGGCCAGACAGAGGAAGGTTTGAACTTAAAACACGAAGGTTTTATGTTCAGAAAGTGGTTTGCCAAAGGCAGTAGAATCCCAGTCATTCTGACTTTGCTTTCTGCACATTAACCATAATCCATGCTGCTTTTTGCTCTCCCACTCCTACCTCCTCTCCCTACTTCTTTTCTTCCCTTCTGTTCTCTTCTTCC
Organism: Meriones unguiculatus; assembly: GCF_030254825.1. NCBI lineage: Eukaryota > Metazoa > Chordata > Mammalia > Rodentia > Muridae > Meriones > Meriones unguiculatus. The sequence goes on from NC_083364.1 coordinate 78,784,441, forward strand.
TTCATTCCTCTATTTTCTTTTTTCAGGGACTAAACATGTGTCTTTATTGAGGGGGAAGAAGCATGAGGCATGGGTAGCATTAAAACCAATGCTGCCATTGCTTCATGTGCTTGTAGGTGATGGAGAAACTCACCCAGGCTTACCACTTCTGGCTTGATTTCAACCTGGCTGTGTGTACACACTCTCCATGCTCCTTCTGCTCTCTGGCAGGGTGATCATGTCCCTATGGTGGTGGTGGTGGTGGTGGTGGTGTGTGTGTAGGGGGGCTTTACTTCTCTCAGGCATTTGAGTAGGCATTTGAGGCCATGGCATGGTTTCACTGAAGGCCATGGTTCAGGAGCCATCTCTGGCTGTTGCTGTAGTACATCTGCTCATAGGACATGTCTAGGAGCTGGTCCAGGTCATGCTGTGGTTGGTGAATTTCAAAAACTCCGCCTGCTTTTTTGCTCCACTTCAGCCATCTTGCCTACTTCTTGGAAAAGAAAGCCTGTCAGCCTTTTTCCCTTTTGAGACAGGCTCTTCTTCTTCTTCTTCTTAAATCAATATATTCACTTTAAATCCCAATCGTTGCCCCTCTTTTCACTCCTCCTGGCCCCTCCCTCCCTCTTTCCTCCTTCCCTCTTCCCTCTATTTCTCCTCCCCCTATCCCTCCTTCCCTACCACTCAGAAAAAGGACTCCCTACCCCTACCCACCCCAGCACATCAAGTCACGACAGGACTGAAGGAATCCTCTTCCACTGAGGCCAGGCAAGGCAGCTCTGCCAGGGGGAAGTGATCAAAAAGCAGGTGACAGTGTCCATGTCACAGACAGCCTCCTATCCCATTACTGGGGGCTCCACAAGAAGATCAAGCTGTGTATTGTGTACATGTGTGTAGGGGGCCTAGGTCCAGGGACAGGCTCTCTTTAATCCTTATGCAGCCCTTGCTGGCCTTCAACTTGAAATCCTCCTACCATAACCTCTAGGTGCTTGGACCACAGACCTGTGCTACCAAGCTTAACCATCTTCAGTGATAGGGTACTTTTTCAGTCTCGTTAGATCATTTACAGTCTTTTCTTTTATTTAAGCCACTTTTGGCAGTGTTAAGTAATCATTGGAAGGTTCTGAGGAAATCTCCCTTGCCCTCATAGAGGCATGTTATGCATTCAAAATTCTTTCAGTGAATTATTAGTTATCATAAGAAACCCACTTTAGAAGTTGGCTGTTATCAGGTAGCAGTCTACATTTGAAGAGGAAATACATCCATGGCTCCTCCCCCTAAAGTAATCGTAGTAGAGTGAATAACCCTTATATTGGTAGGTAACTTTGTGCTAAGCTGAATATTGCTTTTGAACCCAGGGCTGACTTAAGAGTCACTCAACTGTGAGTCCAATTTATTTCCCTACATTGCAGTCGAGATTACATCCCCTCTTCATTATCTGAGTATTTCATGTCAGCATAGCTGGAGTTTTGCACAGTTTTAATTTTTCACATCATTGTTAATGACTGAGTTGGGAGAATCTGGAAAAGACAGGAGCTATCGACCTTCAAAACCTGTTTTTATTCCTGTTTCTGCATGTGTTAATCTCTTGAAGACATTTCAGGGAGCTTCAATGAGAATAACTCCTTGGGAACACAGCGAATGCTAAGATTGTGAACTGGAAGTGTTTAGAAAAGAGTATTGTATAGGCACAAGAAACAATTTACAGCCCACCCCCCACTGGTGATGCTCTGTTTTACATTCTGGGCAGCTATACTGATGTTAAATATGGTGCCTTTAGGTTACCAGTGAGCCGACTGGGACCCCTGCTCTGCCTGTATGAAAATGAACAGTGAGGAGAGACTTTCCTAGTTTTGGCTATCCCTGGCTCTTGAGTACCCAGGGCCTGGGGTCTGGACTGTTAGAATGTAAATCCCAAGAGCTATTGAGCTAAGCTCTAGAACCAGATTTTTTTTTTTTTTTTTTTTTTTTTTTTAATTTTAAACATGCAGGTTGGAGGCTTACAGTTCTGGTTTAACCACAAGTGACTTCAAAATTTGACAGCTGCTATAATCCTTCATTTTCAGCTGCAGTGAGTAGAAAGAACAGATACCGGAAGGCAGTGCTTGCTAGTGTGATAACTTCTGGGTGGGCTGTGCATGGTGGGACGGCAGCTCCTGAAGAGGCTAGAGTTACAGCAAAAAGACCTATCACGTTGGAACATTTGGATCTCGAGTCGCCCGTAGTGTTTTGGCTCTCCGGCTTAGGGTGTTGGGATTCTTGGCTCCCCAGGCTTCCATCTCCTTGGAAACACTCCAGTGAGTAGAGCCTGCACTGCAGTTTGTCTTTGGCTCTTTTGCTCATTTAGTTTCTGTCCCCGGCTTCTTTCTGTTACTGCTGCCACCTTGTGTTAGCAGTTCAATGTACCCAACAAAAAATAAATAAATAAATAATAAAGAAATAAATTAATTAAAAATTTAAAAACCTACTATGAAGACTCCTGCCTGGAGAGAAGTCTTGCTCCGTTGTCTCATGTCACACCAGCTGATGGCACCAGAGAAGGACTCACCACACAGTCTAGTTATTATCTGCAGGCCACATGTGGCAAGGTGTTTGCACCGCTCATGAAACTGTCCTTCACGCAGGTGAAAGCTGACGTTTGTATTGAGCAAGCCTCCTGCTGTCCCGCTCTGGTTTGAGTGAAGTGGCTGCTGGGTCAGCCGTAGTCAAGCAGCCTGGTTTTGCTGACAGTGCCGCTTTCCGAGGCTGGTACAGACTGGCCTGCCCACAGTGGAGCAGGTCTGCAGCAGTGTGTATTGGTCCCCGCAGCTACTGAGGTGTCCTCAGAATACTCGTAAAATGTCCAGAAAAGCTGGGCTGCTGTGAAGTCATCTATCCGGTTGCCAGGAATGAGGGCTTCTTGGCTGATGGTTCTTGAGGTTGATAACCATAAGGGACCTCCAGCCATTCTGGTCTACTCTCCAAAGTTGTATTCATTCACAGAGCATTAAATGGGTATGTACGATGTAGATGGAACTAAGAAAGGCTCAACACAGAGGTAGAAATTCTAAATGCATGTACCAATATTTAGTAATATCTAGCAGCCTCTACTGCTGTTCTACGCTAGCTCCAGTATTCACAGAGGTAGGTAGGTTCCAGTGGACTGGTATCTCCAATTTTTTTTTTTTTTTTTTTACTCAAACATTAAAACAAAACAAAAGCACAGCATTACATGGTCACCTGGTAAGGTACAGATTTGTATTGAAATTGTTCTGCTTCCTTCTCTTTGAAGTGTTGTATTTTGCAGTTTTAGAAGAGAAGAATGTCATTGTGCAGTGAAAATAACAAGGAAGAGGTTGAAGGCCTTGTGTGCATTTTGGCATCTCTGCTTATTGATTTTTGTGGCATTCAAAAACCACTGAATCTTTTGACTTGTGTCTTGCTCTTTGGCCCAGCAGTGGGAACAAGTAGAACCTGCCATGTTCTGCTCTATAGCATCTAAGAAAACCACACAAAGGAGGCCCTTGGGACTCAGTAATGGGCTCCAGAATTAGACGCTTGGAGTGAGTCCACCTTGCATCTGAACCTGCTAGAGAAGGAGAGATCCTGTGCAGTATGCATATAGTGAGGGTGGGACTGTATCAAACCTCAGATTTGTTAAGTGGGAAATGCCTTAGTCACTTGCCTTGTTGCTTCTACACAATATAGGGAAGGGAGGGTTTCTTTTGGCTTACAGCTTTCGGAGATAGAGGTCATCACGGCAGAGGAGATACTGATTTGTCACATTGTGTCCACAGTCAGGAAGCAGAAAAAAGCATTGTGCCCCAGCTTCCTTTCCGTTTTTAGATTCTGTCTTGGACCCTAACCCATAGAATGGTGCTGCCCATTTCCAGTTCAATTAACTTAATCTGGCAAATCTGTCACAGGCATCCCAGATTTTGTTTCCATGGTGATTCTAAATCCAGTCAGGCTGACAGAAAAGATTAACTGTCACAGGAAGGTACAAACCTCAGCAGACACAGTGGGATCATACTCACAACAGAAACGTCAGCTATATAGACAGAGCTGCAGGAGCTGAGAGCTTGGCTGGTGGATCTAATGACAAGAGGACAACTCTGCCAGTCAGGTGGCTTCCCTTGGAATTTTCTCTGCTGCACCCTTCCCCCATCTCTTTCCTATTTCTTGTCAAGTTACTTAAGAACACTGTCTTTAGCTTTTCTTTCACCCACTTCCCAGTTCCCACCACCTTATTTTCTCTTTTGTTCATTTTCAGTACAAATTTGTAAAAGCATAAATCATGGTAGAATAGGGCTTTATTTTTGGTAATGTACCAGACTGACTGCTTATAAAAAAAAAATAAACATATATGGCAAAATTCCAAAGGCTTTGCTTCTCTCCATGCATTTATCTGTATTTCTTAGGGAACTCTGTATGGGCCACCTACTAAAAATCTCACCTTAGTATTTGGTTGCTTACGAAGACATTGTCATCATATTTACTGATGTACCAGACTGAGTTGCTCTTTTCCACATCCACCTCATTTTTTTTTGGGGGGGGGGAAGGAGGCGGGTAACTGGGCTGCCAGAGTCCTCTAGTAAGGAATCCATGGAACTATAAGGCAGTTCCAATCATCCAAATACATCCCATTTCTGCTTGCATCCTATCCTCGATTGTGCCATGGATGAGTGTCTATCTTCCAGGCCACAGGGGACAATGTATTTAGAGACAGGAAGTAAAGAATAGCATTAATGTATTTATGTATTATTTGTTCTGCTCCCATTCTAGCATAGTTATTTTATAACCATGCATTCGTTATTCCAATAAAAGGTTGGTTGCCTTATTCACACTGCTTCTAGCTTTATTTGCATAAAATCATTTGAGGCTCACTGCTCTTGGAAACAGTCTTTGGCGGGATGTTGGGCTTCATGTTGTTGCTCAATGGACATTAGGTCATCTTGTTAACATTCATGTTTGACAATGTCTTCTCAGTTCCAGGATATTTGGCTTCTTTCCCTTAATTTCAAGATTGTGAAGAATAGCCATGAACATTTTTAACAAATAATTAATTTCCTTGGGATAGTCAGTAGTTTTTCTGGGATGCATGATTGAATAATTTGCCATTGAGAAAAATAATGTAAAGAAAGAGCTGAGGTTGCAGGTGCAGGATGTTGAGATTAGGCTTGTGGTGTTTTCTTAGCAGGTTTTGTTCACTAATCTAGCGTTACATTACATACAAAGTTCCTTGTGATATTTTTATATATCCTTAATTTCTAATCTTGACTATTGATTCCACTGTCAGTTTCATTGCTATTTTTCTCAAATCAAATCAATAGCAGAGTTGATAGACTTAAAGAGAGTATGTTTTCTTATTTCAACCTATAAATTGTGGGTTTGATTCTTTCATTGAGATGTTGGGTATTTCTTGGCCCTTTGCATACAGTTCTTTTGTATTTCAACACTTACTGTATTATTAGTCTTATCATCTTAGTTCCTTAATGAGACTTTATGGAAATGTAGTTCTTAGATGACATGGGGGACCTGCCATTGCCTAACCAGTGTCTTGTCTAATGCTGCTTCTCTTTGTTGCTTCTTCTCTTTTCTTTAAAACAGTTACTACATCTCTGATTTCACATTGTTATGGAGATCTTACACTCTGGCACATTTTAGGTCCATTTTCTAAAGGAAAAAGATATTCCTTACTATAATGCATTCAGGAACGTGACACTAGTAAAGTGCCGTCCATTGATTGCTTCTACAGGTGCCTCCACTGACATGCTGCAAGGCATGTCAGCCTCTCTCCCAGCAGTGCGTGCTTAGACCTCTGGACTTCCCTTCTGGCAGAGACCCCTTGGTGCTATAGACATCTTTTTCTTCCTCTTTCTTAATTTCTTTCTCTCTCCTTCCTTCCTTCCTTCCTTCCTTCCTTCCTTCCTTCCTCCCTCCCTCCCTTCCTCCCTCCCTCCCTCCCTCCCTCCTTCCCTCCCTTCCTTCCTTCTTTTCTTTCTTCCTTCATTTCTTTTTCTTTCTTCCTTCCTTCTTTCATTTCTTTCTTTCATTTTCAAGACAGGTTTCTCTTTGTACTCCTGGCTGTCCTGGAACTCACTCTGTAGATCAGGCTGGCCTCAACTTCAGAGATCTGCCTGCCTCTGCTTCCCAAGAGCTGGGATTAAAGGCGTGCTACCACATCAGATGGTATAGACATCTTACCAGCTAATGGAACAATTCATTTGCTCTGTATTCCTTGTTTGAGATTGTTTGGTCAATCTTCAAGGTGAGGTTTACGTTTTGTAGTTGTGTTGCAACTGTGTCAGGAGGTGCAAACTGTCATTTTGTTTTGTTTCCAGTAATATTGACTTTGACTTCCTGGTCAATGTGGAGGCTATCAGGTTTCCCTTTACAAAGTTACTTTTTCTCTTGATACTTTGTAGTGTGAAACTTTTTAAATACTCCTTTTCTCAGCAAACTTCACCCAGTAGGTTAAGCATCCTCAAAGGTTTCCATCTGAACTGGTACTAAGTAAAGTATAAACCATTTTGAAGTAATAATTCAGGAGGCCTACATTATTCTAGGGGTTAAGCTTGCTTCCTATCTTATATTTTCTGTACTTTGTTTCATAGTGCTGTTCTACAGTTTGAGGGAACCATGTTTTAAGAAAAAAAAACACACACAAAAAAAACCCATGTAGTAGGATTGTTCATAGATCATTGAAAGCTTTGTTAGTAGAGTCCTGGTGTGCTGTTTAAGTTAGAAGATTCCCCAGACTAGGAGACTGTGGAGAGAAGGGGAGGAAATGGAGCAAACCAGTTTAACTGAGGCTTTTTTATGACAGATTGGCGAATCAGATGATTTTCTTTTCATTGGGTGGATCCCTGGACCCTTAGATGTATTTACTGGTTTACTATATAGCCTGTGAAATACACATCTCCTAACCATATCAGAAATTATTCCAGGGCTTTAACCACAAACACTGTTCTATTTACTGCTAAGACATCTTGTGAGGAGATGGAGATGGGATGAAAACTGTTACCTTGATAAGGCTGCCTGGGATATAATGTAGAAGCCAAGGTTTAGGAATAGGAGAGTACAGGTGTAGAGGCACTCACCTTTAATCCCAGCACCGGAGAGGCAGAGACAGGTAGATACCTGTAAGTTCAAGGCCAGCCTGGTCTCACATAGTTCCAAGTAAGCCTAGGCTACACAGTGAAGATACCCTGTCTTAAAAAAAAAAAAAAGAAAAAGACTGAGGTTATCTGATGTGTGGATGTGTGGTGGGTGTCTTTCTGTGTTCCAAAAGAGTGGCATATTTATTCTGTATCTTTCAGCCTCTACACTTTCTCTCCTCTTTTTTTTTCTCTTTAAAATAAAATATTTGTAAAAAATATTTCCATTGTTCCTACTGTAATAATTCTGATTTTTCCCCTCCAGCACCAGCAGACATTTTTGAATCAGCTGAGAGAAATCACTGGGATTAATGATACCCAGATACTGCAGCAAGCCCTGAAGGTATGGCTGTTGGTTTTAGCTTAAATTTGTGTTGTATCTTTGTCTCTGTTGTGTACCATATTTGAAGCCAAGTCTCTTAGTTAAACCGCATGATATTAGTAGAGACAGAAGGAAGCAAATTTATATAAAGTGAGAACCTTATTTCATGTGCTGCAACTCTAAACATGTAAACTTCATACCATCTTATCTGATATAACCCCTCTATATCAGATACTTTTCTTGCATGAAGTAGGGCATAATCCCAGTGTTAATGAATAATGTTATTTGACTGTGTTTTAGTATATGAATGGGGCTCAGTGCGTGGATTAGAATAAGACCTGAAGGAGGAATACAAAGTAGAGAATCAACAGAGTCCAAAGCTTTCATCTTTTTCCTTCTGAGACAAGAAATACACATTCCTTTCAGTTATCATGTTAATCATGATAGCTTCATCCAGGTAATCATTCCTTAAGGATATTCAACCTCAAATTTGAGTAACGTGCAACAAAGCTAGTGTGTCATTTTGGTTTCATTCTAAATACACCCTCATTTCCCTACAGAGGTGCTGAGATGAGTCAAAGTTCATGGGTAGTTCACAGTGAGAATGATTAAGCGAATGAAGTATATGCTTAAAATAGACCTGTATTTGTATGTAACATTATTTATCTCTGTAGGCACACACATAACCTGTGAGACTTTGTAACTTAACCATGGAAAAAAGTTAAAATGGTCCCTGATTCTTAGCCAGAAGTTCTTTAATTTCCAGAGATTGACTGATCAATTGATTGATTGATGGATTATTTATTTATTCATTCATTCATTTTTGATGATTGTAACATATATCATCGGTGATAGTGATAACCATTGTTTACTGACTAACAGGCACTTTGGATCAGGCATCTTTTAGTTCCTTATGTGGGTTAGTTAATTTATTCCTGTTTTTCTTTATGTCTTTATTAATTACTGTTTATTCACTTTGTATCCCACCTATAGCCCCCTCCATAGTTCCGTCCTAATCCCTTCCCTCCCTCATCTCTTCTCATGCTCCTCCCCAAGTCCACTGATGGGGGTGGTCCTCCTCCCCTTCCATCTGACCTTAGTCTAACCAGTCTCATCAGGACTGGCTGCATTGTCTTCCTCTGTGGCCTGGTAAGGCTGCTCCCCAATCAGAGGATGGTGATCAAAGAGCTAGCCAATGAGTTCATGTCAGAGACAGTCCCTGTTCCCATTACTAGGGTACACACTTGGAGAGAGCTGTCATGGGCTACATCTGTGTAGGGGTTCTAGGTTATCTCCATGCATGGTCCATGGTTGGAGTATCAGTCTCAGAAAAGACCCCTGTGCCCAGAGTTTTTGGTTCTCTTGCTCTCCTTGTGGAGCTCCTGTCCTGTCCAGGTCTTTCTACCTCCTCCTCCTTTCATAAGATTCCCAGCACTCTCTGCCCAAAGTTTGGCTATGAGTCTCAGCATATGCTTCTATTTCCTTCTGGGGATAGTCTTGCAGAGGCCCTCTGTGGTAGGTTCCTGTCCTGTTGCCTGTCTTCTCCTCCTGATGTCCATACCTTTTGCTTTTCTGAATGAGGATTGAGCATCTTAGCTAGGGTTCTCCTTCTTGCTTAGCTTCTTTAGGACTAAAGATTTTAGTATGTTTATCCTATATTATATGTCTAGTATCCACTTGTAAATGAGTATATGCCATGTGTGTCTTTCTGCTTCTGGGATACCTCACTCAGGATGATCTTTTCTAGTACCCACCATTTGCTTGCAAATTTCATGATTTCCTTGTTTTTAATTGCTGTGTATTATTCCATTGCATAAATGTACCACAATTCCTGTTTCCATTCTTCAGTTGAATTATTTAATTCTTATAATTGCAAGAGATAAATACTTCCATTCCCCAGTTTGAAGATGAGGAAACCGAGATGTTAAGTAACCCATCCCAGGTCACACACATGGTGTGTGGAGGAACTGGAATGGAAGCTTCTGCAGCCAAAGCAGCAGGTGCTGGAATTAGGCTGAGTCTGCTGCTTTGCTGGGAGCTTTGTTTCCTCCTGTCTGACAGAAGGAAACTGATAGAACAGTGTTGTTGAACTGTTAGTCCAGAGCTGCACATGTCGTCATTAGAGAAAACAGTGCTTCAGTTCTCAGGAGCTTGACGTGTAGATGATTGCTAGTTTTTCTTTCATTCTGATAAATAGATGAGTAACCCATTCCAAGTCTATTTTAAGAAAATGCCTTTGCCAGGAGATCACAGAGGATGAAGCTCTATCCTATCACTTTGCCATTGAAAATTTGCAGGAAACTCCATCCCTTTTATAAATTTGAGAAATAGGGATCAAATTAAGTCTTGTCCATATTCCTTTGGTGTGAGCCCAAGAAGTCCTGTGCTTGGGAACCACAATTACTGACATCATTGTCTTAACTTGAAAATGCAGTTAATTACTTTCTTAACCCTGTGGCTGAATACCTGACAAAAGCAATTTAGGAAGGTGGAGGAGGCAGCCCTGTGGTTAGGGCACTGACTCTTCTTGTAGAGGGCCTGATTTTGGTTCAAAACACTTACATCGCTTGGCTTGTAACCATTTGTAACTTCAGCTTTTCTGGCACAGATTCACCTCTTCTGGCCTCTGCAGACACTGCACTCCTGTATGTATAAACACACATCACATGACCATACACACACACACACACACACACACACACACACACACGATTCAAAAAGCCACTTAGAGGAGGAAGGATTTGTTTTGGCTTATGGTTCAAGAGGACTGTCTCATGGTGGGGATGTCACGGAGGCAGGAGATTGAGGGTGCATCCTGACATCTTAGCAGATGGGAATCAGACTTGGGAACAGTGGGTCTGAGTTATGTGTCCTTCACCATCCAGATGTCCCTTAGTTCACTCAGCTGTACTCCTCAGAAAGTCACACAGCTTCCTCAAATGTTACCGTCAGCTGTGACACAAGAATCTGTGAAGGCCATTTTATATTAAACCACAACAAGCATCTATACTTCTCCATGCAATCTAAGTAGCCACCAAGTTGTGAAATTCTTGCTGTTGAGGTTTTCCTTGTATGAAACAGGGCATTCAAAACACTTAGCACACTTCTTGACACATAGTAAATGCTTCATCAGTGGTAACTGTCATTACTCAGCTCATTTTTATGAGTAACGTACGTATCTGACAGTGGCCGGTTGTAAACCTGTATCTTGGATGAGTCACTTAAGAGCCTCCTAATGGACATAAAGAAGTACTTCTTGAAGCAGCCACCCTCTCCTTAGCTCCCTGCTAAACTGAGATCATTCTTTTGGTTGTTGATAATTTTGCAATTATCTTGATCCCTGTATCATATCTTACCCTTATTAGTTTAGCAGGATCGCATACTCTGCTTCTATAGTGTTTCTTTTAATGCATAGCCAGCACAAGGTTTTTAAAGTCAACATCATATGATGTTATGCTGGCTTTCTACGTAAACTGTCAGGCCCACTACGTTCTGGTTCTGTATAGAGATGACTTGATTAATATCTGAATTTATTGTGCTGTCTCACATACCCTTCCTAAGCTAGTATTCCATTTTACTTATCATTAGCCTCTCAGAGAATCTAAATATAAAACTGAGCAATCCTCCTCTCATTGCTTTTTTTGCCTTCCATTACTTCTAAACAAACTTTGGCATATTTTGGTTAGCTGTGTTTTTGATGAGCACTGGTGTGTGTGTGTGTGTGTGTGTGTGTGTGCAGAGTTGTTATCTTGTTAGCAATGAGTACAGTATTTTTGCCTGTCAGTTCTCATGCCTCTCCATGTTATCAAGCCTAATACCTCTGATGTCTTAAGAATTCTTGACATTTTGTTCTGAGGTGTGCTTCCAGTAACCACGTTAGAGGGGCTATATTTTAAATATTTACTTTGTACTCTTATGGTAAAACTCAGAGGGGAGGATAAATCTAGAGTATTCATTTGTTTAAAATTAGTATGACTAGATTTTTTAAATGAATAAGAAATAATAAAAAAGTAAGAAAATACAGAATTGATTTTAGCATTGTAATAGAAGTTTTAATAATAAATATAATTTTTTGAAATGAATTAGAGTTTATGGGTAGTGAAATTTCACTGATTCAGTTAGAGTTGCATTAAAATAATTTCAAATCAAAATGTTTTTTGCTATGAAATATTATGGATAAAATTGCATACATTTTGTGTGATTGCATACCATTCCTCTAAAAATCTAAAATCCTCTTTCTTTATGCTTGAAGGCTAGCAATGGAAACTTGGAGTTAGCGGTAGCCTTTCTCACTGCAAAGAGTGCCAAGACCCCCCCGCCAGAGGACAGTGCCTACTACCAGACCGCACGGCCAGGCAACGACAGGTACATCAGTGTGGGAAGCCAAGCAGACGCAAGTAAGTTTTTCTTCTTAACGTTTTATAGACATGAATTAATCTTTTGATAATGTATTAATTTTGCTCATTAAATATAAGTGAAGGAAAAACAAAAAATTAATGAATATAAATTTTATTAATCACATACTTTTTTGTAGGCAAGCAATTTTATTTAAGTTATATATGCTTTTGCGAGTATCTCATATAGAATAGATGTCTTTGAAATATAAAACAACTGTGTGAATCATACAAAAAGTGTAGCATCTTAAGTGGGCAGTCATTTATGTATTTCAACTTTCAGTAGAAGCTGAATATTGTTTTGAGGGTATAAGTTTATAAGTTTAGTATATTATAAAACTTTTCTCCCTCACTCCACATTGAAAATATTCCAGAAGCTTATTACCATATGATCAAAATCCTTCTTTACCCAAAATGAAAAGGCACAATAACAACATGAGAAAGATGCTGGGAGACATCATACACTCTTGTGTACATTAAGTGCCAGTACGTGGGAGACTTAGACTCTCACTTGCATACTTAAAATGAAGATATATGAGATACTTTGCTCATGGCCCTGGCTTATCCTCATCATGTGAGTATTCTCAGGTGGCACTCAGAGTTTTTCAGTATATACTGATATCTCCATGCTTCATTGATGCTTCATTAATTGTGATACAAGAGGTACTGTTAGAGTAAGGCATATGCTTGGCCATGGTTTTAGTCTTAGGTATGCCAAAATACAAAACTAGTACATATAAAAAGTAAGCATTTATTTTTATGTGTTAGAGATTTGAGACGAGAGATCTCTAAGGTGTTTAAGGAGTATTTCTAGTTTCATTCTGAGGCTGTGAACTTCAGGAAAAAAGCAGGAAGAGCCCGGGTTCCTTTGCATGCAATTAATAGACGATGTGAGAAGAGCTGCTTGCATGAGGCAGACCCTCTTGTTTATGTCAAGTTCAGTATAAACTGAGGCTTTGCCCCAAAGTTATTTGTAGCTCAGTTTCTCTTGCTTTCTCCCTAACTGTACACTCTGACAATAATACAGAATGAGTTGAGTTCACAACGCCCAATGCTACTTACTCTCTCAGTGTTTGCCCCTGCTGTTCTTTGGGTCAGGAAGTGTCTCTCTAGTCTAAGTTCCCTCGCTAGTCTAAGTTATTTTGATCTCAGGGGTTAGCTCAGCAGCTGCTTGCTGGAGAACACTTTCCCTGTCCTCTTTCTTGGAACAAGTGTTTTTCAGCATCTAGGCTGTGCTTCTAAGCACTGTCATTTGGAAATCATTTGGTTGAATATTGATGCTCTTAAATTTTGCATAGAAAACTCTGCTTCATGACTAATGAAAAGGAATGAAGTTGAGAAACTGGTTGGTGTTGAAGAAGCTGGGAGAAAGGGAATGGTTTCTAAGTATAGGAAGAGTGTGTGTTCAAAAATAACATCCAGTTCTGTGGTAGAGAAAGGAACTAATTACATAGTTTTTTTTTTTTTTAATCTTTTTTCTTTTTAAAGAAAAAGAAAACAGAATTTTTTTTTTAAAAAAAGCATGTGTGTGTAGTTTTGACTGAAGCCAATAATTAAAAAGATGCAAACTGCCAAATAGCCTCGTTTTGTGCTCTAGTTAGAGAGGTAAGATTTTAGAAGTATGCTTGAGAGCTCTTGCTGTTAATGACAAAAGTACTGTCATTAACAAAAGATTGATCTTCCTTTGTGGCACAAAGAAAAAAAATAGGATTGTGAAACTGTCATAATGGAAGGCTGATTGGCTGTACTAAAGAAAAAAATACTACTTAATCCATGTGATAGCCTGTTCACGACTTTGGTAAGGATCAGTGAAAATGCTATGGAGCACTAGTGGAAACTCAAATAGGTTCTCATAGAGAGAGCACAGCTCACATTCAGAAGGCAGATGTCTTGTGATAACTAAACCTTGCCCCCCACCCCTGTGTATTTATAGCTCCAGAAAATATTACATAACTATTTTTTCCTTTGGAGTAAAACGTAGATAATCAAAGTTCTGCTTGTACCTCAGCTGATGTCATTGTGGGTGCCTTGTTTGTACTGTGGTTTCATTTTAAAATGCACTGGGTTAAGCTGGAGGCTCACAGCGCAATGTGTCCATTACACTGACTAGTGATCTTTGAGACGCAGACCTGTTGAAACTTAACGGGGTGCTTGCATAATGTCGCTGTTGGTTATACTTTAATAACAATACTTTTAGTAGCAATATTTGCCTTCTGTTTTAGAAAGTTATTAGAAGCATAGCTATTCGGAAATAGTCTTGATTCAATAAACTTATTGAGTTTGTGAACTGAATAAGTAAAGAGATAGAAATCCAGTGGATTAATTCTGACTGCAGCTATTGTTAAGAAATGAAGGTTTTGTGTTTGTGTGTGTGTGTGTGTGTGTGTGTTTTCAGTTTTTTATGGAGTATAATCGTGTGCACAGAAGAAAAGGTGCAAGATTGGAGATTGTTACAAATGAACAAAAAGTGAAGACTTGCTCACAAAACTGAGTGCAGAAGGAGTAGCAGTAGAATTCTCAGAGGGGGGAGTTTCTCACGGGATTCATGCGGATGGAAGTGTTTCACTTTTCAGCACTTTCCCAATTTTATTAGCAGTACATTGGTATTTGAAACTCTACTTTAGTTTGTTTCAAATGGCAAAATTTTACTTTCAATAAATCATTACTTTCTTTTTTCTTCTCAGCTTGAGGGTGAAAAAGCAAACAAACTGCAATTGAACTGTCAAAATATGGATCAAAAGATAAAAGGCACATTCCCAGCCTTTCACCTGCTGGCTTCAGTGCTAGCAAAAATCTTTACTCCGTCCTGAAAAGCTCATATGCTAGATACATATGCTACTGCCTTGCTGTAAGTTGGCATAGAGCTATTTCCACCTGTGTGCCCCTTTTAGAGAAAACAAACCAAAATAGTTTCTAAACGTCCTAGTTGGGGTTAGTATTAAATTTTTAATTATGTGTCACCTGACACTCAAAGACAATTAGAAGTTATGTCACTTGATTAGAAAAACATTTATTTCTGGGCCTTTTCCTGTAATACTGAAGAATCAATTACCTTTCAATACTTTTAGTAGTAGAACCATCTCATATTTCTAGTTTTATGTTTTATTTTTGAGAGAAAAGGTTACAAATTCAAGGAAACTTGTACTCTGGACTTCAGAGTTACTGTGCTGGATGCCCTTTGGTAACATTTTTTGTTGTGATTTAATACTATGTTGTATTCTGGGAAAAGTCTTAAACTATTTGCAATGTAACTTGTATAATCATGACCCATGTTAGGTAGCAAATTTTTAAAGGGATGCCTCCTGCTCTTAGCTTACATTAGGAATGAAATTATATGAGATCTTCTAGCAATAGCCGAATTAGTATAGTATTGTGCCAAATATGTTACACAAATATGGGGGGCCTGAGTTTGAATTCCCCAAATCCACACACACAGAGCTTCTGTGTAATTCCAGTGCTGTTTGGGGGCAGAGCAAGAGTTCACCAGTCTTTCCTGGCTTCCTTCCTAGATCTAAGTTTAATGATCCCCTGTCTCAGGGAATACTGTGTGACATAATTGCTTAGGATACCTGACCTGCACCTCTGGCCTTCTACACACACATCCGCCCCTTCCACCTGGACAACTAAACTGGATTAGATCACAGTGCATGGTATTGGCTATCATAATTGTACTTAAGAGTCAAAAGAGAAACTATGACATTTTTGAGTCTTGGCACACACTGTCTTAGCCATGACTGTACAAAGGGTTTTGCCCAGTATGAAATTTAATAATAATATTGTTAAACTACTACTATTAAATTGTTTTAAACTTTTTTAAAACAGGACAAAACCAGTATATGTCCACCAGAACAAGATGTACTGCAGTTGAGCAATCAAAATATGGATCAAAAGATAAGAGGGATTTGGGTAGGTAATCATAGTGTAGAAAGTAATATGGCCTTATTAATCTTTAGAAAAACTGGTATGATACACAGCAAGAGTTCTGATTAAGGAGTAGATGATACACAGCAAGAGTTCTGATTAAGGAGTAGGCTCTTCACATATGTGAACTGCTCTTGGTGCTCCACCCTCCCACCCCAGTACAACCTGAACTGTATTCAAAGTAAGAAAAACATCTAACTTCCACCCTACAATTCAGGTAACAGTTGCTTGGCCAGGGTGATCTGTCTGTCTTTCTTTCTTTCTTTCTTTCTTTCTTTCTTTCTTTCTTTCTTTCTTTCTTTCTTTCTTTCTTTCTTTCTTTCTTTCTTTCTTTCTATTTTTTTGAGACAGGTTTTCTCTGTGTGGTTTTGACTGCACTGGACTTGATCTGTAGACCAGGCTGGCCTCAAACTTGAGATCTGCCTTCCTCTGCCTCCCAAGTGCTGGGATTAAAGGCATGTGACACTACTCCCCCACTAAATATTTTTTTTTAAGGTTTGTTTGGTGTTTTTTTTTTTTTTTTTTTTTTTTTTTTTTTTTTTTTTTTTTTTTTTTTTTTTTTTGTCTATCCTAGATTAGCTTTGTAGATCACTGGCCTCAAATGCATAGAGATCTACCTGCCTCTGTTTCATAAGGGCTGGGATAACAGGTGAGCGCCACCTCACCTGCTCGGCCAGGGTGATTTAAAACCTTGTTGGTGAGCTGTACAGCTGTACAGTGCTTGTTCTCACGTGTAAGTTTTTGTTTTTTTATCAATGGACTCTTATCTTTATCCATTACACACAGTTTTTAAAAAAGCAACTTTAGGTAGGAAAAAAATCAGTTCAATGGAAGTTATAAGTGTCTAGAAGTTTCTATTTCCTGAAACTATTTTGGCCGTTCACCAACAGCAACAAGTAAGCATGGAGATAGATGAGGATGTGGGTCGATGTGTAGCTGATTAGATACACCGAGGTGCTTCAAGCTCATTAGTTAGTTTTTAAAAGATGTGGACTACAGAATAATCTGAATAACTTTCTAAATTTATTTCATTCTTTTTCAAGTGGAGCTTATATCCTAGGCTGCCCTTAAAGGCTACTTCTACTTCTGTGCTGAAATTCTCATTAGTTGTAGGAGAGAATGACAGCCATGGGCCATCACTGTCTTGTAGTTGTTGACTAAAATGGAACATTAATTTCAATTTTTTTTTACCATCCAAGTGGAAAGGCACAGAAAATTAACAACAATTTTTGAACGACTCCCCAAATCCTTTAGTTTTCATCATTACAGATGCTACGATTGTGAATTTAGTAACTGTTATTAAAATCAGACATATGTTTGGAATAGCTAAGGATGTTCAGTATAGTTACCAGTAATCAAAATTAAATTTAAGTAATGTTGCAATTTATAATATCTTATAATAGTGTAGAAAGTCCTGTTCACACAGTACAGGTTTAGAAATTGAGTTCAGCAGCCAGAATAGTAGGACTGTTATATGACAGCTAAAAAATCAGAGTAGGGCAGAACTGGAGAGTGGAGAAGGCGCTTCACATATGTATGTCTTTTTATATGGAAGTACTGTAAAAACGTATTGCCTTCTCTGTCCTCTTTGTAGAAAATGGGAGATGATATACTCATATCTTATTGTCACTATACATAGCCCACTTTTAAAATTGTTTAATATTTGGGTATTAAATTTCATTTGTTTTGGTACATAAATACTGATAATTTAATACTTTTAGGGATATTTGTAAGCTATTGAGAAATACAGTCTCTGTTTTCTCATGGAGGATGGTGAAGAATGGTATTGCGAGTTCTCAGAAGTTCAGCCCCTGCTCAGATGTAGCCCGTGGCAGCTCAGTATCCAAATGGGTTCCCTAGTAAGGAGAACAGGGGCTGACCTGAACTCAGTGGCTACCTCTTTGACTGCCTCCTCTGGATGGGGGAGCAGCCTTGCCAGGCCACAGAGGAGGACAATGCAGCCAGTTTGGATGAGACCAGATAAGCTAGGGTCAAATGGAAGGGGAGGAAGACCTCCCCTATTCTTGGACTTGGAGAGAGGCATAGGAAGAGATGAGGGAGAGAGTCTGGGATTGGGAGGTGAGTAGGGAGGGGGCTACAGCTGGGATACAAAGTGAATAAACTGTAATTAATATAAAAATTTATTTAAAAATTTTTCTATAGATTTGGGGGAAGGGAGTGGGAGAAGAAGGAGGGGAGGGCAGGATTGGGAGGGAATAAGGGAGGGGGGGCTACAGCTGGGATACAAAGTGATTAAATTATAATAAATGAAAAAATAAAATAAAATACCTCATCCTAAAAACAAAACAAAACAAAAAAACAGAGAGAAGTTCACAAAGAACAGAAGAGCTGGGCTAAGATTGTGACTTGGGTATGGCTGTGGCTGGGAACAGGAATTGCTATTTTAGGTTGTGTCCTCAGAGAATGCTTCTTGGGTGAGGTCACATTTGAACAGATAGCTGAGGGAAGTGAGGAAGGGAGTCACAGGGCTGTGTGAGAGAAATGAATGGCAGTCCCAGCCTCCTGGCTCAGCAGATGAGCAGAGAAACTGGAAGCTGCTGAAGCTGGATTTGGGAGGCTCTGCCTTGCTCACTCTTTGTATTCTCAGGGGCCTTCCTTAGAGTGTTCCCATCCTTGAGGTTCCTAGGTTGGCTTCCTCCTAAAGCAAGTCGGGCAGTATACAGTTCTGGTTTTGCATCCCAACTTGTTGCTTCAACTCTCCTCAAATTCATTTCTCCACCTTCCCACTCAGCACTGGGGATTCAACCCAGGGCCTTAGCACGTGTGCGGCAAGCCTCTAACTCCCAGTGTATCACCAGGTATCCTCAAATTCGTGTTCAATATTTCATCTCTCTCTCCTCACAGAGTGCTGCCTGCTATAGCCTTATGTCTGGGAGTCTTTATTGGTCAAAAATATTAATCCGTGAATTAATACACAACATTCCCCTGGACTTAGCTTCATGTAGATAAATAAATACTGTCAAACTTCATTTTAACTTTCCCAAATAAAATTTTTACATTGTCATTCAACTAGATTTTTGGCTAAATGATACACTTGGAAACAAATTCAATATTTAAAATGTATTTTCACGATGAAGGGAATCATAAACCATGCAAGCTCTGTGTGTGTAAAATCCAATAGATGTGTGTGTTTGTTAGTTAGAGATACATTTCATAGTATATAACAAATTTATGGTAATTTCTCGGGGAACAAACATTTATAAAGATGAGTATCAGCTGGATGTTGGTGGCTCACACCTTTAATCCCAACAATAGGTAGGCAGAGGCAGGCAGATCTCATGATTTTAAGGCCAGTCTGGTCTGCAAAGTGAGTCCAGAACAGCCAGAGAAACCCTGTCTTGAAAAACTAAACCAAAAAAAAATGTGTATGTACTTCTGACATTAAAAAATTATTTAAATTTAGAAATGTGGGTAACTGCTCCAATGAACATCTCATTTACTGAAGTGGTTTCCAACCAGCATGTCTATTAAGGGCCTTTGAATTGTTCTCACCGTGACACTACAGGGAGGATAAGTAGCAATGGAGTTTTTCAAAATCTTGTCATGACACAGATACAAGCATATAATATTCTGACCCTTGTCTGAAACTTTTACTAAGGCTATTTTGATTATAAATTTATTTCTGCCAATTACCAATTGTTTATAGCCAGGTTAATTCTTAGCTCTTTTTTCTAAACATACAAAAAAATCTTAGTTTTCATTACACAACTGATAGTTCTAAGCATTTAATATATTTGTTGTTCTTCTAATTCCTGAAAAAGGAAATTCAGTGAGGTAAAAGACTGCTTTCTCAGCTGGTCTTCAGCTTGGTATATGCAAGAATTCTTGGTATATGCAAGAATTCTGAAGAAGTAGGCTTTAATGCCAGTGAATGCTTGCTAGTAAGAGTGAGAGCAAGCAGGTGAAATTTGTTAGTTCCTTCCATGTCTTTTATATAGATATTAGCAGAAGGTGTGGCCCAGATTAAATATGAATCTTCTTACCTCAAAATATCCTAATTATAAATCTGTTTTCTGACTTCACATGGTTTAATTAAGAAAAAAAAAATCCCCACAGGAGTCCCCAGACAGTTTGGTTTTAGTTAATTTCAGATGTAGTCAAATTGACAAGCAAGAATAGCCACCACAAGGGGAAAATCAGCTATGCATAAATTTTAAAAATTCATATTTAATCACTTAAAATTACATCTTTCTAATTTATTAAATAAAATAATACTTAAAAGCTAAGTAATTTAATATATGAGTAGGCCATTAAATTCTTTTTTCATGGTGGGCACATTGTTCTAAAATCATGGGAGAAGAAAAACAGCTTTGGATTAATGGGAACACCATGAACAAAATTGTAATTATGGTGGTTTTACAAATGAGACCTTTTCCTTTGCTGGAAGAAAATGTTTCAGTCAGGACTGATAGTATCTGATCTCAGCTAACCTTTTCCATCATTAAAATGTACTGTTGCTCAAGACCAAGAGAGGCAGGCTCCAATTCCCATCTGGGTTACAGTTGTTCGTCTCTGCGACTCCTGGAAGTTTAGCAATGTGGAGAGAGACAAGGGTAGCAGAAACCACTGAGTGTGGTCATTCTAGCCACAGGCACTTCTAGCCTTTTATACCAGCCTTTATACCAGAAGGGACAAACATCTTTTGTTTGAATGCTGTCAGGGCCAGGCAGAGAATATGAGTGTTTGTCTAGAACAGAATCAGAAAGCAGGAAGCACTGGGTTGGCCACAGTGGGGAGGACAAGTCTGTCCAGCCAGAGGTGCTGCTTTGCTGCTATGTCCTGGCCTCGTAACGACGATGACTGGCACATAGGGCTTGTTGCAATGTTTCCTCACAAAGTCCCAGTCCTATGCAGCCAAAAGTATTGTAGACCATGTTTGTACTTAATGATATGGCATGCTTTTCATCCCGGGATTCCTGTAAAATCACAAATTTATGGTGGGTCTCAAACTGCTTTGATTGACATAAAATAGTTTCTGAGCTAGAACATAAAAGTCAGAGAAGCTTAGAAAATTAATTCTTACAAAAATAGCAACCTATTATGTTTATATAAACATTTTGTATAAAGTATATTTCTGAAGCAAATTAGCAAAAGGGTACATGCTTTACTTGGCTGTGTGTGTCTCACATCTGTGGTGTTGTAGAAGAACTGGGATCTCAGATCTGTGTTGTAGGAATCACATTGTGTGGGAATAAGTTGCCTTGGTTCTGTTATCTGTAGAAAATCTGGCTTTATACAGATGTTCATTTAGGAAAGAGAGGAGTGTTTTAACTGGTTATTCAAATAATAACAACTGTTCTGTTGACTATCCCAAAACTCTATGGTTCTTATTTCCTAAGGGCGAATTGCAGTGTGAATCCACAGTCACATTGCTATCAGTGCTGATTATCAATTGCCTTTCATATGGTGCCCTTATATATTAAAATCTACCAATATCTTGCTATTTGAATGGATCTGTTACCCATACATGATTTTGTAAAACTGCAGTGATAATTGTAGTTCCATCTATCTTATGAAAGAATACTATGTTAAAACATCAAATTTGTTAGCAGCTTATGAACTGGCTATCAGAAAAGCATTTACATTTTGAGAAACTATCAGGACCATAGTAATTGAAACATACCTTTTCAAAATTTCCAGCTTGTATGCAAGTTTCCTCTCAGTCATTAACGACAGTTACTCTGTAGCAACTAGTAAAATTGAGATTGGGGTATTCATACATTGTAGTATGTCATGTTTTTTCTTTCAAGTAAAAATGGTATTCTATGAAAAATAATACAAAGTTTGCAATTCCAGCACTGGACATACAAACTTTGTGTATTTTCAATTAGTCATTAACAGTTTAAAAACCTTGTAAATCAAGATTCAACGATTAATTAGTGAAGTTACTTTTTTTTGATCAAAGTTGTAATTCTTTTTCTTTTGTTTGTTTTTCTTCTTCTTATTATTAGTATTTGCAATTCATTTGCTTTGTATCCCAGTTGTAGTCCCCTCCCTCATCTCCTTTCAGCCCCACCCTTCCTTCTTTTTCCTCCTTTTTTCTCCCCTAACCCTCTTTTCCCCTCTTTTCTAGTCTACTGATAGGGAAGGCCTTCTCCCCTACTGTCTGACCCTCGCCTATCAGGTCCCATTAGGACTGCCTGGATCCTCTTCCTCTGTGGGCTGGCAAAGTAGCCCCACCAGGGAGAAGTGATCAAGAAGCAGGCGAGCAAGTATATGTCAGAGACATTCTCTTCTCCCCTTACTAGGGACCCCCCGTGGAGACTGGGCTGTCTGTGGGCAACAGCTGAGCAGGGGTCCAGGCCATCTCTATGCATGGTCTTTGGTTGATGCACCATCAGTTTCCGCTTTTTTTTTTTTTAATTGTGTTTATTTCTTTTTCTTTCTTCCTTTTTTTCCTTTTCGAGACAGGGCTTTTCTGTGTAGCCTTGGTTGTCCTGGACTCAATTTGTAGACCAGCCTATCGTTGAGCTCACAGAGATCTGTGTGCCTCTGTCTCTCCAAGTACTGGGTTTACAGGCATTTATTTCTATGTAATAAAAGGAGAAACAGGCATGGGAGCACACACCTTTAATTCCAGCACTCAGGGAGGCAGAGACAGGCAGTTTAAGGCCAACCTGGTGTACAAAGCAAGTCCAGGACAGCCGAGGCAACATAGGGAAACCTTGACTCAGAAACAAACAACAAAACAACAACAACAAAAAAACACAAACCAAACCAAAACAGCAGCAAAACCAAAACAAATGAAAATAAAAAGATAAAGACAGCAACAACAAAACAACCAAAAAAGGGATTCCGCATTGGTATTGGTGCCTTGATGTGTGCAAAGATGTGTCTCCATTGCTCCTGTTGTTCTCCCTCAGCAGAGCAGGTATCTACAGCAGCAGATGGATCGTATATCCATGTTATTGCGATTGTAGTCTTTACCTACAGGACCCCTCATTCCTTCCTTAAAGCATCTGTGGAGATGAACAGATCACACTTGAAGAACTGATTGTTGGGGAAAAACAGCCTGATGGGATTTAAGAAATGAAGGACAGACTTGGAGCCTGTGTACCATTGTCTGTCCTTACACTGTTAAATTTCTCAGTCTTCGTGGGATAGGCAAACAACGCCATCCTTGCTTATTGTTTGCATGCTAGTTGAACTCCGTTCATCGGTCATGAAAGATTGTAAGTAGAATCAATAAGGAACTCAAGTGAGGTTCAAGTCAGTTAGTCATGAAACATTAAACACTAGGTAATTTTGTAGAAGGTATTTAAGCCATGGGGTTAAGTGATTAAAGAAATTATTGCAGGGAATTGAGGGAGGGGTCGTGGGCTCATTCATCTGCAGTGATTACAGATCATTGCAGTTCTGATCACCACAGTGCTTCTAATCCCTCTGCCATTCCAGAAAGACAGCCTATAGCATGGCTCTGGTCAAGCACATACTTCTTACTGTAGCTTTGGCTTAGTGGATAGGAATCAACCTGAGTAACCTCCACTTGGCTCTGCCTGGATACTGGAAGGCTAAGAGGGTGCTGGTTTTGCTCTCTGAGTGGCCTTGCAGCTGGACATTGGATACTGGAGTGCTACTATAGAAAAACTTTTAGACGTCCATTAAGGTCAATAGAAAAAGCAGAAGCAGTAGGATTATAGCTTCTTCCTTGCTTCTGACTTCAAAGTCTCCTGTTAGTGATGGTATTGATGTGACCCAAGTTTCATTCATAATCTTCAAAAAGATAAATCTTTATTATTATTGTTACTATTATTATTATTTACAATTTATTCACTTTATATCCCAGTTGTAGCCTCCTCCCTCTTCTCCTCCCTGTCCCACTGTCCCTCCCTTTTCTTCCTCTATCATTCAATAGTCTACTGATAGGGGAAGTTCTCCTCCCCTACTGTCTGACCCTAGCCTATCAGGTCCCATCAGGACGACCTGGATCTACTTCCTCTGTGGGCTTGCTAGGTCACCCCACCAGGGTGATGTGATCAAGGAGCAGGCAATCTGGTTCATATCAGAGACTGTCTCTTCTCCCCTTACTAGGGAATCCACATGGAGACTGAGATTTCTTTGGTCTATATCTGAGCAGGAGTTTAGGTCCTCTCTATGCATGGTTTTTGGTTGATGAATCAGTCTCTGCAGTGCCACCTGGGCCCTGCCTTTTTTTTTCTTTTTAACTTTGTTGCTCTCCTAGTGTGGCTCCTGTCCCCTCCAGGTCCTTTTATATCCCTCTTCTTCCATAAAACTACTTGCACTCTGTCCAAAGTTTGGCTGTGAGTTTCTGCATCTACTTCAATTCCCTGCTGGGTATAGTCTTTCAGAGGGCATCTGTGGTAGGCTCCAGTCCTGTTTCCTCTCTTCTACAACTTCTGTTTTCCCTTCTGAATGAGAATTAATCAATCTGGTGCCTTCTCAGAAAACTGGGAATAGTACTACCGCAAGAGCCAGCTATATCATTCCTGAGCATATATCCAAAAAATGTTCAACCATACAACAAGGGCATTTGCTCAACTATGTTCATAACAACTTTATTCATAATAACCCAAATCTGGAAACAGCCTAGATGTCCCTCAACCGAAAAATGGATGTAGAAAATTGTGAAACATTTACACACTGGACTATTACTCAGCAATTAAAAAGAAGGAAATCATGAAATTTGCAGGCAAATGGTGAGAGCTAGAAAATATCATCCTGAGTGAGGTACCCAGAAGCAGAGAGACATGCATGGTATACACTCACTAATAAGTAGATATGAGCTATAGAAAATAGGATAAACATACTAAAATCTACAGACCTGAAGAAGCTAAACAACAAGGAGAACTCTAGTGAAGATGCTTAATTTTCATATTTTTATTTTGCAAGTGAATAGGGAAAATAGTTTTTTTGTTTTGTTTTGTTTGGGAAACACAATAGATGCACAGGAGAATGGAATCCAAGCACCAATTGAGCCTGTTCCTACGACTTAATTTCCCATTTTTCTGTGATTTTCAGATTTATTCCTCCTCATCATTGTCCAGGGGCTAGCCATTTTAATTACTGAATGGCCCTTGTTTTATGATGATTTTCATACCACCTAGCACCAGCCTCTTCTCCATCACTGAATCTGGATTTGGTAGCTCTACGACCTTATGTCTCTGCCCTCCTCACAGTTCTGCCCATCTTATAGTTCTGCCTTTCTTGTAGCTTTACCCTCTGACTGCTCCACCCTCCTTATATCACTGCCCTCCTCATAGCTCTGCCTTCCCTAGAGCTCCACTGTCCTTATAGCCTTGCCCTTCTTATAGCTCCACCCTCCTTGGCTGTCCTGAGGATAGTTATCTTCTCTGATCAGCCACGGGAAACCTTGGATTTGATGGCATGTGAGGTGTTTCATTATTTCAGCTACTGAATTCTGACTGTGTACTATATGTTTGACCTATTTTTCCAGATCAAATACTTTGGAGCATAGCTTATTATATTTTATGAGGTTTTGTTGTATGTAAGGTCATTAAGAAACCCTTTCTATAGCAACTATTTCTAATATTTTAAAAGTTCTTTTATGCTATTCTTGGAGGAAAAGTGGTAGAACAATATAAGCAGATTTTTGCTACATCAGTGTGCATTAGTGTTTCCTCAGAAAATTCTGTGATTCAATGATAAAATTAAGGCAGCCTTTTTCTTTTCTGTGCTGTTTTTTCCCTCATGTAATATTTTAAACACATTTAAAGTTTAAGGCACATGAAAACAAATTGTCCAAAACAGGAAATTCTAATCACACATTCTTTTTCTTATTAGATTGATTCCTATCATTGCTTAAATTGTAATGATAGTATTTATCATCGTCATCTTCTGTCAAGGAAATTGACCAGAGCACATTGCAGAAGTGCATTGAGCATATTTTACTGACGTTGATAAAAGAAAAGTTGCGGGTTTTATTGATTGGACACAGCAGCATATCTTATAGCGTCTAAGCTCTCTTTTAAGGAATGGGACAGACATGTTCACTTGCATACGCCTGTGCAAGTGAAAATCTTGTTTTCACTGAAAAGAATGACTACGTCCTAAAGTAATCACGTAGTACAGAAGTGTGAATAACAAAGTGACAGCTCCTTCCATCTCCCTTTCCTACATCTTCATCTTCTAACAACTGTTGACAGTAGAGCTTACTGTGCCAGACTGTAGAACACACACACATCCCTACACTGTGTCAGTGGGGTGTACTTACACAGAAATGAGGCAGCACCAAAGTAAATCTTTGGCAATGCTTATTGTGTTTTCCTTGATAAACCACACTCCCAGCAGTCTCTCTGCTTTTTAGCTTTTATTGAGATTGCATACTAAAGGAATAAATAACAAGAATTTTCTTCTCGTTACTACTTTTCTAGATTTTGTAGAAGAAACTATTAAGTTACGGAAAATAATTAATGGTAGCCATGATTGGATTTTTAAAGATATATTCCTTCTTACCCAAAGAATGAACTAACTTGGTTCTGGCTTTTGGCTTGGCAGCATTTATTGGCCATAAAATCTTGTGACAGGAGTTCATTTTCATTTGTTTGGTTAACTTCTGAGAATGATATTCTTCTTTTCAGATGTGATTGATCTCACTGGAGATGACAAAGATGATCTTCAGAGAGCAATTGCTTTGAGTTTGGCAGAATCAAACAGGACATTCAGAGAGACTGGAATAACAGATGAAGAACAGGCCATCAGCAGGTAAGAGCAGTCTGTAAAGAGCATTCTGTATTACAGAAAAATACAGACTTTAACTTTAAAAGCGATAAGATATAATATAATTCAATTTAAATAAATCATTTAAATATACCTGTACTGTTTTTATGTTTTATGTAATCAAACTTTATTTCTAAAATTTTAAATTATTTTGAAATTGTCAAGCACATAATTTTGTCACAAATTTATTTCTTTAATGTGTGTTTGTTTCCTTCTGTAATTTCTTCTGAATCTGCTGTCCAATTCAACCTCAGAAATGTATTACAGGAACTAATAAGCCTTTTTTTTTGTAATAAGCAAACGGTAAATGTGTTGGACATATGATAAATAATAGTTTTGGTTCGTGATACTTTCTAATGCCTTTGTATGTACGTAGGCGTGTTCATTTGTGCTTGTGTGTGGAGGCTAGAGGTCAGCTTTGGTTGTGATGCCTTAGAAGCTGTCTTCCTTGGTTTTTGAGACAGTTTCTCACTGGGACCTTTTGTTCACCAATGTGATGTGGGAGAGATGTTATAAA
Organism: Meriones unguiculatus; assembly: GCF_030254825.1. NCBI lineage: Eukaryota > Metazoa > Chordata > Mammalia > Rodentia > Muridae > Meriones > Meriones unguiculatus. The sequence continues at coordinate 78,811,432 of NC_083364.1, forward strand.
AGAAAAAAGGTATACTTGTTGCAAATGTTTCTTTGTAAATATACATATACCTTTGTTTATATCAATTTGTATAAGCATGTAAATATGCAAACATCTAGAATTTTATAATCCATATTAGTATCTATAATTCTTTGTCATGTGTTTTCTTGATGCTTTTGTTTTTAGCTTGGTTTTTTTTTCTGAAAATTACTATTTATTAGGTTTATATTTACATTGCCACCTTACAAATGCATATTGCTAGATTATGATCGATTTCTTCAGCAGCAATCCCTGATTCTTTTTATTTAAAGGAAAATAAGGAAAAAGTATTTTATTCCATTAAATTCTAGGAATTATAAGCTGATAAAAGACTAACTGTGGTTGGTCCAGACTGTGCCTCATCCAAGAAGAATTCCATTATAGAGGAGAAAAGCGGTCCCACTTGATGTAAAAGATCTGCTTACCTTCTTAATGGGGGCGAGCAGTTAGAGATGATGTATATGCAAAATTCGTGAACATTTTACAGTTTTTAATTTTTTCATAATTTATTTATTATATATCCCTATGAAGCCCACTCTCCCAACTCCACCAGTCCCACTCTCCCTCTCTCTTCCCCTCATCCTCTTCCCCTACTCCTCTGAAAGGGGGAGTTCTCCACTGTTGCCATCTGCCCATAGCTTGTTAAGTCTCATCAGAGCTGCCTGGATCCTCTTCCTCTGTGGCCTGGTAAGGCTCCCTCATCAGAGGCTAGTGATCAAAGAGCAGTCAACAGAGTTCATGGTAGAGGCAGCTGCTGCTGCCAGACCATCACTCAGAGATCCACATGGAGACTGAGCTGCAAATCAGCCACATCTGAGCAGGGGTTCTAGGTCCTTTCCATGCATGGTCCTCCATTGGTGCATCAGTCTCTGCAGGACCCAATATTTTACATTTGATTGGGTTTTCATTTTATTTATTGCTTACTTACATTTTTTTTAATTTATGTGTTGATTTCTTTGACAATTTTAAGACAGGGTCTTATTGGGTATCCAAAGGTGACTTGAACTCGTGACCTCCTGCCTCCAATTATAAGGGCATACATTGATGAGGACCTCTCCCATCAGTGGACTTAGAGAGGGGCAGGGAGGAGATGAGGGAGGGTGGTTGGGGATTGGGGGGAATGAGGAAGGGGACTATAGTTAGGATACAAAGTGAATAAACTGTGGCAGAGTACAGGGAATCATAAGAAAGAAGGGGAGTTAGTCTGATGGGGAAAGGATAGGAGCTCCACAAGGACCAAATATATCTGGGCACAGGGTCTTTTCTGAGACTGACATTCAACCAAGGACCATGTATGGACATAACCTAGAACCTCCACTCAGATGTAGCCTGTGGTAGCTCAGTAACCAATTGGTTTCCCAAAGTGAGGGGAACAGGGACTATTTCTAACAGGAACTCAATGACTGGCTCTTTGGTCTCCCCACCCCCGAAGGGAGGAGCAGTCCTGTTAGGCCACAGAGGAGGGCTTTGCAGCCAGTCCTGAAGATACCTGATAAAACAGGATCAGATGAATGGGGAGGAGGTCCCCCTTATCAGTGGACTTGGAAAGGGGCATGGTGGAGATGAGGGAGGGAGGGAGGGACTGGGAGGGAATGAGGGATCGGGACACGGCTGGGATACAGAGTTAATAAAATGTAACTGATAAAAAAAATAAAATAAAAAATAAAAAAATAAAAATTTGGAAAAAAGTAAAAAAAAAATAAAGCAATACATACTAATTTAAGTTACATGTTGGTTATTGTTGGCAATAGTTCTAAGAAAGTTGTGAATAAGCAATTTCCCTGGAATGTGATTACAAAAACCGAGATGTTATATCCTAGGTTAACAGCTCCCTATGGTCCTCTAGTTTAGACAAGAGACGAATGTGAGAAATGTGAGCTTCTGCCAACATACTGTGGCATTCATTTTTATAGTATGCTTTGTAATAGGATATGAATACTCCAAAATAATGGCAAGTGGTAGTATATTGACATTTCATCTTCATGGTACTCCATTAGGACCACCATTGCATATATAGTCTAATCTTTACCAGATTGTCACTGTGTGGCCCGTGGACCTCTGAGAGTGAGAGAGAGAGGGAGAGAGAGAGAGAGAGAGAGAGACAGAGAGTGTGTGTGTATGAAGTATTTGAAGCTAAGAACTGTGATTATAATGGCAATCGGATTGAGGTTTTCTGTTTCTTAGGAAATAATTTTTCTTCACTTGATCTGTTGCTTATTGCCACTGGCATGCTCCGAATGGCATCTAATTGCTATTCCAGTAATATCAGCTTCACATGTTCCTTCCCTCAACGTGTTAGAGCTATGTGACAAATCCTAAAATTCACCCATCAGATAATGCTGCTTAGGGTGTTCTCTAATAGTGTAAATCTTCTTCAACACTGTATTTTTATTTCTTAAGAGTTCTTGAAGCCAGCATAGCAGAAAATAAAGCATGTTTGAAGAGGACACCTACAGAAGTGTGGAGGGACTCGCGAAACCCTTATGATAGAAAAAGACAAGAGAAAGCTCCAGTGGGGCTGAAGAATGTGGGCAACACATGCTGGTTCAGCGCAGTTATTCAGGTAAGGGTCGGGGTTCTGCTCTCAGCCTGAGGAGCACTAGTGGGCCGTGCTCCTTCCTGCACACTTGAGTACAAGTCGAGGCAGGATTTTCATGTATGCAGTGTCATGCACCGTCATTTCATATCTCCTTGCCCTTTTGTCTTTCATTCCCAGTGCGACTTGTTTGTTTACCATTCTCTGACTTAGCCTGGGTCTTACTATATAGCCCAGACTAGCCTAGAAGTAAGAGTCTGCTTTCTCAACTTCCGAGTGCTGATGATGGGTATGAGATATCCCACCTGGCTGAATAAAGATCTCCTTGTTTTATAACAGTCTTTTTTAAAAATAAATTTCAAACAAGCTGTCAATATGTAGCCCAGGCTAGCCTCAATTCCCTGAATACTGGGAGTACAGACATGTAGCACACCTGTTTCCACCAGGAAGCTTTCAGTAACACACAAGTTAATTCCTTTCACTTATGTCAGATTAATTTCCCTGCTTTCTGGCTGTTAGGAATTGCTGCGATTTTATTGGTTTCTGAAGAGGTAGAAGATAATTTTGTGGGTATTTTAGAGAATAATTGTAACCAAGGTAGGAAATTTTTGTGAATCAGATCAGATTTATTTATATTTAAGGAAAATATTTATATTATTACAATCATAATTACAAATTGATTCTTTAAGGAGACATTTTGTTTGAGGCTTATATATCACAATACCTATGTGAGGAAGTGAAAAAGAATAAATATTGATCAATCAAAAAAACACATTTTATTTTTGTCTTAGAAAATTCTTATGGAATGTTAGGTTAGCTTTTTCTAAAATGAGAGCTGTTTGTAAATACACATACCCATTATCTTCTCAAATAGGAAGATTTTTTTTGTAATAAATTTGGTGTGATCTCTGATTTTTAGCTTTATATATAATAATGACAATTGCCATAGTATTTTTTTTATCATTCTCTGTTGGTATGATGCTGAATTTTGTATTCACTATGTGCCCAAAACAATTAATAATATTTATTTGGCATTTTGGAGTCTTGGAGGCATTTGTCTTAGGATCGTCCTTGTAGATTGTTTCTCTTCTCTTTTATAGAAGTGAGATTCTAATCATGGAATGGTTTAGACATTATGAACCACAGATCTAAAGCTGTGCTCTGAGTGTTACAGAAAGTGTCACTCTGCCTTATACACAGCCTGGTGTACAGTAATGTTTCTCCCTCATCAGGTGCCTCCATTGAGATGTTCAAGAAGAGGAAATCCTACAAGCAACATCTGTTAGCTAGATAAATGGGGCTCACTACTGACAATAGTCACAGAAAGTTTCCATTTGAAGTGATAAGTTAACAGAGACAAGGAAACTCCATTTTATGTTAATAAGTTCTTTTTCCATCTCAGTTCAAACGTGACAGAAATCATCCAACTACCCTAAGTTCAATAATAGACCAAGATTGTGCAAGTGTGTGTTTCTGTGTGTGTAAGGAACATAAGGGGGGAAAATGTGACTTATTCTTCTTAATAGAAAGTAGTATTTTTTATTCTTCCTTAATAATTTTATTAGTAGTAATTTTTTTTCTATAATTTTAATTTTCTCATTAGTTACATTTTGTTAATTCTGTATCCCAGCTGTCTCCCTCATTCCCTCCCCAATCTCACCCTCCCTCCCTCATCTCCTCCCTGCCCCTTTCCAAGTCCACTGATAGGGGAGGACCTCCTCCCCTTTCATATGACTCCCTTTTGTCAGGTATTTTCAGGACTGGCTGCAAAGTCCTCCTCTGTGGCCTAACAATACTGCTCCTCCCTTGGGAGGTGGGGAGGTCAAAGAGCCAGTCATTAAGTTCATGTTAGAAATAGTCCTTGTTCCCCTTACTATGGGAAACCAATTGATTACTGAGCTATCACGGGTCACATCCAAGCAGAGGTTCTAGGTTTTATCCTCTCATGGACTTTGTTTGAGTGTCCATCTCAGAAAAGACCCTGTGCCCAGATATGTTTGGTCCTTGTGGAGCTCCTATCCTTTCCACATCAAACTCCCCTTCTTTCGTATGATTCCCTGCACTCTGCCGAAGGTTTGGTTATGAGTCTTAGTATCTCCTTTGGAGCACTGCTAGGTAGAGTCTTTCAGATGCTTTCTGCGGTAGACTCCTGTCATACGTTCAATGCATATCCCATTTGTCTTTCTAAATGAGGATAGATCATCATACCCCGTGTCCGCTTTGATTATCTTCTTTAGGTGTATAGATTTCATTATGTTTATTCTATCTTTTAGGTCTATATAAGCGAGTATTAGTAATAATTTTATTCGTTTTCAAGTTTTATTTGCGTCTAGGAGTGCCTACTTCTATGACAGCAAATTTAGCTACTGAAGAGCATTTGACTTCTGCAGAAGAAACCTAATCACCCAGTACAAATAATCCCCCACTTGAGAAGTGTGGATTATCACAACCTTATAAAAGTGACGTGGAAATCTGTGTGCATAGAAAATGTCACAAGTTCACTCACAGCTGTATTGTTGATGGTATCTTCAGTGTCCATCATTATGTAAAGGGGCTATTTATTTCTATGTTTAGCAGTTAGAATCTTTTAATTTTCCTTTTGTTGGTATTGCTTACTTGTCAGCTGTGAGCTGAGATGTGACTGTGTATGATGGAACATTTACAGTTGCCTTGGTCAGCATCCACTACAAAGTGTGCATTGAAATTTACAAAGTTGGTTGGTATTTCTTCAAACTGACATAGATGCTGTGCGCAGTTTCAGTTCCAGAATATCCCACAGTCAGACAGCACTCAGCTTGCACTTATGTGAGACAAGACGAAGGTGAAAGTGTCACCTCCACCAATCAGCAAACAGCTGCTTCTCCGTGGACAGGCACTTTAAAGTGCTGGGGAAATGAACTGGAATTCCTTACTTAGTAAATATTTATAAAATGGAGAAAGAAGTTTCTGTACTTGCACATCCACAACAAAGGACATTCAAGGCATAGTAGTGGGATTCCCGTCCTCACAAGAGTGGTTCAGAGTTCTACCTGACACATTTCGACTTTCTGTTGTCAAGCTTTCTTCCTCTGCTGCTGTACTGCATAGGTGACTTTCCAGTTGCCATTTCTCAGGATCACTGTCTTGTCATCACCCTAGTCGAGTGTGGCAGCATTGCTCCTCCTTGTAGTCTTGAGATGCTCCAGTGAGTCCTTGTGCATCAGAGTCTTCATTTGTGTTTATGCAGAGGCCTGTGATATGTGCTGATTTTCCTCTTTGACATTGCATGCGTCTAGAAGCTCTGCCTTCCTGTATTCCTCTTCCTTGTCTCATTTCCTTGTTTTGATGCTGTGTTCAAAACCTATTTATTTATGTAGGTTCTGGCTTTAGAATGCCACCTTTCTGCTTAGACTTGGACCTGAGTCTTTCTTCCTATCTTTCCTGGTTCCTACTCCTCCTTTCGGCCTTTTAGCCTGCAATTTTTATATGGTGCTAAATGTAATATAAGAAAAGACCATATATTTTAAATGTCTTTAGTGTATTGTTCTCTTTTGTCGCTCATGCTATGTGTATTTCATAAGTGTTTATTAGATGTATGAATAAATGAGCTGGGCACAATGCCCTGCTTCTGTTGTGCCTTCTGGTCAAGTGGCCAAATCAGGAGAATTTCTGGAGTTAAATAGTTGGGAACACCCTGGGTGGCATTGCAAGATCCATTCTCAACAAACCAAAAATAACAAGAAGGGGAAATGTCCTGCTTCAATGGCTGTAAAGGCCTGAATGATCATGGCTGCATCACACTGTTGTGAGACTCTAATCTTGCATATATACCACAGGCAAACCAAGGAGACCAACACCAGAAGGCCTGCTAACGCTCCCATGCCCGCCCATTCCTTCAGATGATTCATGGCTGCAGCAATCCATGATGATAATCCTGTGGCTAGTCCTGCGTCCACTCTGGTAGAATTTACTGTGACAATGGCCACTCTCAGCTGCTCCATCGTAGTATCGAATTCTCCAGTCCAATTACCTAAAATATAGCTCGACAATTGTTTAGACAGATTTGCAGCACAGGGCATTCTCCCCAAGCATGGTTGGATACCATAAAAAGCTAAAATGTTACGCTCAGGATGCGAGGCTAAGCACTGCACTCAGGGTCAGCCTCTTTGGACCCAGAGAAGAGCATGCCTGGTTGCATGCGGGTTGATGCCCCAGGTCCCGCCTCTGAGAAAAAGGTATCAGACGGGTCTGATGCTCTTTGGGTGGATGACACCTAAATGAACATCGGTACAAAGTCCCAATTTATTTCTAATATCAGAGATCAGACCTCTACTCTTGCCTGATGCGTCTAAAACAAAAAGGGGGAACTGTAGAGAGCTGCGGAATGCTATGCCTTAAAGATGGAGCTGGTTTCTGCCTTCCACCTTCCCGATGGTGAGTGCTCTCTGTCACGAACAATTCCACATTTGGCTAAGGCTGAGGATCTGGCTTGCTTCCATGTATGTGGACCTATCTGCATTGCCCACGTGGCACGCCTGGGTTGGCTACCCAGAGGCTATTTAAGCTGTGGGCTGGCTTTCCCCAGGGTCTGAGGATTGTTCAAGGTTCCTGAATAAACTGCATTGAAAAAAAATAAAAACAAGAAGGGGAAATGAATTTATTTATGTACTCAAAATGTCTAATTAAAAAGTCTTCACTGGTAAGTGATGGCACATATCTCTAACCCAGCAATTGAGAGAGACGGGCAGATCTCTTGAATTCAAGGCCAGCCTCATTTACAGTGTGAGTTCTAGGACAGGCAGAGCTACATATACAAACCCTGTTTCAAAAAAACAACAATACTTCCCTGGGTGTGGTGGCACAGACTAATCCCAGCACTCAGCAGCAGAGGCATGTGGGTCTCTCTGAAGGCAGTTCTAGCCTCTCTCAGGCCAGCCAGGAATGTGCAGTACTGCTCTGCCACAAAATAAACAAACAATCAAATTAGAAACAAAGAAAAGAGGAAGGAGGTTATAATTCAGCACAGATCACTTTTCTTTTTTTTAACTTTTATTAATTACACTTTATTCACTTTTGTATCCCCCCCATAAGCCCTTCCCTCCTCCCCTCCCAATCCCATCCAACCTCCCCCTTCTTCATGCATGCCCTTTCCCAAGTCCACTGACAGGGGAGGTCCCCCTCTCCTTCCTTCCTTCCCCCATCTATCAGATCTCATCAGGAGTGGCTGCATTGTCATCTTCTGTGGCCTGGTAAGGCTGCTCCCCCCTCAGGGGGAGGTGATCAAAGAGCACACCAATCAGATTATGTCAGAGGCAGTCCCTCTTCCCATTACTATGTAACCCACTGGGACACTAAACTGCCATGGGCTACATCTGTGCAGGGGTTCTAGGTTATCTCCATGCCTGGTACTTGGTTGGAGTATGAGTCTCTGGGAAGTTCCCTGGGTTCAAATTTTCTTGTTCTGTTGCTCTCCTTGTGGAGTTCCTGTCCTCTCCAGCTCTTGCTATTTCCCACTTCTTACATAACATTCTATGCACTCTGCCCAACAGTTGCCCATAAGTCACAGGGTCTGCTTTGATAGTCTACAGGGCACAGGCTTTCAGAGGCCCTCTGTGGCAGGTTTCTAACTTGTTTCCTGTTTCCTTCTTCTTCTGGTGTTCTTCCTCTTTGTCTTTCAGGAGCATTTTAGTCAGGGTCCTCTTTTGGATATATGCCTAGGAGTGGTATGGCTGGGTCTTGAGGAAGTGCTATTCCTAGTTGTCTGAGAAAGTGCCAGATTGCTTTCCAGAGTGGTTGTATGAGTTTACATTCCCACCAGCAGTGGAGGAGGGTTCCCCTTTCTCCACAACCTCTCCAGCATGTGTTGTCACTTGAGTTTTTCATCTTGGCCATTCTGATGGGTGTGAGGTGAAATCTCAGGGTCGTTTTGATTTGCATTTCCCTAATGGCTAATGACATTGAGCATTTCTTTAAGTGTTTCTCTGCCCTTCCATATTCCTCTACAGAGAATTCTCTGTTTAGCTCTGTTCCCCATTTTTTAAATTGGATTGCTTGGTTTGCTGCTTTTCAGCTTCTTTAGTTCTTTATATATAATGGATATTAGCCCTCTGTCAGGTAAAGGGTTGGTGAAGATTCTTTCCCACTCTGTAGGCAGTCATTTTGTTTTGATGATGGTGTCCTTTGCTTTACAGAAGCTTTTCAGTTTCATGAGGTCCCATTTATTGATTGTTGCTCTTAGAGCCTGTGCTGTTGGTGTTCTGTTCAGGAAGTTGTCTCCTGTACCAATGAGTTCTAGGGTCTTTTCCACTTTTTCTTCTAATCAATTTAATGTGTCAGGTTTTATGTTGAGGTCTTTGATCCACTTGGACTTTAGTTTTGTGCAGGGTGATGAGTATGGATCTATTTGCATTTTTCTGCATGTAGACATCCAGTTAGACCAGCACCATTTGTTGAAGATGCTACATTTTTCCATTGTATGGTTTTGGTGTCTTTGTCAAAGATCAGGTGCCCATAAGTGTGTGGGTTTATTTCTGGGTCTTCTGTTCAGTTCCATTGATCCACCATTCTGTTTCTATGCCAGTACCATGCAGTTTTTATTACTGTTACTCTATACTACAGCTTAAGATCAGGGGTGGAGAAGCCTCCAGAAGATCTTTTATTGTAGAGGATTGTTTTAGCAATTCTGGATTTCTTGTTATTCCATATGAAGTTAAACATTTTTCTTTCCAGGTCTGTAAAGAATTGTGTTTGTGATTTGATGGGAATTGCATTGAATCTGTAGATTGCTTTTGGTAAGATGGCCATTTTTACTATCTTAATCCTGCCAAGCCATGAGCATGGGAGATCTTTGCATCTTCTGATATCTTCTTCTAATTCTTTCTTCCGAGACTTGAAATTTTTTCATACAAGTCTTTGATTTGCTTGGTTAGATCACACCAAGGTACTTTATGTTATTTGTGGCTATTGTGAAGGGTGTTGTTTCCCTAATTTCTTTCTTAGCCCTTTTGTCTTCTGTATACAGGAGGGCTGCCAATTTATTTATTTATTTATCTATTTATTTATCTATTTATTTATTTATTTATTTATTTTAGTTAATTTTTTATCTGGCTACTTTGCTGAAGGTGTTTATCAGCTGTAGGAGTTTCCTTGTAGAATTTTTGGGGTCACTCAGGTATACTATCATATCATCTGCAAATGTGCTACTTTGAATTTTTCCTTTCCAATTTGTATCCCCTTGAACTCCTTCAATTGTCTTATTGCTCTAGCAAGGACTTCCAGAACAATGTTGAAGAGATATGGAGAGAGTGGGCAGTCTTGCCTTGTCCCTGATTTCAGTGGGATTGATTTAAGTTTCTCTCCTTTTAGTTTTATGTTGGCTATAGGCCTGCTGTATATTGCCTTTACTATGTTTAGATATGTGCCTTGTATCCCTGATCTCTCCAATACTTTAAACTGAAAGAAAAAAAAAAACAACCACATGATAATCTCCTTAGATGCTGAAAAAGCATTTGAGAAAATTCAACAGATCACCTTTCTTACAGTTTCTATGAGAAACTGCTTTTTACCACTCACATGTAGCTTTCCCATCCTTCTATTTGTCTGACTCCTGTTTCTTTGTTCATATATATATATATATATATATATATATATATATATATATATATTATAGATAAGAGGTGAGCCATGTTTACCAACATTTTTTTTAAGTTTAATAAAATTATTTATCATTGATTTCTGATGCTGCTGTCATGTTCTTTAAAGTAATCAAATTTATATTTTATAAAATGTAATACATTATTGCTGCTTGTGTCAGTATATATATAAAATATAACTCTAGAAAGAAGTATAGTTATACTGTAAAACATGTACCCTACCCACATGTATGTGAAATACTCATAAGGAGAATCTTACAGAGATGTGTGGATGAATTTAATTCTGTTAAGTATGTGTTCTAATGTGTACTCTTATACTTTTGTTTGGAACAAATATAATGACGATGTGGTACAAAGTACCTTTTACTAAACACTCCTGTGGCTGTTGATTGAGCTCAGGGTCTTGGGTTTAGTTCCAGCAGCTCAAACACCAAACCACATACCAGAAAGCCTCTCATGAATGTCTGTTTCATTAAGTTCTTTTGGATTATTCTATCTTTACAATTATATTTGTCTCCTAGGCTGTGTTTTCTTGGCTATTATGAGAATTTGTATTGATTTATATTCAATTTTCTAGGTAAACAATCTGAAAGAGAACATGTTTAAAAAGTTATTCATTGTATTCTATCTATTTTATTTTAGAAACTTCATGTTAATGACATAGTAACATGAACAACTTTCAATAAGTGAAAACTGCATGCTTTAAAAAAGTCGTCCTTGTGTAATTTTATGTTTTACACATAGGATAAAACTTAGCAAGAATATTATGTCAAGACTAGAGATAGCACAGGGGCCAGAGTATTTGCTCTATGTGTAAAAGGCCTTCAATTCAATGATCTGAAACCCCCATCTATTTTAGAATATTATAAAGAGACGTTTCTTAAGGAGGAAATAGGCATTCTTGTACTACTTGCAACTGTTCTTTATATAAGTCGTATAGTTGTCAAGAATAAACCTTTTTAACATTGGTATTCACAATTCCATTAATAGAATTTTCTCTTAGGTGTCTTAAATTGTTCTTTTTCAGTCATTATTCAATCTTTTGGAATTTAGAAGATTAGTTCTGAATTACAAGCCTCCATCAAATGCTCAAGATTTACCCCGAAACCAAAAGGTAAAAATATAAAAGATTTTAAAAATCGAGTTTTAATGGTCTTCATGTTCTTTTCTCTTTAAGTATTTTGGGAGCCCTTGGTTTTTTATTAGACCTGAAACTGTTTAAATTTTAATGTTATGCCATTAATCTCTATTGCAGTAGCTTCCTATTCTTTGTTTCTATATATCATAAATCTGAAATTTCTGCCTCTGTGAGCCACAATTACATACTAATTTAGTGTGATCATCTTAGGACCCCTCACCTTTCACAGGCTATCAAATTAGAATACATTCATAGGCTACATTTTCTTAACTGACTTCTTAAAACTATTGTCAGCCTCAGCATTCCTTTTCACTTGATCACTCAGAAGAATCCTTTAAAACTGAGTTCTGTGTTGTTTGCCAAGACAAAGCTATCTCTTCTGTGTTGGAAGTTAGGGCGGTTAAGGCTGAAGTAAGCAAGCAGATCCCAGGTTCTGCTTGCTTGAGTTTTAGCCCTAACACAAGTCACATTTCTCTTTGAGATTTCCTCTTCTGTAGTGTAGACAGTAATTATTTCCTGGAGATGCTGAGAAAATTAAATGATAAACATGCAAAGCTCTTAAAAAGAGTCTGTCACCCAGTATTATCAGCTATTTTTTAAAAGAAAGTTTTAATTCATATAAATTTCATAATTTGAGTAAAATTGGACTGATTTTCATGCAAACTTTTCTTCTTAGTGGATAAAAACATTGTATATAGGGATGATGCATTTTGTGCAGGTATCAAGTAATTTCTTGTAAAGAGCCAGTGGCCTTAAAAACACAGGCTGCAGAGACAAAGAAGGTGAAGTTTTAGGTTTCAGTGATGTACTGAACTTTGTGTGACCCATTGTTACAGTAATAAATTATTAAGTTACATTTTCCTTTTAGTGTTAATTTTTAAAACCACCTTTTCTGCAAGTACATGAAACATTTATAGCGCACACTAGAGGATATAAAGCCTGAGATACAGCCAATTTTTTTAAGCTGTAATCTTTGAGTTGGGTCAGGCTAAAGAACAGCTACTTTTAAAAGGGGATTAAGATGGTTTGACAGTGACATAAGGCTAGGGAAATTAAACAAACCTCTTCAAGTGTAACGGTGTTTTCAGGTCAGTTTTGGACTGCTGCCTCTTCATATCACACATTAGTGTTGTCAGTTCTCCCTTTCATGTCCAGGAGAAGTCATGGCATGTATAATTTACATGCCATGAGTCAGAATTACTTCCAGGAGTATATTTATGTCTATTGTGTTTACCTTTTCTATTTTTCATTTTACTGCTTTACAGAGCTTCAGTCTCTTATTTCTTAATTCGAATGAGACCAAATCAGTTTTGTAACTTTATTTAAAAAGCAGTCATTATCAGTATTTATATATCAAAGTCTCTTGTGAGGGCCTTAATGTACTCAGCACATACTGGAGGAGAGTGTAATGAGAACGTGCTAGAGCGTTGTGTAACGAGCATGTGCTAGAGCATTGTGTAACGAGCATGTGCTAGAGCATTGTGTAACGAGCATGTGCTAGAGCATTGTGTAACAAGCATGTGCTAGAGCGTTGTGTAACGAGCATGTGCTAGAGCGTTGTGTAACGAGCATGTGCTAGAGCGTTGTGTAACGAGCATGTGCTAGAGCATTGTGTAACGAGCATGTGCTAGAGCATTGTGTAACAAGCATGTGCTAGAGTGTTGTGTAACGAGCATGTGCTAGAGCGTTGTGTAACGAGCATGTGCTAGAGCGTTGTGTAACGAGCATGTGCTAGAGCATTGTGTAACAAGCATGTGCTAGAGCATTGTGTAACGAGCATGTGCTAGAGCATTGTGTAACAAGCATGTGCTAGAGCATTGTGTAACGAGCATGTGCTAGAGCATTGTGTAAAGAGCTCATGTTAGAGGAGTGTGTGATGAGAACATGCTAGAGGAGTGTGTGATGAGAACGTGCTGGAGGAGTGTGTGATGAGAACGTGCTGGAGGAGTGTGTAACGAGTGCATCCTGAAGGTATGCTCATTAGCACATGCTAGAGGAATGAATAAGATCCCATCTAGGGACGTTATTTCTTATAGTGAAAAGACAGCATTTGCACTCTTTGAGAGACTCTTGGGCAGAAGAATATTGTGAACGTTTATATGAGGGGTGCTAATGGAGGTCTGTAATATGGCATGGTAACAGCAGAAACATGTCAGCTTGACACCTAACCTGTGCTGCAGTTATGCACAGTTGTCAGTAGCGAATTATGCTAAATTCAGTTGAGACAATGAAAGATAGTTTCTGTTTTAAAGGTTTCAATACGACATTTGCCATTTTCTGTTAATAGTGAATTTACACAGAACTCACGACCTGCTTATTATTAAACTGAACTTGAAAACCAATGTGCTAAAATACAGAACACACCTGGGATTGATTTAATCATATCTTTTTTAAGCAAATAAAGCTTCCCACAAACATTGTATACATTTTAAATAAGAGGCAGGAGCGCCTTAGGAGTCACTTTGTATTTTAAATAGAGTTGGTTAGTCCAAAATTATATATTGTTATTTTAACTATTCTTAAGTTTAGTGTATAGGATAATTGTTTTCTGAAAAATATTGACAGAACACTGTATCCCATATATAGGTATTCTTGGAGCTTAACATATTCTAAGGCCCTCAAAGTTTTTATAAAAAAATGAAAGTGTGTGTCCCCACAAGAATTTTCATACCATTTTATGCGACAGCTGTAGAGGCTGTTGGATAAAAATGTACTTACCCTACAGTGCTAGCCTGCACACAATAAGTGGTAACAGGTTACCAGTATGCACTGACATGCAGATGAAGCAATGATTTAGGACACAGACTACACAGAACCAGAATAAGACAAATAAAACAAATACCTAGAGGACAATTCCTTTGTCTAAACATGCAGAAAATGCAGCGTGACTTGGGTTGACTGACTAGGGGTGAGCATGCTTTGAGGGGTGGTGGGCTAATATTGACGCTGAGGTGCATGTGTAAAGCTTGGGAAACTGTGTATCGTTTAAGTGTCGCACACAGTGTGCGTTAGTTATGCCACTCCACGCCTGTGCACAAAGTAGATGAACACAGTGCACAAGCAGCTTTTGTGTGTGCTGACTTTTCCTTAACTTGGTAAATAGAGTAGTTGCTGTGTTTTATTATCCAATGTGATGCCTGTTGATAGTCTCCTAGCTGCAGGTATTGGTTGGCTGAGACGTTTCATAATATTCTACTTTCCAAATAATCTTGGCAGAATTTCTTATAGTTAAAAAATATTGTGCTCATTTTTATACTTGTTAAGGAGTATCTTCATTTGTCATGGGCTGAATGATAATAAAGAAAGGGATGGCAGGAAACACGTTTTTTTGAGAAATTATTGTGTAAATTAAATTTTATGATACTTATACCTTTAAAACTTAATTATATAAGGCAGTTGGTGAAAGAGTTAAGCGTAAGACAGGAAATGGGTTAATTTCTTATGTATGTATTTTGTCATTAATCTTATTACTGCTGACGGAATATATTATATTTAAGTAAGTGTTATTTGTAGTTTTTATGGCTTAGAAATTTTATTTCAGAATTGCTTTTTGTAAGAATACTTCAATGGTGTGTGTAGTTTGGGGATTAAAGTAATCTACTCATTTCTCGGGCTTCCCTTTTTAGTGCACTGAGAAAGCAATGATTTTTATGTAGGTTATATTACTCTAAACATCGTTATATAAAATTATCTACATTGATACTGCTAGAGTAAGGCCAATTATGAAAATGTGAAACCTTCCCAAATTTTAAGAGTAGTTTTTAAGATTTGTATGAAAATTGCTGTAGCAAAGACTTTTATGAGAACTGAATTGTGCCTGAAGCATTTCACTAAATTACATTTAAATGTTTTTGTTGTTGTTTTAAAATAAATAGTGATGAAAATTCTCTTTTTTAAGAAGGTTTGGTACAATTAACCATTAAGAACTGAATACGTGTTTGTGTGGCAAAAAGAGAAGATATATTGACATCATTGAGAACTGTGAACTCCTGCTGAGAATAGAATTAAGATTTCATGTCAGCGATTGATCTGATCAATGATTTCACCAACAATACAGTTACTAAACATTTAAATTTACAGTAATTACAATAAAATTATACTCTTGTAATTTACAAAATAAATGAATGAAATTTTATCAATAAGTAGAGGGTAGTATATTAGTGGGTGTTAGTGTTTATTAGGTCATTAAGTAAGGATTAGATAAAGCCCTAATATTAGTTCAATAACTAGAGACATCGTAGGACAAGTGGCAGTTGGTGGCCCATATTCACAGCAGTGCTTCCAGCAGGTGTAGACTGGGGGGCATTTGATGTGGAGGGTCTGGAGAGCTTTGTTTCGATGGGCTGCATGGAGGGTGGCCCTCAGATGGTGCCTGGCCGGGGCTGAGCTCTGCCTGAATGTTGGCGCTGCCCTTGCCAGCGCCAGCTGCGCCCTGCTGAATGGGAGATTATGATGGGCAGACTTAAATGAGTGGATATTCTTGGCTCGGTGGTGACATAATTTGCTATGAATATGTGACATTTATACAGAAATTGTAAGGCTAGCTTAAGGCCCTGCGTTGTAGCTCTTAACTTCTTTGAGTCATGTAGCTGACACTCTTTTCCAGTGTGACAGAGTGCCAGATTTGTTCTAATAGATGCCAGTTACTTTTGTTTCCTGCTCAAGTAGCATAGTTTGCTGATTTCAGTGAATAGTTTGCTGATTTCATTGGGTTAACACTTTTTCCCCCCTCTCTCTGCAGGAACATCGGAATTTGCCTTTTATGCGGGAACTGAGGTATCTGTTTGCCCTGCTTGTTGGTACCAAGAGGAAATATGTTGATCCATCTAGAGCAGTTGAGATTCTGAAGGATGCCTTCAAATCAAATGACTCACAACAGGTAGCTTCCTGTTTCTTTCAGTTGACTATTTCCATTTAATCTTATAGATTGTTATGTCACTTTTCCAAGTGTGTTGATTTAGGGTGGCACTACTAAACTGTAACTTGAAGCCATTGAAATCATTTTTTTTATTTGAAAAAAAATAAACAAAGCAAAATTGACAAAATTGGACTGAAGCTGAAGTTTATAGAATGATGGAGGTTGATGAGAAAAAACAATGAACAAAATTAAGAATATTCATATAACTAAAAAATTAAATTATTATGTGTATGGGAGTTTGTCTTGCATGTATCCTGTGTACTGTGTGAGTACCTGGCATGCCTGCAGGTTGGAGAGGATATTGGGTTCCCTGAACTGGAGTTTCAGATGGTGTAGAGCCACCATGTGAATGCTGGGATTGAATCTGGGACCTTTGGAAGAAGATCAGTTCTCTTAGCTTCTGAGCCATCTCTCCAGCCCCTATAAGTAATAATTTGAAGAAATATGTGATACTCCAATATAGTATATGCAATTTTCATGCCCCTGCTTTTGCTGATTGAGAGTATTTTTCGTTTAATTCCCAGTAAGGGCGTTTTAGTTATCTCTTTTGCTTTTAATGGTGTTATCATAGTGCCGTTTAATGAACATTTGATAAAAACAATATGTGGGGTAATTTTTTCTAAAAACAAGCAGTGTCTATAAGCCAGCATTGCTGCTTGAAGAGTCCGACAAAGAGCACACATAGGAACACAAGCAGGAGGCAGCACTGGAGTGATGCGGATGACGAACACAGAGGAGACTCAGAGCACCGCTGCCTGCACGCTCTGCGCGTTATGCTATGTGGATTCATGAAATGGAAATTTAGAGCAGGATTCAGGCCGAAAGATTTGTTTCTGTCTCCTGGATTTTTCTTTTTAAACTTTTTACCTTATATAGAAAAATATATGCAGACATAAAGTGCTTGCAACAGCATTTTATCTTGTAATATTTTCCTTTATACAATTTTTTTTCAAATAGCCCCCTGCTTTCTGTGTTTTCCATCTACTTTACTTCCTAATTTATTTCTTCTCAATGCAGCAATACTAGCACATGCCAAAATAAATAAAATAATATTCCCCAAATGATCCCAAACTGCCAATTTTAGAGTACTGCTTCTGGTTCTGAATCTATTTTGCTCATTTCCTCATTTGTTAACTCATTTCTATAGCCTTTTCTTTGTGAGATGGTGGCTGTCCTCTCTAGTTGCTCTTTGTTTGCAATTAATTTTTCTCACACTTCCATTCCTTGACAAGTTTTCTTCTGGGTGCTTTCTGCATTCACTTTTCTTTCTGCTTTCTACACATGCCATGATCTTTTCATATATGTCTATTTAAAGATGGGTCATCTGTGGGGCTTTCCTAAGAGTGAAAGTCCTCATGGACATGCTTTGGTACTTTGCCATTCTGTGCTTCTAGTGCTGTAGTGTGAATATCTTTCCCTTGTGTGGACCAACTAGTTTTATTATTGTTGCCTCTTTTTCTTTAGAGGTCTTTAAAAGTAGATGAACACTGGTTACTTTGGTACAGGTGTGTGTATGTGTGTGTATGTGTTTAACAATACACATTACTGAGTTAGTGAAATACCTATCTAAGTCACATTAGTGTTGTGATTAGTTTTAACATATCTTGGACTTGTGTTTTATATTCTCCCGGAATGTGTCATGTTTGGAAATAAGAAACAATCTTAGGGGAGATTCTTTGTCCATTTTAACCATTATTTTCTTACAGTTTAGACGTGCATTGTTACAGGAAAGACTTCACTTGTTCATCCTAATGAACTTTGCTCAAAATTTTGTTGTATAATTGTAAATTTTAGATTGATTACATAAAAAGTAGGGAATAATTATTTTTAAGACTTGTGATGAGTAGAAAATGTTAGTCCTTTTTCAGCTACATTTTCCAGATGAGTAAAATTGTTTAAGAATGTGAGCATTTACAAAATAATTTAAATCTTGTAGCTTAGGAACAATAGATAATTATTAATAGACCCAGAGGCCAGGAGCTTAGAGTTAAGATCCTGGCAGCGCCATGCCATGCCCTCTGACAGAAGGAGCACACTTCTTGCCTCCATCATTTTCTGGTATTCTTTGGCCCTAGAAGGCTGACTTTGATTTCTCTGTGTCCTCATATGTGCTTACAGCCTTCTCCTGTTCCCTGTCCCACAGGGAGGACCATTATCAGTGTACAGTTCACTTTTATCTAAGCTGAATCCACAAAGAGATTCTTAGTAATTTCTAAAGAGACACATAATAAATTAAAGTTACTTTTTGAGGTTCAAAGGGAGTTTAAAAAAATTGCCACTATTTTGCCCAATGTGGATACAACTCAACTGTTGTGCTGAGATTATTTGTGTTTTACTGTGTAGCACTAGAGTTACTTAGTTTCAGTACTTTATAGGTGATTGTTTGATCCAAACCCTAGGGGGAAAATGTATAATTACTTTATTCTTGAGGCTGCTTTGGTGAATGAACGCAAATAACCTATGTGGATTCATCTATCTAGACTTGATACCACAAACTAGTCTTTCTTTTCTTTTTAAACACAAATCACAGTGTGTAAGGGGTGGCAGCTGTCATGTGGGCCACCACTTATTCTTACTTTTTCGTGTTAGGGAAAAAGCAAACAATAAAGAGATGGCAGAAGGTAATATGTATATGCTTCTGTACACAAAATTAGTTTGAGGTGTGGAGGACTCTAGACTCAATAATTGGGCTTACTAACTGCTAAAGTTAAAGATATTGGTAAAAGGAGTTATGGATTAACAAGTATATATGAATTAAAGAAATGTTTGTCAAAAAGTGCTAGTCTTTTTTTTTTTCTAAGAGAAAAGATAATTTTGATTAGAGTCATAGTGAAAGGAAATCCTCCATATCATGGATTCATTGCAGAGTATAGGGAGGAGGTAACTATTTTTACAAACTCATTTGTTACTTTGAGTTTGTGTGTTGTGTTTGTGTGTTTTCTAAAATGAAACCTTGTGTTTATATGGTGCTTTGCTTTTTTTTTTTTTTTCTTAATATGGACTTTGTTGGTCTCCTTGTGTGGCCCCTGTCCCCTCTTGGTCCTTTTTATAAGCCTCTTCTTCCATAAGACTCCCTGCACGCTGTCCAGAGTTTGGCTGTGAGTCCCTGAATCTGCCTTGTTTCCCTACTGGGTGGAGACTCTTTTAGAGGACGTCTGTGCTAGGCCTTCACCCTGTTCCCTCTCTTGTACTGCTTCTAGTGTCTATTTTGTTTTCCCTTCTGAATGAGAATTAAGCATCTTTCCTGGGGTCCTCCTTTTTGTTTAGCTTCTTTAGGTCTGTAGATTTTAGAATGCTTATCCTATATTATATGGCTAATATCTACTTGTAAGTGAGTATATGCCATGCGTGTCTTTCTGCTTCTGGGGTACCTCACTCAGGATGATCTTCAAAGCCAAAAAAGCAGGACCTAGGGGCACTGCAGAGACTGATGTATCAACCAAACACCATGCATAGAGAGGACCTAGACCCATGCTCAGATGTAGCCCATGGACACCTCAGTCTCCATTTGGGTTCCCTAGTAAGGGGAGAAGAAACAATCTCTGACATGAACTCAGTTGTCTGCTTTTTGATCACTTCTTCCTGGTTGGGGCGACCTAGCTAGCCCACAGAGGAAGAAGATCCAGACAGTCCTGACGGGACCTGATAGGCTATGGTCAGACAGTAGGGGAGGAGGACTTCCCCTATCAGTGGACTAGGGGAAAAAGAGATAGGGGAGAAAGTGGAAGGGAGGATGGGACTGGGAGGAGATGAGGGAGGGGGCTATGACTGGGATGCAAAGTGAATAAATTATAAATAACAATAATATAATAATAATAATCTTTAAAACAATAAATATGGACTTCATATACTGGTTAAATTATGAAAACCTGTTGCATCTTATGAGACACATTCACAATATTTTTGTGAGTAGTGACTTGCTGTAAGCTTTACTTTTCAGCATTTAGCATCTTCATTAGTAGGATCAAATGCCAACCAAACTTTTTTCTTTCCACAGCAAGATGTGAGTGAGTTTACACACAAGTTATTAGATTGGTTAGAAGATGCCTTCCAAATGAAAGCTGAAGAGGAAACGTAAGTCACTGCGATGTTTAATGATGGGGTTTTAGGAAGCCAGTAAATAACAGTCATATTGTTCTCTTGGTTTAGTAGAAACATGGAACCAAGAGAGACATTGGGGAATCCCAGTATTTTCTGTGTTATTAAAAAAGCTGTTTGGAAGTTGTGTCACAAATTTTAGTTAACTGTCAGTTTCTACTATCAGATCTGATATGAGAAAAAAAAATCTAAAAATTGATTCCTGAAAATACTAACCTTGTAGCCATGTGTTTTTCCTGGATTCAGCTTTTCATGAGGAAGAAGTGGTTAGATGGGCATAAATTTAAAATGATTTTACTTTTGTTAAGTAAATATGAATACTTCCTTTTTTGTGAACCTGAGGACAGGATGAACAGTTCTTCCTTCGTATTCATGTTCATTCTCTGTTCATTAGATGTGTGCATATAGCCTAGACTATTATTGTGTGTGTGTATATGTGTGTGTATGTGTGTGTGTATGGAGACTGGGGAGGGTCAACCTTGGGTGTCAGTTCTCAGGTGGCATTCACCTACTTTTTAAAAAGAGCACCCCTCATTTTTTTTGAAGTTATCTGTGCCTTCTGAGGCTACTCTCCATATGCTACTTATGTTTTTCTTTTCCTTGATGTGTATGAGTGCTTTGCCTACATGTCTATATGTGCATCACATGCTTTTCTGTTGCCTGTTGGGGCAGAAGAAGGCATCAGATTTCCTGGAATTGGAGTTACAGGTGGTTTCTAGTTACCCGTGCATTGCAGAGACTAAATCCAGGTGCTTTGCAAGAGCAGGCAGCACTGCTAACTGCCGAGCCATCTCTCCACCTTTATGTATATTCTTGACACACTGGTGAGCCATTTAGAAGGCTGCTAAAAGGCTGTCAGGAAACCTGCAGCACACACATACAATATGTAGAACCTAGTTGTAAATCCTTGGCTCGAACCTCCTTCTTCTGATTGTCTTTTAAGTATCTTCCTTCTCCTATATTTTCTGTTTTAAATTATGTTCAGCCTCATTGTTTTGTAAGGGCCAAGAAAACATGGTTTTCAGGGAATTTAAATAATTTGAGCAATTTTATTTATATTTTAAGGCAAAATTCAAAGGAGTTATATCCAGAAATCTAAAACTAAAGCATCTTCTAAAAAATCTTAAGTAGTTCATTTAGTAGTCCTTGCATATACAAATCAATCAAAAATAATAAAAGTAATGCCCCAACCGACCTTTTAGTGTCTGTGGTGCCATTACCTGTAGCCTCACGGGCAGCAGTGTTCTTTCATGTAATTATCTGTAGTTTCCTCAACCAGGGCAGGTGTTGAGCTGAGAATGCTCTCCTTTTAGATTTCAGGAGATTATCAGGACACACCCACAGCTTGGACCAGTGTGGCATCTTTCACATTTACCCTACAGTGTCAATCGCACAACGTAATGCAATTCTAACTTAAGTTGTTGCTAGAATAGTGGCAGAAATTTGGAATGAAACACAAGCTGAGAAAACCCCATTGGCTTTAGCTCTGCAGAATGCCAGCCAGTAATAGTGAGTTGCTTGTAGATGACGTGCTGTGAGCTGAAAGCAAGCTGAAAGAAATTTACAGAGAACTTGATCACAGTATAGTGCTGGAGTTTAATCAGAGACGCTTCTTATTGCAATAGGTTGCGATTAACTGGCCGGCATGCTCAGAGTGAGATATAACAGAGTGCTCAGCACTAAACAGGACAGGGACAGCTGCACCACCTGCTTAAAGGTTCAGGGAACCTCACAGAAGGAAGAGGGAGAAGACAGAATGGAAGATCCAGATATGAAGCACAAAACGCATGTTCTTACATGACAGAGGCTTTGCACTTGAGAACTCAGTACGGCTGGTTATCTGCACAAGACTGGGGCCATCAGCAAATCTCAGCCTTGTAGATTTGGTGTGGGAATGGAGGGACTTTGGGCACCTAATAGTTGTTAGGGAAAGGACATCATTTTCTTCAGTTCACCTCTGGTGAGCTGCTCTTTCTCCAATAAATAACCTGTTACTCATGCTCTTGCAAGTAACTAATTCTCAGTGGGTCACACACAGAAAGGTGCCTTTGAGTGCAGGAGGGGACTCATTCATAAAAAGTACTTTGGTGAGAGAGGGGAAGAGATGAGGGGAGTCAGGAGTGAAAAAACAAAATTCATTATATAAATACACTAATTATCAAAATTTGAAATTAAAAAAATGTTCAGTACTTTTATATCCAATAAAAATAAACAAACAATTGATCAAAACAAAAAAGCAAAGCTAACTTAGCACCAAATCTGTTGTAATTGAGGGAATGGAATTGAACATTTTCAAACTGTTGCAGTCATAGAAAGGATTTTAAAAGCAGCTTTCTTCTTCACTTGTTTATAAGTTTAAGGCATTGTCCACCCTGTCGTCAAGCGTCCTTTTCTGTCCATAGAGCTCTTTGGCTGTATTTTCCTTCATAAATCATTTGTTGCCCATCAGCTCTCAACTGAATAGATCTTAAATAATAAGCCCTTTCTGATTGAGAATTTCTGTAGCAATGTGTTTTGCTGTGTAATTGCTCAGGCCTGCAAACCCTGCCTCCAAGGCTGGTTTCCATTTCATCTTGGCTTCATCTTAGTTATTCACCCGAAACTTTCTATTAAACTTCAGCACTGAAACTGCTTTTGATGTTTCTGAGACCCAAGAGCTAGCTTGTGTGTTTGTGTATGTGTGTGTCCCCCCCTTTTAGGAAGCTATGATGGTTAGTTTTAAAGATTAATCAGAAAGAACTCAGACCCCTCAAAGGGGAGCACTTCGACTGAGGAATTTTCTAGATCAGGCCGCTTTCTGAGCAGGTCAGTGGGGATCTCTTGTTAATGAACATGGGGAGATGTACCCCAAATGTGGGCAGCATACCATGGAATGAGCTGTAAATTGTACCAGTGGAAACCATTAGCTGAGGTAAACAGGCAGCACAGGTACATTAGTTCTTCTGTGGTCCTGACTGTGGTTATGGTGGAAGCAGCTGTCTGAAGCTCCTGCCTTGGTGACTGCCCTGAAATGATGGGCTCTTATTCGGAGTTATAAGCCAAATAAACCTTTCCTCCCCTAATCTGCTTTTTGGTTATATGTTTCATTGCATCAACAGAAATGCAAATAAACAGAAGACTTGAATTAAATGTTAGTGTTTTGCTACTTCTGCCTCATATAGAGCAAGACCTGCTTACTAGGTCTGTGTACACTGTCTTCCTGCTCATTTACTCTTTGCCTTTTACATTTGCTGTCATTCTAATGCATTCCTCTGCTGGCAATGAGCACCAATGAAACCTGAGTTAGGAGATCCAGATTGTTCTTCACTTCTTCTTTGTTCTCTTGTCCACTCACCTCTTTGAATAAGTGGACGGGTTCAGTCACACTGTAGGGTTCCCAACTTTGGGGTCACTCCATGACTCTGTTCCCTAAGAGTTTGATTCTTTTGCAGGAAACCTCATGTTTCTTGCCCTGTATTTGCTAGCTTTTGAGTTCCCCAAAGCAGTTGAATGTAAAGTTAACAGAATTGAGCAGTCACTTTCTCTCCATCCAGTAACCATTGTTGCTGGAGGTACTCTCACTTCTGTGAAGCTTTACTCTGAAATTTGGAGTTTTTCCTCTCAGGTGAACATCAAAGAGCATATCCCAAAGCACACTGCTTGATCGCCTTTCATCTATAACCTTCCACCTTCCACTCTCCAGTCTACTGAAACCTGTTCTTTGGCCTACTAACCTTTTCTTACAATTCTTTGATCCTATTCATGGTTTCTAAACTAGTAGCCATGTCGGGCTTTTTTCTAAAATATTCAGAAAAAAATTTTTTTCCTTCCCTATTTTATTTAAATCTTAAGTCTTACTGGAAATATTTCCTCATTTACTGTTTTAGTCGTTTTTAGCTCTTTCTGATTATGACAAGTTGATTTGAGCTACCACCTTGCTGTGCCCATCTCCAGGAACAGTCTTTGTTGTGCCAGTAAAGCCAGAGTATATATGATGTGTATGTATACACACACACACACACACACACACACCTATGGAGTGATCCTGTTTATCTTTTGATATGGAACTAACCCATTCCCCCAGAGTTCTACATGAATTATCTTTGTGCCAGAGGCCCAACACAACTAGGGAAACACTGAGCAAAGTTTTCTCGATTATTCTTTCATGTGCCCTAGTCTGTTGTGTTTTCTTACAACTTCACTCTCACTCCCAAGGTTATTCTCAATGCCTTCAGTGATATTTCTTTTGTCTTTGACTTTGGTAGTAGACTTGATATCCTCTACCTTTATGTTCTTGATTTTTTTCAGTTGTGTTTCCCCTGTTTCTATTCATATAAGCACATGCTCTTCTGAGTTTCATCAACTGAGATTTAGAGTGAAGAGCATCTGGAGGATGCAAAGAAGACCAGAGTAGACAGCTACTGAAATGTCCATGATGATGCCTTAGTGAAAGGCCCAGTGGTCCTTCAGTGCAGAGCATGCCAGTTTACACGGGTAGTTTGAAAATAAGATAAGTTCAGAATTAGGATAGCCATTCATACCCAGTTGTTTCTGCAAAGTTGTGAAATCAAAGTCATCAGATTGGTCATTACTCTTTCTAAGAGTTAATTTGTGTGATTAGAAAGGAAGAGAGGCCTAGAATGTTAATTTTCTACATGGAAATGTTGATTTAATATTAGTAATTATATCTAAGAATCAGAGATTTTGTATGTTTTTACTATGTCAAATCAGACTCCAGAAATTTTGATTATCACAGGTAAGAAAAATCTTTATTATAAGAATGCCCATAGATTAAGTTTTTGTGTTGTGTAAACACCTTGATTTTTTAGTCAGAGATAAGTTAACTGCTGGTACAACATAATTGTGTGGGTGATAACAACCCGAACCTAGTGACTTATACGATTTCCTCACATGTCCCCAGGGTATATAAGTAAGGGTCTCTACTCTGCATACTCAAGGCTGCAGGCCAGCAGAAGCCTCTGCTAGGCAAAAACTCACAGTCAACACACACACTATCAACCTGGCAATGAAAATTAAGATTAACGTTCAAGGTTTCTGCCCTGGAGGGTCACACAGCACTTTCACTTCCACCTCACTGGTATGAGCAAGTTGCATAACTTGCCTTATTGTAGAGGAGTGGGACACTTCACACCCTTAGGGTGGCTGCTGTCAAAACGATGCCAAATAATGTGAAGCCAGGGCCTTCGTGCAATGTTGATATGGGGAATAGTATAGCAGGCAAACAACAGTGTGGTAGTCCTCCAAAAGATTAGAAATAGTCACCGTATGATCTGCATCTTGTCTTGTAGACATGTGTACTAGTCAGTTGAAAGCAGAGTCTGAAGCAGTATTTGTATTCCCATTCTCATGCAAGCTGTACTCCCAGTGGCCAAATGCTCATTGCTAATGTGTGAACAAACAATAGTGTATTATTCAGCTTCCAATAAATGGGAATTCTGATCCTTCATGCATGGACCTTGAAGTCACATCAAGTGGAATTAAACTAATCATGTTCATTTATGTATGAGACATCAAGTTGTCAAGTTCAAATTAACAGAAGCACATACAAGATGGGATTGCTGTAAGGGCAAGGTGCCCCTTACATGTGCCTAAGATCTTGTGATGACCTGTGTAACACATTGAACAAGAGACTGGTGTTATACTCTCTCTTCACAAATTGGTTTTATTAATTTAAAGACAAAATATAATAAGAAAAAAATGTATACAGCTGTGAATAGAGCAAAGTTTTTTTATAGACCAGAATTAACAGCGTGTTTGAGAGGTGCATAATATAAGTCCTAAACAGAGACTATAAAAACCGCTGCTCTTCCTCATTTCCTTCAAATGAAAGAGGAACTGTGCTGTGGTGAGCAGCTTGGGACCTCGTGCAGATGACTGTGCAAACTAACTGACCTCAGGAAAGGACGCCCACACTACAGGCCTCTGTTTCAGAGCTGCGGCGTTTGCCTCCTTCACCGGTGGCATTGCTGCTGTAGTTTCTATCAGTTTTCTATGTAAACGGGAGAAAATGGTTTAAATGTTGTATCTTTCTTTTAAGAAATATATTTGGGATAAACACCCCCTTATCTTCCCAGAAAAGGCTGTATTATACAGGCTTAAAAAAAGTATGAGATGGAAATGTATAGTGACAATAAGAAAAGCAAGTTCCTTGTGAGCGTAGCTGAGTTCTCTCCTGAGTTGGCCCCTTGCTGTAACTCATTCAGCCCTCATATCCATCCTGCCAGCTCAATTACTGTAATTATCCTTAGCTGACAGGTGAAGAAATTGAAGAATAAATTTAAGTGCTTTGCCCAAGGTGACCCAATAAATAACAGAGCCCTGTGCGTGATAGTCATGCGAATGGTACCCTCTCATCATATACTGTTCCTTCTAATAGTTCTTTTTATGTTTTCTCAGATATTTATAGATCTGAGAGTTATAAGCATATTTATTTCTTTTAAACGTGCCTTAGGGATGAAGAAAAGCCAAAGAACCCTATGGTAGAGTTGTTCTACGGAAGATTCCTAGCTGTGGGAATGCTGGAAGGTAAAGTTGCCTGTTTCCTTTTATTATGAGCCAAGGTGTGTTCTAATGGCTCTTCTGTCTTAACTGTGTTTATTGGTGGTCTTTATTTGTAACTGGCTCTACTCTGCTGGTAGCTCTTTCCCAGCTAATCCTTTGCCCAGAGAGCCCAGACCTGACTAACGCATGTGTTCACCCTGCACTTCCTTTTCTCTCATTTCTCCTTTCAGCAAGTGAGTCTTTGTGACAGACAGCTGATGTGGTGTTAAAAGTTTATGATTTTCAAGTATGTCACAATCTGGTTTTTAATATTAGAGATGTTCAACCCAAGGAATTAGCTCAGTGGTAGAGTGGAAGTACACGTTTCCATTCTGAGTCCCTGGTGAAAAGGGGAGGGAGGGAGAAGAAAAAGAGGCACAACAACTCAACCAAACATCAGCAGATTTTTCATAATTAGAAACCTCACAGATGTCGAAATATTTATGGCCTCAGGCAGCTTACACACTGAACTTGCAGCCTGTGCTGGAGTTGAATAGCAGTCATGGTATGATAGCCACCTTTTGATATTTGAATTTAACAACTCTGCATTGAGTGTTTCAGGGTCATTATACTATCCTTACACATTTTCAAGAAATGAAAGTATTTTCCTTTTGAATATAAGCTAAGAGAGATTCTCCTCATTGTCTGCTACATACTTTTAAAAATTAGAACTCTTAAATTTCTGTTTTATTTTTCTAACAAGGGAGGAGTCAGGATCATTAAATGTAAGTTTTTCTAATCTTTATTCTGAGTTATAAACTTTAGAGAAAAATCCGACATCACAGAGAATTTTTTTCACATTGCTCAAAGTATAGCAATTATGAAATTGTCTTTCTGTACTGTCCTGAATACGGCAGATACAAACAGCATGTTAGCCGTTTAAAAGGTAGAAGGAAGATGAGTGCATTGTGAGTGAACCGTTTTATGCAGTATATTACATGAGCCTGCTTAGTTCTGTGTTCTGACTCAGCAGAAGTAGTAGTATGAAAATCAGGAAGTAAGTCTAAGCAGGTTTGGATTGGGCATATTTCTACTTGAACTGTATTTGTTACAGTGAAATAAGTTTAGAGCACTTTTCCTGCCATGTTTTCGTTTCTCATCCTCATACTCTGTTTTATTCCAGTGATTCCTTGCAGCCAAAGTGCTGTTGCTTTACTAACATCCATGCAGAGTGTCCTCAGCATATGGAGAAGTTCTGTTCCAGTGACCTAACTTTTGTTCCTCTCAGGCCTTTGCTGTACACACTCCCCTTTTCCTTCTGGTGTTAATCAATATCACTCTTACAAATACCTAAATCTGCCTTTTGCCCCATTCCCTCTGGCACCAACTCCCTGACTATCCTGACTCCTGTAAAACTCTTCACCATCCCTCTCCATATACTGATTACCTGACTGTTGCTGAGTCAAACTGAGACAAGAGGGGATTGTTTTAAGAGACCATGACTTCACACTGATATTACAGAAATCTGAAGCCTGGGGTTAAAGGAAGGACTTCAGAAGTGAACTCCAGGCACTTGCACTTTTAACCTCACCTGGGGAACAGTCTTCTCTCCATTTCCTCAGGAGCTATTTTCATTTCCCTAATCATTTCAAGTCTAGATTTCTGTTGTTGTTTGCTTGTTTTTTGGTCTTTTCAATCTCTGAGAAACATTTTTCTAATTTTGATGGAGTTATTTTGAAGCCTGTGAAGCCTACCCAACACTCTGAATTTAATTTCTTAATTTCTTTTTTGAAGAAAGTGCTTCCCTCTGTATATGGGCTTCAGATTTCATTAGCTCTACCTATGCACACCCTCACCATATTCTTGTCATCACCCTCTTTAGAAAACAAATACAGAAGACCATTCTTCTGTGCTCATAGAGTCTGTATTCCATCCTCTTATTTAGACTTATTCCATTCACTCTCTTTCCTGAGTCTTTAACTTTTTTCTCTCCCTGTGGTTCACCTCAGTATTTTCATGTGTTCCGCTGTACTTAATATCACAAAAATTAAAAAGAGAACATGTCTGATATTCTTTTTTTTCTAAGCACGCATTCCTACTCATAGGTAAGCCCCTTGTGTAGTGAGGAGATGGCTTCCATAGTTTGTACATGTGTTGTTTTAGTTGCTGGCCTCACAAATCTGAAAAAAAAATACCTTGTAAGATTATTGATTTCCTAGCTATGAGAAAATGCACAGAATGCAGTTCAGTTCTTTCGCTGAATCATTGTTAAGGCAATAGGCATTGGCTCTTTCTTCTCTTATTTATCTTGCCTCTTTCTTAAAAACAAATTTCTGTAGCCTCTGGAACATTACATTCATTTGGCTTTTTTCTGCCTATGTGAGCACTTAGGAGGTGTGTGTTTGTGTGTGTGTGTGTGTGTGTGTGTGTGTGTGTGTGTTGTCTGTATTTCTTATTGTATGTGAAGGTAGGTCCCTTGGGGCTTGGTATAGGCCTCCTTCCCTCTGTACAGTTCTGTAAGCAGTCTTACTCCCCACCATGATATTGTACTATTAGTAAGTCGGAGGTTCAGAAATACTTACATCCATCTCCTGAAATGGAAATCTTCTGGCCACTCTAAACGAGTGATTTTTACTGCTCCAGAACAGAAAGAGGAGTTCTAGACCTATGCATTCAGCGACTAGGAACCATCCATTGTCCATGGGAGAGATTTGGGTCTCTCTAATCCTCATCTTCTTGCTTAGCATCTGCATCTAGTCTACAAGCCGGCCACATAGGCCCCGGTCATACTCCATTTTGTATATTAGTGTAAGTGTGTGTTTATACCAAAGCAAGCCACAGGAGCTTCTGATTCTAGAGCTCATGGATATGACTGCTCTGTGTTTCTATTTTGCTGAGCACAATGAAAGAAAATTCTAATCAGGATTGGAAGATATAACTCTTGACCTCTGCCTAACTACATTTATGAACATTATTAACTACATTAAGAACAACTATAAGATGTTCTTAGCTTCTCTGGGTTCCTTAAACATGCCAAGTGTGTGAGCCTTAGTACATGACTATTTGTTCCTTGTTCCAAGAATGCCTGACAACCCTAAAATCTGGCCTCATTAATGTTACTCACTGTTCAAGTTCAAGTCTCAATTCATTGCCATGGGAGTCTTCATTGCCCTACTATCTATCTTATTGTACTTTTATTCAATATTTTGTTGTCCTACTGAATAATCAGTTGGTTTAGGACAAGAAATGTGTGTGTGTGATGTTTTCCAGTAAAGCAAAATTACTGTCACACACAGATACACACACACACACATGTAAATTTATATGTGCATATATACAAACAACTAGTGTTAGCACAATATCTTTTCTTGAGAGCTCATATACATATGAGTTATAATTACTGTCTCTGCCTAGGTGTGAATGAATTCACATGCACATATGTATATGCCTGTAGGAAAGCTCTTTTAACCTATTGTCATGCTTATGAATGTGTGTGTGTGTGTGTGTGTGTGTTTGTGTCTAGGAAAGCTCTACTCACCCATTATTCTCTGGACAATAGTCACTGGCGCTCTTTTAGGTTCATGAAAGAATCCACATATATCATATATACACTTAATTTTAGTAGCTGAAAAGCCAAATTGAGGAACATTAATTAACTTCTCCAACCATTCTATAGGAAAAAAATTTGAAAACACTGAAATGTTTGGTCAGTATCCACTTCAGGTCAACGGGTTCAAAGACCTGCACGAGTGCCTGGAAGCTGCAATGATTGAAGGAGAGATCGAATCCTTACATTCAGATAACTCGGGAAGGTCAGGCCAAGAGGTAAGTTCATCATTTTCATGATCTTTTTCCTTCTCATTCTCTTTTAAGTGGCCTGATGCAAATTTAATATTCTAATTACATAGCTACTAATGACAGAGAAAATACTCAAAATACATTTGCATTTAATTGCGATAATTTAGACATATTTGAGAAACTTGTACAGAACATACAATATGTAATTTATGTTAGTTTCTAATTCTAAATTTTTTGTCTATTTACTTTCATTCTTGTTCTCCACCTTGAGGACAACATGTAGTGTGTTATGATACGCCATTGAGGTAGTAGTTAGCAGCATGGTAGGTGAATTATAAAAGAAAACATCGATCAGTTTTTACATAAGCAAATGTTAGTTTATAAACACATGTTCCTGGGATTTGTCTGGTTGGGTATATCAAACCACCTTCCTATCGAGCAGGCATGCCTGGTCTTATGAGATTATTAGTTGATTGTGTAAGATAAGACAGAAGATTCTACCTTTTTTCATGAAAGAACTAATTTTAAAACAGCCCCAAACCTGTTTCTCCACATTGTATATTTAATTTCTAAACCCAACAGTTTACTTCTTTCCTTAGTATCTTCCATGTATCAATCTATCTGTGTCAGCTACCATAGAAACAGGACAAGTCATTATCTTCCAAATCAGTCACTGTGAAGCGCGATTGATACCTGAGCATAAGCTCCATATATATGGATGTATGGATCTTCATCTGTGTTGTTTCCTGTTGCATTCTTAGTGGGTAGGAGAGTGATTGCAAATAACAAATAGCATAATTTATGTAAGGTGTCTCAGATATTACCAAATAATTTGCAGTTACCAAACAGCTGCTTAAGAAGTACAAAAGTATGCTGGGCTATTGGTGCATGCTTTCAATCCCAGCACTAGAAAGTCTGAGGCAGGAAGATCATGAGTTTAAGGTTAGCCTGGGGTCTAGTGAGTTTCTGTTCACGAGTTACAGAAAATGCTCAGAAGACCCCTTATCACAGTTTGGCTCACCTCATTTTTCCCAGCCACTGCAGGTTTTATCAATTAAAACGTGTAATAAGTTAGTTGGAAAGATGATATTTAAAGTAGTGAGGTAAAGTATGAAAGTAACTATTCTAAAAGTATTCTTGCCTGTTTGAATATCACAAAATGGTTGTGGAATACTATCCTAAGGAATCAATCAGAAATTTGTTTATGAGAGAGCAGGGACAATGTTTTAATTTTATCTCACCTTAGCTATGGGAAAGAACTAAAGGGAGTGGCTGGAGAGGTGTCTCAGAAGGTAAGAGCATGGGGTGCTGTTCTAGAGGACCAACACCTCATGTCACTTCATCTCCAGGGAATCCAATACCTTCTGCTGTACAGCAGGCCCCATGTGACACACAGAGGTGTGCATGCACACACACACACACACACACACACGCACACACACACACACGCACACACACACGCACACACACACACAAATAAAAATGAAAATAAATCTTGAAGAACTATGCTACATGCTGTGATATGACCTTTATCTTTTAAATCTTTATATGCTTATTATATTAGGTCTTTAGACAGAACCTTAGTCATATTCAATTCAGGTAACTTCAGCTGAGCCAATAATTATTGGTACCTGGGGAGGAATAAAGAGCAACAGATAAACATTTAGTTTTTGTAGCTTTCCTTGGAGAAAAGTCACAGCATTAAGGTTCTAGAACAGTCCTGCAATGTCTGTCCCTGAGCCAGGGTCCAGATTTAAGTTTGCGGGTGCCCACTGCGGGGTGTGCGGTGCCGTTTAGTGGCGCTGGAAGCTATGACCCCTGCACTGTCGGTACCACACTTCCTTCAGTAGCCTCTTGTTGCACAGCTCATAAGTATAAATACCTTAAAGTATTGGTTTATTACTTTACACTTCTGAATTTGTTGTTTTGTGAATGTAACCATTCACGTTTTTTGAGACAGGCACTTTGTGTAGCACTGGCTGCTGGACTCACTTTGTAGACCAGGCTGGCCTAGAACTCACAGAGATCCACCCGCTTCTGCCTCCCTGAGTGCTGGGATTACAGGTGTGTACCACTGCACCCTGCTAACATTCATTTTTTTAAACAAATAGTATGCTTTTGTAAAACTTGAAGTTGTTACATAAAAACAAGCTTTTTGAAATTTTGTTGAATTTCATGCTTCATTTAACTGTGGCAAAATTTTTTATCTAGCAAGATGAGTGGGTAGGACATGCTCAGAGTAATAAGAAATTTAATTCATTAAACACTTTTGTAGATAGTGTTTTATAGAAAGTATTTGTAGAAAGTGTTTACAAATATAAACTTTGTTTGCTAATGAGAAAACTTTTTCAGAAGATAGTATAATTTGCAGTTGTAAATTTCAAGGTAAAATAGGAAAGAACAATCATGCAAAAATAGATAATGTTTTTCCATTTTTAGGATGAAAACAGTGAACATTTGTGCCAGATAAGTATTCTTCCCTTTGAGTCAAGTCGTGGATTTCACAGTCTGGTTGATTTCAATCAGTATCATTCAGCATGAGACTGAAGAAGGCAGAGCTCTTGAGTCTCAATGGAAACCAGCATCGTTTTCTTCTAGTTAGGATTTCAAATGTGAACAGTTATGGAAGGAGAGCAGTATGTAGATAAGGCTTCCTCTGTCCTCTTATGTGTCAGACTCACTCTTGGAATTTTCAAATACTGTGGAACCTTCCCAGAAGGAAGTTCTGCTGTAACAAAACCACTGTACACTCGCCTCTGTGGTGTTAAATAGTGATGTCGGTGCCAGTATCATGCCACCATCCCTAGCAGTACAATGGAGAAAACTAACAGTGTCGTTCTCTTTCAGCATTGGTTTACTGAACTGCCACCTGTATTAACGTTTGAACTGTCAAGATTTGAATTTAATCAGGCCTTGGGAAGACCAGAAAAAATTCACAATAAATTAGAATTTCCCCAAGTTTTATATCTGGACAGGTATGCTTTGTTCAATATGTGGTGATATTGCAACTGTTCAGTGAGCGAGGGAAGGATAACTGTACAGTAAAATCGTTACTTCCTTCAGGCGTGGGTTTACAGATGCTTGGTGCGTTTGTCTTAGTATTTGTTAAAGCAATACATTTGTTTCTCTTCTAAATATATGGATATAAATGTAAAATATTTTGTATTTTATACTTGATATTTTATAAAATTTAAACTGATCTTTTGTAGTGATAATTACATTTACCATTATATATTTTTTTATATATTTGGAAATACTAATAATTGTTAATTCTTTCCCTGGTTAGGTATATGCACAGAAACAGAGAAATAACAAGAATTAAACGTGAAGAGATCAAGAGACTTAAAGATTACCTCACAGTATTACAACAAAGATTAGAGAGGTATTTTAAGTTTTATGGAATTATGGCATGCAAGCATGTGTTTAGTGATGACCTAGATTTTTAATCTTAAATATGCTTTAGCTAAGTTATAATTATTTTCTGAACTTCATTGAATCCTTACTAGGCTTTAGATTATTATTTTAAACATTGAAGTTAACTATATGATTATCAACGGCATGTTCAACTGATGCTATAAGCGGAACTAAGGAGTCTAACATAGAGCTTGGGATTAATTTGTAGTGAAAGGAATGGCAACTGAGTGAGAAGATCCAAACACTCACCTCCCAAGAGTCCCAGTGATTCACTCAGGAATAAGCTGGGCAGTGAGGCAAGCTTAAGCAGCTCAGACAAGAATGACTGAAGTGAGGGCTATTGAGTACCAAAAGGGAGGGGCAGTGTTTGCAGATGTTCTTTCAAATCACAATAATACCTTATTTCTTAGGAAACCCCATAAAGTGAGGAATGTGGGTGCCATGCAGGCCAGATAAATCTACAAGCTGAAATGTGGTTTCAGTAATCCCAGTTGGTGACCTACAACTTTCTTAGTTCTTCTCATTTACCTTTAATGTGCACATTAATAATGTAAAATGTTGAGCATGAACCTACCACATTTTCCAGTGAGTTTTAGTATTAAAAGGTGCATGTGTGAAGAGCGTTCACGATGTGAAAGAGGATAAAAGTGACTCCCTTACTCCCGAGGCCCGTGCAGGATGCAGGGAGGAGAATTTCTGCAGATGGTCCTCTAGTTTGTCTTTCCACTGTTTGGCATCTGAGTGCAGCCATCCACATGACTTTGAATTTTGATCAGCTGTGGTGTCCTTTCTCTCAGTCTCTCTTCCCACTGATATTCCTTCTGAGAACATTTAGTGCATTTCTTGAATGTATGTTCAGTTTCACCATCTTTAGTAGAAAACAAGCAAGTTTGGTTGCTGATACATTTTTTTTTAAGTGTAGTCTTGTTTTATAAGACTTAATTAAAAATCAAATATGCTGACAATATAAAACATTTTTATATTTTACAAACAGATACTTAAGCTATGGTTCTGGTCCCAAAAGATTCCCATTGGTAGATGTTCTACAGTATGCGCTGGAGTTTGCCTCCAGTAAGCCTGTCTGCACCTCTCCTGTTGATGATATCGATGCTAGTTCCTCAGCTAGTGGCTCCATACCCTCACAAGCTTTACCAAGGTAACATTTCCCTGCTCCAGGCTGTATCCTATAGTGCATGCAAGCAGGGTTTTATGGAGTGCACGTGTGATTGACTGCAAGAAAACTTTTTTAAAGCAAGTTCACGTAGAAAATTGGTCTTTAGTATTCCAGTAGGTCTGTGCTTATTAAGTAGACTCTTCATATATTTTCCTCTGCTCAGAATTGTACTTTGCAATATTTTGGTCTGTAGCTTTTGAATCTTTTATGATATGTCAAGTATTGCTTTTAGAGCAAAGTTTATTTCTGGTAATGTAAATTGGAATTAACAAGAGATCTTTAGTTAGAGTATAAATTAGATCTTCATTTAAAAGTAATAGGGAGGAGCAGTCCTGCTAGGCCACAGAGGAGGACTTAGCAGCCAGTCCTGAAGATACCTGATAAAACAGGTATGAAAGGGGAGGAGGTTCTCCCCAATTATTGGACTTGGAAAGGGGCAGGGAGGAGATGAGGGAAGGAGGGTGGGATTGGGAGGGAATAAGGGAGTGGGATACAGCTGGGATACAGTTAATAAAATGTAACTAATAATAAAAATAAAAAAATAATAATAAATAAGACAGTCTTAACGTTAAATTCACAGTTTCATCCTTATAAGAGTTTAGTGCTCATGTCCTAATTGTCTCATCAGGCTATTAGATCAGTTCATGTATTTCTTAGGACCATTTCCTCTTGAAATGTTGAGAGAGTGATGCTGTCTGTGTAGTCTTTCCCTGGTGGTTGAGTCTTGGAGTTTAATTAGTAGTGTATGCTTTGAAAACACAGCACAGCAGAACAGCAGGGAGCCTCTGCTTCAGAACTGCCCAGCTCTTCACCTGCATCAGGTGCTGCCCTGTCACTGAGGTCAGTGATACACAAACCATTCACCCAGTCTCGGATACCTCCGGATTTGCCCATGCATCCTGCGCCGAGGCACATAACTGAAGAAGAACTGTCTGTGCTGGAGAGCTGTTTACATCGCTGGAGAACAGAAATAGAAAATGACACGCGAGGTAAGGAGCGCGCACAGTGTAGCTGTTGTCACTTCAGAGGACGTCGTGTGCCGACAGCGAAAATCACTTGAGGATGTTAGTTACAACCACTCGTATTTTTAAAAAACCTTTTCTCAAAATATTTTATGTGAGAGAAACTGACCTGGCTCTCTATTTTTTATGCTGTTTGTGTCAGATTCACAGGGATCAAAAGAGTTTCCCCAGATTACCTAGCTGATTAATGATGTAACAGATGGTCTGATTTGCTAGTGTAGTGTTCTAAATTTATATCAAGCTGGTATTCACAGCTACTTAACTGGTGAAATGTCATAGAGCCTCAGAATTTGTGCTCACCAGTTCTGACTTCCTCTGATGTTTGCATAATGAACACGGAATAACTAACTGTTTTTCTTTAGTTGTAAACATTTACAGAGCATTTTTTTTAATTTTGTTTGCTTTTTTGAAATTGTACTTGAGATTGAACCTGGAGGTCTAGTCATGTGAGAGATACTGAGCTCCATCTCCAGCCTTGGTGTTCAATCTGATCTAACAGATTTGCAGATATGATCCAAGGACCCAATGCCAGTATATAGGAGATTTTCAGGTGGTATGCAGCAAAATAAGAATTTTATGTGTGAGAGTGTGTATGGATGAACAGAAGTACTGCTGAGTAATTTGTCTTTCTTGAAATAAACTTTTTATTTTGAACTCATTTATTTTTCTGTTAAGATGAACTTTTTTATTTTAATGAAATAATATTTCCTGGTAGAATATATTATGGTCATTTTACATGTCAAAATATATCCTAATAACTCTAAATTTAAACTAGAAATAATACATGAATTTTTATTTTATAATAAAAACATGAAGCTACAAACAACACTAGTCTTAGGGTAAACAGCCAAATTGACTCTTTATGGTTAAGTGTGAGTAAGGAACAGTCACAGTTTAATAGAGTAAAAAATTGTATTGTTAGCCTTAGTAACTAGACAGTTTGTGTTAATATTATACATATATAAAACAATTTTCCATATTAGAACTCGCTAACAGTAATTAAGCATCGTGTTTATTGAATGCAGTATTAAGTGTCAGATAAGTTTCTTCTCAACATCACAGACTGTTTCATAAGTTTACGTTCAGAAATGTGGACACTAATAAACTTTTGACAGTAAGGCTCTACATAAAGAGAGACAATAAATGAAAAAAAAATGAAATAATATAAAACAGACACATGAAGGTTAATAACCACAAGTGTCACAGAGGAATGAGATTGGTCACTTTAGTTCACAGTGGCATGAGTAACTAAATAAAATATCTTTTCGAGTAGACAAACTGGTGGTCCCCTACCTGGAAGACGATGATGAGTTCAGTCTTTGGTCGTTTTTGATAGAGGAGTCTGAGGAACATTCGTGTCATAAGATTTTGAGCATATCGTACTAGAGTCAGGAAAGACTAATTTACCCATGCTACTTGTTTTCTGTCTTTAATTCCTACTGATACAATGTACTAGCATTGATTTTTTAGACTGTTGTGTGGCATTCTAACATACAGGCATAACATTTAATATCCAGGCATTAGCAGCAAAAAGTGTTGGCCTATACACTGTTACATAAGTATATATGTATATACATTACATATGTATGTGCCTTATATTCTTCAGTAAATAGAGTATATTTTTACCACACCCCCTTTTAGCTAAAGTGTATGTTTTACATTTTGGCTCTGTTTTAAAATAATTCTGTGTAAGAGAGTACTCTCAGGATTTTCCCAAACCCTGAGTGTATTTATTCACTCTGGAGTAGTTGGGGTAGGGGATCATAAATTACATTTCAGTGTCTTGATTTGCTTTTCCTTAATTCTGAGTCCATTAAATGTTTGTGTTTTTTAAAAAAATGTCTTATTTGATCTCATTTTCCTATTTTGTAAACATTTTTGGACAGTTTCATGCCAAACACCAAATACTGAAAGTATTATACATATTATTTATCCCTTGTAACAACTTGTGAAGCTGGCCATTTACCCATTCATTTATATTAAGTAAATTTTGTAATTCTTATTGCTTAAAAGAAATCATACTAATTAAACTTTTTTTTGCCTACAGTACATATTATAGATATTATTTTCCCAGTTTATCATTTGGCTTTAATGCTGGGTTTTGTTTTGTCTTTTTTCTTTACTTTTTATTTGTATGTGTGAGTGTTTTCCTTCTATTTATGTTGGTGCATCAGTTGTGTGCAGTGCCTGGGGAGGCCAGAAGTAGGCACTGAACCTCCTAGGATTACAGATAGTAAGCCGCCATGTGTGTGCTAGGAATTGAACCCATGTCCTCTGGAAGAGCAACTAGTGCTCTTAACCACTGTGCTGTGTTTGCAGCCCTTGTTTTGTTTTTATGATATTAATTAAAGTTTTAAATGTTTGTAAGTGGTTGCTCTTACATTTTTCCTTTATAGTTTCTTCATTGCCTATTAAAGTAGATCTTCCTAGAGTTTGAAGTTACTTTGTTTGTAGCCTTTCTAGCTTCTTGATTCACTTCAACTGATTAATAGTATGTAATGATTACGTGATACTTTAATGTATTGATAGTTGCTTACATTATTCAGACTTCAAAATTATGATATAATATAGCTTTGAACACGGAGTTTTATAGAATTTTTTCTTACTGTAAGTAGAAATAGTGGGGAATGGAAGTTCTGTGATTATATTCTTTTTCCCTTAGTTATTTTAGTGTTCAAGTAACTTTTTTGTATACAAATACATAGTGGGTTTTTCCATACATTCTCTAGCACTCTCTCTGCATGCACAGGCTGATGAGCTTTAACATTCCTTGAAAGCTTTCTGTAGAGACTTGAGTGCAGCTTGATTTTCTTGGCTCTTCATATTCCTAGGTGAGTCAGATTATTTTTCTTTTTGTATTTTAAACTATCTTTGTACTGAACATCTCATTTCACACAGACTCTAATGGTAGTATCTTAAAGAATAGTTTAGGAAACTTTTCTTCTTCTCTAGTGTGATTATAAGAAAACTTTGGTCCCTCTCTTATTAGTCTCGGTAGAAATCCAGGTGACATTTATCATCCATTAAGTCACATCTTATATCCGTAGATCTGCAGGAAAGCATATCCAGAATCCATCGAACAATTGAACTTATGTACTCTGACAAATCCATGATCCAAGTAAGTGAAAGCTTAGCTGATAATCATTGTCAGAACTGTTGACATACTCTCTAATTCAGCTTCATATTATTTTTAAGGATTTACTTTATATTTATGTGTGTATTGGTGCTGGTAGAGGCCAAAGCTGTTGCATAACTTCAGAGCTGGAGGTACAAGTAATTGTGAACTGCTGGATGTGTTTCTGAGAATAAACTCAGGTCCTCTGGAAGAGCAACAAGAGCTCTTGACTGCTGAGCTATCCTTCCAACCTCTCACCTTTATCCAATTTAA
This sequence comes from Meriones unguiculatus, assembly GCF_030254825.1. Taxonomy (NCBI): domain Eukaryota; kingdom Metazoa; phylum Chordata; class Mammalia; order Rodentia; family Muridae; genus Meriones; species Meriones unguiculatus. The sequence goes on from NC_083364.1 coordinate 78,851,047, forward strand.
TACTACCCTAATTCTTGTTACATATTGTGTCATGCAATTTGGATAAATTTTATTAAAATAAGCAATATATTTGGTATTAGAGTATAAACTAATGGGAAAAATTATGACAGAATTTTATAACAGATTTCCTTCATGCTGTACTTATCTTACTCTTTTTTAAAAGTTTACAATAAAATTTACAATTTTCCAGCAACTTAATTTAAAAATTATGACCACAGTGAGAAAATACATGACTCTTTAAAGATAGATAATTTTGGGAGAAATTCTGAAGCTCAGTTAAACTCTAACACTGTCCTGGGAGTGGTAGCACCTGCCTCTAAGCCAGCATCTAGGATGTTGAGGCAGATAGACATATGTGGGTTAGAGGGCAACGAGGATCACATAGGAAGTAACAGTTTCCAAACAGCACCAAAGCATGAGAACTTACTCTGGATATGCATTGATTATGCAGTCTAGTGTTTTAGCGATGAGAATTGAGATGGCTGAGAGAAGAAGTGTGTATTAAATGATTATTGTACCTCCTTGGTTTTGTAGAAATAAGTAGTAGGTCAGTCACTAACATGCACAAAAGTATACTTTCAGATTTGAAAATTATTTTGTCTTACACATGTTTATATATTTCAGTTTATTTAATTTCTGTTTATCTTCCCCCTAGATAATTTAGCATGTTTTAGTTCTTTGTTCTGTTGTTTTTCTCAGAAGATTTAATCCTAGCTACTTTTACCTACTTAGAAACTGTGCCCCTAGTTTTTCTCAGATAGGTAGTTTTCAGGTTTCCTTGGCAAATGGTATAATAGACTGCATATTGCAATTCAGTTTGTTTGTTTGTTTGTTTTCTTTCTGTGATAGGTCCCTTATCGCCTCCATGCTGTTTTAGTTCATGAAGGCCAGGCTAATGCCGGCCACTACTGGGCATACATCTTTGACCATCGTGAGAGCAGGTGGATGAAGTACAATGATATTACTGTCACCAAGTCATCCTGGGAAGAATTAGTAAGGGACTCTTTTGGTGGTTATAGAAATGCCAGTGCATACTGTTTAATGTACATAAATGACAAGGCCCAATTCTTAATACAAGGTAAGAGGGTGCACTGTCTCCATTGTTATTTAGAGTTTGTTTTTATTTTTTAATGTCTGAGTGATTTACTTGTAGTCATGAAAGTGCATTGCATCATTTAAGAGTCTGGTTCCTGTCCATCAAAAGACAGGAGTGGCTGCTCTAGAAATGGAATTACAGATGGTTGTTGTGAGGTACCATGTGGGTGTTAGGAAGTGAACCCAGGTCTTCAAGAACAGCAAGTACTCTAAACCACTGAGCTATGTCTCCAGCACCAGGGTGAGGCACTTTTGAAGATGGATTTTTATGTGACTATTTGACCATGTGATGAATTTACTCAGAAGGTAGAGAATTTGATTAAGAAGCATTCCCTCCTGACTGATGTGAAAAACTGGAGTGAGGAAACAACACAACCTAAGCTAGATTTCAGTAATGAGACATGAGCTGAGGCAGTCTCAGCTAAATATAAAATGTAAATCTGAATGTGCTCCTCCATTGCGTGAGTGCTTTAGGTACTACAGCCTGTTGGCTGACATTTGATCCCTAGCCTTGCACAGAAGGCTTTGGTCTTCTGTCCTTTATCACTTTCTCCACTTTCACTTATCACCATTGTCCCCTTTGAAATTTTATACATTTTACTGACATTTGAACTGTACATCATCTCCTCTTGGAGGTTTTTTTTGAACCTTCCAAAAACATTCATGTGTTCTCAAAACATCTGTATTCCAGTGTTTTTGGCTAGCCTTGCAAACTGTAATCTGTTTGGCTCAAAGCCAGAGTTTCTGTGACAGTGTACTGTAGTCCCTGTACTTCTGTTATTCTACTACAGGCTTTCAATGAAGGAAAGCTAGATGTCCCTCAGTTGAAGAATAGATAAAGAAACTGTAGTCTATTTACACAGTGGAATACTACTTAGCCTGTAAGAACAAGGAAATCATGAAATTTGCTGGCAAATGGATGGTACTAGAAAAGATCATCCTGAGTGAGGTAACACAGACCCAGAAAAACACACACAGTATATATAATCAGACTTAATCATATAATACAGGATAGACATATTACAATGCACAGACTCCAAGAAGATAAGCCCAATGGGCATCTTAGGCTTCATGTGGGCTAGTTAGAGGAGTGGGAGATATCTCTGACACAGACTATGTTGCCTGCTGTTTTGATCACTTCCCCATGATGGGACTAACCAGAAGGCTAAAGGGGAGGAAGATGAACTCAGTCCTCATGTGAAAAAATGAGCTGGGGTGTCTGGGTTGGGAGGTTCCCCTATTCTGAAGACTAGGGAGAGGGAATGTGGGAAGGAGGGTGGGCCTGGAAGGAGAAGAGGGAGGGACCTGTGACCTAAATGTAAATTGAATTAATTAATAAAAGAAAGAAAGAAGGTAAGAAAGAGAGAAAGAAAGAAAACATCCCGTAAAGGCTTGCTGCAGAGATACAGCCAATTTTCCTTCTGTAGCCATGCCACAAGCTTCACTAGGCCGTCCATTTATAACTAGAGTATAAGACGACCATTTAAGTACTAGTTCCATATTGTTTCAGAACATCTTGCTGCATTGATAAGCTGCATATATTATGTGTTTTTATGCTGTAGATAATCCCTTAATATGAAAAAAGTTTTAGTTCTACTTTGATCTTAGTAAAGTTAGGGGTTACTTCTTATTCTGTGAAAATGTTAATTGCTGCATAATCAGAGATTGGATGTTTTCTTATAATAGCAAAAATGATGTTACATCAGTGTTAAAGTCACAAGACATTTTAATTGTATATTGTGTCTCATCGCTACTCTTCGGAGTCTGAAAACTTGTCAGAGTGCATAAAGTCATTTTCATGTCATTGTTACTATTATAGTAATTATTATTACTACAATAATTATATATAGTAACTAATAGTATATAATTTACCTTCCATTTGAAATGTATTCTATTTTGAGCTTTGCATTTTTCCTGTAATTCTTAATTTTATAGTTGTTTTTGAAATATGATTTGCAGAGGAGTTTAATAAAGAGACTGGGCAAGCCCTTGTTGGAATAGAAACATTACCACCAGACTTGAGAGATTTTGTTGAGGAAGACAACCAACGATTTGAGAAAGAACTAGAAGAATGGGATACACATCTTGCCCAAAGAGCTTTACAAGAAAAACTTTTAGCTGCTCAAAAGCTGAGGGAGGCTGACTCTTCTGCAGACACAGGTTTGTCTGTTTTTATTAAGTTATATTTTATTATCAAGTACCAACATTTATTATCACTGTTTTATTTTCTTTTTAACATTTATTAAATTTAATTTTGTGTGCATTGGTGTGAGGGTGTCAGAGCTCAGAGCCATTGGAACTAGAGTTACAGACAGTTAGGAGCTGGAATTGAACCCAGGTCCTCTGGCAGGACAGCCTACTGACCTCTCTCTCTGGCTTTTTTTTTTTAATTGTGTTTTATTACACCATATGCTCACTGTTATGCTCAGTAGTGCTCTCTATCCAATTAAAAAAAAAAGATAAAATATTAGTCAAAACTAAATAGTTAAAACTATCTTCCAGGCTAAAAATGGTATATTGACCATTAAAGCTGGCACATTTAAGAATTCAAAGCGTGACATTTAACTTAGGAAAGGTCTAGCACTCGCCATGACCCCAGGTCACAGCTTGTTTGCTCCTTGGCAGATAGCACTGCACACACATAAACCCTTCTCAAGATAATTGCTGAGATTCCTCTGCCTGCTTTGATTCTGCTACTCTTCTGTTGACAGGAAGCAGGGAATAACTGTGATTAGAAAAAGCTCTCAAAAGACCATGTATACAACACCATACATACCATATATACTCATATACCCATAGTTACCGCATAATACTGGAGTAGCAATGTTAACAGTAATTCAGTTCCTCTTTTTTAATGAGATTATAAAGCAGGGTCGGGATTATAGCTCAGTAGTAGGACCATGTGATTAATACTCAATTTTTTTAAAATGATAGAAATTTTTAGTCAAAACTAAATATTTAAAAGTGTCTTCCAAGCCAAAAATTGTATATAGACCAAGAAGATTGGCAAATGTATAAAAATATAAATACTAGAAAATGTAATCCTTAAAACCATTAAAATATTCAAAGTAGATATTATAATAAATTTAACACAGTGAGATTTTAGGAAATGTGGAGGTAAAATGTCTTTTAATCTTTTTTATAAAATGATTAATTGCAAGTTTGTCTTAGGACCATATGTTTCTTCCTGTAAAAGTTTTATTCCTCTGGGATAGCAAAGTGAGAAGATACAAAGTAAACCTAGATAATTTCTGCAAATTAGGAAAATAAAGAGATGGGGATAGGGACTCATATCTTTCTGTCTCTGTTTCTTTTTACCTAGCTCAATTCCCTTGTCCAGCATATGCATATTCTATTCTTAGCTTTAAAGAAATCATTTGCTGGTTTTGTTTGCTTGATATCATCTTTGACAGAGATATTTTAATGTAGCCTCACCTCTGAGGGTTTTAGCTTTACCATTTTGAACATTAAACAGAATTGCATTTTCAGTAAGAAATATATGCTATCATTACAGACTTGTGACTAATGCATACATTGGTCATATCGATTTGTAACTTCTTTTGAAGTTAATTGAAATTTTAATTTATTCATACTAAAGAAGCAAATAATTCAGAATCCTTAAAAGACCTACATAAAAGTATTATACAAACAGAAGTCCAGCATTTTGGTATGCAAGTGTTGTATGGTCTGCTTGGCCATACAATGCCATTCATGAACAGTGAACTTTACCACTGAGCAGGGCTGTGCCTCTTCCCCAAGCATCAGTGGGTTCCCTGTAGGACAGGTGAGCTCTGTGTATTTGCAGCTATGGCTTCAGCAGCTACCAAGAGATTTCTTTGCTCCAATCAGCCTCTCTCTCTTTTTTTCCCTTCCTCCCTCCCTCCCTCTCCTTTATTATTTTTTCCTGTTCTAGTCCTCTTATAACTTTGTTTCACCCTTGGTCTTCTGTATGTGTCATTCTAACCACTTCCTAGAACTTGGCCAAGATGACATTTGTGTAGTTTATTCACAAGTGATTTTTCTTACTAGTAGGACATAGCGGCTGCAAAATTGACCCAAGTCATGGTAGAATCTATGTGTACAGGCAAAGATTCTCCACTCATTTACTAACCTACATCAACTTTGTAACACCAAAACATACCATTTCAGACATTCCCTGCTTCTTTATCTTGTCTTTTTAAAAACAAGACTATAAGTTTAAGGCTAGCATTTTATTTCAAAATCAAACTAATGCACATTCTATTAATCTACTCTCCCAGCATCCCCTTCCCCTATACATTGTCATCTTATTTTATTCCATGAAAGGCCATGTCCCTGTGCCCTGTGCCCGGTTCACATGATCACAACTTCTCATGTCCCTATGATCCATGCCCTGTTTTTGTGAACATTACTTCCTACCAAACATTTTGTGTGTTTTGGCATTTTAAAAATTCAGTGCGAATTATTAGATATATATTTTCATATTTCTTTTTATTGTAAAATAAACTTGATAGGATAACTATTTTGAGGGGAGCCAAAGCAACAAAAATATAAAGATTATAAATGTTCAGTTCACATGCATTTCTTTGCCTGATTGTGCTGAGATTTTAAGAAGCAATATTGCAATGATAAGCATTGTGTCCCCTGTAAGAAGTGTGCATTTTTTCCATGTAGAAGCAGTATGTCCAGGCTTATCTGAACCTCAGCAATCATTTACTTCTTCCTCTCAGTTCTGTGGTTATAGGTTTTAGCCAAAATGCATTATGATGTTATTTTAATACTACAGAAAAAAGAAAACTTTTACTCTGTTTCAGAGGAGTTCACATATCATAACTGAGTAAGGCTAATATTTCATGACAATGTTTATTCCATCATTAGTACAGAAACGCTTTCGTCACCTTCTTGTTTCTCTTCATAGTTTTCAATGTAAGTAATTTTTTAAAAATCTGATGTGGTATTTCTAGAATCTTTTTTTTATTAATTACACTTTATTTATTTTGTATCCCCCCTTAAGCCCCTCCCTCCTCCCCTCCCAATCCCACCCTTCCTCCCCTTTCTTCATGCATGCCCCTCCCCAAGTCCATTGATAGGGGAGGTTCTCCTCTCCTTTCTGATCTTAGTCTATCAGATCTCACCAGGAGTGGCTGCATTGTCTTCCTCTGTGGCCTGGTAAGGCTGCTCCCTCCCCCCCAGGGGGAGGTGATCAAAGAGCAGGCCAATCAGATTATGTCAGAGGCAGTCCCTCTTCCCGTTACTATGTAGCCCACTTGGACACTGAGCTGCCATGGGCTACATCTGTGCAGGGTTCTAGAATCTTAAGGAGACCCGGTATGTCTTGGATGTGCTCTACAATTATGAATGAGTAGTAGGAATAATGCAGGAAACGCTGTTCAAATAATTTGAGTGCTTTTCCCTTTGCCCCTGGCAAGCTCTTCTCAAGAAAGATTTAACAAAGTAGCCAATTAAAGATCTATATCTACTTAGTGATATTGAAATAAAGAACGCAGAAGGACTATACACATAGTCCTCCAAATTGGATCATGAGCAATGCATTAGTTTTGCCCATTAAGTTCTTTCTATTCATATGGATCTGCAGTAGTATTAGTGTTATGTGATTATAGAATAATCAGTTGTGGAGCATGTTATTTGGTAAAAAGTTAAGTTTCTGTCCTCCTGATGGCTTAAAATGATAAAAAAAAATGTCCTTATGTGTGGCAGGGAGTCATTTCTTGAACCTTTTATTCCTAAGAACTTAGTAAAATAAAGATCATTGAAAAATGTTTCTTATGTAAGTTTAAAATGTGTATAAAATCATTATTTTTCTTTTTCTTAAGACAATATTATTAAGTTGGTAATTTCCTGAAGAAGAAAAAGGCCAAAAATAATAATATTGCTTACCTTTGGGAATTATATATACTTTCCTCAATTTTTTCGTTTGTTCTGAAAATACATTTATCATTTTTGTTTTGTTTTGTCTTTGTTTTGAGCACTTTGTGTATCAACTTGTTTTCTGATAGCTTTTCTAGGACTTGTTAGGTAACCCCTTTTGTCAAAGTAACCCTATTCCTCATAGCTCTCGCATGTAGAGAACTCCCCTACAATAGTGACACTGCTGACAGTATTTAACGGGTTTGAATATCTTTATGAACCCTTCAAGATCACATCAATCTATTTTCATTACAAAGTTTTTTATAGCCTTTCTTAGGTTGTACTTAATTTTGACCTGCTTATTAGTGTGATTAATGTTAGGATATTTTATGAGTCTTTTACTGATCCTTAAAATGGTTTCCATAAACTATTTCTTCTGCCTGAGCTCTTCTCATTTCCAAAATAATCCGCCTATGTGCTTTTAAAGGCACAAATCATCTGGCATATCTTCCAAAAAATCTTTAATAACACCATAGGAGTGCTTACCTTTGGATATTTGGTTTTTTTGGGGGTGGTGGAGGGAGTACTTTGTGCATTGACTGATTCTCTGATTACTTATCTAGGACTGGTTAGCTAGTCCCTTCTCTCACCATAACCCTATTTTTTTGTGTATATTGGGTCCACAGTTCATTCATAAAATGTTATTAATATCACTATATTTAATATATTGTACTGTAATAGATTGTAGATTTATCTTAAATTCCAGAGAAATTAAAATAGGTGAAATACATAAATATTTATCTCAGTTTTGTTGTTGTTATTATTATTCTAGCCAGAGAAAGTAGTTCTGGGTGACAGTTAATCAGAATCATTTAATATTAACCAATAAGGCTTTTTGGAATCACATTTTTATATAGGAGAAAATCTTGGCCCTCATGAACTATAGTGCATTGACTTTATCAATCAGATGAAGTTGTTTTTACTATTAGGCATTTACTATTCATAAGTCTTGGATTGATAATTAGACCCTTGTCTGACCAGATATTTTCTAGGCCCTTATTTTGTTAAGCTTGTTATTCTTGCCATGTGGTGAAAAGAAACGATGGCAAACACATGGAAACATTTCCATGGCAAATTTCTGTTAAGCCCCAAGCACAAAGCTTAAGGTACTTGCAGGAAACCATCCCGAAAGAGATGCCCTCTCTAGTAGGAAGTATCCTTGACTCCTTTCCAACATCGCCTCCGTGGAGACCTTGAACATATAAGCCACAATCAGGAAATAGTGACATATGTAGGGAATTAACTTCCTTTAACTTCTCTCTTTCCTTGCTACACACCCTTTAAGCAATCCTCACTTCTAGTTTTTCTGATAACAAAAATCACCTGTATCTTCATAGTTCCCCATATCAAAACTTGGAATTGCCTTTATGAACAAGTTATGAGCCTAGTATTGCTTCCAAAATACACTTTCCCATCTCACCACTTCTATCTGCCTTTATGCTGTCTTTTATCCAGAGTGCAATCATCTCATTTAATATGCTCAGATAACTTCTTGTTCCTGACCTCGCTTCCTTCACTGATTTCAATTCTTCTTTCTACTGTACTCCATTATTAAAACTGTAAATAGTATAATTTCCTGGATGTGCAAGAGCTAGGCCTGAGACATTTTGGCTTACCAGGCAAGATTTGTATAGCCCCTATTTTTTTTCTGAAAAACTTGCCGTGTTGCTATTACATTAGAACTTTTCCTACCTCTTGGTCAACTAAAAACATTTTGTGGCATTCAAGAGTGTTAACACTTTGCCCATAAGCATTTTTCTTTGGTATCTTTGTTGTTTATTGTGATGTATATAATCTAGACACTCAAATTACTTGGCTCTTTGTGTTTTCTCTGGTGCAAAAAACTCATTAGTCTTCATATTTTCAAATTTATGTTATCCTGAATCCCACAAACTAAATTGTTTACAACAGCCTCATTTCATTTTTAGACTTTATTGTCGTTATATTGTTATGTTTGGTTGCTTTTCTATTGCTGTGACAAAACACCAAAGCCAAAGCAACCTGTAAAAGAAAGCATTTAATTTGGGGCTCATGGTTCCTGAGCCTTGGACTCTATGACTGTCATGACAGGGAGCACGGCAGCAGGCAGGAAGGCATGGCACTGGAGCAGGAGCTGAGAGCTTATAACCGATCCTACAGCATGAGGCTGAGAGAGAGAGAGAGAGAGACTGGAAATAGTGTGTGCTTTGAAAGCCTCAAAACACCATGCTGCCAAATCATTTCCAACACTTCCACCAAGTTAGTATCAAACATTCAAATATACGGAGGTCATTCCCATTCAAACCACTCCTTGTAACAATTAAAATCCTTCTGTTTTCAATTAGTGACTTTGTCCATAACTGATTTTAAGAGAAGACATTACTGTTTGTTTTGGTATTCCTGGAGACCTAGTGTCTAGCTTTGTAGGTGTTTAATTAAAATTTGTTGGTGAAATGAATGTCCATGCATATATATTGAAATTATGGTACTACATTTTGAATAATAAGCATTTGGATGATAAAAGTTAAATGTTAAGTAGGGGCTGCCTGTAGCTCTATTTGTTAATCAGCGACTCCCTAATTCCAGTAGCAGTGTGGAAAATTTACCTCTTCATTCTTCATTCTCCTTCTTTAACTTCACTGCTAATTCCTTCGTTGTATTAAGTTATATTTCTATTTGTGCTGGCCCTTGGAGAATTAACAAAGAGAAATAGCATGCCTGCTCAGGTGGCAGGGGATATGAGTTTTAAATAAGTAATAATTAAGCTATAATTGTAAAGTAGTCTTTATTTTTTGTATTTAATGTTTTATTTATTCTGATAGTTGATATTTGATATTTTCAAACATATACATTGTTACAGAATGTCTGTAAAATAGTAAAGTCTAGAATAGTTTAAGACTATAGTTCTTTTTAATATAATTTTTTATTTATTAAAATTTATTCACTTTGTATCCCAGCTGTAGCCCCGTCTTCACCCCCTCTCAATCCTACCATACCATCCTTCCTCATCTCCTCCCATGCCCCTTCCCCAGTCCACTGATAGTGGAGAATTACAGTTAATTCACTTTGTATAGCAGCTGTGGTTACCTCTCTCATCCCCTCCCAATCCCACCCCCCTTCCCTCATCCTCTCCCATACCCCTCCCCAAGTCCACTTATAGGGAAGGTCCTCCCCTTCCATCTGACCCTAGCCTATCAGTTCTCAACAGGCCCATCTTTCAGTCTTTCAGTCTTCCTCTGGAGCAGGCCTGCTAAGGCTGCTCCCCCCCTCAGGGAAGGTGATCAAAGAATCAGCCACTGAGTTCATGTCAGAGACAGCCCCTGTTCCCCATACTAGGGAGCCCATTTGGAGATTGAGCTGCCACGGGCTACATCTGTGCAGGGGTCCTAGTTTATCTCCATGAATGGTCCTTGGTTGGAGTATCAGTCTCAGAAAAGACCCCTGTGCCCACTTATTTTGGTTCTGTTGCTCTCCTTGTGGAGCTCCTGTCCCTTCTAGATCTATCTCCTCCTTCTTTTGTAAGATTCCCTGCATTCTGCCCAAAGTTTGACTATGAGACATCTGCTTTAATACCTTGCTGGGTAGAGTCTTTCAGAGGCCCTCTGTGGTAGGCTTCTGTCTTGTTCCTTGTTGTCAAGTGAAGTAGTCTTTAAAGGCAAGTTTTATATTACTGTAGAATGGGGGTTCTCCTCTTTTAGTGATTTGCTCCTTTAGGAGGAGCTATTTGCCTCAATGGAGACTCTCCATTGTCATATTTTGAGAAGGGAGAGAGGTGTTACATCAAGGAGGGATACATATGGACTTATTCACACAAAAATCCAAGTAATGCTGAGGCCTGGAGACTACACTCTAAAATAAGCAAGTTTCCAGAAAGTAGAAGAACAGACAGACAGGAGTATGCAAATCCATGGGTGTGAGGGAAGCTTCTCTTTAGTGTACACAGGATTGCTGGTTGTGTGGGGGCCTTTTTGAGCAGAGGATACAATGTGTCATTGGAGGGAAAAGCCAAAACCCAGTTATGTAAAGCTTTTTAGGACATTGGATATGCAGAGTACATGATATATGATCTGGAGATGAAAACATGGAGTAGGAAGTATACTCTTAATTCTTTTCCTAATGGTATTTGAAGTCACAATTTCATATTGGCAGTAGTGTGCCAACTTGGTATTGCTTCTTTCCTGAGAGCACTCAACTTACAAGGGCAGGATCAAAATGGGGATGGTAGGGTTCACTCAGGGTTAGGATTTGATAGATGGAAACAAACAAGCAAGCAAACAAACAAACAGTCTGTACTCATTGTGAAAACCCACACCACAAATGCTGTGGCAATCCAATTCTCCTTTTAGGTAAAACCTGGATGATTTTTCAGAAAGAGGCGTTGACATTTTTCATATAGAAAAAAATTCTTTTTTTTTATTTCTTTTTTTATTTTTATTTTTTTTATCAGTTACATTTTATTAACTCTGTATCCCAGCCGTGTCCCGATCCCTCATTCCCTCCCAGTCCCTCCCTCCCTCCCTCATCTCCACCTTGCCCCTTTCCAAGTCCACTGATAGGGGGGACCTCCTCCCCATTCATCTGATCCTGTTTTATCAGGTATCTTCAGGACTGGCTGCAAAGCCCTCCTCTGTGGCCTAACAGGACTGCTCCTCCCTTCGGGGGTGGGGAGACCAAAGAGCCAGTCATTGAGTTCCTGTTAGAAATAGTCCCTGTTCCCCTCACTTTGGGAAACCAATTGGTTACTGAGCTACCACAGGCTACATCTGAGTGGAGGTTCTAGGTTATATCCATACATGGTCCTTGGTTGAATGTCAGTCTCAGAAAAGACCCTGTGCCCAGATATATTTGGTCCTTGTGGAGCTCCTATCCTTTCCCCATCAGACTAACTCCCCTTCTTTCTTATGATTCCCTGTACTCTGTCAAAGGTTTGGTCATGAGTCTTTGCTTTGAAAACACTGCTAGTTAGAGTCTTTCAGATGCGCTCAGTAGACTCCTGTCATACGTTCAAAAAAATTCTTACATAAAATATAGTGGGAGTATATTCTGTAGTAATTGAGTACTCTTGTTTTTTGTTCATTTGTTTTTGGATACCTTTTGTTGGTGAGGTTTTGGGGGAAGTTTAATGAAGGACAGATTTTACAGCAAAGGACTGAACTTAGTTATTGTATAGCTTCAGAATTAGAAATAAGCTCCTCATCTTTGTATAGTGTCCTGCAATTTATATCCGATACACAACTGATTCTCTTCTCCTGAAGCACAAGCAGGAGGATCAGAGTATCTAGAGCAACCATCACGAAGCGACTTCTCAAAGCACTGGAAGGAGGAAACTCTCAGAGTGATTGCCAAGGCATCCCACGAGCATGAAGATAAAGGTCCAGAGACAATTTTGCAGTCGGTAAGAACTTCTCTTCTGGCTCTCAAGCATAGCCACGCACAGCATTCCCACAGTGTACTGGAGCGCCTTGTCAGGGAGTCAGGCTACCTGTGCCTTTGCTGTGAATGTGATCTGGGCACGTGGGTGGCATTTCCACAGTTTGTGATTTTAAATAAAGTTCTCTCTTAAGTTTCTGTTTTCCTGTTCCGCTAGTTGACTTGGCATGTGGTCTGCCAGTACTGGAATAATTGGGAAATTAAGAGACAATTGTCAATGTTCCATAAAAGGTGTTTAATAATGAGTGAGAATTATTAGAAAATAAATATGATGTGCAGTTTCTGTCTGTCCTGGGTAGTCATTTGTCGCCTTCCTGTAGTGTACTTTCCAGTTTGTTTTATAGGAGGAAGTTGAGCTGACATGTGTGGTTAAGTCAGTGAGTATGAGTCGGTGAGATTGGGAAGGAAACACATGGGAAGAATTTTGTACTGCAAAACCACCATGTTTCAGTAGCTTACCCCATCCCCAATTTTACTAGTGAATATTCAGCCCCATGCAGGCTTTATGGGAAATTCTTTAGGATGTGAAGATTCTCTTCCCAGGGTACTTTGCAAATTTACATGACTTAATGTTCTTTGCACATGAATTTTGCTTCACCAGTAGCCTGCTAATTTAAGACCTCCTTCATTAACCACAATTTCCAGGAAATAAGACATTCTATAAGCTATGTTGTAAGAACAAAATAATAACCAGAAATTCTTTTACTTCTAGCTTGAAAATCATATTATAGCTTTTTAAATATGGAAATTAATTTAAATATATTTTATAACTATAAATTCTGCAAATGTCTTAGAATATATAAATGAATTTAAGAACATCTGTTAACTCTAAAGCTTTCCTTGGAAAATATTTTCCTTCATGAGTCTGAAAATGCTGATATTGGAGGCCATGGGAACAGGAAAACCAGAGGAATAGAAACACAATAGGTACAGGGAGAGTAATTCTACATTATAAAATTCTAACTTGGGGTCTTTATAAATTGGCACCTTAAAACATGAAATCCTATATTATGCTTTTAGCCGCACTCAGAAAACCAAAACCATAATTTAATGTAATGTAGAATTATGTTTCATTTTGGTTCATCTAATTATAAATATTGTAATTCACACAGTCATCATATAAATTTGCATGACTTAGATTTGTTGTTAAAGGTATCATCTTATAAACTAGCAAAGTACTGCCTCTTCTTGAAAAGGGAAGGCGAAAAGAGAGAATATGATGAGAAAGCTAAGGATTTTCTATGTTCTCTTTCTCATAAAAATAACACTTGCAATGTTGCCTGTGCAATACAAATTTGTTGGAGAGTTATAAGCTTTGCTGTGGGTAGTTTGTGGCTCTTAATCTCAGGATCATTGCTTCGGAGCCTGGAAACCACTTCTTGTTATATTTCACATATATACTTAGCACATGTTAGAGACTAGAGTGAGAATCTTCAGACTATAAATAAGCAGTCTGTGACTTTTTTGTATGGATTTCATTTCTTACTAGAAATACAATCTGCGTAAACTTTTTTTTTTTCTAACCCTCTAACCCTCTTTCCAGACCTTGACAGTTCACCTGGGCGTTGGCAAAAAACCCTATTTTTTTTCTCTTAAAAACAAAACAAAACAGAACAACAACAACAACAACAAAAAAAAAACAACAAAAAAATCTGATTATGCATAGACCAGTTAAAAGCCATTTAGGACGGTAGCTGGTATTTCTTTTTTTTTTTTTTTTTTTTTCAGTACATTGTAGTATAACTGACAGACATTTCTTCTTATTTGTTCACATGACAAATGAGGGAAGGATCTCTCTTGCATCCTTTTATAGTGGCGCTAATCCTATATATGAAGGCCTCTCCCTCTTGACCTTATCATTGTTGTGATAAAATACTGTGACAAAGGCAACTTATAAAATAAAGCTTTTAATTGTTCTCAACCACATATTTAGAAAGCATATTGACATGGCTGCGTAAACTTTTTACTTGAGTTTCAGTTTTCTATCTTTCTGCAAAACTGTAGTTACCCTGAGTTAATGCAGAGGATTTTATCTGTTCTTGTTTCCTTTTGAGAGCAGGTGTCATGGTGCTGGTTTCTTCTCCACCCTAGGTCTCTCACAAATACAGGGCACCTTAAGGTCCAGCTCTAGAGTACTCATGACTGCCTGTAAAATGTAATCATAGAAACTATCTGCAATCTCCAGATGTTCATGCGCTTTCTTTTCCATAGAAAAAATATTTATTTTTATTAAGAACACTGTATTCACTTTGTATCCCAGCTGTAGCCCCCTCCCTCATCTCTTCCCAATACCACCCTCTCTCCCTCTTCTCCTCTCATGTCCCTCTCCTAGTCCACTGATACAGGTCAGTCCTCTTCCCCTTCCATCTGACCCTAGTCTATCAGGTCTCATCAGGACTGTCTGCATTGTCTTCCTCTGTGGCCAGGTGATCAAAGAGCCAGCCAAGTCAGAGACAGTTCCTGTGCCCATTACTAGAGAACCCACTTGGAGACTGAGCTGCCATGGGCTACATCTGTGCAGGGGTTCTAGGTTAGCTCCATGCATGGTCCTTAGTTGGAGTTTCAGTCTCAGAAAAGACCTCTGGGCCCAGATTTTTTGGTTCTGTTGCTCTTCTTGTGGAGCTCCTGTCCCCTCCAGTTCTTTCTATCTCCCCCTTCTTTCATAAAGTTCCCTGCACTCTGCCCAAAGTTTGGCTGTGTCAGCATCTGCTTCAGTACCCTACTGGATAGAGTCTTTCAAAGGCCCTAATTGAACATTTTAGGATATTTAAGAGCATGAAAAGCAGAATGCAAGAAAGAAATATTGTGCCTGGTTTCAGTTGCTGGCCAGTGGACAGTCACTGTTAACTTGGCTGTTTCTTCTTTCTTTTCATTTTTATATAGGGTTAGAGATTGGTTCTATAGTTGAATTACTACAGCATGCAGTTTTATATTGTAGTAGGGAGCATGTTTTTCTCTCAGCCCTAAGCTCCAAGAATCTGAGTCATTAGAACCAAAATAAATATACAAATCCTAGGCTATATAGCTAGGCTCTTCTCTGACTAGTACATAACTTAAAAGAACACATTTATAGTAATTCTGCCACATGGCTAGTTACCTCTGCTCAGGTACCATGCATCTATTCTCCTCACATTTTCTTGGGAGAATCACCCATACCTGGCTCTATCCTAGAATCCTTTCTGCCTTCTGGATGTCCTACCTTCTACTTTACCTTTTCCTACAGGTCACAGGTTTTATAATTGACTGGCAATGCATACATAGAATACAGAAAATAGTCTCTCTATATTATGTCTTGCCTTTCTTTTATTCTCCTAATGTAAAAGATATTTTCTCATGATATCAACTCAGTAAAAAAAAAATGCCAAATGTTGTTCCTCTCAATAATTGAATTTTTGTATAATTACCCAATTCCATTGTATGTTTGTTTTTCAGTTTTGTATTATTATAAAGAGGCTATTATAATAAAAAAGTTTCTACACATTTTACATGTATCCTTAGAATAGATTCCCCATATTTAATTATTAGACAGGGTATCACATAGTGTCCTGCTGTCATAAAAGTGACACCTGCTGTCAAAACAAAACCAAAGCATACTTATTAACGCCACAATCACTTCAGTCTTATTGAAACTTAAAGAAGCATTTTACTCTGGGTTGTATTTCTAGTCAGATGTAAAATTTATAGCTCTGCGACTTTTCACTTGATTCTTTGAGAACACTTTTACAAAACCATACAGCCCATACTTTTCAGACTGTTTTAGTTATTTCTGTCATGGTAACTGAGGATTTTACTAATTTTGTAGCCTTTGTTTAGTTTTTCTTCATTTGTTCACTATGTTTGAAATAATAGAAAATAAAAAATAAACATTTATTTTACCTCAACTACTTTATGTAAAAAATACTCTGAGTTGAGTTATTCTGTGAACTCTTTTCTTACAGTATTTATCAGTACAACATTATGCTTTTGAAACTCAACAGTGGCAAACAAAGCTTGTTTTGTTAACTCAAGTCCTCACACCCCCATGTAGCTGTTTTATAGGGACCCTGTAGCTATATTCTTAAAGTGAATTTTCTGTTTGCTTGTTTATTTATTTATTTATTTTTGAGATTAATTTTACTTTTATTTATATGTATGTGAGTCTCTGTACACAAGTGAGTGCAAGTGCCCATGGAATCCAGAAAAGGGCACTGGGTTCCTTTGAGTTGATGTTAGAGGTTATTATGAGGTGCCTGGCATGGTTACAGGGAATTGAACTTGGTGTCTCTGCAAGATCAGTATTATAACAAAGTCTCTCTATAAAATATGTGTGAGTAAGATTGTTTTTAAATCACTACAGTATAAATATTTAAAGGAATTTCATAAAATAAGGTAATGATTTTGGCAATGTCTGCCATTTAAACACCTTTTAAGTATAAGGTAGTTAAATGTTAGCTCATAGTGACAACAACAGAGATGATAAAAATTATAGCACCCTAAATGTGCTACAGAAATAACACTTCTAAAAGTAACATTTCTAACAGAAAAAAATACTATTCTTGACCATTACTTGTGTTTTCCTTGTTAAAAGCCTATTTAAATATGTAGTTATAGAATGGAACAAAATGTTTACAACATCAAAATTCACTCATACTTCAAATAGGATAACAACTTGTAATTGCTCTTATTCATATTTCCTGTTAGAACAAATGTTTACTTTTGTTAAAGAAGGTTCTGGTGCACAGTGCAATGACTGAAGCTGCCTAACCACTTTCACTACTTCTGACATCTGCGACTGGGAGCTACAGATGTGCAAGTTGTACACCTGTTGGTTAAACAGGACCCCGTGCAAGCTTCATGCTTACACATGGCTGAGTGGAGAGTAGGTCATTCTCTTATGTTCATAGAGATAGAAAGAAAGGCTTCCTGGAGCAACTAGGACTGCTTGTCTGCTTTAAATACAATTGCTAACTGAAACTCAGGTATTTATTATTTTGAAATACTTGAAGTCTAAAATGCTTGGTGAAAATGTACCTTGCATATTTGGAGGTTGAAAAGAAAGGCTACCGTTTTATATTACAATTTGATTAACCTGCTGCTAATGTTTTAAGTGGTTTCAGTTTATACTTAAGTATAGATATTATAGATATTATGAAAGAGATTGTAAGTCTCTACATGTAAAGAGATTGCCTGTGTCGCTGCCTCTCCTAATCTGCATACCAATGATTTTCTTCTGCAGAAACCTGAAAACACTACAAGCCACCCACCTTCTAACCAGCAAGTTGTAGAGGTGGAGATTCCCCACGTAGGGAAGTTTATGATTGAGTCAAAGGAGGGGGGGCATGACGACGAGGTACCTCTGTTGCAGCACTCTGCATGGTTGCACTCACTCTCTGCCCATCTGTAGAAGCACCTGAGGCCTGCCTGAATCTATACACCTAGTGCCTGTTGCTGCCTAACACACAGCTTTGCCTCCATGGTGTGAAGCTTGCAGTTACTAACAGAACTTGGGAATTAAGTGTAACATTAAAGAGTTTAGCTTAAAGAACAGATGAAAAGAAGGATTTTCCACTTTAGTTTACGTTAAAGCTGATAGATTTTAGTAAGAATCATTTAATTGTATAATACATATTTTGCATTTAAAAATAACTGATGTTTTCCTAATCTGTATTACATGTATACTTTATTTTATTCTTTGCCCGTCATTGCCTACCACAGAAAGCCCTATAACATGATTGGTTACAAGATTGGTAGTTGAAATTTTTGCTGCTATAGCCTCAGCCTGTAGCTGAATACCTAGCAGTGTCCTCCTGTCCCCGCCACGGGCACCTCCATCTTTCCACCTCTTTTCTACTTAGCTGTTCCAACACCCTTCAGGCATTTTTTGTTTTTCATGATAAAGTTCTCTTTAGTCCAGTTGAAATCGAGAACATTTATTCCACCAAATTATTGCCATTCATTTTCTGTATTTTCCCCCTCAAGTCCTCTAAAATGGTTATTTCCTGGGTTTGAGAGAGGGCAGATTAGTAGTTTTTGAATAGTAACAATGAAGATGGGGGAGGCTAAGGTGATTTCGGAGCATAGAGAGTTGTTGAATGCCACAACTTTTTAGTATTTGTATTTGTGGATAAGAACTGAATGTGTGTTAAATACTATTTTCCAAATATCTTTTATTCCTGAAAAAATGTTTTTGACTTTTAATTATGATTATGTAAAATCACCAAAATCACAAGTGTCGTAAAGGCATAACTAAACCAGTTAGTATCAGGGCCAATATGAGAAGGCATGCCTGTTGAAAGCCTAGATTTAAAAGAGAGGAACTGACCAGAAGATTTGCATAAGCAGGCAAGAATAAATAGTGGACACTTGCAATTCTCTACATACAATCTAGAGTAAAATTATGAGGAATAGTTTCAGTGAAGCAGAGGAAATGATCATAGCCTTTCAGTTGAAGTAAGACAGTTTCATAGTACTTAATTTCAAAGATATTTCAAATGCAAACAGCCATGAATAAGCCATTTTGAAAGCAGGGTATTCAGAATATGCCCTGTTGTATCTTGTATATAGTATGAATAGTACTAAATTACATTGTTTCATGTTTGCTCTTGAAAATCATCCAAACTGATACATTTCAATCAAAGTACTACTTTATTATGAAGCTTGTTTTTAGTGTGAGCTAACTGGCATTTATGAAAGAGTTGTGATTCCTCACTTAACACTACCTTTGGTGGGAAAGCTTCTGTTACTTAGGGTTGTATGTGTTGATGTACTTTGTTGTTGTTCTTGCCTAACAGCACATGCGCCTTGTGACGTTTCAAGATAAGCTGTATGGACGAAAAGCTTTGCTTACAGATATGCAGACTGTGCAGCTGTACAGAGGGCCCATCCTGGGACCAGGAGAGGGAGGAAAATGTAACTCCTCAGAGGCCCGGCAGCCCTCCGACTAGCTCTTTCTTTTCATTTATTTATCTATCTATCTATCTATTTATTTATTTATTTATTTACAAAGATTAGACAATTTTATTTGTCTAGCTATGCTTTCTTTTTTTTTAATTTTATTTTTTTCTTATCAGTTACATTTTATTAACTCTCTATCCCAGCCGTGTCCCGATCTTAAATAGTGCTCTTGGAGACTTGTTTTCTCATTTGTCCAGGAGAGGGCGCCTCCTTACAATTCTCCACTTACAATTCTCCAGAAAAGCATGCTTTTCTGTAGTCTGTACCGACAGAGGCATCCTGACAGCCATCTGTGTCACTGCACAGATGACTGGTTAGTGCTTTCACTTATACAGCAGAGAACATTTGCTCTCTTATAAACGCACCATTTGATTCGTAAGCAGTAGAGAACAAAGGGCTTTTAAGTTGCATGTAAATAGTTTGTTTTGCTCGGTGTAAGGTGTTTTGATTTTACTTCTGTGTTTTACTGTTAGCCATTCAAAAACTCTTACTTTTAATTTCTGTGGCAGATCATGATGACACCCAGTATGCAAGGTATTATCATGGCCATAGGTAAATCCAGGAGTGTGTATGACAGGTGTGGTCCTGAAGCAGGGTTCTTCAAGGTACTATTAACCTCTCATCTTTTAAAAAATGTACTGTCTTACAGCATCTTATCTCTTTAAACTAATCTATGCTTTCCTGCCTGAACCATGACAACCTGGTGTTCTGGGAGCTGTTTGTGTGTAAGAACCTTTTCCTTCTTTAATGCAGATAACTCAAGAAAGTCAGATTATTTTACCTGAGTTACTACATTTTTTTAAAAGATTATTTATGTATCTATTTATTTATTTATTTAGTATGCACTTCTGTACTGAATGTATGCCTACATATCAGAAGAGGGCACCAGATCTCATTACAACAACCATGTGGTTGCTGGAAATTGAACTCAGGACCTTTGGCGTTCAAGAGCACTGTGCTCTTACCCTCTGAGCCATTACTCCTGCCTAAGTTACTACAATTTTAAGTAGAAAATATTTTAAGTGAAATGGCCTAAAGAAAGGATTCACAAAATGGCAATTTAAAATTGCTCCAATGATAAAAAAACAAAATCAAAGAGATAAAAATTAAAGACAATCATAAAGGCCTGTTTGCTGTAACCATATGTGCATGCTGGGGGCAAAGGGCCCTATGTAATTATTACTCTGGGAATCACGTTTTATTTTCTTTGAAAGTCAGAGAGGTTTTTGTTTTGTTTTGTTTGTTTGTTTGTTTGTTTTCACTGTTGTCTGTACCTATTAAAGTTGTTTTCTTGGGGTTTTGTGAGGTAAGTGAACCTTCGTAGCATGGAACATTGTCCTTGTTAGGCGTGTCATTGCTTCGCAGTAATTATCCCAAATTGATAGTATTCAGTCTCTAACTTTACAAACCTTAATACTTACGACCACTGCTGCACCTTTGTTTACTCTGTAACTTATATTTAATTTCATTTATAAAAATGCTCTAACGTACAGCAGCAGTAGGCTACAACCCAGGAGATCACCACTAAAGAAACAGCTGCCCATGTAATCCACCAGTCAGGCCACAAAGCAATCCTGAGGTGCTCTTGCATCACTTCCGTGCTCCTTTCTGTAGTCCCCTCTACCAAACGCAGCTGTCCCCTCTGCTGTTAGGAACATTTTCCTCCTGGTTCTTTTCAGTATGTCTGGGTTTACAACATGCTTAGAGTTTATGTCATTGACTGGACTCGTAGTTTGTAGTATACCATGGTATTTCATCATAAAACGGTGCCATTATTTTTGGTTCCATTCTACTCTTGATTGAAATTGGAATTTATAAGACTTAGCGCTAAACCCAGTGTACATACTTAGTAGTTATGGATTGAAATTCTTCCTGAATAAATCATGATTTTTAGTGGAGAATCAAACATTAATTAAATTGCAATTAATAAGAAAAAGTGAATAAGAAGGGAATACATAAAGTAAAAGACAGCCCTGATGTCTAGAAGTCTTTTTAGAGAAAGTGACATTTAAATAACTAATACATGCATAAAAACATAGACTATGAATAGTTTTCCTTGCCAGCTATTTCCCCTACTTAAACTTACTCATATATTTATAATTTTTCCATTCCTAAACTTATTCACTATATTAATAACTTAAAGTAGGGTAATCCTTTGTTTCCTCATCTTGTTTGTTTCGGTAGTTATTTTTTCCATAGTATGGTAGGATTTTTATTGGGATTAACAAAATGTATTTAACATTTTCTTAGAGTAAACCACACATGTAAATAATGTGTCCAGCTGTGACACACTGAGGAGCCCATGGGCTCAGACACTCAGCATTCTTTTTCCTATAATTTACTCCTGTTTTAGGTTAAGAAGTTGGCATAAGGTCTCCGTGATCAGGTGCTGAGTTTTAAATCCAAGTTATCTCACTTAATTCTGCAACACTAGACAGTATATTAAATATCACATATAGTGCCTTCATTGAGATATCTTAAAATTAAATACATAATCTGCTTAGAAGGAATTCATTAGACAGTGTCTCAGCAATAGTTCAGTCGAAACTGTTGTTATCATTTGTGACTGACAGTTATGTTGCTCGATGTTCAGCTCACTTACGGGTATGGACATTATTGTATTATTGAATACTTGTCACAAATATAGGAGAGCCGAAGTACTTGACTTTAGTGCTGTTAAATGATTGTCATATTTCTTTATTGATATTAGTATTTAGCTTATGGACAGTTGTCTGTCAAGAGAGCATTACAAAGTTCAATCCCTAACTAAAATGTGTTTGGTTTTTGCTGAGCCTCAGTATCTTTGTGGAAATATTTTGCCTGTTGGTATTTATGATAACTGTCTTTGTTCCTTTTTGTATTGTGGGAATTTTTTGTTCATATTAAGTAAGATATGATAATTCATTCATCAACAGTTTGCCATTTGTATTTTGTGGTTTATATTTGTATCTTATACTTATTTGGCCTATGAAGTTTAATAAGTAGCTTTTCTCATAGATCTAAGAAGTCTAATGACTATTTGTATAATTATTGAAGTCATGAATTCTAATGCTTTTAACCTTGATATCAATTTTGGGATTTTAACTTTCTTTCAATAGAAAAATATTTAAAACTTCCAAAAATTTTGTCTAACCAATCTTTGATTAAATTGAGTTAAAATGTCATCTCTATCACATAGTAATTCTCCATGTAGCTAGGACTGTTTGTGTCTCTGTATTCTATTGCTGTATTTTTAAGCAATGAACATATTACCTCATGCACCATTAGTATATTTGATATCTTATGGAAAAACATTTGCTAATTTTTAATTTTTATAAGTTAAATATTTGATGAAACTTTTTCAATTTTTAAGATTTTTAGAATCATTTTAAATGAATTCTTAGGGAATCTAAGTGATACTTGGATTATGTCCAAGTTTTAATTGGAAATTATGTTGGATTATTTTAAAAAAGAATGAGAGATGACTTTTCAGTTGGTCATCCTTTGCTATGACTTTTAATAATGTTTCATAAGGTTGCTTGATAATTATGTTTTACACTGTTCTTAGATGCATAAATATTTTATTACAAAATGGTACATGATAGGATGAACACAGATAATATATTTTTATATATTTATCATCTGAAAATCCTATGTTTTTTAATAATTCTCAGTGTAATCTCTTGATTATGTCATTAAGCTCTTTCCCAGTAAATGCCTCATCTCTTCCATAATACCTGTTCATTTGATGTTATTTGATATAAAATACTTGGTTTTATACTGTTGACTATAAACTTTGGTACATATTCTCAATGTTAGAGTAATGGTAAAACATTGATTTGTTTAGTAACACATTATCAAGTATATAGTGAAAGGCTTTATTGCACGATGTCTCTCATTGGGTAGCACTACATTGGATCTTTTTAAAGTCAACCAGGGTTTCTATCACCTGACAACCGCTACCATGTGTCACACTATGAATGTGTGATGTTCTTACAGAATCTACAATAATTACCTTAAAGTAATTTTAATTACAGGCAACCAGGAAAATGAAAATTCTTAGGAACACAATAGAAAAGTAAGCTGAGGCAGTTCATCATGGTTAGCCTTACTGCAGTGGCGGGTGTGTGCCGCTCTGCTGGATGACACAGCACAGCACAGCACATCTGTCCATTTCTGCCACAAGCTAAGAAAGTGTGGAGGGAGAGCACCATGGCCAGAGTCACCATAGAAAGCAAGGAGGCTCAATGAGCAAATCGAGGAGAAAACCACGTAAAATACAAGGGTGTATAATGTTTGACATCTTTTCTAATGTTTAGTCTATACAGGTTGTTAAAATTACATGTGGCTCTCCTCACCAAATTTGAAAAATAAGCCTTTGAAAGAGATCATTGTGAAAACTGTGTATGCTATTTAAACACACAGTAACCCTGATTATCTTATATGTCAAAATACATTTTACTTTTATAGTGACTTTTAAGCACACCAATAAGACTTGACATGTATATTTGGAGGGAGAAGTTATTTTTCCCAGTAGGAAAAGTACTTTCTAAGAATTTATATTGCTATAAAATTAATGTCTTCTGTTTGTAATCCTTTGTTAATGTAGAAGGGACTGACTAACCTTTTAAGTATTATGTAGCATAAATATTTCAAAAATGTTTTCAATTAATTTCCTCTAAAATATAACAACATAGATTGGAAGATTATTTGAAATAGTTATGCCCAAAATGAAAGTGAAGGGAAGACAATAATAAACCGTTTTAATTGAATGAAATTTTTTGTAATGTGTCTTGCATGCTACCCAAAGTATTTTATGTTTAGCAGAGATAGAATATAGATACAAAAATAAAGGAATAGTTTGAAAGTGTTTATTTTTAATCATGTGAACTTTGTGTACTTAATACAGCACTATTTGATATTTATAATTCTAGATCATCTAGATTGTGCTCTTCTGCTGAAAGATATATTAATATTCTGTGGTATTAGTTCTCAATTTTGAAGTATTTTATGGTTAAAGAAAGAAGTGATACTTCACGTGTCATTGTTATTCTTATAGTAATAAAATTGAAATACTGTCAGTTTGAAGTGGCGAGGACGTCACTGTGGCTGCTGACGAAGTAGCTGTAGAAGTGGGCCTGCCCTCAAGAGCCTTGCTTCCATGTGCAGGCCTGGGTCCCCTAGGACTGCTTAACTGTTCCGGAACTTGTGTGTGTGACGTAGTGCTACAAGTGCGCGTCTGTGGAGAAGAGCACAGCACCTCTCTGTGGACGCCCCAAGCCAGGCCTTGATTAGACTCTGGCAGAAAATTCTGCATTTCACACTGTATTCATGTCTCTGGGTGGAATCAGAAAGGGCGTTTGTGAGATGATGGGATAGGTCCTTTGTAGTTGGTTATTCAGAAAATTCTTTTAAATGATGGTCTCTTAAATGTACCAGCTTACTTACCCCCAAACCTTTGCTCTTGTTTCATTTTCTAGGCAATTAAATTAGAGTACTCCCGGCTGGTCAAGTTGGCCCAGGAAGATACCCCACCAGAAACAGACTACCGTCTCCATCACATCCTGGTCTACTTTATCCAGAACCAGGCCCCAAAGAAAATCATTGAGAAAACATTACTCGAACAATTTGGAGACAGAAATTTGAGTTTTGATGAGAGGTAACATAAAAATATAAAACATCTACTTCATGTGCTCATACTTTTCTTATTCTGGTTTTGGTTTTGTTTTGCTAATCAAGTGTAAGCTTTTATGTGTGCACAAAAAATACAATAAGTATTGCACAGTACTAATCTTCTTGTAATTTGAGTGTCTGCTTTGCCATTTCTCTAAATTTTCTAGCTATGCCCTTTTAAAGTTTAAGCTAAAAGTAATTTCGGTAAATCAAATTACAAATAAAAAAAATAACTCTTCTATGGAAGAAAACTGTGTTTTTTCAACGTTTATCTATATGTGGGGATTTTAGGTTAGATACCTTTGCTGTCGGGCTCTCCTGTGATTTATCAACTAGAGCGATATCACTACCTGCAAGAGTCCAGTCCCTCAGATCAGAAAAATCTAAGCCTCTCCCATATATTTCCAGTGGCCAGGGAAGCTGGACAGTGAGCTTGCCCCTCTGTGACAATCCATGGCAGGGGTGTCTGAACAGGCATTGAAAAGTCTTTGATGTAAAGGAAGACATACAACAGTTAATTTTGTTCACCCACAAATATTTTTTTTTTCAGAATGTCCTCTTATACTCGTTATTTTTTTCTTGTTAGTCTGAATTTCATTTGAAAAAACAACTTGAATCTTACACCTGAAGTATATATACTTTTTATTCTATTTTTGAGACTATGTAACCACAGTTGGTATCTGGAACTCACTGTCAATAGACCAGGCTCACCTCAAGGTCACGGAGGTGTACCTGATTGCGGGGATTAAAAGTGTGCACCACCATATCTCACCATTTTAATCGTTGAAAAACTTATTTGTGTTTGTGTTTGTCAGTGGGCTGCGGGGTTGGGTTGGGGAAATATTTGATGCAGGTCCACTCTGGGGCCGTGAGATGTGGCGATTGACCCTAATCAGGCTACAAACCATTGAGCTATCTCACTGGCACTTGTGGAAACTGCTTTTATATGTTTGATAGTTTGCTTTTATGTCACATACTTTTATGTTTTTTATTTGGAAATGTGCTTCTTACATTTGAAGGTGTCACAACATAATGAAAGTTGCCCAGGCCAAACTGGAAATGATCAAACCAGAAGAAGTGAACTTGGAGGAATATGAGGTAGTGGGAAATACTGACCTCTAGTTGAAGCTGTCATACTTCATCTGTCTCAGCATTAAGAAGACTGGGTTTTGTTTTGTTTTGATGATAAATGAAAGTTAAATTTTTAAGTTAACACCAATTTAGTGTTTTTGATAAATAATTTTTAGATGAATTTGCTATAGTTGCTTATAGACCAAAATGTTTTAATGTCTTTCTCCTATTCATTTGTTTACTATAATGTACCCCAAAAAAATTTAGTTTTTGGTAGAACTTTAAATTAAAACTATATTCATTTTTTTTTAATTTTTGAACTAATTTTTATTAAAAAGAAAAACAAAAAAAAACTTTTTTTTGTCCTGAATATCCATGCCTTACTACTATGCTTTTGTGGGGGGAGTAGAAAATTTTTCCCCACCATATGTCAGATAGAACACTCAATAACACATTTAAAATTCCTTCATATTTAATAATATTAAATAAGTGAACGATGACATTTTTATTTTCTTAAATTTCTCTATCAAGCAACAGGTTCAGACTCTAGACTGTTATAATAATCAGTAGAATATTCCTGTCTGTAGTATTGTAATATTTTAAAAATTTATACTGAATAATGTTTTATGGGAAGAAAAAAAATAAGTTTTAATCACCCTGCCATTTTATTATTTTATATCCTGTATTCTTAATACTAAGTAGCTGATAATTTTTTTATTATACCAAAGTAGTATATGCTACCTAAATTATTTTAATTTTAATTTTTTTATTCCTCTTCATTTGCCAAGGTATAAGAACTGTGCATTTTTTTATATTCTTAACAAATTTTTACACTTTTTATTTTTAATATTTTATATGCAGGAGTGGCATGCAGATTATAAGAAATTCAGAGAAACAACTATGTATCTCATAATTGGACTAGAAAATTTCCAGAGAGAAAGGTAAGGCAGACTGTACAAATATGGAAAAATGTTTGTTCTTGTCATTAATTCTATTCAGTGATTGTCATATACGTTTTAATGAGCATTTTAGCTTGAAACAATTTTATATTACACATTTAATCATAGTGAGATTGTATACTCTCCATATAAAAGATATATTATCTTTTTTATTCTAAATCCAAAAAGTTGGCATTTGTATCTTTGTTTTTCTTGTTTTTTTTTTTTTTTCATTTAGTTAAAATTTGTTCTTCAGTAGTTTCACACACATGCACATTACTTATTGACTGTGAAATCCACACCCACCCTCTCCATTCTCCTGGGCTGTCCTCTCCAGTTTCTCCACACCAATTTTCTTGCAAGTATTCGTGAATATTCCTTTTGTTTTGTGTCCCACTGAACTGACCAGGTCTGAGTTTAATCCTGTTTAATTGAGACAGTGAGTTTGGATGTGTCTATTGGAACATAGTGGACTATAGTTATAAATTTTGTATGAAATCCCTCCATAATATATGGGGAGCAAAAGAGCTGAGAGCCCAGCGCATAGAACTAGTTACATTTCCTAAAATCTGCCTGGGACATTAGTAGATATTATTTCCTTTCTCAACTAACTTCACCTTACATCAGGGACAATCCTTATGTCGTCTTCTGAATCCCCAGGTACCATGAGATGAGCATCTGGGACAGAAAAGTATTCAGTGATCTTGTTCTTCTCTAGTATACACAAGGCCTGAGATTTAATCCTATTGTTTACCCACCAATAAATAAATAAATAAATAAAAATATATAGATAAATAAATAAATAAATGAAAACAAGTTTGTCTGTGGAAATGTCTAAATAGTACACAAATTTTAAACTGAAAATATTGTAATAATTTTGGCTTCATTAACTATAAAATTGCTATTCTCACTCTTTTCTTCTTTTAATTGAATATATATATATTTAATACAATATGTTGTGATTATGGGTTCTCCTTTCCCACATCCTCTACACTTTCCCATCCACCCAACTCCACACTGTTGCTTTCTTTTATCACAATATATCTTGCACCTAAGAGGAATAAGATAAAATAAGAACAAATTTGTATTCTACTATGATTGAGAAAACACTTTTATGTACTTGTCATTTTTGTTACTTGCTATTTTATATTAATTTCTCTCTGTATTATTTAATTTCTATCTTACTATTAACTTACTTAACCTAGAGATTTTTAAGACACTGCTTTATTTTCAGTTCAGTCTCTTATTGCAGCCAAGCAAAATCACTATTGACTTATTTCTTTGTGTCATTAAAGTGTAGGAAATTTCCACTAAGGTGATGGTGTGTTTTTAATATCAAGTAGGCACTTATTTTTAGAATGTAACTGTTCATCCTGGTACTACTATCCATGACTGGTAATTTAAATTTCTATAACTACATATTCAGCATCTTAGTGGCGCTGGCCACATTCTTCGAGCCCCTTAGTCTACACAGCGAAGTCCTTGCTGAGTGCCTATAACTTATCTAGCCACACGTTCTTAGCCGAAAACTGCTGCCAGTTATGAGTTTCATCTTGTACAAGTTTCATCTTGTACTTAAATCGTATCAGAGAGTGGTTAGTTACTCCCATAACATTTGTGCCGCAATTTATCAAGTAGGCCTGTCTTGCCAGGCCAGTTGTAGTTGTACTGTTTTCATCAATAGGATATTGCCACCGAGTTTGGAAGTATAACCAAAGGCAGCCTCTAATGTTTGGGGATCTACAGAAACCTCAGTGGCCTACAATTCCAAAAGAAATTACCCATCCAAGTCACTTGGCTTTTTTATTAATTCTCTTCTGGTTTCTAATAGATGCATTGTTGCACTGCTATAGTGTAACTTTATTTTAAGATGTGTGTGTGTGTGTGTGTGTGTGTGTGTGTGTGTGTATGAACATATGGATGTGTGTATGATGTATGTATGTATGGAAGCTTGTGTAATATGCCATGCCTCCTTATATCCTTTTCAAAGGGCTTTTGGTATTATATATCCTTCCCATACTTGCTTCTCTGTCCTACCCTCACTCTTCCATCCCAGTTTAACTCTTCCTAAATTTCCAAATTGGAAATATATTTTCCACTTTCCACACATCATCTCCTTTGGGCATTTTTCTTTTATGTTTGTCTCAGTGGCCAGAAGTTTGTCTACACATACAAAAACCTGACTTACATAGTCAGTTCATGGTCCAAATGATACTTGTAAGTACAAAGTAAATAAAAATAATCTTTTCATGGAACATTATTGATTGTTGGCGTTCACATTAATCTTAAATTTTGTTCGTAAGTGAAAAACATCAAACTCCCAATATATTAAAGACAACAGAAGGAACTATTGAATACCTGGACTGAGGCCTTTCTTCCATATTTTTGTATATCTTTTTTTTTTTACTTTTAAGATATAACTCTCTTATCTTTATGTTTTGCTCGTTATAAAAGTGTGTGCACATGATACATTGATTTTTTTTCATGTCATAGAGAACTGTAGATTGATTTAGAGTAATGAAATACTAATATTGTTTGTTTATTTTAAGTTATATAGACTCCTTGCTGTTCCTTATCTGTGCTTATCAGAATAACAAAGAGCTCTTGTCCAAGGGTCCATACAGAGGGCATGATGGAGAGTTGATATCGCATTATAGAAGGGAGTGCTTACTGGTGAGTATAAATAGCATGTGTTTGCATTTTCCTTATGTTAGCACATTTTTCAGATGCACACAAGTAATAACTGTAAACACTGACTGGACAAAAATCATAATATGTGCATGAAAATGTGTTTCTAAATGAGAAAAGATAGCTTTCATTGCATTTGTAGGTTTGATTATTATATTGCCACTCTCTTTTTATTGTTCAAGGAGTTATGAATGATAGTCTATACAGTAAACACTTAGTTTCCAGGAATTATAAATCATGCTCAACTTACCTTGCAGAACTCCTTTGAACGTGATGCCATTTATTTGCAGTAGAAGACTGGTAGACTTTCTTCAAATATTTCCGTCTCTCTAAATTATTATTATTATTATGTTATATTTTAATTATTGTAAAGTTTTAAAAATTAGTTTGAAAACATTTTTCTCTACTTTTTCCCCAACTTTACATATGTACAGAGCTTCACTGATGCACACTAAATCAGCTACCCTTCCTGTATGAAATCATAACTTCCCCTAAAATTTATTTGATTACATCGAACTCACTACTCTCTGCTGGAGTTACTTCTATCCATACTGAAAACCATTAAGTACTAATTTTTTCATATTTTAGAAACATGACGAAAATGTCTCTAGATATTATATGCATTAAGTATAAGGAAAGAACTCTTTTAAAATTTAATTTATTGTTATTACAGTTCATTCACTTTTATCCCAGGTGTAGTCCACCCCCTCACCCCTCCCAATCCCACCCCCTCTCCCTTTTCTCCTTCCATGCCCCTCCCCAAATCTACTGATAGGGGTGGTCCTCCTCCCCTTCCATCTGACCTTAGCTAATCAGAACCTCTGCACAGATATAGCCCATGGAAGCTCAGTCTTCAAGTGGGTCTCCTAGTAAGGGGAATAGGGGCTGTCTCTGACATGAACTTACTGGCCTATTCTTTGATCACCTTCCCCTGAGAGGGTAACAGAATTACCAGGCCACAGAGAAAGAAAAGAACTTTTAAGTAGATATTTTGATGAAACATTTTCTCTTAGAAATTACAATTAGAGTTTTTTATCTTAGCCATTCTGATGGATGTAAAATGCAATCTTAAAGTAGTTTTGATTTTCATTTCCCTGATGACTAAGGACATTGATCATTTCTTTTTTTTTTTCACTTTTTAAAAATTTATTTATATTTTTATAAATTACAGTTTATTCAATTTGTATCCCCTCTGTAGTCCCCTCCCTCATCACCTCCCAATCCCATCCTCCCTCCTTCATCTCTTTCCATGCTCCTCCCCAAGTCCACTGATAAGGGAGGTCCTCCTCCCCTTCTATCTGACCCTAGCCTATCAGGTCTCATCAGGACTGGCTGCACTGTTTTCCTCTGTGGCCTGGTAAGGCCGCTACCCCATCAGGGGAGGTGATCAAAGAGCCAGACAATGAGTTCATGTCAGAGACATTCCCTGTTTCCCTTATTAGGGAACCCACTTGGAGACTGAGCTGCCATGGGCTACATTTGTAGAGGGTTTTAGGTTCTCATGCACGGTACTTGGTTGGAGTATCATTCTCAGAAAAGATCCTGTGCCCAGATTTCTTAGTTCTCTTGCTCTCCTTGTGGAGCTCCTGTCCCCTCCAAGTCTTTCAATCCCCCCTACTTCTTTCATAAGATTGCCTGCACTCTGCCCAAAGTTTGGCTATGAGTCTGAGCATCTGCTTTGATATCCTGCTGGGTAGAGTCTTTCTGAGGCCCTTTGTGGTAGACTCCTGTCCTGTTCCCTGTTTGCACCCTCTTCCGATGTCCATCCTGTTTGCATGAGGATTGATCATCTTACACAGGGTCCTCCTCTTTGCTTAGCTTCTTTGGTGTACAGATTTTAGTACGTTTATCCTGTATTTTATGTCTAATATCCACTTATAAATGATGATATAGCACATGTGTCTTTCTGCTTCACTCACTCAGGATGATCTTTTCTAGTTCTCACCATTTGCTTCAAATTTCATGATATCCTTACTTTCAATTGCTGAGTAGTATTCAATTGTGTAAATGTACCAAAATTTCTGCATCTATTCCTCAGTTGAGGGACATCTGAGTTGTTTCCAGATTCTGGCTATAACAAATAAAGCTGCCATGAACATGGTTGGGCAAATGTCCTTGTTGTATACTTGAACATATTTTGGATATATCCCTAGGAGTGCTATAGTTGGATCTTGAGGTAGCAATATTGTTAATTTTCTGAGAAAGCTCCAGATTGATTTCCAAAGTAGTTGTACAGTTTACATTCCCACCAGCTATGGAGGAGAATTCCCCTTTCTCCATATTCTTTCTATCATGTATTGTCACTTGAGTTTTTTATTTATTTATTTATTTTTCAAATCATGCATCTTTTATTCATAATTGCATAAACCAGAAAAGTGGAATATTCCTTGACACAGATATGGTTTTTAAAAAAGGAGAAAAATGGCATTTGATTCAAATAACAATGAATAATACAAATATGGGAATTCATTATTTAATATATTTGTGATACATTTACAAATACCCCATGTTAAATATCTATTTATGTATGTTTATTTCTTTTTTTTATTTTTATTTATTTATTTTTTTTCAATGCAGTTTATTCAGGAACATTGAACAATCCTCGGACCCCGGGGAAAGCCAGCCCACAGCTTAAATAGCCTCTGGGTAGCCAACCCAGGCGTGCCACGGGGGCAATGCAGATAGGTCCACATACATGGAAGCAAGCCAGATCCTCAGCCTTAGCCAAATGTGGAGTTGTTCGTGACAGAGAGCACTCACCATCGGGAAGGTGGAAGGAGGAAACCAGCTCCATCTTTCAGGCATAGCATTCCGCAGCTCTCTACAGTTCCCCCTTTTTGTTTTAGACGCATCAGGCAAGAGTAGAGGTCTGATCTCTGATATTAGAAATAAATTGGGACTTTGTACAGATGTTCATTTAGGTGTCATCCATCCAAAGGGCATCAGACCCGTCCGATACCTTTTTCTCAGAGGCGGGACCTGGGGCATCAATCCGCATGCAATCAGACATGCTTTTCTCTGGGTCCAAAGCGGCTGACCCTGAGTGCAGTGCTTAGCCTCGCATCCTGAGCGTATCATTTTAGCTTTTTATGGTATCCAACCATGCTTGGGGAAAATGTCCTGCTTCAATGGCTGTAAAGGCCTGAATGATCATGGCTGCATCACACTGTTGTGAGACTCTAATCTTGCATATATACCACAGGCAAACCAAAGAGACCAACACCAGAAGGCCTGCTAACACTCCCATGCCCGCCCATTCCTTCAGATGATTCATGGCTGCAGCAATCCATGTTGATTATCCTGTGGCTAGTCCTGCGTCCACTCTGGTAGAATTTACTGTGACAATGGCCACTCTCAGCTGCTCCATCGTAGTATCGAATTCTCCAGTCCAATTACCTAAAATATAGCTCGACAATTGTTTAGACAGATTTGCAGCACAGGAAAAATTCTCATGTTGTATGCTAGTGACACAAAGTCCAGCATACTTTCATTGACAGCCAGGTTGAGCGATTTGCCATAGGGTATCAATTTGCTCCTGCAAGAGGTCAATCCTCTGATTGAACACCATCGAGCTTCCTTTTAGTTGAGCATTAATTCCTTTATGTACAACTAAGGCATGAGCTACATTGGCTAAAAGATTATTCAGGGTCTGAGCAGTCTGCCCAGTATGACTCATGGCTAATGCCCTCGTGGTAGCTCCAACAGCCGTCAATGAGATGGTAGTAACAATGGTTTAGGTATGCCCTGGTTACTTGCATGCCTCACTGGGTGCCTGTGCCCATTGATGCCCCTCACGCTATGACTCTCTTCAGACAGAAAAGGGATCTTGGAGTTTTTTATTTTAACAATTCTTATGGGTTGTAAGGTGAAATCTCAGGGTCGTTTTGATTTGAGTTTTCCTGATGACCAAGGACTTTGAGCATGTCTTTAAGTGTTTCTCCACCATTCAATATTCCTCTATCGAGAATTCTGTTTACCTCTGAACCACATTTTTTCATTGGATTACTATGTTTGCTGGTGTTTAAATTCTTGAGTTATTTACATATTCTGGATATTAGTCCTCTGTCAGATATAGGGTTGGTGAAGATCCTTTCCCAGTTAGTAGGCTGTCATTTTATTCTGACGCTATTGTCCTTTGCTTTATAGAAGCTTTTCAGTTTCACGTGGTCCCATTTATTGATTGTTGCTCTTAGAGCCTGTGCTATTGGTGATCTGTTCAGGAAGTTGTCTCCTGTGCCAATGAGTTCCAGGCTCTTCCCCATTTTTTCTTCTAACAGATTTAGTGTGTCTGGTTTTATGTTGAGGTCTTTGATTTACATGGACTATAGTTTTGTGCAGTGTAATAAATATGGTTCTATTTGCATTTTTCTACATGTAGACATCCAGTTAGACCAGCACCATTAGTTGAGGATGCTATCTTTTTTTCCGTTGTATGGTTTTGACTTCTTTGTCAAAAATCAAGTATCTATAGGTGTGTGGGTTTATTTCTGGAACTTCAATTAAATTCCATTGGTCCACCAGTCTGTTTCTTTCATTCTTTTTTTTTTTTTGACATCCAGTTTTTATTTTCTTAATTAATTTATTTTTTATTAATTACAGTTCATTCATTTTGTAACCCACCTGTACCTCCCCATATTCTCCCAGTCCCACCTTCCCTCCCTCTTCTCCACCCATGCCCCTCCCCCAGTTCTGATAATGGGAGGTCCTCCTCTCCTTCCATCTGGCTCCAACATCTGTAACCCCGTTGATGGCCAGGATTGATTCTGCTGATCTGGCAGGCTAGGCATGTGTCCCCTTCCTCCGTCACTGCTCTGTGTGCTTCACTCCTGAAGCTGCAGGCTGAGTCAAAGAGGAAAACCTTCCAGTAACAGAGGAGGACCGGGCTTTGGTCAGGGGTATATGAATAGCTGCACTCCCCTGCTAGAACCTCCAAACACCAGTCTGTTTCTATGCCACTACCATGCAGTTTTTTGTTTGTTTGTGTGTTTTTTGTTTTTGTTTTTTCTTACTGTTCTTGTGATCAAGGGTAGAGATACTTCCAGAAGTTATTTTTTTTTAATTTATTACAATTTATTCTCTTATAGAAGATCTTTTATTGTACAGGATAGTTTTGGCAATTCTGGGTTTTTTGTTTTCTCATATGAAGTTGAGAATTGTTCTTTCAAGGTCTGTAAAGGATTGTGTTGGCATTTTGATGGGAATTGCATTGAATCTGTAAATTGGTAGGATGGCCATTTTTACTATGTTAATTCTACCAATCCATGAGCATGGGATATCTTTCCATCTTCTGATAGCTGCTTCTTCTTCTTCTTCTTCTTCTTCTTCTTCTTCTTCTTCTTCTTCTTCTTCTTCTTTTCAGAAACTTTAAGGTTTTTTCATATAAGCTTTCACATGCTTAGTTAGAGTTACACCAAGATACATTGTTTTTGTGGCTATTGTGAAGGTGAAGTTTCTGTAATTTCTTTCTCAGGCCATTTGTCATTTGTATACAGGAGGGCTATTGATTTTTTTTGAGGCTAAACATAATAAAATCTACAGACCTAAAGAATATAAACAATAGGGAAGACCATTGAGAGGATGCTTAATTCTCATTCATAAGGACAAAAGAAGACAAATGAATAAACAAGTGGTAGAGGGGAACAGAAAGGGAGCCTACCAAAGATGTCCTCTAAAAGACTCCATAAAGCAGGGAATCAAAGCAGATGGAGAGACGTGCAGCCAAACTTTGGGTAGAGTCCAGGGAGTCTTATGGAAGAAGGGAGGGATAGTAGAAGCCAGAGGGGACAGGAGCTCCACAAGAAGACCAATATAGTCAAATGTCTGAGCCCAGGGTTCCTCCAGAGACTGATGCATCAACCAAGGACCATGCAGAGATAGGACTTAGACCTCCTGCTCAAATGTAGCCCATAGGCAACTCACTCTCCATGTAGGACTCCCTAGTAAGGGAAGCAGGGGCTGTCTCTGACATAAACATGGTTGCCTGCTAATTGATCACTTCCCCCTGGCAGGGTGACCTAGCCAGCCCACAGAGGAAAAGAATCCAGGCAGTCCTGATGAGATCTCATAGGCCAGGGTCAGACAGCAGAGGAGAACACCACCATTTCCTTGAATTAAGGGAGGAAGAGGGAAGGATGGTGGGACCAGGAATGGATGAGGGAGAGGGCTACAATTGGGATACAAAGTGAATAAATTGTAAAAAATAATAAAATAAAATATAACTATTCAGTTTACAATAATTTTAATGTGAAGTGTTTTCTCATAGTTTTGAATGAGATTATTGGAAGATTGTGATTTTATATTGTTATTTTCTGTTGTTACTGTTATGTTCATAGGTTTTCCTGAATATATATATATATATATATATATATATATATATCATTACACTTGACTATTTGTTCTAATACTGTTTGAACATATGTATCTTGTCGTCTTTTTATGACCATGAACAGTTACCTCTTTTCTTAACTGTAAGATGAAGCAGAATGTGTTTTCTTCTCTCATTCCATTAAGAAATTAAACGAGCAAGCGGCAGAGCTGTTTGAGTCTGGAGAGGATGGAGAAGTAAACAACGGCTTGATTATCATGAATGAGTTTATTGTCCCTTTTTTGCCCCTGTTGCTGGTGGATGAAATGGAAGAGAAAGATATCCTTGCTGTGGAAGATATGAGGAATCGCTGGTGTTCATACCTAGGGCAAGAGATGGAATGTAAGTTTAGATAGTGCTATTAGGCACTGGGATGGGACAAGCAGCAAAGATATTGTGGTTTGGGCATTGTTTTACGTTCTGTAGCACTTCAGCGTCGCACAGTAGCAGTTCTCCTTTACTGCAAAGGTGTGCACATTTCTGTTATGCACGAACAGAACAAAACACCTTATATCACCCAAACATTTCAAAGAGAATCCTCTCCTATAACAAGCCTACCGTAGGCAGTCCTTTAATTATTTATTTGTGTTTATAAATCTAATTATTTGTATTTGCAGCAAACCTCCAAGAAAAGCTGACGGATTTTCTGCCAAAACTGCTTGATTGCTCTACGGAGCTCAAAGGTCTCCATCAGCCACCGAAGTTACCGCCCTATTCTGCTCATGAACTCTGTGAGCGCTTCGCCCGAATCATGTTGACCCTCAGCCGTACTCCTGCTGACGGAAGATGAGCTGCCCCAATTCACCACACTCATCACAGAAACTCTTTTCTTACCCCGCCTTCCTGCCACGGGGTTTGCTTGCTGCTGCTAGAGTTTTTAACTTTTTATTTTAATAACTGCAAAAGACATAATGACTATGCCGACCTTAGCCAGACTGCAAACAATAAACCTGAGAATCGCATGGCGCTCACACTTTGTTTTATCCGGAACCGATGTACAATTACAAATCAACTGATTTTCTTGCGGCAAAACTATGCTTTTGCTGCCTTTATTGCAGTATTGCCTCTCAGTTTTCTTCATCAACAGCTTTCCATTTAGTCTGGGATTTCCAAGACTAAGCCATTAAGTGTTCAGCACTGTGTACGATACATAATATTTTGGTAGCTTGTAAATGAAATCAAAGAATAAAGTTTTATTTATGGCTACCTATGTGTTTGTAAGCAGGTATATTGTATAATGGTGTGTATTGTAGCTATATAAGTGAATTTAGTCATGGAGTTGATAGTGGGTGTTGCATAGAATAATAGCCCTTTTGTGTTACTATAATGAAACTATTGGAATTGTACTAAGTATTTAGCACTTCAATGTACCTATACCAACTGAGTTCTTGGACCTAAACATGTTGTTAAAGTTTAGTCAGATTTCACTGAAGTGAGTGATTGAGTTTTAAGTCAAGCTGCACTGAAACTTTTAAACTTGTCTTAGATTAAATGTTTGTTTCTTTATGTATGTGTAAATAATATAACAAGGTGATTACTTCAAGAGAAATCCGAAAAAGTACTTGAATAAGGGCTATTGTGAAATTAAAAAAAATAATGTGCACATATACACACATACAATGCACATACATGTATTCTTCATAATGGAGGGCAATGTTTTTCATTATATAAGTATTCTATTTTTGTAAATTATATACTACTTTAATCGAAATGTCCTCTACTAATCAATGCTGTGAAATGAAATTGATACTGTTCAACTAGGAATTATAAGAATCCTAACTTTTTATTTCCCTCCGTTTTTTTAAAAAAAGGTAAAAAGATGTAGACTATTTTATAGATGGAACTACTGTTTTAAGATCAATGAAGTGATATTGTGAATGAAAATTTAGATTAATGCTTTAAAGGTAATCATGTTACCACCCATCTATTTTTGAATTTCTAAAAAATTCTTTATAATTGATACTTTGTTAGCATAGTAAAATATATCATTATGCTGTGTGTATATGTTTGTTGTAGCGTCGTCAAACTAATAATTTCTACAAGTGCCTCTCACAAAAGATACAAGAGCACTGATTTTCAACTTTCCTAATCCTGTGACCCTTTAACACTGTTCCTATTTTGTGGTGAACCCCTGTCATAAATCATTTTGTTGCTACTTCATAACTATAATTTTGCAACTGCTATGAACTGTAAATATCTGACATGCAGGATGTCCGATATGTGACCCCCAAAGGGATGACGACTCACAGGTTGCAAACGGCTGCACTAGAGGGAGCGAAAGCAATCACTTCTGTGATGATTTTACAGAGGGAATTTTGTGTGCTGAGGCATCAAGGAGGAAGCATCGTGTAAAATTAGGCATTGTATATTGTGAGCGTCAAAATGTGTCTGGGTTTAGAGTTCAAAACTCCCGAAACTCCATGTGTTGTTGCAGTTTTGCTAGTTAGTTCACATGTTAGGATAGCCTGACAAAATGATGAACTTCTTTACATGCAATTGCCTGCTAAGGTACAAAGCAGTGAGCTACCATATAGGAACTAGTCTGTCAAGAAGCACATCCAGGGAATCATGTGCTTTGTATGTGGAAGATACTATAGTTTGTACTTAGGAAGGAGTTCATGAGTCCATGAGACAGCTTAGTGCGTAGAGCAATTTGCCACCAAGCCTGGCTATCTGAGTTCAGTCCAAGGACCCACGTGGTAGAAGGAGAGCACTGACTCCTACAGGTTGTACTCTGAACATACACAGACATGCTTGCACTAAAAAATAATAAATAAAATATAATTTTTAAAACAAGGCTATTTGTCCCTAGGATTGAATCTGAAATAACTTAGTTTGAACTTTACCTGTACTTGGACAATCAGCATGCTTTCCTTGGACCATCCAATTCATTTTTAAGGCTTAGGTCATTGAAATTTCCTTATGATGTTTGTTAAGAATAACTTGTAGCTTTTGATTGAACATTCGGAGGCTCACAGAACTGTTGTGCACAGTAGGGTCAACATTCAATCACTGACATTCTCTTTACTGTAGTAGTCTCCTCTTACCTTTTGAAATACTAGGAGTAGAAGTCAGTTAAGGAAGAACCTAAAACTTCTTACATAGACATGGTTTAAAGGGACCAGAAGCCACGAGTGAACCTATGATATTCTGGCAGTGTCTCATTCTTTTTTCCCAAATTAGCATATACTGTATTTAAGGGGACTAGTTCTCACGAGGTTGGCTCCAAATCAGTCTTAAGCATGCTAGGACTGAAATTCTCGAGTCCTAACTCATTAGTACAATTCAAATCCATCTGCTGCTCCATTCATAAAGTTTTTACATGTGCTGAAGTTTGTGAGCCACCCATGTCATGAATCCCTGGTGACTTCTACTCTCTTCTGATTTTGTATTGAAATAATCTTATCTTCCTCACTCTTAGTTTCAAAGAAATGACAGTCTTGTTGGTGTTTCACTTTAAATATTACTGAGAATAGTGGGAATTTTCTCTATATTTGGTTCTGCAGGAGTTCAGTACCTTTGTGCTATATTTAAATTTGTTGACTTGCCTCTAGGTAATACACTTACCCCTCCCCCAACTTAAAAAAAAAGAAAAGGATGCTTTAGGGAGTGATTGATTATTGTTGTATTTTATTTCGTTTTTATGTTGGTAGGTAAATGTCCTTTGCTATGGCCATGACCCACCTCCCTCCAGAGCATGTATATTGGTTCTCTGTGCTTTGTTCATGAAACAAAGCAGTGAGGAAGTCTGTATTTACTCATACTTCTGGAAGCTACAAGTTCAAGACTAAGGAGTTGGCATGTTGGTGTCTGTGGAACATTGTGTCCTGTGTACGAATTCCCACATTCTCTGCCCCAGCATGGCCTTTTCTTTGCACACACACATTCAGATTTCTCTGCTTTGTCCTTATGCTGGGTGCAAACCCCATCTTCATGACCGTATGCAACTCCTTTTACCTCCATCAAGGCTTCATTTGCAAATACACACACCGAAGCTTGGAACTCTGATATGGAGTTCGGCAGGCCACATTTCAGCTCGTATAGTATGAATGGCTGGGTGTTCTTTCTAAGTAAGGATAAGGTTGATAGAGTTTTCCTTTAGTCTACATTTTATTTCCTTGCCACTTCTACTTCATCTTAGGAACCTCTGTAGCAATCTTAGTCAGAAAAAGGTCATCTGGCACTCAGTTCAGTGTTTTCAGTAACATGTTTCTGTTGAAGGAATGGAAACAGCACGTATTGATGAGTGTGGATACATTTTGTTATTTTCATTTCACATTCTACCTTTGATACCCTTCCAGTAAGGGTAATATTTTTCTTGTTATATTTTCATGTCCCTTTCCAATTCCCTAATGTTCTCCATACTGGTATGGTTTTGTTTGTTTTTTGTTTCTTTGTTTTTATGTTTGGGTAATTTCAGCACAGATATGTTTGATGACTTTTGTTTTTGAGTGTTGATGGTGGAGGACATCATTAGTTTTGCCAATTGCAACAGCCATCTATTTTACAAATTTATTCCCAACTTTCCCCAAGCCAGTTGATCTCCATGAGAGTGACTAATAATGAAGTAATGGGAATATCTTGGTTGAGAAGAGCTGCCGCTCCGTTCAGGAGGCAGAGGTAGCAGGCTCTGATGTCTGATGTCACCTTGTACTATGTAGAGAAAAGGTGTCTCAAAAATAAGTGCATTAATGAGTCACGACTGAGATTTTATGTGCAGTAGAACACACACACATCTACTGGTGCCAATATTTTGAATTTCCCAGTTGGGCTCGTCCCAGTGAACACTTCAGACCTTCATGCATGTTAGAGCTCTTATTCCATCAGCTCCTGTGTCACAGACTAAAACTATTCCTTTCCCTTGTAGACAGATTTGAAGAAATTTTGGTCTCCTTTCAACTTTATACCTACCTGTAAATTTACAGTTAGTTTACCAGTATGGAGGTGGACATTTTGGGTAAATAAGTATTCTGAAAAGTGATATAAATCAAATTTGTAGATGGACTTACACATCTGTTTTAATATATGCCCATTATTTCAAAGAGATGCTTGATTGTCTGCAGAAGCAATTCAAGAGTCCCTCTTTGTTTCACTCCAGAGTATCTTTGTGTTTCTCTTTAACAAATAGTTACCTTTTTTTCTCTCTCTCTAATTACCTACAGTTTCTCCAGTAGTGTTAACTTGCACATCAAGAATGTCTGGCATATTTTTTTTTGTTGTTATTTAAGTCCTATTGGTGTGTGTGTGTGTGTGTGTGTGTGTGTGTGTGTATGTATGTGCATGTTGAGACAGGCTTTCCTATTTAATAGGCCTAGTCCTCTATATAGCCCAGGATATCCTTGTAGTCATGAATCTTCTTGTCCTCAGCTCCCTATCTTTGTATTCTTAAAATGCTTCTTAGGTGAGAACTGAAGTAATACACAAGATACTTATTCCTCTGTTTTTTGTTTTTTGTTGTTATCTAGTTGATTTTAGTCCTCCCCTGAGAGACTAGTTAATTAGCCATTATGGGTGGGTTAGGTTTTTGTATTACCACCTTTCATTTCCAAGCTACCTTTCGGTTCAGAAGTGTTTGGTTGTCTCCAGGTGGAAATCATGCCCATTTTGTCATGTGTTCCACCTGAAGCTAAAGTTGCATGGAGAGATTTTCCAGTTCTTAATTTATTGACACCTCCATCAGAATTTTTTTTTTTCATTTTGTTAATGGTGTTTGCTCTTATGCTGCTTTTCAAAGTCTGTGGCTTCCTGAAACATTTCTTTCATTTACTCTTTTCCTGTCTATATTTTTTATAATTCAAAAGTCAGTAATTTCTGACTGAAAAGTCCTCTTAGTTTTAGACTGGTATTTTTCTATTGTCTGTCTTACCAGACTGGATATTTCAGACAAGATAGGTGTGTTCATGGTGGTAAAGCTGTAGACATTTCTGTTCATTTCAAAGGTATTTTAACCATTGCACATCCAAACTAAACTTCATGGTTTCATGGATCTGATTTTCTTATATGCCTTAGAGGTACAAATCTAGAAATGCAGTTTTAAAAATTCTATCAACCTCTACTAATGCCAAGTGTTGCTTACACAACTTTTGCATGTCTCCTCACTATTGTAGATCATGGTCCTCTTAGCTCTCTCTGCCTTTGGACTATTGGGTTTGTCGAAGGGTAACCTCCTGGCCTGGCTCTTGCCCTCGTAATCCACCTTCCACACTGATGATTCTGGTCTTCCAGCGGAGCTTGTTTTATGTCTCTTCTTTTCATCGTCTGACTGGACTCTGTTGGAGGGAGACGATGCTCTTTTATAGCTCAAACAATTGCTAAAATATCTGGTAACCTAATAGAGGTCAGTTAATTTTTGCATCTTCTCCAACCCTCAACTCATTGAATCTATAATTTCTTTGCCACAAGCTACTTAAGTTTAAAAGAATATCGCTTAGTCACAGTGACCATATTTCATACTTAGTAGTCTCAGATGGCTCTTGAATATAATTTTTATAATGCTCTCATTTGAGTGATATTACCTCAGCTCATTAGCCACGTGGATGTCTCTTTCTTGAAATGATATCCCTTTGTCAAGCATATTCAGAAATGCCAATCAGAACACATTAGTTTTTAGTGTTGATTTCTATCTTGATTGTACCATAAACTGATTTATTGTCTGTTCTTCAGATAGCACCTCTGGATTAAGGAATGTCAGACTCGACATGGAGCAGCTGTTAGTACAGTGCTGTGAGAAGGTAATCCAGAGATATAAATGCAGGATATACCTCATTGTGATAAGCATGGGGAAGTGAAAAGGGAAGCTTCCATGTTTTCAGACCCACAGCGCTTTGACAAGTCAAGTAGATATTGACGTTCAGCCCTGCTAGGAAACTCACAACTGGACTGTTTATGGTAATTCTGAAGGCTACATCTTTTTGATAGCTCAAGAAGTCCTGAAAGTGGTTCAAAACTACAGTCAACTATGTTGTTAATTCAACACTGATAGAATCATGAAAAGGATATAGCTCTTGTTTTTTCTATCTTTCAGCTTCCCTCTAGCACTTATTGGACAAACCTGACATAAACATAGCATTAAAAGGTGTTGAGGACGTGCAGTGTAGAGGCCCAGCCTCAGCATTAGATGCTGAGAGCCAAAGGGTAGAGTTGCAGCTAAGATACAACAGGCAAAGAGCTATAGACTAGTTGCATTTGAAGATTCTTTTTATGCAGACAGTGATTCCTAAACTTGTATTCAAGGACTTGTGTATTGTCTCTGGGTCTTAAAAAGTACTGGTTGTGATTAAAAGTGTTTATAGGCCTATGTGGTATGTGTGTGTGTGTGTGTGTGTGTTCACATGCCATTGCATTTGTAGGTGTATACTTTTCCTCTGGATCCACAGTGGAACACTGTATGCACACTCAGGAATGTAAGCCCATACATAAATACATACATGCATACATGCAGTGCCAACATGTTCCACAAAGTCTTTTGGTGAATATAGAACTAAACCAAGATCTAAGACAAAAGTAATTGCCCATTAAACCTGTCTATTCAAACTTGACGTTTTCCTATAGAAATGTGAACCTATGTGTTCCACTCAGCCATTTTCAAAGAATTCTTACTAGAGAATTGTAAGATCAGCTTAATGCTTGGTGAGCTAGCTTAGTAGAGATCTGTAAAGCACCTTCCCAAACTGAAAATGAAGGGAAACCAGAATAAACATTAATAAACTATCAATAAAAACAAGGTAATAAAATAGACCTTGCAGGAACGAACTGGCTGGTGGGGCAGGACGAGAACATGGGACCATCTGCCTGGAGTGTTAGGCTGAGCCTCTGATAGACTGGAGAATTACTTTCTACCCGGAGTGATGTAAGCCTCAGGCAACAGAGCTACCTGACTGTCTTCTCAGGCCAACCATGGGGAAACAAACACATTTTAGGATTGTTGCTTTTAACTTTGTCATCAGTTAAGGCTCTTCTGAACCCCAAACTCAGGAAGGTTGCTTTACAAAGTAAAGATTATTTGCAATTGTTATTGTCAGTTTACCCTTGAGATGGCTGATTTTCAGCAACTTGGGCAGGATAAAAAAGAAAACAGTGCAAAAGCAGTTCAAAACCCCAATCTGCTTTGTTCTTTGATTTTTATTGAATCGATACCAGTACAGTAGCAAGCATTTCAAGGACTGCTTGCTGAAAGGTTAGTGCTCAGGAGGCTTAAGCTGCCTCTGAAAATATGTCTTCACTAATTTTCAAGCTGCTTGCCTCTTCCAAGGTGATACCTTGAAAATTTTGTAGTAGGTATGGATAGATTTCTAAGGAGATACATACAAAATTGGTGTCTCACTGCTGAACTGTGTCTGCCCATACACAATGTGCCGCTATATAATTATGGGCATATGATGGAGGCTGCTAAGTGTGTCTGATTTTTCTGTTCATGTCTGAATCACAACATGTGTGCTGCAGCGGTGCTCCTGTTCCATCTCACATTGTTACCCATAGCTTTATGGAGATCATTTTTCTTAAACATTAAGTAACACAGCATGCTGTTGTTTTTAATATTTTCTTTTTTTTTTTTTTTTTTTATTGTTTATTTATTTATTTTTTTTTTATCAGTTACATTTTATTAACTCTGTATCCCAGCCGTGTCCCGATCCCTCATTCCCTCCCAGTCCCTCCCTCCCTCCCTCCCTCATCTCCACCGTGCCCCTTTCCAAGTCCACTGATGGGGGGGACCTCCTCCCCATTCATCTGATCCTGTTTTATCAGGTATCTTCAGGACTGGCTGCAAAGCCCTCCTCTGTGGCCTAACAGGACTGCTCCTCCCTTCGGGGGTGGGGAGACCAAAGAGCCAGTCATCGAGTTCCTGTTAGAAATAGTCCCTGTTCCCCTCACTTTGGGAAACCAATTGGTTACTGAGCTACCACAGGCTACATCTGAGTGGAG
The DNA here is from genome assembly GCF_030254825.1 of Meriones unguiculatus. NCBI lineage: Eukaryota > Metazoa > Chordata > Mammalia > Rodentia > Muridae > Meriones > Meriones unguiculatus. The sequence continues at coordinate 78,896,026 of NC_083364.1, forward strand.
GTTCTAGGTTATATCCATACATGGTCCTTGGTTGAATGTCAGTCTCAGAAAAGACCCTGTGCCCAGATATATTTGGTCCTTGTGGAGCTCCTATCCTTTCCCCATCAGACTAACTCCCCTTCTTTCTTATGATTCCCTGTACTCTGCCAAAGGTTTGGTCATGAGTCTTTGCTTTGAAAACACTGCTAGTTAGAGTCTTTCAGATGCGCTCAGTAGACTCCTGTCATACGTTCAATGCACATCCCATCTGTCTTTCTAAACGAGGATTGATCATCTTACCCCATGTCCGCTCAATTGATTATCTTTTTTTAGGTGTATAGATTTCATTATGTTTATCATATCTTATAGGTCTATATAAGTGAGTATATCCCATGTTTGTCTTTCTCCTTCTGGGATATTTCACTCAGAATGATCTTTTCTAGATCCCACCATTTGCCTGCAAATTTCATGATTTCCTCCTTTTTGATTGCTGAGTAGTATTCCATTGTATAAAAATACCACAATTTCTGTACCCATTCCACCGTTGATGGACATCTGGGTTGTTTCCAGGTTCTGGCTATTACAAATAGAGCTGCTATAAACATGGTTGAGCAAGTGTCCTTTTTGTGTACTTGAACAAATTTTGGGTATATACCTAGCAGTGGTATAGCTGGGTCTGGAGGAAGCACTATTCCTATTTGTCTTAGAAAGCGCCAGATAGCTTTCCAGAGTGGTTGTACCAGTTTACATTCCCACCAGCAGTGGAGCAGGGTTCCCCTTTCTCCACAACCTCTCCAGCATGTGTTATCGCTTGAGTTTTTCATCTTGGCCATTCTGATGGGTGTAAGGTGATATCTCAGGGTCGTTTTGATTTGCATTTCCCTGATGGCTAATGAGGATGAGCATTTCTTTAAGTGTTTTTCTGCCATTCGATATTCCTCTGTCGAGAATTCTCTGTTTAGCTCTGTTCCCCATTTTTTAATTGGATTACTTGGATTGCTGCTTTTCAGCTTCTTTAGTTCTTTGTATATACTGGATATTAGTCCTCTGTCAGATAAAGGGTTAGTGAAGATTCTTTCCCAATCTGTAGGCAGTCGTTTTGTTTTGATGACGGTATCCTTTGCTTTACAGAAACTTTTCAGTTTCATGAGGTCCCATTTATTGATTGTTGCTCTTAGAGCCTGTGCTGTTGGTGTTCTGTTCAGGAAGTTGTCTCCTGTGCCAATGAGTTCTAGGCTGTTCCCCACTTTTTTTTCCAATTGATTTAGGGTATCTGGTTTTATGTTGAGGTCCTTGATCCACTTTGACTTTAGTTTTGTGCAGGGTGATAAATATGGATCTATTTTCATTTTTCTGCATGTAGACATCCAGTTGGTCCAGCACCATTTGTTGAAGATGCTGTCTTTTTTCCATTGAATGGAATTGGCTTCTTTGTCGAATATCGAGTATTCATAGGTGTGTGGATTTATTTCTGGGTTAAGGAAGAAATAAAGAAAGAAATTAAAGACTTCCTAGAATTCAATGAAAAGGAAGGCACAACATACCCAAATTTATGGGACACACTGAAAGCAGTGCTCAGAGGAAAATTTATAGCACTAAGTGCCTGCAAGAAGAAATTCGTAACATCACATACAAACAACTTAATGGCCCAACTGAAAACCCTAGAACAAAAAGAAGCAGATACACCCAAAAGGAGCAGACGGCTGGAAATAATCAAACTAAGGGCTGAAATCAATCAACTAGAAACAAATAAAACTATCCAAAGAATCAATGAAACAAAAAGCTGGTTCTTTGAGAAAATCAACAAGATAGACAAACCCTTAGCCAAACTAACTAAAAAGCAGAGAGAAACTATCCAGATCAGCAAAATCAGAAATGAAAATGGGGACATAACCACAGACATTGAGGAAATCCAAACAATTATTAGGTCATACTACAAAAGCCTATATGCCACAAAATTTGAGAATCTAAATGAAATGGATAATTTTCTTGAAAGATTCCATCTACCAAAACTAAGTCAAGATCAGGTAGAAAGACTGAATAGCCCTATATCTCCCAAGGAAATCGAAGCAGTCATTAACAGTCTCCCCTCCAAAAAAAGCCCTGGACCAGATGGCTTCAGCGCAGAATTCTACAAGACCTTCAAAGAAGTGCTAACTCCAATTCTCCTCAAGCTATTCCACAAAATAGAAACAGAAGGAACACTACCAAACTCATTCTATGAAGCCACAGTCACCTTAATACCTAAACCACACAAAGACCCAACAAAAAAAGAGAACTTTAGGCCTATCTCTCTTATGAACATTGACGCAAAAATACTCAATAAAATACTTGCAAACCGAATCCAAGAACACATCAAAGATATCATCCACCATGACCAAGTAGGCTTCATCCCAGGCATGCAAGGGTGGTTCAACATACGGAAATCCATCAATGTAATCCACTACATAAACAAACTGAAGGAGAAAAACCACATGATCATCTCCTTAGACGCCGAAAAAGCATTTGACAAAGTCCAACACCCATTCATGTTTAAAGTCTTGGAGAGATCAGGGATACAAGGCACATACCTAAACATAGTAAAGGCAATATATAGCAAGCCTATAGCTGACATCAAACTCAATGGAGAGAAACTTAAATCAATCCCACTGAAATCAGGGACAAGACAAGGCTGTCCATTGTCCCCATATCTCTTCAACATAGTACTTGAAGTCCTAGCCAGAGCAATAAGACAACTAAAGGAGATCAAGGGGATACAAATCGGAAAGGAAGAGGTCAAAGTGTCACTATTTGCAGATGATATGATAGTATACATGAGCGACCCCAAAAATTCAACCAGAGAACTCCTTCAGCTGATAAACACCTTCAGCAAAGTGGCAGGATACAAAATCAACTCAAAAAAATCAGAAGCCCTCCTATATACCAAAGACAAAACGGCTGAGAAAGAAATTAGGGAAACAACACCCTTCACAATAGCCAATAATAACATAAAGTACCTAGGTGTGACTCTAACCAAGCAAGTGAAAGACCTGTTTGAGAAAAACTTCAAGTCTCTGAAGAAAGAAATCGAAGAAGATATCAGAAGATGGAAAGATCTCCCGTGCTCATGGACTGGTAGGATTAACATTGTGAAAATGGCCATACTGCCAAAAGCAATCTACAGATTCAATGCAATTCCCATAAAAATACCAACTCAATTCTTTACAGACCTTGAAAAAAAGATTCTCAGCTTCATATGGAGAAACAAAAAACCCAGAATCTCCAAAACGATCCTGTACAACAACAGATCATCTGGAGGTATCTCCATTCCTGATCTCAAGCTGTACTACAGGGCAACAGTAATAAAAACTGCATGGTACTGGCATAGAAACAGAAAGGAGGATCAATGGAACCGCATAGAAGACCCAGAAATAAATCCACACACCTATGAATACTCAATATTCGACAAAGAAGCCAATTCCATTCAATGTTTTTAATATTTTCAAATGATGCACAAATTTTCACGTTTAGAGACAGTTTAGAGAAGATGTTAGTAGCTCACTCCTCATTTTTTCTGTTAGTTCCTCATGCTTATTTGCAGAAATATATTTTAAGAATCATTTATCCTTTATTATATATATATAGAAGTAGTCTTTAAAACAGTCGTCCTAAGCTTCTTTATTGTCCCTTTGTATCTGTTCCATTTTCATGTACTCAAATCTTTTGATTTCATTTATTCATTTCTTGCCTTTGGAATAATATTGAAAGCAACTTTTCTCTGGACAGAATTATGAAAGTACCATTATATCTCCTGATATTTTATAATTTAATTTTGTGTCTATCTTTAACACATTTGGCAATTAAATTTCTTTAAGCATTTCCAGCTATGTTAACTATCATAGTACAATAATAAAGCAATTTTTATATTTGATATTTATAAACACATCAGTTCCATTTGTCTTCTTATCTTCACAGCTACCATCACTAATTTAACTAATTCTCTTTTATGTTTTAATATTGATTGCACATTTTCATGTCTGATAGTCCAGATGTCACTCCCAACCAACTCTCATTTGATACCCATTTTCCTTTGAAGTTGTGTATGTGTGTGTGTGTGTGTGTGTGTGTGTGCTACTCTGTAGTTAATTTTGGCATGATTTAATCTTTCTTCAGACAAAGGCCCTGCCAGCCCTGTGATGGTAGTCATTGTCTGTGACAAAAGGATGGTGAACACATGGAGAAGCTTGAGTGCTTCTCTAATGTCAGACAATATTTTGTTTTGTCTTCCATTAGTGTCTTGTGGTGCATGGCAGAGTTCTGAAGACACTTTCAGATCATTTAGGTAAGTCTTCCTGCACGTATTGTAATGAATTTATGGCTTTTCAAAAGAGGAAGAAAGGAAATGAAGGAAAGAAGGCAGGAAAGAAAGAAAAAAAGAAAGAAAGAAAGAAAGAAAGAAAGAAAGAAAGAAAGAAAGAGAAAGAAAGAAAGAAAGAAAGAAAGAAAGAAAGAAGAAAGAAAGAAAAGAAAGAAGAACGAGGAAAGAAAGGAAGGAAGAAAGGGAAGAAAAAAAGAATGGACAGAGGAAGGGGTAGGGGAGGGGAAAGGAAGGGAAAGAAAAATATTTCTAACTGTAAATTCTATTTTTAAATCCTGGCATAGAAAAGTATCAACCTTTTTGGCTTAGAAACTTTTTACGCAAAATTATTAACTTTAGGTCTGTTGATGTTTTTATCTTAGAAATAAAAATGAAAATGTTACTAAAATCATTAATTTAAAAACATGTGAGCATGTTTAGCCTATATTATGTGGCTAATATCCACTTATGAGTGAGTATATACCTTGTGTGTCTTTCTGCTTCTGGGGTACCACCTCACTCAGGATGATCTTTTCTAGTTCCCACCATTTGCTTGCAAATTTCATGATTTCCTTGTTTTTAATAGCTGAGTAGTATTCCATGGAGGAAAGTATCCATTCCTCCATTGAGGAACATTTAGGTTGTTTCCGTCTTCTGGCTATTATGAATAGAGCTGCTACAAACATGGTTGAACAAATGTCTTTGTGTACTCAAGCATATTTTGGATATATGCCTAGGAGTATTATAGCTGGATCTTGAGGTAGGACTATTCCCAGTTTCCTGAGAAAGCGCCATATAGATTTCCAAAGTGGTTGCATAGGTTTGCACTCCTACCAGCAATGGAGAAGGGTTCCCCTTTCTCCACATCCTCTCTAGCATGTGTTGTCAGTTGAGTTTTTGATCTTCGCCATTCTGATGGGTGTAAGCTGAAATCTTAGGATTGTTTTGATTTGCATCTCCCTGATGACCAAAGATGTTGAGTATTTCTTTAAGTGTTTTTCTGCCATTTGATATTCCTCTGTTTTGAATTCTCTGTTTAGCTCTGTTCCCCATTTTTCAAATTGGATTACTTCGTTTGTTGCTGTTTAACATGGTGTTTAACTTCATGAGTTCTTTATATATCTCTGTTAGATATAGGGTTGGTGAAGATCCTTTGGCAGTCTGTAGGCTGTCATTTTGTTCTGATGACAGTGTCTTTTGCTTTACAGAAGCTTTTCAGTTTTATGAGTTTCCATTTATTGATTTTATCTAGTAAATTTTTGCTGGGCCTATGGTTCTCCCACATCTGCTCTGACTACGTTTCTGGAAGCCCTTTACATCCTATGCCTCCTTGCTCTCAAATACTGCAACCTTGAGATATCCAGTGTGTAAACGAGAAGAGTTTGTGTATTTGCGCCCAGTTCTGTGATTATATGTGTGTCAGGTTGGCTTCTTAGAAACAGGTTCCATGATGGCTACATCATAGACGCCTTTTAGATGGTAGCATAGAAGTAAGAGCTCAGAGTGCAATGAATTTCTTCACATACAAAATGGAGCAGGAAAGATATTTTTATAAGATAGCAATTTTGATTTATGTATGTGTGCGGGTACATGCATATTCCAGAAGAGGGTGTCAGATTCCTTGGAGCTGGAGTTGCAGGCCATTGTGATGCAAATGGAAACTGAACCCGTGGCTTCTGCAAAAGTTACAGTGTTAACTACTGAAGCATCTCTCCAGCTGCAAGAAAGACAAAAAGTCCCTACGATGTGGCTCAGTACCAATGTTTGTTTCTGTGAATGAAACACTGAACACAATCCCCAGCATTGGAGAAGAGCAATGAAAAGACTCCCACAGATCATGGACATAGAAAATATGGACTGAGCAAAGATGTCCTCAACATATGAGAGGACCCTGGCCAGTTAACGAACCTGTGAAAAGCAGAGCTGGGCAAGATCATTATGCCATTTTCTTTGAGATAGTCTCGGGTTGTTGCAGACAGCAGAGACAATAAACTGGATATAGAAACACAATACTCAGTGAATTGAAAAAGCTTTCTCATAAACCCTAAAATACAAGCGTATGGTGCCAAACTGCAAGCACCTATGGCATTGTTGACAGTTTTTGTAAGTCACAGAAGACATAAAGATATATCATAGGAAATAAACTGCAAAGAAGAAAAATACATATATAATCTGAAACACATTTAAATGCCCGATAATTAAAAAAAAAAAAGTATACTCAAACAGGCAGTGTTTCATGGAAACAGAAGTACCCAAATGATAATAATCCTCAGAAGAAAACCATCTCCATCAGCAATCGGGAGACTTCAGCTAGACCCACAGGGAGAAACAATAAACAAACCAGACTGACAACCAGCTTTGTTCCTACCCAGTGCTGCGGAAGGATGAGCAGGCAAAATGCCTAAAGTTGTAATAGTGCGTTCCTCAGGGTTCCTATGTACTCTGTTCATTATAGTAAATACATTTGTGGACACACACACCTCAGCTTATACGTACAGAACATTCTTAGAGATGATATTCGTATCTGGGCACATCCTAAATCTGTCAGCAGTAAGCTGAAAAATTATGCCATAGCATACAGTAGACTAGTAGGTGGCAGTAAAAGCATTCAGACTGGTCCCATTTATACCAATGGGAATAAATCATGAATGAATGATTTATTCATTCATTATATTGGGCCAGACAAAATTGTGCCCAATATAATTTCATTTATTAAATGTTCCAAAACCCTAGTTAAAGCCAAATTACAAGAAGGCACACACAGATGGTTAAAGTAAATTTAAAATAGAAGGTGTAAAAAAAGATGACCAGCTCTTTCAGGAAACGGTTCCATTTAAGGGTCCTGTGTGATGTGAAAGGGATATATATAGTTCTTTGGAATGGCTTCCAGTATGTGTGCTTTCATTTTCAAGTTCGGTTTACATGCTTTCAATTGGCACTGCCAGTTTGAAGAATTAGATGAGAAGCATTAGCTTCTGGGCTGTGACAAGAATATTTGCTGTAACTTAATATGATGATACTGAGATCAGGGGGACAGATCTGAGTTCTGAGGGACATTAAGAGGCCTCAACTCTACACAAAGAACTACAGGCAATCAAGGAATGCTCAGAATGGGAGAAACAGTCTTCCCTGGGAATGAACACACTAAATGGTCATCCAATACCAAATTGTAAGCCCTGAAAACATATATACAAGTAACATTATACAAACTGAAGAGGTTATATTTAGGAATATATATGTATGAATATACCGATTTGCATGTAATGTCAATTGATGAAAAAAGAGGCCATGAATTGAAAGAGCAAGGAGGGGAGGGTTTTATGTGTAGGAAAGGAAAGGAAGAAATAATATGATTATTTTAATCTCAAAAAGAAAAGAGGCCTGAAGGAAACCCACAAAATATGAAGTGGCAGACAAAGTAGGTAAACTCTGATGTCTCACTTTAAGAAGCATTTTTTTTTTTCAGAAGTAGGAAATGGTCACCCTTGAGTGAGCACACTGAGATGGTGACCTGGATGGTGACAATGGCGGGGTGATGCAGGAGCTTCCGCCATTTAGGGCTTGTGAGAGAGGGACTCACAACAGGGTTGCTGACCACACAAGCAAGGAAACAAGATGCTTCATGTACTAGACAAAATGTTAATGCATCACTGCCCTGGGAAGAGAGCAAATTATTTTCAATGTCAGAGGAAAAGCTTGGCTGTGTTCTAGTAAACCATGCTAAAAGGAGATCTAAAATGCTCTAGTCTCCTATTAAAAAAAAAAAAAAGATTACAAAATGAATGGGGGCAGCATGATCGATATCGTGATAAAAATCTGTTGATAGTTATCATCTTTGTTGTAATTTTTAAATTTTTCTTAGGTATGCATCAACCCATACACTTGCTATTTTTCATCTAACAGCTTTTTCCTTCTATAAACTGGGTATTGGACACATAAAACAAAAGCATAAAACTAAAGGTCCATGAAAAAGGCAATTATGACAGGCAAAAGGAAGAAACAAATTTTTTTCTCGGAGGATATTAAATGTGACACTTTCCTTCTTCCTGGGTTGCTCCAGGTAGAGGGAGTGGTATACAACCATCAGCTGCGTGGCTGGGGATGTGGGCTTCAGGCTAGAATTGGTGTTCCAGATGTGGGCTAATTATCCCAGATGAGACCTTTTAGAAAAAATTAGATGGCTCTAGGTTGGTGGTGAAACCTGGACATGGTGAGCTTAGATTCTTTGTAGGAAAAACAATCCACATTAAGGAAGGTTGAAAGTAAAAATGGAAGAAATTTTATTCCTGAGAAATGTAGCATTTTCAATGATTTTGAAAAAAATAAGCCATAACCAGGAGGTAAATATAAACATTTATGAAAGCTGGCATAAAGGATCCATGCAGATGCTAATGCATAAACGCATAAACATTAACCCTTAACTGTGATGCAAATAGCAGAGTGAAGGAAATCCATGGAAAGAATAGCAAGGCAGACACCATGTTTATTATACTAAGGGATCTTACAAGACCGTAGCCTAAGCTTCAGATCCTCTCCTCATCTTATGTTGAATTTGATTTGGAGAAGTGTCCTCCAGACATAGATGAGCGCTTGTCACTGTGCTGTTTCAAGGTTTGATTTGGCTACAGAAGGTCAATTCAGCATAGCACAGTTGACCTCTCATGCCGAACTATATCTCAGGTCCCAGGGTACGTGAAAAAAAGGTCAGGCCAATTTGGCTCAATACAGGACCAACATGCTGCAGAATTCTCTACGGGGTTCACACAGCTTTGACTATAACAGTTGTCCATTTCTCCCTATTCTATCCCAACCTACCCTGTATCTCCTACAGGTGCTCACTGAGCTTGCTGCTGCTTTGAGAGCAGCCTGGGATATCATATAAACCTTGGCAGGATGTTATTATTAATTTCCTCTGGTGTGTTCTTGACCTAGAACCAAATTTGTAATAGAGACAATTTCCTCGCATTGTATAAGTCATCAGTTGAGCACTTTATTAAGTAATTATAAAGTAATTATCAGTTATCAGTCTCATTAACCTACACTTCTTAAGTTCATGTATCTGTGATCATTCCTACTTGAGAGTAACCAACATAGGTAAGTAAATGGTTAAACCAGAGGCTTGACTAAAATGAAAATGAATAGATATGTCTAATTTCTCTCTATATACCGTTGTCTGCATGTGTGTCAGCCATTTCTTAAATTCCTCTGTAATAACTGTGGAATGCTTATAGTTTGAAGAAAGGATAGCTATGCTGAGATCTCATCACTGTTGTCTTCTAAATTCCCAGTAGGTGGTGATATAACACTGTATTTGAGAATTTAAAATTTAAATGTATATGCATTTATTCTCAAAAGTAGTTTTGTTTTTATGTTAAAAAAGCTATGCACATTTTAATCCCATGTATATTTATTTAATTTACATTTTTTAACCAAAAGTTATATATTAAATGGTGGTGTTTTGTTCCTTTATTCTCAAGAGTTATAAAAACTTAGTTAATAAAACAGGATGATAGAAAGTGTTAACAGGGGCAATTTTCCACCATCTTTTTGTATCCATGTATCTTAACTGTAGTTAAAAAACCATTGTGTCTGTCTTGGAAATAAAACAGCAAGGCCACACTTGCCATTCTTACTATTTTAGCCATTTTATTTTTGCTCTCAGCCTATGAGTACAGCAGTAAGATTGCTGTTTCCTAGGAAAGTTGGCTCTTTACCATATCACTGTGTGTAGTAAGTTGAATTGCAGCTTCCTTGTGGCATTATACATTTTATTTTAAATTCTAAAGGACTTCACTTTATAAAAATAATAATATTTCTTTTAAAATTATTTTTATTTATTAATATTATAATAAAATGGTACATGTCTTTGTCCATTCCATCTATGCAAACCCACATATCACTCACTCTCTTTCAAATTCATGGCCTCTTTTCATTAATATTTGTTACATACATACATATATACATACATATGAATATATATACACATATATGTGTGTGTGTGTGTCTGTGTTCCTAAATACATAAATATACCTTCTCTGCCTGTATAATGTTACTTTGGTATTTTATAACCAATTGGTGTGCCCTTCCCTGGGGTAGAATATTTCTCCTGCTCCTGCTGGTAGTAGTGTACTGTATAGAACAGTTTTTGATGTTTGGGAACTCTTAGCTCTATTTTAACAACATCCTGGCACCCATTATATAAATTAGCTCTTCCTTTGTATGTTATTTGGTGAGGCAGGGAATCCATGGTGCCGTGCTCTTTGCTAAGGAAGCACTTCACAGAACCCTCTTCAAAATTGACCATAAAATCAGACACAAAGCAAGCCTTGCAGATAACAAGAAGATTGAGATAATCCCTTGTATCCTCTCAGACCACCCGGCATAAAACTAGAGCTCAACAGGAGTGGTTGCATTGTTCTCCTCTGTGGCCTGGCAAGGCTGCTCCCCCTTCAGGGGGAGTTGGTCAAAGAGCCAGCCACTGAGTTCATGTCAGAGATAGTCCCTGTTCCCATTACTAGGGAACCCATTTGGACACTGAGTTGCCATGGGCTACATCTGGGCAGGGGTTCTAGGTTATATTCATGAATGGCCCTTGATTGGAATATCAGTGTCCTGATAAGATAGGGTCAGATGGAAGGGGAGGAGGACCTCCCCTATCAGTGGACTAAAAAATATATAATTAAAAAAAAAAAGAACTAGACTTCAACAAAAACCGAAATAACAAAAAGTCTACACATGCATGAAAACTAAACAACTCTCTACTCAGTGACAGCTGGATCAGGGAAATAAAAAAAGAAATTAGAGACTTCCTAAAATTCAATGAAAATAAAGGCACAACTTACTCAAACTTATGGGACACAATGAAAGCAGTGCTAAGAGGAAAGTTCATAGCACTGAGTGCCTCCAACATTTTTTTTGAAGAGTTATCTCAACATCTTTTTGAAGATATATGGACTTACCACAACATATGGAAATAGAGGTACTTCACTGTGAAAGAAAGAAAAAAATTCAATTGTTTGAAGCCATCGAGGTTGTGATTATTTGCCCAAAGCCAATGTCTCCAATAGCGAATGCTCAAGATGAACAGGTTTTGAGTGTAAAGCGACTAAAGGATAAAATCAGCAATCGCCAGTGGGACCTTCTCTCCTCTTATCCTGGAAATCTGGGCTTTAGTACAGAGTGGCACATCAACATGCCTGATATTTTTAGTATGATGGGGTAATGTTAATAGTAGTTGACCATGAAAAACTCAGAGGAGTATTATTCGAAATGCCTTTTTAGTCTTTGGGGGGTAGGTTGCATGTTGCTTGTTAATATATATGCCCATAACAGACTACATTCAACGTATCTTCAAACAGAAGCAGTTATTGCCAATGTATATTCTACTTAGACATTTCATGGTATGCATAGAATGATATTTTGATGCAAATGGTCTATGTACTGGAAAAATTTTGATGTTTGGAAACTCTTAACTCTACTTTAACAACATCCTGGCACCCATTATATAAATTAGTTTTTCCTCTGTATGCTATTTGGTGAAACAGGGAATCCGTGGTGCCGTGCTCTTTGCTCAGGAAGGACGGGCCGTATAATCTGAGCTGATGAAACTGCACAAGACAACTGAGGAGAATGAACTTTGAGTGGAAGGAGTAAAGGATGGAGGAAGGCTCCCAGCAGCCCAATATTCCCCACAATTCCTTAGCACAGTGTCCTGACAGTGCCTGCTTCCTGGTCTTTGGAGAACTTTTCCTTGGGGGCCTCCTGAGCTTGGTTCTCCCAGTCTCCTGCCAACTGCACAAGATCTAAATACATTTTTATTTGTGCCTAGGTTGGACATCAGGTATGTCTGTTGCTTTCAAATCAGTAACCATAAATCTAAAAAGTTATGAACATGCTGAAATCTTGAATGAATTCTGGATCAGACAAGATAAAGAGCATGTGTTTATATGGAGATGATATGAAAGAGTTAATTTTAAATATTATCAGGATTCTTCTGGCCTCCAGGGTGGAAATGATAAGGAACAGCTTTCCCTTGAGTAATAAAGGAAAGGTGCTTTGAACTAATGCTGTAGTGTAGAAAACTTTCTTTTGTAGCTACACACTTAGTTGACAGGGTAGGGCTGTACCAGTGGCAGGGCATCAGCTGGCATGTTCACGTCTCCAGATCTGATCTCTAGGGCTGAAGGGTTAATGTCATTTAACTGCCACTTTTATGATTTATATTTGTGTGAGCATTTCAGCAGTATTTTCACCAAGGGAAATCGCTTTTGAAATGAGATAAATTTATTAGTTTAATAATATATATTAGATGGCACATTTGTGTTATCAAATAAGCAGATACTTAAACTAATGTCCACATAAAGTTGTGACACAGTATTTTTGTTTAAATTTTTTTCATCAGGTGCTACTTTTTCAAGAATGTGTTATACATGTTTAATTACAGACATATATTATTACATGTAATACTGTGGCACATATATCCATTGTGTGGCTTAGCTTTTAATTTACCATAAATGTGTATCATCTCAAATCTCTATGGTAAGAACTTTTTGTAGAGGATGGGACAGAAGGATTGGAGGAGCCAGAGGGTTCAAGGCCACTACAAGAACAGGGCCCACAGTATCAACAGATAGGAACTCATGTGGGTTCACAGAGATCAGGGAGCTGTATAGGTCTGACCCAGTTCCTCCTCAAAAATATTATGGTTATATAGCTTGGTGTTGTAAAATTTTTCCCTCAGATGAGAGAATGAGATGAGAGCCATTCCCAAGACTTTCTAGCTCTTTCTGAACTCTTGCTGGCTGGTTCAACTCAGCTGTTATGGCCTAAACTCCTCTCCAAGCTAACTGATTCAAACTGTCTTCTCTTAGCTTCTGACTGAATTGCTTTGTCCAGCCTCAAACTAATTCTAGCAGTATGTTCTAATCTTCTGGCTTTTTCTCATTCTCTGGCTCAATATGTCTTTACCTGTGTGTAACTTGTTGGCTATGCAAGCTGTCTCTATAAAACTGTCCCAGTAAGAAACTCTTGGTTTTACAGAAGCTTTTCACTTTCATGCAGTCCCATTTATTGTTATCTTAGAGCCTAAGCTCTTGGTATTCTGTTCAGGAAGTTGTGTCCTGTGCCAATGAGTTCAAGGCTCTTCCCATTTTTCTTCTAACAGATTTAGTATGCCTGACTTTATGTTGAGTTATTTGATCTGCTTGGACTTCACTTGTGTGCAGGGTGATCTATTTGCATTTTTCTACATGTAGACATCAAGTTAGACCAGCACCATCAACAGAAAAAAATGACAGCTTACAGACTAGGAAAAGACCTTCACCAACCCTACATGTAACAGAGGGATGATATACAGAATATATAAAGAACTCAAGAAATTAACACCGACAAACCAAATAATTCAATTAAAAATGGGGTAAAGAGCTAAACAGAGGAATATCAAATGGCAGAGAAACAGTTAAAGAAATGCTCAATGTCCTTGGTCATCAGGGAAATGCAAATCAAAACAACTCTGAAAATCCATCTCACACCCATCAGAATGGCTAAGATAAAAAACTCAAGTGACAACACATGCTGGAGTGGATATAGAAAAAGGGGAACCCTCCTCCATTGCTGGTGGGAATGTAAAATTGTACAACCACGTTGAAAATCAATCTGGTACTTTCTCAGAAACTGGTAATAGTGCTACCTCAAGATCCAGCCATACCACTCCTTGGCATATATATCCAAAAGATGTTCAACCATACAACAAGGATATTTGCTCAACTGTGTTAATAACAACTTTATTTTTAATAGCCAGAATCTGGAAACAACCTACATGGCCCTCAACCAAAGACTGGATACAGAAATTGTGGTACATTTACACAATGGATTACTATTCAGTTATTAAAAACAAGGAAATCATGAAATTTGCATGCAAGTGGATGGAACTATTAAAAATCATCCTAAGTGAGGTACCCCAGAAACAGAAAGACACACATGGTATATACTCACTTATAAGTGGATTTTAGCCATTTAATATAAGATAAACATACTAAAATCTACAGACCTAAAGAAGCTAAACAACAAGGACCCTAGGGAAGATGCTTAATTTTCATTCAGAAGAGAAAACAGGATAGACACAGAAAGTGGTACAAGAGAGGGAACATGACTAGAGTGTACCACAGATGTCCTGTAAAAGATTCCACCCATCAGGGATTTGAAGCAGATGCAGAAACACACAACCAAACTTTGGGCAGCATACAGGAAATCTTATGGATATAGAAGGACCCAGAGCAGACAGGAACCCAACAAGGAGACGAACAACAACAAAAAAAAAAAGGCCCAGGGAACTGATGCATCAACCAAAGACCATGCAAAGAGAGTACATGGACCCCCCCCCTGCCCAGATGTACCCCATAGACAGGTCAGTTTCCATGTGGGTACCCTAGTAAGGGGACAAGAGACAGTCTCAGACATGAACTCGATTGCCTGTTCCTTGGTCACGTCTCCCTGGTTTGGAGGTAGGCAACCTATCCAGCCCACAGAGGAAGAGGATCCAGGCAGTTCTGCTGGGACCTGATAAGCTAGGGACAGACAATAGGGGAGGAGGACTTCCCCTTTCAGTGGACTAGGGAAGAAGGATAGGGAAGGAAGAGGGAGGGAGAAAGGGACTGGGAGGAGAGGGAGAGGGCTACACCTGGGATATGAAGTGACTAAGTTTTAATTAATTAACTAATTAATTAAAAAATAAAGGAAAGCTTCAGATAGACTAAAAAAAAAAGAAAAGAAAAAAGAAAAGGAAAAAAAATCCTTGGTAAAAAATCCTCTCTTTCTCTGTGCTGTTCTTATGTAACCTTTCCTTCTTGTCCTATTCTCAGAAAAATTGGGTGTATCTTGTCTTTGACTCATTCTTTCAAACCTTTGTCTGATTCTTCAATTTGCTTGTTAGATGTCATTTTCAAACATGGCTGCTTCCTTCTATAAACTAATCTTACCTTCATTGTTTGGGATTAACGATATGTACTAAGGATATGTTTGCTTTCCAGCCAGAGACCTAAAAGGTCTTTGGATGTTATTTCTTGCCATACCATTGGTGTTGCTAGATTAAAATTCCTCTACAGGTGTTTGAAGGCTTCATAACAATGGGAAAAGGGCTGTCTCTGACTCTTCAGCCTGCCTTTGGGACCTCTCTCCTCCTGCTGTGTTTCCTTGGCCAGCCTTGATGTGAGCATATGTGCCTGATTTTATTGTAGTTTGCTGTGCCATGTTTGGTTGATGTCGCTGGAAGGCGTTCTGAAGGGAGGTGAAGGGGGGGGGGTTGGATCCAGAGGATAGGGGAGGGAAGAGGGATATATTGGAAGGGGGAGGAAGAGAAACTGAGGTTAGGATGTAATACATGAGAGAAGAATAAATTAAAAAAGAAAAAAAAAGAAAAAAACTTTTTTTTCTGTCCATCTTTCTGCTTTCTGGAGCCCACTGCTCAGCGCTGCCAAGTCTCACTACTGTTCATCACTCTGGTGCTTCTTGTTCTGTGACTCTAATGTTCTGCTTACTGGTCAACCTTCCTCCATTTCCCCCACCTCCTTCCTCCCTGTGCTCTTTAGCAAGGCTGCCACAACTCTAACTCAACTCTCATGAGAGACCACTGTTTTTGAAATTAATGTTTTATAAATTTCTGTGTCATTATAGTTTATTTATTTATTTATTTATATATTTTTTAATTTTCTTTCTTTTTTTTTTTTTTTACATTTTATTAACTCTGTATCCCAGCCGTGTCCCGATCCCTCATTCCCTCCCAGTCCCTCCCTCCCTCCCTCATCTCCACTGTGCCCCTTTCCAAGTCCACTGATAGGGGGGACCTCCTCCCCATTGTCATTATAGTTTATAAATAATGCTTTAAATGATAAATTTTGTACTCATTGCATTTATAGCTATTTGAAGACATGCATTATTCAAGAACCAATCAGTAGAAAAAGACTGTTAACATAATTTAAAAGAGAAAGGGAAGTATAAGCTGTTAACTAGAGTGTATAAACGTTACACACCAATAGAGAAAACAGCTCTAGCTTATGCTGAATTGTGGGGGGAGTGAGTAGTCATTATCTCTAGACCTGGGGCATAGCAGCTGAGGACGACACAATCTGACACTCCTCCCTGCTGTTGGAGCACCATGCCAATTTCATCCTCCAAGCAAGTGTCTTACCAGAGAATTATACAAAGTAACATTTCCTCAGCACCCTGAGAAAATGGTCTCCTAGCAATTTCTGCTGGCAATGTGTCTGGGAGAACCTCTCCACCACCCAATAGGCCATGGTCATAACAGTGACATTGTCCATGAGAAACCCTGTCCCATAGCAGAACTCATGGATGGGTCCCTACTGAGCTGTGCACTGCATAACCACACACAGCAAAACACCCTGAAAGTAACCCTTGTCTCCCTGTATTGACCTCTAGCGTGATCTGCTCACAACACTTAACAATTTACCATTTGTCAAAGAGGAAATATTTGCAAGTCTCATCTCCAGTGCCAAATCAAGCCAATGGAGGGTGGGGTTGGATGTTTTAGGCACTCAATTTACAATTGGCGAGAGACAAATGGGATTACTTTCCTTGTGAAAGGAAGGGATTTAGCAAGATGTAGTATCTACTAATTCATAAATAAAGCAATATGATTTGGTGGGCAGCCAATTTTACATATTGCTCATAAGGGTTTTTTTTTTAATTGTATAAAGAAGGAATAGATGTACCATTTTTGTATCATGCCTTTGAAATATTTAGGTACCTTTAGAAAGCAGGGAAAGTGTCGTGAATCTCATGTTTAGCCTGTGAAAATACTCTGCTGGAGCATAATTTTTGTAAGAAAATAAACCAGAGAGCCACAAACCATCCCTTCCCTGAAGGGAAAATCTGTGGTTTCTTAAAAATTGAGTTCAGCTTGCAAAGACATAGTAAGGGACAGGATGACTTTCGTGTGTTGCTGAATCATCTAAGCGGTGGAATTGTACTCAAGCCGTCTGATTGCATAAGAAAAACGGAGGTCACTAGTTACACTTGCGTGTATAATACACTGTAAAGTAACATACGAAAGTCATTCCAGAAGGGTTTCTGCTCTGCTCTACTTTTCCTAATGTCATTTAATTCCCTTAAATTTTTTCCTTCTGTTTGGGAAGAGAAGTCTTCAAAGCCCTTGAAGTGACTGAGCCAGGCCAGACAAATGTACTTGGCAAGTCTCTATGATTAGAGAGATTTACATAAAATAATCGACTCTCAATGTCAGCTAGAGAGAAGAGAATGGCTTCCCATGTGCATCTTGGTATTATACACAGCTCTTTCCTTGTAGGCAGAAATGCCATGCTCTGGATAGTGCCCTCATAATATTCTGAATTCTTACTGTCACGGGTGTGTTATGTGGGGGCTACAGAAGCAATAAGGGAAGAATTAACTGGAAGCAATAGTTGCCCTATTCACTCTATTACTCAAAAACCCTATTACTCAAACCATAAAAATAAAATGAATTTATTATGCAGGTAGATGTATTGCTATGCTAAGATTTCAGGAGCTTATGTAAGATTTCAGCCATATCTCATATTTTACTTTGAAAGGTTCAGCACTTTTTATATGTTATTACCAAGCTTTGCAATCATGCATAACGGATTTGTAATTTAAGCAGAAAGAAAGGCGGTATCATCAAAGCTGAGGCATTCGCATACCATGTATTTTCTCTAACTTTCACAGCTAAATGTGTGTATGTGAACCTGACATTACAGTTAACCAGCAGATAAACCAGTGACTATTTTTTAAGTTTCTTTTGTGGAGTTATTGTCTGAATACCATAGATATTTATTCTAAAATACCATATTTGGTAAATAAAATAAACATTAGCTTCATGTTGCTTATAATTGATTTCCTGCTCCCCATATTTTTGTGATTTATTAATTTTGAAGTAATTATAATTTGTGTTCTTTATCTCAATTCTATGTAGTATAGTAAAATGAAGTTTGATTTTCTGTGGTTTGGGTAATCTTTCTTATTTGGATAGCAGATGGTTTTATTTGTTTTCTCAGATAACATTTTTCACAAACACAGTAGCACATTGGAACAGCCAATTAAGAAGAATCAAGTTCTTTTGTTTATATTTATAATAAAATTGAAATACCTCTTCCTAGTAAGACCCATCCTTGACATCTGTAGACCTGCAACAAAATTTACAGGAGAGATTGGTAACTTTATATAATTTGCATTTGTTTAAATTTAAAAATTAATCATCCAGATTGTATTTGTTTTTCACTTTAGAAAATAACAACAGAAGAAACCAACCAGAAAAGAACAAGGTTGACGCAGCAGAAGATAGCAAATGCCTCAAGACCCTTGGGTTCAACCATTTCTACCTTTTAAGAGTAGAAAGGTTTACAAGGATCTTTATAGTCTCTTCTCAAGGGAAGGTAATTTCCTGAGTCATGGCATTGTCCCATCAATAAAGACTCAATTAAAATTGACTTAAAAAGAGAGAGAAGAAACAGCGTTTGAAGTGAAATGGTATCTTAGGATTGTAAGACTCAGTTAAATAATTTGGGTTGATTTTAAGAGGAACTAGACCATAAAGAAGCCCAAGAGCCTTTGAATGAGGAAAATAGTTCAGGGTAGACAGAAAACTACTTAACTTTACATTTTGATTGACTACTTTTCTTTGCCTGTAGGTAGGCTCCACAGTAATAGGCATAATTGGGCTTGACAGCATTTGAGTAATACTAATTTGTGAGCATTTAGGTATGTACTTATAATAATTGCATTTACAGTGCTTATGGAATACATGTGTGTAAGTTAGAGTGGCAGTAAAGAAAAATATGTACTTGTGAGCAATGAAACCTATCTATAATTTAGTTGAATATAAGGTATGTAGATAAAATAAACTAAATATGTTTTGGCCTCCTGTTTTGTTTTATTCATTAAAAAGATGCCCTTAATTGTTCCTGTTAACTTCCTTATGGTTGCTGATGTCATGGCTATTTTATAAACACATTTTGTAGAATATAAGTTTTAATTTAATATAAGTTTTAATATTAAAGAGATATGCTTTAATATGATAACCTTATTACACTGAGAAACCAATGTTGACATTGAATCTTCCAAGTAAAAATTACATATACCTTCGTTATATGTAATTCAACATCTGTACTATGTTAGTATTTCTATCTATTGGTTGTCTTTTCTTGTTCAGGTTGATATTTTCCTAATTCTTGTTAATGTGAGTGGTTATACCTTAGGCTTTTCCATACCCTTTGTTATAAAAGTGGATATTAGATACTTAAATATATCTGCTTAGCAGGCTACACCTAAAGCTGGAGGACTCTGAAAGCACTTCATCATTTGTGAGGGGTGAGACTTGAAATCTGGGTTCTCTACAAGGTATGTGAAGGGAGTATTTGGGAAGGGGACACCTCAATATTAAAGGATGGACGTGGAAACTTAGATTATGCTGCTCCATCATTTTTAATTCCTTTGGCCTAAAGGATTTTCTGTAACTTCCTCACAGCAAGGACTAAGACCAACAGCCGGAGGGGCAGTGGTGAAATTTCCAAACCTCTAGGAGGCCTTCTCTGGATGAAGCATGGAGAAGCAAATGGATTGCCATCTTTCCTTCCTTCTTCCCTTTTCCCTCTGTTTTCTTCCTCCCTCCCTTTTTTCCTTCTGTTGGTTCTTACTATCATCAGGTAATCACTGTAGAAAATGATGAGTTCCCCTGTAATACTGTCATACTTAGATTTTGTGAAGTTTTTCACATTCATTTTTTCTCATCCTCTCCTGTTGCTTCCCTCTACTGCTGGTCTCCTTCTTCATCTGGAGTAGGCTCCCTTTCAACTTTTTTGCCTAATTTATTGTTTCCATTACAGCAGAATTTGGGTGAAAAGTCAGGCTACGGTCTACATGGATACAATACATGTTCAGTAGAGCTTGGTAGAGATGGACATTAGTGCAGCAGGAGTCTGCTATGGAAGACTACCCTGCGCTGAGCCAGGTGAGAAAAGCAAAAGCAATAATCTCACTGCAGTGTCATTGCTTGGGTTCTTGGGTTCACCCCTCTGATATTTCTTACTGAATTTTGTGCATAGATGTGTCTAGGGGTAGCCAGTGAATATAGTGGGAGGAAGAGAAGATGCGTTTCCTCCATTTCTCCAAACTAAGAATGATGTTTTGGTAGATTAGAGGGAAGACATGGCCACTTATAGGAAAATTCACTGAAGTGGAGATTCCTGTGTTAACAGAAGCCAGACTCAGAAAAAAATACTTCACGTTTTCTCTTGTATAGAATCTGTATTTATATGCATGTGTACATATGTGTGGTTAGTTTGTGAAACTAAAAATGGGACAGGAAGACTTCTTAGTATGGATAGAAGTGGACAAATAAAATATATATGATGTGAAATCAGATGGGGACTATTAAGTGTAAGGCAGACAAACAGAAGAGGAGTTTGGGAGCGGGTAGGGGAAATGGGAGAGAAGGATGAATAAGAACAAGTACGATGGTGTATATATATATACAAGAAAATGTCATAAAAATAAATTACACATATGGCAGCTCTGAGCATTAAAAAAATAACAATAAGGGTATGAAAGAAAAATAAAGCTAGAACATGTAGGAGTGGAAAACAAAAAAGTAACAAAAAGAACTTGAGCATAAAGCAGAATGGGTAGGGGAAACTAGAAGGAAGAAAACGAGCAGGTCTAAAACGCAAAACCCTGAGGCCATGCAGCTCGAGATGGGTGTGACTAGCCCCGGTTAGATACATGTTGGCACTTACACCATCACGTGCCCCTAAGAGCATTTCCTAGCCTTGGTCACGGTGTCCGCAAATACGCGTTCCTACCCCTTTCCCCTCTCACGGGTGAAGGATGTGAGGGAGCAACTTTTTGGGGAGTAACTGATTGGAACAGTAGAGGTGCCTCGTAGAACTTTTCTCCAGAGATTCTAGGCAGAAGGCGATCCAGAGTATGGCGCTGTGTCCTGTGTGCGCCACGGCTATGGGCTAAGCAAGCAGCACTGGCTGGATTATCTTCTCCATCTTGCCAAGTCCATTTTTTTTTTTCATTACAGTATCGAGTGTGAGAAATGCAAAGTTTTGTGTTACAAGAAATTCCATTTAAGACAGAACATTGTGACTTTGCCAGAATTGTGAGCACCAAGATTTCATTTCACACCAATGAATATAACCTCAAGATATCCCGATCCCGTGCAAATCAAGTTGTTTTACAAAAAAGTAATTCTTGGGAAACATAAAAATTTTTGCCGTTTCAATTTTCCAAAGTCCTAGTGTTGGAATCGCAATCCCCAGCCTTATTATATAACGATCGTATCAGGCTTTCGTTTTCCCATTCCTTTAGCTTCCCCAGCTCAGTGATACAGTGAGTAGTACGGGTATTTAGAGCCATGATAAAATTATAACCAGTAAAGAGTTATCTCAGAAACCTTGGCTCCCACATACACCCAGGGATCAGTGTTGAAAAGTACTCTGTGTGTCTAGTCAGGAAGCTTTCTTCGATCACGCTGAGTCTACGGTTTGACTATGCTCTCTTTGCTCCAGTTTAAGGAAGGAGGCATGCCCTGGGAAAGTTCCAAGCATTCAGCATTTTCCCGAGCCATCTGCATCAGGACAGGTCGTGAATACTCTCCCCAGAGGGAGTTTTTAAGTCAAGATCTGACTCGAAAGGCTCAGAATACCGATAGCTTTCCAGCTGCATTGTAGGAAACCCCACACTTCTTTGCACACATCAGCCATCACTTCAAAGAATCATTCGCGGACAGTGCTGGAGATGTGTATTGTGGCTGTCTCCCTTGACCGTTTACTGTGTGCTATGCTCAAGGAAGGAGGCATGTCTCCACAACGTATTTATATTTGGGGGAAAATAAAGATATTATTTGACTTTCATTGCACTTTGGAGTATAATCTGCTGTGTAGTGGGCTGACTAAATTCCTCAGTATTCCAAAGAAATATTTTTTTTTCTTCTAAGACTCTTGAAATTTTACTTTTGCTTTTTTTCTTTATTAATTAGACTTTATTCACTTTGTATCCCCCCTGTGGTTTCCTGCCTCCTCCCATCCCAATCCCTCCCTTCCTCTACACTCTGCATGCATGCCCCTAAAGAAAAAATATTCTAAGAGAATAATTATTTTCAGTGATCATAGTCTCCATATTATGGGTGGGACTGACCCCTGGCAGGTAGAGCAGGTCTTGGACCTGTGTTCCATTTGGCAGTGATCTGCAACAGTCATGGAGCACTAACTTGAATTTCTAAATAAAACCCTCCATCTTTGCTTTTTCTTTGTTTGGATTCTTTCCTGCTCATTATTAATTCATTTCCAAAATATTCCATCAATAGTTTTCAGTCTCTTCAACACCGATTTTTCAAAAAGGAGTATTACACAAGAAACCCAGAATGCTTTGCTTTGTTTAATGATAATAGATGTTTCTGAATCTGAGGGCAGGACAAGAGTATGAGGATAATACAAGGAGTAAATAAGTAATGCAAGTCATTGGGGGAACAGACACGGCCTTCTCCAGAAAGAGCTGTGGCACGTGAGCGCACAAGAGTTGCAGGTCAGGTGTGTCCTATGTAGCCATCAGCTTTTCAAGCAGAAACCATTATTTAATATATCAGTTCATACAATTCTGTGTCTTCGTAAGGATACATCAGTCCCTGATAATAACTTCTTTGGCATTTGCTAGACAGACTTTATTTCTTGAATTATACCAGCCACAATGAATGTCCCATTGGAGCCTTGCCACCCTGTCACTCAGGAAGAAAGGTCTTTCCTGACTCGTACAGTTCACCTGTAGGGTTATGTCTGTCTCGTGGTATGCTAGCAGAAGGGTGAACTATATAGAAGAGTGTATGTGGATGTTTGAGAGCCAAACCTGAGGATGCAGTGTGAATTATTTCTGCTCAGATCACTGTCTAAAACATGTCTTCACATGCTAATCAAGGTGGAAGGAATATCGATTTACTCAAAAGACAGAGGGCTTAAATTAGCACCTCTACTCACCTTATGATAGCGTACTTCATTCTTAGCTTTTAGGGTTGGCACCTGAGGAATAGTCATATGTGCGCAAGCGTGAGAGCCAGCATGTGGCACGCACACGTGTGTGTGTGTGCCGCGCACACACACACGCACACCAATAAGAGAGATAAGTTGAAAGTGTCTGCACAGTATTTCTGAGAAATGTTGGAATTGATAGTCTATGTAAGAATATGTGTTTTGAGGGCTGCAGAGATGGCTCAGTTGTTAAGAACACTTCTATTCCAAAGAATAAGGGTTCAATTCCAAGTACCCACATAGCAGCTCACAAGTGTCTGCAGCTCCGGTTCCAAAGGATCTGACACCTTCATACTAACACACATAAAATAAAATTAAGTAAATTACAAAAATAAAATGACTGGGAATATTGTCTAACCCTAGCTAATAGATATTTCAGACTTAAGCTGTGACATTAAAAAAAAAATGGTATCTTTTAAAATGTCTTTTCTGGCTTTCCACACCCCACTACAAGAGCTAATACATCTACCAGAAACAGAGTATGATGTAGTTCTCTGTGCGTGTTTCCTGACCCTCCTCATGTCTGTGTAAACCACTGACAGAATCCAAGCTTCTGGCTTCTGATTACTCATATGGTATGACTGCTTTGCTCTTGAAGGTCATTTGATATCCTTGAACTAAGGCCCTTTCTGTAGCTCTGTTATTGGCTGACTGACAATCCATTTTATCTTTGAGGCAAAATTTTTGGACTAAAGAAAAGTTGTCTGAAACTCAAACCTAACTTGGTTATAATTCAAATTTAGAAAAAGTTAGTTCTATCATGTGGTAATGATGATAATGATTTAAATTTTTAACCAATATTTTTATTGTAATTTTGGAAGCATTTAAAAAGCAAAATTGGTACAATTTTTCCTTATGGTCATTATAAAACTTTTTGATAAGGAAATGAGAGTGTAGCTTAGATTTGTTTGGGGTTACATAGACTCTATTGTGCAAAATATGTCTGTCTGGTCCTTTTTTTATCCCTCTCAGCTAATCTCCCTCCACAGAACCTCACTCCAAGCCCAACCACCACTTGTCTCTGTTCCATGGTTTCCTTTTCATGAATAGAACAAGAGAAGCACAGTCATCTGTGACTTTTCCAGCTTAGGAGAGTGCAGAGAAGATGCCATTACTGTCCTGATGACTGTGACCTCCTGGTGCCTTCGTGCCTGCCTGCTGCCCTTTGGCCTTTCAGCTAGCTCTTCTCAACCCTGATGCTTGAAGCTGGCAAGGCTTGTGTGTGGTAAACTTAGAGGGTCAGCAGCTTCACAACAGCAACTTTTAATGAGCAGGAGGAGAAAAGAGTGTGCATTCCTATATGGGACAGACAAGGAAGACAATCACAGGGAATCAACAGTGGCGATGCAGGAGGCATATGCATTGAGGGACCAGTTACCTAGTTTCTGATGCCTGAGCTGTTGATGGAGTGACTCCTTTGTGATCCAGTGGGAAAATTCACCGATAGTGCTCCCTCCAGCTTTCACAATAATATTCTAACTCTCATAAAATATTAATGGAACTTGTGAACAGAGTTCACTGATCTGCACCCTGAAAAGCAATACTCGTTGTCCTGAAACTAAAGCTCAGACGGAATATAAACTGCAAATCTTACTTCCCCTGCCCTTGTTTGCTGAGTCCTTGGACTGAATGTTCTACAGGAGGGTAATAATTCAGATATCAGTTTACTTTTCTCAAGAGAGTCGTTTTCTAGAAAAATACCATTAAAACACAATATACTTAGTAAAATCCTCAGTGAAACTGTAGTATACCAGACAATTACAATGCTTCATAAAATTATGGTTTTTATAAACATACTGGAAAATTTCCATAACCAAACTCACCTGCCTTCCCTTGCAACTGAAGTCATAGCTTTGAATTTATTAATGCAAAAATTAGAAAAAAAATGAATATTTGTATAGTTGAGGAAGGTTAAAGACTAAATAAGCTGTCATCCGTTACTTCCTTTTTCTAATTCCATTCTTTATTTTAATTTTTTATAAAAGTGAACTCAATGGCTGGCCCTTTGATCACTTCCCCCTGAAGGGGGCGCAGCCTTACCAGGCTACAGAGAAAGACAATTGCAGCCAGTCCTGATGAGACCTGATAGGCTAAGGTCAGATGGAAGGGGAGGAGGATCTCCCCTATCCGTGGAATAGGGAAAGGGCATAGGGGGAGAATAGGGAGGGCCAGCAGGTGGGACTGGGAGGAGAGGAGGGAGGGGGCTGCAGAGGGCAAACAAAGTGAATAAATTGTAATAAGTAAGTAAGTAAATAAATAAATAAAATTTTAAAGTGATGTTTTTTTGTTTGAGGTGTTTATTGTTTCATACATGAGTATAGATAGTGTGGTCAATTCGACCTCTGGTCCCTCTCCTCTAATTCTTCCCATCCCTCCCATCATTATGCCCTCCTACTTTCATATATTCTTTTCTTAAAC
Organism: Meriones unguiculatus; assembly: GCF_030254825.1. Taxonomy (NCBI): domain Eukaryota; kingdom Metazoa; phylum Chordata; class Mammalia; order Rodentia; family Muridae; genus Meriones; species Meriones unguiculatus. The sequence continues at coordinate 78,921,832 of NC_083364.1, forward strand.
CCACTGAGTGCACTGTATGTTCAAGAGTGTAAGGAGACAGTAGGACATATGTGGACTCTTAGGAGCCATTTCCCTGAAGAAAAGAGACTTTTCCTCTCTCAGCACCCATTTTGCCTATAGCTGTTCACTTAAGGAGAGACTTTGTGACCCCCTTCCTCAGCCACGTTGGGAGTTTGAAATCTTATACAGGTTTTATCTTGTGCAAATTGAACTAAAGTCAGGTACCATCAAAACTCTGATACAGGTTTTACCTTGTTCAAATTGCACCAAAGTCAGCCAAAACTCATCTGTTAAGGCTTGTTTTCTAGATAATGGTGTTTTGGTGAAGAGATGAACGCTTTAACAAGTGTGGGAAATGTAGCAAATAAGTCATTGACTGCATGCCTTGCAAAGTTCTACTGGGACCCTGGCCTCTTTCTGCCTACGAGTCTTTGCTTGCTGGTTTCTGAAATGTGAGCAGGTGTGCTTTATCATACAGACTTCACCATGATTTTATGCCTTTCCTCATTCCCGAAGCTAGCAAGGCAAGCAACTGTGAATCTATGCCTTTAAAACTAGTAGACAAAATCGAAGTTTTCCTTTTATAAGTTGATTGTTTCAGGTAAATTCGCAGAGTAACACAGAGTTGTCTAACCTAACATTGATACCAGGAATATTTATTTGTACTCCATCTATGTAGTTTAGAAGCTTTAACACTGGTTGGTGGGAAGGATTTGGAAAAATTTGGAGAATCTGGGTTAAAAAATATAAAAACTTCGTAAGTAGAGATTAAAGATCAGTTCTGATGGGGGAATGTAGAAGACCAGAATACTTGTAGGAATATGAACAGGAGAGACTCTGCTAATGACAAAGGTAAGGACATTACTTAGAATTAGATTAAAGGCTGTTTGTGGTCCATTTTGACAAGAGCAGTTGTTGATAACTTTTCAATGGTCTCAGAATTTGAAGGAGGCTGAGTTTAGATGTGATATACTACATTAACAGGAAATTTCAAGAAGGCACAGAATTCATGCAGTTGATGGCTCTTGCTGGCTGATTTGAATCTTGATTTATAGTGAAAATCTAAATCAAAAACCATTCCGGGATGATTTGAAAACCTTGTGGATTCCCGGAAAAGAACCCATTTAAAGTGTATTTACTGTGGTGGTTTGAAGGAGCATGGTCCCCATGGGATTTGGAAGCATGGTTTGGTTGGAGGAGGAGAATCATGGGGGTGAAATCTGAGGTTACAAAATCCCATGCTGTTTCCAGTTAAGTTAGTGTTAATCTCTCTCTGTCTCTTTCTCTTGCTCTCTGTCTCTGTCTATCTGTCTCTGTGTGTGTGTGTGTGTGTGTGTGCCAGATTTTGTAGATCAGGTGTAAGCTTTCAGCACCATGCTGCCTGTCTGCCTGCTGCTGTGCTCCTCACTATGATGGCTATAAGATGGCTATAAACTCACCCTTTGAAAGTGTAAGCAAGCCCCCAATTAAATGCTTGCTTTTATAAGCTCTCTTGGTCATGGTTTCTCTTAAAGGCAATGACTTTTTCTGGAAGATTAGAAGAGATTCCTTGGAGGTATCTGTAGCTTCTGTTTGAGAGAACTCTCCATTCATTGGCAACATCCTCATTTGAGTTTCTGACCACATGATTCCTGGCACCACCATGTCTTCCTGATGCTGCCATATCCATCCAGATATGCAGAACATTGATGTACTTACAAGGATGCTTGTCACCATTTATATCATGGCATCTTCCGGGAAAAAATTTAAAGGACACACCTTTGCCCTCTTTGAAAAGTGGTTGGTAATAAGGCCTCTACAGAAACAGTAGAGTATCTTGATAGTCTAAGGAGTTTGTGAACAGTTGTCTGATAAAGGTTACTATTGCTGTGATGGAACTGCATGACCAAAAGTAAATTGGAGAGAAAAGGATGTTTTGTCACATCATTGGCAGTCAGGACATGAACTAAGCAAAGTAGGAACCTGTAGGCAGGAAGATGCAAAGGATATGGAGGAATGAGGCTGACAGCTTGTTCCAAATGGCTTGCTGAGCCTGCTTTCTGAGAGAAAAAAGAACCACCACCCTAAGAGTGACCCCGCCCACCCACAGTGGGCTGGGCCCCTCTACATCAACCCCTACTTAAGAAAATGTCACAGCTGGTCTTATGAGAGTGCTTTTCAGTGGAAGCTCTCCCATTCCCTAAGTATACTAGCTTGTGTCAAGTAGACATAAAATGAGCCAGCACAACAATGTAGTCTAAAGTCATTGGATGCAGTATGTCTATATCAAGTGGTCTTCATAAGAAAGTATTCTTGTGTGGTATTAAGTAGCCAATTCTCCTGCAGCATCTAGTCTTAATTAGAGACACTAACAGAAAGATACTTCAGAACCCAGTTCAAAACAAGATAGAATAAACAGAGGTCGATCACATTTTGGTATAAAAAGTGACTTTAAGAGAAGACAATGACACAAGAGAATTTGATATATGCCAGTCTAATTCTCCCCCTAAAATCTCCACCATGTGTCTTCTGCACTGTGGCCTAGGCATCCATCCTGTTTTTGATCTTTTATTGATCTCCTGTTTATTTGAGGGTTAATCTGGAATATGGGAGACTCAGTTTTGTTTTGTTTTTATAGCGTGTCTTGGTTAATGTGGAGTTTAACTCTTACCTAAGCAAGGCCTTTATTGTAATTTAAAGTTCAGATTAAATAATATTTTGTTGTCCCTATGGATCCTGTTAAAGCTTTTATCTTTTTACTCACATGGTACACTAGGTTCCTGATAACACAGACTGTTTGGTTAGCATTTAATCATAGATTTCCAGAGGTTTCTGTAAAAGTAACCTTTATTTGCCTGTTTCAGTTGTCTTGGAGGATCACTGTCTCGGTCTCCTAACCTAGGCCTAGTCCTGGAAGTGTCTAGCCTCCGTATGATCTAACCTGGGCCTAGAATGTTTTCAGCCTCTGAGACTTATGGCTGAATAAGCTCACCTTTTCTTTTTCTTTCTGAGTTCATAGTTGAATGGTTCAACTCAGCTGTTCTGGCTCAAACTCCTCTCCCAGCTGACTTATTCAATTTGGCTTCTTTTTTTTCTCTCAGCCCCTTAATTGCTTTGCTTGGTCTCAAACTAATTTCAGCAATCTTTTCTAATTTCTGGCTCCTCTGGCTTCTCCTTCTCTGGTTCTGTCTTCACTTGTGTCTGGCTTGTTTTCTCATTCAACTCTTAAAACTCTCCCAGAAAAACTGTATCCCTGTATCCTCTCTCTCTCTCTCTCTCTCTCTCTCTCTCTCTCTCTCTCTCTCTCTCTCTCTCTCTCTCCCTCCCTCCTGCCCATTCAGTCACTCAGTAGCTTTCCATTCTCTTCTGGTGAGAGTTGAGCATATTCTATTCTGTCAAATCTTTCTCTGATTTTTTTCAATTTTTCTGCCACTCAATTAGAGAAAACTTTCAAACATGTGTGCTTCCTTCTAGACACTAACATTATCTTTATTGTTTACAATTAAAGGTCTATACCACTACACCTGGACCTAAGCTTTTCTTTACCTGAAATTTGGTTTAAACCAGGCTGGTCTTGAACTCACATCTGCTTGACTCTATCTCCTGGATTAAAGGTGTGTTTGTATTCCAGCCAGATCACACTGAACTAGGAGATCTTTGCATGTGATCTCTTCCCAGAGAAGCTATGTTCTGAATTAAAATTACAGGTCCATTTTTTTTTTTCAGAGACTGGCACATAATAGGTCTCAGTGTATATTAGTTATCTTAGGAGATACTAGGATTTTCAGGCAATTCAGAAAACATTTCTCACAACTCTTTTAACCCTCCAGGCTTCAGCTCACAGGGATGGCTAGACTCTGGCATCTCCTGGGGCCTACCCTCAGACCTTCTGCTTCACTTCCTCTGAAGTGGGCATTTGTTGTCACAGAAAATCCCCATACTCCAGTTGACAAATGCTTCTTTGGGAGACACACACTCACATGTTTCTGTGGTTGAAGCAATTATTTTACTTTAAACACACTTGGGTTTTTCAGACCACCGAAGTAGAAATTTGCTGGATCACAATGAGCTTTTCTTTAAAAGAATGTCTCCCCCCCCTCCTTTGGTGGTTTTGAAGTAAACTGCATCTTCCCTCATGTCTAAACATGTCTGCTTTCAAGCTGTCTTTGTGTGTCTGTTGTGAGTCCAGCTTTAAAGAAAAATTGGTTGTTTCCTTTTTTAATTCTTAATGTGAAATTATATGGCGAGATTTGTTTTCAGATTTCAGGGAACAAAGCAGGTCTGAACAAGCTATGATTTAGGCTGCAACAGCAGGCAGAGCTTAAAACATCTGAAGCCTCATGGAGGTGATTTGAGGACTGACCGTTTTTCCACTTGCTGTGGTTGGGTTTGAGGAAAAGCTTGTCAGTCACTGACTGAGCTCTATGGATGTATTTGCTCTGGCAACGCTGGCTAGACTGGGTCTACCACTTTGGGCAGGATGCTCACTGCGTTTATTCTTACTGGTTGACAGTTTTATTTGTAACTCCTATTTAAAATAGAGCATTTAAACCCAACCCTTAAACATTTGGCTTTGGTCAATCTGTTTTGGACAAGATACAGAAGGCTAAAGGAGGAGAGGGTGAATTTTTTCCTTCATAAACCTTTCCTTTGTGAGCTTGGCAAATAGTAACCTACTAAACGGTGGGCAGGTTTAAACAAGTTGTGCAATGCCAGCATGACCAAAAGAATTCTTTACCAGAAAGCATACTAGCTTCTTGTCACAGACTGTTTGGGTACTTTTCAGCCAGACATCCCAGAAAAACCTTATTAAACTTTTGAAGTGTTATAAATATCAATTTGTGGCCTTGCTGTATGTAAGGAGCTATGTGTGTCTTCATAGGTGCTTTAGAGACTCTTGCAAACTTTCTTCTGCTGGGAACAGCTTAGAATAATAAATCAGCAATTAAAACATATTAAAGAATACCATTGAAGCAAACCACTCATATTTGTAGTAAAGAAAAGGAAAGTGTTCTCTGATTTTTTTGTGATTTTATTTTCATCCTTATGCTCCTTGAACATCAAAGTCACAATGTTTTTAAAAGGAGTCAAGGACTTAAGAGATGTTTTTGCAGGGGAAAGCATTTTTCTGCATAGGCAAAATGATGACTCCCAGAATGCATGGAAGGAGGCAGAGAAAGGATGATTGCTGAAGCCTGATGGCCCATACATGCATTGATTTGGGGGCTCTGCTGGAGCATGGGCAACCTATGAGAAGTTATGCCCCTGCAGAAAAAAAAGACACTTCCTTTCCAATAACCATCAACCGTCACAGTCCTTGGGTAACAGCAGTCTCCTGGAACTTCCCTACACATGTTGGAATGGTGACTGGCTTGGTCTACTGCAGAAAACCACAGCTGCTGTGGGTTCATGACTTCAGTGGCCTTGTAATGTCCCAAAGTAACTATTTTGTAGCAGTCTTGTCCTCTCTGGCCTCTGACTCTTACAATCATTCTTACTCATCTTTTTGTGAATTCAAGGGTAGTATCAATGTCCTATCTGGGGTTGAGTACACCAGAGTCACTCAAGATCTACTCATTGTGAGTAGAAGAATATACAGAGAATCCAGATGATTGAACACTATCCTGTTAAACCACATAGACCTTGTTCAACTATCCGGATTCTGCAATCATTCTCTACATACCTACCTCCCTAGCTCCCTCCCACGTAACAACCCCCTACATTATTTTTCTTTCCCATTTAATGCAATTTTTAGCTATTTTTTAAAGGAACACATTGTGCCAAGGACTTCCAGAATGTGAGTGGGAAAACCATCTGGATATATGACTGAAACTTGTCCTACATAGAGGAAAAGCCGCCCTTGTGTTGTGGAATTCTAAGTTCATCCACACAGAGAGGGATAGGTCAGCATCTAACGAAGACTCTTGGACTTAATAAATTCCCAGTACATTTCTGATATACAGAGACAACTAGAAGACAAAAAAAACAAAAAAAACAAAAACAAAAAAAAAAAAAAAACCAACAAACAACCTCATAATGAAGTGGTTGCAAGATTTATAAACTCGTGTGTTTAAAAAATGCTAGGAATATAATGCTATTAATCTTAAATAGAGGAGCATTTTTTCCAAGAAAAATAAATTTCTTCTACAAACACACACACACACACACACACACACACACACACACACACAAAGAATAATGCATGAGCATTTTGGTTCTGCAGGTGTTTTCTATTGCATACCAAAATGTTGCAAATTTAGTGTCTTATGTAACACTGACAAATATTATCACAGTTCTGTGGGTGACATGTCCAGAATTGTTTAGTTGCTTTTTTGGCTCTAGGTTTCACAAAGCTGTTATCTAGGTATAAGTGCTCTGGAATCTTCTCTGGAACTTCTGAGGAAAAAAAAAAATCACCTAAGATCTCTTAGATTATTAACAAAATTCAATCTTCTTTTTTTGTTTGTTCTTTTTTATTTATTTTATTTTATTTTATTTTTTTTTTTTTTGAGACATGGTTTCTCTGTGTAGCCTTTGCTGTCCTGAACTCACTTTGTAGAGCAGGCTGGCCTTGAACTTACAGCTATCTGCCTGCCTCTGCCTCATCGAGTGCTGTGCTTACAGGCATTCGACACTGTGCCTAGCTACAGAATCCAGTTGTTGACGGATATAGGTGTATTGGATACACTCTGCAGTTTCCCCTTAGTTCTGACGTTTTTCCTCTGGCCCTTCATGCAGGGGTCTGGTCAGCATCAAAGTAAAGTCAGATTCTCTCTTATAACCACCCTGGCATCTTCTTTGGTCCCATGTTTCTATCCTACAGTGGGTTCTCTTGCCTTGTGATCATCCCAGATAATGCAGAACAAGGCGATAGTATTAGCAACTGTGTTATTAGCAAGTACAGTGTCAGTCTTTGTCCACAGTTCAGACAAGTGTCAGCATTCTCGCGCTCTTTACAGTGGCATTAACGTCCTCAATGTGACATTGTTCTGTCCAGTAGCTGGGGTTCTTGAGAGTCTCGGTGTAGGATACAGAAAGACCAAATGACAGTTGCAAAGTTGGCTCTTTCAGTCGTATCCTGATATTCAGCTTCTCTGAGAGAAATGGGAATGAAGTTTGCATTTATAAACCTGTAGTCAATAAACTAACCAAGTATGTCTATGTAATGACACGTTCACAAAACCCCAAATGGCTGAGTTAGAAGGAATTCTGAGTACATTGAAGTTCCTGGAGGTTGACTGAGCCATAGAGGGCATGAACTTTCCATGCTCCTTCAGGTTTACCTTGCTTTCATGCATCTTCCATGCAGTTGCTCATCTATAACCCTGGAAACATTTTTTTTAAAAGAAACTAGTTAAGCACAGTATTTCTGCAAGTTCTGTGAGCTATTCTAGAAAATTAATTGAAGGCTTTCATGGGAACTCCAATTTATAACATACTAAACAAGCACAAATAAAGAAAATTGGACCTTGAAATTGGTTTCAAATAGTCTTAATTTATGTAAATCACTAGTGTCTAGTATTCAAATACCAACAGGTAGACATCTTTTAAATTCTGCCTACCTACTACTGTGTTGTGCCTTGGGAAAAGTCATGTGCCAATACAAATAATCTTTCTTGAGAAAGATAGATCAGAAGGAAGCTACAGGTCATCCAACTCTTAAATTCTTTAAGAGACGAGACTTATACTTGCTGATGGTAAAATATGCTAGAGTGGGTGACTCAATGTGAGGATTGTTATAATCTAATTTTGCATTCAGGTCAATGATGAATAAGTTGGAAGGCAGGGAATCCTGAGAGCCAGATGGACAGATGGTCATTATTAGCAACACTGACCTGTCAGTAAGCACAGGTCTCCCATGGTGGGCAATGCTCAGGACTCAGTTTTATTCTTCGGGTGTCAAAAGAGTACATCAGCAAGCTTGGAGTACTAGGTGGGGTAGAGGGCCAAATTAATTAGAAGACTAAAAACAGAATAAAAATACAGAAGAAGGGGCATATTGATGGAAATTTAGGGCTGAAGGGGATTCCTCTTTTGGTTTCTAAGAATGTTAACCATTATTCTTGGTATGAAAGAGGAATAGAAGTACATCTGTATGACCCAGAATGATTCTTGGAAGGAGGCTCTGGAGGGAAAATCTTAATTGTTCTATTGGGGAAAGCATCATCAATAAACCTAAGGAAGCAAAGTGAAGATTTCTAGGGTCTGTTTGAAAGCTCTTTCTTGGGTACACTGACTCTATGCTTGCTTAGTGTCCAAAGACTTTTATGAAAGGTATCTATTTACTCTTGACGTGCATGCTCAGGGAGTGACTCTTAGGGGAGAAGGTAGTAATTACTGAGCACTTTACTCTCTTTTTAGTCAACTTACACCTTTTTAATGACCAAGTTTCTGCTTTATTTTTTTCCATCTAGCTCCTCTGGCCAAAATTTAATGTAGCAGATGATTGAACATGACATTAGCCAAAGCCGGACTGCCTCCAGCTTTCTGTCCTGGGCCTCCTCTCCTGAGATTATTACGTTTCAAGTCTGATTCTTCTCCAGCTGGCTCATTACCCCAAAGATTGCCTTAACTGTGTCATGGACAGATCATAATAGGAGTTAAATTTCAGCAACATAACAACCTCTTTTTCTAAATCTTTTCACTAATAGTTCTTGCAAGCTACACAACTATCTTGTGTGTGAATCCACATATATTTTTACTAGAAAAAAATAAATGCCTTTAAAATACACTTTTAATTAAAGCAGAATAATTACATTATTTTATCCCTCTTTTCTGTCCCTTCAGCCCCTACCAGGTATACTTTCTCCAACTCCTCCCATGTACCGTACTCTAAAATTGATAGCTTCTTTTCTTTGATTATTATTGGCACATATATACATATATATGCGCAAATATATACAAAACTAGACATCAAGGAAATAACTAACCCAATTAAAAATAAGGGACAGATATAAACAGAGTTCTCAAAAACGGAAACTTAAATGGCTGAAAGCCCTTAAAGAAATGTTCAACATCCTTAGCCATCAGGGAAATGCAAATCAAAACTACTTTGAGATTTCATTTTTTTTTTTTTTTTTTTTTTTACCAATCCAATGGCCAAGATCAATAAAGCAAATGGCAACTTATGTAAAGGAAAGATGTGGGATAAGGGAACACTCATCATTGCTGGTAGAAGTGCAAACTTGTTCACCCACTATGGAAATCAATGTAGTTGGTCCTCAGAAAGATGGGAATTGAGATGGCCTTGAGAGCCAGCCTCAACACACTCTTAGGCATATATACAAAGGACTCTTTACCCTACTACCAGAGCTACTTGCTCAACCATGTTCATTCCTCTTCTGTTAATAATAGACAGAGATTGGAAATAACCTAGATGCCCATGAAGGTATATGGTATATTTCCACAATGGAGTATTTCTCAGTCATTAAATGAATAAGATCATAAAATATCCAGGTAAATGGATAGAGCTAGAGAAGATCATCATGAGTGAATAACCATAAGGTAGTCTTCCTTCTCTACATGTATCTTGAGTTCTTGAATAGGGTTATTTCAGAAACCTAAAGTATATAGATTACAGAATTTTTATGATTATATAATGTTTTTAATTTATTTATTATTTATTATTTATTTTTATTAATTACACTTTATTCACTTTGTATCCCCCCATAAGCCCCTCCCTTCTCTCCTCCCGATACCACCCTCCCTTCCCCTTCTTCACACATGCCCCTCCCCAAGTCCACTGATAGGGGAGGTCCGCCTCTCCTTCCTTCTGATCTCAGTCTATCAGATCTCATCAGGAGTGGCTGCATTGTCATCTTCTGTGGTCTGGTAAGGCTGCTCCCCCCTCAGAGGGAGGTGATCAAAGAGCAGGCCAATCAGATTATGTCAAAGGCAGTCCTTCTTTCCACTTGGACACTAAACTGCCATGGGCTACATCTGTGCAGAGGTTCTAGGTTATCTCCATGCCTTGGTTGGAGTAGGAGTCTCTGGGAAGACCCCTGTGTTCAAATTTCTGATTCTGTTGCTCTCATGGTGGAGTTCCTGTCCTCTCCAGATCTTATTATTTCCCACTTCTTACATAAGATTCCATGCACATTGCCCAACAGTTGGCCATAAGTCTCAGCATCTGTTTTGATAGTCTGCAGGGAAGAACCTTTCAGAGGCCCTCCGTGGTGGGTTTCTAGCTTGTTTCCTGTTTTCTTCTTCTTTTGATGTCCTTCCTCTTTGCCTTTTGGGATGGGGATTGAGCATTTAAATCAGAGTACTCCCTTTTGATAAGTTTCTTTAGATGTACAGATTTTAGTAGGTTTATCCTATATTACATGTCTATATGAGTGAGTATATACTGTGTGTCTTTCTGCTTCTGGGACAGCTCACTCAGGATGATCCTTTCCAGGTCGCACCATTTACCTGCAAATTTCATGATTTCCTTGTTTTTCATTGCTGAGTGATATTCCATTGTGTAGATGTACCACATTTTCTGCATCCATTCTTCAGTTGAAGGTCATCTGGGCTGTTTCTAGCTTCTGGCTATTATAAATAAAGCTGCTTACAAACATGGCTGAGCAAATGTCCTTATTGTGTATGTGAGCCTCTTTTGGATATATGCCTAGGAGTGGTATGGCTGGATCTTGAGGAAGCGCTATTCCTAGTTGTCTGAGAAAGTGCCAGATTGATTTCCAGAGTGGTTGTACAAGTTTACATTCCCACCAGCAGTGGAGGAGGGTTCCCCTTTCTCCACAACCTCTGCAGCATGTGTTGTCACTCGAGTTTTTCATCTTGGCCATTCTGATGGGTGTAAGGTGAAATCTCAGGGTCATTTTGATTTGCATTTTCCTGATGGCTAATGACATTGAGCATTTCTAGTGTTTCTCTGCCATTCTATATTCCTCTACAGAGAATTCTCTGTTTAGCTCTGTTCCTCATTTTTTAATTGGATTACTTGGTTTATTGCTTTTCAGCTTCTTTAGTTCTTTATATATTAGCCCTCTGTCAGATAAAGGGTTGGTGAAGATTCTTTCCCAATCTGTAGACAGTCATTTTGTTTTGATGACGGTGTCCTTTGCTTTACATAAGCTTTTCAGTTTCATGAGGTCCCATTTATTGATTGTTGCTCTTAGAGCCTGTGCTGTTGGTGTTCTGTATAGAGAAAATAAAGAATTTGAAAGAAAGCAAAGCTTCTGGTTTTGGATTTTTATCTGATTCCTGTGTGTATGTCTGCCCATAGCTCCACAGGTAGAATTGGGACTCATCAAGCCATCTTTTGTGCTTGAAGGTTGAGGGGTCCGATCGTGTTCAGGTGACAACTGCAACCATGAGTTCATGATTGCAACACTCATGCCATGTCCAGATATCAATGTTTTTACAGCTGAATCAGCACCATCTAACAGTTTCTCAGTTAGGTTTGGATTCATTGAACAAAGCACCCCATCACGTGGATAAAGGAGTGGCGATCTATAATAAGACAACAACAACAAACACATTCCTGTGACTCTATGACCTCTGTGTTTCTTCTCTTCTGCACGGAGTTGTTATGCTTCGGTCTGTACCATTTTGGAAGATGCACAGCCACTTAGGTGTCTTCTGACAGTGGGCTCTGAAAGTTACTCCTTTATTCCTGTTGTTTGAAGAGAAAGTTGATGAGCAAATCCTATCTCCTAGAGATTTCAGTCACATTGTCATCTTTACAAACATATCAATGCCTTTCATTGATGATCTTTTTATTACTTTTTAATGTGGTGACATTAATTTGTTTGAATGTTATCTCTAATAATCAATATTTATAAAAGTATTACAATCATTTGCGTGATTACTATGCACACACTAAGTTTTATTAGTTCAATGTTATTTAACACATGGCAAATGTGTCTGAGTACTTTTACAGTGTATAATTACAGTTTATAATTACACCTATACAACAAAATCCTTTACCATGTAGCATTTGCGTTTTTTAGATGAACAACTTTTTTTGGAGAGATTCTGATTCTCTGGGTAAAGTATTGTAATAAATGGACTCTGTTTATGGAAACAAAATGATAAAGCACTAAGTTCTTACAAATGAAGCAACTTAGGTAACATTTGCTTCCTCGATTAACAAACTCATTACCAGGAGAAGCAATTTTGAAATGAAACACAACTGAATACACAGAATACTTTCAAGGAGCTGAATTTTTTAGAAGTGACAGGATACAAGATGATTTTATTCAGTGTAATTTAGCCAAGGCTCAAGAGATTTTCATATTAAGTTATGGTCCCCAAATATCCCATGCCTTACGTGGGCCTGTCACCAGCCTGTTACTTTTGGAAACACCTTCAGAGAGGTGAAACTTGTTTCCTAAAAAGGAGGCACAACATGGGGCTTCTTTATTTTAAACATTTTACTCTTTAACGATTTCATGTATTTTTATATTGAATCTTAGCTTTTCTTTACACTTAGCTTTCTCACCACCTCTTCTACCTGGATTCCTTCATTCACCCCTTCTTTTTTGGACCCATTAGATCCTCAGTAAGGGACTGCTCCTCATGAGCCTCTCCACCATGGATGATAGCCTTTCTCATCATTGGTGCTTGGATTATAGCACATATGAGTATATTGAATCCTCATTAAACCTTTTCTTGTCACATCCAATCTGATAATATTCTTATTTCAAACACTAAAGTATTTATTCCTAGACATCTCATTGGATTCTGCTTTAATTTTTTTAAAGCTATTATTGTAATGGTGGCAAAATACAGACATAACATTTGGTGCAAATTTTCACACCATTAATCTTCAGAATTCATTTTGTCTCATAAAATTGTAAATCTGAACCATTTAACTGAATAACCTCTCCTCCTCTGTTGCCTCATTCAAAAATTGCTTTATTGTTGTTAATTTCATAAAATCTTGCAATGAACTTATCTACCCAGCATTTTTCCTCCACCTCTCCCATCTTCCCTTTGTACATGTCTCCCTCCCAAATTCATGTATATATATAAAGAACCAATATATATATTGTGCCCATTGTTCAGTAAGTCCTTACACATATGTCTAATAGATGTTTTTAAATTGTCTGTTAGTTCCAGATTCCTGAGGCCTTGGCCTGTTCCTTACTCTTTCTCCTGAAGGACTTTGACTCCCAGAAGTTTCTAATAATGTGCTTTGATGTTTGCCTTATCAGGTCAGTTTACTTAACCAGATTTTAACTTCAAACTCCACCTCTACTTGTGCTTGTCAGCTCCTGACACTGCTCAGTCTGTTGGTCTTCATGGCTTTGAATTTTATGTAAGGTGAAATTACTAGGAGTAAGATCCGTGCTGAGCAGGCCAATGATGGCAACGTCTGTAAAACTGTCACAAGACTTAGGAGGTGGCAGATTTTTCTGCAATACAGTAATGTTTCAAGCTATGTTATCATGGGTCACATATGTTCTTGTATATTTCCTTCTTATATTTTTCAACCAACTAATTATTTTATTTTAAAAACATCTAGATGGAATGGGAGGAGGACCTCCCCTATTCGTGGAATTGGACAGAGGCATGGAAGAAGATGAGGGAGGGAGGGTAGGATTGGGAGGGGAGAAGGGAGGGGGATACAGCTGGGATACAAAGTGAATAAAGTATAATTAATATAAAAATAAAAATTTAGCGCTTAGGGAGAATGTCCTGCTTCAATGGCTGTAAAGGCCTGAATGATCATGGCTGCATCACACTGTTGTGAGACTCTAATCTTGCATATATACCACAGGCAAACCAAGGAGACCAACACCAGAAGGCCTGCTAACACTCCCATGCCCGCCCATTCCTTCAGATGATTCATGGCTGCAGCAATCCATGTTGATAATCCTGTGGCTAGTCCTGCGTCGTCCACTCCGGTAGAATTTACTGTGACAATGGCCACTCTCAGCTGCATGCGGGTTGATGCCCCAGGTCCCGCCTCTGAGAAAAAGGTATCAGACGGGTCTGATGCTCTTTGGGTGGATGACACCTAAATGAACATCTGTACAAAGTCCCAATTTATTTCTAATATCAGAGATCAGACCTCTACTCTTGCCTGATGCGTCTAAAACAAAAAGGGGGAACTGTAGAGAGCTGCGGAATGCTATGCCTTAAAGATGGAGCTGGTTTCCGCCTTCCACCTTCCCGATGGTGAGTGCTCTCTGTCACGAACAACTCCACATTTGGCTAAGGCCGAGGATCTGGCTTGCTTTCATGTATGTGGACCTATCTGCATTGCCCCCGTGGCACGCCTGGGTTGGCTACCCAGAGGCTATTTAAGCTGTGGGCTGGCTTTCCCCGGGGTCCGAGGATTGTTCAATGTTCCTGAATAAACTGCATTGAAAAAAAAAATTAATTTAAAAATGCAAAAAAGAAAAAATATAAAAATATAAAACACATTATTAGCTTGAGAGCAATTAAAAAACAAGTCTGAAACTCATATTTGTTTCATAGGCTCAAGTCCACCTTGCTTGATCTAGGTAAAAATGGGACTGGGACACCGAGACTCAGAGGATCCCTTATAACAATCACAAGGCAGCAACAGAGGGCGCCCTAGAGCCACAGAGGAGGAAAGGCAGGCATCAAACTCTACTCAAAGAAGCTTGTTTTACTGAATGAAAAGTTTAAAATGTTGACTTGAACTTAATGCTAAATATTAAAAATTAAAGAATGCGTATTTTTTGGCATATTCATGTGTATCCGGTATAATCCAGTCCATTTATATGTGGTGAGGTCAACAAATCATGACGTTAGTGTTATCGTGTCCTCAAAGTCCAATCATTTTTAGAAACTTCCATTTCTTCTAGGTGTTTTGAAAGGTATCACAGGGGTGGCTTAATGACTGAGTTTAATGTAGGAAAAAGGGAGCAAAGAGTACCAGAACTTCTTTAGAGATAAAGAAAAGTTGAAAAATTCCTGGGTTCACTGAAACTAAAGCTGCACCCTAATATTTCAAAAAGAAATCCATTAAACATACAATAAAAATTAAGAACAAAATACGAATGAACAATATAAAGCTCAATGATGAAAATACAGAAATAGTCTATAATATACTACCCTGAAAAAACAAAAAAATCTCACCAAGGTTTGCTTTTTATGTAGACATATAAACATATAAGCATAAAACATTTGATTGTTGAATTGGAAGCTAATTTAAAGTTTATGATAGTGTGAGCATAAAAAATAATTCCTTTATTTGCTTACATCTTAGGTTGTATCTCTAGGATACACACAGAAGTCTTAATTCTCTGTTATGTCCCTTCTTATATGATGTATTTTGTCTAAAAATTTTGTTATTCTTTTAGCTATGAGATGGTTATAGAGTGTACGACAAGGATTGTGATTTATTTAGTAAGGGATTTTCTTGAACTGATAGGTTCAAGAATGATAACAAAAATTTTATAATTTCAGAAGCTTGAATAAATTGACTCTGTAATAAACAAATTATATAGGTTAGATAGATTTTTCTCATATCCATTTTTTATCTTTGTTTTGATAAAATCTCAAGGGATGATTAAATCTACTGAAATTCATCAAATTTATCATTTATCTGAAAGATGACCTTTTCTAAACTATTCAGTGCACTACATCCATTATATGAATGTGCACCGTTCTGGGAGGAAAGGGTTTCTATTTTTCTAATATTACCTTCTTGCAATCAATGCTATTCTCAAGAGGATTTCTGTTTCGTACCCTAGATGTTCTTTGTAAATTCTCAACATGACCTAATATAAAAATCAATGCATCTTTAGGTAAGTTCATTTCTATTATTAGATCTGGCTGTAGCTTTACACTAACGTGTTTTGAAATATAAGTAGCACCCAACTATAGGGCATGGCTTTTTTTCCTGGTAATGCATTAAATTTCATTATGGTAAAAACCATTACAACAACAATAAGATTCACCCTGGGTTTCAAGTCTTCCAGCTCCAGCCCATTGCAGGCAATGCTTGTCCCTTAGCGTTCTCATTGAAATATTAGTCTTGATTGAGCTAGAGATGCTTCTGTCAAAGTTAAGTCTCTGTTAGAAAACTGCCCTCACAAGGGTAGAAGCCAGAGTGTCCGGGTTAGTGAAGACTGAAGGAAACACTTTGCTGTGACCCTTGAGCCCGGAGGGATAAAGAGCTGACTGTAGTGCATGCTGTTTCTTACAGGACTGCTAGGCATGAGAAGCACGTTTCAGGGAGGAGAGGGATGATGACCCAGTCTTCCTTTGGCATCTGCCTGGAGGACAGGAAGAAGAATGATGACAACAACAATAACAAGGGGTAGGGCATTTCAGAGTTGCCATAATTTGTTCACACTCACTCCAAAGAGGTGATAAATTACCCTGCTGCTTGGATCTTTCTAGCCACCACAATTAGAATACTCTAGCATGAGAAAAATATTTATACCTCTTAAAGTACTGTACAAAATTTTCCCTTGAGTGAAATTATTTTCTAGAGTATAGTGTATAGAGCGCTTCGGTGATTGCAGTTTGAAACCGACTCTACTCTTCCACCAGACCACAACTTGATCATGTCGTTGATCATATATGTGAATTTTTGTGCCTATTGGTCACCTGTGTTTTTCACTATCCCCCAAATTCACTTTTGTATTCTAGCTATCTTTATCCTGTGCTTGATTGAAAGCATCATACTGTGTGTTTTACATTTACTCTAGTGAGAAAACACACACCTTTGAAGCAAAATTCTAAGGGAACGGACTGAGGGCATTTCTAGAAGCAGAGAATTACAGAAATCCTCATGAGAGGATCTGGGTATCACCCTGACAGGTGCTCTTAAGGCCAGTTAGGAAGCGAAATAGCTATCGATATAAATACAGTTAAAAAAATCAATCTTCGAACTTTCCTGGTAAATTTTGAATGTTTAAAGTTTTGGGAATTTTTAGTTTCTAGAAAATTAGGCATGCTCAAAATGATTACATGTGAAAATAGAATTTAAATAATTCTTGAATTGTCAGTTACAAAAGTTTAAGATCACTGTTCAGTTGAGTCTATTTTTCATTCATGGGTGTGTCCCCCCTGTGTAGAAGTTTGCAATGACAACTTGAAAGGCCATAAAACCTGAGTGGCATCTTCAGTGAGAGGGGCTTCAGACCCTGGGACCCAAAGAAGGGTGACAGCAATAGCCTGGATTGTTTGGGGAGTCTCAGGGACTGAAGAGGAGGCTTCCCGTGCTTGGTACAGGATTTTGTTATCCCACAGTTCTTATAAGGTGCATTGGCAGCCTAAGTGGAACGGTTTCCTTCTGTGTGTGTGGACATAGTTAAAAGTATTCTGAATAATTTTAGGTACATATGAAACAGTATGAATCTCCAAATTTTTATCAGACTACCTTGGTATTATTTGATCCTTCTTCTACCTCCTTATTGACCCTCCCCACAAGGTAAATTTATATTTTCCTGTTTTTTGTGATGATTCCAAGGCATCTGCTCATATCAGAAGAACTAAGAACTATAGCTAAGAACTATAGATAAAAGACAATGGGTGTCATTTGTCTTTCTGCTTCTGGACTTACTTGAGATCATCTTTTCTAGGTCCATCATTTGTTTGATAAATTTATGATTTCATTCTTCTTTACAGTTGGGTAATATTCTTTTGTGTATAACTACCACAATTTCATTATCCATTCATCTTTTCAAGGCTATTTAAGTTGTTTCCATTTCCTAGCTATTGGGAATAGGGTGGCAATGGACATTCCTGAGCAAGTATCTTTGGAGAAGGATGTGCACTCCTTTGGGCATATACCAAAGAGTTACATAGCTGAGGTATATGGTAATATGTATTTTTAGATCTTTTGGTATCCTCCATACTGGCTTCCAGAGTGACTGCAACAATTGCCATTCCTACCAAGAATGAATGTAGGTTATTTTGTCCCCACAAAATTGCCTGCATTTGTTGTAATCCTCAATGGATACATCTACATCACAGCTCCTATATCTATGACCCAGGGACTGACACATAAGAGGTGTCAGAAAGACTGGAAGAGACAGAATAGCAGGAAGTCTGCTGTGAGACTCTCTCTCCTAGAAATGTCTGTACAAACAAGGTCTGACTGATAGCAATATCAAAAGACATGCTGACATTGAAGGGGGAAAACAGAGTCTCACCCTTAAACAAAGAACTACAGGCACCAAATGACCACTGAAAGAGAGGGGGTTAGCCAATCAAAGGACTTGGCCCCTACTTGGTTTTGCAAAGCAAAGTGATCATCTCTATACATACAGTCATCAAAAATGTATTCAACAGGTTGTATATGATATGTGTGTGTGTATGCACACATATATATGCACTTGTATATACAGCACTAGTATGTGGGAAAGATGAGGTGAGGCTATCACTTTGAGAGTGAGGGTGGCATATAAAAGAAGTGTGGGGGAGGGGACTTGGGAAGAAGGGTGCTTGAAGGAGGAAAGGGAAGGGAATAAGTGATATAACTATATTTTAATTAAATACATAAAAATAAAAAACAGTAATAATAAATGTAAATTGTGTTAAAGTTTGATTGGTTTATGTGCAGTTTTCTTTAAGATCTCTTTATGTCCTATTTTCTTTATGAGAAAATCATTACCTTAAATCTTGCCATTCACAGAAAAATGTGCATTATTTTGTGTTTATCGTTCTGCATAACAATTTCAAAGTAAGGAGGAGACCTCCATGACTTCCATAGGATGGTGACTGCCCTGAGTGAACAGAACAAAAGCAACATGATCTCTTGCCTCTCTTAGAGTTCTTTGGTGTAAGTCTCTGTTTGAAGACTAATGGAAACTGAAATGATTGCTCTTTCCTATATTCTAACCCAGTTTTGCACCATGACTCTAAGAGAAAATGTCAGCATGATGCAAATGAACTTTATGAACCAGTAAATGCCAAGTAGAAGCAGACAGTGAAACCTATGCAATCAAGCCTGACAAGAATAATTCTATCCACGAGCAAGCCAGATATAAGATTAAAAGGTACAATTTTTTTTTTTAAAGAAAACATTTCCTGGCAAAAAGATAGAAGTAGGCATCAGGGATTCAGCTGTCTAACTCCTACTTTCCCTGTAACCAGTGACATGATGAAGAAAGGAAGGGTTCTCAGTGTTGTATGATCTTCACTGTGTAACAGACAAATGGGGATTTCTCAGACAATTTCATCAGAACATCTGATATTATTATTATTAATTACAGTTTATTCACATTGTATCTCTGCTGTAGCCCTTCCCTTATATCCTCTCCATCTCACTAGCCCTCCTTCTTCCCCCCATGTCCCTCCCCTAGTCCACTGATAGAGGAGGTCCTTTTCTCCTACTCTCTGACCTTAGCCTATTAGGTCTCATCAGGACTGTCTGGATCCTCCTCCTCTGTGGCCTTGTTAGGTCACCTTGCCAGGAAAAGGTGATTAAACAGGCATAATGTTAGAGAAGTGGTATATTTTAGATGGTAAGTGCAGACCACATTAATTTTATTGAATTCACCAAAAGAGGTTTTGTGTAGATCAAGGGTGCAGCCTAAACAGCTTTAGAAGAGCTATTCAACCAGTTTCTCTCCTGCACTCTTTATAGGTGTATTTATGAGGTTAAAAATGAAAACCAAGAAAATAAACGTGTTATCCAGTTACATGTCTTTCAGTGTCAATGAATCATTGAGTAGTTTGAAGATATTTTCCACCAGTATTCTTGTCAGGTCAGGAACTTTTTTTTTTTTTTTTTTTTTTTTCAGAAAAGAATGTCTTTTGTGCTAATCAATGTTCTTTGTTCAACTCCTGAACAGAAGTCTTGGCTCTTTAATAACAGCCCTTTCTAATTCTGTTTTGTAATTGCAGCAAGCCATCTTGGAGGATTTATCTGCAGTGATGCGCGCCAGCAGTATGTGGCCTTTTTTTGAACCCGTCCGGACTGTGCCTTTTCTTTGAACCCTTGGCTCCTCGGTGCTCCTGACCCTGTTGCTCATTTATAACATGGGTGCCATTTATCACTTCCAGACTTACAGATATTGTTGTGGAGAGAGACTGAATGTAATCATTCATGCCATTGCTGCTTTCTAGTGGGGCCTTGCAACTTCCTTCCTCACAGGATACCTGATAGGGAGAGATTAGTGATGAGGCTGTAATTCTATTGAGGGATTGGGATGTAACTGGATTGTAAACCATAATGTGACACTCAGGACATTTGAGATCACCTGAATGTGGAGATTAAGTTACAGCAACCACAGTCCATCTCTGTCAATATGTGTGATGTGATGGTTTGTAATCTGCCTGTAAAATATTAGCTATCCGAAGAAAAATACTTCTCTTTACAGTACAGATGTACTTCTGCAGTTTCAGAGCTAAAAAGAAGCAGTGATGTTTCATTTTTACAGATACTTACACATATTTCAGAGTCCAGTACGTAAGAAAGTTTCCTCCTCAATAATATGCTTTTACTTACAAGAAACTTATTGTTGGTTTCGCATATACGTATTGACATATTTGTTTTTTTTAAACAAATCATTTTTGTGCATATAAAATTAAGAGATATAAGTTACTGAAGAAAAAAATTACAGAAGACCTAAAATTACAAATTCATGGTGTACATTGCAGTCAGGGTGTTGGACAGCTGACAGTCTTATTCCTCAGAAGTTAGACAGTATTAGATCCTACACTCATTTAGCTTTTCCCCCAACTTCTACACCCTGAATATGAATTGTGTAAAAATAAGCCAGTCATCTGAACACTGTACCTAACACCTAGCAGGGACTAAACCATCATCTCCAAGTTATCACTAATCCTCTGCCTCTGTCCTTTAGCAACTTATTCATGTGCGATCTTTATTATTCATGTGCAGTGTTCAATCTCTGAAGTTGTTAACAGTGATCAGTTATTAAGTGTGGCAAAGAAAGTTGGGATAAGCTTGTACAAGCAGATTTACTTTCTACAGACCTTTCTAGAAACCTTTTGTGTATCTATAAACTCTGCCTCTCAAGCCCAGTGTCTTAGAATATAGCATTTTCTGAATCCTCTACTTTTGGTCGCTTGTAGCATCTCAAGGTCAATATTGAGACCAACTCTACGGTTTTAATCATCTAGGCCTAATTGGGACACTGCTGAAAGGTAATAGTAAGAGGCAGGAGGCTTTTCACTAAAGGCATTTAAAAGCACAGATCCCTTGGACATCATTTCCTGTTAGAATAAGCAAGATCAAGGATTTTAAAAGCCTCTGCTAGAAAGTTAAAATAGCAGCTAACCTATTTTTAAAGCATTTTAATACGTAGTTTTTGTATGTTCCAGTCATCCTGAGAGCTTCTTATTATCCTCCTTTTTCAGATGAATAAACTCAAGTTCACAAACAGATTAGTGAAGTTCAGATATGTCACAGTCTCCTGTTGGGGGCTGAGTATTTTCTTAATATTTCACACTTAAAAAACTGTGGGTTGATTTCAGCCCTGACGTCCCAGTTTCCCGATTTGGCAATCTCGCTTTTCATTCTGTAACACTGCTCAGTAAGCATAACTTGTCCCCTACTTTCTGGGTATTAGTTTCTATATTTATAAAATTGACAGGATTGGATAATCTCTAATATCTCTTTAAGTTTTGAAATCCTATTACGTCTAAAAGAAGTCACAAGTTCCCAATAAAAGTGTTAACCTACATCAAATACATGAAAATTATGACAGCTGACCTTTCTATAAGCCTCATAGAACTGAGAATGAGTTATGGAATCAAGGGGTCAATACTGCTCGGCTTTCATAACTACTGAGACCAATGTAAATATGTAACTTCCCTGAAACACGAAGGTTCCTTAGACACATATTGAGAACAAAGAGTACATATGTGGCCTGCTTTTGCCTGGCATTGCATGCAGACAGATAAAACAGTCAGTTGTGCAGCCTCGGCCTGTCTCCAGGAAGGAGGTCCGGCATGTCTAAATAGAACAGTTGTTATTTTTGTCAGCAGGGAAGATTAGAGGGGATAGATTTGGTCAAATGTCAGATGACCTAACAAAGATACTATTTCTCCATTCTCACTCTTAGTTTTCAGTGTTTGACAGTGGTTTTCTCCTCTTGTTCCAACACATGCATGTCAAAATCACCCTCAAAACTTTCTTCATTTTGATGACGATAAATCACTTCAAAATTCCTGCAGTATATTATCAGCTGAAAACGTGGCCTTATATTTTGACTTTCAGGGGTTGGCATTATGTACTACTATGTCATAATAAAACCTTGTTTTGTTTTTAAAAGTTTCACTAGATATCAAGTTAAGTAGTTGTCAACTTATGATTTTTTTTTCATCTCTTACTCCTCACATTTATATTCTTGGGTCTTCCTTGGTCTGATTTATTTTGAGTGAACTCCTTTATTTTTTGTCTCGAAATTTTTTTTCATACAATGTATTTTGGTCATGTTTTTTTCTCTTTACCAAATTCTCCCCTCAAATCTGCCACAAAACACGCCAGCAAAATCAAAACAAAACAAACAAAAACCAAGTAAAAAAAAAGCCAAAATAGAATAAAATAAAACTCAAAGTTCAGAAAACAATCACAAAGTTTGTTTTTTTGTGTTGGACAACTATTCTTGAGTACGGGGCCTGCTCTGGGTTGTGCTTCAAATACCCAGTGACACGCCAATAGAGAAACTTATTTTCCATTTGCCAGCAAGTATTGGCAAGTCGCTTCTTGACTATGGGCAAGACCCCATGTCTGCTTCCTTCTCAGTACAGGAGGCTGTTTGGGTTACACTGATGCAGGTCTTGTGCCTGGTGCCGAAATCTCTGTGGGTTCATATGGACATTAGTCCTGCTCAATTAGATTTTAGGCCCACTCCTTGAAATGGAATCCATCCATGACTCTGCTAACGTGGCCAAGGATCTGAAATGTGGCAGGTCATGGGCCTAGGGTGAAACCTATTACTATTATTTTACCAAAGGAACATAACAATGACATCTTGCTATACCAGTAAATAAGTGCTCACTCAGCCCTTAATCAGAGAAGCTTCCTCCAGAGGTGGGAATTAACATAGGCACCCACTCACAGATAATGTGCAGCAAGTGAGAGCTTTGGAGGACTTAAGTCTAAATGGGATGTTGTTATCAAACCTATCCCCTGTTCCTCTTACTAGGGTACCCACTTGGATGATGAGCTGCCATGGGCTACGTCTTAGCAGAGGTTCTAGGTTATCTCCATGAATGGTCCTTGGTTGGAGAAGCAGTCTCAGAAAAGACCCCTGTGCCCAGATATATTTGGTCCTTGTGGCAACCCTGTCTTCCCCAGGTCTTACTAACTCCCCCTTATTTCATATGATTCCCTGCACTCTACCCAAGGTTTGGTTATGAGTCTCAGCATCTGCTTTGATACACTGCAAGGTAGAGTCTTTCAAACACCCTGAACTCAGTGGAGGGCTCTTTGACCTCCCCCTCCCCCCAGAGGGAAGAACAGCCTTGCTAGGCCACAGAGGAGGACATTGCAGCCAGTTCTGATGAGACCTGATAAACTAGGGTCAGATGGAAGGGGAAGAGGACCTCCCCTATCAGTGGACTTAAAGAGGGAGAGGGAGGAGATGAGAGAGGGAGAGTGGGGTTGGGAGAGAATGAGGGAGGGGGCTACAGCTGGGATACAAAGTAAATAAATTGTAATTAACATAAAAAAATTAAAAAAAACCTATCCCCTTCAAGGCTCAGGAGTCTTTGCAGAAGAGGAGGAGGTGAGACTCACAAGTGATGAACAGCATCTGGTTCTCCCATTCTGAGGCTGCAGAGTAAGTTTCGGATCCCACTTCATCTTCTAAACCTGCAGTTTTGGTTGAGGAAACCAAGAACATGGGTTTTGCATGGAGGACAGATGTTCATCCACTTAGGCTGCCATGGGGAAACTGGACCACAATAGAAGAGACAGTGAGCTTTCCAAAGATTTAATCTCCCAGTGACTAAAACCTACAGGTATGAGACCTTTCAGAAGACACCGTGGTACTTGACTTCACGCTGGCTTTAGTTGTTTTTTTTTTTAAACTAAATGGAACTTTTAGAACTTTCCAATCAAAAAACAACAACAACAACAACAAAAAAAAACTTTTCTTAGTCTTTTGCTCTTTCGTCGGTTACTTCAGAGCCACTGTGTTTTCTTTTGTCATGAATTAGAGTAGTTCTGCTAAGTTTGCTCTGTCAGTTTTTGTGGGTACATCCTGAGCAGCTCTAAAATCACTTTTCATGAGCGCATAAAACCCCCCAAATTTTATAATTTTATATAGGTAGAAATTTCCATTGTCTTTTTTTTCTGACTTCTGTACAAAAAAATTTTTGTCATTAAGTAGTAAAGATGGGCTTAATGGAATGGAAGTTAACAAGCAGCTACAGGATGTTTGAGTAGATTCTGATTTGTTTGTTTGTTTTTCCAGACAGAGTTTCTCTGTGTAGCCTTGGTTGTCCTGGACTCACTTTGTAAACCAGGCTGGCCCCAACTCACAGAGATCTCCCTACTTCTGCATCCCTGGGAATGCTGGGATTAAAGCATGTGCTGGCTAGATTCTGAAATTTTAAATCCTAAATTTATCATGAATTTATTGATGTAATCTGGATCCATGGAAATGACAAGTGAGAACTTTGACATTGAAGTGTATGTAAGCTTTGTGCCGTTATCAGGATTTGCCTTGCATGAGGTGTGTCACCAAGTGGGGAGAATAAGGCATGTGAGCTGAGGAGGCTTCCAGAGTAACGCTAGCCTCTGTGCCTTGACATTTCTTTCTACATTCTTTCCATTTGAATATCTTTGAACAAGATAAAATTTCTCCATTATTTGGAAATGTGGTTACTGATAGCTTATCAATCTCCATTGCATGGCCCCACTTCCATACCCTTGATAGATTTTGAGAACAGAATTAAGAGGATTTGAAATTAGAAAGGACACATGTTGTGGGAATCTGGGAGAGTTGGGCAGGGAGAATGAGAAATAAATGTGATCAAGGAATATTTCATACGTGTATGAAAATGTCAAAAAAATTAAAAGTTGATACTATCATGGAAGGGTTGGACACTAAGACATGTAAGGGTTTCTGAGGTCCTTGAGAGGGATTTACGCCTTCTTCTGAAGGTTAGTGCACTCTCACTCCCAAGACTTGGTTATTCTCACAAGTCATGAGAGTAAATTCACCCCCCCCCACTTGTATGTCTTCCTTGGCTTCACATTTGCTCTGCATTTCTCAGGATACAGTAAGATAGTGTGACCCAAATTAAAGTGATAGATAAATTTTGGAAGATTTTAATATTTTTTTCTTAGTTATCCAGATAGAGACAAATATATGTCCCTGCCTTTACAATAAGACTTCTAATTTCCCCATGGTCCAGTATAGGACACATTTACTTTGTCATTGCTCTAAAGAAAACATAGAGAAAAAAATCAGTTGCTTGGGCGTCAAGCTTGAAGAATAAAGTAGAAAATACAAAATGGCGCCTTGGTAACCCATTATAAAGACAGTCACCTACAGAGTATGCTCATCAGCTAGATAAAACCACAACCCAGAAACACTCCCTCTTCCTTAGTGTGAAAGTATGATTCCATACAAATCTGTCAGGCATGAATACCAGGAGATATGAGGAAGAAAAGGACAATGGATAATACAAACATTGTTCATAATAAACTCTCCATTTAATTCTGGGATAAATATGGCAAATAGCAATATTATGAACAAAATAGAGTTGAGGGGGTAATGAATGAATTTGGCTTAGGAGAATCAGGGAGTCATTAAGTTGCCTTTTGTCCATGTTTTGCTTTGTTTTGTTTCATATCAGAATTGACACTCTAAAGGAGATAGATGCGCCAAATGCATCCAGATATTAGGTACACATTTAAAGTGAAAGATTAATGGGCTAAATTCAGTCAAAGATGAAACTTCTGCTTTATCAAACAAACAGCTACAACAACATAATACCAGCAATATACCTAACATTGCTCCAGGGTCTAGAATGCGTACTGTTCAAAACTACAAGAACCCCTGCTCTCATAAAAGCTACACTTGGTGAGGGTCACACAGTTAAAGCTAACCCAAAATTAGTCTTGAGAACCAAAGGAATGAAGAAGCTAGAACAATAGAGAATAATTGAAATAATAAAACGTAAGAATGTGCAGACCTGTTTTCAAACTTGTTCCAAAGGAAGAAAACCTCAACTCTCTGCACCTGACTTAATTTTCAAAGATCTCATTAAATATCATCTTCATTATGGAAGTGTCCAGAACACTTTTATAGAATCCTTGCTTATCAGAACAGGGGCTTTATGAGAATGCAACACTGGGAAAAAAGTAAAATTTTCTGTATGATCTGTTTTGAAATGGAGAAGTAAGAGGAAAAAAAATCTGTAGTTAGATGACTGGTTCAGGAAAAAAATATAGAGAAACATATCTTTGTTATAGATGGACTCCTCTATGTAAAAGTTTTGTAACTCTATATGATTATGATTATATAATTGGCTGAGATTATCATTCTAATTTACAAAGTGTTTCTACTACATTTTGCCATTCATCCCTTTTACAGAAGTGACACAGCCTAGAATCATACATGAAATATGCTCCTCAAACTCTGAAGTCTGTTTTTTTTTTTGCACAGATGTTGGCTAGTCTTAAGAACTGAGTGAAAGTTGAGAATTTGAAAATAGGAATTTGAAAATTATTATAATGAAAGCTTTTGACTTTCTGGAGTTATTACATGCAATGTATGCTTCTTAATTCCTTAAGACTTGTGAATAGTAAAAACATCTCCACTGTATAAAAAAGATGATACACAGAGGTCTTCCCAGAGACTCATACTCTAACCAAGTACCATGCATGGAGATAACCTAGAACCCCTGCACAGTAGTAGCCCATAGCAGTTTAGTGTCCAAGTAGGTTCCACAGTAATGGGAAGAGGGACTGCTTCTGACATAATCTGATAGGCCTGCTCTTTGATCACCTCCCCCTGAGGGGAGCAGCCTTACCAGGCCACAGAAGATGACAATGCAGCCACTCCTGATGAGATCTGATAGACTAAGATCAGAAGGAAGGAGAGGAGGACCTCCCTTATCAGTGGACTTGGGGAGGGGCATGCATGGAGAAGGGGGAGGGAGAGTGGGACCAGGAGGGGAGGAGGGAGGGGCTTATGGAGGGATACAAAGTGAATAAAGTGTACTTAATAAAATAAAATTAATTTAAAAAGATGATATGCTGTAATTTAAAAAAACACTAACAATTCTTTGACTTTGGTTTGTAGTTTAGAAGGATCTTGTATATTAACTGAGTGTTATTATTCTGATGATATCTGTGAGGTTGTCAGATATCAGACATCTGGGGGAAATATTTATTTTTTGAGTCTTCCAATTGCTCATTGTTTTCTATGTTTCATCTCTGGCAATATTCATTTACACTTTGCTAAGTTCTTTTCTCTATGTTTAGCCATTCTTTTCATTTTTCCACAGTCATTTCATTTTTTTTCCTTTCATGTTCCTCTTTGCATTTTTTAGAGACTTTCCTTCCTCTATATTTTTGCTGTTGAGTTGCAGTAAGTCTATAAAGGCATTAACTTGAACTTAAACAGTGGTTTAAAATGTAATAAAAGATAATATAAAACCTAAGCATGTAACATGTAGCAAGGCTTTGTCAAACATTTCCCACATATATGAAATGTGATATATTTTTATTGGGAGTCATTGTAAAAAAATTAAAAAGCTACTCAAGAAATGAGTGTTAAGGAGTTGATAAAATTATACAGAATTATTTTGAGTAGAATATTGTAAAAATTCAGCTAAGCCTGGGCTATAAGACAGAGTTTATGACTATTTTCCTTATAATGATTATTTATTTTAAGTTTTTATAGTAATAGAATTTGACCTTGTTAACAGTTTCTATAATGTTTATTCATATTAAGGATATTCGGACTGGAATGAATTCAGTTCATGGAACAGTCTGGCATTCAGTAAGAAGGTGAAATGAGGGTAGATTTTAAAAAAATGTATTCACGCCTAATAGCCCAGTCAGCTTTCTCCTCTGGGAGCTGTCCTTCACCTTCCAATCCATATAATTTAACATACAAAATTTATTTTAAAGGCTATTTTTCTCATGAAAAAAATTTCACCAGTATTTCATAAACCAACTTATTACTAATAAATATTTAACATGAAAATGACAGATGTGCATTTGTATTAATGAAGTGAAAATATTTCTTGCTCCTATTTGAGATGAAAGGACTCATTCTTCTTTGCTTACTTTTCACTAATTACAGTGCAAATTCACATTAGAATGCATTTTTAAAAATATATCTAAGAAATTTAATTCAAGGAATTATCTGAAGTAAAGAAAATCTCTACTTTCCAAATAATTGCTTGATTATTTATGATACCAGTTTAGAGGAAAATCAAGAACTAAAAGAGGATTTACTATTGGAATAAAGACAGAATATATTTTTAATATTTATGCAAATAACTATTAAATGAATAGCTAATACAATACAATGTTTATATAGGAAATTAAACACTTATACCTATATCTACATCAAATCTATATCTATACATCTTTCATTTCTAGCGACTTACAATCCCTATTGGCAAAATGTTTTAAAGTTCTGGAGCATAGTTTATTTATTCCAGTTCCATGCTGGGAGCATGCAATTTTTGGTTGAGAAATCTGATTTCCTATTTCCTTGAGATTTGTTGCCAGCAGATTTCTCCCAGAAACTCAGACTGTTAGAGTCTGAAGGGTCTCAAACATTCCCATCTAGAAATGTGGGACACTGAGACCAATAACTGGGGTGTTTCAGGAATGCTTACTGGACCAAAGAGAGCACTGTTTTTCCATACCAGGACTTCTAAGCTTGGTTGAGGCTATTTCTTGCAACTGTTTCCTGACATTCATACTCCCAAATGAACTATAATCACATATTCACAAGTTATCTCCACAGCCATAAGTTTCAAAGGACTAACACAAGCCACTAGGTTGTCATATATGCTTTCAAAAGTTAATAATATAAGCACATTATATGTAATATAAAGGTTTCAAATTATATACAATTAAGAATTTTACGGGGGATCCAAGATGGCGGCGACCAGCATGTACCGTATCTGAGGGACAGAGTATCTGGAACTCCAAAATTGGTGAGTAGAGGGGCAGCTGAATCCAGAACATCAACATTGATGCTTCCTGGGCTAGAGGGGACAACACATAAGCTGAGACTATTTGGACCTAGGTCACCCTCAGACTTCTCTGGGGACTGAGAGTGGTGAATATTCAATCACCCTGCACTTCCCCTTGTCTGGCCTTCCTCCTTGGCAGAAGTGGCCCACAGAGCCTGCTGCTCCTAGCACAGAACTCCCTACTTGGTATCTGAGACAGAGAAGGAGGACCTTCTAGTCCCTCAGCAAGACTGCCAGCTGTACCCAGGTCTGCGAGCAGCTGTACAAGCTCCCCAGGGCCTTCCAGTTCGCATCTGTACTCTCCTTGTAGTTCCTCAGCAGCAGGTGGTTGGCTGTATAGGTCACCCAGGTCTGCCTGGCCACCCAGGTCCTCCAGAGCCACCCAAGTCCAAGGGTAACTGTACGCACTCTCCAGGGCCTCCCACCAGGCATCTATACAAGCCTCTCAGTTCTGCAGCTTTGGTGGGACACCCAGTGGGCAAAAGACCAGCCTCCCAGTTCGCAGCTGCAATACCACTGAGCTGATGGATCTCCTACACTCACATTTGCCTCAGCAGACCCAAATCTGAGAGTAGAGAACAGGGGGAACCCCTGTGCTTTCTGATTAAGCCTGGTAGAGAGTGAGTGCACCTTGAAGTGATTTCATGAAGAGCCCCAGATCCAGGATCCCTCTATGCTAGCAGCCAGAAATCAGATCCCTCCCACCTACAGTCCCACTGTGGGTAACGTAGGGATTCTTGGGACATGTTCTTAACACTGAAGCCCCTGTTCTGTGGGTCTCCCAGTAGAGTCTAGGCAAACAATTCCTGGAGCCCAGACAGATCTGAATACCAGAAAGACAATAGGACAGGTCTGTAGGGCACGGAGGTATTCAGGGAACCTGTGCATCGGCATTACATCTGTGAATAGCACCAGCGCCTGCACGCCCTCCCGCACCTGCCCGTGTCCCACATTCCATGCATCTACACTCTCTAGCATCTACACTCTCTGTGCCTGTTCTTCAAGAGAAACTTCCACGCACACTGCTGTGCTTGATCGCCCGCACTCATGCACCAGCGCTGTGACCTTCCACCCTTAGCTACAGCTGAAACATCAACACACACTCTCAAACCGGTGGACCTCTCTCGTCTTCCCAGAAGAATACTCCAGACATCAGAGAAAGACCCGGTCTGAAGTACAGACTCCAGGAACAAACAGCAAAGGTTACAGATAAGCAAATGGCTAGAAGTCAGAGTAAGAACACATACAACAAAAATCAGGACATCATGGTTTCACCAGCAATCCCCCAAATCAATGGATATTTTAATTCTTCTGTAATACAGGAAGATGATTTTAAAGCTATGCTTATCCAGTTATTAGAGGCACATAAAGAGGAAACTACCAAATTTTTCAAAAAATAGTCACACAAATGGAGGCAAATAAAAGAGGAAATGAACAAAGCTCTCAAAGAAATACAGGCTCAGATGTGACCCGTGATAGCTCAGTAATCAATTGGTTTCCCATAGTAAGGGGAACAAGGACTATTACTAACAGGAACTCAATGACTGGCTCTTTGACCTCCCCACCTCCCAAGGGAGGAGCAGTACTGTTAGGCCACAGTGGAGGACTTTGCAGCCAGTCCTGAAAATACCTGACAAAAGGGAGTCATATGAAAGGGGAGGAGGTCCTCCCCTATTAGTGGACTTGGAAAGGGGCAGGGAGGAGATGAGGGAGGGAATGAGGGATACAACTGGGATACAGAATTAACAAAATGTAACTAATGAGAAAAATAAAATTATGGAAAAAATAAAATAAAATAAAAATATACATCTTAGCTCAAAAAAGAAAAAAAAAAAAAAAAAAAGAAATACAGGCAACTACAGCCAAACAAATAGAGGCACGGGTAAAGGCACAAGTAGTGGCATAAAGAAAGGAAACAAAAAAATAGAGGCTATCGTGGGAAGACAGGAATCCACATTCAAACAGATGAAGGAAATGGTGCAAGACATGAAAACAGAATTAGAATCAATAAAGAAAACACAGAGGAAACCCTGGAGCTGGAGAACTTAGTAAAAGGACCAGGACCACAAAGGTAAGCATCACCAATAGAATACAAGAGATGGAAGACAGAATCTCAGGTGTTGATATACCTGAAGAAATTGATACATCTCTCAAAGAAAAAGTAAAATCGGAAAAGTTCCAAACACAAAACATTCAAGAAATCAAGAATGCCATGAAAAGACAAAATCTAAGAATAACAGGAATAGATGAAAAAGGAGATTCTAGGCTTCAAGGTCCAAAAAATATTTTCAAGAAAATCATAGAAGAAAAATTTCCCAACTTAAAGAAAAAATGTCCATAAACATACAAGAGGCCTACAGAACACCAAATAAACTAGACCAGAAAAGAAACTCCTCACGTCCCATAATAGTAAAAAACAATGAACAATAACAGAGCCAGCCAATGAGTTCATGTCAGAGACCATCCCTGTTCCAGTTACTAAGGAACTCACTTTGAGACTGAGCTGCCACGGGTTACATCTGTGCAGGGGTTCTAGGTTATTTCCATGAATGGTCCTTGGTTTGAGTTCAGTCTCAGAAAAAACTCCTGTGCCCAGATTTCTTGGTTCTGTTGCTCTCCATGTGGATCATCTCCCCCTAAGGGGGTAGGGGGACAGCCTTACAAGGCCACAGAGGAAGACAATGCAGCCAGTCCTGATGAGACCTGATAGGCTAGGATCAGAGGGAAGGTGAGGAGGACATCCCCTATCAGTGGACTTGGTGAGAGGAATGGGGGAAGATGAGGGAGTAAGGGTGTGATTGGGAGGGAATGAGAGAGGGGGCTACAGCTGGATCCAACGTGAATAAACTGTAATTAATATAAAAATTAAAATTTAATTTAAAAAAATTACATACCCTAAATGAGTATTATTTTTGTTTTAATTCAGTGAACACTCTGACAAATAACTATATACATTTTTAGTATGTAACTATGCATAATCTTAGACAAAAGGAAAGAAAAGGCCTTGTGTTGGATTTTAAAAAAAGTGTGTAAAGTGCTTCCTACACAAGCATGAGAACCTGAGTTTGGTACCCAGAGCTCCAGAAAGGCCAGGTATGGTGTCATGTACTTGCAAGACTAGTGCAGAAAAGTGAAGTAAGGGTGGATCTTTAGGGCTCAGTGTCCAGAGAACCTACCCTACTCAGTGAGCTAAGGACAAGCTAGAGGTCACTCTCAAAGAGATAAATGACACTTTAAGAAGGACATATGAAGTGGTCCTCACTTCTACATACACACACACACACACACACACACAAACAGCTGAAGGAAAAAGCATAGTTATTTTAGTTGTAGAAACATGATTATTAGGTTTTACATTCAAAATAAAATATCTATTTCTAGTACCTAAATATGATATGATGCTTGTTAAATTTGTGCTGTGTCATTACACCAGCTTAAAATTGAAGCTAGTACAGTATAATTTTAAAAGGCATTTGATTCATTTATCATCTCCTTTATGGAGCTTCAGTTACTTCCTTCTCTTTCCCTCTTGATTTAAAAAAAAAAAACAAAACCAAGATCTAGTTGTATGATTTACCAGATCTTCAATAATCTGTACTTGGAATAAGCCCATCCATCATTGGAGATGTCTTTTCAAGATTGTATAGACTTACAAGGTCTGTACTAAACTTGGTCAGTAAATCTTCACTAGTGTGTTTAATAAGTTTAAATTTTTATGAACTATTTTTAGTGTGCATCCAGGATTTCAGACAATACAAAAAGAAGGAATGAGTTATGATTTGATTCTCAGGATTAAGATGTAAGATGCTGCAGCTGGAGGGATGGCTCTTCAGTGAAACACACTTACATAGGACCTGAGCTCACCTCCCTGATCCTACATCTGGCACCTTAAGGCTGCCTGTGACACACTGTTCTGGCTTCCGTGTATGCCAACATGCATGTGTACACACACACACACACACACACACACACACACACACTTACTATATTTTACTCTTATTGCCTTTTTAAAAGTTTTTTTTCTTTATTATTGTTTTTATTTTATTATAATATATTCACTTTGTATCCTGGCTATAGCGCCCTCCCTCATCTCCTCCCATGTCTCTCCACTAGTCCACTACTAGTCCTCTCCTACTATCTGACCTTAGCTATCAGGTCTCATTAGAACTCTCTGGATCCTCTTTTTATGTGGTCTCACCAGGGGAAGGTGATTCTTGAAGCAGGCAACCTAGTTCATGCCAGTGACTGCCCCTGCTCTCCTTACTAGGGAACCCACATGGAAACTGAGCTGCCCATTGGCTTCATCTGAGCAGGGGGTCTAGGTTCTCTCAATGGATGGTCCTTGGTTAGATTATCAGTCTCTGCAGGTCCCCACTGGGTCCAGAATTTTGGCTCTGTGGGTCTCCTTGTGGAGCTCCTGCCCCTTCCAGGTCTTTCTATCTCCCACCTTTTCCGTAAGATTTCCTGTACTCTGCCCAAAGTTTAGCTATGAGTCTTAGCATCTGCTTCAATACTCTGTTTTTATCTGAGTTATATAAAAGACTGAGAAGTCTGTATAGTACCAGTGATAAAAAGCTAGGTATATGTTAAAGTGAATGGTAAATACACTTTAAGAATACACATCTAGGAAGAGTTTCTAAGATCCACTATGATTCTCATGGAACATGCACTTCAGAATGTATGCAATATTGAGTGAATACATTTCATTAAAATTTACTTAAGAATAAAAATATTTTAGTTCTACTTAACATTAAGTTGTTGGTGGATTTTGTGTATATTTGAAAATAAATGATACACTGAGTATTTTTTAACCACAGAAGTATTCACTACAAAATCTTGAATATCCCTGTGCAAATACAACTATCAATTCATCTTCACAATGCTACGGTTGTGTGAAATATTGATGTCATGTACTTGGTTCTTCTTCATGTAATGTAACTGTGGATGATCTAGAATGTATTATAAATATGTATACAATTTAAAATACTTTCTAGAAATCAACAAGGTTGTTTTGATATTGGCAGTAACATTAGTAACATATAGTTGCATGAAGAATTGATATTAATGATAAATTAATGTAATAGTTGATTTCCAGAAGAAATAAGCTAATAGAAAACAAGTAAAATGTAGGAATTTTCAATGAGGTGAAGTGTAAAACCCTGCAAAAATACCATCCCCAAGATGGTATTAACGAGAACATTACTAAAGTAGACCTTAGGGTTGTTAATGGAAGAATTAATATAAATCTTGTTAAGATGGCAGTCAGAGAGATACTTGAACAAGGAAATAAGAGCTTTCTCTAATAGGAAGCTAGAGGCACTCATGTATTGTCTTCAAACAATGCAGAAAAATAACTGCTGACCTAGAATTTCATATTACTGAACTTTTGAGAAAGAAAGAGAAAGATCTGGGAATAGAAGAGTGGAAAGCATTTCTGAGCAGAAGTCTTGATGTGTCAAAGAAGGTCCAAGATCCATAAAGAAGAGGTAAGCAAACAATAGCGAACAGGGAAGTAAAAGTAAGTGAACACTTATTTGTAAAACAATTAAAATAACACAGACCAGTTAGAGAAATTCAAAATCAGGAGTCGTGCATTTTTTAGGAGCAGTGTAAAGAAACATGCATACGGGTAGCATTATATGGACTGAACAGACTGCATTCAAAGTGCATACTAACCCTTCCATAGGGGCATGCTGGTGTGGCTGCCCTATTAGTGGGCGGCAGAGAGAAGGACTGCTACTTCGACTCTCAGCGTTTTGACCTGTGGATATACGGATAGCCTAACATTCCCTGAAAGAGAGCCTCCACTGCCAGGAGGCCCCAGACGCGGAGCCCGCCTGAGTGGATTACCCTCTGGTGCCATACAGACTGAGAAGAGCTCCCAGGAATGGAAGCAAGCCAAAGACTAGACCTCGATGCCCTGAGCAGGAGTGAGCCTGACACAACCACCAGTCTGATGCCACACAGTCCTGGGGAAGATTCCTGCTTGCTGCATTAATGCCCTATGGGTAGGGCATAGCACTCCTGAGATGACTCTAGACACTCAGAGACCCTGGGCACCACTGCAAGGTGCAAGTAAGTGGTAGAGAAATGGAAAGGAAAGAGAAACAGAAGGATTGGCCACAATGGAGAGAGCCACACTGGCGACTCAAGGTAATGAAGAACAGTCTTATGTGAGTAGCACATCTGGGACCATGGTGAGGTCCTGGACTGAGCTGCCTCTGGGAGCCACATCTGGGTCTGTGGCCAAGCAGCAACAGGGGTCCCTTAGCACGAAAGGCCAGGCAGATGTCCCTTGTCAGGGCTCCTGCTCAGGAACATGTTGGTGTCTGAGGGCTGAGCAGAACTGTGCAGATCCCACCCCTTTCCTGGGCATCCTGGGAGAGCTGGCCCTGGGGGCATAAGAGCAGCAGCAGAGCTGACCCTACCCCTAGCTTGCTGCAGTCCTGAGAACAGCACATAGCCCATAGCCAGTAGAACAGGCCCTGCTTGCAGGAGTTGCCTGTGTGAGCATGGGAGAGCAGACGCTGCCACTTGTCTCTCATTTGGTGGCACTGTGGTGGCACAGATGAGGAGAGATACCTTTCCCCGCCCTTGACCCTGGCCACCTATGGAGACATAGTCCTAGGGTCATGAGAGCAGGAGAGCTTTCCTTACCCCACACCAGCTGCAATGCTTGGGAGAGTGGGCCCTGCACTCCACCTGGGCAGCGGAACAGAGTTGAACCTGGTTTCTGGGGTTGCGAGTGAGCCTGCCCCAAGGGCATGAGAGCTGGAGAGCTTGCTCCCCCCAGCATTGGATGGGCCTGCCCTGGAAGAGCAAGAGAGCTCACCCCCATGGAGTGAGTGTGGGAATGCTGGTAGCCTGACTAGTTCAGATACCTCTTAGCCCAGACCGAGGGCTTTGAGTTGACCAACTACATCTATCCCATTGATGAACTGCTGGGCTAAAAAGGAACCATTCTTAGAAATCCAAAACTACAGGATCTCCATGACACAGGGCAACAATAGGATACCCAAGAGGAGGTCCAGTGAGGTTCCGGTATTGATAGTGTAGCAGAGGCGAGAGTCCTTGTACCAAAGGACTCTTTGCAGTAAACTTTTGCATGCAAAGAAGTGTAGACAAAATGGTGTGTTGTGGGACACACTATGGCACACTACAGCTTTCACAATGAGATTTTTTCCCCTCTGTTAGGGGAGAGGGTGCAAGGGTGGACGTTGGATATGAGGGGAGGGGGAAATTAGTGGGATTGGGGTACATGATGTGAAATTCACAAAGGACCAATAAGAAGTTTTAAAAAAGAAGTATATGTATGTATGTACACCTATATCTATGCAATAACAATTATTGAAAAAAAAAAGGCCATGGATTTGAAAGAGAGTGGATAGAGGTATAGGGAAGGGGTTGGAGAAAGGAAAGGGAATGAAGAAATGTTGTAATTATAATCTCAAACCCCTGAAAGTAAAAAAAAAAAAAAAAATTAAAGCACTATTTTAAAGCAAAAAAGAGAGATTGATTATCAGTTGACTATAACAAAATAATAGTGCATTTTCCCCCAAGAAAACAGATAATCAAGTAGAAATAGAATGTTTATTGGATTTTAAATTTTTGTTGGATTTTAAATTTTGATCTTAAATGAAATGACTTGATAACTATTTAGTCAAACCTATGAAATTATATCACTGGCAGCAGATGGCAGGATATCTTTGATGCTGGCTGAATAATTTTATGAAACTGCAGAGTATCTCAATTTTACTAAAATCCTGTATTACATGTTTTGACAGCAGATATTTTATTGCTTAAGATGATGACACATTTTTTTTTAAATTATAAAGCAAAGGCCCTCCCAAGAACTTAGCTTCTAATAAGATGAATACTATATGTATTATTTACCTTTGAATTTTGTAAATCTGCTGTGGTTTGCTATACCATTTTGCTAGGTACTTTTGTTTTCATTGAAAATAATTTCAAAAATTGTGGGTTTAAAACAGAAAAATAAAAATAATTAAGACTGGACAGCAAGTACCTGAACAGAGACTTTTAAAATCTTTGTGATGAGATCTTTTAGCTATGAGCTTTCATATCCCATATGTAAAGATATCTGTGTTGGTTCTGAATTTTATGCAACATCTTTGAAGTTACTGTAGATTAAGAGTCACCCTTACGTTCTATTTCAAGCAACTAAGTTAGTATCCAAGAGGCATATGAATGCTTTTTTTAAAGTTTTGAGCAAATGAGATATTTTACGTTGAGTCACTTTCATGTTAATTATTCTGACTAAAGTGTCACAGTACGAGTGGACCTAGATTTCCACATTTTATAATTTAGGTAGGATAGCCTATGTTATCTTAAGACAAGTCACCTAAATTTGCAGCAGCAAGTGTTCTAGTTCTCAAAGGACAAGGTGCTATGGATTGCAGTCAGTACTGACTCATGCTGCCCTCCCTCAGGAACTCAGGTTGATCACAGTTCCTGTAACTGGAAGATTTTGACCTCCAGACACCAAAGAAAAAGAATCTGACAGCTACCATCATGGCTCGTGAGTTTTCTTCCCCTCTGTGACATGTGTCATGTATCACGTGCACAAATCATGTGTGAAGGCTGACAATGGAGAGTGGGGGAAATGCATCCCTTCCTGAGAGACAGGCTGTCAAGGTTACAAAAATACTGCTGCCCACGACAGCAACCTTACCATACTTCTTAGAAATCTAGCCAAAATGTCCCATTTGTTTGTATGAAAACTATTTATTACAGACAGCTTGTGTTCTGTATCTATTAATGTTGTTTAGTTGTCATTTTCTGCGAATTTTGAAGCCAACTATTTAGGAATGCAGTGTAATGAATATTGAGAAACTACCATATATTATGTTGCTGACTGCAAAATTACCGGGTTAGTATGAGGGTAGAAAAGCACAAATTCTACACTTTGAGCATCTTCCACATTTCTGGCAGAAAGTATGATAGATTTTTGAGGTAAAGGAGGTCTAAAAATACTTAACCTTTAAAAAATATGATCCCAAGTTTCAAAAGATTATCTTAATGAATATGATGATTTACATTTACAAGAAAATTTGTGTTTTCCATGTAGTTTTCATTGTGACCCTGCATATCTGGCATGTGATAATGGCTAGCATCTTCTATGGGATTACCCAGATTTAAGAAGAATTGGCTCAGAGTACCTAAAATTCTGAATGGCAGTATAAACCTCAGAATATTGTTTTGTCATTATTTTATGCAGTCTCAGATATTTAGGAATCTTGGATGCCATTTATTCATTCAGTGTCATTTGCATGACACAGTAAAAATGATATTAAAATAATGATTTCCAGCACTTATTTTCTGACAGCTTAGCATAGGAACAACTGCCTTGCCTGAGATTATTACACTGGTGTGACAAATTTGTTATTTGATAATAAATTTGAGATTACATGTAGCGGATGTGCAGTGTGGTCAACATGTGGGTCCCCTAACAATGGGATTAAGGACTGTCTCTTACGCTGTTGCCTGACACTGGATCCTTTTTCCCTAACTGGGCCGCCTTGTCAGGCCCCAGTGGAAGAGGATATGCTTAATACTCGCTATTTGAGGTGTCAGGGTGAGTTGATAGCCTTTGGGGCAGGTGGGCCCCTTTTCTGAGTAGAAGGAGAGGGTAAGAGGGTGTACTAGGAGGGTGGTACTAGGAAGAGAAGAGTGAGGAAGTGGAGATCAGGCAATAAAGAGATTAAATAAATAAATGAATGAAAAACTTAAAAAAAAGGATTACATGACATACACACACACACATACACACACACAAAACAAACAAACAAAACAACCAGCATGCTGATGCATTACAGTAATTCTAACTTAGAAGATGCAGGCAGGAAGATCAGAAATTCAAGGTTGTCTTTGGCTGTAGAGAAAGGTTAAAGCTACTGTAGTTGGAGACTGTTTCAGAACAACAAGCAAGGAAGAAATGATAAAAGCAGAAATAAAAAAGAACAGCAACAACACACAGTGAAGAAATAAACAGAGATATGATGTGTTAGCTCAAAGGTTTCTGTGCTAGAAGAACCCAATGTCACTCTATCCTCCCTTCCCTTTCTATTTTAGAAGGATGAGAACTGTCCAAATCTCAGGTCTATACATCAATCCTGAAAAAAAAAAATTAAATCCACTCATTCCTTTAGGGATCTGATGTGCTTTCTTTATGTTGTCTATACATCTGGATATTTTTTATCACCAAATAAGAAGTAAAACTTCACATTATCTAGTTCAGAATAAAAGCAAACCTTATGCATGGGGACATTTCCCCAACACAGCTACAGAGCTGAGTAATTATGATGACACACTTCATGTTCAGCTCAACATACTTAACTCACTGTCCCTTTAAGATAAGTCTTACTCCTGTTCTCAGTAGATGATCTTAGACAACTATTTAAATACCTTCATCTTATTTTAGATTAGAAATCATAAAATGTGAGTAATAGTTTTACTAGGTTTGTTGGTGAATCAAATAACTTTGAATTAGAAATAGTATAATGACAGACATGAGTAAGTGTTTGGCTGGGTCTAGCTGCTGAAAAACCCATAATCATATGCAGAGAATATAAAATGAAATGTGTTTCCTCCTCACTTATGGAACTGGTAAAAAATGCATGTAGGAGAACTAATTTTAGTTATGTTTTCATTTCAAGGATCTGAATTGTTTACTTCTTTGCTCACGCTCTCTCTTCTCTTCCTCTTCTTCTCCCTCTCCCTTCTCCTCCCTTCCTCCACCCCTGTCTATGCCCATGGCCAGGAACTTGTAGGCCCATGTAAGACTGCATAGACCTGGTACTTTTTAAGGCAACCCCTTTCTGATGATTCATGAAAACAGCCCCTTGTGTACATCTGGAATTGCTCACAGGTAACTGTAAGTATGGTATACTTATTACTGGCTTATTTCTCTCCAAGACTCTTTCCAATATGCCTGGAGCCAGGGACTTCTAGCTGGAGAACAGTGTTGTGTGTTCACAGAGACCTTATGGCTTTGCTCTCTGTTTGCTTTCCTACTGAAAAAGAGACTTTTTAGTCTGCTGGCTGTTAGGCATGAAGACTTTTCATGACAAAAAAAAAAAAAAAAGCCTCTTTGTTGAGCAATGTATTTCTGCCCTGTACATTTAAACATTGTACAATAATGCAGATGTAGGGACTCTGTTTTAATAGTGTCTAATGAGGCAGGATAAATGTAACAACTTATCTAACTTCATGGCTTCTGATTTATTTTTGCATTGGTTTTCAAATTACCAGTAACATATATGCAAATATTAGGCATTACAACAATTAGCATGGGATAAAAGAATTTTTCATGGTCGTCTTTATAAGTGTAAAACATCATTAAAAATGACATTTACTGTTACATGATACCCCGTATGATAATGTGCGACATTTTCTGTATCAATTCATCTGTGGAGAAATATCTAGGTTATTTCTAATTTCTGGCTACTGTGAGTAGAGCAAGTGTTTCTTGGGTAGGATGAAGTATCTGTTGAGTATATACCCAAGAGTGGTATAGCTGGATCTTGAGATAGATCGGTTCCCATTTTCCTGAGGAGCAGCCGCAATGATTTCCATAGTGGCTCTACAAATTTACATTCCCACAGCAAGGTATGAGTGTTCGTCTTACTCCACATCCTTGGCAGCATGATCCATAACTTGTTTTATTGATCTTAAGGACTATAATCAACTGAAAGTTTTTAATTTAATAGTTATTACTCACAACTTTGGAAAAATTCCTTTACCTTCTATTTAGGTTCTAAAATATTGGGTTTTCAGTAGTGCACTTATGCATATTTCTAGATCCACTTACTTCTTTCAGTCTGTTTGTGAACCAGATGACTATTTCCTGTGTTTACCTTTGTTTCGTAACTTGCAAAATGGCCAACAGTAGTTAACATCACTGTCTTAAACAACAGTTCTACTTATACCACTTAGAAGGGAAAGGGACTTTCGTAAGGCTATGGGTAGCAACTATTAAGTTAAAAACCGTCAAGTTGAGAGGAAATGGAGGGATGAGGTGGAGACACCAAGGAGCTCTAGGAGATTTTCAGAGTGGATATTTGCTCCCATAAGTGTGGTTACTGAGCAAGCACTGACTGGAAAGAAATAGAGAAGACACCTCCTAAGTATGAAAGAGATGTACTGCCAAAGAAACCACAGT
Organism: Meriones unguiculatus; assembly: GCF_030254825.1. Taxonomy (NCBI): domain Eukaryota; kingdom Metazoa; phylum Chordata; class Mammalia; order Rodentia; family Muridae; genus Meriones; species Meriones unguiculatus. The sequence continues at coordinate 78,963,077 of NC_083364.1, forward strand.
CTAGACTGAAGAGGCCTCTGACTGAAGGTGGTTGAAAATGGTCTTGGTTCACACACACTTATATACACATGTATATGTCGTATACCTCTGATGGGTGGAAGATGAAATCTCATAGTTTTGATCTGCATTTCCCAAATGACAAAGGAGGTTGTACAGTTCATTAAATGTTTATTGGCCATTTGAGTTTCCTTCTTTGAGAATTCTCTGTTTAGATCTCTATCTTATTTTTTAATTGGCTCATTTTTATCTTGATATCCAAACGTTTGGGGTCTTTTTATATTTTGGATATTAACATTCCATCAAATGTATAGTTGGTAAGAATTATTAATTCTAATTTCATTTTCTCAGCTTCATCATTCTTAAGAAGTTTATGTCAATACAGTGTGCCTATCTCACATGTATCATGGTGGTTAGAGTGTTTCTGGAGAAGTGAATTTCATTTCTCCTATATATCGTTAATGGCAGATAACCAGCCTTTTTATTGAATATTATTGACCAACATTTTGTTAATTTTTGAAGACCACCATGAAATAAAATTTATTGTTACAAAAATAGCGCATAATAATACAATGACTGACAGAGCACGGTAACTACAAATATACCTGAATAGTGATTACAATTTAATTTCTAGATAATACTTGATCCTAATAATAATTTTTCGTGGTCCACCTTTGCTGACACTATTATACTCTCCTGCTTCTGTCATAGGAAACTTTTATACATCAGGTAACTTTTTTATTTTAACTAGTTAATTAATTTAGTTTATCATGTATAGCATTAAATTTCATTATGGCTTTTTAAATAAAACTCATTATGTGGGTCCTCCTCTCCTCTTTGTTTGACATCAGGGATTCAGCTCAGGGCTTATCATGTGTTAAGTGTATGCTCAACTACAGAGCAACCCAACTACTGCTATCCTGATTTATAAGTTCTGTTACATAACTTTGTTTTTCCATATATTAGAGAAAATTATTTTAAACTATAGTGTGAAGCTACAGTTCATCCTGTGAACTGGTTTTATAGCTAAAGTTTTATTGACAAATGCCATGCCCATTTCATACATTTACATATCATACTAGTAATGATTGGCATCATTTATTTATTTATGCCATTGTTACATCAGTAGGGTTAGTAGATGTGATAGCAACCACATAGCCCACAAAGCCTAAAATATTTACTCTTTGACTTTTTACTAAGCCCACGACCACTATCAATGTAATAGAGAATTAATTTCAATTATGATTATCAATTTTAAGGAATTGCTTACATTGCAAGAAATTGTGTTTTTATTATGTTTTCCAGAAAACTAACTCTGAATTTAATCAAAATATTTCTTCTCGAGAATATAGCACATATTATTTTCCTATGAAGTCCTGATGATTTTCATTTCTAAAAGATTACCCAAACCCACTTAAATTACTAGAACCTGGGGTGCTGTAAAAATATTCAGTGTCCATTCATATTGAAGGGTTTCCACCATCCTTATCACTATGCTTGAAGGATGAGCTTGTCTGATAACTTGGTGCTCTTCATTCCAAACAAAATGCTTATTACCCTCAGAAATGGGCACTTACAATATTTACATATAGTTCTACTCTTCTTCTCTTTTTCTCATCTCCATTGTTTGTACCTTGCTTTTATTCTATCTCACTGATTATGTCTTGTTGTTGTTCTGTTGTTGTGATTATCTAAAATTCTTCATTGATTCATTAATTCTGAAATAAAGCCAATTTATAACTCTCCAAAAGTTATAAATTAATTGGATTATTATATACCATTTCACATTATCAGTTACTAAGTGTATTCATAAGTAAAGAAAGGGATCATGGCAACAGTGTGCACACCTTTAATCCCAGCACTTGGGAGGCGGAGGCAGGCAGATCTCTGAGTTCAAGGCCCGTTCTTGGTCTATAGAGGGAGTTCCAGGACAGTCAAGGATACACAGAGAAACACTGTTTTAGTACACACCCACAAAAGAAGAAGGAGGAGGAGGAAGAGGAGAGGAAAAGAAGAAGGAGGAGGAGAAAGAGAAGGAAGACAAAAAGAAAAAGAAATGAAAGAAAGAAGAAATGAACAAACATTTTCATAATTGTGCTTTTGATACAAAATAGTAATTTGACAAATATATTTATACCATTGTGGTGAACAAAAAAATTCACTGTGTATTATTTATATCTTTATGTTTATCTAAATATTGTAAACATAAGGGAAAAAAGAAATTGTCTATTCGTGTGATAACCAATTTTGACTCTCTCTTGGACACATGAAGAGGACTTCCCACCTATAAGCTAGGCACAGATTAAAGCCATGAGAAATATTCAATAAAACTTCAAGTCTAAGAGATTTCAGTATAAACCTAAGTTTTTCTCCATCTGTCCATCCACAGGCTACTGGCTGGAATGGCAGGTTAACGAGAATGAAATAGTTAACAGCTTGGTTTCCTGAGTGACTGAATGAAGAAGACCTTTGCTAGATCATCATGTGAACAGGAAGCTAATCTGCTGTCATAAACCACTGAAATGCTGTGTAATTTGTTGTTACCTATACTCCATTTATTCTTCTTACACAGAAATGAATTTTAGAGACAGGATGCAAGTATAACTAACTGTATGTATTTGGAAAACAGTGCACAGGCACTGAGAAAGTTCATTCTTATGCTACAAAGAAAATGCAAATATTTGGTATAGTCAAACATTTGCTGAGACTGTTACAATCAGAACTTAGTAAGCAAAGTAGATAGAGAGTTAGGTAACGTTTAGCTCCTTGATGAGAGGTATAAGCAGAACTGTTCTTTAAGATAGTGATGCTTACTGCTACTGGCCATTTTACAAGTCATTATAAGACAAAGGTAAACGTGGGAAGTAGTCATCTGTTTCATGAATAGACTGAAAGAAATAAGTGGATCTAGAAGTATGCAGAAGTGCACTATTGGAAAACCAATGTTTTTGGAACGTAAATAGAAGGGAAAGGCATTTTCCCAGGGCTATGAGTAATAACTACTAAATCAAAAACTTTTCAGTTGGTTATAGTCCTTCAAGTGGTTAAAATTCTCAGTGTGGAGGAATTTTAAGGTGATATCACTCCACTAGTTATAACAGATGCACTTTAAGGTAGTCATCTTCCAGCTGAGAGGAAATGGAAGGATGGGGTAGAGACACGGGTGAACTCCCACAGAATTGTACACTGGGTGTTAGATCCTGTGGGTGTGGTAACTGACCTAAGACTGACTGGAAACGAATAGAGAAGAGGCCTCCTAAGTATCTGAGAGAGATGCACTGCCAAGGAAAGCAAAGCCTAGACCGTTGACTGAATGTGTCTGAAAATGACCTTGGTTCACACACACTTGGGTGAGCAAGAGCTTCAGAAGCTACACAGTCTTGAAGAAATGCATTTCTAAATTAACAAAAGTGGCAAAATAGACAAAAGGATCCTTTCATCCAGTGGAAACAGCAGCTACCCACTGGTGCTTTCCTGCAGAATGTTAGCATTATAAATGACTGGGGTATATGTGCCGCCATTCATCTCCTTTCTAAAAGGTAGTGGACACTTTTAGAACCTGGGAATTCACATTTCATTGAGTGTCTGTGAGTATCTCTGCAGGGGTAGGAAGTTAAGCCTTTAAACTTACAGTTCCCTGGACCAAGAGAAGCCTCAAGCTTAATTTGTGTCAATACATTTTACCTCCATATGCTGGACATGGAGGTTCAAGAACTGCCTGGAGTCCAAGTTGTTGTTGTGGTACTGGATGTGTCTTAGGTGTGGGAAGATGTAAACTGAACATTGAGTGAAAGAAACAAAAAGGTAGCAGAGTCTTCCCCACAAAGGACTAAAGGACTTTTTGTTTTGTTTTGTTTTGTTTTGTTTTTTTACCCTTGTTTAAAATTTTCTAAAGCACATCAGGGACACAGATTGCTGAAGACCTGGAAAGTGAAGTGCTTCCCGGGAGAATGAGCTCCCTTCTGCTTTGCTGTGGCAACTGCTGAAGCCTTGTGTGAGATGTGAGGTGGCAATATCACAAGATGGAACTCTTTCTCAGGCCAGGTCCTAAAGCACCATGGAGAAAAAAAAAAAAAGTAAGTTGTTCATTCAAATCAGATGTGCATTATGTCCAAGAAGAGATCATCTTTTAGAAAATAAGCTGTTCATATATTAAGTTAAATGTTTTTGAATTTGAGTTTACAGCAGGTATTTTGTTTTGACATTGTCTCCTGGAATGATCCAGGCCAGCACCGATGTAGGCTCTGTAAACGAATAGGACGTATTGCTCTTTAGGTGCTCCCTGTGCGTGTATGTCAGAGGGCAATGTGTGGGTGCTGCTTCTCTCCTTCCACAATGAGGATCTTAGAGAGCAAATTCAGGACATAAGGCTGGACAACTATAGCCTTTACTCACTAGGTAACTTTACTGGCTCAGAAACCCCTTTTCTGTTCAACAAATTTTGATCTCTTACAACAAAGCCCCCAAAAGATGTTCCTGAACCATGACAGGCAGAGGATTATTTGATTCTCAACACATCTCATCTTTTTTTTTATTAAGCACCCCCCACAAAAAAAACCACAATTCTATGTTTATTTTGGTTCTAGAGGAGGCTATTGTTTTCCTTCTGTAATTACAGCCATGTAGAGCTATGTGCACCTAATTTAATTAGATTGGGCTTATTTTCCAAATTAATTTATTTTTACCTAAGGATGTTGTAAGAGTGATTCATTAAATATTTTATAAGAATTTGAACAAACAACAGTTTTTACACCAGGGAAATAAAGCATTCACCCTGTCAAAGTTTCCAAGGACATAAATACACAGAGTAAATTATATACAGGTTTACAGTTGACGAAGAGTCAAGAAAAAAATTATCTAAAATGGGACTGTCCTGAAATATTCATTTTTCTCTGTTAGCTATTATTGCAAAGTTTAATGAAGAATGAAGTCTTACAGGAAAAGTAAATGTGATTGCTAAAATAGATAGTTGGAGCTAGGAAAATAAAACTTTGCTCTACAGGAAACCAAACTAGATAGAAAAAAGTAATGTTGACTTGTTTCTTGGTTAACATGCACACATATAGTTTTGGTTTATAAATTGTCCTTTCTACCCATGTTGTTTGTAAGAATGTATTCATTCTTCAGGTCTGTAGATAGAATATTGATACACAAAACTGTGTATAACTGGATGAACTGTGTACGGAGAGGTATAGACAGTGTTCTGGCCTTTCAATTCCATTTGCTAACCTCATACTTCCTTATTGTTTAAATGTAACTCAGTTGTTGTACGGGTACTTTTAATATTTTCAATTTCTTTCCCTTCCTTCTACTCTCTCCCTCCCTCCTCCCATCCCTCCCTCCTTCCCTCCTTTTTTATCTGTCTCCCCGAACAATGTTTTGTTTTGTTTTGTTTTGTTTTTCCTAAACAGTCTAGGAATATAAAGTAATTCCCTCCAGAAGCAACTCAATGTGAGTACTGCATTTATGTCTCACGGGATTAGAAATGAATCTGACTTTGAAACTATCATAGGAATTTATGACACAGAAATAAGCACCTACCTAGTGAATCCCATGGAAACGTGGACTCACTGATTGTTTATTTGCAAGAAACTTGTTTCATATCTAAGATAGAATGTTTACTACAGCTGGGTTGCCTAGTTCTCTCCCAGTTAAAAAGGTTTTCTAAAGTGCACTCAAGAAAAAGAAAAGTCAGTATCAATCAATTTTAGGAGTAAATTGGTATCACTGTTTTAAAATATGGACCCAATGTATGTAAAAACCCAATGTATGTAGAAATAATGATTACAATAATTAGGTTTGAAAGCTAATAAAAGTTCTGAGATCCAGACCCAAAGAACCATTTGGAATTCTAAGTCTATAAATTAAAATACATAAATGGCAAAACTTATAGAATTTACCATGGCTATACATTTTTACATCGTTTTGTAACTGAACTCATTTTAAATAAATGGTTTGGTTTTTTTCTTTTAACTGTATTACCTTTATTCTTTAAGTCACATGAACTGTAAGTCCTTTGTGTATGTTTTCTAGTGAGGTTGAATGTATCTTTTCTTTACGTGGCACTCCACAGATCTAAGATATTTCACTTAGACCTGGTTTGAGATAATTTAAATGACTTCTCTGCTATAGTATTTTAGTGAAGCAGTAGAGAAATATTTTGGGGGACAGAGTGGGTGAATGGTTAAGAGGGAAGACATGAGCTGACCAGAAAAGCCAGTTAGGTCTATGTTGCATCATTGATTGCTGCTTCAACAGGTCAGAGCAGATATTTTCTCTGTGTCTTTGTGTTTCTAATTAGGAGCATCTTTATGTTTTAAAAATGGTTGAGATAGTTTCACTTTGAGAGCTATTTCATGTGTGCTTTAAACTCTTAAGAGCCTTTTAGCTGATTATCCTGTTGAAGGCATGAATACAAATCAAGACTTTCACTGCATTTCTCCCCACCAAATCTTCCTTTTTAAACCAAAGCAGGCAAATGTGGCATACTTAAATCTCAGAAACACTATCACAGTTAAATAAAAATACGAAGTGCCAGCTGTGATGGGACTATAAGCCAGCTCTGGAACAATTAATGGAAAAAGTGATTAGCTTTAATGAATTGCTTGAGAGAATCTGCATACGTCACTTGTGACTTTTTATATTCTTACATAAGTGAGAAGTGCTAAAATTAAAGTCATTAAAACTGTTTATTTACTTCAACACTCGGAAGCGGGAGCTTGCTTTACTCCGTTAAATGTAGTCTGTTCTTCCTGCCCTTAAATAATGAGATGTGTGTTAATTGTCTATTTTGCTGGAAGGGTTCTAAAAATGTATCTTATGTTATTTCAGGAACTCTATTTACTGTAACTTCTTCAGATATTTAAAGTGAAATGCAAGAATGTGACATATCATTGAGACAGAATGAAATTTTCATAAAGAGTAACTAAATTCTTGAAAAAGAATATATAAAGTATAAGCAAGAAGAAAGTACTAGCAATGTTTCAATTCCTTACCCTGAGGCAGAACGATGTCTCCTCTTACCAGATGTCCCTGAAGGTTACTGAAAAGTTTTAAAGCAGAGCACTGAAGAGAATGTGTCTGATTATTAAATGCTTTTGGAAGCATGCTAACTTAACGAAGCTCTTTACTACCACCTCCCAAACAATCACTGCAACCTCATTTTTACATACTGAGGAATTGGCTCTTAGCATTTACTTGTCCATGGTCACAAAGTTCACACTCTGAACTGTGCCCGCAGAAGTCATATAGAAATGACTTCAATTCTCCAAGGGTGAGATTTGTTTCCCTGTGCAGAGTGTGTACAGTAAGAGCCATCCAATAAGAAGCATATGGCTGTGCGGAGACACACATAAAAGTAGATGCTTTAATATATGTTTATAAAGCTGCTTAGCTTTATCAGCCTTGAGCACGCTATTAGCACTCAACCTTTACAGTGTTTCATTTAAAGTATCTGCATATCCCATTTCTAAACTGTGTGTCTGGGAGTAGCTGCCTGGAACCGTGTTATTCTTCTGTTTCTCATTACCTGGCACACACTGCCAAGAACAAAGCAAGCGTGTAGCCAATGTTTGTTGACACTGTTAAAAATAAATGGGAGACAGGGCAGAGGGAAGGTCCTACTGTTGTTTGGAAGGCGGTTGAGTGAAATAGTTCACATTAACTATGTGCTTATTCATCGACTCAGCTATTTCACTTCTGAATATTTCTCCCAAATTGGTGATGAAATTTGTGCCCAAGATGTGTTTTCTGAGATGATGACATGGACTCATTTTAACACTGTTTCCAATAGGCAGAAATTGGAAACCTCATAGTTTTCTAATTTAAAAATTATGCCTCAGGTCAACAGTGGAACAGTGTGAGTGGTTTAAAGTGATGTGTTTATGTATTTATTGGTTGTGAGAATCTCATGATATAGGTTAATAAATAAAAGCAGATAATCCCACACATATAGGAATGCCTACACCCCCTTATACCTTCTATTTATTTTCATATGCATATTTGCATGGATGTGCATGTACATGTGTTCTCAAGCACACATGAGTTAGGTGCCCATGGAGTCCGCGAGAGAGTGTTGGATCTTCTGTAGCTGGAGTTACAGAAGATGGTGGTTGTGAACTGCCTGGCAACAGTACTGGGACTAACCTTGTGCCTTCTGGAAAAGTAGCAAGAGCTGTTAAACTTTAATCTTTCTCCCCAGTCTCAAGACCCCAGTCATAATATTCACTGCTCACACGTGAATGTGGTGTGGAGAGGACATGGGTATTCAGATGAGAGCGGTATGTTGGAAAGCTTCCTTGAGAAGGAAAATAAGAACTGTCAGATACTTTATACATTTTCTACTGTTTTAAAAGATGTGTCTAGTAATACAAGCTAATATTAAATTGGTAAAATATCAGTTAACTATCAGTGTTTGAACACTTGGTCAGCTCAAAGCTCAGTGGAAGAAGTTTCACAAGAAGTAAAACCACAACCTAGACCTTTCCATGATCTCTCTGGGGGAAAGTGATGTAGTGTGAGATGTCATTCATCTTAGTACAGAATGAGATACAAATGACAGTCCTTGGGCAGAGCTCAGCACTGGAATGACAAATACACAGACCTACATATATATGAATAACGTTGACTCTAGAGGCAAAAGTGAGTTTGGGGGTCAGCAAGATGAGTCTGTTAATTAAGAGATTTTTCTGGCCAGCCTACCATCTGTGTTTAATCTCTAGAACCCACAGAAGAAGACAGAGTCCTGAAAGTTGTCCTTTGACCTCCTCAAGTGTGCTATAGAGGATGTATTCTTACCCCTCCCCTACATTCACATTGTAAGTAAATATTGTCAGTTTGAAACAATTTAAAAAGCAAGGTTAGAATACGGCAGTTCAGGAAACCAGCCTCTTGAAGTAGCTGTGGAATAAACTTTTTGCATTCATTTTAAGAATTTGAAGATTTAAAATCTTCATCCTTGTGTCTTCATTTGCAGAGGCCTGGAAAGGGCCCATAGAGGGATTTATTTTGGTATTTGCTATTGTTCATCATGATCTTGGTTGTTGAACATATCAGCTAGAACTCTTAGCACTTCTCCCTCGGAGGAATTTTGCAGCATTGGCAGTCATTATACTATTCCAGTTTCCTTGACAGACTGTGATCACCATTTCAATAAATCCAATTTTCTCAAGGAGGAACTTGTTGCATAGTACTTCAAATTCAGTTTAGGGCATTAGACCAACAGGACTAAATATTAGAGCATGCTAGGTCCCTTTCATTATGTGAAGTAAGTGCAATTTCACTTAAGGAGATGCTCTGGTTATTCAGCTCAACCAGAGCAGTTCCTTTGACTTTTTCAGAAGATATTAATATTAATTTTGTTACTTGAACATTTGCTTTTCATAGAACAGAATCTTCATGGGTGGCTGAGACACGCACATGCTGTTTGTTACGTGGCTTTATCAGTTCCTGATGATACAGCATGTAACACAAACCTAAATTAAACTGGTTCCATGTGTGCCTCATGCCTTGATACGTGGGTGCACACTGTTGATTAAGAAAATTGGAGGAAGAATATATTTATTCACTGAATATAATTTGTTGGACTCCTTTGTGGATTTTTCTTCTTGGCGTCCCTAATAACAGCATCGCAGAGAGAAACTTTTGATTTGCATCATAAGTCCTATTGTTTATGTGGTTATTTTCCCTTAGCTGTTAAAATATTTTCATAGTGTCATATAGCACGATGGATTGAAAACATCAAAACTGGCCTAGCAAAACTGAAAGAATTTTGCTTGTTTGTTTGGCTTAAAGTTTGTACCATATTTTAACTCTTTTGTTGTGAGTGCAATAAAATGGTTGTTCCTACAGTTGATGTTTGGTTACTGAAGTAGAATGTTATATTAACTGTAGCGCTGATAGAACCAGGAGAGTAATTTTTATTAGTAGGTTTTAATTTTTAACTGAATTTCTTTAATTGATGCATAAAATCCTTGAGGATTATCTTTATTGTGAAACTATTTTATTTTAGACCATGCAGATGGGGATTTTTGTGGTTATTCCTTGTGCTTCCATATCTTGTATTCAATGTGAAATCTTTATCAAGACTTTAAATGTAATATATCTTAAGTAGAGTTATCTGTCTTATCTGGAGGCTCTCAAGTTCTCATCTTTAAGATGGACACCTATCTCAAATATCACCTCTGCAAATTTTTCCAAGGTTGATTGTGTTGTTATTCATAATTTTGTTCCTCTCTTGGAAGTTATCTTTCTTGCTTGACAGTATCAGTGAAGGTTTTTATCGCTAAGGTCTGGCTGGCAAGAGCAGAATGCTTTAAGCTTCTTCTGTGTCTGAGCAAGATGACTGCTGTTTTCTGGGTATGATGTGGCTACATATATGAACTTACAGCAGCTGTAGTTACTTACACAAGATCTGTATGAGATAAAGTGAGTTAAAATTTCAGCATGGATGGGGGAGAGGATATTGAGGCCTCAGAGCAGAGGAAAAGCTATTGGCAGTTGATGGCTGCTGAAAGAGAGAATCATTTTTCCTTGGGGGTATGAGAATTGGTAGGTTGCCCACGGCCCAGTCAGTGATTCCATGTCAATGTACATGTGAGAAACACTAACTATGCTAATTATATTATTATCATGAAATTGGAATGGAGTTGTCTCATGGGGCCCCATGGGGAATTAGAGGTGAAGAGGAGGTTGATAAAAATCAATATATGTTGAGTACATGCTCAAAAATTTCAAAGAATAAATTAAAAAATACAATTAAAAATAATTTGTAGGGTCTGGAAACAGCTTCCCCCTCCTCAACTAAAGAGGGCAGTTCCCAGGTACTTGAATGTTTCTACATAGCATTCTGTCATTCCATTGTTCTAATTCTTTTTATTATTATTATTATTATTCTATTTTTATTAATTACACTTTATTCACTTTGTATCCCCCCATAAGCCCCTCCCTCCTCCCCTCCCCATCCCACCCTCCCTTCCCCTTCTTCATGCATGCCCCTCCCCAAGTCCACTGATAGGGGAGGTCCTCTTCTCCTTCCTTCTGATCTTAGGCTATCAGTTCACATCAAAAGTGACTGCATTGTCCTCTACTGTGGCCTGGTAAGGCTGCTCCCCCCTCAGGGGGAGATGATCAAAGAGCAGGCCAATCAGATCATGTCAGAGGCAGTCCCTCTTCTCATTACTATGTAACCCACTTGAACACTGAACTGTCATGCGCTACATCTGTGCACGGGTTCCCATGGAATCTTATGTAAGAAGTGGGAAATAGTAAGAGCTGGAGAGGACAGGAACCCCACAAGTGGAGCAACAGATCCAGAAAATTTGAACACAGGGAACTTCCCAGAGACCCATACTCCAACCAAAGACTATTCATTGTTCTAATTCTTAACATTTTATCTCACCAACTCATCCACTGCTGAGTTTCACAAATTACTTTCTGTGTCGTTTTTTTTTTTTCCCCAGGGAGAATGTCAAGCTTATGGAACTCTTCACATTTCCCCCATAGTTCTCACTCATCCCTGGCCCCTGCATAAACTGTCCCCATTAAAAGCGATATCAGAATGACTACTTGCTGTTCTATCAATGCATAATGCTGGGTGGCAGATTTTGGGTAATGATTACTTCAGCTTGAGAATAAGGAAAGTGCTGTCTGGTATTTTTTGAAATAGAAATAAAAGTATCCATGCTTAAGAAATCGGTAAGAAGACCCATTATGCCATGAAAATATGCAAATTGCTTTAGTGAATTCCATGTAGTCATCGTCATAGCTGACTTGCCTGTATCTCATAGGACTTCTGATGCTTTCTTCATTTGCTCTCAGATCATCATTCTACCCTGCGCCTTTTGTTCTTCTACCTGAGTAGTCCTTCTCTAGCCTCCCTCTATACCCTGATCTGAAAATAATGTTGAGCACAATTGAGAAAGATATCTGACATCAACATTCAATCTCTTCATGAGTGTAGCATGTGAGCACGTGTATGTGTACTTTACTTGTGTGCTCATATATGTGGACATGCGCATTCTCATTCATCATGGACACATACAAATACACTACTGCAAAAATAGCAACAACAAAGAAAATCCTCAAATCATCTCTTAGACTACTATTAGACAACTCTATAACTGTTACCACCCTTTTCTTTGAGGTTACAAATCAGCTCTATTCACAAAATCTATTTTCAATACTCAACTTCTCTGTTAAATTGAAGTGTCCAAAATACTGTAATATCTGGTTTTTGAGGGATATCCATTTGTTTACTTAAAAGCATTTAAAATCTTCTTTTGACAAATTGAATTCATTTCTGTCCTTCATTCCTGTTTGTTCATTTATTGCCTTTTTTCTTTTTTAATTAATTTCATAATTAATTTACTTTAATGGACATCCATATCAGACCTTCCCCACCCTCCTATCCTTCAAGTCCTTTCCTTTATCCTCTCCCCCCTGTGCCTCATCCCTTTCTCTCCAGAGAAGGGGAGACCTTCCATGGATATCAGCACACCCTAGCAGACCAAACTGCAGTAAAACTAGCTGCATCTGCTTCTACTGAGGCTATATAGGGCAGCTTAGTTAGGGAAAAAGCCAGAGGCAGGCAACAGAGTCAGAGTCAGCCCATGTTACAGTTGTTAGGGGACCCACATCAAGACCAAGCTGTATTCATCTGTTACATGTATGTAGGGACCCATGATTTTTGTTTGGTAGTTCAGATGCTATGAGCCCCCAAGGGCCCATGTTAGTTGGTTCTGTGGGTTTTTCTTGTCTAGTCCTTGACCTCTCTAACTTCTTCAATCCTTTCTCTCCCTCTTCCACAAGGTTCCTCAAACTACTCTTAATGTTTGGCTGCTTGTCTCTGAATGTGTTTCTATCAGCTGCTGGGTAAATCCTATCAGAAGATGGTTATGTTAGCCTCCTATGAAAGATAACAGAGCATCCTTTAATAGCTTTAGGGGTAGGCTCTCTCTCATGGCATGGGTCTAAGTTGGGCCACTCACAGGTTGACCATTCCCTCAATTTCTGTCATCTCTTCATCCCTGCACATCTTATAGGCAGAAAAAATTGCGGGTCAAAAGTGTTGAGGCTGAGTGGTGCCCCCATCCTTCATTTCTTACCTTAGAGAACCAGCCACTCAAAGGCAGAAAGGGCGAGAAGAGCTTGTAGTCACTGTTTACTCCTAGAGTGTGGAAATTTGAATGAAAACAGCTCTTGTAAGTTCACGTTTGGATGTTTGCTTCCAAGTTAGTGGAACGTTTTGGGAAAGATTAGGAGGTGTGTCCTTATTGGAGGGGGTCCCTGGGACTGGGTTTTGAAGTTTCAAAAGCCCATGAGAGGACCAGAGTCTTCTTTTCTGCCTGATATCTGAGAATCTAGGATTTAAAGTTCTCAGCTACTGCTGTAGCACCATGCCTGTCTCCTTCCCATGATCATGATCTGAAACTGAAAAAGCCCCAAATTAAATGCTTTCTTTATAAGAGTTGCTTTGGTCATGGTATCTTTTCACAGAAATAGAACAGTAACAACGACACAAGATAAATAAGCATTTTGTTCATTGGGTCTTCTTCTTATCTCTATTCTTTCTGCTGTTACTTTGGAGCCATTTTATTTCTCACAGGATTTTTACCTATGTAAGGAGGATTTATCTCTCTTCTACTTATCCCACTGTTTCTAAGGCAGAGTCATACTGCAACACTAGGAACCTTTAACAACTTCTAAGTCAAACTTATTTTTCACGACATCAACAGTTTTCAGTCATAAGCTTCTTTCTTTCATCCTGGTTTATCCTATTCTTTCACATGTCTTCTCCTGTGCTTGTGCCTGTTTCTGACAAAAACACACAGTGAGAAGCCATGCTTCAAGATTCCTTCTGGAGCAGAAGTGCTATGCAACTTGCTGAACAGAATGACTGTTAAAATTTACCAAATTTCAAAGTTTCTCCTATTAGATGTCTTGTTCTTCAAATAATTGATTAAAATAGATGGTTGGTCTTTTTGTAGAGTCAAAATTTAGTAAGTATTTATCCTTGGTAGAGCTATAGAAGGTATGAAAAATTGCTGTAATCAGAAAACATGACTGTTCCTATAAAACATGACTGTTCAATAGGCATGAAAGTGAATTGACCGAAATTATTTTTAAGCAATGGTATCATTTATAAACTGAACTATGTGAAAATTTCAAATATGTGAAACAACTAAAGATATTTTATATAAGGGCATGCATCTTCTATAAAGGCTTATCTAATAACAAAGGAGATTGTTTTAAGGCAGTATAATCAAAATATAAAGAAGAAATAGAGGCAATTGTTCTTTTTTTATTCGTTTTTATTTTCTGCATCTCCATCTTGACATATATTTTAAGACTAGTTGCTCTTGGCTATTTTCATTTCCTGGAAATGTTTTTCATTTGTTTTGTGTAGCTCTGAATTCTGAGGAAGTTTATTATTCACTGTCACTCTTCCTTAAGTTGTTTTTTTCATAAATAAAATCCATTCAGGGACATAAAATATTAACAGGTCTTTTTAATAATCTGCTATGGAAGGAAATATTACTGTATGCAATTTCAAAATTTAGATGGGTCCATTCCGAAGTCCTATTTGAGAAGTTTAAATAGAGAAGTAGGTGTTGTGTTGTATAGCTACTTCATTAAGTTGCATACAATATATGTGTTTCCTATACGGCACCAAATTACCATAGGCCTCTGGGGGATTTTAGTGTTATTTATTTATTTGTTAAATTTTTATTTTTTACATTAATTACATTTTATTTGCTTTGCATCCCAGCTGTAGCTCCCTCACTCTTTCCCTCCCAATCCCACTCCCTCTTCTTCATCTCCTCCCATGCCCCTCTCCAAGTCCATCAATACAGGAGGTCCACATCCCCTTCCATCAGACCCTAACTTATCAGGTCTCATCAGGAGACCTGCAATGTCCTCCTCTGTGTCCTGGCAAGGCTGCTCCTCCCTCGGGGAGAGGGGGTGGTGGTCAAAGAACCAGCCACTGAGTTCATGTCAGAGACAGCCCCTTTTCCCCTTACTAGTGAACCCACTTGGACACTGAGCTACCATGGGCTAATGTTCTTAACTAATCCAATTATTGAGAAGTTAGAATTACATGGATTAGTTTGCCATAATAACTAAAGTTGTCTGGACTTGCAGATCAAGGTCAATGTTATGCATTAAAAAATATACTTAACCATTAGAGAACAGCTCTCAGTTTTTAGTCTAGGGACCAACAGGATTTTCAGTTGTGGTGGTGGGGTTGAGTACAAAGATAATGTAATGTGATAATGACTAATATTAATTTAGCTCAGAGCCTAGTGCCTGTGTTTAACTGTTTGAAATCTTTTAACAACCCTTTTCAGAGTGAGACAAAATTCCCTAAGAGGAGTGCTTGGCTTTTTATACCCTAGATCTGTGTTCTATCCAGATGTCTCCCTCTCACTATGGCTGTGGCATTCAAGTGTATAATCTTCACATCTTACACCTAGAAGAGATGTGATACCTCCTCACTGTACCCTGAAGTTACAGGTGCCACTCGGATGTGACTTTCTCTTCAATAGTTCCCCTAACGAGTAGTTTTGGCATATTGCTTTTAGTCACCCTATATGCAGTATCACGGGGAATATGTGCAGTAAGTATGACATTCAAGAAAAAGTATGTCAAAAAATAGACTGCTAAAGAAACACATTTTGATCCAAATATTTGCTATACTTAACTTTAAATAGATTTGATTTAAATTTATTCTTACCACTTTCATTTTATTTTAATTTTCCATCTAATATCATATGTGTTTCTTTATTTTTTAAAATAGTAACTCACATAATTTTACAGTGTAAACTCTTCTTTACACAATAATTATTCTAAGAGTTGGAAAAACCATTTTCTTTAATAGCTATGATCAACTTTGTGCACAGCTACAATATTTAGTATAGCTCATTAAATATTGTCACTGTTTTTGGGTGGTTTGTTAAAATAATGAAAACTTCCCATCCTTCCCACAGCCCTTGTTGATAATTGTATGCTATAATTTTGTTATTTCTCAGATCAAGAAGTGAATTAAATTTGTGATTTTCTTTGACAACTTCAAATACAAAAGAAATGAGAACTGTGCAATTTTCAAGTATCACACTCAAGACCTGCTCTAGCTTCTGCTGACTTAGGAAATCCTTTCAGGTGTTAGTATGTTAAAGCAGTGGCTAGTGAGGAAAAGCTTGTTTATCCTTTCTTATGCTAAATTTTGAATTAACCACAAACATCATTTAGCTAGAGGCAGTTACAATAAAGAAAAAGAATGACATCACTGCCTAACACCTAGTAAACAGTTTGGATATTGTCAGAATGCTTTGAGAAGATGTATGTTCTATCAGTAATATTTATATCATTGCAGATATTATGTAATAAATTAATTATGTGTTTATTATATATTAGTTTGCAAATGCTATATACCATACCATACAATTTTCAGAGTTTATACATAACTATTGTCTTATACCTCTGAAAGCCCAGAGACTAGAAAGGTTTGTGGCCTGATTTGAGACAAGGTCTTTGCCTGTTTCTCTAATCAATGCAATTCTCTTCTCCTTCCTGTGGATTTTGTTCTTTTTTTTTTTTGGTTCAACAATAATACTTTATTTACCTCAAATAAACAAATATTAATGTACACATTCTAATTTCAAGGCAATATTAAATATGAAGAATAGGGATTGTATATAATACACCCCCTTCAAGTTTTTATTAGAGAGAAAAAAATCAGATTATGCAATATGAAGTGAAAATGGACATTCACAGCAAAATACAGCACCCACCTAAATAACTTAAATACACATGCAGAGAGACTAAAGTTCATTATTATATCAGTTTGTTCTTAAATGTTAACTTCCCATGGATGGCAACTGGTTGTACCATAAGGCTGTTTTCCTTATGCCATAACAAAGAAATAGAAACTGCAGTGACTGTCTCAAAGTCCATAACTGGACAAAAAAAAAAAAAAATTGCTTCTGGTCATTTAACCAGGTACAGTGGTGTTGATCTTTAAAAGAGTACTCAAGGGAAAGAGACCTTATGAGTTAGAAGCCAGCCCGGTTTGCACAGTGATCATCTAACTAGCTAGGGATAGATTCCAAAACCCTTATATGATCAGTCTTTATTCAGAAAGACAAAAGGGATGGACATTGAAAGAAGGAGAAAACGGAGACAAGATAGGACCCTACTACAGAGGGTCTCTGAAAGATTCTAACCAGCAGTGTATCAAAGCAGATGCTGAGACTAATAACCAAACTTTGGGCAGAGTGCAGGAAATCTTATGAAAGAAGGGGAAGATAGTAAGACCTGGAGAGGACAGGCGCTCTACAAGGAGAGCAACAAAACCAAAAAATCTGGGCTCAGGGGTCTTTTCTGAGACTGACTCTTCAACCAAAGACCATTCATGAATATAACCTAGAACCTCTGCTCAGATGTAGCTAGCCTATGGCAACCCAATTGGGTTCCCTAGTAAGGGGAACGGGGACTGTCTCTGAAATGAACTCAGTGGCTGGCTCTTTAATCACCTCCCACCGAGGGGGGAACAGTTGTTTCAGGCCACAGAGGAGGTCAGTGTAGCCTGTCCTGATGAGACCTGATAAGCTAGAGTCAGATGGAAGGGGAAGAAGACCTCCCCTATCAGTAGGCTCAGAGAGGGGTATGGGAGGAGATGAAGGAGGGAGGGAGGGATTGGGAGGGAATGAAGGAGGGGGCTACATCTCTCATTCAAAGTAAATAAACTGTAATTAATATAAAAAGTAAAAATTTAATAAAAAAAGAAAAAATATATATTTTTCCAGGTCATGATCGACTATTTTATCACCCTACTCTGTACTTTTAACCTAAGAACAAATAGAAGTGGAAATACTTCTAATAACTGTAGACAGTTGCTAAGATATTTAACAGCTTTAAGCATTCTACTCACATCTCAGAGTTGGCCAAACTGCTCATGGAAACCCTGCTCTGTCAAGTCGTAACTGACTTCACTCATTAACTAAGGAGAGGTTGAAAAGGCAAAGCTACTATTTCATTAAATATTATCTACTTATCTTTACTTAGTATGACACTTGTTTTGTCCGTACATATGCATGTGCAGACATGCATGCAGTGTCCACGACGTTCAGAAGGCTTTAACAGCCCTGGAGCTGGAGAGGACAATAGTTGTGAGCTGCCATATGTGCACTCAGAACCAAGCCCTCCTGATAAGGGCAGGAATTCCTTTTAACTGCTAGCCATTTCTTCAGACAACCCAGGGGCACCATATTTTGATGATCTTGTACATTTCTCAACTCTCTCCTGCCTGTGGTAATTGTATGGGAATTAAAGTTTAGAAGTATTGCTATGATTCATTATGGAAACCTGTTTCATTTCTTTTTGTTCTGTTACCAACTTTACTAAATTATGAAGACTGAAATGTTTTAAAATCAAAATTCTATCATAATCCATGTCTATTCTGTGGCTCAACTTCCCCAGAAATCTTAGAGCTGAACAGTATCATCCAGCCTTAACAAAGGCATCTGCTATTCTAACACTTGTTTCAAATTCTGTCTCAGTCTTCCCATCTCATGTCTGATGGCCATATGCCTACTCTCTATCCTCTGAACATATTTATTGCTTTTGATTGCAGGTCTTTCCTGAACTTTTATGACTTGAATTGCTTTTTCTACTATGGCTTCTCTCCAAAAAGACTCTTATCTTTCTCTTCTTATTATTCCCATTATATACTGGCCTCCAAAGTTTTATTGCACTCATTACAATGCTTTTAGTCCTTTTATCATTTTTTTTTTGTCCTTGTAAGTTGGTGCTTTTATTTTAAACCATGTAAGTACCATTTAGGTTAATTTGCAAATAGCAGGGGATGTCCATTGTTTGTCAGGAAGTTTTTGTCATGATTGGAGGTGGACAGAGTCTGTTGACCCTGGCTTCCTTTCTCTACATATGTACTACTAACCACATGCTAGTCTTAACAGTTGTGTGTTATACAGGAATGGCTGCATATTGGCCTGTGAACAATCTTTCAGTCCTTTGCTCTGTTTTATTGAAGGGAAAATTTTGTGTGACTTAATTAGCTCTTTGTACTTTATTTCTCTTTATGCAGTTAGTGACATTTCATTTTTTCATTTACAAATAAAAACAGTATTCTCTACTCTTTCCTCTAAATTAGAAGCTGCTCAGTGGACTAGGCTTTTTAACAAAGGTACTTTTTAGAAGTCTAAAGATAAAATTAGAGCAATCTGTTATGGACTTTTTAATTTATTTTCTCTATTCAGCCAGTCAGAAAAAAAAAGTCTAACATTTTTCTCTAATCCTCACTGTGTTGATTTTTGTTTATTAATAAAAGATAATAAAAAATAGCTGTCATATGCAGTCTTATTTACTTTTCTATCACTGTGATAAACCATTATGACCAAGACATCTTAAAAAAGAAAGTGGTTAATTTGGGATTTGTAATTTCAAAGTGTTAGAATCTGTGATAGCAGACCAAAGGCATGGAACAGCTGAGAACTTACGTCTTAATTTGCAAGTAGGAGGTAGAAAAACAGACAATGGAAATAGCATGAGTCTTTTGAAACCTCAGTGACCACACCCCCACATTACACACCTTCTCCAACAAAACGATAATTGCTAACCCCTCAAAAAATATTCCACCTAACCCCTGCTCAGATGTAGCCCACTCAGTCTCCAAGTGGAGTAGAGGGAGCAGGGACTTTCTTTGGCATGAACTCAGTAGCAGGCTCTCTAATCACTCTCCCTAGGGAGTGCAGCCTTGTAGTCTGCAGAGGAAGACAAAGCAACCACTCATAATGAGACCTGATAGGCTAGGGACAAATAGAAGGGGAGAAGGACCATCCCATCTGTGGACTAGGGGAGGGGCATAGGGGGAGAAGCGAGAGAGAGAGAGAGAGAGAGAGAGAGAGAGAGAGAGAGAGAGAGAGAGAGAGATTAGGAGAAAATAAGGGAGGGGGCCACAGCCCAGATACAAACTGAATAAATTGTAATAAATGATAATAATAAAAAAGACTCAAAAATATTCCACCAATGTTGAACAAGTATTCAAACATATGATCCTATTTTTATTCAAACAACAGTATACTATGAATATACTAATCCCCAATTTTGAAGCAAATAAGCAAGCAGAGAACACAACTACATCTTTCAGGCAATTATGATTGGTGGCAGAGGACTAAATCTCAAAAGTGTAGCATATATCTAGCTATGTAGGGGTTTGTAGTTCATTAGGCATCATCTAAATTCCACCTAAACCATGAACATTAGGACCTTCACTTGATTTTTTTTTAAAACACATATGGTGACTTCTGGGTGTTCGTTGTCCTGTCTTGTGGTTTTGGAATGAGAATACAGTGGGCTGGAATATATTCTCCAAGTTTTATGTCCATGACAAGTCAGTCATCACATCAAAGAGAAGTTAGAGATCTTGCAGGAATCCATATAGAATTTTAGTAGGAGCTAACACTACTCCCTACTTGTAGATGTTTGATTCATTTGGGAGAATAAAGTTTTCAACTCAAATCCACTTGAGGTGTGTTTATCAGCACAAAAACATCCCATTTCTGCCTTGAGTTTGGTTTTATCGGATATCTGTATATTCTTCCTACTTTTAGTTACAAGTGAGATAGATCATTGATGAAATAGTCCAGTGTGCAATTTTTTTGTTGTTGTTCTTGAGTTCATACTGACTGCAAAATTCACATCAAAGCAGGTTTTATCCTGGATGAGGCTTAATTAGCACAAGGACAGAAAACCTAGCAGTTGACAGTCATGGCTCACCTCAGTCAAAAAAACTGTATGCTACGTGGGTCCTTGTTGGGGGTTCCTTTGATGCTGGTGTTTTGATGCTGATTTCGGGCCTTCAGGATCTGATTGCTGCCTATCCTTGTTGTGTAAACCTGCCTAAGACATTATACCTGACTAGTTGCTTAAATGACCTGTACCTGGGCAGGGCATGAAAAGTTCTAAAACTTAGAGTTAATTCCTGCGACTGGGGTGAAATCACAGTCCTTTCAGAGCAGAGGTCCGGCAGCAGCCCCCTACCCAGTGTGACTAGGGTCACGTAGGCCCTAGGAAAGCCCATGGAATGTGTTAACTCCCCCTCACCCTTGCTACAGCCTAACCTGCATGTATGAGGTGGTGGCCAGATGTCCCCAGGTAGCCAGACCTGACCGTTTGCAGTTTTGGCGCCTAGAAGCAAACCAAGCATTTTAAAGGTCAGCTCCCCTAGAGACCCGTTCACCCAATCCTGTAATGCCAAGACCTACACTTCCCTGCTTGCGTTTTGACCCCTTAAAAACCCTGTTCCCCCAAAGTTGGGGGTCGCTTGCCTCTTTGTTCTTGTAAGGGCAGCCATCCAGCTTGAGTTTGTAATAAAGGACCCTCGTGTGTTTTACATCGGATTCAAAGCCTGTTGGTCTTTTGGGGACTCGAGATCTGGGTATTTCAGGCAGAATAGGGTAGGCATGGTTAAGGTTCCCAGGCTTTTGGTTCAAGAATCATGGGAAAGAGACTGACAAGAAGAGAGGAGGGAGGAGGATGCCACAGGTAGCATGGAGAAGGAATCATGTGGGCCTGGAGGAAGGACCCCAGTAATGGTGTGGAAAGTGCCAGATAAAGAATAAAATCAAGTATTTATAAGATCATGGATGGAAGATAGCTCAGATGAGGATGCTACAGGAGGACAGCATTGGATGGGGGCTGGGAGATGAATGGAGAAGTTATTGAGAAAGCATAGGTAGAAATATTGTCCCAGCCTGAGGTAAATAAGGCAATTATAAAATCTAACAAATATCTGTGCCATATTATTTGTGATAGAGGTTAATTAATACTGCTGCAACAATTATAGGGCTGATAATAAATAACATTATATAGCCCAACTATCATTTTTATTTACAATAACAGGTCCTAGATTCTATATCATGTAGGATATATATCTAATTTGAAACATTTTATGGATATACAAATAATGAATACATATATAAAATATGAATACATAGAGGTGCCCATTCTCCAGTGCTGTAAATCTCATCAGTTTAGCCACATCATTCTGAGTAAATAATTTCATTTACATCTTTTGTGAGTCTTGTTAAAAATGGTTAGCTTTTAGCTCTCTCTTTATAATTGTTTTGTTTTTATTTACAAGGGTGCACATTTGTTTCTATTTGTCTATACAAGCATCTGTGCAGGTATCTGAGGAGTCCAGAACACAGCGTGAGAAACCCCAGAACCGGAGTTACTGATTGCGGCAAGCTCCCTTATGTGCATATCAGGAATTGAGCCTGAGTCCTTCACAAGAGCAGGAAGTACACTTCCCACTGGCCAACTCTCCACTGCTGTAATATTTTTAAAGAAGGTGCAATCCTTTGAGTTAATGCATATGGTAATTTTTCACTGTAGTGACCTTTTATTATTGGCTGTACATTATAACATCATTCTGTATCTATTTAGTAGTGCAATAAAATGCATTTAAAGTAAACCTAATCATTTTGAAGCCACCAATTTACAATGTTTGAAACTTCATGTTGCTCATTTTTAAGAGTGGAGATCATTAAACCATATGTCAAAATAATATTTAGGAACCTGAGATGCCATACATAATAAATAATCCAGGGCAAAGGCAAACAATGTAGACTTTATGTTAGTGTACTTAACATTTCCTTTTTCTCCCTCAACATTACAAATTTTGCTGAATTTTATATTTAGGCGTCAGTTTATTTAAGTAAAATGGTTAATTACACGCACACTGTTACATAACAGGTGGCATAATACATGCTATCAGCTAGTTGAATATCTGTTGACTCAGTCAAATTTAGATAAGATTACTGTCACACAGGCCTGTAAAGATGGCTTCTTATCTCTGAATCACAAAGCTTTCTGACCAGGACAGTTCAAAGACTCTGCAGACAGAGCTGCTCATAATCATTAGACACACAAACAGCCCATATTCCATTGCAACCATGTAACTAATGTAGCTAGTCCTGTCTCAAGCTTGATTTTTTTTTTGTTTTTAGATAGTATTCATATATGGAATATGTCACTTTCTTTTACATGGTAGGGTGTTGTCCTAGTGTGGCTTCTGTCACTGGAACAAAACACCTTGGCCAAAACAACTTGAGAAGGAAAAGGATTATTTGGCTTTCATTTCTGGATCCTAGTCTGTCATTGATGGAATTCATAGCAGCAACTCAAGCCAAGTCAGAGGAAGGACCCATAGGGGAATGATGCTGCTTACTGACTTGCTTCCTCCTGGTGGTACTCTTCCAGCTTTACTTATACAACTTAGGACCACCTGTCCAGAGGTGGCATTGCCACAGATGTCTTTAAAGAACATTGATTTGAAAATGACAGAGTACTTTCATACTTAAAGATGCTTGGAATATTTTTCTGGAATTATTGAAAAGTACTCGTGAACATAAATAAGTTCCATGTGATGGCTATTCTTGGTTGTCAACTTTACAACATTTGGAATTAAGTAAAATCTAAGAGTCTGTGCATACTTTTGAAGGGTTTTTCTTAATGAAATCCTTTGAAGTGAAAAGACTCACCCTAAATCCAGATCTTTTGAGGTGGGGAAAATCTACCTTAAATTTGGGCCACACCTGGTCACAGTTATATAAAAGATATGAAAGACAGAAAGTCTTGCTCTTTGTCTGCTGTTTGCTTGTCTTTGCTATCACTGGTAAGTTAATTTCACTAGCATTAGAGTCTACTTCATCAGAATTCTTGTGTACACTGAGGACAAGCTGAGACATGCAATATTGTCCACTGAACAACTACTGGATTCTTGGACTTTCCATTGGAAGTCAGCCTTTGTTCAACTCACTAGACTACAGCCTATAAACACACACACACACACACACACACACACACACACACACACACACACACACAGAGTTCTGTTACTGTACAGAACCCCATATATATCTTGGGCACTTGCTAATAAGCAGCATCATTTCACTAGAACTCGGCAGATGGTTGCCACAGTTACTTTTTGTTTTATCAGTGACACAAACAGGCATATCTGGGAAGCGGCAATTTCAGTTGAGAAACTGCTGCCATTAGCCTGCCCTATGAGCAGACTGTGGGCCATATTCTTGATTGCTAATTGATGTAAGAGGGATCAATCCACTGTGGTCGGTATGTACCCTGGGCAGATTGGCCTGGCCTGTGCAAGAAAAGTAGATGATCTATCCAGAGGAAGATCACAATGAGCATGTTCTTCCATGATGTCCACTTCAGTTGCTACATCTACATTCCTACTTGGGTTCCTGTCTTCTTTCCCTTGGTGATACCCTGTAATGTTTAAGTCAAATAAATTCTCTCTTCCCCAGGTTGCCTTTGGTCATGTTATATTATCATAGAAAAATAGATATCAAACTACAACAATTTTACAAGCTGGTTGTGATGAATAATTTTATGTCAACTTGACACAAGCTAGAGTTAGCTGAAATGAGGGAAATTCAATTGAGAAAATGCCTCCATAGGATTTAGTTGCAAGACATTTCCTTAATTATGGGAATCATGGGGAGGGCCTGGGCCATTGCAGGTGGTTCCATCCCTGGGCAGGTGGTCCTGGGTTCTATAAAAAAGCAGACTGTGCAAGCCATGATGGACAAGCCAGTAAGAAGAATTCATCTATTCCTGCCTCCAGGTTCCTGCTCTGTTTTAGTTTCTGTCCTTGCTACCTTGAATAATAAACAGTGATATGGAAGTGTCCATGAAATAAACCCTTTTCTTCCCAACTTGCTTGTTGTTCATGGTGCTTTGTCACAGCGATAGAAACCCAAACTAAGATACTTTTATTCAATATCACAATGAAGACACAGAAGCTGTATCCTGAACTCCACATGATTTTTAAAAGCAATCTCTTACTTTAGATATTATGTGCTCTACCTAGGATGCCCTGTGTTTCAGTCATTATTACTAGAATGTCCTACTGGAGCCGACACATAACCTTTGAGCACAGCAATCCCTTCATTTATTTCTCACATTCACTTCAGTTAGGAACCCTTTACTTTAAAATTTACAAAGATAAATGAACTTATATTTCTGTCCTTAAAAAAGTAATTGTTGCCCATAAGTGATTTTTGAACTCTGTGCTTCTTCTCCTACTCCTCTTGCCAAGAACAAAGGTCTTGTTATGCTTCTTTTCTAGATTTAGCTATTCTTGGACAATCAGTTGCCTTCTCCATAAAGAAAGGATATATTGAGGGATTTACTTCACGTGCTGTTAAAACATCTTCTAGTTCCTGAAGACCATTGACTCTCTGCTCTCATTCTTAACTACTTTATAGACTATTTGTGTGTCATCTGTTTTTTTTTCTCTGTGTCTATGTATGTAATTGAGACCTTGCTACATCCATAATTTGTACAGCATCTGGTCTCTGGATTAACTCCCCATTTTGTTATACTTTAATATCAGCAGAAGTCCTTCATTATCCCACAGCTTGTGACACATGGGTAAATAAATTTTACTCATGGCTAAATAAATAGGCCTTTGAAAGTCTTTTATCTGTATTCATAAAAGGTCATGTTCTTTGATGTCTCTTCTTTGTAGCTATGTCACTGATGAGAACATTCTATATTTCAATTTCTGATATGCATTGGAGAGGAAAAAAAGCAAAATATTTGCTATCTTAGGTTCCCAAGATTTATCTTGATATCTTTTGCTGCTCTTTTTCCTGAATGGCAAAATAATTCCACTTCAGTCCTGATTTATATAACAAGAGCTTACTTCCCATGCCTCCTAGGTCTTGTCCTGTCTCACATTTCTAGATAATAATCACCAGTTGGATCAAGTATCTTACTGGGATTCCAAACTGAGTGGTACCCATACACTCTTCATCCTCAAACCCTTGGAAACTTGTTGATTACAGTGGTACAAATGAGATGAGTCACCCAGGTCCATTGCGACATCCTTCCTTCCTCCCTTCCTTCCTTTCTTCCTTCCTTCCTTCCTTCCTTCCTTCCTTCCTTCCTTCCTTCCTTCCTTCCTTCCTTCCTTCCTTCCATTCCCCCTTCTTTCAAAGTTAGAGGCTATTTGTGAGCTTAAATGAATTTTTTTTTCATTTTCATTATAAATTAAAACGTTTTTCAGAAAATGAGGTTTAGCTTATGCAGTTTATTTAGTTTGATTCTAATTAATTGTCTTGTAATTTTGCTAAAATTTTTTGAGTACTTCACTAGCTCTAGAATTAGAGGGGTTCTTCTTTCTTTTCTAGTTTCCATTTCTCAGTAAATTTATTTTTTTGTCTGGGGCTTTAACTCAGGTTTATACATTTGTATTATTTCTAGAATTTCTTTTCATGAGTTGCTTAAAAAGATCTGCTTTAATAGCTCGACATGTCTGAGGATGTTTTATCTTAACACTTACAGTTTTTAGTGTCCTTTTATAGTCTAGTTTATTTTTCTTTAATGGCTTATCTTGCACTTAGTATAAATTGTCAAACCATAATATGAGTGGGAAATAAAGAACAAATAAGAAGAAATCCATGCAAATTTGTTTTATTTTTATATTCATATCAGTAAGCCCAGTGTATCAGAGTTAGCTTCTCTTGACATGAGTTAATCCTAACACCCTCTCTGCCATCTTGAGAGTATTTCCTACATTTATTATGCCTCCTGTGGTTGCATTATTGCTAGAGACTACTTTAGAATATATGTTTCACAGCTGAAGTATTAGGAAAGTACCAACTAAACTGCTTTTGGGAAAGAAGATAAAGCCATGTGGTTTGAAATATGCCATCTCTCCCTTTAGCACTTGCTTGTTTATAGACTTTATTTTATTAAAGTCGGTACATTGGATATTCAAAATGGAAGTTTTTTGTTTGAAAATCATTGTAAATTTACGAAATATCAAGTATTAAACTAATTTTTAATTCTTTATAAATGGTAAGTCATGAAGTATGTTTTATTAACATTAGTTCAGTTTTACTCTTTATTTGTGTTATAGTTTCCTTTAAAAATTAATTTAATTTTTATTCAATTTACATCCTGGTTGTAATCCCATCCCTCCTTCCCTTTCAGTCCCTCTTTCCCTCGCACCCCCTCTCCTCTTACCTATTCCATCCACCCCAGTTCATCAAGTTGCATCAGGACTGAGTGTGTTCTCTTCCCCTGTGGCCAGGCAAGGCAATGCTGCCAGGGGGAAGTGATCAAGAAGCTGGCAGGTGAGTCTTGTCCCATGTAGTCCCCACTTCCCTTACTAAAGGACCCACAGGAAGCCTAAGCTGCCCATATGCTAAATCTTTGTAAGGGCCCTAGGTCTAGTTCTTGCATGTTCCTTGGTCGAGGCTTCGGTCTCAGCAAGCCACTCTGGGACCTTTTTATAGTGCTAACCTTTGACACCATGAATGATATTCTGCTAAGCTTGCAGATAGGAGCTTGTGTTATATTTTCTTGTTATTGCTTTTACTTTTGTTTGGTATAACCATCCACGTCTATTGATCTATTCTTTTTTAGAAAATAAATGAATTTTTTTAATATAGTGCTTCCCTTCATCATTTAGTATTTTTCCTTATTTGAAAAATCTATGACATGATTGAGCTTTCCTTTTTAGGAGATTCAGAGCATTACATTTGGATAAGCACCAATGAAGCTGTGGGGTACCTCTTCCCTGAGAAAATCACTGCACAGGGATCTTGCTCCTGAGAAATTAGACCTAGATGCCACCTGCCATCTCAAAGGCTCGTCTCTAGTTCTAATGACATTACTTCCTCATCCCAGAGTAAAGCAAGAGTGAGCACTGGAGATCAGCATGTCCAGTTTCCTCTTTGTGGAATCTAAAACGAGGTCCTATGAGCAATTGCATCCTTACTAGGAATGATCTGGTTGGGGTAAGACAGTTATAGAAGAGGTCAGCAAGATGACTGTGATTAGAATGCTATATACATATATGAAAATGTCAAACATTATTACAGGATTCCTATTTTCTCTGTATAAATGTGATCCATTTAAAAATCTATTTTAATCTTTTTATTATTATTTATTATGATTTATTTACTTAGTGTCCTAGCTGTATCACCCTCCCTCTATTTTTAAGATTTATTTTTTTCCATGTGACTTTTGTAAAATTTAAAACAACAACAAAACTCAAATGAGAGAGAGAAAAACCAGTCTTAACACGGATAAAAATTTCTATGGATTATCCATTACAAAATTAGATTTTCTTTTGTTTACTGCTATAGAGATATCACAACTCTGTGAAAATACTGTGTGTGTGCTGTGATTTTTCCATCTCCCTCAAAGGACACAATGATTTTCTTCGTGTTTTAGAATCTTCAAACATTGCATTGTTGTTGGCATGGCTAAATAATTTGTGAAACCACAACTCTGGCCACACCCTTTTCCCTGGCTACATGAACTGCAATTCACTTTACAATTACTGGGTGCAGGTTTCTTGGAGAGAATTAGAATGGGAAATTCTGAGAGTTCCAAACACTTCTAAAATTTTACCTTTGAGCTCTATTTAAAAATCATTTGTTTTTATTTATATTTGTAGCTGTGAGTGATGGTGTACATTTTTACTCTCAGCACTTGGGGGGCAGAGGCAGGCAGATCTCTATGAGTTTGATGGCAGCTTGGGTTACATAGTGAGCACCAGGACAGCTATAGTTACTAAGTGGACACCTGTCTCAAAAGAAAACAAACAAACAAACAAATACTACTTTTGGACCTAACTTTCTCATTAGTTTTTTTTTTCTCTCTCTCTCTGTAGTAGGGATTGAATCAAGGTCTTGTGAATAGGCAAGTATTCTATTATTAAGCTATACCTACAGCCTTTTTTTTTTTTTTTTTTGCAAATAAGTTTTTTCTATGCTAAGAAATGAAATGTCTTTTTCTTTGATTGGTTCTTCCCACATATATTTATATATGTTATCATAAAAGGTAATTTCATAGTCTATTGGGACTAGCTCAATATAAAACTGGGAGGTAAACAAACTCCAGAAGTTTATTTTACAAAGTTATGTAGGGTGGAAAGTACAAGATGAAAATATCAATACAGCTGCGACCTAGTGACACTATTTCCAGGTTCATTGATGTGTATTATGAAGGGTTCTTTAAAAGTCTGGACATGGTGAAATGCCAGTACATGAAAGTCTGAGGTAAGAGCTGAGCATGAGTTTGATCTGTACAGACCTCCCCTGCCACACACAGAAGGGGGGGGGACTTTGTTTTATTTCTGCAAGGACAGAGCAATATTAAAAAACAAAAACAAAACAAAACAAAAACTTGTAATTGTGAGCTTGCAGTTTCAGGGGCCACCACACACACATAAATATAGGAAGTCTCACAAGAAGACCAAAAGACACAACTATCCCCTGGCAGGGCTGCCTTGCCTGGCCTCAGGCGATGAAGATATGCTCAGTCCTGATATGACTTGGTGTACTAGGAAAGGAGGGGCTCCCATTTTCTGGGGAAAAAGAGAGAGAGGGAAAAGGGAAGGAGGGAAGTAGAGGGGGACTGGAAGGAGGAAAGGGAGGGGTCACCCTCAGGATGTAAATAAAGTAAATAAACTGATATATTAGAAAAAAGTTCTTTGGGCCAAATTATGGGACCTACCTTACTAATAATTTGTTGTTTTTAAAAATGTTTGAGAATTGCACACATGCCGTATGACATTTATTTCATGCTTATCCCACCCTGTCATTTCTGCACAAATCTGTCACCTTTGAAAGGTTCCAATTCAAACATCACACTGATTAGTTTTAACATGTCAACTTGAGAAGGTCATGTTTAATCTCTTGCAGAGAGTTTTTTAAAATCTGAACATGTGTTTCCTAAAAATAAAAGAAAAGCAAAAAATATTACTTAGGAAAGAACATAAATATATTCTTATACTCACTCAGTTCCCTATAACTCCCAAATGGCTACTCTTTGACTTCATCCTATTCCCAGTGACCCTTCCTTGCCAAATTACTTAAAGTCAAATTGAATATATCACGCTAAAAAAATGCCCCAATGTGCAGTTATAACACATAAGGAGTCAAAGCTTCTTTGTAAGAGTCAAATTGTGATGGGTTTGATGGCTCAAGCTTGCAATCTCAGCACTGGAGAAGGGGAGGCAGGAGAATCTCTAAGTTCCAGACCAACCTGGTCTTCATAATGAAACCGTTCTCCTTCCTCAGCACTTGGCTCTGATCAAAATGAGACTGCCACTCTTCCTCTTTGCTCTACATTCCATCCTCCAAAAGTTACAGCAAACTTAGAGCAAAACTTACACCACCATACAGATGCAAAACTCCTGCTTCTTGGGGTGTCATCCCTAAGTACTCCTCTGAAACGTCTTGCACTGGTTGTTTCCAGTTATTTTCATTTCGTGTCACACTAATAGTAGAGAGGAGATCTGTCAAACTGGTGAAAGTATGCTATTTGAGCAGATGAGCAAGGACCTTTCCACTTATCAGCGTAAGCATTCTAGTATGCTTAACAAATGCATAACGCAATTAAGTAATTGATCAGAATACCTGTTAAAAAACACAGCACACCAAAAAGAGGGTTAGCACTTTTTGAATGGAATGTGCTCCTAAAACTAACAAAAACAAGTTTAGATATTAAGTAATAATATTGAATGATGTGTCATGGGTTGGAGTTCATTGTATATGGGAAGTGTCCAGGCCTTAGCTTGACATTTCCCTTTGTCATGTTCTAGATTGAGCCTGAATCTGTCATGTTCTAGATTGAGCCTTCTCTTCTCAGGAAGAGAAGACCCTGTTTAGATTGCCTTCTTGGGATAGTTTGTCTGTCTCTCTCTCTCCTGTGTGTGTGTGTGTGTGTGTGTGTGTGTGTGTGTGTGTGTGTGTGTACAGGTGTAACTGTGACATGGAGCACTCAGATAGATGGGATCTTTTCAGTGAGTATGAAATTAGCTTTCTGATATTCTTCTGATAACCACATAACATGAGGCCCACCTCCACAGGACTTTTAGAAGCTATTTTATAGTGTTGTAATTGGATTGAGGATGCCTAAGACCCAGAATGCTTTGTCTGTGCGCTTTTTGCTTAGGAAGATTTTAGAGGAATCTTCCTCTACTGTGTTCCAATCAACACACATGGAAATTTTTGGAAAGCAAATGACAAAGATGCCAATGGACTGGGTGTCCTGATCCAGGAGCTACAAACACACCTAGTGTGTCATTTGCCTGTAGTTTCTGCTTTACTTTCGTTTCTTACTCAGTAAAGATTCTCTTTTCATTGATTGTCCTCCTGACCCTTTAACAATTCTCACCTTACTGCACAAATATGAGACCTGCCACAAGTTCCTTTCAATTGTTCTCTATATTTATTTGAATTTAATTAACTAAATTAAAGTTATTTTGTTCTGGGACAGTTTCATACAAGTATATACAGATGTTTGTCCATCTTCACTTCTAATTCCCCTCTTTCATGCTCCTTCCTCTCCCACTGATACCCTTCTTTCCAACAGTCCCCCCACCCCCCACTGTCTTCATAGTGGTTCTGGTGGCTGAGTGAGGTGACCCAGTGAGTCAGATTGTGGTTTCTTGCATGAGCATGAGCTGGTGGTTATATCTTGGAAGAGAGGCAACCTTCTTTTTCTTTTTTTTAATTTATTTTTTATATTAATTACAGTTTATTTGCTTTTTATCATAGCTATAGCTCCATCCTTCATTCCATCTCAACCCCACCCTCCTTCCATCTGCCCCTCCCATGCGCAAGTCCACTGATAGGGGAGGTCCTCTTCCCCTTCCATCTGACCCTAGCTCCATCAGCAACTGTCTTATTAAAGGAAACGACACCCCACTCCTAGCACCCATGAACTGCACACAGACCCACAGTGAGGAATGGATTTCCTGAACCTGGCCTACACAACTATAGAAATGAGAGGGGCTCAATCTTTAGTACGTCTAACTACAGGAAAAGTAAGGTTGCAGAGTTGAGTGCCCTGGAATTTTAATAAGAATTGCATTGTATCTGACAATTGCTTTTATTTGTATGGCTACTTAAGTTAAAAAAATTGTTATGGTTTATAGGGATGTCTCAGAGAGACTCAAATGTTTGATTTCTATGGAGATTTCTTTTCCAGAGTTTTAATGTAGAGCTGTTTCATGGCCCAGTCAAATAAATTTAATTCAGCTGAAAAAAATCTGTTTTGGGGGTGTTGAAAGGATGGTAAAGCAGATTCCCTCACCCTTCCAGAAGAGGTCTTCTGGACAGACATACAGACAGCAGGCTCAATGAACCTGAATAGCTCCTGTTCGTGAGAAACTTCAGTCAGAAAGAAAGATGGCATCTAACTTCTCCAATGAGGAGGGACGGTACAGTAATCTCAGTTTCTCAGCTGGCAAGGCAGTCTCAAGAGCTGTCCTGGATCATTTTATACATGTCCTGAGTAAGCATCCAAGTTACCACAGGCGAAAGAGAGTTACAATTCTGTGTAATTTTCATATATTACTGGTGTAGTTTTGTTTTTGTTGTTGAGGTAGAACACCATAATCAAGCCACCTTATTGAAGAAAAAGTTTATTTGGGGCTCAGAGTTCCAGAGGGATGGGGGTCTATCGTATTCACATTGGAGAGTACGGCAGCAGGCAGATAGGAGTGGTACTGGAGCAACCGTGGAGATCTCATATCTTCATCCCCAAACAGGAAGTAGGAAAAACATTCTAGAAATGGTCCAAGTCTTGAAATTGCAGAGCCTGCCTCCAGTGACATAGCAGAAGCCATGTCTCCCAATCCTACCCAAAGAGTAACCAAGTCAAGATCAAGTATGCAAATGCAGGAGACCTATAAGGGATGTTTCTTCTAAACTATCCCATAAGCCTTTATACTATAATACTGCAGGTCTTGTCTGCCATGGGAAAACTGTGATGACCCCATAGATAAATTTAACCACTCAGCAAGCTCATGCTTTAGATGTTCAGAATGCTGGATCAGCAACCTATTACAGATAAACAGAACTTTTTGAAAGTCTTTGAAAAATTAGTATCACTCTCAAAAAATCAGACAAATTCTGGCAAAATTCTGTCTTGTTGCTTCAGGTGAAAATCCAACAATTTATACCACACTGGAGGTAGGAGACTCACAGTCTATCTTTTTGATTTAGAAGATTTCATGAGGGAACCAACTAATTTTCTTCTTAATTCTAAATGATTTTTAAATTTTTTTCATAATTTTTTGTCAGCATATATATGTTATACTGATCTTTAACTTATAAATCCCATGAATTTAGAAATTATTTCCTTTTTCTTTTTTTTTATTATTACAATTTATTCACTTTGTATCCCAGCTGTAGCTCCACCCTCATCCCCTCCAATACCACCCTCCCTCCTTCTTCTCCTTCCAAGCCCCTCCCCCAGTCCACTGATAGGGAGCTCCTCCTTCCCTTCCCTCTGACCCAAACCTATCAAGTCTCATCAGGAGTGGCTGCATTCTCTTCCTCTGTGGCCTAGTACAGTTGTACTCCCCCCAGGGGGAGATGATCAAAAAGCCAGCCACTGAGTTCATGTAAGAGACAGTCCCTGTTCTCCTTATTAGGGAACCCACTTGGAGACTGAGCTGCCTAGGGATACATCTGAGCAAGGGGTCTAGGTTATCTCCATGCGTGGTCCTTGGTTGGAGTATCAGTCTCAGAAAAGATCCGTGTATCTAGATTTTTGGTTCTGTTGGTCTCCTTGTGGCTCTCCTGTCCCCTCCAGTTCCTCTATCTCCTGCTTCTTTTTTAAGGTTACCAAAGGGAAAAAACAGTAAACATGACAGGAGCCTACCACAGAGGGCCTCTGAAAGACTCTAACCAGCAGGGTATTGAAGCAGATGCTGAGACTCATACCTAAACTTTGGGAAGAGTGCAAGGAATCTTATGAAAATATTTTATTATAAGATATTACTTAGAAAAGGGCATTATTTATCAGGTAGACTGAGGGATATGACATATTTCAAGTACATGTTTTGTGATGGATACCAGAAAGAAATCTTACTTCATGTCATCACAACTCCAAATCAGTTTGTTGTGAGCCTGTAGTGTTCCTATTGTGTTTCTTTGATGTTAATCTTGTTGCTTTTCAACTTTAGAAGTACTTAGTTGATTACATCATGGAGCAATGAACAGAATGAGGGGGAGTACTTATGCCTTTAATACTTGATACTGAAAAGAATATTACAAACATTAACGTTCATTGACTATCAACTGACATATTGTTTGCATTGTCGTAAGCATGTGCTATAAAGGAACGTGGTGAAACAAAACTTATATATCAATGTACCTGTACATTTGTCATCATGAGGCTGAATGACATGTCCAGTGTCATTCAGGCTTTTGACATCTTTCTTACTCATGATTTTATTAGAGTTAGAGCTATGAAATAAATCTGTATTTCCTCTGTCAACTCATTTAAAGCATAGCCACTCTGAACACATTTGTGGATATGCTCTGAAAGCTTTGAAAGTTATACTCATAAAACAGCATTCATTCATGTGTTCAGACTCAAAACCGTTCATGGTGTGATCTCACATTCCACTTATGTATATTTTGTTCAACAGTTTTCAAGAAAGATAACTGCCTCATGTTTGCTTAGTGTTTGAGTGAAGGTTTGAAGTTGTGTGTAATTCAGACAGCCCAATATGGTATGCTATAACGAACACTTGAAACAATCCCCTTTGCCTTAAAATTTTATTCTATTAACAGAAATTTTCATAAGAAATAAACAAGTGTTATACATTATTCATAATTTTTAATGTTCCACGTCAATCTTCACTTATGAACCACAGGGTCATTAAAGATAGTACATGACCAAATGTTTATTTTTGGAAAGTTTTTATTGACTTTTATTTCTCATGTAAGTACTAAGCTTACATAAGTTAGAGTTCGATTTTATTGCATGTAATAAATTGTAACTTTATGATGAGAGATTATTTTCTCATCATCTGAGACACTACTCTGCTTCACCTACTAGACATCTGTCAGGAACATGAGTAAGGGCATGGCACAATGACTCTCCTCATTTTAAATAGGTCTACTAAAGTTCTAAGTAGGTCAAAACAGGGTATCACTGTGGGATAAATAAATGGTCGAGTTCAAGAGACCAGAGAATAGCAGACAAGTGAGCACACTTTTCTATTAATCCATATCAAGACAAGGGTCAAGGCAACTGCAAACGTTATTTGCTAAAGATAATAATAAAAAGTTAATAAGAAAATAAGGGGAATAACTCAGTAGGTCAGTGCATTTGCTGTGCAACATAAGGACCTGAGTTTAAATCTCCAGCACCCATGTCAAATGCTGAGCATTGCCGTGTGTGCCTGTAATCTCAGCCAGAGAGAATCAGAGACAGGAACGTTCTGGGAGTCCTCTGTCCAGCCAGCCTAGCTCAAATGATGATCTTGGGGCTCAGGAAAGATTCTGCTTCAAGGCCATAACATGGAGAGCTGTAGAGGAAATCTCTGTCCTCCTCCTCCTCAGACCTTCATGATGAGACAAACTTTCATACTCGCCTGCATATACCACATACACACCAAGGCCCCTTACAAGATGTAGCAGATGGGCAGCCCAGGCTTCCTGTGGGTACCTGAGTATGGAGAGATAGGACTATCTCTGACATAGACTCCTTTGCCTGCATTCTGGTAGCTCCCCATGGCAGGGCTGCCTTGTCAGGCCACTGGGTAAGAGGAATGAGCTCAGTCCTGATGTAACTTAATGAGCTGTGGTGACAGGGAGCTCTCCCTATCTGGGGAATAAGGAAGTGAGGATGGGGGAAGATGGACAATGGGACTTGGAGGAGAAGAGGGAAGGGGCTACAATCAGGATGTAAGGTGAATAAATAAATTAATTAAAAAACAATAAACAAATATTTAGAAATGTAATTTCTCTGAAGTAAAGCTTTATCCTCCATTATCACCACATGTTTTCATTTCTGTTTCTAACTTGTGTTGTCAAACTTGGCTTGTTTTTCTCTTTAAAAAAATAGGGTTTTTAGAGCTCCTAAAAATGTTGTATTCATGAGGAAACTTAGCAACTGTGACCTCATGATATGCAATCTGATTGATACAAGTGATTTGCCTGGCACAATTTTTCTAGGTTATTTACTTAATTATTCAACCTAATATGCTGAAGTATGTTCTACAGATAAGACTACAGAACTGAGCTGGGCAGGGTGGCACATGCCTGTAATCTCAGCATTCAAGGAGGCAGAGGCAGGCAAGGTCTCTGTGAACTACAGACCAATCTGGTCTACAAAGCCAGTCCAAGACAGCCAAGGCCCCACAGAGAATTCCTACATCGAAAAACAATCAAACAAAAAATAGTATAGAACTAAAACTTATGTGGGAAATCCCTGTCCACCACATAATCTTTTAATGATCAATGAAAATAAAGCATTGATAACTTTACTATGTGATGGTTGACAAGTTTTACCACACAATTTTATCTGAATTTCAGACAAGGGAAAAGACTTGAAGAAACACGTTTATAAAGTGTGGCTGTACCATATTTAGAATAGATACACATTGATTTTAGTCATACTCTTCCTCTGTGGCCTGGTAAGGCTGCTCTCCCATCATGGGGAGGTGATAAAAGAGCCAGCCACTGAGTTCATGTCAGACAGTCCCTGTTCCCATTATGAGGGAACCCACTTGGACACAGAGCTGCTATGGGCTACATCTGTGCAGGGGTTCTAGGTTATCTCTATGCATAGTCCTTGGTTGGAGTATCAGTTTTAGAAAAGACCCCTGTGCCCAAATTTTTTGGTTCTGTTGGTCTCTTTGTGGAGCTCCTAACCTCTCCAGGTCTTTCTATCCACCCCCCACTTCTTTCATAAGATTGTCTGAACTCTGCCCAAAGTTTGGCTATGAGTCTCAGCATCTGCTTTGATACACTGCTAGGTAGAGCCTTTCAGAGGCCCTTTGTGGTAGGCTCCTGTTTGGTTCCCTGTTTTCTCCCTCCTCTGATGTCTATCCTGTTTGCCTTTCTGAATGAGGATTGCTCATCTTACACAGGGTCCTCCTTCTTGCTTAGCTTCTTTAGGTGTACAGATTTTAGTATTTTATCCTATAAGTCTAATATCTACTTATAAATGAGTATATACCATGTGTGTTTTTCTACCTTCTGGGAACCAAAGGGGAAAGTGTACATAGCATGAAAATGTGCATAAGAAAAAGTGGTCAGAGAATGAAGACACTTTTACTCATGCTTATCCCTGCTTTTCCCTCATAAGTCAATGTTGCATCTAAATCATTGTTCTACTGTTACAACTACTCAAAAGTGCTTTCTGTTACCAATTTCCACTTTTAAAGAGTCATTGGATTGTTGTAAAACAGTTTAGATAATGACAATGATTTTTTTTTCTTTTAATAAAGAAGCACCTGTGTAGCAAGCCTTAATTCCTCTTTGATACATAAGGAGACATATTACAGAGTCTGGTATTGGGATGAAAGTAAGTTTGGAGAGTTTTTAGTCTATATACTACAGAAGAAATAAGTCAAAATAAACTGTTGACAACAAAATATTGCAAGAATCTAACTTCCGGTCCTGACTACCACCTGACAGGCAAAATAGCTATATGAACAAAAGTCTCTCTATTTCAAAAGGTAACAAGACCATGCTTCCCTTGCATGACTGCTGTGGGTGTGAGCAGACCTTCTCCTCTGCATGTAGTGACATAATCTGTCATGAAACCTAGAATGTTCCTTTTAATTACAGCTTCAGTCACCACCCATTATAATAACTCAAGATTTATCGTGTGGCGTGGCAGCAGGAATATGTTTTTGTTCAATTCATTATGGTATTAAAATGAGTTTTCTTAGATGAAAATAATAATTGAAAACATGAGATGATTTTAAGACCTTGGTGACAACTTCTTAGATGAAAGCTTTTTGGAAAAATAAATAACACTTGAAAGTAGGACATTCGTAGTTGGGTGAAAAAATTACTGAGTATTGGAGGGAGAGGATTGAGAGGGTGTAGTGGGAGGAAGGAAATGACAAATTTTCATTATATACGTGCTTCAAACTGTCAAAGAAAAAAATTGATGAATTATAAAAAACGTTTCTGTTTTTTTTTTCCAAGTTATCTTCTATTCCTTGTAATTTGTGGGAGAATAAATGATAATAAACAATAATCAACAGTTAACAGTTATTCATGAACAGATTGATCATGTTAATATGTTAAGTTCTGTCACTTTTTTTTAAAAAATAGAGTATTCTTATTTAGATGTTTCATTAGTTGCTAACAGTTTTTAGATGACACTATTTATTATAGTATGCTAAAAATAATAGATGGCACTATTTATTATACTATGCTAATAACTTTTCCAAAACAATGCTAATTAAAACAATTGAAAACTTCAAAAGAGAAAATCAGTCTTAAAAACACAAGTGTAATAAACTTTACCCATCGAGTGCACTACTAACTGTGTTGAGGTATGTGTAAACAAAATAAACAAAATCATTCAGAGAAAACATTAAAAGTTTATGCTTTTCAAGCTCCCCTCCAAATAATCATTACTAAGGAATTCAAGCTTTGCAAATTTGCGCTTTGAAATTTCAGTCTGAATTTGTGGACACAGAAGCTGCTGGAGTTAGAGCCATTTTGATATTGAACTTTATCTTGTCCTTTTATCTGAGTGTTTGTCATTGTGGAGAAGGGGAATATAGAATGGTTCCCGATGTTAATTGCACCATGAATATTTTCCATACTTATTAAATGGTGAAGTTGTTTTTAAAGCATGAGTGAGTGTAGGAGATTGACAAGTTGTGTTTTAATGTGTTTTGCATCTCATTCCAAGTTGGCTCTTCTTATAGAAGGCATTGTATTATTTATAAGGTTAAGATGATTGGCTGTTATTTTACAGTCTTAGAGCCAATTTGCGCTGACGTGACTCTTTTGATGAGATCATCATGATTGTAAATCTAAGGTTATGCTTTTGATCTTCATAAAGAAGTTTGCTGTCCTCCATCTTGTGAGCGCAGATGGCACTTGCATTCCCTGTGCAGTTATCTTATAAATGAATGTCTTTGATCTTAGGGGAGGAGGCCATCCATTCCTTATCTGTAGTAAAACTCAACCAATTAAGAAGATTCTGACAGGAGCAGGTCAGAGCTGTATTTTTAATAAGGAAGGCAGTATGGGGGTGGAAATATACCAAATCAGTTACTAATTTTCTTTGGGTGTCACATCTGAAATGAAACTTTTAAATCTGCAACCTGCAAACTAGGTCTAGCTTCTCTAGTAAAAATAATTTTAAATAAGCTTTCATTGTAAAGTCATTTCACATTTAGATAATATAATAAAATACCATAATTTTAATTGTGATATCTGTATGAGGAAAATTAGCAAGAATAATGTTGAATTCACATATAGCCAATAGCATAAACAAAACTGTTATGAAGTTTATGACTTTGTAGCCATGTTATGCACTATTCATTTATTTATATATTCACCAGGATATGAATACCTATTTGTTTACGCTGGTCAGGTACAAATAATGAACCAATCCTTAAAATATGTATATATATACTTAAATCCTTTATACACACAAACACACACACACACACACACACACACACACACACACACTCCTCAAATTCCCAAACATATTCTAAGAATTTCTGTAATTAAAATTTTTGCAATATTCTAAGATTTTAATCTCTCTACATTTTTATTTAAAATTATCAGCAATTAATTATGACTTCTTTGACTTAAACTTTTCTAACACAGTGTCAGTTCAAACAGTTCAGAGAAGGAAGGTGAAAAACAGTCTTGAAAAACAAAGGCAGCTATATGTGTTGTATGTACTTATGTGTCGTATGTATGTGAGAGTGATGTACATATGTGTTATATGTATGTGTGAGTGTGTACATTTACGTGAATGCATACATATGCATAAGTGTGTGTATGTTGTTTGTAATAGCAAGGCCAGGAGAAAGAGGGGCATACTTGCATAATTTAATTGTATTATACATTAATTTGCATAATTTTATAAAATATTTAGGAAAGCTGGACTTTGATAGAAAAATTATCAATTAGAATGGCAAGAAGTTACCTAAGTTTTTCCTTTTTCTTCAACTTACTTATCAAAAAGTTTTATATTATATACCAAGTAATTTATACTTTTCTGTTCAGGCCTTGTTACATCAATGCATGAAAGAGTTAAAAAGTAAAATGTTATATTTTCTTATATTCTCAGTGTTGTTTGTGATTGAGTGTTGTGATCTCTCAATCTAAATAGGCTTTTATCCCTTCCTTCTTATTCTAATTTTGTTTTGGCAAGTATAGACATGAAGACCTGTGCTTTTCTGTTAAGGTGATTGTAGCGCTTAGTAAATGTTATATTGAAATACAACATTAAAAAAAAAGCTACTTAATTCCATTTTTCATAAAAGGTTTCCAAATATTACAAAATGGGATTATAAAATAAATATCCATGAAATGCTGTTTGACCTCTTCCTCTCCAGTATGGATGTATAATATATCATATACATGTATTCATTTGGGTATAATTGAGGTACTGTTTCTTTTAGAACACATATTGTAATCATGAATGCTGTACCTAAGTAGAGAACCATCAGCTGAAAATCAAACACCCTAATCAATACAGGTAAATGTTGGTGAAAACAGTCAAGTGCTTAAATTATTCTAACTTGAAGAACAGAACATTAACATTATTAAATAAGAATACTGAACATAAGCCATCCAACGATCATCAAAACATTCATTAACAAATGCAATATTTATCTGCAAAGATCTGTTGTCGGAAGACTGTTTTTCAAAATGCCTATTTCTTTATGAGTGATTGGCCATCAATAATATACATTTTCTTCACTTTTCAAGTTCTTTATTCTTTGCATATAGGTCGCCTACATATACATCCTCTATTGTACAATGAATTACCTCTAAATGAAATGCCCAAACGTCTATTTTTGCCAGTATTCTCCAGAAATGAGCCCTTCTGTAAGATGGATGCTGTCTTTCACTCATCTGCTGCAGAATCAGTGGTCCTACTGCTGTTCTGTTTATGAGTATGCAAACATAACATGGAAAGAAATAATAACAGTTTGCACATCAGACCATGCCATATTATGTCGATCTTGTATAAAAGCCACAGAAAAAATTAATTTTAAGCATTCAAATTAGTGCTGCAAGATATGCCATAATTATGTGATATGGAAATGTACAAATGAAGCCTCTGCAGATGCGCATGGCAATGGAACTGCAAATAAATCAGCATCAAGGCATAACTATGGAGAGACATGCAGATTCGCAGGGTTCCTTACTCTGATGTCTAGTGATACAGAAAAATTCTTTAGGTCCTTAATTACCTTTTATTTGCTGACTAGGTTCCACCCCAATAACTCTCACCACTAAATGACTAATGTCTAAATCTAAGTCACACACACACACACACACACACACACACTTTCCTTTGAGGCAGAAAATGATGACTATATCCACCCAACAGTTGTGGAGGAAGCATTACGCTTTGGGAGGGAAATAACCAGTCGATTTTATTACTGAAATAAGCAAGCATGTTCGTGCATATTCTTTCGGCATGCATGCCTCTGCGTCACTCAGTGCAAACAGTGCTCCTGCAGCTTTTGCGCAGTAATTAAGTTGGTGTAATCACAGTGAAATAAAGACAGCCGCACTGATAATTTCACAGTGAATATTAAAGACATATGTGCCTTCCAGTGTACAATAAATGAACCTGAACTGCTGTCAGGGTCTAGGAAGACAGGGTAGCCAATGCTCCTATTGTGTCCCTGCTGCAGAAAGGAGCCTGCCGATTGGCCACTGTCTGCAGCACATAGCCCTGGATGGTTATAAAGGACTTGTCTAGGGGAGAGCCTGTAGGTACTCCATTGTCTGGTAAAGTTCATATGACTGCATTGTTTTCCAAGGGGGGGGGGAGGGCGGTGAGTGGTGGTGGAGGGAGAGCTGGGAGGGGGTATCAGCTCAACTGTAAAAGCTATACAGATTCTCTCTCTCTCCCTCTCTCTCTCTCCCTCTCTCTCTCTCTCTCTCTGCCTCTCCATAGATCATTTCTGTTTCATGCCCTGTCTCATTTCGCATAGCTAAAAAAAAAAAAAAAATGCTAATTAAGATCCCATGTTTTAACCTGAAAATAATGACTCGGTCGTAATTAGAAATCTGCTGAGAGTCTAAAATTCTGGTAGGGGACCAAAAGCATCAGTTATGTTGCTTAGGAAGAAAATGAAGAAGTATGTTTCTGTAATAAAGGTAAACATGGGAAAAGGGGATTCCCCCAGCTTTTTTTTTTTAATCCAGTTTTAACCA
The DNA here is from genome assembly GCF_030254825.1 of Meriones unguiculatus. Classification (NCBI taxonomy): domain Eukaryota; kingdom Metazoa; phylum Chordata; class Mammalia; order Rodentia; family Muridae; genus Meriones; species Meriones unguiculatus. The sequence continues at coordinate 79,005,331 of NC_083364.1, forward strand.
ATGGTATTCTACTGCAGATGAGAAGATACTGTATTTCAAAAATGATTTTAGCCATCAAATTGAAAGAACACAAATCAGTAGCAATAGAAGCCTTAATCCTCCTTAGGATGCAATTCAAATGCAAGAACTGCTTTTATTTTTCTTTTTTGTATGTGTGTGTGTTATAGATGGATCTGAACGCTGTCTGGGCTTCGTGCCAAGGGCTGGTATTCACACAGCAGCGACGGCCTCACAGACGAGCTGTGGGAAGCAGGAGGGAGAGCTTCTCTTAGGGTGGCACTGCTATGGAGACACAGCTGGGCTGAACAAGATTTGCTTCAAACGACGACAAGAGAGACAGAACGTATCTGATTCAACCGCTGCCCAAGCAGGCAGGCACCAGAAGAGCTAGCAGCCAATCCGGCCATGCTCGAAGCCAGTCCTGCAGCTCAGCCAATCAGTGACATCACTGGTGAGAAACTCATTTACATCATGCAGTAATGAACTTTGTTTAACATAGCCTTCCCCTCTTCCTGTTATTCCCCCCCCCCATGTTAGGTCCTTCCATTAATTATTCCGCTGGCATAATTTAAAACGCTTTGCAATAATGTGGCTACATGCTCTCTGGTAGCTCTTGCCCATTCTCCGACTGGCGTCCGCAGTCACAAAAGTGGCTCTAATACAATTCTATTTTGTTTTGGTCTTGCTTCTTCTTAAAGAAAAAAAAAAAGAAAGAAAGAAAGAAAGAAAGAAAGAAAGAAAGAAAGAAAGAAAGAAAGAAAGAAAGAAAGAAAGAAAGAAAGAAAGAAAGAAAACTCTTAGAAAAACCTCCAAACTTTTATTTATTAGCTAACTCTTCTAATGAAATACATGTTTTCTCCAAGTTGGGACTTAGAGTTGTTCAATGTCATAGGGAGTCAGGGGCTGCATTGCCACAGAAGTGATTTTCCCGAGCAATCTGCCTCCTTAGAGGTCTCGTTCATGTTTTCAGATTTTATGTTGCAGTGGCCATTTTACATACAGTTCTTTCTCAAAGAAAAGCCTCTATATACATCTGTCACATGGAGGAAAGTTCACTCTTGTTATATTTCATTCTTCACTGCTCTCAGTCAACATGTCATTTTATTAATGAATAGAACTGAGGTCATTTCTCTACAAGTCTCCCCACTTCCCATCGCAGCACAATGCACCTGATTTGCATCCGTTTACTAGAAATACTGAATACAAGAATCAGCTTGAAAAGAAATGAAGGGAACAGCTTACATTTTATTTCAGAATATGACACAACCATTTGTTTTTCAGGAGGCATAATATGTAACAGCTGCTTTAATGCTTCTCTGAAAATGCCTGATCTCCATGTATAGTGTAATACCTTTAGCAAATTTATGGGATCATTATAAACAGAGTTGTGCAAATGAAATCATAGTCATGAAGGAATTCATTTATCTATAGAAAACATTTGGAATCACAATGTTGTCTCTCACTTTTGTATTTTGTTGGTCCGGATAACGTACTTTGATAGATGACTTAAAATGTCTGAAACATGTGGCTTGTGAAGATTTCTGTTTGCCTTACAGACTCCTAAAGAGTGAAACCAGGGCACTCTTCAATGTGATTTCTGTTAATTCCTATCTTTCTTGCATTACTGCTATTTAAGGCATGCAGTTGTCTAGAAGAGGTAGTGAAGTTTCATTGTCTATTTTTATTAGACGGATGCTAATAGATGCTTTGAATATAGTTATTCAAAGGAATGGGATTTAAAAACCACCAACAAAGGTTTCATAACTGCACAGTTCGTTTAAGAAGCTTAGCGAGCACAATGATAGGCAGAGTCATATGAAGGGTTTAGACAAGAAACCCATGGCCCTTTTAATTCATGAGGCATTCCATCATCCCGTCATCAGTATTCAGGGGGCGACTGTCCTGAATCAGTCATGAGCTCCCCTGCTGCAGATCCTGTAATTTGAATCATGTGTAATAATATATTATCCTACTGGGGGCCTTCTCTCAGTAGGAAAATGGTTTCTACGTTCTGGTATAAGAGAACTTTTGGCTGCTCGCCGGCTCAAGGCCATTACTCACATGGACAGCCACAGTTGTCCCCCTTAAGGAATAACATCTGCACAACCTCGTCAGCCAAATTTTGCAACCCTCCCCCTTGTTATGAATTATGATTTCTTAGAATTGGGAACCTTAGACAAACTGAAGGTTAAAAATGGAAGGGTGAAAGAAACAGATCAAAATTTTACTGAGCATGCCAACTGACAACAGCACAAACTCCGATCCCTTTGAAGTGCTGGAGAACGGGGTGGAGGGAATACACCTAAGTGTATTTGCTTGCTTAGACATGAATAAAATGAATGTGTTTGATGAGGACATGGTTTTCCGTGTGTTTCTGTGAATATCCTAGCCAGGTCCTGTAAAGGGTGTGGCAACATGGAGGGTTAGCTGAGGATGGAGACCATGCAGGAGAGTAATTCTCTTTCCTCAGAAAGGCAATGAATTGATGGGGCAAAGCCATTCTGCCTTAGCTGTTAATTCCAGTGTTGGCTCTGGTTCTTTTGTTGTAAACTTGATCAGATCACTGAATTCATCTCCGTTTTCCTTACTTGTGAAAAGTAAATACTCAGGTAGCACCTTAGTATTTTCTCTCCATGGAATGCCTTTCTGATTCTTGACTACTGAAGTCCACATTTGCTTCAAGTCACATTTGCAGCTGGTTAGGTGTGCCTTCTGTAAAATCTTTACAAATCATGGCTAGATCTCCCCCTTTTGCACGCTTCTCTTGGTACCTCTACCCCTGCATTTGTGGCTGTGAATATTTTTATGCAGTTAAATGTGTACATTTCTGTGACTAGACCCTTCTAGGCAGAGACCACGTAGAATTGACCTTGAGTCTCTGGGTCTGAGAATAATAAATTACAGTCCCATGTTTGAATCCATACCCAGTTAAGGAATTATAAATACACTGTAAGTCATTGCAGAAAGTGCAGGAACTACAGAGATTGTGACTAGGCTGTCGCCTATTACCACTAGGTACCGTGGATGTCAGCTTTTCTGTATCTGTGCTGTGACATTCCTTTCAATGGACCTTCAAAATAAGGCTCAGAATAGAGGAACATGGCTTAATCATTGTCGCTATGTATTCTGAATAACCAATTTTAAGAAAATATAGTTCATTTTGTGTTTCAAATGCAGAATTAAACTCACAGAATTTGATGTTTTCAAACTTAAAAAATGACTTTGTCTAGTTTAATTACAAAGTAACCATGGTAAGAAAATTATGGTATCAAATTCTACTATTAATTACTTGAAGGAGTTAATTACATGGGAAACTTGATCAACTTGAGGTGCTTGCAAGGTTCAAGAAGTCAGGATTTATGGGCTCTTGAGTTTTATCCTGTTAAAATTATATCTGTAATCTGGCATAATACCCTTTGAATGCATTTTTAGATGTTTTTGTGTAACCTGATAGCACAAGCCCAAAAATATTTGATTTTATGCTACTTTTCTCCATAAGTTTTTAATGGATATGCTACTCGTGATAAACTGCGATGAATTTCTTGGTGAATAATGGTCCTGTTAGGAAGTTTTAGAATCTTTGTCATTAGAATTTGAAACACCACTTCAAAATGTTGGCTCCCACATATTATAAAATGAAAATAAAAAAACTAGAACATATATTATCCTTTTTATAGTAGGAAAAATAAAAATCTCAGGATGTGAACAGCTTTTTAAAAGTGTATTTTACATAAGTCTCAGAGGAAAAAAAATTCTCAGCTCTAAATGCATACTTTTAAGTACCTGGAATAGCCTGAGCTGGAATTTAATATTTAGTAAGACTGGCCCAATATATGTACTTTAAAAGTCAGCAAGATTGGATTATGTAATTATTCAGGACTCACGTAATTGTATTTGCTGACCACTCTGTGTAGGCCTTGGGCTCTATAGGTGTAGAATGCTAGGTCTTTTTGAATTATTTGTTTTTTTTAACTATACTATAATTTATCTAATACCAATAACTCATTATTTATCATAATATTAATTAAATAATTATAGTTTTTATTTTTTTACATGTGTGCCTCTGAAATCTGGTTTCAATTTCCAGTGGCTTTTTCTCACTTAATTTATTTTAAGGTATAAGATTGGTCAAATAAGTTTGGGTTCTATGAAATAAACAATGGATCATGCTGTTTTTGACCCCACTTATTCTACTAAAATCTCCAGTTACCTCAGTAATAAAATGCTTCCATTTACACAGTTGCTAAAGATGAAGTTGAAGCTTTTGGATACAGGGAATCAACTTGCGGCCACTTGGAGTAAATGCTTCCCAAAGACAGTAAAAGGAGTTGAGTCTGCCCAGCATCTGTTTATAAATTTGTATGTCATAGAGTAGCTGAGTATGTTTAGAGCATCCTATATAAAGAGCAACTGTCCTACTTCATGGCTTGAAATGGTACCCCTGAATAGTATTGTCTTTCTAAATGGGTTAAGTGGTTATAGACCAGAGAGAAGTAGTGAAATCTATCCCCCTATGTTGGCATCCTTAATACCATGATCTATACATGATTCTTGTCCTAAAATTAACCATTTTCTTATGGAAGTAGGGACAAGCACTTATGCAGCAAAAGTACTAGATAAACTGACAAAGGACGGCTCAGTTGTTTGTAATTTGGGAAAGTATTAGATGACACTGGATTAAAGTGTCCTCTGGTGTTGCTTTCTAGGCAACCTTTAAAACCTGATAGCACAGTGCTCTCTCTATATGTTGGGGCACATAATGTGTTTTTATGTTCTGAAACTAATATCTTGCTGCTAGTAAATGTGAAATTCGTTAATACTTGGATACTATATAGGAAAGAAAACAAAAAATGCAGATTAATGGCTACTATTCACTGAGGATAGGCTGTAGGTCAGATACCATAATCTCCACTACAAAGTATTTAGTTTCAGTCGTAAGTCGGTCACGTGGTGTTATAGCAGCAGCATTTTTTCTGTTTATTTTTGAGATTATAATATCATCATATATTCTTTTGTTCCTTCAAACACTTGCCTATACTCTTCTTTTTCATTAATTGTTTATATGCATATGTGTGTATACATATATATTTCTAAATGTAACCTGCTCAGTCAGTATAAAATCACCTCAGTTGGTTATCCTACACAGAGAGGTCAGCACTGAAAACATACATTCAAGTGTCAGCGGCATTACACAGATGGGAAAAATGGAGCTGCAAAAGGCTAAGTCATTTCTCAACATCGTAGGTCTAATAACCAAAAACGTATTCAAACCACCAAGGATTCTATCTGGTAAGGAGATATTTCCAATCACGTACCCAAACTGAATAACAGACACATGGTATTTTATCATTTAGTTACTTTAACTAGAAACTGCTTTAACATGTTACATCAGTAAATAATGTATGTTTTTTTTTCTTTAAGATACTTACACATAGTTTGTCTTTGTACTTATATCTCATATTGCTGTCAATGTCACAATGATATATAAATCAATAGTTCTCATTCATTTGGAACTTACCTAATCATTAAAATTATTTAAGGTAGTATATACAAAAGCAAATCCAAAATAAATACTAGATGAATATAAGTTCATATTGTTAAAATATTCCTTAAGTATAACTTACTAAAATGATTATTAGATAAAATATTTCCATTTCCTCTTTCTCTATTCTAAGGTATTTACTTATAAATTATAATTTCTATTTTATGACAAAATCAGTGCTTATTAACTTGCTAATTTGCAGCATGTTACTTAAGAGTTTCAGATGAATCATGTCAGTGCCAACACTGAAGCTAGCTTGGCTTTCTCAATCCTGAATGCAAATTTTATGTCTAAAGTATATTACAGCCCATTGGCTGATTATAGAAGAATCATGTGTTTATTACAAACATAGTAATAAACCTTAAGTCTAATGCCTTCTACTTTTTAGTCAGAGCAGAGTAGCAAAATGAACATGATTTTTTATTTAGTTGTGTTAAATTAGTGACCAACTTACTTTCCTCAGTTTCTTCTTTCCCAAACATGGTGTTCATTTACCTTGTTTTATTCTAGAAAAATGCACAAACAATAAACTTTGACTTCTGAACTTAACATTAACATTCATCATTGTTATTGTTGTTAATTATGCAAATATATATTAAAGTATAGGTCACATTAAAGTATCTAGTTTTATTGGATAATTTATCTCATACTCTAAAAGAAAGCTAGAAAAGTGATAGTTCAGAATTCTGTGACTTTCACTTGTGTTTAATTCATTCTATCTGTGGTTCATCTGAAAGCCTGACAACTAAAGCTCCAGAGAGTGCTATTGGGATATCCAACAACTTCAGAAGCAGAGCTTTTTGAGTTTGTCAGACACTAGACCTATCCATGTGGTATTGTGATCTCATTTTTAATTTTCAGAGTTGACGCTGTTATCTGAAGTATGCCTTTCTATTTAGAATTTTCAGAAATTCTGTATTTAGTACTTATTATTTTTATTCCAAGATTCCTTTACTAAATACTTCTTTGCTAGCTAGAATAATACAGCAGATTATTTCATGGCTTTCTGAATTAATGAAGAAAATACAGGATTGGCGAAGTAATTAAGAAATGTTAGAATGCTGATTTGCACACAATAAAAAATAAGAAGTCATGATGTGAAAGACTGTATTAATTACTGTGTAATAATGATCACTCAGTTCTACTGAGTAGTATGAAGGTTTAAGAGGGCATGATCTCTGGCCATATTTCCTGCTCTCATTCTAAACTACCTTACTTTATTTTTTCATCATCATTATTATTATTTCTTACAGAATTTGTATCCTGGCTCTAGCACCCTCCCTCATCTCCTCCCAATCCTGCTCACCCTCCCTCTTTCTTCTTTAGTCTACTAATAGAGGAGAACCTCCTCCCCTACTATCTGACCCTAGCCTATCAAGTCTCATCAGGACTATCTGGATCCTTTTTCTCGGTGGCCTGGTAAGGCCACTTTGCCAGCAGGAGGTGGTCAAAAGCAGGCAACTGAGTTTATATCAGAGACACCCTTTGCTCACATTACTAGGGCACACACATAGAGACCAAGCTGCCCATGGGCTACATCTGAACAGAGGGTCTAGGTCCTCTCCGTGCATGGTCCTTGATTGGTTGATCAGTCTCTGTAGGCCCTCCTGTGTCTAGAATTTTTGGCTCTTTTGGGAATATTGAAAGGCAGAGAAACACTTAAAGAATGCTCAAAGTCCCTAATCATCAGGGAAATGCATACCAAAATGACCCAAAGATTATACCTTACATCAATCAGAATGGCTAAGATCAAAAACTCAAGTAACAACACACACTAGAGAGGATGTGGAGAAAGGGGAACCCTCCTCCATTGCTGGTAGGAAGGTAAACTAGTACAACAACTTTGGAAATCAATTTGGTGCTTTCTCTGAAAGTTAAAAATAGTGCTTCTTCAAGATCCAGCCTTACCAGTCTTGGGCATCTATCTGAAAGATGCTCAACCATACAACAAGGGCCAACTATATTCACAGCAGCTTTGTTCATAATAGCCAGAATCTGGAAACAGCCTAGATGTCCTTCAACCAAAGAGATATAGAAATTGTTATAAGTCTAGTTTCCGTAGTGTAGAGGTTATCACGTTTGTCTCACAGAAATTGTGGTAAATTTACACAATGGAATACTATTCAGTAATTAAAAACAAGGAAATCATAAAATTTGCAGGCAAATGGTGGGAACTAGAAAAGATCATCCTGAGTGAGGTATCCCAGAAGGAGAAAGACACACATGGTATATACTCACTTGTAAGTGGATATGGGACATATAATATAGGATAACCATACTCAAATCTATAGTTCTAAAGAAACCAAACAACAAGGAGGACCCTAGTGAAGATGCTCAATTCTCATTCAGAAGGGCAAGCAGGATAGACATCAGAAGTAGAACAGGAAACAGCTTTCCACAGGGGGCCTCTGAAAGACGTTACCCAGCTGGGTATCAAAGCAGATGCTGAGACTCATAGCCAAACTTTGGTCAGAGTGTAGGGAATCTTGTGGAAAAGTTGGGGAGATAGAAAGACCTGGAGGAGACAGGAGGTTCACAAGGTGACCAACAGAGCCAAAAAATCTGGGCTCAGGGGTTCTTGCAGTTACTCCTTTACTATTAGGTCCATAACCTTTCACATTTTATTCAACTTCTCTGTGCTGTAATTTCTTCATGTTTGTAAAAGCATCCACTTTAAAAGATAGGAGGATCTAGTACTTTCTTTGTTTCATGGTGGTATAAAGACAAATAAATTCCTGTCCTTTATTATTTAAGAATAGTGAAGTCTTTTAATGAGAGTTGCATAATGTTATAGCTTTAAGAAGCTAGTAATATTTAAAACAACTCATCTTACTTTATTGTCCCTTTAGGATTTGTGCTTAACCTGAAAAATATGAACATCCCAGATCACACATAACATTCAGGAAACCATTTATTTCAATATTTTTAAGAACTCTTCTTTTTATAATTTTTATTTTTTATATTAATCACAGGTTATTTACTTTGTATCCCAGCTATAGACCCCTCATTCCCTCCCAATCCCACCCTCCCTTCCTCAACTCTTCACTGCCCCTTTCCAAGTACACTGATAGGGGAAGTCCTCCTCTCCTTCCATCTGACCCTAGCTTATCAGGTATTTTCAGGACTGGCTGCAATATCCTCCTCTCTGGCCTAGCAAGGCTGCTCCTCCCTTGGGGGCGGGAAGAGAGGTCAAAGAGCCAGCCATTGAGTTCATGTCAGAAACAGTCCCTATTCCCCTTAGTAGGATACCCACTTGGAGACTGAGCTACCATGAGCTATATCTGAGAAGGGGTTCTAGGATATTTCCATGCAAAGTCATTCCTTGGAGAAACAGTCTCACAAAAGACCCATGTGCCCAGATATATTTGGTCTTTGTGGAGCTCCTGTCCTCTCCAGGTCATACTAACTCCCCCTTCTTTCATATGATTCCCTGCATTCTGCTGAAGGTTTGGATATGAGTCTCAGCATCTGCTTTGGTACACTGCTAGGTAGAGTCTTAGTAGAACTCTTGAGTAAACCTAATATTTAAGACTAGTACAATTGTACTGAGCTACCACAGGCTACATCTGAGCAGAGGTTCTAGGTTATATCCATACATGGTCCTTGGTTGAATGTCAGTCTCAGAAAATACCCTGTGCCCAGATATATTTGGTCCTTGTGGAGCTCAATGACTGGCTCTTTGGCCTACCCACCCCCCAAGGGAGAAGCAGTCCTGTTAGGCCACAGAGGAGGGCTTTGCAGCCAGTCCTGAAGATACCTGATGAAACAGGATCAGATGAATGGGGAGGAGGTCCCCCCCATCAGTGGACTTGGAAAGGGGCACGGTGGAGATGAGGGAGGGAGGGAGGGAATGAGGGATCGGGACACAGCTGGGATACAGAGTTAATAAAATGTAACTGATAAGAAAAAAATAAAATTCAAAAAAAAAAGAAAAAAAAGACTAGTGTACACACACACACACACACACACACACAAAGAACAGATTTTACGCTCCAGCCAATAGTATCCATAAAAAAGCATCCCTTAACCACAGTCTAAGCATCTGCTTTCAATAACCAGTTTCTTAATGCCAGTGAACTTTCCTATAGTGATTTGCTGTTATTGTTGGGAAAAAAAAAAAAAAAAACTCAAGTGATAAAACCTTGTTAGAACTAATTTCTATTCCAAATTAGAAAGAAATTTTCAAATGATATAGCTTTGAGGAGGTAAACTTTAGTATTATGTTCTCTGCATGGAGCAGAGTGACAAATTGCTTTTATTTATATTTCTAATCAAAACTCCAATTAGTTTTACTGATTCAAGGGATTGTGAATGTAAGTTAATTAAATCACACTGTCTTTTTATCTTACCTTTTGAATGGCTAAGAATAAGGATCTTGTATTTATAAAGGCGATATGGGAATGTCTCTCCTCTCCTCCTTGTCTCTTGTCTCTGTCTCTCTCCCTCTCTCCTTCTCTTCCCCACTTCTCCTCCTCCACGCTTTTGTCTTGGTGTTAGCCCCTGACTAACTGACACAGTTAGTGAGGACGAGAGAATCTCCAAGTTTCTGGTGGTTGACCTCAAGACAAACAGATGCTCAATGGCAAACAGATGTAAAATCTGTAGTAAGGATGCCCATGTACAGTTTTTTAAAATAAATTTAATCTTTCTATTAAGGTTTCATCTTACTTCTTCAAGCTCTATCTACTATGCTTTTTTGTGGTCTCATTACCATAGAGCATGATTAAATTAAACTTCCCATCATATAGATATAGTGAGTTGGTCAAAATTTATGTATAAGAAAAGAAAATAATTTATTTTAGCTTTGTTTTTAGCATTTATTTATGTGTATGTAGTATTTGATTTTTTGTGGGGTGTTGCATGAGCTACATGTGTGCAAATGCTTCTGGAGGACAGATGCTGACATTGCACATCTTCCTTGATTTTCCTCTACCTTGGTTTTTGAGAAATGGACTTGCATTTACCATGGAGAACATGGATTGAACAGCAAGATATGGAATATCAATATCTTCTTCCAAAACCCAGGGTTATAAATGTACACCTTCTGTGCCTCTTTCTCATGGCTGTGCTGGAGAAGTGCACTCAGAGCCTTAGGGCTGCAGAGCATGAAAGATTCCTGCTGCTCTCCCCAGTTTGCATACTTCATTTTAAGTAACTTAAGAGTGTCTTTGTTTTAAAACTATTCTTGTTGCAGCCTTTTATTTATGACAATTAGATAACATCCTATAAGACATCATGAGAGATGGTGCTGCACATTGTTTTGGGGCACTGAGATATACTTAGCTTTTATTTTTAATTTTTGAGACAGGGTCAGGCTGTGTAGTCAGGTTGGCCTGGGGTTTACAATCTTTCTGACTCTGCCCCTCAAGATCTTAAGAGTTCGGACATTTGCCACCACCCTCAGTTTAGCAGCCTTTCAGTTCTTAAATAGATATTCAACTTGCGATTATCCTGTTATACCCGCTATACTGATGGACATCAAGTGTTTAAAAATTTCACTAAGCTCACTTAATTTTGCCTTCAACGATTGACTTAATTTTCTAGAATTGCGTGACTGGAATTTTCTCCCATGATACATTCTTTTTTTCAGGGATAGGCTTCAGCATACTGGAAAGGACAAACATTCCATTTTCTTCAGGATAGTTCTAGTTTATCAAATATCATGCTGACCTTTTATGAATCTCTTTTATTTTTTTAAACTTATACTTAATTTTATTCTATATACATTGTGCTCTGAATGCATGTATACCTGTATAAGGGTGTCAGATCCCCTGGAACTGAAGTTAGAGACAGCTGTGAGCTGCCATGTGGGTTCTGGAAATTGAACGCAGGTTATCTCTGGAAAAGCAATCAGTGCTCTTTTTTTTTTTTTTTTTTTTTTTTTCAATGCAGTTTATTCAGGAACCTTGAACAATCCTCAGACCCTGGGAAAGCCAGCCCACAGCTTAAATAGCCTCTGGGTAGCCAACCCAGGCGTGCCACGTGGGCAATGCAGATAGGTCCACATACATGGAAGCAAGCCAGATCCTCAGCCTTAGCCAAATGTGGAATTGTTTGTGACAGAGAGCACTCACCATCGGGAAGGTGGAAGGCAGGAACCAGCTCCATCTTTAAGGCATAGCATTCAGTAGCTCTCTACAGTTCCCCATTTTTGTTTTAGACGCATCAGGCAAGAGTAGAGGTCTGATCTCTGATATTAGAAATAAATTGGGACTTTGTACCGATGTTCATTTAGGTGTCATCCACCCAAAGAGCATCAGACCCGTCCGATACCTTTTTCTCAGAGGCGGGACCTGGGGCATCAACCCGCATGCAATCAGACATGCTCTTCTCTGGGTCCAAAGCGGCTGACCCTGAGTGCAGTGCTTAGCCTCGCATCCTGAGCGTAACATTTTAGCTTTTTATGGTAGCCAACCATGCTTGGGGAGAATGTCCTGCTTCAATGGCTGTAAAGGCCTGAATGATCATGGCTGCATCACACTGTTGTGAGACTCTAATCTTGCATATATACCACAGGCAAACCAAGGAGACCAACACCAGAAGGCCTGCTAACGCTCCCATGCCCGCCCATTCCTTCAGATGATTCATGGCTGCAGCAATCCATGATGATAATCCTGTGGCTAGTCCTGCGTCCACTCTGGTAGAATTTACTGTGACAATGGCCACTCTCAGCTGCTCCATCGTAGTATCGAATTCTCCAGTCCAATTACCTAAAATATAGCTTGACAATTGTTTAGACAGATTTGCAGCACAGGAAAAATTCTCATGTTATATGCTAGTGACTCAAAGTCCAGCATATTTTCATTGACAGCCAAGTTGAGCGATTTGCCATAGGGTATCAATTTGCTCCTGCACGAGGTCAATCCTCTGATTGAACACCATCAAGCTTCCTTTTAGTTGAGCATTAATTCCTTTATGTACAGCTAAGGCATGAGCTACATTGGCTAAATGATTGTTCAGGGTCTGAGCAGTCTGCCCAGTATGACTCATGGCTAATGCCCCGGTGGTAGCTCCAATAGCCGCCAATGAGATGGTAGTAACAATGGTGGCTGTAGTTCCAAGATCCCTTTTCTGTCTGAAGAGAGTCATAGCGTGAGGGGCATCAACGGGCAGAGGCATGCAGTGAGGCATGCGAGTAACCCGGACATACCTAAATTTACTAGCATTCCAGCATTGGGCAAAAAAGCAAGTATCATTACCACAATTACTTGGGGCTCTATCTGGCTAATAATGAATAAAAATGGGGGATATAGACAAACAGGTGTGGGCTTATAGGAAATATTATGAGAAGTCTTAACCCCCTCGTTGAAACATCCTGCGTCAGTTCTAGAACTAGCAGTGGTGGTGTCCGAGGTCTGAGTAGGTTCAGGAGACCATTGCCCCCAGGGGCGAGACGTGCTCCATGCCAATTGACTAACTCCATGTTTTCCTTCACTTTTGAAAGTCATTTAAGGTTCTTAAATTATTTTTTCCCTTTTTTTTTTTAAATTTTTCATCAATTACACTTTATTCATTCTGCATCCCCCCATAAGCCCCTCCCTCCTCCCCTCCCAATCCCACCCTCCCTCCTCCCTCTGCTTGCATGCCACTCCCCAAGTCCACTAATAGGGGAGGTTCTCCTCTCCTTTCTGATCTTAGTCTGTCAGTTCACATCAAAAGTGGCTGCATTGTCCTCTACTATGGCCAACCAAGGACTATTCATGGAGATAACCCAGAACCCCTGCACAGATGTAGCCCAGGGCAGTTCAGAGTCCAATTGGGTTACATAGTAATGTGAAGAGGGACTGCCTCTGACATAATCTGATTGGCCTGCTCTTTGATCACCTCCCTCTGGGGGGGAGCAGCCTTACCAATCAGTGCTCTTAACCACTAAGCCATGTCCCCAATCCCTATTCTTTTTATTTTTAATGGTTTATTTAAATTTATTTTAATGGTTTATTTAAATTACAGGCAACAGAAAGTTAACTTTTGACTTTCTGATTCAAGTATATTTTCAAAAACTTATTTTATTTTATGTGAATGAGCACATATGTGTGTATCAGATGCATGATGAACTCATAGAAGTCTGAAAAAGTATCAGATCCCTTAGAACTTTAGTTGCAAATAGTGGTAGCTGACTTAAAGGTGTTAGGAGTCAAACCCAGTTTTTGTAAAAGTACTGTTCAGCTTCTGAGCCATCTCTCCAGCTCTTGTGTATATTTTTTTTTTCATGAGGACATTTGTATAGTGCAAATAGCAACCTGTTTTGGCTTTGAAACTCTGGTTAATATATGGATAGATAATTTTTATTTTTAAATTTTTAATTTTAATATTTTTGATTATGAATAGGTGTGTGTGTGTGTGTGTGTGTGTGTGTGCATCCACATACGTATTTGTTTATGTGAGGGCAGGTGCTCATGGAGGACAGAGGTGTTAATTCTTCCACCCTCTAGAGGCTGAGTTACATTTCGTTGGGAGTCACCTGGCCTGGATGCTAAGAACCTAACTGGTCCTCTGAAAGAACATCAAGGGCTTGAACTGATGAATCATCTCTCCAGTTCATCAACCTGTGGCCCAAACTGTCCTCAAACTCAAATTCAGAGTCAGACTCTGTTTCTCCAGCCTCTGCCTGTGTCGGCATTTTTCTGTCATGCACCACCACAGCTGGCAAGAAATAAATAAGCTTTAAAAACATGTCTTAGTTATGCAATGAATAAAACCTACTTAAGCTCACTCATTTTAAATCAGTGTTCATTCGTACTCAATTCTAGACTGAAAGAAAACAAAAACAACAACAGCAAAAAGTGGGATGTTATTTTCTTCACTAAAACAATATTTGAGAAACGTTTTATTTAGGGTTATGGTCGCTGTGGTGAAATTCCATGACCGAAAGCAAATTGAGGAGGAAAGCGTTTATTGGCTGACATTGCCGCATCATTGTTTATCACGGGGGGAAGTCAGGGCAGGAACTCTGTCTGGGCAGAAACCTGGAGGCATGAGTTAATGCAGGGGCCATGAAGAAATGCAGCTTACTGGCTTGCTCTTCATGCTTTTCTCTACCTGCCTGCTGTCTTATAGTACCAGGGCCACCAGCCGAATGGCACCAGCAATGGGTTAGGTCATCAATCACTAATTATGAAAATTCTTGCAGACAGCGATTCTTAGGGAAATGTTTCTCAAATGAGGCTTCCTCCCCTCTGATGATTATACAGTGTCAAGATGACATAAAATTAGCCAGCACAGAAGATAGCTGTGTTTGATACATTATTGTGAGTGCTGAAGAATAACAGTAAAGCAAATAAACCAAATGCAGCGTCTCAACCTGTGTTCTACATGCTCTTCGTAGAATAATAACATTTATTAGAAATAGTCTCCACCACCTTAACCTGACAGATATACATTACAAACCCAATAGCTGCCTGAAATAGTGGTTATTAACAGTCTCTGCACATACAGGTTATGATATAGACATATAATGCTTCCAACAGGATCATGCCTTTGAAAATGGGAATCTCTGCCGGTCATGCTGTTTATGGAGGTTGTGTGACAGCCTATACATGGGTAACTGGGAAGGGACTTTGAAGCAAGTTACCTACCTCTGCTTCTTGTCCTGTTTGTTGTTTAGCCTCCACCACAAGAAAATGCAGGCACATCCTCTTGCTGCCCTGGAGTCTCCTCCCAACACATCCCCTGATATTGAAGCCTCTGAAACGACGAGGCAAAATAAACTTTATTTCTTGAATTTTTTTTCTCAAATACTTTGTTTTGATGAGTAAAGTAACTAACGCAAAAAAAAAAAAAAGTTGGTTTAAGAAGTTGGATTGTTGGTTGGATTGTGAACCATGTGGGTTTTAGGCAATTTGTGGGATGATTGTGGAAGAGATTAGAGATGTTTGCTGGAAAAGAACCAGAAAGCTGTAAATAGAGCTTAATGAATGAACTTCTTAGAAATTTTGGGAGACTAAAATGTTCATGCAAATAGTAAAAACTGTGCCTGATGTTACAGATGAGAGTAAGGACTATGTTGAGAAAAGAACTAGAAGATACTGATATGTGTTAAAGAACTTACTCTCTTTATGTCCTGAAATTTTGAATTAGATGGGATTAAAAGCCTTTGAACTAATTTATTTTTTCAAAGAAAGGTCAAAACAACATGGAATTCAGCCCATGACCTGATTGTTGTTGATTGCTTTTAGCCAGATTTACATGAAAATCTAGATCAAGTCAAATCGTAGATCAGAAAGATGTGAGAGACCTACCAGTTTGTGAGAAAGAGTATGTGAGAACATTGACATTGTGGACAATGTAAATATGAATGAGACAGCGATAGCCATTAATGATTTGCTTCACCAAGGAGAATCATTCATTTGCCATTAAAACAATAGAAGAAAAATGACTTCAAGGCAACACCCTACCCATCAGAGGTTCTATGTTATAAATATGAAGATCCAATTGTATGACATGACTTTGGGGAAAAAAATGTTACCAAAGGGATCCACACTCAAACAAGGATGCTATAGAAATGTTGTTCAAACTCCAGTTACACAAGCACCAGGAGGCCATTGTAGTTTGGGTCAAAGGGGACCTGGGTATATCTTGACTTCACAGCAGGGTTTGGGATTATCTGCATGATGTTTGTCTTTCAGGCATGCAGAATGCAATAGTTATGGGGTCACAGAAGTGCAGAAGTGTGTGGCAAGGTTCTAGAGGAAAATCCTGGAAGGCAGGCAATAGGCAGAAACACCAGATGCCCTACATGGGGGCACCTGAGCTGGCTGTATGTAAACCTCAGACAGTGAAGCCCTAAGTTCCATTGGAGATGCCAGAATGATGGACAATCCCAGGATAAGGAATATCTGTTGATGAAAACGTCAGGTGAAATCAGTCCGATAAACCATCTTTGTGTGCTAAAACAGCAGCACTCTAGGGCAGGACCACACAAGCTTACTGACACACCTATGACATCACCAGGGCCAGCTGTGGGACTCCAGATGTGGAACATGGAGCTATCTGGCTTACTGTGCTGGGTTTCAACTTGCTTTTACTCCTGCTTCTTTGCTTTGCTCATGTCCTACTCTTTTGGAATGGGGGTGTTTACTCTGTATTGTAAATTTGGAAGAAACTCCTTTTGTTTTTTTGTGGAGCTGCACTCACACAGTAATGACTTCATCTTGAGTCTCTGTAGAAACTTTGGACTTGAGAAGATTGTTGAAATTGTTAAGACTGCAGTGAATCTTGAAATAGTAACGAAGGCATTTTGCATTAAGAGACTTTGAAAGCCAGGGTTGGAGTGTGATAGTTGAAATCTGAAATGTCTTTACTAGCCTGTGACATTGAATTCCTGGCCTCTACCTGATGGCACTGATTTGGGAAGTTATGGGGACTGGGTAGAAGGGTCTGTAGAGATCGAACGGTGAAGTTTATGCTCTAATCCTGATGCTGACTCCATTCTCCTTGCTCTCTGGCGAATCTACCAGCTGAAAAGCAGCCTGTGGTTACTTGCAGCTTGGTAGAATTGCTCTACCATTCCTTTCTTGTCATTATGGACTATTCTGTTGAAACCATGTTCCAAATAAGCCTTCATCTCTTAAGTTGTTTCTCAGTGTTCATTATAACAACAAGACAAATAACTGTAAAAGAGCAATATTTGCCTAATATGCATATTTAAGTTTTAATGTATAAAATAGGCACATCAAAATATTAACAACTAACAATATAAGTAAGAACATAATAAGCTATTATGAGAATATACTGCAAGAACGCTTTCAGCATTGCTAGTCGAATGGTTTGCAGTCATTGAACAGTAACATTGAGATTCCACAGCATTCCGCCTGGTAATGAAAATCGCTAGTAAGCTACTAATGGTCAAGGTGTATACAGCATGAATGTCAGGTTAGCAAAATGGAAAAAGAATGATCCACATACTGAGTAGGTTGCAGTTGGTGCTATGATATTGCATCTTGCTACTTATCCTGCCTATTTTAAAAAATCATAGATGACATATCTTGAGGTTTATATAAATACTTTTGAGATAAGGTCTCACTCTGCAGCCCAGGCTGGCCTCGATCTCAGGTTTCCTACTGTATGCTCTGAGTGCTGCGCTTTCAAATACGTGCTATCATTCTTGCTTCTGTGTAGTGTAATTTGGATTGAAGTGGATTAGAAACACAGGAAGTTAAGCCATGGGTAATAATGAAGCATTAAACTTTAATGATAAGATTCTACTGTCTTACAACACTTGTGTGGACAAAGAATGGCTGCATTTAATTAGTAGCTTGCTCTAATTTGCTACAGCCCATAGACTGTAGGTGAAAAAAAAAAAAAAAAAAGAAAAGTAAGTCTGGTGCATAAATTATATTAACTCTATGTTGTAAATTCCTACTAGGTACACTCTCCTTCTCTTATTAATCATTTTACCTGCATGTTAGGTCACTCTGTGGTGCCTGAGCCAGCTGCTCATGACTTCATATTTCCTTCAGGAAATAAAAGTATTAGAAGAACAATTTTTCTGGTAGTTGTCATATATTGTGCTTCTCAACTAACTTCTAAATATGCATAGAAAGCTTATTTGTTATTTATTGCATCAAGAATAGATTATTATCACTTATGCCAAGATTCAGAATTCTTTTAAAATGCAACCTGATCGCCAAAGATTGTTTATCTTCTGTGGAAGCATGTTATCTTGTTATTTAGGTCTTCATAAAGCCTATGAACGTCTTAAAATTTTAATGACTCTGGATTGTAATATATCAGTATATATTAGTATATAATCAGTATATATATTAGTATATATATATTAGTATAATATATTAGTATATAATCAGTAATTTATATACTAACTCATAGTTATTTAAAATGAGAGCAATCATATTATAAAGCATTCAGAGTTTGACACAAATTGAAAATAATGGCTTAATTCCATTATTTTTCAAATGTGCTCAGGAAAGTGTTGGAAAAAATGATTTTTGGCTTGTCCAAGTTCACAGAGCAATTTATGGTCAAGTCAGAAAAATAACCATATTTTTTAAATGTGCAATTTTAGAAAGAATTCTGGTCATAAAAGTAACATTTTCTCTAGCATATATTTAAAAGTTAAATGTGAAAAAATGAAAATGCATCATTTTCTATAAATTATTTTAGCTTCACAAATGCTTTAAAAATTTATACATCTTTTTAAAAATAATAATCTTCATTCTATTATCTTGTACATCTTGTTGCTAAATGATAGAGACAATAATATTGTAGAGATTCATGTGAGGAATTTCCATGTGGATTAAAAACAAAGATGCAATTTAATAAGATAGTCACTATAAAAACCTGAATTTTTAAATTATAAATTTATAGGAGACAAAAAGTAAATAAACAGCAAATACGAAGCTTTTGTCTAAGTTCAATAAAAATACTTTTTTTGCATGGTAAATCCAAATGAAATTTGGACAACAAATGCTGTCTTAGGTGCAATACCCCTTTCTGTTTCTGGGGAAGCAGTTCAGCCTTTTCAGATTCTAGATTACACCTTCCATCAAATCAGGCAACGTGTTCAGTTAATGATCCTTCTTTCTCTTCTTTCATCATCTCTCTCTCTCTTAAATCTGCTCTTTTCTTCCAGCACTTGAGGATGGCCAGCTTCCCTTTCCCAAAGATTAAGCCAGAGAAACAAAACAACAGTGACCGCTTCCTCTTCAGTCATTTAGGAATCTTATCACTGGACAGGAAGTGAGTTGAACTAGGAAATACATAGCTTCCTGGAACAGACACTCACTTGAAACAATGGTATACTTCCTTGCATGCCTGAAGAATTAGTAGTTTGTTTTAGAAACATAAAACCATAGCTCTTCTAAATGTGTGGTTCTGTCTTCTTTGCCTCTAATACTATGTCTGAAGAGGGAGCAGGAAGCATCACGCATAAGTTGCTTTTCCATTATTGCTTTTAAGAAGCTCAAGTCTGAAAATATAACACCCGTATAGGTTTGCAAATTAAAGCCACAACCCCATTTCTACTGATTTATTTTGCTAGTGTGTTCCCACACAAAATTCAAATACAAGGGAAATGGAAAGCAAGGTAAAGTGATTTTAAATAATGGCCTAAGCCATAAACCTGCTTTAAAGAGAAATCAACTCTGCACTCTGGTCAAAAAACACTGGACTTGCAGCCTGTTTTCTTTAAAGTATTTCAACGAGAATGATTATGAGAAGAGGCTAGGTTTTGCTGTCTCTGTGGCAATAGCTGTTCGTGTAATATTGGTAAATCACCATTTTTAGTGTGTTCATTTTCAGGATGAATGTAGCTGAGGAGAGATCTTCCAACATTGTTTTCTTTTGTTACATGCTACATCATTAAAATAAATTCATTTAAAGCCAAAATAGAGGGCTTCTGAAAGCCAGAAGAAGAAAACAGGAAACAAACTAGGAACCTACCACAGAGGGCCTCTGAAAGCCTCTGCCCTGCAGACTATCAAAGCAGATGCTGAGCCTGATGGCCAACTGTTGGGCAGAGTGAATGGAATTTTATGTAAGAAGTGGGAAATAGTAAGAGCTGGAGAGGACAGGGCCTCCACAAGGAGAGCAACAGAACAAGAAAATTTGAACACAGGGAACTTCCCAGAGACTCATACTCCAACCAAGGACTATTCATGGAGATAACCTAGAACCCGTGCACAGATGTAGCCCAGGGCAGTTCAGAGTCCAATTGGGTTACATAGTAATGTGAAGAGGGACTGCCTCTGACATAATCTGATTGGCCTGCTCTTTGATCACCTCCCCCTGAGGGGGGAGCAGCCTTACCAGGCCACAGTAGAGGACAATGCAGCCACCTTCAATATGAACTGATAGACTAAGATCAGAAAGGAGAGGAGAACCTCCCCTATCAGTGGACTTGGGGAGTGGCATGCATGCAGAAAGGGGAGGGAGGGTGGGATCAGGAGGGGAGGAGAGAGGGGCTTATGGGGGGATATAAAATGAATAACGTGTAATTAATAAAAAAACATAGGAAAGTGCAATTTTTTATTTATATTCAAGTTAAGACTTTAGGGTGGTGTCTGGGGCATTGTGGGTACTCTGTACAGTAGCTTTGCTTTCTACAGACTAAACATAACTGACACAGTTCATTATTTAGAAGCTGCAGAGTTTGAAAATTAGACTTGTTTTTTTTTTTGGTAGTTAATAAAAAATAGAAATTAAATCTCCACTAGATGGCAGTAAATCAAATATTTGTGTAATAGCTTTGTTTTTGTCACTTTACACCCGTATATTTAACCACATATCTGTACTGTTAGGACAGCTTTCTAAAGAATTCCATTTTCTTATCTTGAACTTTAAATGATTTTTTTCTGCCTTCAATTTATTTTTATTTGATGTCCTGTTTTTAAGACACCATGTAACTACTGGTTAGTCAAAGTTCTACAGTGCCTTGTAAAGTATTACTTGCTATGTTAATGACAATTTCTTAAAAATTGTACAACATTCTAATCAATACATCTACACAGAAATCAAAATTTATTCCTAGTATGCAGTTTCACTGAAAGTTGAATTTTTAACCTAGTGGTAAAGCTGGTTATTCATCTTTTTTTGGTCCAGAACAGTCACTCTCTTCTATGCACTGAAATTCTATTGATAAGAGCAGTTTACGTTCATCATGAGTTTGGGGATGTTGGATTACCTTGCAGGGAGGAGATGATTTCAGGTGAGGTGACATGATATATGTTCATAGGATGGCTACTGCCCTATTTTCCATTTACTGTGATGAGCACCAGGGCTAAAAGCAACTCACAGGAGGAAAAGGTGCGTTTGGGTTACAGTTCCTGGTCCCTGATGGAACTTCCATAATTGAGGGAAGTCAGGGAACTGGAGCAGGAACAGATGCAGGAGCCCTGGAGGAAAGCTGCTTATGGCTAGCTTGCTGCCCAGCTTTTGCCCAGTTAGCTTTCTTATATAGCCAAGGACCTGCTGCATAGCGGTGGGATAGCTTCCTATGTATGTGATGGGCGCTCCAACTAAAAATCTCCTACAGACATGCACACAGCCTAAGCAGGTTGAGGTGATCTCCTAACTGGGACTACAATAAAAGTTTCAATGTGACAAAGCTAGAGAAGTGAGTTATCATAGGAAGCTGCCACATGCTCAAGTTCCAAGACACAAGGCAGCATGGAGAGATAGTACACTTTTCTTTGGGATTCAGCAAAGAGATTCTTTGGGATTCAGCACCCTCCTTGAGAGCAAAGAGGCTGGTAGTTTCATGCTAACAGTGATACTCTCAAATGCTCTCCCATTTTTCATTATCTGGCACCAGTTATTTTAGTTTGACATCATCTTACGTAGACCATACTGTCTGAGTATCCTCTTGCGTCTTCTTCAAGCTGCTGGCTACTATGGAGGAAAGATCATATGTTATAGAAAAAACAAAAAAATATATATTTATTTAACCAAGTTACATTAGTATTTGCTTCCAAAAATACTTACTTTCAAATTAGCCTTTGATGATAATGATCGTGATTGTCAAAGCACTTAGCCATTCTTCCCTTGGTCACTAATTTCTGCTTTCCTGGCTAGGTTCATGGTGCACAGGACTTAGCTAATGTCAACATAATTTTCTGAGGCATCTCTCTTAAGAATTCATGAGCATAAGCATTTCAAATTGCTTAGGTTGATAATTTTGTTGCTTTTAAAATAAAAATCTATAAAGAAACTTTATAAACCATAACTTTAAATTCAAGTTTCGACCTCAGCTTACTTTTATCTGCTCGAGGGGTTTTTCTTTTCTTTCTTTCTTTTCTTTCTTTTTTTTCTTTTCTTTTCTTTCTTTCTTTCTTTCTGTCTGTCTTTTTTTCTGTCTTTCTTTTTTTCTTTCTAACAGGGCCTTACGGGGAAGATATAAAGCCTTTCATTAGTAAAATTAGCATAAAACTAGAAAGAAAAAGTGACTATATTATATTACATATGTCTGAAAAAAATGCCAAAATTAGAAGTCCAAAGATAACTACTTTGTAATCTGTTAGGCCTATATGGTAGTTGTAACATTTTTTTTAAACTTTTATTTTTCTCTCCCTTCCACTCTTCCCAGCCCCTCCCCCCACACCCCCTCTTCCCTAGATCAACTCCTCCTCTATTTCCTTTCCAAGGGAAAAAAATAAAAATAAAAAGAGGAGGCCTCCCAAGTCCACCAAATATGACCTAACAAGATACAATAAGACTAGGCACCTCCTCTCACCACAGCTGAGTGTGGCAATCCAGTAGGAGTAAAAGGGTCCCAAGGGCAGGCAAAAGCGTCAGAGACAGCTCCCACTCCCACCATTGCAAGTTCCACAGAAACTGACCAAGCTACACATGCATAAGCCATGTGTAGAGGATCTTATTCTGACCCACCCTAGTTCTTGTTTGTCACTTCTGTTTCGGGAGCCTTATGAGCTCTTCTTAGTTGATTTTGTGGGCCTTGTTCAACTGCTCTATCGCCTACAGTCCTGCCTCCCTCTCTTCTATAGGTCCCCTTAGGTCTGACTAGTGTTTGGTTGTGTGCCTCTGAATCTGCTCCCATTGTGATGCCTCTCTGATGATTGTTGGGCTAGGCACAGATCATGTTTTTCTTTCTAGGTTATCTCACTCACTCAACTTTGTTTCTTTCAAGGTAAAGTGTTTCTTTTATTGTAGAGGATTGTTTTAGTTATTCTGGGTTCCTTGTTATTACATATGAAATTGAGAATTTTTCTTTCAAGGTCTGTAAAGAATCTCTGAGTGAGGGGAGCAGGGGCTGCCTCTATCATGAGCTCAGTTGACTGCTCTTTGATCACTAGCCCCTGGTGACGTGGTCTTGGCAGGCCATGGAGGAAGAGGATCCAGGCAGTCCTGATGAGACTTAAAAAGCTATGGGTAGATGGCAATGGTGGAGAACTCCCCCATTCAGTGGACTAGAGGAAAAGGATGGGGGGGAGGAAAGGTGAGACTAGGGGGAGTTGAAGGAGGGGGCTTCAGTAAAGCTATATAATGAATAAATTGTGAAGAAAAAATTAAAATTTAACATATTTATTTATATAATTTATATGAGTACTTTGTCTTTATGATCATATGCACACCAGAAGGTGGCATCAGACAGTTGTGAGCTTCCATGTGGGTGCTGGGAATTGCACCCAGGACCTTTGGAAGATCAGTGAGTGCTCTCAACTGCTGAGTAATCTCAAGCTCCTCGTACAAGTTAAGTTTTAATTTTAGTAAATTGAGGGAATAAAATAAGAACCTATAAGATTATTTGAGGGACAAAAAATGTCAGTCTTATACATACACAAAGAAAAATATGAAACAATTTTAGTTTGCTGTTTAAACACTTGTAATACAAATATTTGTAATGCAATGCTCTAATGTGATAATAGTAAAGCAATAGCATTGTTGAACTATGGAAATAATTATTAGATGTCTAAGCTTCACAAGTTCTTTCAGTAGGAGAACAGACAAATATTCATCTTATAAGAAAGAGATCAATGTATTTGATTTGCCTTGGAAAACTGTAGATTATGTCTTTCTTTTGTTTTTTATATTCTTTTTTCGGTGTTGTTTACCACTAGATGTTGTGTTGCATATGCAGGCTCAGAGTAATCATGATGGATAATACACATACATGTGGTACAAATAAATTTCCTTCTTTCAGTTCTGTGGAATACAGATTACAAGAACATAGCATCATGTGAGGTGATTAGGTACCCAAACTTTCCTACAAAAATGTTTGAAGTCCAGAGCCAACCCACGCCATAGTGATTCATAAATGTATGCATCATAGGTTTGCATGGATGGGCTCAGGAACCCAGTCTTTAGGTGCTTAAAATACAAAATAAATAAATAAATAAATAAATAAATGTGACTACTTTCCAATAGCAAACTTATCAAAGAGCATTAAATACTTATTTTTAAATGTGTGTGTCTGTATGACAGTGTGTGTATGTGAGTGTGAGTATTTGGATCTTCTAAATCAGGAGGTATGAATGCTTGTGAGCTTTCTATATGGTGTTAGGAACCAAACTCAAGTCCTCAAGACCAATAAGTGCTCTGATCTGCTGAACCACCTCTCCTGCTCCAAAAAAAAAGCCATAGTACTCTTTTCTATCATTTGTGAATTGTAGTTTTTAAACTTTTATTATTAATAATATTTTTATTCTACTTTTTATTATGGAGAAATTTTATCATAATGAGGAAGGTAATAGTGTATTTTACAGTGGCATTCCAAAGGTGCTGATAGTTTATTATACACGACAAAGTCTCTCTACTTCACTTTTATCAAAATTTGCTTTTAAATTTTGATATTTAATTAATTGCATCTCCATTTAAGTAATTTAGGTATATATGTACATATTTTAATCGAGACATCAAGAAGTTGTGCAGATGTGTCTTACAGCTGTCTACCTGTGGAGTTCTTTGTTCTCATACCTCAGATAACAGCATGTTATGTTTCCTGGGACTGAGCAGTCAACTCTTTAAAGACTAGGTGAATAATGTAGGTAGATGGCTTAACTTAAAGAGAGGCAAATATAATCAATATGTGTTATAGTACAATTGTTAAGGGAACTAAAGCATGAACTCTTCTTTATATGAAATGGTGTAAATGATAAAAGAAATGGTACTTATGGTGTTAAAGTATCTTACTGAGGAAGAAGGACAATGAAGATAGGGCTTATCTCAATTTAATTATAAGTTTTTCTATTTCTTTATTATATTAAAAGATCTAGGGCTGGAGAGTTGGCTCAGAGGTTAAGAGCACTGGCTGCTCTTCCAGAGGTCCTGAGTTCAATTCCCAGCAACCACATGGTGGATCACAACCATCTATAATGAGATCTAGTGCCCTTTTCTGGCATGCAGGTGTACATGCAGACAACTCTGTATACATAATAAATAAATAAAATATCTATGTGGTGTTAATTTAAGTATTTTATTTTAATTCCAAGACAAGAGTAAGCTTCATATTAAAGGAGTGTCTTAATTACTTTTCCGGTTGCTTTATTATTTAGAGCTTAAAATATTTTATTAGTTATTTGAGAAAGCTGGATAATGTAGTTTGACCGCAATCACCCCTTCCCTCAACGCTTCCCTGATCCATTCCTCTTCCCAATCCACCTAATTTTGTGTCTTTTTGTTTTTAAACCCATCAATACCATAATATTCTTGATATGTACAGCCTTCTACTGGAACACAACTGACTTACCAAAGGCTACACTCTTCAAGAAAACTGAATGTCCTCTTCCAAAATCTATAAATTGCCAATGGGTGCTTGGTTAATGAGGCTTTGTGGTCAGCTCCACTCTTCATGTTTGGATTTGGTCTGTTTGGACTGGTACGCGTTTGAAGGCATGTTGTCACAACTGCTGTGAGATAATAATACAGTTGCCATGCCATATCCAGAAGAGACTTTGGCATTTCCATGGGGTCACTCACCATTTCTGGCTCGGATAGCTCTGATATTCAACTCCTCAATGAAGCCTGTGCCTTTGAAGATCAGGTCTGGTTCCACTTAGGGGTCAGCATTCTTATTCTTATTCAGTTGCTTATTCTTTGAACTTTAACTAGTTGTTGGTCCTGTGTTAATCACCATTTATTTCAGAAACACACACATTTGTAAAAGAAACATTAATAAAGCTTAAACCACATGTCTATTCCCACACATTAATAGTGGGAGACTTCGACACACCATTCTCATCCAAGGACAGATCAACAAACTAATCACGCAAACAGCTGTCACAAGTCAAATGGGCCTAATGCACATCTACAGAATCTTTCACTCAAAATAAAACAATATACCTTTTCTCAGCACCTTGTGGAACCTTCTCCAAATTTCACAAGGCATTGAAATAATACCTTGTATTCTATCAGATCATGATGGAGTAAAGGTGAACATCAACAAGAGATATAACAACAAAGAGCCTATACACATGTGGAAGCTGAACAACACCCTGATCAATGACAACTGGGTCAGGAAAGAAAAAACAGAGAGAAATTAAGGACTTCCTAAAATTCAATGAAAATGAATGTTGATCACAATATATCCAAACTTAAGGAACACAAAGAAGCAGTGTGAAGATGAAAGTTAATAGCACTAAGGTCCTTCATAAAGAGATTGGAGACATCACATTCAAGCAACTTACTGCCACACCTGAAAGCCCTGGGAAAAGAAAAGAAGCAGACATACCCAAGAGGAGTAGACAGCTGAAAATAATCTAACAGGGCTGAAATCAATAAATTAGAAACAAAGAGAACAATTCCAAGAATCAACAAAGCCAAGAGCTGCTTCTCTGAGAAAACCAAGAAGAAAGGCAAACCCTTAGCCAAACTAACTGAAAGGCAGAGAGATAGTATCCAAATTAACGAAATCAAAAATAAAAGGGAGATAAAACAACAGACACTGAGAAAATCCAAGGAATAATTAGATCTTACTCCAAAAGTCTAGGTGCCACAGATTTTGAAAATCTAAATGAAATGGATAATTTTCTTGATTGAGTCTACTTGTCGAAGTTGAATCAAGATCAGGTAAACAAATTTGATAGTCCTATATCCCCCTAAGAAAGAGAAACAGTAATCAAAAGCCTTCCAACCAAAATAAGCCCAGAACCAGATGAATTCAGTGCAGAATTCTACCATACCTTTAAAGAGGAGCTAATAGCAATTTTCTTCAATCTATTCCACAAAATAGAAATGGAAGGAACATTACCGAACTCATTTATGAGGACACAGTTTATATTTCTTCTATTAATGGTCTCATTGCAATTTAGACTGTGTTGGTATTATTCTTGTAGCTATAAAAAGTCCTTGCCCACTTAGCTCGAATCATAGCATTTAGGGAAAAGACAAGGCAACTCCCAATCATCATGTATCTAGAAACCCCATATGCACAAATAAAATTTATGATGATGCTAATAAGTACAATAGAGAAAAATAAAGAGGGAAGGAAATGTGAGGTGAAGGACTATTTCAGAGAAAGTTCTGAGTAGAGATTTAATAGAGGTAAAGAGAACCGCAAAATTCTCAGTGGAGAGTATTGTGATGAAGTGTATGAAAGAACAGAGCCTAGCGCCTTTAGCAGACGGAACCAGCCGAGAAGTGAACTATCAGCTACAGCCTTCAGAAGAAAAGAGCCTTGTCAACACCATGCCTTTAACCCTGGATTGTTAATTTATGAAACTAAGGGAGGAATATTTTGTATTTTCATAAACTACTGAGCTTGTAAAAAAAAAAAAAAAAAAAAAAAAAAAGAACAGTGCCTAGTGTCAAAGAATGGGCAGCAGGCCAAGTAATGATAGAAATCCAAAATGACCAGAGGAGTGCTGAGTGCTGCAGAGATGGGCTAGAGAGTCAGTCAGCCATGGTTTTGTCACACAGGGTAAGTGGACATGATTGGCATGTTTTTTTTTCTTTTTTTTTTTTTAGTTTTCTTATTGATATGTATTAATTCACATGAACTTTTCTGAGGTTTTGGACAATGACTTAGTTTTATAAATGTTTTAGAAAATTATTGTGATGTTAAATATCAGCTCTAGAAAATTAAGTAAGGTTAAAATTTGGGATGCACACACACACTGTAAAGTTTGCTATTTATAAATTTGCCTACCAGATGAGGTGGTTTGCAGTTTCAAATCTATACTCAATATATTTTGTGGCAATTAATAAATGCATGTATATGCAGAATGCCTAAAAGTTTGCAATGGAATGTATACATTTCATGCAGTGTAAACAAGTACATTCTATTCCACTCATTTCCATTCATTTCTCACCCCTAAAAACATACATTGTTATTTATTTGTGCTTCATCCACACTTATTAGAATTTCATGTTTTTATAATAGGATTTTGGTGTTTATGGTGGTGTTATGTGTAGTGTAAATTTGGAGGTAATGTTTCAGTAATGGCCAAGATGTGATGTCTTTTACAAAAGGAATCTATAGCTTGAATCTGCTTTTTTTCAGGCATGAGTTAATGTTAGTAATGTGAAACATCCAATAAATAAATAAATAAATAAATAGATAGATAGATAGATAAATAACAAAAAGGAAGAAAATCACCGACACGTAGATGACACCACTCCAAAATATTTCTAAAGTAATAGCCAAAGTTTGGAGAAGAGGCACAACTGTGAATTTATGAGATGACAGTGTCTGGCTGGCATGCATTATCAAAGCTGATATGGGTGAAGACCTATTGACTGGTTTGGCCTCATCTGCATGTTAAAGCACTATCTATTCAGTTACTTGTAAGTATTTATCTTCTGAAAATAGAAACAATTATCTTTAAAATGTATATATATATATACGTATATAAATATGTAATAGCTTCTGAATACCCAACTCCCTAGATACTCAAATTTCTTTATATGCTATAACATCTGTATATAACATAAGCATATTCTGCTGTATAATTTAAATATTATCTATATTTCTTATAGTCTTTACTGTATGCACATATATACCTGTGTGTATGAGTGTGTGTGTCTGTGTGTGTTGAGGCACTGTATTTGGGTGTTTTATTGCCTAAAATTCATATGTTGAAGTCCTAACCTCCCATGGATCAAAAACTGATTACATGAGGCTATATGACCTTAAAGGGATAATTTAGTTGCAATGGGACATTTAAGCTTATCTGTAACCCAGTATGAACCTTAGAAGAGGAAATATGAATATGTGACAGCGACCCCAGAGAGACACACATGCATTGAATGACACTCAGCCTTTCAGCAAAAACCTAGCGTGTGGGAAGCTTGCAAATGGTTTCAAAGGAGCCCAACCTGTTCAGCACCATCCTGTTAACAAGCATTCCATCCTCCAGCCTGACTTGGGAGAAGATAAGTTTTTATTTTTAATACACGCTGTTTGTGTTGTTCTTTTATGGAAGCTACAACCACTAAAATAACGTATGTCAGACAAAACATGCTGTGAATTGAAACAACTATTTCAATGAATACAGATTCTCCTCTTAGAGAGGGGAACCAGGTGGAAGAGGGGGAGGAAAGACTGCAGGAGCAGAGGGAATGAAAGACACCAGGAGAACATGGCCCATCCACAAATTAAGCAGGGCTCACTGAGACTGAAGCAACAAGCACAGAGACTGCTGGTGTGTGTACCATGTCCTCTGAGTATATGGTCTGGCTCTTAGCTTGCTGTTTCTGTGGGAGTCCTAACAGTTAGAGCCTCTGTGTCCCTGACTCTTTTGTCTGCTCTTGGGACTTTTTTCCTTCTATTGGATTGCCTTGTCCAGCCTTAGTATGAGGGCTTTTGCCTTTGTCTTATTGTATCTTATTTTGTCCTGTTTGTCTTTTGTCTCTTGGAGGTCTATTCTTTAATGAAGAGAAAATAAGGGGGGGGGGGTATTGTATCTGGGGGAAGAAGAAGTGAATTTATGAGATGACAGTGTCTGGCTGGCATGCATTATCAAAGCTGATATGGGTGAAGAACTATTGGCTGGCTTGGCCTCATCTGTATGTTAGAGCACCATCTATTCAGTTACTTGTAAGTATTTATCTTCTGAAAATAGGAAGAAAGGAAGGCGTGGAGGGAGGAGAAACAGAGATTGGGATACATTGTATGAGAGAATAATTCATTTTCAATAAAAAATTCCTTTCACTTGTGTACCATATATGGCTTTGATTTCATGTTCCTAGACTCATGATGAGACAAAACATTCCAGTGGGAGGGGTGTAGTGTGGCTGAGCTACTCACTGTGTTTAAAAATTTGGTCAGAAAAAAATTGGCAGAGCTGAACTATATAAAAGGAAAATAATGTCATATCTTCATTAGTTTTCTTTCATGTAGTTCTCTGTTAAAAGAAATTTAAACTTAGCTTCCCAAACTTCAGTTTAACTTCAGTTTGGGAAGCTGAAGTTAAATTCAGGGATGGGTGAATTTTGAATGAATCTGAGACATATTTACTCTATTTTCTGCTTAAAATCAACTGAAAGTAAGATTTTTAGTGGATTTTGTCTATTTTCGGAAACAAAAATCAATGCATATAAATGTGTGAAGGATCTTTGCATAAGGAATTGAACTGTATTGGTCTATAAAGCCTGAACAGACACAAATGAAAACTCTATCGGTTATAAAATGCACATGAGAAAGCAATTTCTCCCCATTTTAGTCTTGCCATGAATGTACTCAATTTAGTTATTTGGATTTTTATCTTAAAGTAATAGATAGTTTTGTGAGATTACAGCTGATGTTAGTTAGGAGATAAGTATTTTATTTTTAATTGATATTTTGTATTTTAATGTAATCTGCATGTTATGCTTCAATAGGCATTGTCAAATGTATACAGTCTTCACCATTGTTTTCTTGTCTCCAGTTTCCACAGTGCTCTTATGTCTATTAAGAGGACTGTGGGGCTAGAGTCAAAGATGCTTCTCATAATAAACGCCAACATTCCAAAGCTCTTCTATGTTTACTTTTGTTGGTTCACTGTCGAGAAAATGAATCTGCAGGGCCCATCTAAACCTCTGTCTCAGAGTTGCGCTAGTTAATTAAGGAGAACATTTTTAGTTGAAGAACAGTAGTCCGAACAGATTCTTCTTTTTCACTACTTAACTAAGGATCTATTGTAGCTCCCAAGAAGCCACAAATCCTTGTGCATTTAATTTATATCAATAAAATGTATTAGAATTTCTCTCCTAAGGCTAGGGATGTGGCTCAGCCAGTTAAGGTTACTGCTGAAAAAGCATGAGCATTTGAGACCATCCTTATCACTTATGTAAAATGCCAGGCATGGTCTGCAAATTTACACTCTCCGCACTGGGTAGGTAGACACAGGCAGATGCCTGGGCCTTGTTGGTCAGCCACACAGCTGAATTGATAATTTATCTGGTGTGAGACCATTCAGAGACCCACACTGTGGGTCAGACTACTGGTTGGGTGTTGGGATCAATCTGTGTGAATGACAGTGTTACTTTAATAAAACTACTGCATATATGTTTAGGATTGCAATACCCTGTTGGTGGGTTTTCTTTTAATGATTTCATACTCATCATATATATCCTTTTATCTATTGACTAGTTTTGGTTTGAAGTCTCTTCGTCAGATAGTAGAATAGTAATGCCTGCTTGTTTCTTAGTTTCTTTGCTTTATATACTTTCTTCCATCCTTTTTACTCTAAAGTGCTGTTTATTTTTGATGGCTATTTTTGGAGGCAGCAAAACAATGAATTTTGTTTTCTAATTCTTTCTGGAAGTCTAGGTCTTTATTGGGGGATTGAGACCATTAATTTCAGAGGTATTGGATAAATACGTGTATTCATTTCTGTCATTTTGTTGATTTTGAGATAGATTTTCTCCGAATTCTTTTGATTTTCTGTTCTGATATTATTTTTCCCCTGTGAGGTTTTTGGTGTGTTGACCTTTCTTTTAAGATTAAAGTGTTCATTCTAGAATAGCAATGGTTTAGTATTCATAAATTCTTGTAATCCTATTAATCATGAATAGTTTAATTTATCCTTCAATTTTAATAGATAGTTTTGCTGTGCATAATAATCTGATTGTCAATTATGCCTATTTAACACTTTTACAAGCCCTCTGCCTGTTAAAGTTTCTGTTGTGAAACTATTTTTATGCTACTAGGCCTAACTTTGTAGGTAAATTGACTTTTGTCTTTTTAAATAACTTTAGCTGTTCATTCAATTTTGTTTTTATTCACCATACATCCCCAATGTAGCCCCTCCTTCTCTCTTCCCAGTCCTACTCTCCCTTCCTTCTCTGCTATCCCCACTTCCCTACTCCTCAGAAACGGGGAATCCCACCACCATCACCTCAGCTCAGTACATCAAGTCTGCTGAGGACTGAGAGCATCCTCTTCCTCTATGGCTTGGCAAGGTAGCCTCGCTAGAGGCAGTGATAAAAAGCAGGCTAGGGAGTCCGTGTCAGAGACAGCCCCTGCTCCCCTTACTAGGATATTCCATATGAAGACCAAGCTGGCATTCCATCAGCTACATCTGTGTAGGGGGCCTATGCCCAGTCAATGCATGGTCCTTGGTTATTGCTTCAGTCTCAGCAAGCTCCTCTGGGCCTTGGTTAGTTGGCTCTGTTGGACTTCTTGTAGAGATCCTGTACTCTTAGAGTCCTTCAATCCTTCCCCAATGCTTTTTCACTAGAGTCCCTGTGTTCAGCCTGATGTTTGACTGTGAGTCTCAGCATTTGCTTTGATTTGCTGCTGGGTGGAGCCTCTCAGCAGACAGCTTATGCTAGGGGCCTGTCTGCAAGCATAGCATAGTGTGAGGGGTTGACCCTCTCCCATGGGGTAAGTCTTAAGTTAGGCCAAGCACTGGTTGGACATTCCCTCAATCTCTTCTCTGTTTTTATGTCTTCACATCTTATAGGCAGTGCAAAATTTGGGTCAAGAATAATGTGCTCTGAAAATGTTCTTTTCCTTGTCTTATCTGCTTGGTGTTCTATAGGACTCTTGTATCTAAATAGGTTTCTCTTTATATTTGAGGAATTCTCTTCTATAATTTTGCAGAAAAATATTATTTTATATATAATCTTCTTATATTGTATGCCCATAATTTAGAGGATAGATATTTTCATGTTGTTCCCAAACTTTCCTTTAATTCTCTTAATAATCTTTAAAACGTTTCAGTTACTTTAACTGAATGATCCAGTTCCTCTGCTTTATCTTTTATCCATGATTCTGTTTTTGATGTGATCTATTCTGTTGGTGAGCCATTCTACTGAGGTTTTCAATTGTTTTATTGAACTTTTCATTTCTTGCATCATTTAAGTCTGTGCTTTCTTAAATTAAACTCTATTTTCTTGTTTTATATTAATTTCTTACTTCACTCATTGTACTGTATTTGTCTTATTTGTGTTGTTAGACCACAGTATAATCATTCTTCTGTATTCTTTGTAATTTCCTCGAGGTCAGTTTTAATAGGAGCCATTACTATGGGATTTTTAGTTTGGGGGAATACAAATTACTTTGAGTTTTCATATTTTCTTTTAAATTTAATTTTCTTTGCATATTTATTTATTACAATTTATTCACTTTGTATCTCTGCTACAGCCCCCTCTCTCCTCATCTCCTCCTTTGGCCCACACACCCTCCCTTTTCTCTCCCTATGCCATTTCCCTAGTCCCCTGATAGTGGAGGACCTCTTCCCCTTCTATTTGACCCTAGCTTATCAGGTCTCATCAAAGCTGGCTGCATCATCTTCCTCTGTGGCCTGGCAAGGCTGCATCCCCCAGGGGGAGGTGATTAAAAAGCCAGCCACTGAGTTCATGCCCCTTACTAGGGAACCCACTTGGAAACTGAGAAGCCTATGGGCTTCCTTTGAACAGGGGGTTTAGGTCCTTTCCATGCATGGTCCTTAGTTGGAGTATCAGTCTCTGCAGGCCCCACTGGGCCCAGGTATTTTGGCTCTGTTGTTCTTGTGGAGTTTTATTTCTGTTTTAAGTTTGGTGCATTTGGGGCTACTTTGTTGCTTGAGTATCTCTTTCTCTTCTCTCTTTCTCTCTTTCTCTCTCCCTCTCTCCCCCTTTCTTCTTTCCTTCTTTCAGTTTAAGTCTCCTTTATCTTTTCACCAGGCATGTTTACAGTGTGCAAGGTAAGGCTAATTCATAACAAGGTTTGGATGTGATTTTTCTCTGATATTTAGCGCTTCGGTCTGTATTGCAAGTCTTCTGCTTATAGTTTTGTACCTTCAGTTGCTTAGGGCAAATGTCTCTAGGCAGTGTGGACTTGTTGTAGGTCTCAAGACTATATAGGGCAATGGGAGGATCAAATTAAGGCAGGAGCTAGGCTCTGGTGTATCTAGAAGTTAAGGTGTGACCTGGGTCTCTCACCCGTGTATGCTGTCTAGAGAGTCATCCATGGGGAGCAAGTTGAAAACTGGTGTGTCACAATGTGAGGGCCGGGAGAAAATTGTGACCTCGAATGGGTAGAGGGCTGTGAAACAAGGTAATTGTTGTAGCCTGCTAGTGTCTCCAAGCCATGTGGGCAAGTTAGAGGACCTCTGGCCTGGATGGGTCTGAGGTCTGGTGAGAGAAAGAAAGAGAGAGGGGGGATGAGAGAGACACACATTTAGAGATGTTTAGTGTATATTATTGTCTCTACCAAACAGCTTAGGGATGTCTAGACTGGAGGAGTGCTATGAATGGGGCTATTCTTAAGATTTTGTAAGTATGCCTCCTATAGTGAGTGGTATTAGCAAGTTTTAATTGTATACGTTCCTCTTCTACTAATTTCAAGCTTTAAGATTTTGTCCCTTACAGGTGAGCATTTAAATATATGAAGCATGGATTGTGTCTTTCTAAAAGTTTTCTGACAAAAAAACAAAACAAAACAAAACAACAACAACAACAACAAAAACCTGATCATTCAAAAATTGTAACTCAATGGCTGGCTCTTTGACCTCCCCCCATCCTCACCCCCGAGGGAGAAGCAGCCTTGCTAGGCCACAGAGGAGGACATTTCAACCAGTCCTGAAGATACCTGATAAGCTAGGGTCAGATGGAAGGGAGGAGGTGCTCCCCTATCAGTGGACTTGGAAAGGGGCAGGGAGGAGATGAGGGAGGGAGGGAGGGACTGGGAGGGAATGGGGGGGGTATGGCTGGGATACAAAGAAAATAACCTGTGATTAATATAAAAAAATAAAAATAAAACAAAAAAAGTTATAACTGAGTGAGCCAACAAGAAAGAATCTAGCTGACCTATCTGAGTGTAAAGGAGAAAGCTAGCCAGAAAGTTAGCTTTCAGTTTTTTAAATCCTTCTAGGTTAAATTTATGGGGTTTCCATACATTTTTATTCCACTTGCTTCAATTTTAATAGCCTTCCTAATTTCTGTGTTCTATCCATTTGAATTCATGCTTCTAGGAAACAGTTTCTGGTAACAAATTTTGCTTTAGAAAGTTTTCTACATGCTCCCTGCACAGAATGTGGAGCCGTGTGGCAAACTGTAAAGCTATGCTGAAACACCTCCTAGTTTGTTTGTTTTCTCTGTTGCAAGCTTGTTACAACCTACTATAGCCTGAGCCCCAGCAGCTGTTAGCAGACCTGCAGTTCCTGGTTCTACAAGAAGAGAACCATTTTTAAAAAGTCTATCACAGTGTGAACCCTGTAGCTTACACAGCAACCTCATGATATACTTTTTCCCCAGCCCTTGTGTATCAAAGAGAAAGACTATCAGCATCAGTTAACACGAACACTCTGTCGACCGCTGTTGGAAGAACTACCCGACAGATCTATGAGTTTTAAAGGGAGGAAAGGACATGAGAAAAGATTTTATAAGCTTTACTGAAACCAAAACTTTTGGAGCACAGTTAAACACATTTGCCAGTTCCTCAATACAGCTGTGTTTTCTCCATTTTCTGTAACTGGAAACAGATTGCTATGCTAAGTGTGTAATGTGCAGAACTCTCTAACAAAGTCTCATTTCTGATGTAGGACATAACATTTCCAATGACCATTTGTAACATCAACAAATCTTTCGCAATATTATATATAATATAAATAGAATCTGACTTAAAATATTCCAACTTATTTCAAAATTATTGTATAAATCTCTGAATAGAGTTAATAAATGATTGATTTTTATGATTTACTAATGACTGATAAAATATTGTTGGATATTTTGAGTTTGAAAGATTAACTCATAGCTAAACAATTAATGATATAATGCGCATTTAAAATAATTTACTTTTTTGAGATTCTAATTAAAGTATCCTTGCTTTAATATGAGAAAAGAGTTCACTTTTTTAAAATTCATGACATGCTTAATATTTACTACAATTAGAAAATTAGAAAATTTCTAATTGAGTAAAAAATAGTGTTATATTTTTATATTGCATTTATTCCACTAAAAACTATTAGTTTCTGAATTTCCAAATATATAATTAAATCTTAATGTAAGGAAAACATAATTCTTCAAAGCTTATGTCTTATGGCGTTACTGGAAGCCTCAATATAATGTCTTAGAAGAACTAAGGCTTTCAATAATAGTTCAAAGGAGTTTTATACATTTTAAAAACATAGCATTTAATTTTTGAACTGTAAGGTTCAGTTGCAATTTTGGATGGCCATATAATGTGGAAATGTATGGATGAGTGTGGTGCCTTATTTGAGCTGGAAGTTAAAAAATAAACTAATTTTTCAAATATTTTGTCAGTTTGTCCCTGTTCCTATTATGATGGAACCCACTTGGGCACTGACCTGACATGGGCTACATCTGTGCAGGGGTTCTAGGCTATCTCCATGAATGGTCCTTAGTTTGAGTATCAGTCTCAGAAAAGACCCTCATGCCCAGATTTTTTGATTCTGTTGCTCTCCTTGTGGAGCTCCTGTCCCCGCCATGCCTATCTCCCCCTTCTTTCATAAGATTCCCTTCTCTCTTCTTATAGTTTGGCTATAAGTCTCAGGATCTGCATTGATACTCTGGTAGGTAGAGTCTTTCAGAGGCCCTTTGGGGTAGGCTCTTGTCCTGTTCCCTGTTTTATCCCTCTTCCAATGTCCATCCTGTTTACCTTTCTGAGGATTGATCATCTTACCTAGGGTCCTCCTTCTTGCTTAGCATCTTTAGGTGTACAAATTTTAGTATGATTATCCTATATTAATTCCACTTATAAGTGAGTATATACCATGTGTGTCTTTCTGCTTCTGGGATACCTCCCTCAGGATGACCTTTTCTATTTTCCACCATTTGCCTGCAAATTTCATGATTTCCTTGTTTTTAATTGCTGAGTAGTATTCTATTGTGGAAAAGTAACACAATTTCTGTATCCATTCTTCAACTGAGGAACATCTGAGTTGTTTCCTGATTGTGGGTATTATGAATAAAGCTGCTACGAACATGGTGATTTCCTTGTTTTTAA
The DNA here is from genome assembly GCF_030254825.1 of Meriones unguiculatus. Lineage (NCBI taxonomy): Eukaryota > Metazoa > Chordata > Mammalia > Rodentia > Muridae > Meriones > Meriones unguiculatus. Next base: position 79,042,653 of record NC_083364.1, read on the forward strand.
TTGCTGAGTATTCCATTGTGTAAATGTACTATAATTTCTGTATCCATTCCTCAACTGAGAAACATCTGGGTTGTTTCCAGCTTCTGGCTATTACAAACAAAGCTGCTATGAACATGGTTGAGCAAATATCCTTGTTATATTCTTGAGCATCTTTTGGATGTATGCCCAGGAGTGGTATAGCTGTATCTTGAGGAAGCACTATTCCTAATTGTCTGAGAAAGCGCCAGATTGATTTCCAAAGTAATTGTACACGTTTACATACCCACCAGCAGTGGAGGAGGCTCCCCTTTCTCCACATTCTCTCCAGCATGTATTCTCACTTGAGGTTTTTATCTTAGCCATTCTGGTGGTGTAAGGTGAAATCTCAGGGTCATTTTGATTTGCATTTCCCTCATAGCTAATGATGTTGAGCATTTCTTTAAATGTTTCTCTATATTCCATTCTATATTTCTCTACAGAGAATTCTCTGTTTAGCTCTGTACCCCATTTTTAAATTGGATTACTAGATTTGTTGCGGTTTAACTTCTTGAGTTCTTTATATATTCTGGTTAATAGCCCTCTGTCAAATATAGGGTTGGTGAAGATCCTTTCCCAATCTGTAGGCTGTTAGTTTGTTCTGACAACAGTGTCCTTTGCTTTACAGAAGATTTAAGTTTCATGAGGTCCCATTTATTTATTGTTGATCTTAGAGTCTGTGCTGTTGGTGTTCCTCCCCCCTTTTTCTTCTAACAGGTTTAATGTCAGACATATTTTTTAACACCGAGGAAAACAACTTTTGAGCTTCAGATACTTGCTTTAAAGTACAGTTTTTATGGATATTCCAGGATTTGACTTCTGGTACTCAGAACTGTGCAACAAGTGTGTTTACCTATAACATCTCCTCAGCCCTTACATTTTCTTTAAATTTAGTTTACAATTACATCTCTTCACTTTTCCTTTTTGACTATGGCATTCTTTGGGTTCTTATATTCTTTTTTATTCTTTTGCCAAATAATGTCACTTGAAAATACTTGGATCTTGTAAAAGTTGTGATATTTTACTTTTGTTATCAAATTTATACTTAAAATTATACTTACTGTATAAATTTCAGTGTATAAGATTTTCATGAGTTTATGAATGTTTTTTTAAGTGGTGTATACTTAATGAATACCTAGCTATCTTTGAGTGTAGCCTAGACATTTCATTAAAGGCCACATTTTTTCCTAACACTTTGGAACCTTGTGTAGCATTGTATTTGTATACAGGGAATTTTTATTTGGTTTCACTACATTCCAGTGGACCTAGAAATACATGGTACCTTTCTCATACTTTCACGGTTGCACAGTATCCTGGCCAGTATCATACAGAGCTGAGCTATAGTGATATACAATGGCTCATGTAGTTTTGCTTCTCTGATATTCTTTGGGAGAAGTCCTAAAGGGTAATAATCCTGGTGTTAAGAGAACTTCTTAGCCCAACATATCCAATCGTTAGGACCATAGACACACTCATTGTGTGACTTGAGTCCTGCATAGCTGCAAGGCTTTTTAATTTTCAATTTCTCCTTTCTGGCTTTTCTGAGTTTCACCCTGGTAATTCATCCTGAATGTATGTTATTTGATGTATTTAATGTATTCTTTTTTAAAACATTTTAATATAGTTTGAGTTATTCCCAGGAAGAGATCTAGCATGAGGTAGGTAGGCCCCTCTAGCAGAGGCAAAGATTCCTGATAGTTTCCCGTTCCAGTGTAATTTTACGTCCTCCGCATCAACATCAGCTTTACTCTAAGGCTTTCCTTAGAGTAAGGAGGCTATTGAGCTTTGCCTTATCCGGGATTCTCTCTGCATTAGGATACACGTAGGACTAGTTCCACTGTTGGTATGAATTCGGAAAGGGCATAGTGCAATGGCTATTTACAGTCTTGTGAAGCTGTTGAATAAACTAAGTCTCTCTGTGCACACAACATACCACAGTAATTGGACACACACACACACACACATATATATATATGTTTATATATAGAATATAGTATATATAATTAAATAATGTATATTATTTTCAGAAATCTTTTTGCAGAAATTTGTTTCCTTTTTTTGTTCAATATTTACCATAAACTTGGAGGATATTTCTTAAAAAAAATTAGTTAAGGTTTAGTACATCCTTCAATGACGGGGTAGAATTTTAAATTTGTGTAAGCTGTTAGAAATCAGAGGGTAGTTAGTTAAAAAAAAAAATGTTCTTTGGCCATAGGAACACATAATGGTAAGGAGCTAAAGGCAGCATTTTAAGTAAATTTTCCTGAATACTAGTTAATTGATGTAAGAAAATGATCAGCTCTTTGTGAGCATATAGATTGTTACCAGCTAAAAACTATAAGCAATATAAAAATTATATGGTATGTTCTTGGTTAACTAGGGTGCTTGATTAAGGACACTAGAGAACTGGTAACAAACTTAACTGTAGAAAACATATTTCATTGTTCCCACTTTGTAAAAAATATAGGTCACCTAACAGCCTGAAAGAAACTTTCCCTTTTCCCCCAGGACAGTCTTGTTATATTTTATGTCGATTTGTTTTTTTAACACTCCATAATTTTAAAAGTGGCCTGGCAGGAATCCAGGCACATAGAAAGAAAAATGGTCCTTGGGCCTATCCAGGACTGCAGCACCAGCTCTTTTAAATCACTTTTCTATGTGATGTTTTTGGTCTAGTCAGAAAACGGCCAAAATTGCTTCCTCTCTGACTCATGGAACAAGTATCCACTCACTTAAGAATGGGTATCTCAGAGGAGTAATGAACTTCATATTGTCTAGTGTAAGATGAACACGCTGGCACGCTTGTATCCCAACGTGTCAACACTGGCCACAAACAGAAGGGTCCAACTACTCACTCAGCTGGTAATTTAGAAGTGAGCTGGTTGGCTCTTACTGCTGCAATTGCTGGTAACTCTTTGAGACATTTGGAATAACTTAAGTTTCTTCCACTCTTTATGTGACTACCAGTGGGAAATGTATATATAAAGACTCAGGGTGCTTTTGATGCAGAACTCTTGTTTATTTTATTTTATTTTTTATTGCTTTTAACTCTTGCTTTGTAATGAGAAAATCAGGCGGGATGTGCTGATACTCAGAACATCAGGACTTTCCTTTCCCCTTCTGACTCCCACTGGGTTTTCTCTCGCATGTATTGCTTTTCCAATGTCAGCAACTGTGGAACCATTTCTGGGAATTATTCATCGACTTTTTGGAGTGATTTCCTGAAATTCCTGTTTAATGAATAATGTTAATGTATCTTGTACATTTTAATACTGTAAAGTTAATCTTTAGTAATATTTCTTTTTATGAATTGATTCTTCATTACCTGCATTTCTTAATAGTCAAAGTACAGCTTTATGATGAATAGCGTTGCATTTGTAACGACCACTTAGAGGAGTACTGGGGGAATATATCGTGTCTAATACGTAAGAACTGGCAGTATTTTAAGGTGGATCTTAGTGTTCTAACACAAGCTTTGAGAAATATGTGTGACTGGAGGTGAGACTGTTGTAAGCCCTTTATATAGCCCTGGGCTTATTTGGTTTCCATTAACCTAACTAGACTTTGTTTGGTTTTGATTAAACCTTGAGACAGGCCAACGGCTTTCTTGGAAAATACGAGTTTCTTAAGTTAGCAAGTGATCCATTGGTATGAAAGAATGTAATATTTTCTTCATTGGGACAAGCATCTTGTCACAGATAATTGTGGGAGAGTCTAACATGAGAAAGCAAGATTTGAGACTTTAAATATTAAATTTTCATGTTATGTTTTTTAATATTTTTCATTATTCTTTCATTAACAATGAAAGGTGTTCCATCTACCTCCAAAGTCATAATAAAAATATTTTAAAAGACAATTGTAACAATATTTTCTGTTTATGTGCACATTGTGTAGACTACTTTGATTTAAAGATAAGTGGATATATTGGTGAATTGAGGAATTGTTTAATTAATTCATTTTTATAAAATATTTTAACATTACATAATCATAGACTATGTGGATCATTTATTTAAATTGCATATCTCGTATTACCAAAAATCATGCCAGCTTAATACTGTTTTGCATCAGTTTTAAATTGTGCAAATCATGCATTTGTGAAGAAAGTATGACATTAATGTATTAATCTCGCTAAAGAGGAGAGCTGGTCCATGGTCCTCAGAAGACTACTTGGTATAAGTTTTCTGATGTCTCTTTTATTCTTGATAAAATACTTTATGCACCTAAGTTTTAGGAGTTTGTTCATGTCATTATATAAGCTGAGATTAAAAAAAAAAGTGTAAAGGAACCCATTAGAACAGACAAAAAAAAAATACCAAAAACTAACAGGAGACAGACTCTCAGGAGAGTGGACATAAAGCTCTAGAAAAGGAGAAAGTCTTTGCCAGATACACTTCAGGCAGTAAATTAATATCTAAAATATATCAAGAATTGTAAAGATAAACATCAAAAATGGGTCAGTGGACTGCAACAGCAGTTCACAAGAAGAAGCACAAATGGCAAGCAAATATTTTTGAAATATTTAATCAGTCTTAGAGATCAGAGAAAAAAGTTAAAACAATTCTGAGACTTAGGATTAGGGTTAAGTCGTCATGTGGGTACCCTAACAACTGAAGTGTGAGGAGGTTGGGGGGCTGCCTCTTACTCTGTTGTCTGCACTTGATCCCTTTCCCCTAGTTGGGCTGTGTTGTCTAGCCTCAGTGAGAGAGAGGATGTGCTTAGTCATGCTGCTACTTGATGTGCCGGGGGCCAAGTTGGTACCCATGGGGAGTCTCTTCTTCTCTGAGATTCATTCTTTCATTCTTGTCCCTCTCAGAAGATGTTTCTTCAGGAAAATAAATGACATCGGGTTATGAGGTTGATGCAAGAAAGAGTAACCACCAATCAGTGTTGGTAGGAGTTTTAGTATTAGTGCCACATCCATTATAGAAATCAGTTTAGAGAGTTCTCATCAAGGTAAAACTAGAACTACCGTACGGCTTTACTGCTTCGAGCAATGTGTAGTTGTGACGTGTTCTTAGTGCTACCAGGGATCCATGGCAGACATGTTAATTGGTACACCACTACAGGAGGTAGGGAAATGAGTCAGTCAAATGTCCAACAGATGAACGGGTAAATAAAATGTATTTTGGGGTCCACAGTTCAGTCTGTGATGATGAGAAGAGCACGCAGGGGCAGACCTGAGGCTCTGTGCTGGCCACTGAGAACCTGCAGGAACCCGGGAACTATTCCAGGGTGCTTGTCTGGGTATCCTGAGGTCGGACCTGATGTTTCCACAAAATAATGAAATTACTGTAATCAGCTAAGAAAGTTGAAATCAAGTCTTCTACAGGAAAATGAATGAAATTGGAAAATGTTATGTTCAACAAAGTGAGCCACAAACAGAAACATGTTTCATATTCTTCTTCCCATGTTTGTGGGTGGGCGTGTGTGCTAGTATATCTGTGTGTGAGTATTGGTTATGAAACTATATATAAGACTATGAGAGAGATAAATAAGTTTTAAGGGGGGCAGAACAATAGAACATACCTGACATGAAAATAAAACAGGCTACTACAGGAAGAATACGTAAAAACAGGGAAATAGGAAATAAGGAAGGGGAATTTAAGAAGAAATAAAAAGGCAATCTCTAGGTTTACTAATAAAAATATCTTTATTAATACAGGCAATTACAAAACACCCCCAAAAAGGTAGTATTACTAACAGAAGAAGTTTTTTTTTTAATTTATAAATCCTCAGCTTCAGACATTGGTGATTTAATACCCAGAACATTACCAAAGATAATAATTACCAAATATAAATATTAGACACATGAACATTATCACAGTATTTATAGTCTTTGCACCAAATAAAATAATGAATATATGATTATGTATAGTGCCATAACTGTCTATGTACCCTACAATTGTAAACTTATTTGTTTATAATGTGGGAAAATATTTACATTTACCACCCAGAAGTCAAAAGCCAATAACTTTTTGAATAAGTGTTTTCTAGCTCTGGTTTTAATGTTTAAAATAATAGCTCATATTTTCTTTTTTTTTTTTTTATTTTTTTATCAGTTACATTTTATTAACTCTGTATCCCAGCCGTGTCCCGATCCCTCATTCCCTCCCAGTACCTCCCTCCCTCCCTCCCTCACCTCCACCGTGCCCCTTTCCAAGTCCACTGATGGGGGGGACCTCCTCCCCATTCATCTGATCCTGTTTTATCAGGTATCTTCAGGACTGGCTGCAAAGCCCTCCTCTGTGGCCTAACAGGACTGCTCCTCCCTTTGGGGGTGGGGAGGCCAAAGAGCCAGTCATTGAGTTCCTTTTAGAAATAGTCCTTCAATCTTTATGATTGTACATTTGAAATATTACAGAAGAAAGTTTAAATAAAGATCCTCAGCTTCCTCAAATATTTTGTTGAAAGTTGTTCACTTCTGTAGGATCAAAAATTAAAGTCAATGACATCTGGAATAAATGTGAGTACAGATTTTATGCATTTTATTTTAGTTAAACAGTATCACTGGTCCATTCAGTTTAGCCACTAATTAGTCAAGTTATTTAGATTTACTTAGAATAATATATGCTTTACAACTCTTGTAGGATACTGTGTGAAATTCTAAATTACTTTTGACTTTGGAAATTTTCAATTTATCTTGAAGGAAGTTGAGTAGCTATTTGGGTGAATTTGTTTATTTAGCATTTTGCTTCAGAATCTGAATTAATATACACCATTTTATCTTTTGACTAAGAAAAATCCTTATTAATACACTAGATTATTTCATGTGCCTATTATTTTATTTTCCTAGAACTGGTCAAGGTCCCAGGGATAGGAAAGTAAGGTATGAGCAAGAGAAACTCTGAATATAAAATAAAATAAAATATAAAAATAATAAAATAGAATATAAAAAAGAGAGACTTAATGTTATAAGGAAATGAAAGCAAATAAAGTGGAATTTAGCAAAAATATTATCAGCTTTTGTTATTATTAAGTCTTATTGATATATAATTATCTCAGACTGGGAATGAATGCTGGTATTTCCTTCACTGCATTCAAACCAGAAATTTCTAACCTCTATTTTAGGAAATGAATGTGCATCGCAGGTTTTTAGCATGTCTTACTGAACTTAGATTAACAGAACTGCGTATTTTTTGCACATAGGGAAACAAATGGTTGCACACACATTTAAGCCTAGTACTCAGGGGGCAGAGGCAGAGAAATGAGTTGATGACTGTCCTGGTCTACGTAGCAAATTCAAGGCCAGGGCCAAACAGTGTGAACCCGAGAAGGACCCAGAAGGTAGTGACTCCAACGTTCCCAGGAGCAACAGAGGAATATGTTATCATAAATCACCTGTATGCTGTTCTGAAACTCTGCAATGGCCATGAAGGTGAAGAAAATGAATGCTCAATGAGTGAGGAATGGAAGGTTCTGATGGCATTCCAATGGCAAATACTTGAGGGCTAATTTGCCCAGCTGGACTAATGAGAGGATGGAAAGCCTGGGTTTTCTCAGGACAGAAAATGTTTCCAACATATGAGAATCAATGGCATAATAACTTGTCTTCTTTGATCCTTTATTATAGTTATGTAAAAAGTTTATTCTTAAGTATATTTACAGGCTTGCTTAAGTCATGGGATTAATTTAGAATTTCACTATAACTCAGATGCTGGAAAACCACATGTGTTCATCAAATGTCAAGTAGCCTGGATTGCTTCTCTGGCTTCTAATCTAAACCACTGCAGCCAAGAATGTTTGAGTGGAAGTCGAAAATGACCAGTGCACTGGTTATGTGTTCTTTTATTCCAGCTTTAAAGAAAGACTCACAAATCAGGCACTGCATCTAGAGAGAAGCTGAAATGATTACAGAGGTACAGAGCAGTTTCTGTATTTGGTAGGTGAATCTGTGATCCATTTCATCCATGATTCTCAGGCTGAAGACTTTGCTAGTAGGAGATGCAATTCCAAATAGTGTACTCTGAATTTTTCTTTACTACAATCATTTCAGACACAAACCATAGTGCAATGGTTTCTGGAATGCATCACGGGAAACAAGCTGTGTTTTGTAACTCAAAAAAAGTTAATTAAGTCTTTGATTATGTTTTGATAACTTTTTTTCTTTGTAAGCAATAACAAAATTCAACGTGTTATAATGAGAACGAATTGTTCTTCTGCAAGCTTAAAAAGCTTTTTGGATATGTCAGCCTCCTGAAATTGGCATATCTTGTATTACTGTCTGGAGCATCTATCTCTGTAAAAGACAGCGTTAATGCTGAGTTTCCTATGTGCTCACCACTATTTTCTATAATCCCTCTTGGCTATGTTAATATCATGTGACCAAAGTCTCATTAACCCAAGGGACCTATGTACCTTGCACTCTGAAGGAGTTCAGTGAGCCAGGATAGGGATGAATATTTTCTAACAAGAGCCAATCAGCAAACGGGGCTTAGGATGGGCCATTGCAAGATGCAAGTAAGGAGATCCTTGAGTTGCAAGACCAGATGAGAGCGCTTTGCTAATACTGATACAGGAGCTTTTGTTGTGTGAAGCCACTAAACTCTGCGGGGCTGTTTGTTACCATAACAGCCTGTCTCACATCAACTCACATCTCTGTGGGAGTCATTGCAAACTGTGGGATTTACAGCTCTCACATGCCCCAGTTTGTATTTCTGAGCTACCCTCTAGCCTTCATTTTATGACAGAAGAAACAGATGTTTTCAGAGAATCGAGATAGATCACATACCGAGATTGATGCCAAACTGTAAGATCTATTTCTCTGAGACTGTCAGAATCATTTCTCTAGTTATGTTTCTGCAGCACCTGAGAGGTTGGCTATGGGATCATTCGGACATACACTAAGAAGCAAAGTGACTCTGCCCCTGCCTAGTAGGTTTTGTTTAATTAGACATGATACGAATCAGCAATGTAATTAGTGATAGAGTTCTGACTTTTAGTCCGTGAACTTGGTTATAGATATGTTTCATAGCATACATACATAAATAAATACATATTATATTGGGCTTATAACCAATTTGGGGGAGATTATACAGCTCCCATTATTTTTAGCTTTTCTTTTTTGAAAATTATTTTTGTTGTATATTTCAAACTCATTTTCAAAAAAAAACTGAATTAAGAAACATAATGCATATATACCTAGTCAGTACATTCTTTTCTTGACATCTATGTCTGTAATAACAATGGTTAAACAAAAGAATACAGGATGCAGTTCACATAGATATTGATGACTGTTATGAAGTAAATACAGCCTTATTTTGAATTAACAATACTCGGATGCTTATTTAAAAAGGCAGGTTAATACAATGTTGGTAACAAATCATGAGATCTGTGAGTTAATATCTGGTTTGCTTCCTCACTTTCTTCTTATTGAGTCTCAGATATTTGCTGTCCCATTTGTTTGTGACTATTTGGGGGTGCTAGTGAATATATTTAGATATTATATAGTGATATACTTTTAGTTTAGAATACTCTATGTCTTCAATTAAAAATGAGGAAAGGGATTCGGAGGATTTAAATACATCAGCGGAAACAGTAAAGAGTCAGCTTTGACAAGATGGGAAGGCCGTTTAGGCCTCTAATGTGTCTGGTGACATTTTCAGATTTTAGGCTGGTGGAAGCTAGTGTTCTGCTAGATCCCCCAAAGTGGTTACGTAAACACTGAGAAGCGTTTCGACATAGGAGGCTAGTTCCAACAAAGAGAGCACAGGGGCTGGCTCGTCTGGGGTCTAAAGCTGGTCCAAGATAAGGTAAACTAACTCTGGACATGTCTGCATTACTGTTTTGAGATAGTCTTTGCAGACACAGCTTCTTCCCAAGAATTGTCACTTGGTATCACAGTTCAGGGTTTGCTGAACCGGGAATTCAGTTATGGTTAGTATGATGCTGTGCCATCTGGCCATCTTGCTTTTCCTTCCTCGGTTACACATACTTAGTCTCTGTCACCCTGTATCTTTCCTGTGTTGCCCTGAAGGCACATGAAAAGCATCAGGTATAATCAGAATTAAATCTTCTCATAAGAAATTTAAAAAACTAAAAAAGAAAGAAATTTAAATCTTTTCACAATAAGATGAGTTCCTCTGGATCTTTATGCTGACCTCTCTCTTGTTAGTAATCATACAATTTGGTCTTATTTTTTAGATTTATTTTTATTTTCTGTGTATGAGTGTTTCATCCCCATGCATGTCTAAGCACTACATGTGTGTAGTAACCTTGGAAGATGGAAAAGAGTATCAGATACATTGGAACTAGGGTTATAGATGGTTGTTAGCCTCATGTGAGTGCTTGGAATTAAACCCAGCTCCTTCGGAAGAGTGGTCAGTGTTCCTAACCACTGAGAAATATCTCTAAATCCATAATTTTCTTCTGAAAAACAAAAAAATAAAAACACAGAAACAAAAAGCTATTCCTTTACCCCCATGCTTTTTGTGTCTTCTCTCATTGTTTTCTATTGTAAGCATGGTCTGTGCAGTTATGAGCAATAGTTGATATTCTCTTAGAGTTATCACATTGACATCAAGTCATTGCTGCTCTTTGCTTTGATCAGAAATCTCGAATATGTTCTCTAAGTACACCTAAGTACATACACATATCTTTATTTTTTTTCTCATATTAAGCATGTTAAACAACAACAACAACAACAACAAAAAAAACTTTTTCCTGAGGTGGATTCTGTATATAGTCCAGGTTGGCCTATAACTTTCTTTGTAGTCCAAGCTGCACAAAACATCATGCTACTTACCTCTGATTGCCTATGTGCTGGAGTCACTTATGTGCATGGCCATGCTTTTATGCATATGAAATTTTAATCAGTAAAACTGGGGATGTATTTGCATTACACAACAGACCTCTAAACCAGAACGCATTGTTATGGTGAGAGCATGAGAATCCCGGATCTGCAGGGAACGTATCTGATCGAGCACCTCTGGCTCTTCCTGAATACTTTGGCAGGCTTTGGCAGGAGACTCCCACACGTGTCTCATGAAGCTGATGCCTGGGTGCTGCTGGGAGATGTGTTGTTCAACTCTCAGACAGCTCTGCTGAGGGCTCCCCAATGCTTCTACCTATAAGCATGCTGCTACATAAGATACTTCCAACCACACTGCCTTATTTTCATATTTCTTATCAAGGTCAGAGCTATGTCATGTCTAATGACTTTTCTACCCATGCACTGATGCTTTTCTTACTTTCCTCATAGGCATTGCTGGCAATAGGTTATATAAACTTCTAAACCCCATTTAAGGTTTGCTTCTTGGTAATATATTAAATGACAAACCCAAATTTGAAATTTTATTTTCTTATAATTTTTTTTTAATAAGCCAATGTGTTTTATATTCGAGGAACATTGTTGGATAATGTAAGTTCTGGCAAACTTCTTACTCGCAAGTTTATAATGAATGGTAAACAAGGTAGAAAAACGCACATTGGAAAATTGAGGGTTTCTTTGAAATTTTGACTCTAGGACATTCATGGAAGCAAGTACAGGATTGGTCCCTTGTAAATACTTGGAAAAACAGAAGATCTCCAACTTCATCTTTAGGAACTGAGAAATATCGAGTATTTAAAGACTATGCTGTCTGATGTTATGTCAATTTGACATAAACTAGCATTATCTACAAGGAGGACCCTCAACTGAGAAAATTTCTCCGTAAGATCCAGCCGCAGGGCATTTTCTTAATGATTGATGGGTGAGAACCCAGGGCATTGTGGGTTGTACCATCCTTGGGCTGGTGGTCCTGGGTTCTATAAGAAAGCAGGCTGAGCATGGAGATCAAGCCAGTAAGCAGCCCATCCATGGCCACTGCAACAGCTCCTGCCTCCAGCTTCCTGCTCTATTTTAGTTGTTTTTCTAACATCTTTCGGTGATAATAGTGACACGGAAGGAAGCCAACTAAACCCTCTCTGCCTCAAGCTGCTTATGGTATTTTGTCACAGCAGGGGTAACCCTACCAAAGGCCATTAGGGGGCATTGCTGGGAATACTACTTTTTGCTAAGTGTGATGGCTATGGTGGAAATACGTTGCAAGTCATTTTCCTTACCCCACACAGTCTTATCTGTTTGGGGGTGTAAACAACTGTATTTATCAAAACATTCTGTCATTGTTTTCTTTTTCCTTAAGATTTATTTCTGTTTATTTGTATGTGTGTATGTCAGTCTACATGTATTACATGTGTGTGCCAGTTTCTAGGAAGGCCTGAAGAGGGAGTCAGGTACCCTGGAGATGGAGTTTCAGGCGCTTGTAGGCCACCCAGCTTGAGTGCAGGGGACTGAATTCAAAACTTCTGTAAGTGCAGCAAATGCTCTTAACTGATGAGTCATCTATTTAGGCCCACTCTGTCATTTTTATTTAGGGAAAGTATTTGTTGTGTCTTCTAGCTTAGGAACCTCTAAGCTCTTTGTGGGGAGATAAATCCTTTTTTTTAAAATTTACTTTACAACTAATTATAATTTATTCACTTTGCATCCCAGCTGTAATGACTTCCCTTGTCCCCTCCCAATTTCACCCTCCCTCCCTCTTCTCCTCCCATGCCCCTCCCCCAGTTCATTAATAGGGTAGGTCTTCCTCCCCTTCTCTCTGACCCTAGCCTATCAGGTCTCATCAGGACTGGCTGCATTGTCTTCCTCTGTGGCCTGGTAAGGCTGCAACTCCTTCAGGGGGAGGTGATCAAAGAGCCAGCCACTGAGTTCATGTCAGAGACAGTCTGTGTTCCCCTCACTAGAGCAGTCACTTGTTCATTGAACTGCCTTGGGCTACATCTGTGCAGGGGTTCTCAGTTATCTCCATGCCTCTTCCTTGGTTGGAGTATCAGTCTCATAAATGACCCCTGGGCCCAGACTTTTTGGTTCTGTTTCTCTCCTTGTGGAGCTCCTGTCCTCTCCAGGTCTTTCATCAACTCTTCTTTCATTAGATTCTCTGCACTCTGCCCAAAGTTTGGCTATGAGTCTCAGCACCTGCTATAATACTCTGCTGGGTAGAGTCATTCAGAGGCCCTCTATGGAATTCATTTGGAACTGGAGACAACTGCCTGAACAGAATGCCAACAGCACAGGTTCTAAGATCAACAATCAATAAATGGGACCTCATGAAACTGAAAAGCTTCTGTAAAGCAAAGGACACTGTCATCAAAACAAAACGACAGCCTCGAGACTGGGAAAGGATCTTCACCAACCCTTTATCTGACAGAGGGCTAATATCCAGAATATATAAAGAACTCAAGAAGTTAAAAAGCAACAAATCAAGCAATCCAATTTAAAATGGGGTACAGAGCTAAACAGAGAATTCTCAATATCAAATGGCAGAGAAACACTGAAAGAAATGTTCAATGTCCTTATTCATCAGGGAAATGCAAATCAAAATGACCCTGAGATTTCACCTTCTACCCACCAGACTGGCTAAGATAAAAAACTCAAGTGACAACACATGCTGGAGATATCCTTTAGATACAGCCTAAAGTTAAAATGTAATAGACCTAGAAACATGTGATAGGGTTTATCATAACTAAATCAGATGAAAATAACTTACAAAATACTATGTTCACTATGGTGGTAATATTAGTATGTGTATCTCGAGTTTGCATGTTTATATATTTCCAAATAAAAGGAACTTACTAGCAAATGATAATTAACTTTTATTGTTTGTAAGAAGTAATTATTCTAGTTCCCATTTTTATAGCTTTTTCTTGCATTGGTATAACTTACTAACCATTAGTGCTATTTTATCACAGATTATGTACCAAACGACAATGCCCTGAAATTAGTCACGAGAATGCATACTAGGTACATATGCATTTACAATTATTTTATACTTTTAGTGTAGTCAATAAAAAGCTTGCGTTTTTTACTGACTAATAATTATTTGTTAGGTCATCTAGGAAAAGTAATATATAGAGATATAGATATACACATTTCACTTATAGTTCATTCTTATAAAAGAAATATGCTTACCTAATTTGGAAGGTTTTAGACTTTTAGTAATTCAAATTATTTTATAATAAAAGTTGTTAACATGTTAAAATTATAACTATACCTAGTTCTACTATAAACATTTCTTCAATTTATATTAGCCTTTGAAATGATCTCTTTAAATTATGCTGCAAAAGCAAGTGGAGATGAAATATAAAATACTAGCCAGTTCTTCCTGGCTAGTATTTTAATGTAAAAATAAATGAAATGCACATTTCATGGTGTTTTGTATCTCACACAACATTTTCATTAAATTATCTTATTTTATCCCACTAAGTTTGTTGCAATAGGTGGTATAACTATCTTCATTTTATCAGATGGGTACACAAAAGTGATGTGAAATGGATCCATGATTTAATCTAGATCTGACTCCAGGTGCCTCCAAATCAATGGCAATCAAAATGTAAATGAAACAATATAAGTATATATAATGGGAATAAATAAACTAGGAGAGTGAAAATGTAACCCAGGGCCATAATCATTAATTTGTGTATTCTTGAGGGAGCTTCAGTAATTAAATGATTCTTGATTGCTACCTTGAAATTGTAAAAAATATCACAACCTTGGAATGTAAACACAGAAAGCCCAGCCATTATTTCACCACTACAAACAATTGTAGTTTGATTATACTCATTTTAGTTTATTTACTTTAGTTTTCCATTTTGAAAAGATGGATGTATGAGACAAAGGATACATTTAACAATAAGACCTTCACACATTTGGGGTATGTGGAAGTTCAATGAGCTTTACAGTCTCCAAAGTGCAAAGCTGCAATGCCTTTTGTATTGTGGGTGATATCACTTCAGGGCCACCTCTGACACTCCTCCTTCTTTCCACCTCTTCCATCGAGATCTTAGACCTAGAATAGAGTAATCACCTCTCACAGTACCACAGAAGTCTCAGAGAAATCAGCAGAAGTCTCACGTTCAAATGTTTCACAGATGTGTGAACTGGAAATAGCAATGGGGCAGAGACTTAAAATAAATCCATGTAATAGTTGAGAGTGTTAGACTTAAGCAACTGAAAGCCAAATGAATATAATCATGGTTAACATGCAGTTTGATGCTGTCCCCTTCCACTTATTCTGGATCACTAACAATTCATAAATGTCTTCTCGATTAGATCTGTTAATGATGCAGATTTTCATTAGTTTTGCTTTTAAATAAGTCTTATTTCATTTTAAGCTATATAATAGTTATATGCACTTGGAATTTATTTTTGTAGAGTGAAGTGATGGGGCTCACAGTATCCCCATTTTGCTAACTACTCTGACATTTTATTAAATAGACTTCTTTCTTTGGCATAGTATATCCACTAAATATTACATTTCTACAACTGCCTAAAGCCAAATATCTTACTCAAGTGATCTATGACCTAGTTGTGTGTCAGCATCACATTTTGCAAAATAAATGCCAATATATTATTCAATTTCCTGTCTCTGTGTTTCTGACCTTAACTCATGTTAGTATACATACAGTGCTTATGTTTTCATTAAGAACATCCCTACTTGTGTGCTTATGTGCTCTCTACTGCTTTGATAAAACATTGATGAAAAACAATGGGAAAAATAAACTTTACAGCTTCTGGATCACAGTCAAATGCTGAGGAAACTCAGAGAAGGAACCAAGTAAAAAACCACGGCTGAGTGCTGTTTACTGGGTTGCTCTCCATGGCTTGCTCAGTGTATTTATAACCTAAGAGCATGTACCCAGAGGTAGCAATACTCTGAGTGGACTGAAGTGTCTCAGATCGATAATCTAGACAGTCCCTCACAGACTGTATGTGCCTACAATCCAATCTTAGAGAGACATTTTCTCAGTATATCTCTAGTTTGTGTCAGGTTCACAAAAAACTAACCAGCACACTCATTTTTACTTTTCAAGTTATATTTTTATTGGTTGTGTCTCTCTCTGCGGGTGTTTTAACATGTTCTGCATTTATGTATAGGTAAACATATTCATGCATACATATGTGGAAACCAGAATTAGGGTTTCCTTCTATGTTCTCATTTTATTTTATTTTATTGAGACAGGCTCTCTTGCTGACTATGAGCCTTACTGGTTGGCTAGACTGGCTGGGCTATGAGTCCCCAATGTCCTCCTGTGTCCTCCTCTCCACATTAGAATTACAGTGGCAGGCTGACACCCCAGGCTTTTCAAATGGATACTGAGTATCTAAACTCATGACTGCATGCTTATACAGTAAGAATTTTACCCTCTGAGCCATATCCCTAGGCTAAACTATTCTAAACGGAGGAGGGTGGATTTTAAAGGGAACAGAAAATTATGAGTTCACTTTAGAATGCATTGTAAATTGTTCTACAGTGAATGACAGAACACTGCAATCAAAACAGTGCGAGGCTATCCCACTTGGAGTATGTCATAAATACTCACTTCTTAGAATTAATAAAAGGGAAGCCAAGACAGGTTTTGGCTACAGCATCAATGAGAGTGCCCCATAAAGTAAATTACTTTGAAGAACTGTTTCCTTATGGTTTTTAGAGCTGTTTAGATTTCATAATAATTTGGTTTACAGTGAGATAGTCTAATATTTCTCTCTTACTTTCATTCCTTGCACATAGAGAAGGGCAAAAAATATGGTTCTCTCTACCCAGAAAAATTCTGTGTGTGAGGTTATTGGGTATCACCTCTTTCCTTGGAAAACATTCTGTCAGTCTTGCATTGGTAACAACAGTACTTTCACCTATCATGGGCTGGTGTTCTGCTGGGAGATGATAAAATCTGATGATATGGATTTTGTTTTGTTCATAGATATGCTAACATGTGATTATGCCAAGATGAGCACCGAGCTCTTAGTGTGAATGGAATAAGTTAAAAAAAAAAAAAAAGATTTAAAATGTGGTCTCATTGCAGCCAGTTGAGTACGTCCTGTGCTCACTTTTCTTGTGCTTAAAATGTGGACAGTTCCTGCCTCCCTGAGATGTAGTGTGTAATGGGGACACTCACATTTGTCAGGTGCTTAACACAGAGCTCAATGAGTACTTAGCTCATTATTAGCTCAATTATACATTTGCACACATGCATGCATACTTGCACAGATGCTCACAAACACACACCTTTTTCTCTTCTTGCTTGCATTTTAAAAATTCTTTCCCCATCTCTTTTGATTAATTTTGGTTGAAAGTCTATTTTATCAGATATTAGAATGGCTACTCCTGCTTGCTTCTTGGGTCCGTTTGCTTGGAAAGTTGTCTTCCAACCCTTTACCCTCAGGTAATGTCTATCTTTGTGTCTTAGGTGTGTTTCTTGTATGCAACAGATTGCTGGGTTTTGTTTACGTATCCATTCTGATAATCTGTGTCTTTTTATTGGAGAGTTGAGTCCATTGATGTTGAGAGAGATTAATGACCAGGGGCTGTTAGATCTCTTGATTTTGATGTTGGCTGTGGTCATCAGGTTGTGTGCTTGGTTGCTTTTTGTTTTACTGAAGTGAGGTTATTTATTTCCTGTGTTTTCTTGAATGTAGCTAGCTTTCTTGGGTTGTATTTTCCCTTCCAGTGTCTTCTGTAATGCTGGATTTGTTTGTAGGTATTGTTGAAATTTGTTTTTGTCATTGAATATCTTGTTTTCTCCATCTATGAGGACTGAGAGGGAACTATAGAGAGCTGCGGAATGCTATGCCTTAAAGATGGAGCGGGTTTCCGCCTTCCACCTTCCCGATGGTGAGTGCTCTCTGTCATGAACAACTCCACATTTGGCTAAGGCCGAGGATCTGGCTTGCTTCCATGTATGTGGACCTATCTGCATTGCCCCCGTGGCACGCCTGGGTTGGCTACCCAGAGGCTATTTAAGCTGTGGGCTGGCTTTCCCCGGGGTCCGAGGATTGTTCAATGTTCCTGAATAAACTGCATTGAAAAAAAAAAAAAAAAAGAATTCAAGAAGTTAAACAGCAAAAAAAAAAAAAAAAAATTCTTTCTTTACAGAGTGTGTAAATGGTGTAAAAAACAGAAGTGTTTTGATACAAACTGAGCAATTGCTTCAGTTTAAAATGTCCTACTTTGGCTGTTATTTTTATATCACTTTCTAAATTTTTTTTCCTAAGGGCCTAATACTTTTATTTTAATAGTGAAAACTCTTACATTCTGCAAGCAATTTTTTTTTTTACTTTTATTTATTTTGCATAAGGGGGAGGGACCTCGTGTGTCTGAGTATGTGTGCCTGTGGAGATCAAAGCATCTCCACAGGAGGGTCTTGAAGATCAAACCTCAGGTCAAAAGGCATGGTAGCAAGTGTCTTTCTTTATCCACTGAACTGTTTTGGCAGTCCTTTTTTTTTTTTTTTTGAGTTTCAATACGTTATCCAATACCAAATGGTTACTCTTGAAATCACATACAGGGTCCCAATAAAGTAGGCTCTAAAACCAGTGAAAGGATGAACTTTCTAGCAAGGTGAAGGCAAGCAGGTAAAGAGCAAAAACTTTCTTCTCCCATATCCTTATACAGGCATTGAGCTAACGGTGGGCTCAGATTACATCTGGATTGAAGGCATGTCTTCCTACCCAAAAGATCCAGATTAAAAGTGAATCTCTCTACTTCACTTAACCAGACACCCCTCAAGTTGTGTCCTCCATTTTTGGTTTTTAGTTCCAGATGTAGTCAAACTGATAATCAAGTATAGCCATCATACATACACATATGTAACAATAATCAAAGAGAGCAGGTGGGATACATGGCAGGTTTTGGAGGGAGGAAGGGGGGAAAATTATATAATTATATTATAGTCTGAACAAATACTATAGATATCTTTTTATTAAGGGATATGTATGTGTGTGCGTTTGAGTGTCTGTGCACATCTGTGTGTGTGTGCTGATTTATGTTGAAAAGTGGTAATTGACAGCCACTTCATGCATGTGGATATCAAAGGGCAATCTTTGGAGGTCAGCCCTTGCCTTTCTGCCTTGCTTTAGACATGCTCTTGTTGCTGCTGTGTAAGCTAGGCTTAGCTGGCCCATGAAGGTCTACAAATTCTCCTATTCCACCTTCCCTCTCCCCATAGAGGTGCTCTAAGATTGGAGACATGCATGCTACAGCATCTGGCTCTTGCGTGAGCTCTTAAAATTGGGTTGTTGGGGTTGTCTGGCAAGTACTTTTATCCCTTGAGCTATTGCCAGACTTTTGGAAGAGAACATTCAGAAAAAAAAAAAAAAAAAAAAAAAAAAAAGATGCTTCATTAGGCCTTTTAAGAAGTACATGATATTTGGTTGAATTTTTTATTAATCAAAACTTTAGAGTGGTAGAGGTAAGATAAGACAAACCAAACCAAAACACAACCATAACAACAACAAAAAAGAAACCAAGATCTCAGTATCCTTAGTTCTCTTTGTGGACAATTATGTCTGCTTTTATGCCTTTTATCCCAATACTTTGTTGCTTACTGCTACAGCTTGGTGGTGTAACTTCAAATCTGGGATGGTGTTACTTCCAGCAGATTTTATGTTTATGACTCAGGATTGTTTTTTATATCCTTGGTGCTTTGTGCTTCTGTGTGAATTTTAAGATTACTTTTTAAAATTTCCATGAAGAATTGCATTGGTAGTATAATAATGATTGTATTGAGTCTATAGATTAATTCTGGTAGGATGATCATTTTCATAATATCAATCCAAACAATCCATGTGCTTGGGAGGTCTTTCCGTCTTCTGGTGATCTCAGAGTTCTTTCACTGATTTCCCGTGTAAGAAACTTTAATAGCAATGGAAGGTCATGTCCACCTGGACATATCGACAGTCTTCAGATCCCAAATGGTCTGCATCCTATAGACCAGAGTAAATCTCGGATATTGCTCAGTGATGTTAGTGTAACATAGACATCCTCAAGTTAAAGCAAACCTGAAAAGCTTTGTACTCTCATTAGAAATTGAACACAGGTCTCTCTCTCTCTCTCTCTCTCTTACTCTTCATTCAATATTTTTATAATAGTATTTATGGTTTTCTTATCTTAACCTAAATTCCAAAGTATTCAAAAAGATCTCTATGAATCCTTTGTACTTAACAAGAAGTAATTGCTCTTTTAAAATATTTTAAGTTTGCTATACAAACTTAAAAACATATATACAGTATTTTTTAGTAAAAAGAAAGTAATTTTACTCTGAAGTATTTAGTAATCAAGATTATTTAATAAAGATCTCTCAGATTTTAAAAATAATATTAAAAACTTGCTGTGTAGGTTTTAAGAATAGAATTGTCACTTGAAGAATCCATTCTGTGACAGAATAAGAGTTATGTATATTTTAGGAGGTTTTAACCAGAAATGTTGCAGAAGAAATAGTCTTTTTACTTGAAGGGGTAGAGGACTTTTAAATTACGTATTTCAACAGGGGAAGGCACAAGTTTGAATCCAGGCAAATTGTTGAAATGCGCTATTAGTCTAGTCCTTCATTTTCTTGTCAATTAAAGACTTATCTTTATTCTCTCATTCACTTATCAGTAATTCGCTGAGTGTTTTAAAGTTGGTTGTTAAAAATCCCTTTGTTTATGGCAATAAGGCACCATTCATTTTGTGAACTTTATAAAACCACCCTCTGCCAATTTTGGTCTTTGAGAATAGCTCTAAAGATGTGTTCCCACAGTAATTACCGATTCCAGAGATGTTCATTAAAGAATGAAGTCAGAGGCAAGCAGTTGAAACAATTGTATCCCACCAAAGCCAGCTTTGTAGCGCACCTTCCCTGCATCTACAGTTCTTTGAATAAAATGAGGGCTAGAAAAATCCATCGGAACACATTGCACAGTATTTGTAGTTTTGAGTGATATTACTTACAGTAGTGTTAAAGACAAAGTACTTTTTTACATGTTTCTATTTAAATCAAAGATTCTGTAGAGGATTAGTAGAAAGCTAGGATACTTTTAATTTGGACTCAGCTGTCCATCATACCCTGGCTGAGAATGGTCACTGTTCCAGCATCCCTACATCCTATTGCCCACGTCCATGGCCAGCGTGACTAAAGGAGTAAGCCCCTAAAGATAAGTCAAGTCCTACTGGAGAAGAAAACAATAGCAACAATGATTTTACAAATGGCTTCCAAGTTGTCTCTTTCTTTTAGAATAGATCCATGACTGTGCGATGCAGTGAAATGAATTTAAATGTTATGGTAGCTTGCATCCGAACCCAAATAGCTGGAATGTGTTTAGGTATAGCACAGTTATCCTGCAATTATGGTTCGGCCTCCCACTGAGACTTAATAGGCAAATACAGTGACGGACTGAGGGAGAGCTTTGTTCTATCAGCCTGCAGTGCATATAAACCCTTTCCAGAAATGAAGTCTTATTTCTATGGCATGAAAAAATACAATGGACAAAGGAAGAAGATTTAAGAGCATGGGTTTGGATGCATACACTACATTTTTAGGTGCTAACCAGGCTAGGGACCACCATTCATAATGAGCACCTTCCTTGTATGGATGAAAATAGCATGGCTGAATCATCTTGAAACATTTTTCTGTTTTGGCCTGCCACACTTGAGTTCTCTCATCTGCATTACTATCCCCCTTTCATTTAGTTCATATTGTATCATCTAGATTTCAAATATAAATGTATCTTAGTTGCATAATAATTACCATCTGATACATTGGCTTTTGAAGAATGATTTTATTCTAGAGTGTAAAGGTCCTGAATGACTCAAAATTTAACATTGAAAGTCTTATGGAAAAACAGCACAAGAAACAGCAGAGGTTTTCTGGACAAGCCAAAAAAGGTGGAGAACCTGGCATTTTCACATTATGGTATCTAAGATCATTTCTTTGGAATTTGGGCTGTCAGTATTTAAAATCCTTTGAGAAATCATGGATCCATTCCAAACCTCATCCTTTTCATCTATAAAACAGAAATCCCAACAAGACCTGCCTCAACTTTTTCACTGTTAAGCAAAAGATAGTTACACGGATTGTGTAAGAGTCTCCATGTCTGTTCCCAACTAAGGAGAACAGGGACTGACTATGTCATGAACTTCAATGCCTACTCTTTGATCATTTGTTCCTGGCAATGAGGCCTTACCAGGCCACAGAGGAAGAGGATCCAGGTAATCCTGATGAGACTTGATAAGCTATGGGCAGATGGTGAAAGAGGAGATTTCCCCCTTTAAGTGGACTAGGCGAAGGAGATGGGGGAAGAGCGAGAAGGGATGGGACTGGGAGGAGTTGGTGGCGGGGACTTCAGTCATGGTATATAATAAATAAATTGTAAAAAAAAAAAGTAATTTTTAAAGAAGATTCTTGTTTGTTGGTGTTTGTGTCTTTGAGTGGGGTCTCATGTAGGCAAAGGTTGACTGTAAACTGCCTGTGTGGCAGAGTGTGACCCTGAACTCTTAACGCCTCATGCCTTTGCCTCAGCAGTGCTCTGATTACAGGTATATTCCATCATATCTGTCTTTCTATGGTCTTAAAATATAAAACCTGGGGCTTCAGGTATGCTAGGCTACCCTATAACCAACAGAGAAAATTTGAGTTTCTTTATGAAAAACTTTGAGGTTACTGACACGGAAAGTAGGTCAACTTACTTTATTATCAATCTTGTTTATTATGACCAGAGTCCTTTTTCTTCTGTCATCTTTCTAACTATGAAATGATTCACATGCACATTACCAAAGTGCTGAAAAATTAGAGTAGAAAATATACCAGTGTTTCCACTGTTAATATAGTCATTCTACACCTCCATTAGAATAGGATCTGATTCCATGCAATAATTCATATCTATGTGGTTGTTGTTGCTACCTGCCAGTACACAGATGTGTCCATCAATAAACACAGATGCCTGTCTGTATCACATTCCTTGTAGTCCATAATTTATGCAACAATCCCTGGAATCTTAACTATTCTTTGTGACTATAGATAAGAAATGCCTTTAATCAGCTCATCCTTGTCTACCAACTCTAGCCTGTTTGGCTCGTCATTAAAATTGAATGGAGGTTTGTATGGTACTTAGTTCTGAAGTCCCATTTTCACTTAATGCTTAGGTCTGAGTCCTATTGTGAAGCCTATAGCTACCCCGTGAGCTCCTGGTCATTCTGATGTCTCTGCCTCACCTCTTACCTTAGCTACCCCAACACTACTGATGCCCACTCCTACAGCTGGCACTCCACGGGTCTTGGGGATCTGGACTCATGTCCTCACATGCGCAGCTGAGCCATCACCACAGCCCATGACTTCCTTTCTTTCTATATCTGAGGGTTCAGGGCGTTCCTATCAATGCCTTTGGTTTCAATACCAAAGTGGTTGGTACAGGGGTGAGATCTAGGGACAGCATGGTATTCTCTCATTTCAAAGACAAAATCTGAGAGTACTTGTAAAATTTGAAAAAAAAAATCTATTTTTTTTCCCTTGAGTGCTGTTGAAATTTCACTTCTACAATAACTACTCCTTCTTAAATTATCCTCATTAGGTGATTTGGGATAGTACCAGTTTTATGTGAGTTGTCATCCATAGCTTATCAACCAAATAGATAGATAGATAGATAGATAGATAGATAGATAGATAGATAGATAGATAGATAAGATGTGAATACAATTGGCATTTTGAAAGAGATTTCTTGACTCAGTGACCTGGTCATGACTGAACAGAAGAGCCCATGGGCTTGCTTTTTTTTTCACTGCTTTTATTTTATTAATTATAGTATATTCACTTTGTATCTCAGCTGTAGCCCCCTCTCCCATCCCCTCCCAATCCCACCATCCCTCCCTCTTCATCTCCATGCCCCTCTTTGGTTACCACCTGTTGCTTCATTCTTTTCTTCTGAAACACCCTAAAAATGTTTGTTTCCTGATGTCTTGACATGAAATAGAAAATATATACTTAAGAGTATCTCCTTTCTGACTCTGCTGCTAAGAGTCTAGTCTGCTTGAGATAGGAGGACAAATGAATTTAAGTTTACTTGTTTGATTTATACCATTGCTGTGGTCTAATATGACACTATAGGATGTGCCCCCCGACCACGGGATACATCTAGTATCACCTAATATGAACAAAATTGTTTTAGACATTAACCCTCAATAATCTCTCAGGACTCAAATATTGTAAACACAAATATAAGTTCTTGAAACCCTAACAATATTATCCTTTTAGGAGATAGAAACACAACAAAATAGTAATCTCAGTTGAATTTTGAAATATCCTAAAGACATATTTTTGTAGGCTCCAAGTTAATGCTATGGTTCATTACATGCTGTACCCTCCAGCAGCAACTCAGCCTCATCGGGCGGCTTCTGGAAAACAAATCCTCACTGTCCTTTCCACATTTACTAAAACAGAAGCTCCAGAGCTGAGATGCCCTCTAAAAGTCTGTCTCAGAGCCAGCTTGTACCTCAGCAGACATTCAGCTGCATTATTTTGCTGCCTAATCACTGAACGGTAATTGAATGTGTTGAAACTCAGCTCTGATCTGGTTCCATAGTGTGAACAATGAGCCTGAAACATTCTCTTCCTGGAAGCACCGGTCTCCAAGTAATGCAACAACGATTTTATTAGGTTCTTTGTTGTTGTTGTTTTTGAGACAGCGTCTCTCTGTGTAACCCTGGCTGACCTGAAATTCTCTAGGTAAACCAGGCTGGTCTTGAACTCACAGAACTCTACCTTCCTCTGTCTCTCCTTCTCGTGCTGGTATTAAAGGTATGAACCGTCAAGCCCAGCTTTTTATTGACTTGATTAATATTTATTTTTAAAAATGACAGCCTACATTTTGATGCTATGAAAATCTCAGCCATAATATTGTTTTCCCTCTAACGCTTCCTCTTTGGTCATTGGTCAAAGAAGTTAAGATGGCGATGTTAATACTACCTGATGCATTTAGATTAAGCTTTGGAAAAAAGCTAGGATCCTAATGCTTGCCTGAATGAAGCGCATTTTTGGCTAGATGAATGCAAAAACAAAATACCGCCATGCCCATCTGAATAACAGAAACGATATGGCTACTGATTTCCAGCTGCTAAGAAAGCTTCTTCAAAACTCTTAGTTTAAAAAATATTGTTTGAGCATTTTATGTAATACTTACAAGACTTTTATCTGCCCCTTTCCTACTCCATCCCCTTCCGTGTTCCTCCCAGCTCAAGGAACAGTGTGTAGATAGTGTCCCCTAGACACGATGTCAAAGTTGTACTGTGCTGTCTCAATATCAGTGTACATTTTCATGGTTGTCTATGTAAAATTCTTAGAAATTACTATATATAAATATATATTTTCCATTACATATAGATGATACAGAGTTTATTTCTAAGGAACTAATTTTATATAATTAAAGGACCATTAATTACAGTTCATTTGGGAAAGACAGTCCACTTTTTTTCTGCAAAATTAATACTACCATGGTAATTTCTAATCTGAGTTCCATTAATTGTCCTTTCATAGCTGTAGTATAGTAATGTAGACATTAATTTCAGAGAGAAATCTAACAATGTGAATAACAGAAATGTCATTCTCATCATATAACACCGGTGGACATGCTAATGTGTAAGGAAAAAGAAAAGAACTGCAGGTTACTAAGGACTACTGCGAGATGGAGAGTTAATATACCCCAAGAATGAGCCTCCAGTTGTTTATATAATACTAGGTGGTCAATCCTGGAAACATATACATTTTAGCAAAACTGAATGAACTCAGATGTTATATTTATATAGTTTATATAGTTACGACTTTATATGTATATACATTTAATAACAATAATCCATGAGTTTGAAACAATACATTTGAGAAGGCTTAAGGGGGAACATTGGAAGAGTTAGAGGGAAGGAGATTGATGTAATTATACTTTAATTAAATTTTAAAAATTAAATTAAAAATATTTTTTTCTAACTGCCTGGCTAAAGCCAGTTGGCTTTTTGGAAGAAGTTAATATGTGAGGCAATTTAATTGCCAAAAATAAACATGTAATTTTCTTCTATAATCCCCATAGGGAACAAAGAAGACATAGTATAATTTCATAAAGGCATGATTTGGATTTTTAGGCTTTCTTACTCATGTATGTATGATTTTACTAAACATCTTATTCCTTACTCGGTCATTAAAGGAATATATAAAGATTGAAAAGGCTAATCTGACTTGACACAATATCTTTTAATATGTCCTTTCTTTTAATTATGACCATCTCGGTAACTCTATTACGGTATCAAATACTCTCCATCTTGTTTATTTTTACTAAAACTTTCCAAATGATTTAAGGATTAGCATAACTCTGCAGTAATCTGCACTGTAGGGTAGCAGTTCTGAACTTTAGCTGAACATGAAAACCACCTGGGGAGATTTAGAACCTATGCCAAAGACAGCACAAACCAATTAAATAGAAATATTTGCTGTTAGAATGCTGGCCATACTATCTCCTAAAATTCCCTGGGCAATTCCAAAGTACAGCCAAGTTTAGCAAGTGGTGCTATTTGGAAAGAACTGTTTAGCTTTTTCATTTTTTTTTTTCAATTAGACATTACTGCAGTATGCTTTCCAGGAAATACCGTTTTTGTTCAGTTTTACACTGGAAACAACAACACCAACAAAAAGAAAACTGAAATAAACCTTTTTATTTTGTTCCTACTTATGTGATAGCAATGCATTCCCAAAGAAATAAAAATTTCAATAGATACCTTGATGTTCTAGGGAGAGAAGTTGATGGCATTCTTCCAGTTACCAATGTGATAGTTTTATTGTGGATGGGGAATTGTCTGAGGGAGGAAATCTGTCGTTATTGCCTTGCACTTGACCTTACTCTGGTAAACATACACTGCCTCTCTTGAAATGTTTATA
Source organism: Meriones unguiculatus (assembly GCF_030254825.1). Classification (NCBI taxonomy): domain Eukaryota; kingdom Metazoa; phylum Chordata; class Mammalia; order Rodentia; family Muridae; genus Meriones; species Meriones unguiculatus. The sequence continues at coordinate 79,069,368 of NC_083364.1, forward strand.
ATATACAGCCAGATTGTCCATTAATGACTCATGCTACACTAAACTATGAAAGTCCTGTGCACACTTCCTTTTAAATCAAGCTAGCCACATGCAACAGTGGAATCATTAGCTGTGATTCAAGAGTGAGTGACAGGATGTGGTGAAGCTGCTGGGGTTTTCTTCTCTTTAAATGGCTCTTCACTGGGGGATGAACTGTAAAATATCGTGGTTTGGAGAGTCTTTCATCCAGCTGTAAAACAAAGTTCACTGTGCAAAACTCCGCTCTGACCTACGAAGAGGTGGGGCCGTCCCAGGATAGTGCTGAGAGAGTAGGAATGAGAATGCCCTGCATAATTTTTCTTTCCCTAGCGGGTACTTGTGAAATATATGAACTGGAAATCTCATAGTTTTTAAATCTGGAAAGGGAGTTCCCAGTGACAATTAAAGAAGAGTCACGTACGTTTTCTTCTATTTTGAGGAGATAAGACTAGATTCTAATTCTGTGTCACTTATGAGGCTGTTCACGTAACAGGATGATTGACTTTGATCTGAAAATTCTAAAATCTAAAATACTCTAAAATTTCAATCTTTTTGATTTTGAAATATGACAACATTCATAAAAATGTTCATATCTGATTGTATCTGCTGAGTCATTACTAAAGACATTGCATTGCTTCCGGGCTATGTGGTGTGAATGAAACATACATGACATTTTGAGTTCAGAGTGGGCCTCATCTACAAAATATCTCATGACATTTATGAAATATTTTAAATCTGAAAAAAAAATTGAAATCCCTAACATGTCTGGTCCCAAGTATTTTTGATAAGGAGTAGTATCCTTATATTTGATAATGCTAAAAGTAGGAAAAATTAATCAAATGGATTGCTTTAATTTCTATGGTATCTTATTGTGGCTCAGAAAGAAAATTATCTACTCTTCAAACACAATTTAGAAGTTTTTTCAATTTAAATTGAAGATCTTCAATTTAAATGCAGTTTAGTTGAAGCTTCAAACCGATGCCCAATTGCAGAACAGCACACACTGTCACCTTCAGAGCTGTCTTTGCTCGCTGTGTGCTGACGTGCAGAGCACATAAAATCTGCTTTCTCTTTTAAAATTATCTGGAATATTAATATTTTATATTATTATGAAAATAATATTCTCCATTTATTCAGTGATCTCACATTTTTGTTTCTCTAGACAAACTAATTTCTGATGAATTTTCTCATGTCAAATCTGTTGTAGCTATTTGGTAGGCTATAAACTTAACACTCATGAGTATGCCTCCCCATGTATATATACTCATATATATCAGCAGATGTACTGATTAAACTATAATGCTCATGGCTAGTATGAAGAATATTATATCAGCTGTATATGTACAGGAACAATGGATGCTATTGTTTCCCAATGCATTTCAATAGATGTTTATTGAAACTTGTTACTTGTCTAAAGGAAAAGTTCAGGTGGCCACTAAATAAATAGGGTGATATTTTCAGTTAGCGAATGGAGTGCCTTGCTCTGTGGCTTCTCATTGCTTCACAGAACTCTTGAAATTCAAGACATGGTTTAATGTAAAGACAAGCATTTTAAACATTGCCCTTAAAAGCAGGCAATGGGGGATTCTTAACTGTTTACAATTAAGGGTGAAGTGTGAGAAATATTTCACTGTAGGTAATAGTGTTAAGCAAAATGTAACGTGTAAATTGATCATTTTTTAGTAATAAAATCAAAAGGGAGCTATGTTTTAGGTAAGGCTATAAAGTTAGTGAAACAAAGTTTAATAAAGAACATTGTTACAATTTACTTTAAGCATTACTTACATAATACTGCCACCATTTCTATTTTACAACGACATTTGTATTAAATCTCAGGAGCATATTTTCATAATCATTATAGATCATGTTTTACAAGCCAACTCATATTTAATGGAGGATTCAGAGACCCTTTTCTTTTAAAATCCTAAATAAGTAACATTTATCAGAAAAATCTAAAATATTGCAGACTCAATGAAAATCATGTTTTACAAGTGAAGAAAGCAAATTTGAAGAAAATGAATTTGTTAAACGGCTGCTGAATAGTCTTGTGCAGTTTAATGTTGGGAAACCATTTTGTTCTTTGGGTGCAGTCGGGGACTGGATGTTGGATGTCCACTGAAATACTTTGTCCTTCATTACTCAGTTTCCAATTTTTAAGAATTAATTTTACCTGAAAATTCTTTTCTCATGTTCTTCTGCCTTAGATTTTAGAATTTTCAGATTAGAGATGATCAATTACTTTGTGAAAAATTACAGTTAGAATGTTCTGGATTGACTGTTATGACAGTTTTTCTTCTGTTCTAAATTCAGCTTTACTGAATTTTGGTCGAAGCTTCAAACTGATTCCCAACTGCAGGATAGCATGTACTGTTACTTTAACAAACTGAATTTGCTCTCTGGATACTTTAGTTGCAGAGTACTTGAAGTATGCTTTCTCCTTTCAAATATGTTCCACTTTTATCTCTGTTCCACTGTCAAACCAGGCTTCCAGTCCTCAGAGAAGTTGGTCCAGGATTGTTTTACTGTAGTGAGTTCATATCTACCTCCATATCTACCTGGATTTAAAAAGAATTTCTCAACACAGTTGAAAATTAATCCAGAAAAACACTTTGGTTGATCTAGTGTGGGTCATGTGCACAGCTATGAGATGTCAGTTATGAGTAAGGAAGAGAGTAGCATATGACCCTGAGCTACCCTTGACTCTGTGAGTCTTTCCTAAGAAAGAGGAACTTGTGTTAGTACAAGAAATGCTTGTCACAACCATGCAAGATAAATAGTAATTATAAACTTAGTTTCATTGTAGCCACAGAAAATGGGCTGGTTTAAAATATGTAAACTGACCAAGCTAGTCCACCCCTACCGGCAACATTCACTGTAGTACATTGACTAGTCCATTGTATCAGAAACTTCCTGGATTCTCACTTTACTATTCTGCCACTTGGAAATTTCTATGTATTGACTGATTTCCTTGATTATACATATGAACGTATTTGAGAAACAGAAAGATGATTCTTGCATTTGCATTATTCCTTCTAATTTCCATACAAAGTGATTTTAAATGGCATAAAATAAAGTACACAATGTCTGAGACATGGATATCATTTGAAAAATCTTATATCATTCAGAATATGAGTATATAAAAGGTGAGTTAGAGATGATCAAGACCAAAACATTTACACAGAGAGGTAGTAAAAATGATCCTCAGAAGCATGGAATGTTTTATTTCATACTACAAACAGTTTCCTCAGAAGTTGAAACGAAACCCCACATATTTGGGTTCTCAACTGAAGAGAGCCTCTGTAACTGTATATTAAAATCAGACAGACCTGTTGCATGCCTGACAATGAGGCACTTCTATGGAAAAGCAGCCTGGGGACCTTAAGGATGCTCATGATACTATTAAACAGCCGTCTACTGTCCATCTACTGACTCAAGAGGTTTCAGATCAGCGCTGAAATTGAGATTGATGCAGCTATATGGAGGACTTACAAATCAGAATTTGAGCTAGGCTTTCAGACATTTTCAGCTACATTCATAGCTGTGGAATAGTGAAGAAAATTGTAAGCATGGGGAAAGACGTTCAGGAAGTGCCCAAACACTATCATCAATAAAACTTTCAGCAGATGACTGTTTCATGGAAAACTAGTATAGTAAGACATAGCTAAAACATTACTTTTTCTAGTTAAATTGTTAAAAAAGATGAGTCCACTTATTTTCAGGAAGAATAATTATTTCTTCAATATCACCTATTTAACTGAAATTCTCTTGTATCTATAATGAATTGATGAAAAGAAATAAAGTTACAGTATCTTTGCTTATGACTTTATTTTCTTAAGTTATTAGTGAGATGCATATATGTGTGTATAGACAGAGAGAAACAGATACAAACATACACACACAAATATATTCTCTTTTAGCTATGATAAAAATTAACTGTAGTGTAAACATAAATTCCAATTTATTAGGAGGTAAAATCTTAAATCCTATTTTTAAAAATTCAAAATAAACAACTAAATAGTTTATGTCTAAACATCTCAGGTTTTTTCTCATTATTTTCTGTCTTTGGGGAACCCTAATAACTCACACAAACATAGAAACAATATGCATATGAAACAATTCAGGAACCCCAAACAAAAACTTATTTGCAGGGTTCCAGATTGAACCTGTGACATAATCATTGCTCCAGGTTATTTTCATTTACTGCCCATGTTCCTAGCCAGAAATCCAAGCAAGCATACTGTATGGGTCAAAACTAAAAGGAAAAGAAAAGAGGAAGAGAAAAGTACTATTTTTATATGTGGGGAAGACCACTATTTTAAAAGAGAAAACAAATTGCTGACTTCCAACTTTTTTCGACAAGTGTCATGTGCCCCTCTCCCCCACTGCCCTTAAGATCTATGTGTTTTGATGAATGACTGCACAAAAAAGAAATGAACCCTGTATGGTGTTTTCAGATTTAACAATAAAAAGACAAGGATGCAACTTGGGAACATGGGGACTGCGAGATGGGAATCAACTCCATGCTGCTCAACTCTGCCTTCCTCGTCACTGTCACTAACCTCCTTTGATTTCTGTACCCTTATAAAGTTTTTGGAATTTGCTCAGGCCATGTGAAAATTCAATATTTTTAAAAGCAAACTGTAGAGAGGGATGGAGGAATGGAGATTTCCAGTGAAACCTTCTCTTTCTAGTGCCTTTCCCACCCTTTATGAAGTGTTGGATGTCAGCTGCATGTTAGAACATTTCCAAGTCAGACCTGTAGATCCTGCTCATGGCAACACCACCACGTCTTCAGACAGGACAAGTAAGACGTGGAAACACAACAACAACAAGCCAAGCAAGCCTTTCCTGAGAACAATAACTAGCTAGTTGGTTAATAAATCATGATATGAGAATAGACAAAGATGGGAATGTTTTTTTTTAAAAAAAGGATGCTAAATCCACTGAAATTTTGCTTTTTATAATCTCAATTAAGCTGTAACATACACTTTTGTGAAAAGATCTCCAGAATGTCTTGGAAGCATAAAGGAGGGAGGGCCTATTTAGTTAATTTTAAATTGTCAGCTCTTTTCCCCCCATTCTTTCCGTAAAATAAACTGTTTTGCAGAATAAGAGGGTTAAGAAAAGGCCTGAGTGAGTCACTCCAATTTGTTTCCACATTCTGAACAGTCAATAAAGGAATTTATTGCCTCATTAAACATTTTGAGTAGATTTTTGAGACCTGGATGACGTAAGAGCAAAAAGTAACCTAGTAGGATGTTCTGAAAGTGGTGGCAGCTGAATTTCTGTCTGAGATTACAGGTTAACTATTAGGCTGGCCTGACAGGCTGATGTTTGAAGAAATGGTGGCAGGTGAAGGGTGGCAATTCAGGTGTAGGAAGAGAATGAGGTGGAAACTCTGTTTTTATCAAGTTGTGAAAAACCAGCGTAAACACTGACATATAAAAATACTGTAAAGTAATCGTGGACAGAGGGTCTAAATAACAAACATCAATAGCCTCTTCTCAGAGAAAATGCAAATTGGGCCATTGAACCAGACAGTAAGCAAGACACACATCACATACAGCATCTCCTCTGGCTTCCTCACACTTTGCTTAGCTGCTATTTAGTCCAGGCACACATGCTCAAACTGACAGTCTGCCCTTCCTGGGCTCCCGGCACCTGTAAGCACGCTATCTCCCCTGTGTGATTCACAGACTCATGAGAAGTCCAGTGAAGGGCTGCCCCATGCTTATTTTGTACTCATTTGTATTAACTGTTGCAATGAGAGACAATCATGCTGGCCCGCTAGCAAAGTCCAGTTATGTTTGTGGATGAATGCAGATTTGCTTTTTAAAGCATAAACAAACATTTTTTTCAAGGACAGAAAAAGAAAATATGGAGAATAAATAAATGATCTGTTATTACATAGAACATAGTGAGTGTTTTGCTTGACTGATACTTTGGCAGAAAAAAACACACTTATCATGATCAGTCTGTCCTGAATCAAGAGAACTTGATTATCTTATTCTTATTACTTATTTCAACCATAAAATGAAGACACTTCAGGAAGTTTTCCAGATTTAAAAAAATGGATTTGTTTCCCTTATTGAATATTGTACTTGTGTGTGTGTGTGACAGAGAGAGGGGGGAGAGAGAGAGACGGAAAGAGAGAGAGATGAGAGATGAGAGACGAGAGATGAGAGATTTTTATTAACAGAATTGAGTTTCTGTGATTTTTGAGAGGAAATAATAAGAGATATATTTTAATATGAATCCTGTTTATTGTACTCAAAGACAATTTTTTTTTGTATGGTTTCAGGTTATCACAAGTTTCCAAATTTAAGAGTTCTGCCCCCATTCTCAACTCTTTCAGTTTTGGCATGCTAACGATCATTTTCCGATAAAAAAATCTAGAAACTAAAAGTTGAGAGAGAAAAGCTGTGTTGGACACAGGACTGAGGCAGAGGCATTGAGAGAACGTTTCATCCTCATAAGGTGGATCTCTCTTGATGTGTTTTTCTTCTGTAAAAAGTGAGACTTGGGGTGCATTACTTCAAATTGCCCTTGAATATTTTAAGGCCAATCAATAAATCTAAATTTATGTCACAGAGGAGATTAAAATCTTCTTGTAACATGAGTAAAGAAAGCATCAAAACAAAGCTGTTTCTGACTAACTTATTTTAATTAACATGATAAAAGTTCTAGATCTGAGCTGCAGCCTGATGCAAATGTTTTTTTTTCTTTGCATATTCTTCTACATATTCTTTTTCTAAAGTTGTATAAGTTGTTTGTTTTAGTGATTATTTATTGGCTGCTTATTCTGTAAATTTGTCCTTAGTTGATCAATTGAACAACCATTTAATTACTGGGTAGTAAGTGTTGCCAATTAACAAAGTTAAATCAGCAGATTGAGAGAAAGTGCTTGATTTAGGGATTCCGGAGTGTGCCTGTTATATAGTAAGTACTCAGCAAATACTCATCAGTGCATTCAAGGGGAAATTAGATGATGCTATTATAAATAGTATAAAAATATTGACATAGATTTAGGTAAAAGTAACTTATTTGCCTCAGGTAATATCTGCCTCCAAGTCTCGGCCTAGTCCTCCTCCAGGCCTAGTCCTGGAAGCTTCTAGCCTCCTTACAATCTAACCTGGGATTAAAATGCTTTCAGCATCTGAGACTTACAGCTGAGTAAGGTCATCCTTTCTAGTTAGTTCTATCTGAACTCTTGCTGGCTGGCTCAGCTCAGCTGCTCTGGTTCAAAAGCCTCTCCAAGCTGACTGATTCAATCTGGATTCTCTCAGTTTCTCTGCTTGGCCTCAAACTAATTCTAGCAATCTCTTCTAACCTTCTGACTCCTTTTCATTTTCTGATTCATCTATCTTCACCTGTGTCTAGCTTGTTCTCTCTTCAACCTCTCTCTATAAAACTCTCCTGGTAGAACTGCCTCCGAATTCCATGAACTGCCAGGGACTCGACTCCACCGCTTTGCCTTTCCACTCACTGACTCAACCTACCTGCCTGAACAGCACTGACTAGAATCAGAGTCCTGCATGCCCCTGTCTCCAGAGTGCTGGGATTAAAGGTGTATACCATGACTCCTGGATTTAAACTTTTCTTTACCTGAAACTTGCTCTATCCCAGGGTGGCCTTGAACTCAGAGGTCTGCTTTCCTTTGTCTCTTAGTATTAAAGATGTATCTATACTGCAGCCAGAAGAGTAGCCTGGTTGCTGGATTAAAATTCCTCTCCAGATCTAAAATACTTGCCTAGTGTTTGGAGAGGAAGTATGAGAAAGCTTTCCTTGGAGAAGTCATGAGTGCGCTGGGTAGCCGGTGTTTAGCTGAGTTGGTATCTCAACAACGACATTAAAAGCACACGTTAGCACTGATTTATGCGCGCTGCTGTTCATGTGCACTGGGGAGCGGCTGGCCACTGGTCTCCAGAGGCTAGAAAGCCAGATCAGAGCTACAGGGTGTTTTATACTGTCAAGCTAAGCAGGTTATCTTCCTCTTATGAAGCCCAAAGTCACCACATGGTAAATAATGGGAAGTCAGTTATTGACAAAGAAAGAGAGCTTGGGGTTTGTTTTGGACTTAGCACCTGCCTATCTTCTGATTGTGCCCAGTGGGTCCATGTCCAGCCTTGTTAGAACTCCCCCATACTTTTCAGCCATGCCTCATAAACCAAGTGGGGCTATACTTTGCCCTCTAAATACTTACACCTATCATCAGTTGGCCATTGGGAACTCTGTCACTGAGCTTTCGGTGTAGGTCTTTTTAAATGATACATCCTGCATTGACATTCTAGAGACACAAATAACATCTGGTTCTCTCCTTTGGCTCCTGCCTCTTCAGCACTTCCTCTCCACCTCAGCAATTTTTTAGACTTACAACATACACTGTGGACTCAGAGGCTATTCATATATGAACACAGAGCCACAAAATAATAACACTATAAACCAAAATTTTAAACAAACTGAGACCAGGGTCCATTCAGAATCTAGACAGATAAGGTTAAAATCTAAGCAGTGCCAATGACTAGTGATGAACTTGAGCAAATTCCATACACACTGTAGCCAGGCTTGAGAGATAGTGCTACCATTTTTTTTAGGTGTACTGGAGAAATAAAAGAGTTACTCTAGCTTGTAGCCTGCCATCAGAATTCACAGGTTATTATAGACGTTGTGTAGAGGAAGGAATTGCAGTGAACAATACTCTTCTTTTACAATGGCTTCTTTATGATATTGTGGGTGCTTGTCAAAAGCCCTTTGTTCTTCTACAAAGAACACATGGACTTTTCGTAGTAATTTTTAAAACAGATTTTATACAGTATATTCTGATCACAGTTTTTTCTCTCCAAGCTCATCCCAGATCTTCCCCACTTTACCACCCTCCAAAATGTACACCCTTTCTTTCTCTGCCCCCTCTCAAGATTATAAACAAGCATCATTAACAATAACAACACCAAATCGTAATAAGACAAAACAAACAGAAGAAAAAGAGCCAAAGAAAAATCTCAACAAACACATATAGAGGCAGAGATATACACATTGTACACAGAATCCCATAAAAAAACAAACCTGGAAACAATAAATATGCAAATGACGCTTAAGGTTAATTTAAAAAAAATATGGCCTGACAGAGTCTTATTAGACAAAGAACTTAGAAAAATGCCATTGGGTTCATTTTGTTTTAGCTGTCTACCCATGGCCATGGGACCTACCCTTAAAAATGATTTGTGATACTGCTTTGGGAAAAACTAGAATTTCGTTTGCAAGTGATTATCAATTGGAGATAGAGGAAGGGGCTTGTGGCCACTTTCCTTCTCAGCACTAAGGCCCTCTCTGGCTCAGCCCTGTGCAGGCCCTGGTTACACATGCCCTTTCCTTTGCCAGCCTCTAAGGCTTGACAACATGCAATAGCTGAACCTAAAGCAATATATTTCTCATGCTATAGATGAACGTTCAGGTCCACTGGGCACATGTTGGCATATCTCAAGTGTTTGTGTCCCAGAATAAAATATTGGACAGGGACACAAGATACTCATAGAAGGAGACACTTTATGAAGGCCAAAAGCATTTCTGAGAGTAGAAGTTGGCCAAATTTGAAGAAAATGTCCAGAGCTCAAAAGGATCCATGACTAGTGGGTTTTGAGCTTTTTAGCTTATCTGTTCAGTGCATTTATTTATTTATTTCACACCCTGTTATGCATCAGCCTTGGTGCTGGAGTTGGCAATTCTCAACTACTGTTTTCTTTCATCTGTTAATTTTGACCCACTCTCTGCTTTATTCTCCCTTTACAACTCCTGCCTGAGATCTGCAGTAGCTCAGCAATACTGCAAGGCTCTCTCCCTGTTCTATTGGTTAGACCAGAAGATCTGGTAGAAGGAAATGTTGGAATCCTTATATAACAACTTTAATCTGAAATTGATATATCCTAGAAGACATAGGTTTCAAAACAAAGCTGAAAACACAAGGTTAAAATAAAATTGCACCAACCATTAGTCCATTAAGAGACAGAAAGAAGTTGGGCCTTGGAGGTGGTTCAGGGCTAATATGTTTGCTGTGGAAGCATAATAAGTTGAATTTGTATCCCCAGCACACATAGACAAGAGCAAGACACAGTGACACATGCTTGTCAGACAGGAGCATCCTGGGTGCTTTGTGGTTAGCTAGCCTAGTCAATAAGTAAGTGCCAGGTTCAATGAGAGGCACTGCAGCTCAGTCTCCACGTGGATCTCTGAGTGAGGGGAGCAGGGTCTGCTTCTATCATGAACTCAGTTGACCCGCTTTCTGATCACTGGCCCCTGATGATGCAGCTTTCCCAGGCCATGGAGGAAGAGGATCAAAGCAGTCCTGATGAGACTTAACAAGCTGTGGGCAGATGGCAATAGTGGAGAACTCCCCCTTTCAGTGTCTAGGGGAAGGGGATGACAGGAAAAGGGAGAGAGGGTGTGACTGGAGGAGTTGGAGAGGGGGCGTCCATCCAGATATATAATGAATAAATTGTGAAGAAACAAATAAAAATTAAAAAGAAATTATGTGGAGAGCAGTAGAAGATATGCCATGATAACTCTCAACACATGCAGCGTGGGTGGGTGGATCTACCACCCCGTTTACACACACACAGAAATACTAGCCTGGAAGACTATACCTATGTGTTGCTTCAGGAAAGGCATTCGTTTTTTTTTGTTGTTGTTGTTGTTGTTTTTCCTTTATTAATTACACTTTATTCCCTTTGTATCCTCCCTGTGGTTCTCTCTCTCCTCCCATCCCAATCCCTCCCTTCCTCCACCCTCTGCAGGCATGCCCCTCCCCAAGTCCACTGATGGGGAGGACTTCTTATGTAGATTGTTTCAGGAGGTGAGCTCCCTTTGCCTATTAGGAAGGAGGAGGACTAGGAGGAGGAGGTGGAGGAGGAGGAGGAGGAGAAGGAGGAGGAAGAAGAAAACAGGAAAATAGAGGAACAGGAGAGATGGCTCTGTAGTCAGCGGACCTGCATTCAGTCCCTAGCAACCACATCAACATTAGGTGGCTCATATCCACACCTTTTCCAGCTTCAGAGGAACCCATATACCATGCTGTCCTCTGCAGATAGCCACATACATTTGGCATATACACACAGACAGATGGATAAAAAGTTAAAAATGAATCCCCAAACAAAACATACTGGTGGCTCTATATTGACAATGTGGCCAAAAAAGAAAGAAAGAAAGAGAGAGGGAAAGAAAGAAAGAAAGAAAGAAAGAAAGAAAGAAAGAAAGAAAGAAAGAAGGAAAGAAAGAAAGAAAGAAAGAAAGGGTAATTTTAGGAAGGAATCTGGTGGTGGAAGAGATTAAAAGGAAAAGAGAATAAGGATGCAAGCCCTGATATTATGTTATAGCAACAGTGCCAGAGGAAAAATACAGAAACCTCAAAGATAAAGTTACAACTACTGATAGTTTAAATGCAGCGCTTATCTTTGTTTTCAAAAGGTTAAGGCTTCCTTTTAGCTTGCTTCAAGAGTACTTTTACACCATTCAGTCTTTTTTGCATTTTGCAGATGGAAGTTGCCTTGTTTTTGTAACATCTTTGAGGCTGAGAAAACTTAGAAAATAAAGGTTTTGCTATGTTTTCACTGAGTGACTAGTTTAGTATCTGTCCCAAAAATGTATCAGCAGTCCTTAACAAAGTAGCAAGACTAAAATCCGGTTGTCAGTGTCTTCGGAATGTTTATCCTCTGTACTAGGTCAAAGAAAGGCTGATAGTTTTAGCTATCATTATTCTGACAGCTATATTTTATAAGCATGCTAGATGTCTCAGTGGGTTAAAACTAACTGCAGAAGTAATGGGTTAAGGATGCCCCCCTTTTAGGTTACGGTGCCCAATGTTACTGGGTAAAAGATAATCACAGTTTTCAAAGCTAGGAATGACAATTGTATGTCCCTTGGCTTTGGGAAATTCACACTCATTGATTTCTAAATTAATTTGTTTTGATCAGAGTCAAAGGTCCTTGATTCAGCTAGAGAATGAAACCTTGATACCGGAGAAAATATTAACATTCCTGTTTGGCACATTAAGCATTACCAAAGGTGTCTTTATGACTACCTGTGGTTATTTCAGTGGAACTGCGATAGAGAAAATTTAGGTAGCACCTGTTTTTAAGGACAGTCATCTTTGGTAATGTGGACCCCTGCATTTCTCTCAGGAGGACACTTTGTCCTTTACAATGATTTCTTTCTTTGCAGAGGGACCTATTTTTCTGGTCTGAAGCACCAACCTTGGGGAAGTTCTTTTTCAGGGTCTTGGTTTTTCACAGCTGTAGCAAGCATCGCACCTTGGTCATCTTTATTTTATTTTCATTTTTTGTAAGTATGAATGTTTTGCTTGCATTTACATCTACATACCACATGTGTGGAGAGCCCAAGAAGGCCAGAAAAAGGCACCATATCCTCTGGGTTGTAATTACAGAGGGCTGCGTGCAGCCATGTTAGTGATAAGAAATGATCCTCTTACTCTGTAAGAGCAGTAGGTGTTCTTAAAAGTGTACCATCTCCTCTCCAGACCCTGGAATCTTTCGAATCTTTCTTCACTCACAAGTTTCTCTGAGGTTATAGGTTACTATCTGCCTGGGTAGTATGTTATTTTCAGGGCTAATGTTATCCACTAGGCTTATTTCTGTCCATAATCAGGTTTTTTTGTTGTTGTTGTTTTTGGACATTTTGGACTCTTTCTTTTCTTCTCTGGTGTTGATGACCCCAAAAGCCAAATCAAAGGTTAGGTAACTTGGGTCTCCATCTGATTTCTTTTTAGCGATTTCTTCTCATACGTGGAACACACTGTCTGATGAAATCAGCAGCAAGCAGCATCTGAACCCAGGAAAGCATTCAAAATTAACAAACATAATCACAAGAATATCGTTATTCATTTTTTCTTACACACACACATATATATATTTTTTTGGGGGGGGCGTGACTTATTTGGACAATCTGAAATAGGCTTATCTTCCTGTTTTTCTTCTTGGTTTTTAGATTTTGGAACAATCATTACTTTAGAGAAAAAACAACCCTACCATATATGATTCTTTATAATTAAAGTATTTTTTTTCCTTTTTCTTAGACCAATATTGCCAGTTGTCTTCCTTTTTACTTGATGGTTCCATTTGTCTCATTTATCTTTAGAAAACGATATTTAGAAATAGAGAACATTGTCTTGGCAAAATAAATATTTTACAATAAAAACACGAAAGCTGAATCTGAAACAGGCAAACTGTGTTAAGGGTCCTGGAGTTTCTATTATCATCATGATCTATGTTTTAACAACAAATTTAAATTGACCAGGTTTTTGGAGATTTTAGTCCTATTACCCAAGTGTGTAATCCTTGAGGATATTTGACGTTTTGAGGGAGATCTTACCTGTCGCATTATCAGGTAGCCCAGGTGATCTCGATTATGGAAAAGTGGAGGTTAGGAGACTGTTTGAACTACCCACACTTCTGGGCTCAGTCATCCTTTAGCTGGCATTGAACCTATGACATCTGATGCTTCTGCTCTGACGTGTGTTCTACTATCTGTGTCCCCACTCTGGGCTGTTTTGCTGTATTTCTTCTTTTTCAGTGGAATAATAGCTCTTTTCTAAGAAGCTCAAAAATAGCCAGTGATTCAGAGAAAAGATCCAGAGAAAGTGATCCAGAGAAAAGGCCTGCCTTCAAAAATTGGTCTGGGTTTGGGCTCAGATTACTACCCATTTTCAGGAGCCATTATCTGAGATGTGAAACCCATACCCTCAGGGATAGGGCTGTCTATACTAAAGGAACAGGAAAGATATGAGAATATAGATAGGACAAACTGCAAGAAAGCAGAGTGAATAGAGAATAAATTGTTAGAGTTTATTCACTTTGTATCTCAGCTATAGCACCTTCCCTCATCTCCTTCTGGTCCCACCCTCCATCCCACTTCCCCCCACAATGTCCTTCCTCTAGTCAACTGATATGGGAGGTCATGCTCCCCTACTATCTGACCTTAGCCTCTCAGGTCTCATCAGTACTGCCTGGATCCTCTTTCTCTGTGGACTAGTTAGGCCACCTCAGCAGGGGGAGGTGATCAAAGACTTGACTACTGAGTCCATGTCAGAGATAACCCCTGCTCCCCTTACTAGGGAACCCACTTGGAGACTGAACTGTCATGGGCTACATCTTAGCAGGGTTCAGATCCTCTCCATGCATAGTCCTTGGTTGATTCATGAGTTTCTGCAGGAAAACCTGAGCCCATATTTCTTGGCTATTTTGGTCTCCTTGTGAAGCTACTGTCCCCTCCAGGTCTTTATGTTTCCCCCTTATTCCATAATATTCCCTGTACTCTGCCCAATGTTTGGCTATCAGTCTCAGAATCTACTTTGATACCCCAATGAACAGAATCTTTGAGAGGCCCTCTGTTGGAAGGCTTCTGTCCTGTTAATGCTGACATCTTGACTAGCATTGTCGTTGCTGCCACAACACAAGTACATCCATCTCAGGTGACTTGGAGTAGTCAGTGCTGATTACTTTTCTTCATTGAAGGCTTGCATAGCTTCTTCTTCAGTCCTGATAGAGCTAGTCCTCAGGGAGGAGGCTCCAGATCAGAGCCACTTCAATTCCTCCATCTCCTTTGTTCTGAGTATGTTGTGTCTTCAGCAATACAGTCTTCTTTTTCTGGAAGGCAAGAACAATAGTAATAACCCATATTGTGGACTATTGTAGCCCATTCTCCTGGACTCCACTGACCAACCCCTCAAAACTTTTTGCTCTGAGGTACCTTGGTTATAAAGATCATCCTCTTACCTTCTTCTTCTTTCTGAAAGTAAGGATTTCCCCACCACACGACAGCTCTGCACAGGAGGCAGTGTTCGCATTTACAATAGTTCCCATGTTCTTCTATAGGAGGTGGAAACTCTTTCAATGAAATAGACACAGACACACACAGTCTCTCTCTCTCTCTCTCTCTCTCTCTCTCTCTCTCTCTCTCTCTCTCTGTTTCTGTCTCTGTCTCATACACAGAAATGGTAATTCCTTGCTGAGTGAGAAAAAGGAAAAGAAAATATCCACATAACTAATGAAGGCTTTCAGAGAAGGTTGGCTGTGAGTTTGAGTTAAGCAAGAATGGGAATACCTCATGTTTTCTAACTTTTGTTTACATTTAATGAATTTTAATATATGCAGTTCTTTTTTAACCTGTATTAACTTTGGTTTACTTTTTAACATTTTTGACAATTATAGAACTTTATCATATCTTAAGAGACAATACTCATATTTCAGACAATTCAAATATTAACTAAGGAAAATACCTTTAAAAGCATACATAGACTCTGAACTAAATTTGAACATGCTTAAGAATGTGGATATTTGATGATTTTATTATTTATAGCTATCATTTATGAAACAATCCAGGTTCAAAACATTAAAATGAAACACTCATTTCTCCAGATAACTTATGACCCAACTCTCCCTTGCATAGAAACTTAAATTACAAAGTAAGTCTCTACTGATCACATAAATATTGAGGTAATTTGTAGAACTGCTGACAGCTTCATAAATATCATAATTTATTGTTTACTGTTTCATTCTTTGCCAAATTCCTAACCAACTAAAGAAGGCTTTTAGTCTGGGTAATGTTTCCTTACAAACTATAAACAAAAATCTTTGAAATGTATTAATATTCAAACAGGGTTTCTCTAATATCACACTAAATAAAAGGTATTATTTTGGTTCTTCTGTTGGCTGTGAGACCTTGATTGTGTACGATTAAATTAACAACCCTTGGTCTGCTTCTCAGCCTGACCCAGCTTGCAACATGACAAAGAAGATAAGGCAACAAGGTAAATAGACAGAGAAGGTTTGCATATGTGTCTCAGCTGGGAGAGTGCTTGCTTAGTATATGCAGAAGCCCTGGGTTCAGTCGCCAGAGCCATGTAACATCAGATGTGGTGGCCCACGCATTTTAATCTCAGCATTTGTGAGGTAGAAGCAGAAGGATAAGAAGAAGCTCCAGGTCACCAAGTTCAAGACCAGCCTGGGAAACATGAGACCTTATCTAAAAGACAGACCTGTAAGAACAAAAGTGTAAAACACAAAAGACCTCTTAATATTGCACTCTATAACTAGCAAGAAATTGATACGGTTTAGCTTACTAAATAAATACTCCCATGAGCTGGACAAGTATGGTCAAAGAAATTGTCACCACGAACATGCTATTTGTAAGTCAACTTCAGAGCGGTGTGGGTGTTGGTACTTGAAAAGCGGTGTAGCAGTTTTAACTCGGCAGAAAACTGAAAGTCAATGAGTAGAATGTGTTAGAAGAGGCAGAGTAAAAACAAGGGTTTTGCAGCGTGTAGGACATGTTTGGAAAGCAACAGAATCCTAATGATTTCCTCGCTGACAAGGACACCAGAAAGTGACAAGCTTGAATTGTTGGGAGACTTTAGACATGATGAACTAAGCTGGCATCCTACAGGAGCTGTCCTAGAGACTAGGGAAAGGACAAGGCCACAGTGAGTAAAGAGGGCTTTAACAAAAATCAGGCCAGGGTAAAAAAATGTAACTGAAGGGTATACTAGTTACTTTTCTGTTGCTGTGATTAAACAATGTAAATAAGGCAACTTATAACAAGAGTTTATTTGGGATTATGGTTCCAGAGGGTTAGAGTTCTTAATAATGGCAGATACAGCCTGGCAGCAGATGACAGACTGGAGACTTGTGGCTGAAACAAGAAGCTGGTAGCTCAAACCTTCAACTGCAAGATAAGAGTGAAAGTAAGCAAAGCTTTTAATCTCAAAGCACTGCCCACCCCAAAAAACAAACCCTAACCCTCGCTAGACAGCAGCAGAAACCAGGGCCAAGTATTCAAATGCCTGAGACTGTAACAAACATCACTCATTCAATTCACTACAGAAAACAGCCAGCAATAGCTGTTTCACCTCACCATGTTTTCTACTGTGCTGCTGTGAGGTAAAGTGAAAGAAAAATAATGAGACCTCTATAGAAAAAATGTGATATATGCAAAGATAACTTATGAATATGTTATCTTATATTCATAAGTTATATGAATAATTTATGAATATATTTTTGAGGACATATCAAGTACTTGATATAATACTAAAAAATGTCCATAAATGACTAAAGCCTTAAGAAAGAATTTGGCAGAATTGTCAGAATAACTAAGGTGTTAAAGCAAAAGCCCTTTCTTTCTTTCTTCCTTCCTTCCTTTCTTCCTTCCTTCCTTCTTTCCTTCCTTCCTTCCTTCCTTACTTCTTTTCTTTCCTTCTTTCTTCCTTCCTTTCTTTCTTCCTTTCTTCTCCCTTCCTTCCTTCTTTCCTTCCTTCCTTCCTTACTTCTTTTCTTTCCTTCTTTCTTCCTTCCTTTCTTCCTTCCTTTCTTTCTTCCTTTCTTCTCCCTTCCTTCTTTCCTTCCTTCCTTCCTTCCTTCCTTCCTTCCTTCCTTCCTTCCTTCCCTCCCTCCCTCCCTCCCTCCCTCCCTTCCTTCCTCTCTTTCTTTCAGAGACAATTTCACACTCTAGTTCAGTAAGTTGTAGCAATACTCCTATTTCAAGTGATTAGAGACACGAATCATCAAGCCCAGCAACTTGTTCGTTTTTAACCAGCTCACCTTTCCTTTGATCTAGCATAAATTGTCATGTTTTTATTTCTTGGTTCTTTTGTCAGTTGTGAAATAGAATATTTGAATTTATGCAAGGGAACACAGACTGTGACTATTGCACTTTTGGTCACCCTGTCTATAACAAAATAACACCCATCCATATATACCCCTATAGCATCCAACACTTTTGAATGTATTCACAAGCAAACTAAAAGTTCTCTGTTCTCCTTCATAAACCTCCACCTCCACTGAGAAGCAAGATTTCTATGCATTTTATAAACAGTTATGTTTTTAGAAACTCTTCTTTACCTCTGAGCTTCTAAGAGTCAGTCTGTTCTTCTATTATTATCCATTCCTTGGAGTGCATAGAATGTTTGACCTGTACAGTTCACTTTCCAAGAATCATCATATCTTTAAAAATTTGTCTAAGCCATTTCTTCTAATTAGCAGTGAGGCTCTCTCACAGATAAGTCCAAGAAGGGACCAGGTTGAAATAGAAATCAGTGAAGCTCCCTTTTTCCCATGTCAGGTCTGGAATAAGGGAGGAAGCATTTTAAAGCCCCCCCCCCTCCTGTGTATATGTGTGTGTGTGTGTGGGTGGGTGGGTGTGGTGTCTGTTCCTGTCCTAGAAACAGACGCTGTCCCATCCAAGCCCCTGATGTTATACTTATAACCATCAACAAGACTGGTAGAGTGGGATGCAATGACTGTTTCTCCTGGGTCACAGCAGTTGTGATGTTTTTACAAACTATTCTTCAGAAAGCAATAGGTTGTTTCCATTATGTTAGTGTTAATGGGAACACTAACACTTCCTGATGTATTACTGCGATGGCCTTTGTAGTATATTGGGTCACTTTCCCGAGGATACACCATGCTACCTGACCCTTATTACTGAGGAAGTGAATGGGACCTTCACTGAACTGCTGTAGAATGGAAGAGGAAATTCTCTAAGAATGGCAGAAGAAACCAGAATAGGGTGTTTTCCAGGGATCACAGCTGAGGGGCTCATCCTGTTACATAAACTCCTTTTGTCCTTTGTTCTCAGTGTGCTTAACAGGAGGTTTATTTTTAGAGGGTTTCTATTGAGAAGAATGTGGTTTTGCATTTGTTTTAAAGATACATGAGGTAGACCAGGCCCTATTATTAACAAGTTGATAAAATCAGCATTAATATGACCCATGGGAAGTTCTTGAATGAGTGTCAATTCTGAACTTCTAAATCAACTTTTCTTTTCCCTAGGACTTCTCTTTAGATTGCCCTTGATAATGGGAATAGCAATAACTAATGGATGCTTTTCTTGGAGTCAGTCCAATACTCTGGAGACCAGGTAAAAATAATGTACAAATTTCTATAGAAGTATGTATTGCCTTCACAATAAAAGTTTTAAATCGAGTTTGACTTACATGTTCATTCAGGAAGTTGTATTTACTATTAAGGGTAGTGCATATTTATTTATAAACATATCAATTTCATTTCTCTGTAAAGAGAACAATATTTTACTAAAGCAAATATTCATGTGAAATTCAGTCTAGCAAATCTATAACACCACAAAATATATTCATTCTTTTATAATAATCACATCTATCTATCTATCCATCTATCTAATCCTTTGATCATATTCTCTCCTCTCTTTATCCTCTCATATGTCCCCTTTCCCCCTGACTTAACCCCTTCTTTTTTCACATAATTACCCCTAGTTCTTTGGTGACCTTTTTTTGTATGTGTGCCTCATTGCATTTAATTGCTATAACTGCCTATTTGAGTGTAGGTCAGGGGCTATTTACTTGACCAGAAGCAATGTACCATTGGCTAAACTATTGAGGAATATGACTTTCCCTCCTCCAGCAACCATTAGCTGTTCATAGCTCCTCAGGGAGGCATCGATCATCCTGAGCCCTTCTCCTTTCCAAGATGGAATGTTGATGGGTACAGATTTCACAGGGATCTACTGGTGATATGAATTATCGGTGCAGAAGCCATGCCAGGTCTAGAAGTCAGCATTTCACAGCACTCCATCTTATGCTTCAGGTTTACCATTCTTTCTTCCCCTTTTTTATGTTATCTGAGCTTTGGAGGGAGTATTATGGAAGCATTGTTTACAGCAGAATACTCAACAGTCATTTATTCTCAGCTATAGTCTCCAAATTAACAGTTACTCACTGCAAAAAAAAAACACCCCTGACCAAAACACAGAATAGCCTTAATTTGTGAGTACAAACAAAAATTTATAGAAGAAATTTTTATAGCATATTCATTTAGCAAAACAACAGAGGTAGGATCACCCCTTGGACCTCCTGAGTCATGGAATTTTGACAAGGGTTAAAGTACCCATTATGACTTTCTCCTGAGGAGTGGGTCTGAAATTCGACCAGAAAAATGGCAGGTTAATGCTACAATAGTAATGTTTTTAATGTACCATGGACATATTTTATTGGGCAGGTTCTGTTTTGTCTTTCAGAATGGACAGTTGGATAAGAAGGGTTGTTTCCATAGCACCCTGCACTCACTATGCAAGCTAGCCAGCAGGGAGGAGGCGCCCATCTCATTTCCATCATTATTTCTCTACATCCTGCACCAAAGTGTGCAGTGTCTTCAGTAACAAGGTCTTATTATCTGTCTCTGTTGGACACTAAGAACATTAGCAATAGATTTTCTGATTTTAGGAGCCTCTAAGCCTCTTTGAGCAGCAACTCATAAGGAGGTAGTTATCCTATTCCTGGTAGGGGACCTTAAGTGAAATAATGCGTGGATTCTCAAAGTAGCTCTACCACTCTCTTCCTTACTCCTTTGCTGCCGGGTCTGTTGCAAGGTACAAATCTCGTGTCTTTGGTCAGCAGCCAGAAATCCCATCAATCATCTATTCTCTGCCTCTCTCACCCCCTCAGTGCTGAGGTTACATACTTGCAGAAACTACGCCTGGCTTGTTATGTAGTTGTTGGTATCTGAACTCTGGTTTCCATGATTGCAGCATGTACCCCTAACCATTGAGCAATCTCCCTAGCACCCCTTGCATTGTACTATTTTGATATAAATTTAACTTGTATATTGCTTAATCAGGTTGGGTGAGTTTATTTCATAAAATATTAAACATTTCTTTATACTGAAAATAACCTCCACTTAGAATTCTCAGCTGTTCCCCAATTTCTTCTACCTTTCCTTATTGCTGTAAAAACCATCATAATTTCAAACATTGCTTTTCTACCATCAGCTCTTGGGAGCTTTTATTTACTACATATAATTTATGTTCTTTGAGTGTGTCTGGTGATGAGTCTCCCTTCAGTCCTAGGGGGAGGTGCCGAGGCACCTACTTTTCCTTATTGGAGTATTATTCAAAAAAATATTTTGTCTTGTAACTTTAATAACTTTCATTAACATTTTCTTTTATCTCTATCCTGCATAAACGTGTCATCTGCATAAATACTTTTGGAGAAGGGGAATTTTCTCTCCTGTTTTTGTCCTTTTAGCCTACTTTTAATCATTTTTATTTTTCATGCTTTTCCTAGACTTTTGCTTACAGAACTCATATGCCAATTATAACCTTCCTTTTCATTATCTTCTCCTGTCTTCTTATTGTTTTATGAGGGTGTACTTATTTCACATTTGAAGGAATTGTTATTTGTTTGAAATTCCCCCGCTTACCTATATTCTCTAGCCGTCAGAATTATCTGGCTCATTTCTTTCTTTTTTTTTTTTATTTCTTTATTTTTATTTTCTCCTGGATTGAGTCCCAGTGGTGAGCCCTGGCTGTCCAACCACATTTTTGAATGAAGAACTAAATACTTGGTTAGAATTTGTATGTAAAAATAAACTTTAATTGCAATCACTGGGTGGCAGCTGGCTTTATTTTTATTTTTTTATTTTTTGTAGGATACATGAATTTCTCAATCACAGGTTATTTTTGAGTGTGGCCTTTATTTTCTCTAGGGAAGAGTTCTCAATATTTTCTCTGGGAATATAAATACACTTGGTCTTAACTAGGGTAGCAGAGTTCTATGTCAGTTTCCGGCATCAAGTATTTTCTTCTTATGGTGTAGCTTGAGATCACAGTGGATGAAGTTGCCCAGAAATGGTAATATAGACTTGATCATAAATAAACACCTCCATTCCTAACCTTAGATTGCTTCAAACTCTTTGCAGTTCCCAAAGCAGTTGCTGCAGAAAGTGCCACAGCTGGGAAAATGCCCAGATGTTCCAACATCTGAACCATCTGTGGTTGGACTACATGTATATGCTTGCTTACATTTAATGAGTATCTTCTATTTACATTAGATTCATCTTTCTTCTACTCCTCAAATACTACGACTTCAGCTTCTTTTTGCCTTTCCATGCTGTAGTTTGAAGCTTTAAAATCTTTGCAGATTTTACTATTTGGCTATCTATGTGTGATAGGCTGAGAATGACTCCTAACACACACCCATATTTCCATTCCAGAGCCTATGAGTGTCAGCTAATTTAGTTAAAGGACCGCCACAGGTATGAGTTAGGAGTTTGGAAATGACATTATTCAGGATTATTCCTAAACTAGGGTTTACATAGTAAACTAGTTTGCATAACTTACTTAGTAAAGTAGGGTAGTACAGTCACAGTTGTCTACACAGTAGGATTTGACACACACAGGAGAAAGTGAGAGATCATCTAGAGTTGGAGTCAGTGAGCAGGATGATGTGGCTACAGGTAGGAACTTCTAGGAAACTTGGGAACAACCACAAGGGAAAGGCTAAAGAATGGACTTTCCCCCAAAGAAAATAGTTCCACTATGAAGCTCACTGTCTGCCAGGTGAAACAGATATTAAAACTTCTCTTTCCCTTTCTAAAACAGTGGCCTAATAAACTTTTGTTGACTTAAGTCACCAAATTTGTGGAAGATTCTTATGGCTGGTAACAAATGAAATTTGTATTAAAATTTACTTTTTCTCTTTTATTCACCAAGGAAACTCTACAGCCACTACGATAGTTTTATCTGTTAACTTGGCACAGTTTCAAATCACCTGGGCAATCATGAGAGATTGTGCAGGTAATGTTGACAGGTAGAAATATCTATGGCTCTGACTATGTTCATTGATATAGAAAGATCCAGCCTAATGTGGCTAATTTGGTGTCTGAATTGGGTAAGAGCAGAGAAACAGAGCCAAATACTAGAGGTATGAATGCATTTATTTTTATCTCTGCTTTTGATTGTGGCTTTGGTGTGACTGGCCCCTTTAGTGGCTTACATCTTGGCTTTTCTTCAATGATGGACTACAATCAAGCATTTTGAGCTTAAACAAACCTTTTCTCTTCTAAGATGTTATTTTATAAATGTGTTTTGTCACACAAATAGAAATTAAATTGGGACAGTCATCTTCCTGAAATGTTTTATTTTAAATACTTCTCATAATATGCCAGATACTTTTACTACTGTGACTGCAGGTTGGGTAAATATGGAAATAATCTGATAAAGCAAGCAAGCCAAGACAATGGGTCAACTGGGAAGAGTCTTGTATGGGAGGTCTACAGAATTGGTGTGTGTAGAGGAACCAGCCAGTGCAAACATTTGTTTAACTTCTCATTACCATTCTAGGCAAAAAAACCTTATCATTGTCTGCATTTATTCATCATATTTTTTTCATTAAACCACCACTTATAAAGTTGATCTTTCATTTTTCTTTCCTTATTTTTTTTCCTTTCCCAATAATGTATCGACCACTGTTTAAGTGCTAGGCATTGTGGTAAGCTTGGAAAATATAAAAACCAATATAGCAATTTTCTCTCCCTCTGTGGGATCACCACCTATTGGTATAAATGAAGAAAAAAAAATAGCATGGCTCCTTCAAAACATAACACCAAAAGAAGAAGAAGAAGGAGAAGAAGAAGAAGAAGAAGAAGAAGAAGAAGAAGAAGAAGAAGAAGAAGAAGAAGAAGAAGAAGAAGAAGAAATAAACTATAACCTCTGAGTGCAATAGGTGTAAATAGTAGACATTAGCCTTACAGAACAGGTGAGTGACAGTTCTGCCTTATAGGAAAACATTTATTAAGCAGTGCCTGAGCAGAGTCTACAGGGATTCATCATGGAAGAACACATATATGAGTTTCTTGGGATGTGTGGCCATGGGTATACGTGCCTAGAAGCAAAGAATAATGTCGAAGCTGGAGTTATAGGCAGTTGTTTGAACTCTGCAAGACAGCACATGCTTTTTTTTTTTCTTTTGTTAAAAAATACCCATTTCCTCAGCCCAACACAAAATATCTTATAATTTCTACATTTTTGTCACACAAAGAAATTCACAAAGTTCTAATAGAGAAGGAGGAGAGTTTCATGATTTCCACAGCTGAGGAACAATTGGTCGTGGATGGCTGCTGGGTCAGGGTGGTTTTGACTTCAGAAAGACTCAGGATAGGCTCATAGGTATAAATGTTTGGTTCAGTTGGCAGAATGGTGTGGCCTTGTTGGAGGAGGTATGTCATGGGTTTATGTGGCTAGGTTCTAAAAGGTCGATGCCCTTCTCAGTTCTCCCTCCACCCCTCATGAGAGTGAATCAGATGTAAGCTCTTGCCTACTGCTACAATGGTGCCTAGGCCATGCTCCCTGCCATGATTCTCATGGAATCTAAACCTCTGGAACCTTATCCTCAAATTAAGTGTTTCTTTTTATGAAGAGAAAAGACTGATAAGACTTTCTTTCAACAAATGATGAAGGCTGGAGATTTTGTTCAGTGGTAGAGCACTTGTCTAGTGGGCAACAGGCCCTGACCTTAATCACAAGGACCATGGAAACTAAGGCCATTGAAGAAATAAGATATACCCAGTACAACCAGATTTTGAAATAGTCATTTTACTTCAAATCTGTTTTTATAAAGTTTTCTGTGTTTACTCGTGTTCCCAGGTATTTTTTGAGCATGTTTTCCCTGAAACAAAAGGAAATAGAAGAAAAATAATTTTTTCAATGTGTTAGCTATCTAGTATATTCCAAAGTTCTTTGGTTAAGATATTTGTATACCTTTGTGAAACATGTAATAGAGTCCATCAAAACCTTTAAAACTAACTTAGCTATGAAGTAGAGAAAACAATGGCAAAAAAGAAAACAATTCTTCTCTGGTCTAATTAAATTGCATCTCTAATCTGAAAAACAGCTTTTAGAACTGGAGTAAAAAATTTTTTTATTTGTTTAACTAATGAGAAATGTAGGCCTGTCTTTACTGAGTTGGGACTCAGGAAAGCAGCACGTTGCTTATGATAAATGCTTAAGATGCCATACTTTGGCAAATTAGATTCCTTTGACATCACATCCCCATGGTGTCAGGGTATAACAGGGTCTTTTTGGCCAGTGATGTAAGAGAACTAACTCAAATTCACAGCTGCATTTATGGAAGGCTTGTTATTATTGAAAATATCTTCTGATAGAGAATTTCCTACATTGTCATAAATCTCCTGATTGGTAAGGAGACAGATGCAATCTTTACATATGCAATAGTGTGGTTTCGATGAGTCTTCAGAGACTATACTTTACTCTTATTAAAATCAATATTTTGATACTATAAGGATTTGGGCACCAACATCTCCAAAGAGAATGAACAGGAAAAGAAGAAGGCTATGGGGAAGATGAGTTTGGTAGTTTGTCCTGCCCACATTCCTTAGCATGTGACCTAGAACATGTTTTAAATTACTGTTCAGGAAGACTTAGTTAATTCCAGGAAGTTACTATGTAAGTGCTAAATTAGTATTTTTGTTTTGAGCATAGGATGGCCTCTGTGGCTCTCTGTGACTAGCTATAGGGGACACATTTGTTTCTTATTATACCTCTAATTTATTGCTCTCAACTGAGCTTGCTGCTACTCTGCCTTCCTGCATCTATCTCTGAGCAGAAGCAAATTTAGCCATGCCATAGCTGCATGGATGTCTTGAATGGGTTGTCCGTGGATACTAAGGTAGAGCAGGGACTCTCAGCATCTTATATGTGATCTGAGACAAAGTGGGTACGGACTCCTGTTCTCACCATGACCTCATAAAGACCTTTCTTTGAAGAGGGTCATATTGGCCCCTTTGCCAGCTTCTTTCAGGTTCAGAGTTTAAGTCTACCTCTCTCTGCACAATACTGGAAACCCTTGTTCCTTCTTTACAGTGTCAGATTTTGCTCATTCACTTGCCTTTACTTCCTTCTCTCTGAATCAAGCTTATTTGTTCAGCCTCTGCCTGACCCCCAGTGCATCTACTCTGTTTCCTGTTGTCTTCTTTTAAGGCAACACTTTCCCATATCTATCAACATCTGGCGGAGTCATTCACCTATACAAGTTCACACTCTCTTCTGGAGCCCTGCTTCCTCTTTTTCCCCAGCTCAGCCTCATTCTCACCTGATTCAACTTGGTTTCAATATACGAGTGCATCTTATTTTCTCTCTCCTTGTATTGTTTTTCGAAACTTGTTTTCTGTTTCTACTCCTTTACTTTAAATAACATCACCCAGACAACCTTCTTTAAAAATAGATATTGTCGTCCAAACAGTTGTTTGACTGGGTGCTCTTGACCACCTACTCAACACCTAACTCTTCATACTCTGCTTTAATGGGAAGTGTTTCTGTGTTTGCACGCTTGCTTTCTTTTTCTTTGTTTCTTTTGTTCTTTGAAAAAGCAACCTCATGCAGTCCCCACACTTCACCAGTCCAGTAACACATACCCTGAGCTACAGTCCTACAGTGTCTGTCTTGCTTTCCCTGTGCTGTCAATTCCCCTGGGACCCAGTCAGACAGGGAAAGTCTCAGACATGAGTTATTTTAGATGGTCTGGGAAAATCTAATTAAGGGTCAAAGCGGTGCATGCCGGGGAGGGGCATTTGTCACTGACTGAAAGAGATGACTATTGCCATATGCTCTCCGAGGAGAAACAAAGGCCAAATGCATAAAGGAATATGATTTTATGTGTGCACTTACCAGTTTTTCTAAAAATCTAAGTAATGGAGTAAGGAGCAATAAAATCTAAAAGAAGGGGTATTTTTTTTTTTACACCGGATTTGAATGAGTCATAGGAAGTATTGATTGAACAGACTTTGGAGATAAGTTGACAGATAAGTTGAAAGTTTTAAGACATATGATACAAAACAATTTTAGAATAGACAAGATACCTAGAATGGTAATGCCTGACTCTTTTATTGGTTAATGGAGAAATGAACAGAACCTAAGATATCACTAAAAGCAAGTATAATGGGTGAATCTGAATGGTTATGAAACTATGCAGGCTTGTTGGTTTAGGATGGAGTAACTATTGCCCAGCACTGTGATCTAGGTTAACAAAAAAAAAAAAAAAAAGTACAGTTGTGCAGTTGATGTGATACAGTAGATATAATGCCTGTCCAGCATGCTAGAAGCCCTGGGCTGATCTCCAGCAGCCCATAAATGAGATATGGTGGTGTACACATGCAAGCCTGACCATGGGAAAGGAAGGGAAGTAGAGGCAGGAAGGTCACCAGTTCTAGGTTATCCTCAGCTACATAATAATGAGTTCTCCACAACCTGGAACCCTGTTCAAACCCACATGACACCCTGTCTCAAACACACACACACACACACACACACACACACACAAATGCATTAAAGAAGCACCAAGGCATTAGCTCTCTAAAAAGCAAAACAAAATAGTCATCTTTTCACAAGTGTAACCAAGAGAGAAAAATGTAAAACTATAAATGTATGATATCAAGTTATCTTTCCATATAAAATTTAGTACTTCTTCAGAAACCTTTAGCAATTTATATTTTATTGAGAATGCTGCCCATAATTTAAATCAATTCAAGTGAACACTTATTAACATGGATATTGTATTGTATTTGCTAATTGTTGTATCTCTTCTAAAATAACGTCATTTAAAACTTGGAACTATAAAATATCTGTAGTCTTTTAAATTTTACTTAGCCATTTCTTACATCTTATATTTCTAATTTTATTTTAGTTATTTTAATTATGCAAGCATCTTTTATTTGTGCTCTTTCCTCATATTTACCTTTATATTTTTCCTGTTTTAACGTCTTAAAACGACATCACACAGGCAACATTTTTTATATATTGCCATTGAATTATATTATTTTATTGTAGTTACATAAAAATGTATTATTCTTACGGAGCACGTGTATAAATAGTGTGTGTGTGTGTGTGTGTGTGTGTGTGTGTGTGTGTGAGAGAGAGAGAGAAAGACAGACAGAGAGCTCTGTTTGAACATTTGTATACAACACATGAGCGGTTCGGGGGCCAACTCTATAGAGTTCGTTCTTTCCTTCTAACCTCATGTAGATTTTAGAAACTGAATCCGGGTCATCAGGCTTCAAGGCAAGTGCCCTTACCCACTAAATCACAACACCTGCCCAAATCTTTGTTTGTTTTTTTAGCATAATTTTTCATTTTTCCTGTTATATGGGATACACGTCTTCATGAATATTAAAATGCTTATTTTCATCTATGAAATTGATGATTTATCCTTTTATTGTTTTCCTTCTGATAGCGTTCATGTTCTGTTTTCTTTGCAGTGTTTTACATAGGCCTTTATTTTAGAGTTGTTCTCTATTTGCTTGACTCTGGATTAAACTGGATCCATCTAATATTATGCTTACAACCAGCATCTGTGGTTTTCCAATTACCAACTTCGTTTCACAGTGTTAAGGACTGAGGTTCCTATGTATGTGACTCTTTTCATCTTCCTGTCTCTGCTTCCATGTACATTACCTTCACTAAGACAACATGTTTTCGGTACATTTTCCCTCTCCAACCAGGATCTAGGCACTAATAGCAAAGGAGAAAAAATGGTGGCATGAAGGTAGTACTCACATAACCCGTAAGCCAGCACCTTCTATTGATAGAAAATGTAATAATGACAATCCAAGATTTTTCGGGAACAGATTCATGCATCTGAACAAAATTTATCAAGTAATGTACAGAAACTTTTTTATAACTTGTGGATGCATTGGACAGGTACCCTATTGGTTTTCTTACTGTAACATTATCAAGAATGCACAGGAAAACCCTGTGTTGAAAAATCAAACCAAATAAAATAAAATAAATTGTTTATTAGAAGCAATGTATGGATTTGATCCCTGATACTGCAGAAACAAATTTTTAAAAATTAAAATTAAGAGTAGCAATGAAATTTGAATTCATCTTTTCTTTTGGGATTGTTGCTCGCTCTAGTGTTTCTGTAGATATTTTAACTACATGTTGGCTGAGTTTGACTAATGTTTGTGTACTGATAATCACTTGGGATAAAAATCCGGAAAATTTTGAATTTTGCAGGTTGGATACAAACCAAGGGTCTGTTTATGTCAAACAAACATTTCACTATGGAGTATATGCTCGGCTCCTAGAAATTTATTGTACTATTTTCTTAAACATTTTATTTTATTTCTTTTTTAAATGAAAAGATGATTATCTTCTAAATTTATATATTGTGAGAAACAATATATGTAGATAAATAACATAATTAGTATAAAAATTCACATGCAATTTATGGTTAATAACTTGTTTTTTAATGCTTATAGATTATACTATATAGCTTAATATAAGCACATTGGAATTTATTAGTGTGAATCATTAATTGGAGTGAGTTAATGTATTCTGTGTTAGCACCTCTAAATATGTATTGTAGTGTTTACCTGATAAAATGACTTGGGAAGTGAAGATAATATTCTTTTTTTTTAATTTTTATTTTTTTATATCAATCACTGATTATTTACTTTGTATCCCAGCCGTATCCCCTTCTCTCATTCCATCCCAATCTCAGCCTTCCTCCGTCATCTCCTCCCTAAAATTTTCCAAGTCCACTGCTAGGGGAGGTCCTCCTCCCCTTCCATTTGACCATAGCTTATCAAGTATCTTCAGGACTGGCTGCCATGTCCTTCTCTGTGGACTGTTCCTCCCTCAGGGGCGGGGGAGGTAAAGGAGCCTGTTGTTGAGTTCATGTCAGAAATAATTCCTGTTCCCTTTACTAGGATACCCACTTGGTTACTGAGCTACCATGGGCTACATCTGAGCAGGGGTTCTAGGTTATATCTATACATGGTCCTTGGTTGGAGAAACAGTCTCATAGAGGACCCCTATGCTCTGATATATTTTATCCTTGTGGAGCTCCTGTCCTCTCTAGGTCATACTGACTCCTCCATTTTTTCATATGATTCTCTGCACTCTGATAATTTTCTATTAAATGAATTTAACAGAGCAGGGTCTACCAGGTTTTATTAACTAAACAGAACTTCTAGAGTTGCATACCTTTTCTCCACAAAGCAAAGACGGGGATTGACGTGAATCAACTTGACAAACTCTTTGTAATAGTGCTAGATCCTGCTAGGGATCTTTCCTGAGTAATAGCAGACTTCAGCAAAGGGGATTATTTTCATAACCCGTGTGTAATTCAGAAATATCTATGGCCACATAAAAACTTGCAAACCGGCCATAAAAACTACATTATAGCCTGGGAAATCATCACGGCCTGTTCAAGGGCTGGTTATGTTTTCTTCTTTGTATGGGTTCTGAGTGACCTTTCTGAACTTACTGGAAAATCCTTCATTTCATATACGTAGAAATTATGTTACAATAAGAGCTGGATCTTGAAAGTAGATGACTGTAGACATCTGAAGTATAAGGTTAGGTGCTTTTGTTGACTCTTAAATTAGCTGTTAATCTTGAGTGAATGAAATGAGAAAACAGTGAAAGCACAACTTGCAATATGAGGTAACACTGAAGTGTAGTAATCTCAGTGGCCCTGAGAGCCTTCAAGCACTATCCAGGTTCTTCATTGTCCCTGTCTATTAGCATGAATATTTTTCAAAGATGCTCACTTTCAGTATGCAAAACAGAAGGATGAATTCAGTGAAAGATGACCAACATGTCTTATTCTTTGTTTTTTAAAACTTATTCAGAAGCAATATGCAAACCTATCAATGACTTTATGTTTTATATTTGAGAATGTGGAAACTCCTTTCTGCACTAAACCCCACCTAGAGGTAACTTTAATACCTATAATTATATTCTGTTTCTGTATTTTCAAAATGTATGCTCTGTTAGAAAGTATTATTTAGCTGCTAATTTTATAGCATGCTAATTTTTGTGTTTGATTTCTATCAGATAATGCCTGATTGAAGCTAATTCAGTTTGCTAAGTAAAGGATAATGAGTTGGATAGAAATTCAGCATCCATAAGAATTTCACAGGCAGCACTGAACTGGATGATGCCTTCAATGCCTGTGGAATTACTCAGGAAATGGGGTGAAGGATGGAGTGTTGAGCATCTGTCTCTATCTCTGAGTGACAGGTACTGGGAGAGAGAGGATGTCTCATAGAATCACTGTAAAAACATGAGCCCCTTAATTGGGTTGAATCATCCACAAGGAAGGGTTTGCTTTGATGTACAATTACTTGATACTTCTCATAACTTTGATAATGATGACAACTCTTTTAAAGTGTCTTTGAAGAATATGAAAACTTAATATACAGAATACAGATACAGGTTTAAAATATTACATTTTTACTTACTGTTTCATAAATTTTATTACAGATTCCCAGTTAAAATGTATTAATGGATATTTACTATTCTGAACTAGAGAATTATAATTAATATAGTTCTGAAAGTAAGAGAATTTGTGAGGTTAGTTTGGCATGGGATTTCACCAGGGGTTAACATAGGTAGGTCCAGATTCCCAAATTAGAGTCATTTCTTTGGGGATCAGGATCTTTGTTTACAGTTGAATTTTGCAATAATTTTTTAAAAGTCTAAAGTAAAACCTTAACGTCCATGTGATACAGGAATATATATATTGGTAATCATGTAATTGTCATGTGCAATCTCTTGTCATTTCCACATCCCCAGGCATATAATATAAAGGAAATTTGTCACCACTCTGTCCTAAATGCTGTGTGATTTAATGTGAAAACGTGTTGTTTTGAATTCATTGAATTAAGCAATACCTACTCAGAACATTACGCTTACTTTTACTTTACTTTACGTCTTTAGAACATTCACTGTTAAAATCTTTCTAGAATTCAGCGTCTGCTTGGCTTTGGTTATCTATGCTGCAGTAAGTAGCCTGAGGACCCCTGGAGGCACACCCCACGCACTTATGCTGTGTGACCTCAGGTCACAAGTAATGGCTGCTAGCTAATTGATTGAGAAAGGCTTGTCTGGCGGGGCCCCTTTGCGTCCTGCCTGTACATTCCGAAGTTCTGCGAAAAGAGGCACTAGCCGCTCAGCCTCGCAAGGCAGGAAAACAGAGGAAGTTTTTTTGCATTCTGATTACGGCCTGGGTTCTCTCCGTGCCGAGCTTGCTTCTCTCTCCACCCACCTCTCACCAAGAACTCCTTAGCTTGAGGGTGGACGGCCGGATCCTACAGCCTCACCTGGAATGTGCTGTGCAGACATGAAACTGAAAGGACAGATCACCCACCTATGTGAGGCGGTGGGAGCCAGATGGAAATTATATTAGAAGTAGAGCAAAGTGCACAGCTGCAGCACACAGAAGACAGCACTCCGGCTGACAGGCAAACGAACCAGCTCGTGGATGGGGCCTCTGGGTGGCAGCTCCGGCCTTTTGGATGTTGGACAACTGTTCATTTCAGAACTGAAATGGAACAGGGGGCAGGAAAAAAAAAAAAAAAAAACCCACACTTTTACTCTACGCAACTGTTGCTTTCACATGGTGAGTGCAGATTTAAGATGTTACTCAAATATTATCTCTGTGTTGTCGTAAAAGCTAAGATCTGTTATGTTTTTGGGGGGAGAAACAAACCAGCAAGAAATCCTCAGGTCATGCAGCTTTGTCTCTGCTTGATTTCACATGATATTTGCAATCTGAAAAGGGAAATACAGTAATGTTATCGTCCTGTCTGTTCTTTTCCTTCCAGTTTTTCTTTTGTTTAAGCCCTGCTTTTCTGCAACCAGAGTCATTATTGATTTAGGCAAATCATGTGTGGCAGGAGGAAAGAAGAGACAGGATATCTGTAAACATTTCGTTTAGTAAAACTTCTCTGTCACTCGGCTGTAGCTTCACAATTTGGTGCCACATCTCAGAAATATGCAGCCCAGATGTAAGGAAAGAGCTTTGTGTGACCAACCATTCCTAGCCAGGGGAAGGGTCAGGGCCTGTGCTTAGCTGATTGCCAGCCAGGGAGACTTGTTGGTGTGCGCTCTTATTTTTAATGTAAAAATAGGAAAGGAAGTACATCTTTACCCATTTAAAACTAAGTGTGCTTTTATTCCCTCAAGTCCCTTTCCAGTGGTTTCTGTGTCTTATTCCCGGGAAGGATTCTTTTAAAGTCCTTTGAGTAGCAGCGTGCAAACTTCTTTTGTTCCTGCTGATCCTGTTTGCTCACATTGTGTGGCAGAAACTTTGCACACATTTCTTTTGGAAGAATCATGTTAAAATAACTCAGAGTACTTCTCATGGCAGTGCAAATATCTTGGATGTTAGTTAGCTCACGTTTTCTAAAAGTTAACCAACCAAGCAAAACGAAAACCTCAGAGTATAAATTGAGATTAATCCCTAGTTTATTCATACCTAAATCCTATTTTAAATGTGTCCTCCTTTTTTTTTTTTTTTTTTTTTTTTGGTTGTTCAAAGACCATCTCAGCCTGCAAGCATGCAGAAGGGGCAGGCTTCTCGTTCCAAACCTCCATATTCAGATTACATTTGGAGTAAGGGCTAAGTGCAACTGCTGTTGCCCAGTTCATTAGGAAATTGGTCTTTACTGCCATCAAACCTGTGATAGATGTTAGCAAAATGGATAATGTACAGACTATGTCTTCCACTGGCTGATTTGATGAAGTTCTCAGGTCTGTGCTTCACACTCACTTAAACATTTTACAAATCGGAGCGATAACAGTTTTGTCTCCTTGTTTAAAGTTCAGAATTTGTGTGGGGGCAAGCTCCTTTTATCGGGAGCTCTCTGCCTTCCGTTTGCTAAAAGAAATTAATAAACTGAAAACAAGTCAGTATGAAGCTACAGACCTGTAATGAAAGGGAGAGGAGGATTAAAGGGCTTCAGAATGTGATTTCAGTTACAAGGTAACTTTTGAAGGCATTGCTTAACTAATCTTTTGCAAACTTTATGGAAACCTGTTGGCCCCTGGCAAAGCTAAATCCTAGTCTTGCATTTGTACAGAGATTATGCACAAGAAAGACAAGTTAGTTTTCTGATGTGACCTGAGCTGTGCTATCAAAGCAAAATGTGGCAGACACATTCTTTCCTGAGAGAAATAAGTTCATTATGTCCTTGCCACCTGTTACATTCATTCTTTCATTCCTGTGGTCACAGTTCCTGTTAGTTCCTGCTGCCAAAAAGGGATTTCTTTTCAAGAGGGAAAAACAATGATTTTCCTTTACATGTTTTGAAAAATTGTGTTCTTACCACGAAAGTACTTGAAATATATTTCACAAGACTTTTTGGTAAGCCAATGTGAACAACAAGAAAATATATGCATTGTTTCAAAAGCCTTGAATACGTATAGCAGTAAATAAAGCAAAGGTCTCCCTGAGAATTTATAAAAACGATAGCCCTTTTGAAGATTATGACTGAAAAAAAAGAACTCATTATTCACCCCCCAAGCCAATTAAAAACTAGTCTTACAAGGAAACTTTATTATTATTATTATTATTATTATTATTATTATTATTTACCATAGCTCAGGAAGACACCATGCTACAGGGACAGG
This sequence comes from Meriones unguiculatus, assembly GCF_030254825.1. Lineage (NCBI taxonomy): Eukaryota > Metazoa > Chordata > Mammalia > Rodentia > Muridae > Meriones > Meriones unguiculatus. The sequence continues at coordinate 79,103,631 of NC_083364.1, forward strand.
CAGAAAAAAATGGGGTTTCTTCTAGAAGTCTATGAGACACAAGAAACAAAAGGTAGAAATGCCTGCTTAGATTTAAGCATTTAATTTTAAATATTTTTTAATCATTGCTGGTTATATTTACTTATTGGTAAGTTATAGAGAAATTTTTTAGCAAAATCAAAATCAACCATAGTATTATTTTAATTCTATGTTTTTAAGAGAGTGTATATCTTTTTTAAAAATGCTAATCTTCTCTTAATGTTTACATTTTTTTAGTTAGCCAATAGGACACATTAGTTATATGTTCAATTGTCATATTTCTTGTTTTTATATAAAGAACACATGCATGCACATTTCCTGTGAACATATACTCCAGCCTGTGTACGTGTTTTTGACATCTTAAAGCAACATTCTTTCTTCTAATTCGATAGTTACTTTTATTCTTGGGTAGCTTACGATCTGCACAGGAATACAACAAATAAATACAGAAAATGAAAAAGAAAGTCTTTTGACACTGCTAAATAAAACAAGGGGAAGTGGTGCTTTACCAAAGATAATCTGAATGGCGATACGAGGAACTTGTAGAATATATCACAAATGGTAGGGTTATCAACTTGTGAGGCATATTTTCCTTCATGTTGGTGGTTAACTGTCCTTCTACACACCAAAGCAGAGTCTGTCTCTCACAGTGTTTGAGTTCATGAGTTCACATAACAGGTTCTAGAGTGAACTGGACATGGGCTGGGATTACCAACCTCTATGTACATCTCATGCTCACTTAATTTCCGGCTCCCTCTGGAACCCTGTATCAGTAGATATTTGTAGCAGTGAATCAGAATCTACACTGATAAGGAACAGTTTCATATTTGTATTTCAGTAGGGCTATTGAATTCATTTTAAAAATGATTTATTCCCTTCACATTTTGTATTCTCAAAGGCTTTTCTCAGAGAACAGTGGTATTTATTACTTTTTCCTTACCTGAAAGATGAGCAGGGAGATGCTTCACCTTCCTAGACACTTTGGTCTTAGGGTTCTTGCTTTTTGTAAGAAATAGAAAACTTGGGGATTTTCTTTTCACATTGTCTCCCTTATAATATTAGCTTTCAACTCCATGTGCAACTCTCTAGAAATATGTATTAAAATTGCATGATACAGCATATAAAATTCTGAAATTCTCTTTCATCTTTGACATATCTATTTGTGCTAGGCTTTTGGTGTATTACTCAGAAATATCTTCCAATTTGCTAATTCTTTTTTTATGATGTCCACTATATAAAATATGTAGAATGTATTTTAACTACATTTTTGTTTGGGGAAAATTCAAAGAGATTTTTTTTCTATGAACAATGTTTATTTCTTTATACATGTTTTTTTATTACATTTTCTCTTTGAGAATCCTATTGTACTTATTCTGAAATCTTTCTGGCATTGCTCTGTTATTTTAACATCGTTGAGTGTTTGCATGTTTGTACATGCAGGCCAGAGGACAATGTTGAGTGTCATTTTGTATCATTCCATACCACAGTTTTTGAGATAGTCTTTTACTAAACCTGAAGATCTGCAAACAGCTAGAGCCTTAACCAGGCAAACTCCCAGGATCCTCTACCAGTACTAGGAATACAATCACAAGGCCTTGTACCCAGCTTTATATTTGAGTCCTGTGGATAAAAAGTCATACCATCAAGCTTTTGTACAAAGCATTTCACTAAGGAACCCCTTCTCCAGTCCCCAACCTTCTAATATTATTTTCTCATGGGTCGGGATTTTGGTTTGTTGACTCAGGTTAAATGCGAGAGATTTAAAAACCTCTTTTTATTGCTAGCGCTTCTATATACAGCCCTAAGCTACTCTGGATAGCTTTTTACGATCTCTGTCCCAGCCCCCAATCCTGGGTGATATGTATATATATCCTAGATACAGCTAATGAGCACTTTGACACAAGTTCTAGCTGCAAGTTCATTTCTCTTTCTCTATGCTCCTTATGAAATTTTTGGGGCTGAGAAGAGATGATGCACCGGTTAAAGACACTTCCAGAGGACATTTCAGCTGCCAGCACATCTATCTGGGAAGTAGCAACTACCTAAAGTTCCAGCTTCTGGCCATCCAATGCTCTATTCTGGACTCCACGAGCAACTTCACTCATGTGCACATACCCCTGCTTAGATAGACACAAATATGTACACATGATTAAAAATACATACAGAGAGTTAAAAATTAAAATAAAAAGGTAGTTCTATTATGCAGTGGCGAAGGATGCGAGAGCGGTTGCAGTCACTCAACTTCTGTTACATCAGAGCGGTTGCAGTCACTCAACTTCTGTTACATCACACTCAGTTTTCAATCATCAAAACTGACACTAGGTTTTGGTAAGACGTTGTGAGACAAATGTAGCAGCTCAATACCGTCTACTTCCCTGGAAAGTATGTGGAGTTGCTTGTGTTTAATTCCAGGCATCAACTAGTGATCTCTACCTCATCTGCAGTTTATATTTTGGTCTTGTTTTTGAGCATCACTCTGCTTTAATGTTATGTCTTTGGAAATTTATCTGTTACTGCAATATGTGGAAAGCAAAGGAGAAGACTTCTTGTCATGCCATCTTGACAAGAGTTCCCTGAACCAGGAGTTTTGGAATCAGAGCATGAGTTCAAATTATCACTCACTCATGAATGTTTTCATTTTAGGTAAAGCCTTATATATTAAATACCCCTACTTGTTATCATAAAAATTATCAATTGAGATGCTTATCTCATAAAATGTTGCAAACATTGACATAGGAAGTCATTGATTCTGTGCTTGGCCAAACTAGTCATGCACATTTGAGTAGGAAAAAAAAACCAACAAAAACCTAAACTTAAGCCATTGATACCTAGTGTATAACGAATCCATGGCAAGTGGAACATAAAACCAGTTTGGCTCTTGTATTCTGAATGAGTACACCTCAACATTTATGGTATCTAAAGAAATTTCTAAAGACAACCAGTTTCCATCGTTAACAGGTTTTTGTTTCTGCATGCTGTTACACTACCCATGAATCTCAGTAAATGTAACAGAAATCTCAGTAAAACACAAGAACTTTCAGATTCTCCAAACATTTTTTTTTCTTTTCTTTTTTTAAAGATCTATTGTAGATACAGTGTTCTGCCTGCATGTATACCTGCAGGCCAGAAGAGGGCACCAGATCTCATCATAGATGGTTGTGAGACACCGTGTGGTTGCTGGGAATTGAACTCAGGACCTCTGGAAGAGCAGCCCATGCTCTTAACCTCTGAGCCATCTCTCCAGCCCCTCCAGACATTTTTTTTCATGGTCATTTTCTTTTAAAATCTTTTTAAAATTAATTACAGTTTATTCACTTTGTATCCCAAGTGTAACACCCTCCCTCATCCCTGAACATTTTTTTTTATTGCCCTGAAGTTATTTTCTTGCTTCTGTTTTGTAGTTATTTATAAATTCTGGATATTAGCCTTTTGTCTGAAGTTAATGGTAAAGATTTTCTTCAGTATTGTGGGATGTCAGTTTGTTCTGCTGGCATTTTCTATGCTATATAGACATTTTGATTTTTGTAGGCTCACTTACTGATTCTTGGGGCTAGTACATATTTTGGAGTTTTAGTCAGAATTTTCTTGTCTATTCCTATTTTCTTTTTCTTTTTAGGCCACTTTTAAAATTGCTTACTAATTTTATACCTTCACATAATGTGTTTTGGTCAAATACACATCCATTCCTTTTCCCACAGTCCTTTACCTATCCACCATGCAACTTTTCTCTCCCAACTTTATGTGCCCTGTTTTTATACCAAATATACTAAGTGATGCCTGTATATCCATCTACTGGAGCATAGATTGACTCTTAAGGGACAGATCCATGAACAAAACTAACTCTCCATGACCAGCAACTATCAAATGCCAATTGTCCCTCAGCTAGGAGTGGTACTTCATGAGCTCCTTCCCCATCCAAGTTGGGATTTTATCTGGCCTGATGTTGTGCATGTTTTCTGCATGCAGTCACAGCTTGTGTGAGTTCTTCTCTGCAATGGACTTCTCATGCCCAGAAAATACTGTTTCACTGTGAACATTTACTAATCTGAGCTCTTGCAATCTTTCTGCCTCTCTACCTCTATGATTCCCTGGCCTTGGGAGAATGGGTATGATATCTATGTTTCATGTACGGGTGAGTATTCCACAGTCTCTTATTCTCTACATATTAAACAGTTTGTGGTCTCTGCAATAATCTCTGCAGGCCTTAACTCACATTTATAAGTGGGTGGTTGCTTTTGTAACGTTTCTGCCACTGTTATAACACTGTACATATCTTCCCAAGTCCATTGCAATTGTAGCATGCAGAGATAATAGGTGGGAATGTCTTCTGATTACTTTCTTCCTGTCAGAAGTTTACATAGAAACTTCCAGAATTTTGAAAGCTAGCCAGTATAAATAAATTTCTTTATGCCATATTATATAAGCATGTTGTGTTTTCCACAATAGTCTTACCTTCAAGTTCTAGAAGTTAATAAAGAGCAATGTCAATAGCCTAAAATGCTTATGAGATCTGTGGAATGCAGAAACCAACAATCCTTGAAAAGAGATAACCCATATCTCTTCCCAGATTTTTTATTTGATAGCCAATGGTGTCTAAGAAAGGCACGGTCCCACTACTATTTCAGAGTAACTCCATTTAAACTCCCCAATGCATATGCATGTATTTAGGAAGCTTCTTAGGTTGTTGAATTCTCTATGGCTTTCCCAAATGTCTTTACTACTAGTTATTTCCCCCCTCATTATCCCTCTTCATTCTCCACCCCGTTTAATCCTTTCTGTTCCATAATTGCATTTACTTTTCATTTACCTTTGTTATATGAACTTTCCCTTGATATCACCCCAAATGGCCCTTTATGAGTTCCAAAATTATATTTAATTTAAAGATTAAAATCTTGCTATCACATTTGAGAAAGAATATGAAATATTTGTTTCTCTGGTTTTGGGTTACTTCACTCAGAAGAATTATTTCCAAACTTGTGAAATTCATAATATTATTAGTCTATACAGCATATGTATACAACATTTTCATTTTCTCTCCATCAGCTGATGGACATCTAGGCTGTTTCAACTTTGTGGATATTGGGAGTACAGTAAAAAGAGGCATGGATGATCCAGTATCTATTTCTGTAATAGTGTATAGAGGGTAAAGATTTTTCCACACCTGGACTGTCTGTTTACTCAAATGATGATGTCATTTGCTATACGAAATGTTCCTGTTTATTTTATTTTTTTTCAGATTTGGTGTTTCTGTTTTTTAAAAAATTTAATTATTATTATTTTTGTATTAATTATACTTTATTCATTTTGTATCACCCTGTAGCTCCCTTCAGCCTCCCATCCCAATCCATCCCTCCCCCTTCTCCACAATGTTCCTCCCCACGTCCACTGATAGGGAAGGTTTTATTTCCTTCCTTCTGATCCTAGTCTCTGGGCTACATCTGTGTAGGGGTTCTAGGATATCTCCATCCATGGTCCTTGTTTGGAATATTGGTCTCACAAGAGAACCCTGTGCCCAAATGTTTTGGTTCTGTTGCTCTCCTTGTGGAGCTCCTGTCCCCTACAAATCTCATTTGTTCATTGTTATTTTTTAAATTAAATTTATTTATTTATTATAATTTATTCACTTTGTATCCCTGCTTAATTGTTAGCCTTAATGTCTGCACTACCAGGATCCTGCTTAGAAAGTCCTTTCTTGTACCATTAAGTTAAAATGTATGTCCTGTTTTCTCCTTTAAAAAAATTTGAGGTCAATTCTTATCATGAGGTCCTTGACCATTCGTAGTTGAGTTTTGTGAAGGGTGAAAAATAAGGACATAGTTTCATTCTTTTATATGTATCTATGTTCATCTCTCTAATTTGATCAGTTCTGTTTGTTGAATATGCTGGAGTCTTTAGGGTATTTTATGTATAGAATCATATCATCCTACTAATGGGTATGTTGGCTTTTTCTTTTTCTATTTTTATCAACTTTATCTCCCCCATCTTACTCCTCTAGCTTAAGATTTCAACTACTATATTAAACAGGAATAAAGAGAGTAGGCATTCTTGTTTTGTTCTTGATTTCAATGGAAATAATTTCTCTTTTTCCTTGATTTAACATGGTGTTGGCTGTAGACTGATTACATATATATGTGTATGCATGTGTGTGGGGGTTGATTATGTTGAAATACATTCTCTGTAAAGCCATGATTCTTTAGGGCTTTTTTCTTTTTTTAAGTAATTAATTTTTTTATTAATTACAATTTATTCACTTTATATCCCAGCTGTAGCCCCTTCCCTTGTCCCCTCTCAATCCCACACTCCTTCCCTCTTCTCGCCTTATGCCCCTCCCCCAGTACAGTGATAGTGGTGGTCCTCCTCCCTTTCCATCTGACCCTAGTCTATTAGGTCTCATTAGGACTAGCTGCATTGTCTTCCTCTGTGGACTGGTAAAGCTGTTCCCCTCCAAGGGGGAAGTGATAAAAGAGCCAGACACTGAGTTCATGTCAGAGACAGCCCCTGTTCCCTTTACTAGGGTACCCACATGGAGACTGAGCTTCCATGGTCTACATCTTTGCAGAGGTTCTAGGTTATCTCCAAGCATGATCCTTGGTTGGAGTATCAGTCTCAGAAAAGACCCATGTTCCCAGATTTTTTACTTCTGTTGCTCTTCTTGTGGAGCTCCTTTCCCTCAAGGTCTTTTATCTCCCCCTTTTTTCATAAGATTTCCTGCTCTCTCTCCAAAGTTTGGGTATGAGTCTCCGCATCTGCTTCGATACCCTGCTGGGTACAGTCTTTCAGAGGCCCTCTGTGGTAGGCTCCTGTCCTGTTCCCTGTTTTCTCCCTCTTTCAGTGTCCACCCTGTTTGCCTTTCTGAGTAAAGATTGATCATCTTGCCCAGGGTTCTCCTTCTTGCTTAGCTTCTTTAGGTGTACAGATTTTAGTATGTTTATGCTATGTTATATGTCTAATATCCACTCATAAGTGAGTATATACCATGTGTGTAGTTCTGATTCCGGGATACCTCACTCAGGATAATTTTTTCTAGTTCCAAGCATTTGCCTGCAAATTTCGTGATTTCTTTGTTTTTAATTGCTGAGTAGTATTCCATTGTGTAAATGTACCACAAGTTCTATATACATTCCTCAGGTGAGGGACACCTGGATTGTTTCCAGATTCTGGCTATTACAAATAAAGCTGGTATGAACATGGTTGAACAAATGTACTTCTTGCATACTTGAGCATATTTTGGATATATGCCTAGGAGTAGTATAGCAGGATCTTGAGGTAGCACTATTCCTAATTTCTGAGAAAGCGCCAGATTGATTTCTAAAGTGGTTGTACAAGTTTACATTCCCATCAGCAATGGAGGAGGGTTCTCCTTTCTCCATATCCTCACCAGCATGTGTTGTCACTTGAGTTTTTGTTCTTAGTCATTCTGATGGGTGTAAGGTGAATACTCAGGGTCATTTTGATTTGCATATTCCTGATCACTAAGGACTTTGCTTTTATAATGAATGGATGTTTTGTATTGTAAAAGCCTTTTCTACATCTAATGAGATGATCATCTAGTTTCTGTCCATTAATCTATTTATATAGTGGAGGATCACATTTATTACTGAACAACTGCTAAATCTGTGGAAAGAAGTTGAATTTATTGTGGTGGGTGCTACTTTAGATGTGTTTAGTTTGGTCTGAAAACATTTTATTGAAAAATTTTATATCTATATTCTTTGGGCAGATTGAGGTATAATTTTTATTTTTCATTATTCTTTGTTTATCTGTAATTATCACTGTAATGCTGGTCTAATAAAAATAATTGGGAAGCATTTTTTTTTCTATACTATATAATGGAATCATTTGATAAACATCAGCATTACTGCTTGAAAGGTCTGGAAAATTCTGTGGTAAATCTATCTGGGCTTAGATCTTTTCTTTCTTTAATTTTTCTATTTTTCTATTTTCCATTGCTATTTCAATTTCTCCTTTTGATGAATTTATTTACCTTTTTAAATCTTTTCTTGATTTGTCTTTGGTATGTTATATGCATTAAGAAATTCATATGTTATTTTTAATTTTCCAATTTGGTGGAATAAAGGTGAGCAAGTATGTCAGTATAATACTCTGGATATCATTGGTACCTATTGTAGTATCTTCTTTTATCTCTAATTTTCATTAACTTTATCTTTCTCTGTTTTTCTGCTAATTTGATTTAGAATCTCATTAATCTTAAAAAATCTTTTGGTTTCAGTGATTCTTTGTTTTTCTAATTTTGTTTAATTTATATTTCATTAATTTCAGTCTTGATCTTGATGATCTTTTTTCATCTACTTTGTTGTGGTGTTGGTTTTTCTTGCTGAATCCCAGGGCCTTCAGAATTGAATACAAGTATGTATTCAATACATACTTGTAAGAATATGGGAAAAGAAAAACCTTCATTTACGTTTACTTCTGGCAGAGTGCAAGCTTGCGCAGCCACTGTAGAAATCAGCGTGTAGTTTTCTCAAAATATAAAAACTGATATACCCTATAACCCAGCTCTCCTTCCCAGGGACATATAACCAGGGACTGACTCCACGTCTTTCCACAAAGAGGCTCTTATGTTCATGTTTATTGCTGCTCTATTCATATCAGTGAAGAAATGAAAACAGTATTCATATCTATTAGCAGAAAACACAACGAAAGAGCAGGAAACATACACAATGGAGTTTTATTCACATGTAAACAAAAAATACAGTATGTAAATTGCAGGTAAATGGATGCCTCTGTGAAGTATAATATTTACCAAGGTGACCAAAGCACAGAAAAACAAAAACTGCATGTTTTCTCTTATATGGGAATCCAAGCCAGCAATGAATAGATATGGGAGGACATGTGGCTAAAACAAAACAAACAAACAAACAAACAAACAAACAAACACAGCAAAAAACCAATCCAATCCAAAACTTTAAAGGAGAACAGAGAGTAAAAACAAGTGTTAAGATGTAGAACAGGAAGCACATATTCTGTGCCAGCCCAGCCCCTCCGTCTGCCTGAAGTCATTACCTGCTCTTCTCAACATGCTCTATCCATAAAAAATTCAGAGCTAACAAAGGAATTCCACTTTTCAACTCAGAAAATACCAACTATATGAAAGATCGACCCAGTGTCTTCTTACCCTGATGAACCAGTCCTCTAAAAATGCTTGTCAATGAAAACTACCTGGACGAACCCCGGGATACAGAATCTAAAAGAACATTAGATTCTGAGGCACTTGAGAGCAAACCAGAGTCTTGCACAGGCTACAAAAACCCTCTATTACTAAGCTCCTTCCTCAGAGCATTTTCTTTAAAAACACCTTTTCTCATATATTATACCTTGACTACAGTTTCCTTTCCCTCCCCTACCCCTAGTCTCTTCCCTCCACCTCCCTTCTCCCCCAGATCCAGCCTCCAACTCTGCCTCCCTTCAGAAAAGAGTAGGCCTCCCCAGGATGTCAAGTAAACACGGTATACCGATCTACAGTAAGACCAGACATACAGCATCACATCAAGGCTGAACAAAGCAACCCACTCGGAGGAAAACTGTCCTACAAGCAGACAAAAGGGTGAGAGGCAGCCCACACTCCCACTGTAAGGAATCCTGTAAGACCTCCAAGCACTCAGCCGTAATATAAATGCAGAGGACCTTGGTTAGAACCATACAGGCCCCTTATTTCTGCAAGTCCCCATGAGTCCCTGTAAGTTGATTCTGTGGGTAGTGCTCTTTTGGGGTCCCTGACCCCTCTGTTTCTTCCAATCCTTCTTCCTCCTCTTCCGCAGGACTCCTTGATCTCTGCATAATATTTGCCTGTGGAAATCTGCATCAGCTTCTACCAGCTGCTAGGTGAAGTCTCTCTGATTACACCTAAGTTAGACTCTAGTCCCAGAACACGCTGCAGTCAGGACAATCTGTAGGTTGAAGGTTTTGTAGCTGTGTTCATGTGCCAATACCTCCTCTTGAGGTCTTGTCTGATTACAGAAGATGGCTTATCAGGCTCCACGTACCTCATTACTAGAAGTCTTTACTAAGAGGTTATTTTTATAGATTCCGTGCAGTTTCCATTGCACCGGCTTCTCCCTTCCTTCTAAATGCCCCTGAATTCCAGTCATTTCTCTCAGTACCATGTGATCCCTCACCATATGATTCCTCTTGTTCCCAATCCCAGACACCCTCAGTCCACTGACGAAACCCATTTTGATTCCCCTATGAACTTGCTCTTCTAAATTTCTGCTTATAACTGGTCACTTTCAATGTCTTCATAATTAAATTTGTATATTTACTAAATATATAACTGTTATTAAAAGGTTAATAACATTTAGTAAATATTGATCTTTTCTCTACCCACTGAAGAAACGAATTCTAAAGGTTTATTAACATGCTTTACACCCAGGTGATTTGGGTTGCATTCCTGTGACATTTTCCCCTAGGTAATTCCTAGTGTGTGAACAGTACAAATGAATATTGATTGCAAAAAATCTTGCTAAATTGTGTTGTGATATCCTGCCTTCAAGAACATATGAAATCTAATCTTGCTAATTTGCATCTGACTGACAAGGAAATATTGATTGAGCAAATGAGAAAAATAAGAAAACCAGTTATCAGTGGCTGCACGATATCAAAGTTGACAATGGAAAAGCCTAATGTCAAAGAATATAGTATTCCATTTCAAGACTTCAAGTGTTTCCAGCTTCTGGCTATTACAAACAAAGTTGCTACAAACATGGTTGAGCAAATGTCCTTGTTGTGTACTTGAGCATATTTTAGCTATATGTTTAGGAGTGGTATAGCTGGATCTTGAGGTAGCACTATTCCTAATTGTCTGAAAAAGTGCCAGATTGATTTCTAAGGTGTTTGTAAAAGTTTACATTCCCACCAGCAATGGAAGAGGATTCCCCTTTCTCCACATCCTCTCCAGCATGTGTTGTCACTTGAATTTTTGTTCTTAGCCATTCTGATGGGTATAAAATGAAATCTCAGGGTCGTTTTGATTTATATCTCCTTGATGACTAAGATCATTGGACATTTTTTTGTTTCTCTGCCATTCAATATTCCTCTATTGAGAATTTTGTTTAGCTCTGTATACCATTTTTTTAAATTGGATTACTTGGTTTGTTGGTATTTAACTTCTTTATATATTCTAGATATTAGCTCTCTGTCTGATAAAAGGTAGGTAAAGATCCTTTCCCAATCTGCAGGCTGTTGTTTTGTTCTGATGACAGTATCCTTTGCTTTACAGAAGCTTTTCAGTTTCATGAAGGCCCATTTATTGATTGTTGATCTCAGAGCCCGTGCTGTTGGTGTTCTGTTTGGGAAGTTGTAGGGGGCAGGATCTCCAAAAGGAAGCCAACAGAACCAAGTAATTAATTAATTAATTAAAGCCCTGAGGGCCCTGCGGAGACTAATACCCCAACCAAGGACAATGCATGGAGAGAACCTAAAACCCTAACTCAGATGTAGCCCATAGACTCAGTATCCAAATGGTTTCCCTAGTAAGAGGAGTAAAGGCTTTCTCTGGCATGAACTCAGTGACAGGCTCTGGTAAATTCTAGGCCAGGCAAGATTATTAGCATGATTTTCTCTTTCTCTTTATCTCTCTCCCTCTCAGAAACAAACAACAACAAATCAAATCCTGGTAGACTAAGAATGTGAAGATTTCCTAGCACCTACGATTATAAGTTCAATCTCTTTTATCATAAAGGAAAATAATAAAATGAATTTAATTTCATTAAAAAACTATTTGTTTCTACCTCCTCCATCTTTGATATGGAGAGTTTGTGCCTAGTCTTATTGTAACTTCTTATATCATGTTTACTTGATATCCTTGGGAGGCCTGCTCTTTTTTGAAGGGAAAAAGATGATGAGTGGATTTGGGGGAGAGGGGAGTTGGTGGAGAGGTACTGAGAGGAGATATGGGAGACTACAGTTGGGTTGCAATGTATGAAATAAGAACTACAAAAAGAAAAACTTTTGGAAGGGATAATCTTGAACATTCAAAATACCTTACAAACAAATATAACCTAGAACCAGGACATGTGGCTTCTTTATCATCTCTCTTTTAATGGGAGAGATCTTTTGTTAGAATAGATGCTAAGTTCTTCACCTAAACTACCTTTATTCACAGTCTTTTACTAGAAGAGATCTGTCTACTGTCTACTTACAAACTGAACAGGTACAAAACTTTCTTAGTAGACTTGTGGCTTTTTCTGTATCCTGGAGGTTTGAAGCAATAACTCTATACTTTCATAATTCTCATCAAGAACTCGTACCAGCCATTGTGGCTAACATCTTTAATCTCATCACATGGGAAGCTGATGCAGAGGGATGATTTGTGAGGGAGGGACAAGATGGCGGTGCCAGGAAAACACTGTGTCTGAGGAGCAGGACAACATTTTCCATACAGCAACCAAGAGACTGAACTCTGGGCCCTAAAACAACAGCCATTGTGTTTCCCAGGTGAGAGGAAACCCCCAAAGCATGGGAACCAGTCGGGTCCACTCTCAGGTCACCCAGCCAGAACCCGGAAGAGATTCCAGGTCACGCAGGCACTAGGTCACCAGACCAGTGCCACACACCTGCATGTCCTGATCACCTTCCCAGGCTGAACAGTGGGCACAGAAAACACCAGAGACTGGGAGTCCCAGTGGTGAGAAAAACCCACAGGGAAGGAAGGAAATGGGATTGGCCTTGGGTCACCCAGACCTTTTCCCTGGAAAAGGTCTCACAGAATGGCGGATGCGAGCTGCCAGCACTGAACTGGGCTCAAGCAGCGAGCATAGAGAGTTGTTGCATGCCCAGCTCTCTGGCACAGATAGAGCTGTGCGCCCCAGGGCAACAGAGACTGGGAGTCCCTGTCGGGAGAAAACCCCACAGGGAAGAAAGCAAATGGGGACCCAATTAGGTCATCAAGTATATCCCTGGAATAGGTCCCACAGACTAGGGGGCGCACGCGCTGCCAGTCCAGAAACCTGCTATGCGCCAACTATTCATCACAGACAGAACTGTGCACCCCAGGGCACCAGAGGCTTGGAGTCCCTGTAGGGAAAAATCACCCACAGGGAAGGAAGCAAACGGGGACAGACTTAGGTCACCCAGTATATCCCTGGAAAAGGTCCCAAGGACCGGCCCAATCCAGGGGCCTGCTGTGCACCAGTTAGCCTGCTGCTACCAGGAGAGCAGTACTCACCTGCCACAGATTATCGCTTGGGTACTGGGGCATAGAACCCAACCTCAGACCTACAGAAGCCTGGGATCCCTGAGATCAAATCCCAGATACTGCTCCAAGTGGCAAACAGTTATCCCTAACAAAACTGACCAAACCATGGGACAACCAGGTTACAGCAGAAGCTCACTAAATTTACAGCAAGAAAACCAGAAGCAGCGCAGCTGTCTCTAGGACTTCTTCAGGTGAAAGGAGAGCCCACTTGACTATCAAGGACCACAGTTACCACTCAGATCTGTACGCCTGAGGTGAGCTGTGGCAACTGCTGAAAAACACTGGCCATACAGTGACCATACCCAAAAAGCTGAGGAGGCTTCCTTCAGGAAAAACCATCTTCCTGCCAAGGGGGTTCGCTCTAGCACAGGATTCTGGGAACCACTAAAGAAACCAACACCCAACACCTAAGATAGCCCAATGGGTAGAGGCCAGCATAAAAGCTCAACCAACAAAAGACAGAGAAATATGGCATCTGCAGAACCCAGTTACCCAGGGGCAAGCAGCCCTGGACACCCCAGCATAACTGAAATTCAAGAAGATGAGAGAGGGATGATTGTGAGTTGAAGCTAGCCTGGTATATATAGTGATTTTGAAGCCACCCTCAGTTTTAGAGTGAAGATATTTCTCAAAAGCTAAATGGAAAACAAGCAAAAGTGGTCAAATAATCTCATATAGTCTTCCTTTATACCTATAGCTCCAATTTATCAGACCTATATGGAATGTGAAAAGCCTTATATCAGACTTAACTCTGCCTTGAACATGTCTTCAACTAGCTACTGGGAATGTTAGACTTTCAAGAAGAGTTCTTGCCCTTGTTATAGCCAGAGCAAAAGATCTCCATGCATTTCTCCAGAAAAGAGACACCAAAGTTTAGATGACAGCTATGTTACTATAACTAGCATTGTCTTGATTACTTTTCAATTGCATTGAAGAAATCCCATGACCAAGATTACTTAGAGAAGAAATACTTTACTGGGCTCACAGCTTCATAGGGTAGGTAAATCCATGACCATCACAGCAGGCAGCATGACAGTAGATAAACAAGCATGGTGCTGGAGGAATAGCTAAGAGCTTGCATGCTATGGCAACTACCAGTAAAAGAGAGAGAGAGAGAGAGAGAGAGAGAGAGAGAGAGAGAGAGAGAGAGAACTAACTGGGAATGACATGGACTTTTGAAACCTATTAATTCTTCCCAAACAGTTCCACCAATTGGGAATCAAGCATTCAAATGTTGAACCTATGAATGTCTTTCTCATTTACACTACCACAACAAGTGAATTTAAGGTAAAAATTCACTTTAAATTTATCTAACTTTCAAGAAGATTAACTAACCTCTGTTAAGTGTTTTTTTTTTTTATTATATTTTTAAATGTTACGTTTGGAACATTTAGAATAATAATAACAGTAGTAGAATTCAAACAAAAATGCACACAATTGCAATAAAAATTCTTTAAGTCAGATGGCTTTCACTAATGCCATTCACTGGAATGTGTACTGTTACTTTAATATTGAATAAATTTAAAAATAAGAAAACAAATCTAGACTCATTAGCCAAGTTTGAGATTAGACTTGTTTGAGATTAGACACTGCTATTTAGAAGACAGAAAACCTTTGGCAACAGAAGAGAGGAGGCTAAACTTGGTGCCAGAGATACAAGTTTATTGTAGGCTTAGATTTTTTTCAAATACCTACTTTATTTAAAATTCTTAAATGCCTCTGTCTTCCTTCCAGCCACTTCTTTCACTCCCCTGACCTTAGGTAGGATATTAGTAAGGTAAGGGGCTGTAGAGATCTTTTAGCTACTTCCTACTTATTAGGATCATTGGGTTTTTTGGGGATAATGCCAATTTCAGTCATCAGGATACCAGCAGTCCAGTCATACAGCAAAGCATCAAACCATAGCAGCAGCAGCCATCAGCAAACAACAACAAAAGTCATGGTACCACTCAGCAAAAGCTGCAAGATTCTTCCCAAAAGGCAAAAGTTTGCTTAATCTGTCAATAAGCACAAAAAGTTCTCTGGAGGATTTCTCTCTGCTAAGACCAGAAAAACGATGCAAACCATGGCAAAATGTATAGATGCAAAAAGGACTGTCTCACTGTATGTGCGTGCCTATTTCTTCCTTCTAAGAGTCCACACAAGGATGTTTCCTGTCTTGCGAAAGCACCCCTACACCCCCATGCATGGTAGTTTCCAGATGACACGCATCACATGCCTTTTCAGAGAAGCTATTTCCATGGGGAGCTTTCCGGAGGTATAGGGGGACTGTTTTCTGGGGTGTAAGTGGAACATTCCCACATCCCACACTTGGGATGAAAACAAAGAACATATTTACATGACACAATTGAGTTTCCAAAGAAACCAGAAACTTCAACTTCAGTTTATCTTAAATTCTGCTATTGAACATTTAACTTGCTTGAGTTTTGAGCTAGTATCCGTAATGACTAATTATGTGCAAATTAATTTTCCAAGTGAAAGCATTCAAAGTGAAGGTATAAAATTGCTTCCTTTCTGGCATCAACCTAATGGCCTATCCTTACTGTAGTTGCTTTTCTGGTTGCTGTGAACAAATGCCTGACAAAAATTAATTCAAAAAAAAAAAAAAAAGCAGATTCCTTTGGCTCACAGTTTGTCAAGCCCATCATGACAGAGACAGTTCAGGGGCAGGAGTCCAAGGCTGATAGTCACAGTAAAAAAAAAGCGGAAAAATATTGGTGCTCATCTGTCCTTTTTATGTTTTTATGCATCCATCCATGCCCATGAGTACATGTATACATAGGTACAGTGGGAGACCTGAAGAGGGTGTTTCAGTCTCTGGAAGGAAAGTTACAGGCATTTGTGAGTGACCTGTTGTGTGAGAGGTAAATGAAACCAGGTCCTTGGCAAAAACAATATTAGTTCTTAACTGCTGGGACAACTCTCCATACTTTTTTTTTTTTTAATGCCATCTGCGACAGGAGCCCATGACCTGGCAACTGTTTAAACTTAGGGTGGATCTTTCCTTCTCAATTAATCTAATCTAGAAAATCTCTCACAGATGTGTGTTTTCATGATGATTTTACATCTAGTCAAGGTGATAATAAAGAGTCTCCATCTTAAGTACTGATATCATTCTCATGGCCTGCTTGTCATTCTGTCATTCTGTTCACTCAGATCTGTAGTCAAGTGTTGGTTCCCTACTAATAGTGTGTTCTAATGCATTGGGAGAATGATCCAGTTTTTGCATTTAAGTTAAGCAACCGTGGTTTAAAATGAACAAATATAGTTGTTGTCAAATTATTTCTTAATTTTCCACATTGCAAATTTTATCATATCATGCCACCCCAAACCACCCACTAATGTTTTTCAAGTGTCACGGTCTGAGTTGTTACTTATTCAAGTTTACCTTATATTCTAGAATCTGTGTTTTGAGAATTATCCTGAAAGTATGAAAGGATCAGGAGCTCACATTAAGTTTGTTTTTTCAGTTCATAAAACTACAATATAACCCTTTTGTGTTTTGTATGGAGGAAACAATGATTACCTCCAACTGATTTTTAGATAGTCTATCATTATAGGAAAATTTCTTCTGCATGTTTATAAGTCTTTTGGTTACCCACTCACCACTTCTTGTAATTTTCAGGATAGTAGCACAGAAGTATTTAGAATTAAAAAGTGATCATTTAATTGAGGCAGCAAAAAGAAAATAATTAAAAGAAAGAAATAGACAAAACAAAAAACTCTGAAGTAGAATTTGTTGTATAATAACGAAGTATATATTAAGTTTTTTAAAATATTTTTATTTTAATTTTTATTAATTATTCACTTTACTCAATTAATTACTCAATTATTCACTTTGTATTCCCCCATAGCCTCCTCTCTCCTCCCCTCCCAATCCCAAACTTCCTCCCTCTTCTCCACACATGCCTCTCCCCAAGTCCACTGATTGGGGAGGTCTTCCTCTCCTTTCTTAGTAAGTCTTTTGATGAGCTATCCTGGGTGTTCACAAGGGATTGGTGTGTAATGAAAAGTGAATATCACTGAATAATGATTCAGATTTGATGAAATATTTATGGGCTAATATAAAATATTACTTCACTTAGAATAATAAACACACATTAGTATTAGGATGATTAAAGTTTGTTAATAATTTCCTATTGAAAAGATTTGTTGGGTAATGAGCCAAAGTATTAAGATTAGAATATATGTGCAGGTATTAGGTTTACGTTTCTGCCTTGTTTCTGCTTGAAGTAGCAGTGTATAGCTTATGGTTTTATTTTAAGGCCAGAATTTTCCTTTCACATTCTACAGTGGGCCTACTGAAGTTTCCTGATGTATATAGAAAGGATTGAACAAAAGTACTGCTATTTTGTAACCTTTCCCTTGCTTGTCAAAAAAATTATCATCTCCCATACATGGTTACAATAGTGGTGACATTTCACAGACAAGGACAAGATTATTATTCATGGAAAATTTACAGTCACTACTGACTCTCACAAATGGATAGAACAAAACAAATCAACTTCTTGTCCTGTAGATGTGAGGTGACTCTTTCCAGTTCAGTAACAGTCAGGAAGAGAATGGATGGCCTCTGTGAGGAAATGCAATGTAGCTGTGAAACCTGTCCAGTTGTACAGGGAAGTTGAAAAGGAAATGGCGGAAATACCAACACTCATAACAAGAGCCAAATAGGCAAAGTGCTGAGCTGTGCTCTTTGAAGTCGTTCTAAGAACAAATGCTTGTGATAGCACTGAAGGAATTCATTACTGCAGAATGAGCAGGTGGCTGAACAGAAACCTGGGTGTCATAGCAATGCTTGAAGAAATTCAGTTAAATCAAGAGGAATGAAAAATTACACACATTATAAAATAAAAATAATTCTCTCAGCAGGATTTGCTAACTTGTGACCCTGGAATACTCATAAAGTTCCAAAGTTTCTTTAATATTGACAATGTACTCAACATATAATAAATGCCTGTTATTTAGATCACACACACACACACACACACAATCAGAGAAAGCAAGCACTAACTTAAGTATTTGGTTTAGTGAAACAAATTAATCATAGTGGAACATCTCATGTAATCCTTATGACAAAAATCTCATATTTATAAATCAGCAGAAACATAGTTCTGGATGGTTGATTAGAAAGCAAAGGAGGGGATGGGGAAGGGCTACAGCTGGGATACAAAGTGAATAAACTGTAATTAATAAAAATAATTTTTAAAATAGAAAAATAGAATGCATTTGTCTATGTTAGAAAATCCTTTGTGAATATTTGGGGCTAATGGAAGGAGAAATAATCTTCCCCATTAAATTTGATGGAATATTTTGTAATGAAAAAAAAAAAAGAAAGCAAAGGATAAAATATGGGGAAATAGATCGTCCAATAAAGTGCTTGCTTTGGACGTATAAGGACCCGAGCTTGATATTTAGAACCCAAATCAAAAACAAATGTAACTGGTAGCATGTGGTTTTTATACCAGTGCTCAGGAGACACAGACACAGGCAGATATATTTGATTCACTGGCCAAAAAGCCAGTGGCAGCACCCGAGGAACAACTCCCATGGCCTCCATGTACATGTGCAACCCCTCTGGATACATGCTTTTGGCCACATATGAACACATACACACAATGACACAGTAGGTGGTGACTTAGCTGTGATCATTGCAAGATTAGCCTAGTGGCTGTTGACAATGGATAATTACATGTGCGTTTCTCATCACCAGGTATCACGTTTCCACTAATACAAATTAAGGATGTCTGTATGAAGCATAATTACCTCTGTGGCTTGCGTGTAACATAAT
Source organism: Meriones unguiculatus (assembly GCF_030254825.1). Taxonomy (NCBI): domain Eukaryota; kingdom Metazoa; phylum Chordata; class Mammalia; order Rodentia; family Muridae; genus Meriones; species Meriones unguiculatus. The sequence continues at coordinate 79,122,653 of NC_083364.1, forward strand.
TAGGTTTTTGTAATGCCAAGTGTTTTTCTAAATGGAACATGATTCTTAAAACTTACTGAGATGGCCACAAGAGCAATTCATGTGAAGTCAGAAATGTTGGCACACATAACAGCGATGTTAAAAATACGTCTATCTCTTTTGTTTTATAGCTTTCAGAATTCCAAGTCCTGATTATATGGCAGACACATGGAATCTGGTTTCAATTATGTTCTCTTGCTGTACCAGGTGTCTAGACCACAAAATGGAAAACACGATCTTCATCTGCCTTGTATAAATATAGTGCTAGGGCTGGCTTGCCTTTTAAATGCCTGGTTGCTATTTCATTACAAAGTACCATTATTTTAATTAATACTAGTAATTAAAGTATAATTTCATAATTTTCTTCTCCATCATTCCTCTTACCCTTCTCACATTTTCATTATTTTCCCGATCCCTCCGAAATTCATGGACTATTGGTTTTTAACCAATAGTTATATGTACATATAAAAGAATAAATATAAATCAAACCCACCGAGTCAGCTCGGTTTTGACTGCCTCTCTATGTTTCTAGGGCTGACAATTTGGTCTTGGATAAATAAACAGTGAAATAATTTAAGAAGACTGCTATTACCACCACCAACCACAGCAACACCAAGAAAAACAACAATACAAGAAAGCAACAATACATTTTAGAGCTCTTTATGCATTTATCAGCATAGAATGTATATACTGTTTCTGGTAACCTCCTGTAATCAGGTTTATTGTGTGGTAGGAAATATTTATTTTCCATATATTTTCTTAAATAATAAAGTGTTTGCTGTATAAGTATGAGAACCGAAGGTCAGATCCAAGGAACACATAGAGCTTGTTGTTCTTGCAGAAAGATGTTAGGCAGAGAAAAGAGAATCCCCAATATTTTGTTGGCTAGCTAACATGGCATATACATCAATACCAAGATATACTGCCTTAAACAGGAGTGGAAGGCAGGAATCAATATCCAAGATTGTCCTCTGATCTCCCCATGTGTTACTTAGCATGCATGTTCCACACTCATGAATGTGCATGCTTATACACTTGCATTTAGTTTCTTTAAATATGGATGGGCTAAGATACATAGCCATTAACAAGACTCAGATATTTGATTTACTAAGACTATCTTTCATTATTAAACATAAAAAATGCCTTGCAATTTTCCAAAGGTCAAGAACTTATTCTCCACTTTCACCACCAAATCTCTTCCAACATCTCTACAGAGAAGGCCATTCCAAAGGGCCAAAGGTTAGCAAAAATTTCACCAGTGAAATTTATCTCACTTAATTTCAAAGCATGATATCAGTATTGTTCATCTTTCAGCTATTTGGCACACTTCATGATATCTATATATTAGGTAAGGTGAAGTAAAACCTCACCTTGAATTGAGTGTTCTATTTATAGTTTAGCAATAAGTCTAAAATAAAAATATGAATAAATAACAACAGCACTACAATGATTGTTGGGAATGAAGAACCATCAGTGAAATTCACATTTTACCTAGTTTATTAAGATTAAAACTTAATTTGGAAGCAAATTAATTTACTTTAAAAATATATTAGTAGTGAACACTGAATAAAAATGAATTTAATATCATTTCAAAATAGATGCTTTTTGTTGTTGATATATACACATATATATGTACCCATATTTAATAGATTTCACTTAATAAATTACAACTATTAAAAGACATGTTGCACTACAAACAGCCTTGTCTTAATTTGTGTAAATTAAATTAGTTTGTATCAGGGATCTGAGTTGCTGAAGGAGTAAATTTCATTGTAATTTAAGTAGTATATATGCAAGATTAGAGTCTCACAACAGTGTGATGCAGCCTTGATCATTCAGGCCTTTACAGCCATTGAAGCAGGACATTCTCCCCAAGCATGGTTGGATACCGTAAAAAGCTAAAATGTTACGCTCAGGATGCAAGGCTAAGCACTGCACTCAGGGTCAGCCGCTTTGGACCCAGAGAAGAGCATGTCTGGTTGCATGCGGGTTGATGCCCCAGGTCCCGCCTCTGAGAAAAAGGTATCAGACGGGTCTGATGCTCTTTGGGTGGATGACACCTAAATGAACATCGGTACAAAGTCCCAATTTATTTCTAATATCAGAGATCAGACCTCTACTCTTGCCTGATGCGTCTAAAACAAAAAGGGGGAACTGTAGAGAGCTGCGGAATGCTATGCCTTAAAGATGGAGCTGGTTTCCGCCTTCCACCTTCCCGATGGTGAGTGCTCTCTGTCACGAAAAATTCCACATTTGGCTAAGGCTGAGGATCTGGCTTGCTTCCATGTATGTGGACCTATCTGCATTGCCCACGTGGCACGCCTGGGTTGGCTACCCAGAGGCTATTTAAGCTGTGGGCTGGCTTTCCCCAGGGTCCGAGGATTGTTCAAGGTTTCTGAATAAACTGCATTGAAAAAAAAAAAAAAGATAATGCTTAATGACCAGGTATTTTTTTTCACTTTAATATTAAATTATATCATCATTTTCTTCCAGTTTTAGAGTTTGATGCAGTAAAGCTGAAAGATGTCAGTTGCCTTGTGCAAAGTTGGTTTTCAAAGCTCATCTATACACCTAAAAGAGATAATCAATTGAGCGGACATGGGGTAAGATGATCAATCCTCGTTTAGAAAGACAGATGGGATGTGCATTGAACATATGACAGGAGTCTACTGAGCGCATCTGAAAGACTCTAACTAGCAGTGTTTTCATAGCAAAGACTCATGACCAAACCTTCGGGAGAGTACAGGGAATCATAAGAAAGAAGGGAAGTTAGTCTGTTGGGGAAAGGATAGGAGCTCCACAAGGACCAAATATATCTGGGCACAGGGTCTTTTCTGAGACTGACATTCAACCAAGGACCATGTATGGATATAACCTAGAACCTCCACTCAGATGTAGCCTGTGGTAGCTCAGTAACCAATTGGTTTCCCAAAGTGAGGGGAACAAGGACTATTTCTAACAGGAACTCAATGACTGGCTCTTTGGTCTCCCCATCCCCGAAGGGAGGAGCAGTCCTGTTAGGCCACAGAGGAGGGCTTTGCAGCCAGTCCTGAAGATACCTGATAAAACAGGATCAGATGAATGGGGAGGAGGTCCCCCCTTTCAGTGGACTTGGAAAGGGGCACGGTGGAGATGAGGGAGGGAGGGAGGGACTGGGAGGGAATGAGGGATCAGGACACGGCTGGGATACAGAGTTAATAAAATGTAACTGATAAAAAAATAATAATAAAATAAAAAAAAACAAAGCTCATTGTTTGTTACTAGCTTCTTAGTGGGAGGAGATCTCTAAAAAATAGAAAAGTTCCTCTTTAATCTGAAACATACTAAATCTTCTACTGCAGTGTTTTTTTATGACACTGCATTACTTTTTATTCACCATTGTTGATATTCTCTTATCATATTCATGCTTGGAAAATACTTTGCTTAAAAGTAAAGTTGAATTTAGAAGCTCGAAAGAACAATGCAAATGCAGTTCTATTTATATAACTAATTATACCTGCAGAATGATAATTCATGATATGATTGGTTATAACAGACTTAGGCATTCCTCATTGTTGCATGCTTATGTGGTTTCTTTTACTTTATTAAGTAGCCTATAATAAACACTTTCTTGTCATTAATGATACCACTACTTAGTTACATGTTAAACTTTAAAGTTCTCTGTACCTTTTTTAACATTGTGCGAGAAAAAAATATTTAATACATGACCTATATGTTTTTGTTAGTGAAATTTGTTCTTTGACATTTTCATACATGTATATATCCCACTCTGATTACTCTCACATCACAACTTTTCTTGTCACATTCCTATCTTCATCACCTTTCTCTCTTCCTCACAAGCCTCTTTCCCCATGTTCATAAGTTTTCATTTACTTATTTTTGTGACTGAGTGAGTGTAACAAGGGAAATATTTGAGACTGTGTTTAGAACCTTCCACCAAAGCGTGGTGTGCTCACCAGGGACTGTTTAAATGATGACAGAGACTCCATTTCCCAAGTTGCATTGTGTTCAGCAGATGACATTTTGTAGCCTGTCTTCCTGTCTTTGTTCCTGTCCCTTATGCAAAGTTCACTGAGCTTTCCATAAATTGATCCTGTTTACAGCTAAACACTCCACTGTCATGGATTCTCAATACCTTGAGCAGTCATGTGACTTTGAACTCACTTCTTTTTACTGTAAAGAGGTTCCTCTGATTAAGGCCAAAATTGCATTTTTTTATTAGGGATAAATATACATATTTAGAAGGTAGTTTGATATCCACCCTGGAGCCAATTACTTTTCCGCACATTAATTTTAACTTTTTGTATTTTTGAGATTATAATATAATTACATAATTTCCCTTTCCCCTTTCCTCTCTCCAAACCATCCCATATACACATACTACTCTTTCTCAAATTCATAACTTCTTTCTTAATTGTTGTTACATGAATATCTGAATATGTATATATATATATATATATATTCCTAAAATAACCAGTTCAGTCTGTATTATGTTTTAGAAACAATGTGCTTTTTGAGAATCTTATATATGTATTTTAGTTATTTATTTTTACTACAATTTGTTCACTTTGTTTCCTAGTTGTAACCCCTCCCTTGTCACCTTCTATTTCCACTCTTCTTCCCTCTTCTCCTCCCATGCCCTGCCCCAAATCTACTGATAGGAGAGGTCATGCCCCCCTTCCATATGACCATAAGCCTATCAGGCCTCATCAAGACTAGCTACACTGTCTTCCTCTGGCCTGGGAAAGCTGATCCCCTATCCCCCTTTAGAGAAAGGAGATCAAAGAGCCAGCTGCTGAGTTCATGTCATTAGAAGAAAGAGAAAACAGTGAACAGGACAGGAGAGTACCACAGAGGACCTCTGAAAAACTTTACCCAGCAGGGTATCAAAGCAGATGCTGAGACTCATAGCCAAACTTTGGGCAGAGTACAGGGAATCTTATGAAAGGAGGAGAAGACAGAAAAACCTGGAAGGGACAGGAGCTCCACAACGAGAACAATAGAATCAAAAAATCTGGGCCAGGGGGTCTTTTCTGAGACTGGTACTCTAACCAAGGACCATGCATGGAGGTATCCTAGAACCCCTGCACAGAGATAGCCCATGGCAGCTCAGTCTCCAAGTGGGTACCCTAGTAAGGGGAACAGGGACTGTCTCTGACGTGAACTCAGTAGCTGGCTCTTTACACATGTATTTTTATCATATTCTTTCCATTATTCCAACTACCTCAAGATCCTCTCCTACCTCCCCACCCACCTAATTTTATGTTATCTTTCTAAAAACAAACAAACAAACAAATAAAAACAAAAGCCACATGGAGTTGTGTTGGTTGGGTTCTTCAGAGTGTGGAACCTGCCCTGGAGTAGAGATGGCAAACCAAGAAGAAAATTGACTTTCCTTCAACAAACAGCAATCAAATGTGGTAGCTGATTGGCTGCAGATGGAGCCTTATGCCTGCCTCCTCTCCTGTATTCTGAGATTCTTTTGTTTTGTTTTGTTTTTTTCTGCCTTGAGTTTGCGCAGCTACTGTGCAATGGGTCACAGTCTCTGAGTTCAGATGTGAATCTGCCCAATTGTGACTGGAAAACTGTGTTTCCTTGAAGTTGTTTACTATCTTAGGCTCTTACAATCTTTCAGCCTTGTGTTCTACATACACCTCTGAGCTTTAAGGAGAAGAATGTGATTTAGATATCTTTAAGGCTGAGCATTACAAAGTCTTTTAACCTCTGCACATTGACCTGTGGGTTTCTGTGTTAAATGCCAGTTATCTTTTTGTTTTGTTTCATTTTGTTTTGTTTTGTTTTAGTCTATAATGGATGTCCTCGTGTGAGACAAGTCCAAAATCCATTTAAAAACTGCTTGGTTATCCCCACAGCAATTTGTGCCACTATTTTACAGTTGAGTATATCTTGCTTGACAGGTTGAGATTGTAGTTTGTAGAGCTTTAAGCGGGGTAAGGTTGTTGATGTATTTTTGCCTCTGAGAAGCCTGTGTAGTATCTTCCCCAACTAGTAAGACTAGTCAGCAGGGAAAAAGATTCCACTGTGGTTTCTCTTTATTTTGCAGTCAAAGTGTACATTGTTTGTAGCAATAGTTCTACATAGTGTCTGACTACCTAGTCCTTGTGGGCAACCCAGAGGAATGGCAAAAACCTTGTTGTTTATGGGAGTTAGCTGGAAGGTCTTCCTGACCAACAAATTCAAAAAGTGAATTCCACACCTAGCACATGATAGCTAGGACAAGTTGTGTAAGAATGTGTGTGTGTCTGAATGTCTCTCTGTTTCTATCTCTGTGTGTGTATTATGGTATGTCTTAAAGTTGGGTTTCAGGATCATAGCTTTCTCTGACTTTTTCATATATATTTCAGTTTGGTTAACCTTATCTCCCTCCCCTTTTCTTTCCCATATTCCCCACTACCTCCATGCTTAAATTACCTGCACTTTTAAAACCATAGATGTTCATTTAAATATATATCATGTTTGTATTATGTACATTAAGCACTTACTTTGGGAAAAATAAATTAAATTAAAGAAAATAGAGATTTTTAGTGAGCTATGTGTGTGAATTTTGCAATGAAACTGATTTTACATGCTATAATATATTTTAAAAATTAAGGAATAAATTTAGAGTCAGTGTTAATTATTATGTAAATATCAGAGTAAATGGTGTGAAATCATTAGATCAAAATTTCACAGTAGCAGTGTGATGACTTTCTAATTTAGATATGTCTGGGCATATCTTAATTTCTAGGAATTTTTATTTCCCTAGCATGAATAATTTTATAGGTTGGGTTATTTAACTAATGGAACATGCTTGGTTTACAGACAAAATTATCTGCATCAGTGCCACTAGTTATGTCCAGTTTTAAGTCATTCCCATTGAAAACATTAAATACATCTTTTAAAAATCTTGACTGAGTGGAGCATAAGCAATTCACATGCTTTCCTTATGTCTAACTTTACTGCAAAAAAGGAAAGCACCTAAGAGATCTTAATACTTTATTCAGAAATGGTGCCAATTGAATTTAAGCTAAACATGCAACTTATTTTGATTACTTTCCTTCTTCCAAAATTCTGGACTTCAGAGTTTAACTTGAAATTGTTTTCTCAAGTTTAGCTCTAGCCAAAGTCCAAAGAATAGCTTCTGTCTGTCAATATTTGACCTAATGGATTTGTTCTGTGTTGGCACTTCATTCCTTCATTCTCTTTATAATAGACCGAGCCTATGGCAAAACTATCTGGCCCTTCGAAGGCTCTACTTTGAATTGGCAGTCAAAAACCATAGAGAACTCTGTAATTATTTAGGTTGTTAGTTCTTAGTAGAGTTTCAGGATAAATCATGTGTTTATTAGTTCATTGTATTTCTTTCTTCTGAAACAGCTTTAGTATTTTAGTGATTTCCTATAATATTCATGAAGTATTTAATGCAAGAACAGTATGATGAAGTACAAAGTGTAAAATGAACCAGTTATCTGTAAAATTAACTAAGGTTGTTGCTTAGTGAGAACTTTCTACAACAGAAAGAAAACAATCAGGAAGAACTTTTTCATTTGTGTCATGAAGAGAAGCTATAGTAAGTTGGACAGATGTACAGTTGGACAGTGAGATTTAGATTAAATAAATATATTGGAGCTTTCAAGTTCATGGCATATTTATGACATGGGCAGTTGGAAGAAGAAAGCCTCACATGAAATAATAAACCTGGTGTGCGTTCGTTCTACCAGAGCTTGTAAATAAGGTATGCTAACACATGAGTTCACATAGGGTGCTTTAGGAGCAGTCATCCTTCTGAAACCATAAGAAGCTGTGAGTAAGATAATAGATTGGGACTTCAAGCTCTTAAGCACTCCTAAAGAGTTTTCAAGAGGAGAGTAAAAAGACTGTTTTCAGAAGACTTCAACAGGAGTGCTAAAGATGAATGGAAAGAGAACAAGAGACATCAAATGATATCTTCAGGGCAAACTGAACTTGGAAACATTATCAAATGGTGGGTTGGGCAGGAGGAATATTGATGGTAGATAGGATGAAAGCAGTGCTGGCAAGGCCTCATCAGCAATAAAATTTGGACAGTGTAGGAAATGCAGTCCTATGGGCTAATTCCAGACATCTGTTTTGAGTTAGTGTGTGGGGAGTTGGGCTAGTCACAGATGGGAAGAGGAGGGGAGGTATATTACTTGCTTTTATATAACAGGAACCACATTACCCAACGAAACAACTTATAGGAGAAAAGACTTATATTGTCTAATATTTTTCAGAAGTTTCAACCTGTCGTAGAAGGAAAAGTGTGGTGAAGCAGGCTAACCAGGGGCAGAAGTAGAGGCTGTTCAATATTTACCTGTGGAAAACATTAACAACTGTTTTATTAATTTGTTGTTTTCCAGTGTCATAGATTATGTTATGTGCTCTGAGTGCTCTCATCTCCTGCAAAATCATCTGCTTCCTTAAACTACATTCTCTTCCTGTGTTCAGGAGTTTGTGTTCGTTTTGTTACACACTTGAGTTTTACCTAGGCTATTCACTAAAGCTTGGTGGGATCATCAGTGGGTAGAAATTTAAAGACAATGACCCCTTCACCAGAATCCATCCAGAGCCAGTAGTTAATCAGGATGAGTAAGGCACTGAGAGCCCACTACCACCCATGTTTTAGGCTGTTCACATTCTTGTGAATGCTCAGCACAAGCAAACAGCAGTGACGTGGGACTATCGTTTCACTAGTTACGTGATATGAAGATAGCACCTTATCATCCTTTCCCTTATCTTTTGGCTTTAACAATTTTTCCAACCCCTTTATTGTGATGTCCTTGCTTTTTAGAAAGAAGACATGTCTCATTTAGGGTTGAACATTCAACCACCACTTACTCTCAACATTTAAGCATTTTTGCGTATTTGCATTCACCCTATTCGTTTAAAAGGGACTATTTTCTGATTAAAGCTGAGAATAGTATGAGTTTATAACTATACACCCTACTTAGAAGATCATTTGAGTAAATTGACTCAGCATCAGGAGTAAGTTTCCCCGTATGGCCTAAGGGACCTCTCCCAATTTTTTAGACCAAGTTTACGGTACCAGGTGTGAATTCTCTCCTGGGCATTGGACCTCTTATAAAAAAAGAGGCATTGGCTGATTACCTCCATCACTGTTGTGTCATTACTACACTAGTGTGCACATTGTTTTGTCCTGCTGGTTGGTGTTATAGTTCTCAGGGTTCCTGGCCAGGTAAGAATACTGATGCCCACCTCAACCCCTCAACAGTGTACACATCACCTCTGACACTGTGAAGGCTTTTGTGTGAGGAAGAAACTTCCAGTTCACTTCTAAATTGATTTCTCTATATTTTTCCACCAAGGTGTATGGTATCTTCAGAAATGGGGTCATCTATTTCTGGGGTGCAGCCAAGAGCAATAGCAAGGGACTGTTCTGCTTTGGGAACTTTGGGGAAGTAAACTTATAAAAAAAATTACTCCAAGCCTGGTACTTTGGTTTGTGTTTAGTAATTCACAAGTTTTAGATGCAGTCTTGTGGAGGTATGCAGGATACCATTCTTGTAAGTCTTTTTATTAACTTGTAATTTTTAATTGTATTGCAAATTGCAGGATTACATATAGATTTTCATTCCTCTTTTGTCTTAGTCTCTTTCCTCCATGCCCTCACTCCACCTCTGCTTAAATCTTTGAACCACTAGTATAATTCTTTTTATTTGAGTATCATATATGTCTGATTTCTATACTCCATTGTTTTTCTCCACCACAATGGTTCCTTTCAAGTTTCCCAGAATTGTCCATGTATTCACATGAAAACAAATGCAATTACTTGAAGCTAGAATTCATGAAAAAGAGAGAATATATAACCTTTGTCTTCTTAGATTTCAAATTTTACTCAGTATATTTTTTCTAGTTCTGTCTATTAATTTCTCTGTCTATTTTTTATTACAGCTGACTAAAATTCCATTGTGTGTATGTGTTCCATTTTTATTATCGAATAATCAGTTTATTGATACCGAGAATGATTACATTGCCTAGACACTGTGGGTATAATAGCTATGAACACAGAAAGCTTATAATAGGAAATAGAATCCTTTTGGTAGAAATGGTATATCTGTATCATATGACATTTCTTTTTCTACCTTTTTGAAGAATCTCAACACTGATTTTATTAGTAGCTGCGCCAGTGTCCACTCACATCAATAATGAATAAGACTCTTTTTCACTCATAGTAGCCATCTTTTCCAGTCATTTGTTTACTTGACAGAAGTGAGAAGAATCTCAAAGTCGTTTTAATTTACATTTCCATGATGACTAATGATGACAGTAAGGATAAATACTTTTAAAAGTGCCTATTAGCCATTAGTATTTATTTGTTGGTTCGTTTTAAATGGAATGGTTGAGATGACAGCTCAACAGTTGAACAAGTGGGCCTATGTGTTAGAATGCAGGAGTGGATATGTCTATTCCACCAAAAATGGGAAAAGTGATAATCAACATTTTAGAGCTGTCATATTAATAAAATTTAAGTAGATGTTGAGAGGAAAAAAAAAATTAGGAACAATAACTTGGCTAAGTGAATTTAAGAGGAAGAGGTAAAGTGGAAGATGGCTCAGTGGTAATGGTGCTTTCACACAGACCTGACATGTATCTTGATCCCAGAACCTACCTAAAGGTGTAAGGAGAGAAATTCTACTCCTTCCACAGACTGTCACAGAGACCCATACCATAGAACATTTAGCATTTGAGAAAACATCCACATGCATTTCTGTAACTTGCTGTAATTTTAGAAAGAACTGTAATTAAAGCTGAAATTGACAATAGTGTCATATTTTTAGGATATTATTTTGGGCTCTTGGTTTTTCATATTTCAGCTAATAATCTTATGGTGCAGAAAACACTGCAATTGTAATATGTGAAACTCACGCCAATTTAATTTTTTAAAAGTTACTAAGATAATATATCTAAGCTTAATGTACTTATATACATACCAGTGTACAACTATATATACCAGTAAGAGGTGTGAGATTGGATCAAGGTATATGTTTCAGCTATCTGGAAGCATAATCTTTGTATTTTGAATTATGTAACTCTTCTGCAATATGAACTATAAACAGGACATTGAACTCAGGCTGGCACAGAATAGGAGATAAGACTGAATCTGAAGGATGGGTCTGAGGGCTTTACTTGGCTCTTGCTCATGGTACCCTGGTGTACACATGGAACCTTTAGTTTCTGCACCACATTTTCAACTCCACACTGAGCTTGGAAATTGACCAAGATTTAGATTAGTAATCAAATAAAAATCAATAATCATGGTACTTGGTTGGAGTATGAATCTCTGGGAAGATCCCTGTGTTCAAATTTTCTGGTTCTGTTGCTCTCCTTGTGGGGTTCCTGTCCTCTCCAGATCTTACTATTTCCCACTTCTTATATAAGATTCCCTGCTATTTGCTCAACAGTTGGCCATAAGTCTCAGTGTCTGCTTTGATAGTGTGCAGGGTAGAGCCTTTCAGAGGCCCTCTGTGGCAGGTTCCTAGGTTGTTTCCTGTTTTCTTCTTCTTCAGATGTCTATCCTCTTTGCCTTTCGGGATGGGGATTGAGCATTTTAGTCAGGGTCCTCTCTCTTAATTTGTTTCTTTAGATGTACAGGTTTTAGTAGGTTTATCCAATGTTATATGTCTATATGAGTGAGTATATACCATGTGTGTCCCTCTGCTTCTGGGACAGCTCACTCAGGATGACCCTTTCCAGGTCTCACCATTTACCTGCAAATTTCATGATTTCCTTATTTTTCATTGCAAAGTAGTACTCCATTGTGTAGATGTACCACAACTTCTTCAGTTGATGGGCATCTGGGCTGTTTCCAGCTTCTGGCTATTACAAATAAAGCTGCCACTAACATGGTTGAGCAAATGCCTTTATTCTGTACTTGAGCCCCTTTTGGATATATGCCTAGGAGTGGTATGGCTGGATTTTGAGGAAGCATTATTCCTAGTTGTCTGAGAAAGCGCCAGATTAATTTCCAGAGTGGTTGGACAAGTTTACATTCTCACCAGCAGTGGAGGAGGGTTCCCCTTTCTCCACAACCTCTCCAGCATGTGTTGTCACTTGAGTTTTTCATATTGACCATTCTGATGGGTATAAGGTGAAATCTCAGGGTCGTTTTGATTTGCATTTCCCTGATGGCTAATGAGGTTGAGCATTTCTTTTTTTATTTTTGAATTTTATTTTTTCTTATCAGTTACATTTAATTAACTCTGTATCCCAGCCGTGTCCCGATCCCTCATTCCCTCCCAGTCCCTACCTCCCTCCCTCATCTCCACTGTGCCCCTTTCCAAGTCCACTGATAGGGGGGACCTCCTCCCCATTCATCTGATCCTGTTTTATCAGGTATCTTCAGGACTGGCTGCTAAGCCCTCCTCTGTGGTCTAACAGGACTGCTCCTCCCTTGGTGGGTGGGGAGGTCAAAGAGCCAGTCACTGAGTTCCTGTTAGAAATAGTCCTTGTTCCCCTCACTATGGAAAACCAATTGGTTACTGAGCTCCCACAGGCTACATCTGAGCAGAGGTTCTAGGTTATATCCATACATGGTCCTTGGTTGAATGTCAGTCTCAGAAAAGACCCTGTGCTCAGATATATTTGGTCCTTGTGGAGCTCCTATCCTTTCCCCATCATACTAACTCCCCTTCTTTCATATGATTCCCTGTACTCTCCCAAAGTTTTGGTCATGAGTCTTTGTATCTGCTTTGAAAACACTGCTAGTTAGAGTCTTTCAGATGCGCTTAGTAGACTCCTGTCATATGTTCAGTGCACATCCCATCTGTCTTTCTAAATGAGGATTGATCATCTTACCCTATGTCTGCTCTCTTAATTATCTTTTTTAGGTGTATAGATTTCATTATGTTTATCATATCTTATAGGTCTATGTAAGTGAGTATATATCGTGTTTGTCTTTCTCCTTCTGGGATATTTCACTCAAAATGATCTTTTCTAGATCCCACCATTTTCCTGCAAATTTCATGATTTCCTCCTTTTTGATTGCTGAGTAGTATTCCATTGTGTAAAAATTCCACAATTTCTGTACCCATTCCTCCGTTGGTGGACATCTGGGTTGTTTCTAGTTCTGGCTATTACAAATAAAGCTGTTATAAACATGGTTGAGCAAGTATCCCTTTTGTGTACTTGAGCAAACTTTGGGTATATACCTAGCTGTGGTATAGCTGGGTCTTGAGGAAGCACTATTTCTAATTGTCTTAGAAAGCGCCAGATAGATTTCCAGAGTGGTTATACCAGTTTACATTCCCACCAGCAGTGGAGGAGGGTTCTCCTTTCTCCACAACCTCTCCAGCATGTGTTGTCACTTGAGTTTTTCACTTGGCCATTCTGATGGGTGTAAGGTGAAATCTCAGGGTTGTTTTGATTTGCATTTCCCTGATGGCTAATGAGGTTGAGCATTTCTTTAAGTGTTTCTCTGCCATTCGATATTCCTCTGTGGAGAATTCTCTGTTTAGCTCTGTTCCCCACTTTTTAATTGGATTACTTGGTTTGCTGTTTTTCAGCTTCTTTAGTTCTTTATATATACTGGATATTATCCCTCTGCCAGATAAAGGGTTGGTGAAGATTCTTTCCCAGTCTGTAGGCAGTCGTTTTTTTTTTTGATGATGGTGTCCTTTGCTTTACAGAAACAACCAAGTACCATGCATGGAGATAACCTAGACCCCCTGCACAGATGAAGTCCATGGCAGCTGGTGTCCAAGTGGGTTACATAGTAATGGGAAGAGTGACTGCCTCTGACATAATCTGATAGGCCTGTTCTTTGATCACCTCCCCCTGAGGGGGGAGCAGCCTTACCAGGCCACAGAAGATGACAATGCATCCATTCCTGATATGATCTGATAGACTAAGATCAGAAGGAAGGAGAGGAGGACCTCCCCTATCAGTGGACTTGGGAAGGGGCATGCTCGAAGAAGGGGGAAGGAGGGTGGGACTGGAAGGGGAGGAGGGAGGGGATTATGGGGGGAATACAAGGTGAATAAACTGTAATTAATATAAAAAAACTGCAAAAAAAGAAGTTGAAAAACAACAAATCAAGTAATCCAATTAAAAAACAGGGAACAGAGCTAAACAGAAAATTCTCGATAGAGGAATATCAAATGGCAGAGAAACACTTAAATAAATGCTCAACCTCATTAGCCATCAGGGAAATGCAAATCAAAACGACCCTGAGATTTCACCTTACACCCATCAGAATGGCCAAGATCAAAACCTCAAGTGACAACACATGCTGGAGAGGTTGTGGAGAAAGTGGTACCAAACTTTTACAACCATTTATTTTGGATATCAATCTGGCGCTTTCTCAAACAACTAGGAATAGGGCTTCCTCAAAATCCAGCCATACCACTTCTAAGCATATATCCAAAAGAGGCTCCAGTACACAATGAGGACATTTGCTCAACAATGTTTATCGCAGCTTTATTTGTAATAGCCAAAAACTGGAAACAACCCAGATGCCCCTCAGTTGAGGAAGTGATACAGAAGTTGTGGTACATCTACACAATTGAATATTACTCAGCAATAAAAAAAAAAAAAAAAAAAACAAGGAAACCATGAAATTTGCAGGTAAATGTTGCGAACTGGAAAAGATCATCCTGAGTGAGCTATCCCAGAAGCAGAAAGACACACATTGTATATACTCACTCATATAGACATATAATATAGGATAAACCTAATAAAATCTGTACACCTAAAGAAATTAATCTAGAGGGAGGACTCTGGCTAAAATGCTCAATCCCCACCCTGAAAAGCAAAGAAGATGGATATCAGAAGAAGAAGAAGAAAACAGGAAACAAGTTAGGAGCCTGCCACAGAGGCCCCTGAAAGGCTCTGCCCTGTAGACTATCAAAACAGATGCTGAGACTTATGGCCAACTGTCGGGCAGAGTGTAGGGAATCTTATGAAAGAAGTGGGAAACAGTAAGATCTGGAGAGGACAGGAACTCCACAAGGAGAGTAACAGAACCAAATAATTTGAACACTGGGGTCTTTCCAGACCCTCATACTCCAACCAACTACCATGCATGGAGATACCCTAGAACCCCTGCACAGATATAGTCTATGGCAGTTCAGTGTCCAAGTGGGTTCCATAGTAATGGGGACAGGAACTGTCTCTGACATGAACTGATGGGCCTGCTCTTTGATCACCTCCCCCTGAGGAGAGAGCAGCATTACCAGGCCACAGAAGATGACAATGTAGCCACTCCTGATGAGACCTGATAGACAAGGATCAGAAGGAAGGGGAGGAGGACCTCCCCTATCAGTGGACTTGGGGAGGGACATGAGTGGAGAAGGAGGAAGGGAGGTGGAATTAAGAGGGGTGGAGGCAGGGGTTTATGGGGGGATACAAAGTAAACAAAGTGTAATTAATAAAAATTAAAATTAAAAAAATCAATAATCAAATAAAAGATTAATTTTAAAACATCCAATGGGAGAAACATTTGTTTCTTTCCATTTTGCAAGTTTTATCCTTGAACAAAATGTCCATCTACAGGTCAAAGACACTCAGTTGGTAGACTAAACACGTTGTGAGCCAAATATTCTTCAGAGGTTAAGGAAAAGATAGTCACAGGAAATGAGGCTTGGCTCACAGTACGGCTGGATTTGACAATAGCTTTACCTGATAACATTTTATTGTGTATTAATCAAGCTGAGGTAAAAAGTGTATTCAATATTTTAATGAGCTAAGTTCATTAGAGTTAAGCTTCATGAAGTCAGGTGATCTATCCTGTTCATTACTGATTCCCCAGTGTCCACTTCAATCCTTGGCATATATCAGAGCCTTAATAAAGGTGTTTAAAAGTAATCCATAGAAAGACAATGAATTGAAGCTCTGAATATCAGCATCTGGTCACAGTTCTGCCTCCCAGTTAACAGTTCAGCCAAACAAGTTTTTCTTGTTTCATTGTTTGCATTATTTTAAAGTAAGGATAATTTATTGATTTGTTTTTTTGGTTTCATTAAAATTCTTAGAAAGTATATTTGAAATAAGTGGGCAATTGCTACCTTAAAATAAATACACTTCTCACAAGCAATGTAATTGCTACACTTGTAAACTAGGTCAAATGGTAAATGGAATCAAATAGATCTGAGAATATTGATCTCATCTTATCACAGTGAAATGTTACAGTGCAACTTTCCCACGCAGAAAGTTTCCAAAGTACTATGAACAAAGAAGAGCCTGGGGGTGTGGTTTCTTCATTTGGTTTAAGGGAAATATTGAGTCAGAGTCCAGAATGAATTATGTCTTTTAAGCCCACAGTGTGCTTCCTGCAGGTCGTAGTCAAGGCTGTGGGCAGGCAGGTGGGAGGGGAGCTCCTCATCCATCCTAACTGTGCTGTGTGAGTAGACACACAGGACTACCAGGGGGCATTATTCATATAGACTTGTACCATGACTTTGAATATACATTTCTAGAAATATAAAATAAAAATATCAAAGCTTATGGAATTAATACATTTACAAATGATTGACTAAATTACAGTGTACCGATCCTGCTCAATCTCTCTTATATCGTAGATCTTCAGGAATGTTACTGGGATAACTGTCCAAATCAAATTTCATGCGCTCGTCATGGTGAGTAGAACTATTTTAAAATGCCATTTTTTGTATCTATCTGTAGTGTTTTTTTATTGGCGATCACAGATTTCTGGTGATTCATACAGGAAATGCCAAAAAAGGTAGAAACTAGTTTTATCAATTATTGTATAGGAATTACATTCACTGAGTTAATTTTCAATCTGACTCTTCCAAAGTACTAGGTTACCCATTTTGTTGAGCTTGACATTTTATTGCTATATATTTATAAATAAAGTGCCTTTTGCTTGCAAAAATATCACTGAATAAACTTTTTGGACTTGCTGATATGTCTAGTTTTTAGGTGCTTACTCCCTGATTTTAGTTTTTTGTTTTTGTTTTTGTTTTTGTTTTGTATGTTATTTTACTGCTACTCTCAAAAAGCCCAACCTGTAGTTACTGCTTGACATTGTTTTCTGTTTCTTGGTGTTGTTACCCATTAATCCATTATATTCATATTTGGGATATTTCTTCCAATGAAAACGTGTCTGATTATGTCTTGAATTGTGTAAATGTAATTTGAATATAATAGTTTTCCAGTGTTTTGAGAATATAGATGAGAACAGAAGGTAATCCCTGTCATAATAATTAAAGACATTTCTATCTCGTAAGTTATTACAGTGGATAAAAACTTCATTCTTACATTGGATGGAGTGGACAAAACAAGAGCCATTTGCGCAAATCTTTATAATTGCCTTAGCGATCCATTTTAGTTTATGTATTCTTTTTAACACAACTAAGCCTAAGCCATGAGTGATGTGACTAGGTGGCTAGAAGGATGAGCATTGTGGGAATGTGGAGGATCATGAGTAGTGGGTTGAAAGTAGAGCCAGGATAGAGGAAATAAGGATCTCTTTAGATGTGCATTGCCACACAGAAGATCTTGACCTTTGCTGACACCCCTGCCTGATGGGGAAGTGTCAGTGTTCTAGTTAGTTACCAGGGTCCCTCTCATCCAGTAATCCCGCCGTAAGTGGGGTTTCTTTCTCATTCATTTTGTGACACTCAAATCAAAGCATAATTATTTTCTTTTGGGTGGATTAGAATTTTCCCCTGCCTTGTATCTTTAAGCGCTATTTTATAACTTGTAAAACTCAGAGCAAATTTCAGCCAGAAGTTGAGGCAAAGCATTCATTCTGCTATCCCCCTAACATTTCACTGTGCGCCAAGGAACATATCAACAAACAGAGAAAGCTGACTCCCTACCACAGATCAAGCTTTAACAAGTCTGTGAAAGACAGTATGTTCTTTTGTTTGAACTCGCCAAGGCTCAGTATCTCCACTTTCTAGCAGTATATCTTTTATTTGTGGACCTGAAAATATCTCAAACTTGGTGAGTTTTGTCTTCAACCTTTCCTTTTTGCCAATTCCTGTCTTACAAATGTCTATTCACATTGCCAACCTAATGGCCTTTCCGTACATAATCTTCATTGAATTAGTATTGAATTAATGCTGTATTCAGTGTTTTTTTTTTCTTCTTCTTGATAGCCTGCATCAAAATCCTGACTACCTACTTGCTTATATCTCGAACTCTTCTATATTTTTAAAATATGCTGAGTAACCCACAAGTTGTGATTGTTTACATATTCCTCTCTTTTGTCTCATTGATGCCTCTATGAGAGTGCTTCCTGAAACTGATCTATATAACTGTGGCAAATTTTGTGTCTGCCTAAGGCAAACTAGAATCACCCAGAAGGAGAATTTCAGTGAAGAATTATCTGAATCAGGTCAGCCTATGGGAGATTTTCTTAAATGGGTTAATTGAAGTGGGAATTACACCCTGAATTATGCAATGCCTTTTCCTTGGTTGTATCCTGGACTGGGTTGACATAGAG
The DNA here is from genome assembly GCF_030254825.1 of Meriones unguiculatus. Taxonomy (NCBI): domain Eukaryota; kingdom Metazoa; phylum Chordata; class Mammalia; order Rodentia; family Muridae; genus Meriones; species Meriones unguiculatus. The sequence continues at coordinate 79,141,116 of NC_083364.1, forward strand.
AAGGGACTGAAACAAGTGGATATGTGTGTTCTCTTTCTCTCTCTGCTCCTGGATGATACAATGTAACTCACTGTCTGAAGCTTCTGGGATAAGATGCTCTATAATCTAGAACTGTTAGCAGAAATACTTTTTCTCCCCAATGTTCTTAATACCGGGATGATTTGTTATAGAAACAGCAATGAAGAAGGGCATATATGATAACGTCCGTCACCTACTAATAGGTTTTGCCTTTGCATTTCTTAAAAGAAAAATTCAAAGCATTTGTCATGTTACTCAGTTTTATTCACTACTTACCATGCTGAATGCTTCTCACTTTACTTACCCTTCCTATTTTCATTTCTCCAAATCTCATCTTATTAGTTATTAAAGATTAAAGCTTATCAGTATTTATTGGCAAAGATAATATACACTAATTATTATTTTAAAAAGAAAAGAAACAATTAAAATAATCACTAAATGTTACTTCTTACATTAATCAGTTTGGGGGACATTGAAGTTTGGTTATGAGAAGAATGACATGGGAGGAGAATTCTTATATGCAATTTAGATTCGGTCTGGTCTACATGCATTTTGTATATTGAGAAATAAAGTATCAGAATCTTAGAAAACATGATAGTTAACAAAGTTTAGTATTCTGGGATCAATATGGCTTAATATTAATGATCAAAATACAGAACAATTTGAGTCTTGATTAGAAATTCAACATAATAAATTTAAAAAAATAAATCCAACATAACAGTAAACTGTGACTTTTACAAGAAACTAACGTTAGATTCTAGTTTGACTTTAACTAACTATATACATATACCACTAGATAATTTAACTTGAGGACTGTCGTGGTGTGCTTTCTCTGGGACATTTATATTAAGCAGTTTGCAATCATATAAATGTCAGTATTAATTTAAGTATACAGTTGGATATTTGATTATATGACAAAAAGGCAGGACTAGGGTGCTCAAAAATGCTCATAATGATGTCATGAAAGACAGGAGTTGGAGGGATGGACCTCAGAGTGCATGAACTCTGCCAGCACTTCACAGAACTTGACTTAAATACATCTTGGTGTTCTTGCTTTCACCATACATATTTCAGCCAACAAAAGTTTTCCTTTTTGATAAGTGAAAAAATATCTAAACCAAGTGTTATATCTTTATAATTATCCTCCTATGTTTTTAATTATTTTGTCTTAGTAATTTCTTTCCAAGTGTCAATATATCAGGGCTTCATAGTATGATGTGCAATATTCTAAAATGTCATGACAAAAAATACACTTAAGTAACTTAAAAAAGAAAAAATATTTAAATAACTTAGAAAAGTAAGATCACATGTAATATGATTTCACTGATTTAACAATTATTAATGAGGCACATACTATTTTCAATTGACTTAGCTACTATCAACAGATTTGTTCTAAATATGGCTTGTTTGGCTTTCCATAATCTCCACTTTTATCTGTTTTCTTTCCTGTAAGTGACATAATTTTTTTGTGGCTACATAAAACTCCGTTGTATATGTATTCAAGTTTGATGTTATCCAATTATTTGTCAATGGACTTCCTAACTGATCTCAGAATAAACATATTGCGTGTGATCTCTTTAATGAAGAGTCTGTTGTTAAAAAGCAAACATGAAAGTAGAAGAGGGACTAACCAGGCTTCAGAAAGGAAGGGAAATGAAGAAGGAAGTTCCAGAAGAATAATATGATCAAATACACATTAGCATATATGAAAAGTCATGCTGAGGCCCATCTTGTACAATTAATATTTGCTAGTAAAAAACCTGTAAAGATAAATTGCTCTTATTTCATGAGATTTTTTTAAATAAAATATCTCAATTCTAATTTAGTTGACAAGGATAGGGAACTTTGTTCAATAACTATTTAGTCTGTGAATTGTTGAAGATTTTATAGTTTTATCAGGGTAAAATGTCTTTGGAATTTTTAGAAATGTTTAAAACCCATATTGAAATTAAAAAAAAATGTGCTATGTTCACAGTGAAGGTCAAAAAAGACTTTCTTCTTTGGTCTAAAAGGGTCCAAAGTATTGAAATTTAAGGAACACAAAATCATATCCAATATCTTTAAATGATACTTGTATTTCACCTACTGAGATAATTAGATTACAGTAGCACAGGTGTCTATCTGTAGAATTATAAAATTAAAATTTTAGGTAATATTCTGAGATCATTGAACATAATGTTCTTATTGTGTAGATTGCCAAAGAAATTTAGTGGATTAGTAAATTCACTGGATGTAGTCAGCAACACAATAGTAGTAATTAGATGAGGATACCACTATGGTTTGCACCATTTGCTTTAGATTTCAGTACAGGCTCTATAATCAGAGTACATGTCAAACCCTGTTGAAAGCAAATGTGCTGCAGGATATTTAATCCCATTGTGAACCCCAAAGCTGTGAACTGTAAAACCCTGCTTCTTGTTTGGTGTGGTTGATCCCTATCACACACCTTTAATCAAGAAACTTTCTGTTTATTGTAAACAGGTGATTACAGTGTGGTTCTGCCAGCCCTCTCATACACATTGAATCCAAGAGCTTTCTGTACACAGTATTTAATAAAGGTAACCCTAAGTCAAGAGGTGGAGCAAGAAACTAGCTGACAGGGATTAAGCAGGAGGGACTTGCAGTGGAAAGGTATTTAAGACAATGTGGAGAAGAAGAAGGAACTTTTAGCTCTCTAGCTTTTCAGCTTTAGCTCTCTGGCTTTTGGGACTTTTTGAGCTTTGAGCTAACAAGCCTTTGGCCTTGTGGTTTTTTTTTTTTGTTTTTTTTTTTTTTTGGCCTTTTCCTCCTGGGCTGTCAGCTGAATTAGTGAGCCTTTTGGGATTTTTCCATTGGGACGTGAACTGAGAAGGAAGGTCATCTGCCTATCTGAGCTAGCAGGTTTCTACCCCAGCAAATGGCTCCTGAGCCTTTATTGGTAAATAGAATGGTTGAGATTTTAAATCTTTTATAACCACACAAATGTGGTTGAGATGATACAATGTACAAGTTTTCCAAATGTATTTTCTCTAACCTTGCAATGAAGTTTCACATTAGGAGTGAGTGTGATTTTTCATAACTATACCTTTCTATTTCTGTGAAAATATACTTCATAACTACAGATAGGCTGTCAAACTCTTTCTTTCAAATGTTTGATGTTTTTAAGCTTATGGAGGCATAATAGTTCCTTCATTAAATAAAATTATTAACTGACTCATTACACAATTTACTGAGATACTATGGAAACGATTCACAGATGTAAATACCAACACAACGTAATTTCTACTTCTGGTGTAGAAAACAGGCTACTGAAATATGAATCTAAAATTTTAGAAGTATTAGAATGTTTCTTTACCCTTCAGATATAATAGTCCTGTTGGGTGAAGCATAGAGCCCCAGTTATTTTGTGCTCAAAAATCTTTGTTGTGATAGCACAGTGGAATTAAGTCCTGAAGAATGGACTAGCTCCATTTCCACTTCCTGCTCAGAGGGCCTAGATTCTCACACTCCCTGCTCTTCCTGGGTTGATCACTGAATTCCTTGGAACAACTTCTTCCTCATTACTAGCTAGAAGTCAGGCCTCACTTGGCTTTTCTGTTTATTGTAAGCAGCCACGGGGTTTATCTTTTGCTTTGTTTGCAGCCAATGGAAGGTCCTTTTTCTTCACTAAGTTGAACTTTTCATCAACATAGAGAAAGATATAAAATTAGTAATTATCTAAGTTAAATGCTTTCCACACTACAACCTTGTTCTAGCAGTCTTTTTTCTATTAAATTTTTATTTTTTATATTAATTACAGTTTATTTACTTTGTATCCCAGGTATAGCAGCCTCCCTCATTCCCTCACAATCCCGCCCTCCCTCCCTCATCTAATGCCTTCCCCTCTCTAAATCCACTGTTAGGGGAGGTCCTCCTCCCCTTCCATCTAACCCTGGCTCACCAGGTCTCCTCAGCCTTTTTGAGATGCTTCTCACACCTCTCTCCTTAGTAAGATTGCCAGCAGCAGACCCTATCCCAAAAGGCAAGGATAAGTATTTATAGAGCACAAAAAAAAAAAAAATATCTGAGGGACCCACATTTATTTACATTGTTTTTTTGCGTAGAAATTGAACCACATGTGACATTAATAGGGCTTCTAGATGAAACAATGTTCTGTTTAATATTATCAAATCAAACTGTACATGCTAAACAAACAGTTATAGTGCTTCCAAGTGTCCAGAATAAATATTTAAGGAATATTTGTTTTAAGATTACAGTCTCTGAGAATATCATATGCTGAACTAAATTTCTTTAGTTTCTTTCTTTTTGGGGAACCTGTAGCTTAACGGTTTTTTGATGTCAGCATTTGCAGATGGGACCCATGTTCACTTACATGGTCAAGGATGAAAAGTGAGAACAACAAACTTTTAGTGAGATTAAGTAAATTTTTCTTGAAGATCAACAAAACTCTGAATCAAAACTGTACTGACACATTTCAGAATATGAACACAGTAAATTTTGGCCAGTTATGAACAATTTTCTTTTTTTTTTAATTTTTCTTCTTTTTTTAACTTTTTAAAAAAATTACATTAATTATATTTTATTCGCTTTGTATCCCAGCTGTAGTTGCCTCCCTCATTCCCTACCAATCCCACCCTTTCTCCTTCATCTCCTCCCTGCCCCTCTCTAAGTCCACTGATAGGGGAGGTTCTCTTCCCCTTCCGTCTGACCTTAGCTTATTAGGTCTCATCAGGACTGACTGAAATGTCCTCCTCTGTGGCCTGGCTAAGGCTACTTCTCCCTAGAGGGGAGAGGTCAAAGAGCCATCCACTGTAGCCCATGACAGCTCAGTATCCAAGTGATAGAGGCCACAGGGGAAGAAAATGCAGCCAGTCCTGATGAGACCTGATAGGTTAGGGTCAGATGGAATGGGAGGACCGCCTATCAGTGGACTTGGGAGGGGTATGGGAGGAGAAGAGAGAGGGAAGGAAGAATGGGAAGGGGGACTAGGGACGGGGCTACAGCTGGAATACAAAGTGAATAAATTTTAATAAATTTAAAAAGAAAGAAAGAAAAAAAGAAAAGAAAGAAAGAAAGAAAGAAAGAAAGAAAGAAAGAAAGAAAGAAAGAAAGAAAAGAAAGAAAGAAAGGAAAAATACTTAAGGGAAATAAAAATGTAGAAATTTGGAATTACTTATTGTTTTTAAGAATTTTACTTTCACCACAATGAAACAGAGATATCTATTACTGTGAAATATGTGACTTGCAGTCACTCCTCTTTTTAATTAATTTAGAACCTTTAATAGTAAAAGGTTCTATTCTTTCTATATTTTCACATATATGGGTTCCTATTTACTGATTGAATAATCTTAGTTGAGGCAAAACACTCTTTGTAAACTGTGACTTTATGACAGATGTATTATTTTTTCAATTATATAATTTATTGAAAAATTGTGAACATGCTTTTCAAGAGTTTAAAGGTAAAATATTTTTTCTTATAAACAAAATTTTAACTGCTGTGTTTATGTGATATTTAATTAGTGAAGAGCTAATGATTTTTAAAAAAATGTTTTTTATCAGTAAATATAATGTCATTTTCTGTTATTTTGATTTTTATTTAAATGACATTTTCTACATGAGTTAAATATGGTTAACTTGAATTGTAATTCAACATCTATGAAATCTACCTTTGTTCAGCTTTATTCTCTGATTTTTTAAAGAACCATGACATAAAAATTATGTCTTTTAAAAGATATATTTTCTTGAAAGAATAAAGGAGTGTCCTTTGGGTTTTTTAAATTAAATTAAGTTTTAATTAAATAACATGTGGTTATTCTTTTTTTTTTTTTCAGTCTGAAAGCATTTTTTTTTTTAACTTTGTACCATTGCAGTAAAGGGCTAAATCGTATCATGTCTACCCCTAGAGATCTGTTTAAAAAGTTAGCTTCGCGAATAAAGATTTTGCTTCTAACTGAAAGAAGTTGGGTTTTGTATCTTTTCCAGAGTAAGCTGCAGATCAGTTCTTGTGTGTATTAAACATGTGCAAAGCATCTAGAACCCTAGCGACAAGCTAGCTAGTGTTGAAGTGGTTTCACTCCAGCATCCTTGGGAGTTGGGTCAAGTATTTGCAGTTTCAGCGATAAGCTTCTGGGGATGTCATGGTTCTGGCCACGTGCTGGACTAAGATTTTATAAGAACAGCCTGTTGCTTTTACAGAAAGTTGGCATTTTAGAGAACCTTTAATTCCGAACGAGTGGAGGTTCTATGTATTCATTAATAAAGGAAATAAATCATGTTTTTTTTTTTAAGACAAGCAGTGTGTTTAACTATAATATGCAAAAGTAATTGTCAAAATAAAAAACTCTTTAGGGTTTCAGCTGTCTTCTATATCTATTTTGTATTTTCAAACACCTAAATTTAAAGTTCTCTTTTTTTCTGCTGAAAACTTGGATTTTTCTATATTCTTCTTCTGTGTTGAGTGAAAGCAAGTAATGCTTTTTACACTATGGTCTGTATGCAAATAACTTAAATCCTTGATAAATTCAGCTTTTAAGTTCTACTGTTATCTAAAATTTAGACCTATGAGTTATTTCTGATAATTTGGATGGGATAATGGAGAGCTCAAGTACCCATTTAGCCCACTAGAAATATTAGATAAAAAGTTAATTTCTAAACTAAGGACTAGCTTGTATGACTAAAGAATGAGATAATAGTGGCATTATGGTTATGGGGTTAGCCAAATGCCTTCTGATTGGATTTGAGGCCTGCTATTATAAACTGGGCTAAAATCCACTGTGGGTGAGGTCATTGGCCTTGTAAGAGAACTGAATACATCTAGAGTTATTTAGTTATTAACATATTATAGATATACAAACATATATTAAATGAATATATGCCAAGTATATTCAGCATCTTAAAATTATTATTGATGATTTAGAAATGTTATTACATAACAACTTTAGTATGGACCTACAAGTGAATCATTAAATCATTAATGAATTATAAATTAAATCTTTTAATTTTTATTTTGAAAATAATTTAGAAAATTGAGTAATTAATTATGCTAATTTTATAATTTATAATATTTGAGATTTTTTAGTTGTAAATAAAATATTTTCTGAATTCTCCTGCTTTATTAATTATATCATACTGATACAGGTTTCTGTAAGTTGGTGATGGCATGAGCTATCCCTTGGTTTTCTCTATCAGCTACTTAAACCCCTGTCTTGCATTTGACATGTTTATTTTCAATTGTGTTGTGTTTAAGTAACTTTTATTTGCCAGATTTAACTGTTGTCTCTGAGGCTTACTGCCTCGGTCTCCTAACCTAGGCCTAGTCCTGGAAGCTTCTAGCCGTTGTGCAATCTAATGTAGGCCTAGAATGTTTTCTGTGTCTGAAAGTTACTGCTGAATAAGTTCACCTTTCAAGCTCTTTCTGAACTCTGGTTGGCTGGTTCAACTCAGCTCTCTGGCTTAAAATCCTATCAAAACTGACTGATTCAAACTGGCTTCTCTCAGCTTCTTCTGAATGGCTCTGGTTGGCCTCAAACTGACTCTTTCCAACTGTTCTGGCTTCTTCTCATTCTCTGGCTCGTTCTGTCTTTACCTGTATCTAATTTGTTATCTCTTCAACCTGTCTCTGTAAACTCTTCTGGTAGAACTGCCTCTGAATTCCACAAACTGAATTACCACAAGTTCACCTCTACTGCACTGTCTCTCAACTCACTGACTCAACCCAACTCCTGAACAGAACTGACTAGAACTCAGAGATCAGCATGCCTCTGTCTTCTGACTGCTGGGATTAAAGGCGTGTATGACCAAACTTGGACCAAAGCTGTTCTTTACCTGAAACTTGTTCTATGCTAGACTGGCCTTGAACTCAGTGATCTGCTTCTCTCTGTCTCCTGGGATTAAAGGTGTGTCTGTATGGCAGCTGAATAATACAGACTCAGAAGGTCTTTGGATCTGATCTCTTGCCAGAGCAGCGTGTTTTGAATTGAAATTACAGTATTTGAGTATTTCAGGAGATGAAAATATCTCAATGCATTTGTTTTATAGTAATTGCAGAAAGTCAAGCTTTGTTAAAAATTTAATGATAAAGTAATTTTCATAACAAATTTTAAAATGATGTATTATGGAAAGAAAGATGTTGATTTGAATGAACAATGCTCTTCTGTTTTCTTTTCATTATAATTCAATCTGTAGATGTTTTCTGCCATTTTGTGCCAAGTCTGAATAGGTTTTGTAGTGTTTTGCCTATTTTGTGCCAACTTTTAGGAGGACATGATCAATGCTATGTTGAATGCATTAAAGATACCGTGTTCATAAAATTTCAGGTCAATTAGGTGCCTATCATGAATACCCTTATTCTTCCTGACTAATACTCAGAAAGAATAGTTGGTGGTGGCATGAGGTACAGCTTGGTTATCTCTACCAGCTACTTAGATATCAAATTTAAATGTATGTCAACCTGGCTTGGCATGACTTTGTGTCTCTGCTGATCTACATTAGAATCTACGTAAATGTTTCAAGATTGTACTGCTTTTGACTAAAAAGTAAATTGTAATGAGGAAATTTTATAAGTTTTTCCCCTAAAAACTAGCAACTAGCGTTATTAACTTTCTTCCACTTGTAAATATCTGGAGTTATTTTCTCATTTGCATTTTGAATACACATATTTATTTATTATTTAGTCACTCTTTTTCTGAATGTGTGTGTGTTCATGTGCCTGTGTGTGTGTAGGTGTGTGTGCACACATGCTAGTATGTCTGTGTTCTGTCAGTGTCTGTGTCTGTATTCAATATGACCAAATTAGAAATAGGAATTAAAGATGTTTAGGTCCCATGACCCTCCAGTTCATTGTGGGTTACCAACACAAGGGTTAGATTTAAACAGAGAACATATTTTAGTTTATTATTATACTTTCGATCTTTCGATGCCTGTTTGTTTTCTAATGAGAGACAGAAAAGGTGTGGATTTGGATAAGAGGGGAGGTGAAGAGCAAAGCATTTTGGAGGAGCAGAGTACAGGAAACCATAATTAAAATATGTTGTATGGAAAAATATATTTTCAATAAAAGAAAAATAGAAGAATGGATGAATGAATGCATGAATGAATGAACGAATGAATGATTAGTGTAACTAAGCAGTCCTGGCCAAGCTGTGAAGCTGTGATTCTGCCTATCATTTTCCTTCCTGGTCTGTCCTAAAATGTATCATTACCATGTAAAATCTCTCTGGAGGAAACAAGTTCCCATCAAGCCTACACTGGAGCCCTAACCTTTCCAGTTCACACCACGAAAATCCTAGGGGAATTCAGAGCTCATCTTTCCAGTAGTCTGATGATCACTGAAGGGAGAAGCTAAAATGTCTGCATTGCGTCTTTGCTCTTGGTTGGGTGTTTACACATCTATTGTCTAAACTGTATAATACAGGCTTTCTTTCATGCCAGACAAATTGTCCTTTGAGTTTCAGCTACTTTGATTACAACAAATAGAAATACACTAGAAGCATGATATTTTACAGAATAAAGAGGCCTCAGGATATCTGGGTAGTGAATTCAGAGTTCCCTCCTTTAAAAACATACACCATGCTCTAGACCAGCATAGTAAATCCTACCAGAAACAGTATTTGGGATCCCTTTTCTTCAAGGAACAAAAATTATTACTCTAGTAAAAAAGCCTTCTAAGTTGCTCATCATATGCTGTAAGAAACCTGTAGCTTAGGAGACAGGGGAAATACTGTGAAGCAAGCCTGACTTTGCCTTTCATTCTCTGCTTTTTGGTCCGCATGGACACCTCCTTTCCTATGTTTGCTTTTCCATGTGGTAGATGATCACAGAATGTCTAGTAGCATCTTTGAATTCAAATTTATACAGAATTTATTAGAATTACACATAGAAATTACTCAGGTAAGGTCATTTAATTGCTGTATGGGTTTGGTTGTTTTTTTGTGACTAGTTCAAGAAAGAAATCCACTCTCTAATGCCAAAGGACTATAGGTTCTTGGCCCTCCATAGGAGTACCAGGTGTGAGTTCCATGTCATGGAATGATCTCTAGATTCAATCAAAAGGTGGATGGTTACCCTCATAACATCCATGCCATTATTGTCCCTAAAATTGGTCATATACTATCAGACACTGTTATACTTTAAATGTTATATACTATCAGACACTGTTATACTTTAAATGTATGTCAACCTGGCATGGCATGACTTTGTTTCTCTGCTGATCTACATTAGAATCTACGTAATCCAGACACTGTTGTAGCTTGATGAGACTGAAGAGTATGATTCTCTTCCAGCAAGGCTGTATAGCACCTTCTTGATACATAAAAACTAATTAGAGGTTTGAAACTTCCAGGGGAATATTATATTGGTGTCTCCACATTCTGGAACTCAAATATGTTGCATCTTCAGCAATAAGATCCCATCAAATCATAAAGAATAGCAAGTCATATTTACTATAACCTATAAGGCCTGGGGGTCTGTGTGAACCTACTGGCCAACAACTCAAAAATGGTAACCTGTTCCAGGTACTGTTGTTTATATTTGCTGACATGGGTTGTCTAGTCAGGATATTGTTTCCCCTTTGTATTAAGAGCTATCTTAATGAAAAAATTGTCACATTTGTCAAACTGTTAATGACAGAACCACGTTAAACCTCTCATAATTGTGGGATGGGAAAAGAATGATAAAGAGCTAACTACCTTATTAGTTACTGGCTAGTAGTAGTGGAAATGTTGTCTAGTATATTTTATTTTTAGTGGATAATTACTAAATGCCAAAGCCCTAATGCTAATGCAATAGAATAATTAGAGAATTGATGGTCTAATAGGCGTTTGACGAAAGAGGGCCTTGAGAGGCTAACAATGAGCTTTGATCCTTAACATGAATCTTAAAGTAGGTTTACTTACCTGTGTGCATTCAGAATAGTCATAAGCCTCTCTATCTATCTATCTATCTATCTATCTATCTATCTATCTATCTATCTCTCTTTTACTATTTATTTATTCAACTTACATCTGGATTGCAGCCTCCTCCCCTTCTCCCAGTCCCGCCCTCCTTCCTTCTTCCCTGTATTCACCCCCCCTCAGAAAAGGGGAGTACCCCTCCACCTGCCCATCCCAGCACATCAAGTTGTATCAGGACTGAGTGTATCCTCTACCACGGTGTCCTAGTAAGGCAGCCCCACCAGGAAAAGTGATCAAAAAGCAGGTAAGAGAGTCTGTAAGAGACATCCCCCACTTCCCTACTAGAGAACCCACATGAAGACCAAGTTGTTTATGAGGTACATATGTGTAAGGGGCCTAGGTCAATACATGAGACACCTTGGTTGGTGTCTCAGTCTCTGCAAGTTCCACTGAGCCCAGGTTAGTTGGAATTGTTGGTCTTCTCGTGGAAATCCTGTTCCCATGGGTCCTTCTATCCTTTTCCCCACTCTTCCACAAGGCTTTCTACTCTCTGCTCAAAGTTTGGCTGTGAGTCTCACAATCTGTTTCCATCCATTGCCTCTCAGAGGACAGCTATGCTAGCCTCCCCCCCACCAGGTATAGCAGAGTGTCATTAATAGTGTCAGGGGTTGGCTCTCTCCCATGGTGTGGTCAGGTATTGGACGTTCTCCCAATCTCTGCTCTATCTTTATCCCTTCGTATCTTGTAGGCAGGGTAAATTTTGAGTTGAAGATTTTGTGGGTGGGTTGGCATTTCCCTTCCTCCACTGGGAGTTCTGTCTGGTTAGAGAGTAGTCTCTTCAGTCTCCATGTCCCCCCACTAGTAGGGGGGTCTCTGCTAGGGCCACGCCCATATCTTCCCAGGAGCCAATCTTGTCATAGGTCCTGGGCCAGTCTCAGAAATGCCCCAGGCAGTGGTTTCTCTTTTCTCTCTGCAAGCCTTCTGTCTTCCTGTCCTCCCACTTCTCCCCACATCACATCCCCACCAGACACACATATGGTGTGTTTAAAAGAAACCCACTTCATTTATCGCTTCCAATCTTTAGTTCGGTTTTGGTCCTGGATAAACAAGCAAAAGAATTAATTATCCATGTTTTCTCTTTAGATAGCCAAAATCTTGTTCTCATTTAACCTCAGATGATAGCGCATTTCCCATAATAATCATGAATGACCTAGAAAGAGTCTTTTTGGAGATAACTGTCAAACACCATTCTTTAGCTATAATTCTATTGTATCAATCTATTTTCTATATTTTCCCTAACACCATTTATATTTATATTGTTTTTAGCCGTATATATTTAAAACTTTCTAGTTAAATTTTTAGTATAAATGTGTGAATAGTGAGTTGTAGGTGCCTGAATGATCATAACATTTACAGTATCATTTTAAATTTCAATTGATATTGACTTTCTAAATGTATTTCTGGCTAAAACACTCTTTGTAGAAATTTGGCATTTGCTTTACACTAAAAATTGTAGAAAGCTAGTAAAAAAAAACAGTCATTTAACTGAGTCTTCTTCAAGCTTCAAGCATATTGCCTAAGAATATATTAGTTTATCAGATTTTTTCACCTTTTTAGTTTATGCAGCAGCCTCATTTTTATAAAAACAGTGAAAACTTAAATTTCCCCTTTATGATTTGACTTCATTTATTACAAAGATTCCAAAGTTAATTGAAGGAAAATTAAAACTAAATGAAATAATTAAATATGCAATCTAATTTCTAGGTGTTAATTCAATTCTGTTTCTAATCAATTTTCTGTATTTTAAACTTCATTTGCTTTCTATCTTATTCTTGCCTGAAGGATTACATTTCTGAAATTATGGGATAGATATGCCCCTGAGTTGTTAGCATGACGACAAGGGAAAATGCTGTGCAGAGGGCTAAACTAATACATTTAACAGTTACTCTCCTCTTGAAGGTTTTCATCTGCAGATGGCCTTGTCTTGTTGATTTGATTGTCTTTGAATGTCAGGAACCTGTAGTGTGAAATTATAGAACCAAAAAAGAACAAATCTCATTTTCCTAAAAGTGATCCTATTGCTTCTGAGGTATTTATGTAGGCAAAGAGTTGGCTTTCCACAATGGAAACAATAAACAAGGGAATCGGCAACCTTCTTCATGTGTGTAGTCAGTAATTAAATCAAATCTATTACGCATACTGATAAACCTTATAATAAGATTACCACATTTCTGTCTCCTACCAATACAGTTTCAGATCTGAGAGCATGTCACTGAGGAATTCTCTGAATTGGCACAGGAATGTCTACTCTGGAAGTACAGGCCAGGTGCCATAGCTACTCACCTTAAGTGACCAGAGCTGCTGCTGCAGTGAGTGCCGTCCTTCATAAACCAGGAAGCTAGGTAAAAGGTGTTCGGAAGGTTGGCGTGTGCTCACTATGACAACTAGCCTCCTTCCTAAGTGTTCAGAATATAAAAGGATTATCACTGAACTTAGTAGATTTTGTCAGGAAGGAATTTTTCAAGAAGCAATAAGTAACCAACTACTAGATTTTGACAATATTTGAAGAAGAAAATATACTTTTAAAGATATTTGCTTTTAGATGCGATTTAAAAAGACTTCGTAGCTTTCTTCTTAAGAAAAAACCCTCCATAAAAATTCTGCTGCAGCATTTGTAGGCTTGAATGCATGTGGGACTGATTATTAAATTAATCAGGACCATATATTGTTGTGTCTATTTTTTAAAATAAGATGTTAGAAATAACTATAATTTCTGAATGTTTTTTTTTCTGGCAAATCTACTAGACTAGGCAAACACTTGAGGATAAAGAAATATAAATATATTTCCTAGATTACTCTGTATTACATTGCTTTATGATAAATCAACACTCACAGCTTAATAATGCTGATGTGGTCAGTATTTTTTCTCAATCAAACTGGAAAGTATGTGCAAAGCTACCTTCATTCTATAGAATATGCAATAGGTTGGCTCTTTCAAGAGTGAACTGGACTGTTAAACTGTACTAAAAATATTTAATATTAAATCAGGCTTGCATGTATAAGAGGGAGAGGGTAACAGAGAAAGGGAGAGAGGAGGAGAATGGGAGAATTCTTTGTGTCTTTGTAGCACCCCTGAGAAACAATTCTTTACTCCTCTTGTGTTCTGGGGCTATTTGTGCATACCTTTGCTTCTCTGGCCAGGCATATACCCCTAAATTACATGATTGCAAGTGGCAGCGATCCCCCTTCCTGACATCTTGAAGATGGATGAAGTGCGGCTGGATTTGTGGATTTTGTCTTTAGTCCTGTCAGAGACCAATGCCCTCTCTCCCTTGGGAACTTTCTCTACCCATGAAAAAGAGGCCATAAATTGTCCCCCCACCCCCATCTCCTTGGTGATCGGAATATGAGCTGTCAGTCATGTGTTGCCCCATTGTTGCAAATCTATGTTCATCCCATGTTTCTCAGTTAGTGTGAAAGTTTCCCTAGTCCCTTGTTTCTATATGATATGTCTATAAATATCTACTGAAAAGGCCGTTTTGTGATGTTTACTTAGCTAATACGAATCTTTTGCTTTTAATTGTGACAGTCTGAGGGCTGATTCCAGAGAACTCTAATTATGTTTGGTCAAGAGTGTTCTTGTAGTGATACTGCTAGCCTCCTAGGGACCAAGCATGTTTGATGATGGGTGATTCATAAGCACATTGTGACATTTCCCAGTGAGTTATTTTGTCACAGGTTATCCATTTTGTCAGACGTGTTATTTCGTCCTGGGCTTTAACATGACTATCGCATCGCTGGGCCAGTTGCTGGGAATGTTGAGAAGCTTGTCAAAATCTCACCACTATTTGAAAAAGAACATACAATTTTAGGCCAGAGCTGTGAGGCTTAAAATGAGGGTCCTGCCGAAGTACAACTAATTGCTGTCTTAGCAAGTGGGGTCCAAAGTTCTGTGAATGTCTCATTGTTTAAAAACACGTGTTGCTTTTCCAAAGGATCCACATTTGCTTTCCAAAATCCACATCAGCGGCTCATAACTCCCAAGAGATCTGATGCCCTCTTTGGCATCATTGCCATACATATCCATGTAGCATACACACACACACACACACACACACACAAATATATGTATAAAAAATTAATATTAAAAAATAAAACTTTCTGTTTTTAAAATATAATCATTTTAAAATTAACATAAACACATCATTCCAGAACCTGCTATTGAAAAGAAATGGTATTTCTAGGAATAAAATGTTATAAAATGTATTTTCATGGTAGACAGTTTTGCTCTCACTGTTAAATCGCAATCCCAGTAACAAATGCATTCTTTTAGGAAACAAATTTTTGAAAAACATTAAATGGGATGGATTTTTTTCATAAAGATGAAATTCATTAGAGCACTATCTACATGCTGTGAAAACATGTAGTGGAATTTTGGATGGATTTTCTTATGTTCTGGCTTGAGTGCTTGCCACACGTGAAGCTGAGATTTACATAAAATTGTTGCTTGTTTCTGTATATTTTTGAACATTAAAATTATGTTTTATGTTTGGGGCATGGCTTTGTGATAAATTGCTTGGCCTACAAACATGAGAAATGAGTATCCAAACTCAGATAAAAGCCCCATAGTTGTATCAGGAACCTGTAATTCTGACACTGAGCAAGGAGTTACAAGGAATTCCCTGGTAAAGCTGGCTAGCTAGAATGAGGATTGACCAGCTCGGGATGCACTGAGAGGCTTTGCCTCAATAAACAAACCACATGTACAAAGACACTTGTGTATGCATACCCACATACATTTGCCCAAACGTGTGTAAACATGCATACACCAATGAAAGTGCACCATACACACATGCAAAAGGACAGAAAGAAAATGTTTATACAATGTGAATTTTATAAACTTCTTCTAATGCACATCCAATGTATTTTATTTAAAAAAGGAAAGCAAACATGAAGAATTGTTAATTCCATTCTTCCTTTACAGTCATTCAACTAGAAAATTCTGTATACATTGACTCTGGAGACAGAAAGTTAGTTTTAAGTGTCCACCCCTTTTTTCAGAGTATTGTTCTGCAAACACTGGAGAGGCATATTAGTAGATTTAAAAAATAAGTTGCAATAGTATGATTGGTTCCTCCTAGTGAAAAGTTGATCAGTGTTCTGCACTTGAATGAAATTTGGAAAGAAGGAAAATAGCATGAAATGCACTTTAGAAATACCAATTAAGCCAGCTGTGATGACACACACCTTTGATTCAGCACTCAGGAGGCAGGGGCAGGCTAAGCTCTCTGAGGTCTATGCTAGCCTTGTTTACATAGCCAGTTCCAGGATAGCCATGGCTGTTACACAAAGAAACCCTGTTTCAAAACGCAAACAAATAAACATCAAAAGCAAGCAAACAAACCAGCAACAAGGCCAAACAAAAAAACAAACAAACAAACAAAAAAAAGGAAGAAAAGAGAATTACAAGTATTCAAAACCAGTTTTGGAAACAACAAATACCCACTTTCACAGACCTCTCCTTCCTGTGGCTAGTGAAGTTGCTATGAGTATGCAAAAGGCTCTCCAAGTGTGTTGTGTGGAACTGACCTGTGAGGTCATTGCGTGGGAGGGTTCTACACAGATCATGCCAGGTGGCAGGGTGTGGGTATCTGGAGGGTCAGTGTTTGTTGAAATTGGAGTTGACCTGACTGCGGATCAATTGCGTGAAAGATTTCTTGTCATTTCCTAAAGCAAATTAATTGTTATATGGATCCACTGAAACATAATATAATAACTAACCATATTATAACTATGTCAGGATGGAATTTTTAATTATTGGCAATACTAAATATATTTAGTTGTTTTATATTTTGTTTTCACTGTTAAACCTATAGACTTCTTTGAACTCACTTGGACTCACCATGGTTTCTAGAAAACAACATCTTTAAAATTACATATCATAGAGTGAAAAGGTTGAATAGAACTTTCTAAGACTAACTCTTCATTTTGACCTTATACTATGTGGCTGAGATGGTCAACTATTGGGAAGGAGCTGAAAACAGAAAGAACACTTGGGATCACACAGACTGCTCTCTTCGTTCGTAGCTTTGCACTGGAGTTAGGGTCATCAGAGGTTCGTGGGATTTTTTTCCACATTATAAGCTCGGGACAAGATTTTCTGACCTTTGCAATTCTAAATGTTGCTATGGATATCAAATAATTAATGAATTCCTTAGGAAACTGTTAAAACAACATCAACCCTAGTGCAAAAACTTTTGGCTTTTTTTTTTGGTAGTTGTAGTTTTTCATACAATTTTCCCTTTAATTAATTATTTTTTTAAATTGAATTAATTGAATTTCTTTACAGCTTGATCCCAGCCCCCTCCCTTCTCTCCTTCCAGTCTTACCCTCAATCCTCCCTCCCCCATTTCCTTTCTTCTTCTTCTCAGAGAAGGGGAGGCCGCCAAGAGGTAAAAACCCACCCTGGCACTTCAGGGTGCAGCAGGATTGAGACACTACTCCTATTATTGACCTTGTTCCCACAAGTTGACCACTCTGCACATCTGCTCCATATGTGTAAGGCGTCTAGATCCAGCTCATGCATGCTCTTTGGTTGGTGATTCGGTCTCTACGAGACCCTATGGGCCCAGGTTAGTTGACTCTGTAGGTCGTCTTGAGGTGTCCTTGACCTCTATCGGTCCCTCACTCCTTCCTCCTACTCTTCCACAGAACTCTCCAAGCTCTGCCTATTGTTTGGCTGTAGACCTCTGCATCTGTTTCCATAAGCTGCTGCATGAAGCCTCTCAGAAGACAGCTTTGCTAGGCTCCTGTCTGCAAGCATAACAGAGTATCATTAATAGCAACTGTGAATGGCTCTCTGCCTTGGGGTGGGTCCCAAGTTAGGTCAGTCACTGGTTTTCCATTCCCTCGAGCTCTGCTCTATCTTTATCCCTACAATCCTTGTAGGCAAGATAAATTTTGGGTTGAAGGTTTTATGGGTTCATTGGTGCCCCCTTCCCTCCACTGGAAATTCCACCAGGCTACAGGAGGTAGCGACTTCAGGCTCCCTAACATGACCCCCATCAGAAGTCTCAGGTAAGGTCATCCCATAGGCTCCTGGTAGTTTCGCCCATCCTGGAGATGCCCTCCCCCATCCATTTCTGATTTCTCTCCAGGTCTTTTCTGCCCACCCCCACCCTAGCTCTCCTGACACCTGAACCCCACCTACTTCCCTGCTTTTCTCTACTTCAGATGTCTATTTCACTTTCTCTTCTGAGAGAGATTCAAGCATCTTTTCTTGGGCCCTCCTTGGCTTCTTTAGTTTTATGCATTGTAGTATGGGATTTTACTCTTAAGGATCTATGTAAGGACTAACTTCTATTGATATGGCATGAGTCAAATCAAATTCCAATTTCCCTTTCTCTTCTCTGGACTTGTTCTCCCGTTAGGGGACCACATTCTGACTGCACACCAGTCTAATTGCTTCAGTGAGCATCTCTTATGAATGTATGTCTAAGGTATTTACTTTGATTGCTGGTAAAATATAATCTCACCAATGCAGTTTTAGTAAAAATATGTTCTGTTGCTGTGTGCATTGATTTATGTGAGATAATTTCCTAGGCTTGTGGAAATTGTTCAATGGGAAGGGAATTTTATGAATGGTTAATACAGTTCCCTCCTTCTAATAAAAGTATTATGCACCTCACATTTAGTTTGTATTGATTGCTTTCTGGAATGGAAATAAACCAATCTTTATATTATGCAGGGTTCCTGTTAGTGGCAATATCAAGACTATAAATTTTCTCCTGTGATAACTTTTTCTATGCCTTTCTTCAAACTTAAGTGACCCTAATTTAAATTGGGTTTTTAATTAAAGTAATGTGAGCCACTGAATGTGACACTCTTTTTATGCATGACCAAATTACTATAACATAAATATATTCCAGCTCTGTAATAAATTTGAAAGTTCTATCTTTGTAATAAAAGTATTCTTTCCATGGTTAAGATTTGATTTCCACCTTTTGATGCTCTTTGGGTGGATGACACCTAAATGAACATCTGTACAAAGTCCCAATTTATTTCTAATATCAGAGATCAGACCTCTACTCTTGCCTGATGCGTCTAAAACAAAAAGGGGGAACTGTAGAGAGCTGCGGAATGCTATGCCTTAAAGATGGAGCTGGTTTCCGCCTTCCACCTTCCCGATGGTGAGTGCTCTCTGTCATGAACAATTCCACATTTGGCTAAGGCTGAGGATCTGGCTTGCTTCCATGTATGTGGACCTATCTGCATTGCCCCCGTGGCACGCCTGGGTTGGCTACCCAGAGGCTATTTAAGCTGTGGGCTGGCTTTCCCCGGGGTCCGAGGATTGTTCAATGTTCCTGAATAAACTGCATTGAAAAAAAAAAAAAAAAAAAAAAAAAAGAATGTTATCTCTTGGCAGTGTTTGTGTAAACACATGTAAAGTGTGAGTAATGGAAGGTACAGTACTATCTAGATATCTCTTACTGAGTTGAAATGTGGACTCTGATACATATTTGAATTTATTATTCTGTCTATGTGATAAGGTATAGCTTAGAAGATCATAGAATTTCATTTGCTTATACAATGTATGTTTAAAACAATCTTTTAAATTCAATTAATCTGAAAAGCAAGACAGAGTGTTTCTCTCCAAAAGAAGTATTTTAGATTTTAATCAGTCTTTCATTGCATGCAGCAATAAAACCCTCAGTCTCTGGAGGAAAACCTTTAAAGAAAATGGTAAACATTAGTATTTCTTGCAACTATGCCCATTTTCTGAGTGCTCCCATCTTCAAGCAAAGATGGAAATATGAGATAGTGTTTAGGAATCTGGTATCCAATAGGACTCCCTACACTCTGCTCAAAGTTGGGGGTAGATAGAGGGACATGGAGGGGACAGGAGTCCCATAAGGAGACCAAGAAAGCTAAAGGAGCCACGGGGTCCTGCAGAGACTGATGCAACAACTGAGGACCATGCATGGAGAAGACCTAGACCCCCTGCTCAGATGTGGCCAACTGGCAGATCAGTCTTCTGTGGATCTCTGAGTGAGGGGAGCAGGGGCTGCCTCTATCATTAACTCCATTGACTGCTTTTTGTTCACTCACCTCTGATGATGCAGTCTTGCCAGGCCGCAGAGGAAGAGGATCCAGGCAGTCCTGATGAGAGTTAACATGGTATGGGCAGATGGCAATGGTGAAGAACTCCCCCTTTCAGTGAACTGGGGGAAGGGGATGAGGGAAAGAGGGAGGAAGAGTGGGACTGAGGGGAGTTGAGGGAAAGGGATTCAATTGAAATATATATAATGAATAAACTGTGAAAAAATAAAAGACAAAGAGAAAAGACAACACAGAAAGAAAAAAGAAAGAAAGAAAAAAGGAAGGAAGGAAGAAAGAAAAGAAAAGAAAAGAAAAGAAAAAATTCTATGTTTGCAGGTAGATTATTCTCAAGCACAGACTATATTCACCACCTTGAAAAGGTACTTAGTCCTTCGTAGTCTTGATACACTCATCTGTAAGCATGAGAATAGTTGGATTTCTAATTCTTAGGTTAGAAAATATTTGAGCTAATGCAGTTGAAACAACAACATACACAAAAAAGTTGGTTCAGGCTATTAACTAGCTAAAGTGAGCAATCATTCAATTGCTAAAATAATTCTGTGTTCTTTTAAAATGTAGTCAGCGACATTTACTATCACATTTACTATTGCCTTGTCTATGGTCTTATGATAATCAAAAGTTATCAGTAATGTTTTAAAATTAGTTTGCCTTCTATGCTGGGTTTGTCATACTCCTAACTGTTTCAGGCAATTTTTGGCATGTTTGTGATTAAATATCTCGCAACATTTCCCTTTTTTTGGCCTAAATACAAAGGAAAGTTTTTAACTCTGGCACAGTAAAACTGTTTATAGTAATGAAGCCATTTCACTATCCAGCTTGGTTCTATTTGGCATTTTTTTAGGATTAAGTGTATTTTGGGGTTCAAAGTTCTGTAAAATGCTGTTTTTGATAAAATCTTAATCTTTCAATTCTATCAATAAAGACTCTGGAGCCAGATGCTGGGGTGAAAGCCTGCTAGCTCAGAGAGGCAGAGAAATCACCTAGCTGACCTTCCTCCTGAGCTGGCTTCCAGAAGGAGTCTCCTCTCCCATGCTTCTGCTAAACAACCTCCATCAAACTCAGTGTCCCTTCCTTCTCTTTCTGTGAGTCTCTATCCTCCTGCCTTCCTCCTCCTCACTGTGCTTTTTTCTTAATAATCCTATATTCACTTCTTGCCAACTGGTTACTTGTTCCACCTCAACCTATGTTTGAATTTACTTAATCCTGTTTAGAAGCAGAAAGCTCTTAAAGGTATGTGCTAAGCCTTAGCCACACTACAACTAAAACCATGTATTTCCAGTAGATAACGCTGTCTCAGGTTTCATAGTGTGACCAAATATCCTGCCACACAAGTTTTTTTTTTTTTCTTTGTCATGTGAGGTCATTTTATTCTTTATTCTCTGTAATATTCTTTTTCTTTTAAACTCACCTGTGATATTTGATGCTCTGTACTTGATCATAGCAGCCTATTTGCTTTTGTTGATAATTGAATGGTATGTTTCTTTTCCTTCTCTCTCTCCCTCCATTTTTCACTCTTCTTTTCTCATCACTACTATCTGTGTACCATGACAACATTTTGCTTACAATCACCAAATGAAATTTCAAATAGAATTCATACTTTCAAATATTCCTTTAACTTTAAACTGTTTTTAATATACTTAACTATGCTGAGTGGATAGGTAGATGGATAGAAAAATGGTAGCTAGAGATTTACGGCATGCTTTGTAATATCAGACACTTGTTTGACACATCTTTGAGGTGCATCATTAAAGAACCAACTTTAAAGAGGAATGCTGAATAATGAACTAAATATGAACACTTGGCTTACAGAAAGGGACTTTGTATTTTGAGATTTATTTTACATATATTTATTTCTGTGAGGGGGTGTACATATCATAGCCTGCATGTAGAGACCAGAGGACAGTCTGAAGGAGTCTCTTTTTCTTTTACCTGGTTCACTGAAGAGACTGGTAACAGGTTGCCGGACTTAGGAGAAAGCTCCCTTATCTGCAGAGCTATGCTGCAAACCCCAGAATGTTTGTACTTCTGGCCTCAGAGTCACCATGTAAACTGGGGGCAGATCTGTGCTTTAATTTCTGCATTGCAAATCTTGGAAGGTAAAGACATAAAAGAAAGAAGTGGTATGCACAAAATGTGAAAAGTAAAGACTCATATCAAAACAAAATTTCAAGGAATAAGGCAATAAATGTGATAGATCAATACCTTTGTTTTGAACATCTAGGAACTGATACAATGGCTGTATCAATGACAGAGTTAAATTCTCCAATTTTCTGAGACTTTGTCACCTAAGCTTATAACCACTGGGTCTTTACATATTACCTGGTCCTCTGTGGATTGAGTGAATGAGCCAGGGAAGGTTTTTCTCTGAGGGTCCTATATGAGCTTGAAGGAGGAATTTTGATATTGCCTCAACACTTCCTAAACTATTCTGTTTGAAAATAAAATTCTTGTGCAGATTTTGTGGGTTCGTTTCCCTAAGCCTCTTAGATGTATGCCGTTCCTCTAAGATATCAGTGTGGGTGTGCTAAGCCAGCATGTGAGGAAGAGGCACTTCCACTTCAGTATGGGTCATATCTCTAGGTCTCCTGTGGAGCTTCTGAGGGTGGGCAGCTGGCTCTTTGTTGTGCTGGTGAGGATGTGTAAGCCTGGCTGCTTGCAGGAAGCTCATGCTTTTATAATTCTCCACACAGGAATCTGACCTCTTATCTCTGAACTCTAAGAGCCACTGTGTCTGTTTCAACAAAGCTTACCAAAGCCCCCACTGTCCACATCATCACAAATAAGCAAAACTCTGAATTGTGCAAGGAGCATTTATTTTTGCAATGCTTCATATACAGAGGAAACAAACATTTTTAAAACATACATTTTAGAAAAGAAGCTCTTCCATCCATTGATTGCTTTCCTTGAACTCTGTTAATAAGATGCACATTGGAAGTCCTTTGCAAGCCTGGCTATGTGCTCAGGATGCGTTTATAAGCGGATCAGGCATGAAGCTTGTTTCTCTTGACTGACTGGCTGTTTGGGGATCACCTAGGTTACTTTAATAGGTATGTGAGACATGGGGGCTATGATGGTTTAACTTATTTCCAAAAAACAAGTCAATTGTATCCTTAAGCAGTATGTGATCTGTTAAGGTCCCAAGAAAAGTTCGCTGTTGTAGGAAAATGTTGCTTAAGGATCCTCAACATCAGTCTTCAGATAAAATGATGTGATTTGTCCCTTGACCTCGTTCCTGTCTTGGGCTATGTGCATGTGGTGCACACAGAAGGAGGACATGAATGCACACCTGGGGAGTCAGCATGAAATAAACCTGAATATAAAGCAAACGATGCCTTTGACTCAGGCTTTTGGAAAGTTTAGCAGTATCATTTGGTTACTTACTATTGTTATTATAGTCTGTACTTTATTTTCTTAGGGAATTTTCAAATGGTAATAACTCCCCTAAGTGTATCATCATGGTATTACTAACCACATGTATTATTATAGTTATTACCAAATTTTATGTAAATTTCCAAGAAGCTTAGCCCTTTCATACATTTTATGTACCAGTTTTTCATATTTAAAAATATAGTACAAAATTTATATTTCCATTACCAAGCAACAATTTTTTAAACTACATCATATAATAAAATAAGTCTGCTATAAAGAACATGGGGCTTTGATCACTTCCCCCTTTTAATATGAGATAATCAGAACAACATATGTCTATAAATATTAATTTTGCATAGAATGCAGAGCTATGAAAATGTATCTTGTAACTTATTGGTTGTTTTTATTTAAAACACACACAAAATGTTTGCTTGGAAGACATGATTTCACTAGTAAGGTGATGATGGTAGATATCAAACAAACAGACACGAACTGACAGAATTTATGGAAGAACACTGAAAGTGGAAGAAACTGTAGGTGTGGATGCCCACCAGGTTTTCATGTTCAGTTACAGGGCAAAGAAAGAGAGCAAAGTGAAGGTGTCCTTTAAGAAAGGAGTAAAGAACAACTACATTTGATTTTAATTTTTTTTTCATGAAATGATTACGGTGAGCATATTTCTGATGAGTAGAAATTGTGGCCTGAATCTCACAATGTAACAACATCTCAATTATACTTGACTTACAAATTATAGTAGTGAAATTTAAGATTTTAGAGAAGCCACCATTTTGTTGTGAAAAGGTAGTAGGCTGTGATCTAGATTCATAAGAGATCTAAATTCTTCACTTTTCAAATTCTACTTCAATTGGTTATATATACTTCAACTACATATGGTAATGTGTTCTAAGTAACCTATCATCTATCTATATAATTATATATACATTTCTATCTATCTATCTATCTATCTATCTATCTATCTATCTATATCATTATACACACATACGTGGGTGTCCGTGGAATCATCGAGTAGTTTCAAAACTTTGCTTAGAATGAGTTGATGTAATACATTTTTGACAAACAATTCTGATGCATTCATAGTCCCTATGACTCAAATAAACCGAGTTTGCATAACCTGTAACCTGTAATAAACTTTGATTTTACAGAAATAATAACACTGTTTCTCACTACCATGTTGGTTCATCAAAAAAGGTGTCAGAAATAGAGCACTGTTTGAGAAACATCTCTGGTTTGCTGGATTCAGAGTCTATGGCACCAACCATTATACATGCAGCCACATTTCTAAAGTGATACCTTAAACACACTGACTTATTTAGATGGTTAAATTTAAACTATTTGAAGAAAAAAACATATCTATATTTTTGCTATACAAGTCAAAATTTCTTATATTTTAAGGAGGTCTTTTCACATGTATTGTATCTAATATATATCATATATATATATTGAATCTAATATATGCATATACGTGTGTTGTTTCTGATGTGTCTGTGTGTGCATGTGTATGCATATATAGATGTGTGTATATACATATATGTATATATATAAACACTTTGAGGAATTTATTAAATGCATGTAATGTATTTTTACCATATTCACCACATTACTTCCTCTAATTCCTCTAAAACCCACCTCCACCTTCCTACCCTGTTTTGTCTTAAGGTCTTCTTCTTCTTCTGTAAACTTATATACCTGTGCAGTCTAATATGTGTTGCCCATGTATTCAGTGGAGCTTGCTTCACCCACCAGAGACCACCCATTACAGATGACTATGTTTCCACCCCATAGAAACAGTTGATTTTCCATAGCTCCTCGTGAGGGTAGGACATGATGAAGCCCTGAACCCCTGCATGCCGGAGTGTTGACAAGTGGCATGATCCTTTTCAGGTCTTAGACAGGCAACCACAGCAACTTGTAAATTAATGAGTGCAATGGTCCTGTAATATCTAGAAGACACTTTTTCCAGCATAGTCTTCTTCTTCTGGCTCCCTCAATTTTTCCTTACCGCCTTACCTACTTCCTCAAAGGTATCCGAGTGTTGGCAGCAGGAGGTATGTTAGAGATGTCCTATTTATGGCTGAGCATTCCACAGACACTTGCTCTCAGCACTTTGGCTAGTGGTGGTTATTACATTACCTACTGTCCACTGCACAAGGAAACTTCTGTGGTAGGGTTTGAGAGCTGCTCTAATTTGTCTGAATAGAGATAGTTATTTAGAGGCCAGTTTGGAGGATTGCCTATTGAACAACACAGTAGTAATGGGTTCACTGCAGGAGCTATGAGTGCCCTGAATCTGGATTCTTAGCCAGATATACAGTACAAGGCACTTGCTTATTACTGTGGAATGGGGTTTAAATACAAGAAAGTGATTGTTTATGCCTATAGCATTTGTACCATTATTGCATGTATGGATATACCTGTCACAACATCTGTAATTGTTATAGTTCACAAAGTTCACATGTGGGCAAGACTGTTGATGACTTTTCTCCCCAGGTGCCTGAATAATATCGTCTTCTACTATGAAAGCTAGTCAGCAAGAAGAAAGCTCCCTAGTCAGTACTAACTTGATTTCTCTATGTCCTGTGGCCAGAATGTTTGCTATCATCACCTTGAAGGTTTGGTGGACTACCAAGAATGACAGCAAGAGTCTATACTGTTTTGATGGTTCCCAGGATACCCTTGACTAGTAACTTGAAACAAGACATACTACCGCTGCCTTTGGATTTTTTTATTCAGTAACCTTTGCTTCTTAGAGAAGCATTATATCCTAGGGAGGGTAACTCTAAATATATATATATGTGTGTGTGTGTGTGTGTGTGTGTGTGTGTGTGTGAAACAGAAATCTTCAGTTTCTATATGGCCTTTTCAAACATCTCTACTGATAGTTATTTCTTCTGATATAGAAATACTAATATATACTGAATGGATAATATGTCCTGTGACTCTTGCGATTGATATGTAGTAACTCAATTCTCTCCATAATTCTTTAAGATTAGCCTTATAGTATAGATGAGAAACAATTTCTCCATTGACACTCTACTATTAAATAACAATCCTATATTTGAACTCCAAGTCCTAGTCCAAGATTCCCATGATACATTTTATAGCCTTTATCTTTCTATCCATCTCCTAAATAGATGAGTTCTTTTCCAAATTGAACCCTTCTGAAAGATGAGTAAAAAAAGGAAAGTAAAAGGGAATGTGAGATGATGCCAATTAAGACATGTAACCATTTGCCATTAGGTGCTTGAAGGCAGGGAATGAATAAAGTGTGTAATCATATATGATTTGCAATGTTTCATACAGGTCACTTTTCAGGAACCACATGAATAGCAAAATCCTTAGGAATATCTCTGCATCAGGTCAAAATAATGCTGGTTCTAGTTCTGAGAAGTGTTAAATTTTTCAGGCAGAAGATGATTTTAAATCATTTAGGTTGTGTGACTCCAAATGGATTGTGTTGGTCAGTTAATTTGAACTTAAAGTAAGTGAAGGAGTTCAGAGAAATAGTGAAAGAAGATATTCCTCAGACCCATGCAGCTCATCTGATTAAAAGCCATTTGATGTCAATGATTATTGCACATGGTCAGCTTTAGAAACCGGGTTTGGTGGTCAGTTAAAAACATGCTGGTAGCAAATTTCAGCTGCATTTAGATGTATAATAACCTCAAATCCAAGTTCTTTTTTGTTGAACTCTATGTTTCTTTATTTTCAGACAGGTGTTTTCATAGACGAGTATAGAAAAGTAACTATTCTGCTCTCCAGTCTAGGGATGCAATCAATAAATCTGGTTAGATGGATCCACAGCCTTCCCAGAAAGTAGGTAACTGGGGAATTATGCTTTCTATGACCAGCAACAATTTAGATGGAGATTCTTACTCACATGCACAGCTCTGAAAGAAAACAAACAAACAAACAAACAGAAATATGCTTAGAATGCTGAGTCATTTCAATTTGCTTTTCTTATTGCTAATTTTAACATGTTAGTCAGTTTGTGTTGATATACAACATACTACAGGATGAGCAGAATTCTCAGTTCTGAAATTGAAAGTCTATGATCCAGGACTTTGGCTTCTGACTGTCAACTTTCTATTTTTAACTCATATGTGATGAAAACAAAAGGAGAGAGGTTTCTGATGTCCTTTCTTATGACTCTCATACAATTAATCAGAAGCTCTTCCTTATAACCCCACTAACCTTAATCACCTCGATAGATTCTCTTTTCTTAATCTTGCGAACACTAGGAGCTAAAAGTTCAACATAATACATTTTGGAGTGACATGGGAGTCTACAATAATATGAAAGCCTAGAGCCTCTCTTTGTGGCTTACCAGGGTCAGCTAGAGAAGGTACTCCATAATTATCAGCTCCTCCCAATCTTCCAGCAACATTCAGATATATCTTTGCTTCCTCTTTCATCCAAATATAAATAGAAAGTCCCCCATTAAATTAATGAGACATTCTTTAGAATAAGAATGGACAAGTCTACTCTAGAACTTTGTGTCATATTTTAAAACTTATATATCAAAAAATTAAAGTATTCAAACAAATTATTAATTTGTTTCTCAGAAAATATCCATCCTGATAGGCATAATCCTGAGCTAAAACATTAGCAAAAGTAAAGGATCAGAATAAAGTCCTAGGTTAAAAGAATCAAATAACAGGGTCCTTATTATAATGCAAATTATTGAGTTGCATATAACTATTTCATGTTAAACCCATTAATATAAAGTGTTCTTTTTCTTAAACATGTTTGTACAATTTATGCACATGTTCTTAAAATTCATTTATTGACTTTTCATCTATTTAAAAATTAATTTCATTTGTGTATATTTGAAGATCTGTTGGAATTTCTGGGCCACTAGAAGTATAAGTTACATAATATTTCCAATAATTTATATAAATGCTGAATAATAATCTGAATGACAGAATTGTGTTTGCAAAGTGAATTGAATGGTTTTTAAGGAGACTATATTAGATGGTAGTGTGATGCTTAGCATAAAACCAAATTTCCTGTGTTTGAAAACTTTGTCATACTCCTGACACTTTAATTTTTTGGAAGAGAATTGTTTGAACTGTCAATAGCAAGACCAATAAACTGTGACTGATGTTTGTATATACAGAGCAAAGGGACATGCTATTTATTTAAATGAGTGACATAATTCACTTAATAGTTTTACTAGTTGTGGGGTTAAAAAGTCATTGTTTTCCTTTTAGTTTGACTCTTTCTTTAAGGAAGGTGTGTAAGAGAATTTGTGTGCAATTCCATCTTCTAAAATATAACTTACAAGAATTTCAAGATGTGCTGACAGGGTCATGTTTTATTTTTGTCAAATCAGGTTTATTTAGAAATATCACCTTTAAATAGAATTCACTGTTCTTTGAGGAAGGCAGCTAGCAGGAAAGAAGAGTTTGATGAAAGGTAACTTGGAGCTGCTTTGGTACAGGTCTTTGATGTTGCTGTTATTTCATTTAGTAAAATAACGCTGGGAACCTGGTTTTAATAGGTCAAGAATGCTAATTAAAATGAAAACTATAACTATATCATGAAAAGAGGCCAAAGCTTGCTAAGGCAATCTGCAAATCTGAAGCATGGATGTAGATGAAATCTCAAACTTTTTTAAGTTAGTATCAAATTCAAGCAGAAATGTATTAATAATAGGTTTCCTTCAGGATCTACCTGAAAAAACTTTCTTCTTCTCCTTCTTTTTCTTCTTCTTTTTTCTTCTTCTTCTTCTATATATGTATTCCTGATAGGGGTAAATATAAATGTGGCACATAGTTTAAAACATAAACTGCAGGGTGTAACACAGCCACTCTGCGGGTTAAATGTTTTCTTCTGTTCTTTTGTGCCTTTTGTGTTCATTTGTTCATTCATTGCCAGCGCCCCCTTTAACCCACCTTAAAGGGCAGGCAGTAATTCATGTTTTTGTTCATCAGTTCATCCCTCTGAAAGCGTTCAATATTAAAACAGTTTGCAAGGAGCAGAGGGAAACATAAGCCCCAGCTAGGCGGTAGCAAGGTTAGAAGATACACGTGAGATTGCCAGTGACACACTCTGGGGCTTGATCCTGTCCAGTATTTGCATGGAACTATCAAGTTAATTAGCGTATGATTCTGTCTTTCGTGTTCTATGTAACCTTTTTATGATATCCATGTCTCTCTAGCTCATGTGGTGAGATAAAACGATTGGGAAAGTCTTCCCAGCTGTTTGACAAGAGCTGGGGAAAGCGAAGCATTGATATGACCCGAAGGTTTTCGCAGCGATATGGTGCAGCAAGGGCTGAGCTGATGCTCTGGAAGGTTTCCTTAGGATAGGGGAATGTTTCTTTTGTTTTTGTGCCCTCCCCTGCTCTACTTTCGCTCATAATCAGGTGCAAGCTAGATAGTTGCTAGGGGAGGATTTCAGTGTTGGGATGAAGGGGTGAGGGTTAGCGCAGAAGGAGGAACATGGCAGAATTCCCACGAATGCTGGCGAAGGATGAAAAAGATGAAGAAATCTCTTCCACCCCCCCCTCTGACCAGAGGATTCTCTGCATGACTTCTCCACTGTTGGAGCGATGAGCTTTCAGGCTGCGATTTTATTAACGATTCATATGGAGATGGAGGGCAGTGGAGGAGCAGATTCTCACATAAACTTGATCTGTCCATGAATGCACTCTTCTGTTTGCCCTGACCCTGAATGGCTTAAGACACTGCCTGTGAGGCCAGTGTGCCAGACACAAAGACAGAAATGAAAAGCAAGCACATTCCAGGAGTCTGCACAAAGGAGCCCAGCAGTTTCTAGCCATCTCCCCAGAGAGGGTGTTATCTGCGTGCAGCCAAAAACATCTAAAATGTTTATTTGTGTGCGTTCAGTTTGAAAACCCACACATAGTTCCTTAAGCAGCCATCTATCAAGATGTTTTAAGTTTTGTTTTCTGACCTTGTTTAAACTGGATATTTTATGAGGGAACATTTTCTAAAGTTAAGCTTCAGGAGTAATGTGTGGCCTTAAGTTGTCTTTATTTGGTTTCCTGGGTAGTTACCTTGCCAAAGGCGTCTGTCCTTTCTAGCATTAGCAGAAAGCCAGAAAACATTTTAAAGTTGGGTTTGACATTGTGATACATTGTGACCCTGAAGATCTAAGCTTTGTGATATGAATGCACATATGAAACTGACATGAGTTCCCAGGCGTGACCATATCTATGATCACAAGCATAATCCTAGGTGTTACATTATGAGAAAAGTGAAAGGAGGAAGCAGAGAGAAAAGTTTGAGAGATAAAGGATCCCGGGAAAGTAGGAACTTTTTACACTGTTCTTCTGTAATCATTACCAGCTCACCGTATCCAGTAGAATGTGTGTCAAGATAATATACAGCTTACAAGCTGTCTCTGTGTAGCTTACTGTATACTAGGCTTATTGTTGAGCAAACATGTAGTCTGGCATGATAATATCTTTAGATTCATGGGACTGAAAGCTGTATGTGTTTCAAGTTGTTCCTACATTAAAGTACATGTTTCCATGGATGCTCAAAAAAATTAGAAATTTCAAATACACACTCTTGAGTTTTGTATGTGTTAAGCTGTCCAAGCTGCTTCAAACTTTTACAGTTCATTATTGAAATAACCAGTTAAGGAATCCAGGCGAATGCCATTCATTATGATGGGGTTTGGTCCTTTCATTTTATGCTGGCTTTATTTCCATGAAATTAACTGTTGTACTTCGACTAATTGTCAGTAATTGGGGACAAAATCACTTCATTGTTTCCCTATAGCATGATACTAATTAGGATCTTTGCATTATTGGCTCAGTCATGTTCTGTATTTTACCTTCTATACTGAGTCAGTGGTAGACAATATTGAAAGCACCTTTTTAAAGAAATTCATGGGATAAAATGCTTCAGTTGATAACTAAGCAAGTCTTTTAAGCAGTCTGTCATAAATTAACTTTAAAACATTGACATTAAAGGAAGCCTTTTTTGGAAGTTTTGCTAGTTTCCTCAAATATTAACTGATTTTTCTGATTTGAATGGAATTCTACTCAAATCATTTTTAAAATACCATAATTCTAAATCTCTACCATCTAGTTATATGCATTTTCATCATTCTGTTTATGTAAATATAGAAGTTACAATTACTGCAAGGAGTTTTGTAAGATATGAGAGGGCTGAAACAAGGTTTTTTTCCCCTCTGTATTCATGATGTGTATAGTGATACTTTTAAAACAGAGAATACCATTACCTCTTCTGTTTCTGTTTTTTAGTGCTTGTTTTTCCCAAATAAAAATAAATAAATAAAACTTGAAGCACTAAATTTCATATATAATATATCCAACTACATTTAATCAGAAAACTTAATTTTTTATGTTTGTTTTCATCCTGGAAAAGTCTGAAGAATAACTTAAAATAGTTTTGGAAGAAAAGACATGGAAAGAATTCAGAATTTTGAAGTGAGATTTAATGTCAGTTGGAGACAATATTCCAGTATCTGTATGCTATTGAACTATTACAGACAGTCTTGTTTTGCTCCATAAGAGAATTCTTTTCTTTACCTGAGTTTCTTGTGAGTTTTGTCAGTTAGAAAAGTTTTCTGACACTTAGAAAAGTAGTCTTTTTGCAGAGTTTCTTTTTTTTTTTTTTTCTGGGAGACGTTTTACCAATCAAGTACCAATTTGCAGTTCACAACCTGCTCTGTTTGTCTCCAATGCATCCATAATGTATAACTCGAAACTGTTTCTCAGTCACCTCAGAGAAAAGATTTTACAAAGCTATTAGGAAAATAATTGCCTATTAAAAGGTGAAGATTGCTTTGAGCAGCATGAAAATGAACTTTGAAATTGAAAGCACGCATTGTTAACGTGGAACATACGCAGCAAATCTGAAATTAGTGAAAACGCATGAAATACACTCCTTGGCAAGCGGAATTGTTCGAATTTTCTAAAGCTGTCAGTCCATTTGCTTTATTTTCTTTTTCCCGTTAAAGGAAAACTTCAAATGGAAAACTTCACCTTTTGCACAGAGTTGAAATGTTTTATTATTGCAGGATTGTTCTACACTGTACAAAACCTGAACAATTCAATAGTTTCCAGGGTGGGAGGGGCAACGCAAACGAGAACCTTTCTGTCGTTGGTGAATGCCCCAAAGCAAAGCAAAAATAAGTATAAAAATCTATAGTCACTCCTCCAGAAAGGAATCTTTTGATTCCAGTAGTTGTCTGAATGGCCATTCAGGCTCTTTTGTAGCAAGTTGCAATAATAGCACATCTAAATGGAGTACAAAACTTAAGACATAAACTATGTTTGGCTGTGGCATCTCAATAGGTTACCTCACAGGACTAAACAAAAGTTATATTCTTCTCTGTCTTTCTCCGGTTCCTGTGCCCTAGAAAATTAGTTCCTCAGAGTAAAATCAAGCTTACTCATCTCTTCTTATTGGTGTACATATAAAGTTTTTTTGGTTTTTTTTTTTTTGTGTGTGTGTGTGTCTTTTACTTTGTTGTTTCAAATATACAGAGTGTGATAAATGAAAAAAAATACCTCAGATTTTAATTTGGATAAGATATTATTAAAGATTTTCTTCTCAAAGAAAATCTTTCTCTTATTCAATTAACCACATCATAGATTCCAGAGAGTACAATAAGGTAAGGTTTGTTTTTCTGGGCTGTTGTAATCATGCTAGCAAAATAAAAGAATGAAAGTAGGAATTTGATTAAACTGTGGACCACACCCAGGGGCATGTGAATCCCATAGGAGGGAGAAAATATCCATGCTCTTTCTTGTATAATCGTACTTGACAACCATGTAGACACCACCGGAGCTAGCATGAGCCAGTATATTTGGCCATATTGGTCGCTGAAGGCCTTAATCAGTTTCCTCATTGTACCACACTCTGCCAATTCTATTTGTTCGTAGTCCCATTTTTAAAATTAAGAATCATATACATTAAATAAAAGCAACAATGTCAGTTGCCACTAAAGCAGTAGTGATGATTTTTATGGGCGTGTACACTGGCTCTGACCTGCATGGCATTGTTAAGGGTGTCACACATGGGAAGTGGGTACTCTTCAGAGGAGTACCATATCCACCAAACTCTGATGTCATTCTCGTGTCTCCAGACAGCCTTACCCTTGCACTTCTAAATAGACCATCTACCAACTAAAGCAAGGAACACTCAGCAAAAGAAGCCAAATCAGAGGTAGTGCTTATGTGCTTTTCAAGTTTAGGTTTCCTTTATGTTTCACAAATGAGTCACACATTCTGTGAAACTTGTCTTTTTCTAGCCCCTGTAGCCCAAGGCCAAAAAAAAAAAAGTGTCAATGCCTACAATGAAAAGGAGTATCTTTAGTAAGCTAGTGTTACAGTCTTGAGGTCCTTCAGTGTTTATATGTTCTGCAAAGTACTACAAAATTTCGCATCTTACAAGGTGACTTTACCTTGATAAAGACTCATGAGATTCATGTTATTAAGAGACTCACATTTCATAACACATATTCTATAGGGCTTTACTTCTCTCTTGGGCAATATTACAGTCTACAATCTGAGCAAGTTTGTGCGACACCAAATTTAGGCCTCAGTGGGTAAAAGGCAGGTGAAACGCTGTCATTAAAGCATGCCTTGTGTCTTACTTAGTTGAGCAGACACTAACGCCTGCTTTAGGGGATCAGTGTCTGCAGATGAGACCACATTCTGCGTTTAGCACTTTTGGTTGAGGTATTAACCATTTTTATCAGTGAATAATAATTGAATTGTAAGCGTATTTGCTCTATAATACAAAAGCAACTTGGGACTGATGAATATATTGCCAGTTACCTAGCTACCCATCATGCATAAGATTATGAATTCCAGTTGTAAGCACAGAATAGGTTTGTGCTCTAAATCAGACTTTATCTCCGAATTCACATTATAAACTATTTGTGGTGAGATATGAAATATGTAACTTTCATATTCAAGGTATAGGTTTTGAAATTCATAAGTGAAGTTAGACGTTAACATTCACAGTAGTTTTATTGTTAGTTAACATGTGAAATATACAATTGTGTATATTTTTTAGTTATGCATTATTCCATAAATGCCTGCATGTTAACTTAAAGCACTATAAACAAGACAATTACCTAGGTCCACTTTAACTTCAAAATAATGGAGAGAAAATGTACCAGAAAGAAGGAAAAATGTATTTTGAAAAATTACATCCATAAGTTTAGTTTTCTTTTAGAATATAAACATTTTTTTTTCCACAAATAACTTATAACCAGCTCAAGATGTAGAGTGTTAAATGGATTATTACACCCTGTAGCCCGGAGCATGACCACAACGTAAACTGTCAAAGATCTATAAACACTGAAGCTGGGCATGTGATTTTGGTTAACACAGTCACTGAACATAGGGGATACTTAATGGTGAATTTTACATGGGCAGTTTTGTTCTTTGGCTAATGTCTTCTGGTGATTGATTCCTGGCTAAGCCAGCTTTCTTCTGAAGGAGGTTGAGACAAAACCAATGTGAGCCTCTGGTTTAGCAGAGTGGTGGGGTTATCAATAATGCATTGGAAATCTCAGGAACCTTTGGCACAGGCATAGTGCAAGCACCTTGTGTTATATATAATATTGTGTTATATATTATATTGCAAGCCTATAGCATTCAAGCTGAAGTCATAGCTCTGTTTGAACCAGTTGCTGCTGCAGTTGCAAGAAATCTTGGAAGCATAGGGAGAGCAGATAAGGTTGCTAAAATGAAGTATTTCATTGGAGGATGTTATTTAGGAGTGATAATGCAGCTATGAAATTGCTTTTTAAGGAGGACTAGGCTATATTTGTGAGTTACCATTGGTTCCCAAGTCTACCTTCTAATATTTGTAAGTTTTGTTGTTTTCCTGACAAGTTTCTTCATATCTTAACAGCCTGTCTAGCAGCAGGGGTCATGTTCTTCACTTGTGCTTTCTGGTCACGGTAGTAGCTGAGAGTAATGGAGAGGGGGAATAAGTGATGGTGGAAATGCAAAGCTGTCTCTTGTTACATTTTATCGATCTCATTCTGGTGTCATTCAATTAAGACAGAAATGTGATGGATAGTCTGCCCAGACTCCAGGGTTGCCCTCCATCCATTGCACATAAAGCCTTTGTGCTTATTTTGGGGGGAAGGGATAGAGAAAGGGCATGGACATGAGGGAGGAATCAAAACTGCTATGTGATCTGAATTACAAATCAATGTCTCTGGAAGGATGTTGCAAATGTCAAACATGCCATATTTATCTTTTCATACATACAGAGTATTTTTGTTGATGTATGACTGAGTAGAATATAAGGTAGGTTTAGTTTTCATTTGCTTATTTTCTAAGAGCCAAAATAAGTAAAAAAAACAAACCACATAAAAAAGACAATCACATGTCATTTTTAAAGCTGGTGAAAATGGCGAAATTCTGTTATTTGTTTTCATGGCCCTGTGAATCAACATTACTCTTTTTAACAACAAGATTTTAATGGTAATAACATAAAAGTAATATTTAGTATGCTTTTATAACTTATAAATGAACCATTTTATTATTCCTATTTTGTAAAGTTTGCTATCTTGAGTAAAATGTTAAAATTCTAATTGTGTGTATTATAATGATTCCTGTTACTGGTGCCATGTATTACCTCTGTTAACTGCTGGTAATAGTGTGAGATTGACAGGAACCACAGATGTGGGAAGCCATAAAATTAGCAACTTATGTACACAAACTGGGTTTTTAAAAATACACTAAAATAATTCCTCTAAATAGATATCATCAATGCAAGTAATGCTAAGCAAACTCTCTTCGATCCTCCCAAGGCAATACTAGTTTAAAACTAAGCATCCTTGGTATGCCAATTTAGGTTCTGTCTCTTCGTAATTAATCCAAACTAAGAGGCAGTATGGAATAAGAACATAAGCAGAAGCTGTAATATTAGAACAAGGTGTCAACATCTTACTTTTTCTACACTCTCAGCCTTTGACTTTAGATAAGTTACACACATGTTCTAGTTTAATTTTCACTTGTTTATCTAAAAGTCCATAAACACAAAACATTGTTAGAATTATGCAACCAAAAATATGGAAATGTCTTCTTCATGCTTGTCATATGGCTTTGCATATGGGAGGCATCAAGAACTTTTTACTTCATTCTGAATTCTCCTTTACGGCATTGACACTGAGTAATTTGGTCCTGTGTTAATAAGCTTGTGCAGTCATTTATGAAAGGGATGTGTACAAAAAAATAATGTATTGCTGTGAGTAAAAGAATGTTCATATCCACCTTTACAGAAGCTAATTTATCAATCTTTGTAAAAAGAAATGAGGTTTTTCCCTAAAAGTTTGTCCTAAAATTAGGTTTATAGAATAATCTGTGTGTATTTAGGCTTTCATCAATGAAATTTGAACTACGGAGGAGTATGTAATAAAAGATTAAAGATCAGCATAGTGTAGTTTGGGGTAGCAAAGAGCATAAATTTAATTATTCAGTTATATGAAATGGATAAAATAAGACAGCAATATTTCCTCTCTTGATTAACAATATATCTAAAAATATGGAATTTTGTTATTTTGTTTGCAGCCATCAAAAAGTATATATCATCTCTTTGGCTATCTACTTCAAATTCTTAAGTATTGAAACAGTTTGATCCTGACCCTGAAGCAGAGCTAAAATTCTCTAGGACTTACTTGTAACAGATTGACTCAAAGTGTAAAAATCAGTGTGAAAATATCTTGACAAATTGTTTATAGGGATAGGAATGAGAACATTGTGGTTTCACGTGATTGAGGAAAAATAACTTTAATTTTGATAATCTTGAGATATAGACATACATACTTTGACTCATTTCATCCATGTTAAATTTTTTCTTCTTTCCTGTTTCCATTCAAAAGAGTTTATGGTGAGAAAAGCTCACCAATTTACATGAATCCACAATGGGATCTATACTCCGGTAGAATCCAAGTGTATTCAAATTCTTTTGTAAATGCCCATAAAGGTGTTTTTGGTTATTTACTTAAGAATGACAGAATCCTTAAGAATTAATGCTCACAAACTCACCTTGATGTACTAGCACTAATAAAGACAGAGAAGGAAAAACAAGGAGGAGGAAAGGACAGAAGCAGGAAGGAGAAGGGGGGAGAGAAAATAAGGAAGAAGAAGGAGAAGGAAGAAGAAAAGGAGGAGGAAGAAAAAGAAGAAGAAGAAGAAGAGGAAGAGGAAGAGGAAGAAGAAGGGGAAGAAGAAGAGGAAGAAGGAAGAAAATTACTTCAGACAAGTGGCCACAGATATATGTTGGCTTGTCAAAAGCACTTCTTTTCAACAGAAAGAAAAAATTTGAAACTCATGGTAGTGTTCACCCTTTACAACTTATAAAATCAAAATAAATATTATATATTTTAGTAAATGCTTATAGATAAATATCACCCAAACCTCCAGTTAATCTGATGCTATTTCCCATTTGGTTGGTTAAAAGTTTTCTTCAAATGAATTTTATATGACTTTTAAAAAAAATTTAGTATGTAGGTTATTACTGTTGCTAAGAAAAATAAATCATAGGATTACTTGATATTGCTCAGCACAAATAGCTAAGTATAATTAAATAAAAGTAAGATTTTCAAAGAACAAAACAGTTCACAAAGACCAAAGCTTGCTACTGGTAGTTACAAATATATGCTTCAGTCCTTTATTGGCTGTTGTCTGTTGCTATAAAAATATATGCGGCTGAAGAAGTTTTAATAAAAATAGGAATATTTTGTTCATAGTTTGTGAGGATGAAAGCTGAGGATTGGCTGCCCATTTGAGAGGTTCCTGCCTATGTTGGCATCCATGCATCTGGTATAAACATGTGTGAGCAGACACAGGAGTGGCATGGTGGGAGTCAGAGGTGAGCTCTGCTGTTTCTGAAGCAGGATTTCATTGTAAATATTCTCTGTAGTCTCACATGTTTGGGTGTTCTTTTCCCTCAGCTGTGGTCTCTTTTTGGGAGGTCATGGAACCTAAGGAGGTCAGTCTATTGAGAGGAAGTGGGTCACTATGAGGGCTGGCCCTGGGTATTATGGCTTATCTTACATCTGGTCTGAGATCTCTGCTTCCTGTCCTTTGAGACAAAACAAGTGCCATGATAACCTCCCATTTCCATGTCTTCTTCCTCCCCAGTGTGACCATCTATAATCTCCAAAAGTGATCCAGAGGGCTTACCTCCTAAGTTGCATTCCTTGGGTGTTTAACCGTGTAAAGGGGAAAATAACTAATATGTAAAGCCTGTCCTCTATTCTGACCGCTTCAGAATGTGTCACCAGCATGTCTCACCGCTACTAGGTCTCTCCTACTAAGACTTCTGTAACAGTGCCGCACTGGAGATTGTGGCTCGGGGACTTCGGATGGACATAGGCAGCCATGTTCCAGCTGTGATAAATCCATCTTCTCATTTATTTGCTTTGATTCTGCTCAGTTCATAGTTTCCCTACCGTGTTAGTTTGCTTTCTGTTATGACAGCATACCTGAGATAGGAGTGAAGTTTCAGCTTACAGTTTTACAGGCACAAAGTTCAAAACTGGATGATTTCACTGTTGAGATCTCTAATGAGGCCGTCACTGCACATGATATCACGGTGAGGAAACCAATGAAAAAGAGACATATAAGACATGAAGCCTGCATTCAGGAAGGAGCCCACAAGAAACTTTCAATACCATCACCTTTTTAGGTGCTTCTGCCACCGTGAGCATAAAGGCACCAACACATGAAACACCTCAGAGTACATTCAAAACTCAAATGATATTTACACTACAAAAGGACACTTTGCAGAATTTCAAACAGAAAATAAGGTTGGTTTAAATTACCTGCCTTATTCTTTTTAAGAGACAACCATATATGATTCCACTGGTATATGAAAAAAGTCCCCAAGCAGTTACACTGTCTTATAAAAATCTTTCTGAAATTTGGAAGATGGCTTTCTCCCTTTCTCAACCAGGAGAACTGAGTCAGTTTGTACCGAGCCTAATGATCAGACTAACGTGCTGTGAGCACATAAAAGATTTCTCCTTCCCCTTGAGCACCTTACTACCCTGATCTGCAGAGAAGTCATAGAAATAGAATGCAGGACCGGTGTAATTTAAGGTGCTAAAGAAATGAAGGGAATTCTCCAGCACTTCAGGATTGAGGCTCAGCAACCACAAACGGCTTTTTTGAGTCCAAGTTTTGAGTCACCCTAAAAGAAAGTTAGAGACAGGCAAAACCACAAAGAAAATACCCAAGAGAAGACTTTATGTCTGTTCCCAACCTCACAATTCACTCATTATGGGAGTGGATTCATTATAAATGACAAACATGGTTGACGCTATTAAACATTGCCTTCAGACATCATAGTGCATTCATTGCACTTTTGTTTGCTGTTGAACCTAAGTAACAGTTTGAGGGTCAAACATCTTGTGTGTTTCGAATTCTATGTAGCAGCACTTTGAAACACCAAGGATATTTTGTATGGAGTATTGCTAGATTACTGTGTAGATGTGGGTAGAACTTTTCAAATTTGCATAACTCTATGGGTCTACTGATCTTCAACACCCTCTAGATCTTTTCATTTAGACTGGGATGTTGTGGGCTCAAAAGAAGGCATAAACTATGAAATGACACAAGGAATTATAACTTACTTAAAATACACCACGTTTCCTGCTTGACCACCCTTAAAATCCTGCTATTTTCTATGTGTCCATCTCTCTGAATGGCAACAATTTTCACTTGGTCTCAGTGAATGATGTCAGCACTCACTTGGGCTGTCAAGTATAAAATCTAGATGTGATCTTGGAACTCACACTCTCAGCATTGGCATCTTTTCAGTCACCATGTCTTGCTAGTTGGATTGTCAATTTGATTCAATTTTATTCTTTCTCCTCACCTCACAAACTCTCCCTTCCCCTTCAACCATCTTGTACGTAGGTTTGCTACCTTTCCATTATTATAATTGGGTACAGTTTTATTTTCCATGAGGCATTTTTTTAAAATATTTTAAATTTATTATTTAGTACAATTCATTCACTTTTGTATCCTGGCTATAGCCCCTGTCTTTTGTCTCCTCCCTGTCCTACCTTCCCTGCCTCTTCTGCCCTATGCCCCTCCACTAGTCCACAGATAGGGGAGGTCCTCCTCCCCTGCTACCTAACCTTAGCTTATTCAGTCTCATCAGGACTGGCTGCATTGTCTTCCTCTGTGTCCTGGAAAGGCTGCTACCCTCTCAGGGGGAGGTGATCAGAACACCAGCCACTGAGTTCATGCCGGACACAGCCCCTGCAATTCTGATCTAATTTTATCCATCTAGAGTTTGTCTTTTTCTCAGAAGCCTCAGCTATTTTTCAAAAGTACAAGCTAGGTGAGACCTTTAATGAATTTGCATTAAAAAGAAAAAACAAACAAACAAAAAAAACCCTCCATTCCTGAATCTTTAGTTTTGAATCTTTAAGACAAAGCATCAGCCTTCGTTTAGTTTTCCCCATCTCAACCTGCCCTCTTGCATATGCTCTATTAGGCCAGCAGTACTCGTGAACATGCACATAAGCCAAAGGAGGCCGTTGAAGAGTAAACAGTTCTTGATGCAGAAACAGGTCTTTCACCTTTCGTGTCCCAACCCTAATTCATCACTGAGGGAAGCCAAAGCAGGGCAAAAAACTGGAGATAAAAACTGAAACAGTGGCTACCAAGAAACGTCACTCACTGGCTTCTTTTCCGTGGCTCACTCCGTTTGCCTTTATATGCAACCTAGCCAGGCCTAGCTGCACAGGGAGACAAGGCCCATAGAATGCCGGATCCTCCATCTCCAACAGTTAATCAAGAAAATGTCCCCATAGGCTTGCCCACAGGCCGATCTGATAGAACCTGGATTGAGTTCTCCTGTTCCCACATGACTTTAGCTTCTGTCACTTTGACAAAACAAAACAAACAAAAACCCAAAACAGTGATTTAAAGAAGCATGTTGGCATGCTGTCTAACAAGAATGACTTGCAAGAAGCTAAA
This sequence comes from Meriones unguiculatus, assembly GCF_030254825.1. Classification (NCBI taxonomy): domain Eukaryota; kingdom Metazoa; phylum Chordata; class Mammalia; order Rodentia; family Muridae; genus Meriones; species Meriones unguiculatus. The sequence goes on from NC_083364.1 coordinate 79,182,477, forward strand.
GTCATCTGAAAGACTGGAAATTGAGAAAATGTCTCCATAACATTGTGCTATAGAAAGCATGTAGGTAATTTGTTAGTGATTAATGTGATGCCCATTGTGAGTGGTGCCATCCCTAGGCTGGTGGTCCTAGGTACTATAATCTGTACACCTAAAGAAGCTAAACAAGAAAGAGGACCCTGGGTAAGACAATAAATCCTCACTCAGAAAGGCAAAAAAGATGGACATCAGAAGAGGGAGAAAACAGGAAACAGGACAAGAGCCTACCCACAGAGGCCTTCTTAAAGACTCTACCCAGCAAGGTATCAAAGCAGATGCTGAGACTCATAGCCAAACTTTGAGCAGAGTGCAGGGAATCTTATGAAAGAGGGGGAAGACAGAAAGCTCTGGAGGGGACAGGAGCTCCATAAGAAAAGAGCAAGAGAACCAAAAAAAAATCTGGGCCAAGGGGTCTTTTCTGAGACTGACACTCCAACCAAGGACCATGCATGGAGATAACCTAGAACCCTTGCACATATGTAGCCCATGGCAGCACAGTCTCCAAGTGAGTTCCCTAGTCATGGAAACAGGGACTGTCTCTGACATGAACTCAGTGGCTGGCTCTTTGATCACCTTCCCCTGAGGAGGGAGCAGCCTTACTTGAGAGAGTGAGCATGTTTAATTCATGGAATTTTTCAATGTACTTGTGGGGATACACTTAGATGACATTTGCATTACTATCAACAAAGTTGGATTTAAGAAAGCATACCAAAGGTTTTAATGTTGAAGTTTTCGATAAAGCATATTAAAGTTCACTGACTAGATGAATTCTCACTTGAATTTTGTAAGGATTTTCAAAAGCTTCTTTCTCCTCTTCTCAGATGTAGTGCTTAGCGACTGTAGTTGAATTCCTGTATCTCCTTATGTCTTAGTAGTCAGAGCCTGGGCTCCGTATGGTTCAACCTTACTCACTTATATGACTAGTTTCACTTTTTCAAAATACCTTTTAAAACCATAAGCAGACACAATGCAAGCTGGCATATAAGCATATAGATGCAGGCAGAGACCCTGTAAATATTAATAAATACATGTGTAGACAAAGTAGGGGTCTAAATAATGCGAAATGTAAGATATCAAAGTTCAGCTAAGGCTTCCTTCAACTGGTATCTTTGAAAGACATGAAGAATGAAAAACTGTGTAACTTCTACGGCCGATGCCCAACACCTTATCTAATGTGAAATCTAAATAATTTAGTCAATTTGTTGCTTATTATGAGGCTAGAGTAGGACAGGAGGATGTGATCAGGAACTGGGTGTGAATAATCCAAGTAGAACTTAACTTATCTGGAATGCTTGGGATCACAAGCATTATCTTTTTCTTTCTTTTTTAATTCAGATTTAGAAAGATGTATATATACACACTAAAATACTTTGTTTTTAGACACAAATGTGAAAGTAAATTGACAAAAATACACATCATATATATGTAATTTTAAGGTAACTTATAAATTATTTACAGTAGTTATACATTTAAAGTAGTTTTATCATGGGAAAATTTCAATTTGTGACATAATATCCATTTTAGATTTATTGAAAGTTTTAGATTATTTTATTCATAAACCACATTTTTCTTCTATAAATATACTTTTTGTGGTTTCAGAATTTCATATATGAAAAACAATTAGTCTCTTATATGGAATCATCTACCTTGTGAGTGGGGACAGATCAGGTGAGGAGAAGATGGTATTTAGGAGCATACTCCTGGTGGGCCTTAGAAGAGATCATTAATGTAACATGTCAGTGAAGATGATAAGAAGGAGGAACTTGACTTGAATATATTGAGATGGAACTAAAAAGGGAGAAGGCCAAGTACTTAGAAAATTAATTCATCAAAGCTGATAATACTCCTAAAAGATCCATTTTGAACTCTAGGGACTTACAAAACAGATTTACTTTTTTTTTTTTTTAATTTCTATTGTTTTTGTTTTTTGTTTTTTTTCAACGCAGTTTATTCAGGAACCTTGAACAATCATCGGACCCTGGGGAAAGCCAGCCCACAGCTTAAATAGCCTCTGGGTAGCCAACCCCATCGTGCCATATGGGCAATGCAGATAGCTCCACATACATGGAAGCAAGCCAGATCTTCGGCCTTAACCAAATGTGGAATTTTCGTGACAGAGAGCACTCACCATCGGGAAGGTGGAAGGCGGAAACCAGCTCCATCTTTAAGGCGTGGCATTTCGCAGCTCTCTACAGTTCCCCCTTTTTGTTTTAGATGCATCAGGCAAGAGTAGAGGTCTGATCTCTGATATTAGAAATAAATTGGGACTTTGTACTGATGTTCATTTAGGTGTCATCCTTCTGGTGTTGGTCTCCTTGGTTTGCCTGTGGTATATATGCAAGATTAGAGTCTCACAACAGAGTAATGCAGCCATGACCATTCAGGCCTTTACAGCCATTGAAGCAGGACAGTCTCCCCAAGCATGGTTGGCTACCATAAAAATCTGAAATGTTATGCTCAGGATGCGAGGCTAAGCACTGCACTCAAGGTCAGCCGCTTTGGACCCAGAGAAGAGCATGTCTGATTGCATGCGGGTTGATGCCCCAGGTCCCGCCTCTGAGAAAAAGGTATCGGATGGGTCTGATGCTCTTTGGGTGGACGACACCTAGATTTACTTTTTTTTAATTTTCATTTTTAATAATGTATAGATTTTGATTAATTACATATCTGTATTTGTTTGTTTCTTATAAGAAATAGACTATACTAACTCAAAATATTATGAATAGGAGGCTGTGTGGCAACTTCATTACTGCTGTAACTTTTCTCTTTTTTTTTTTTTTGAGTTTGGTTAACCATTTTTAAACATTTTTATTTTTTTATATTAATCACAGGTTATTAACTTCGTATCCCAGCTGTACCTGCTCCCTCATTCCCTCCCAATCCCACCCTCCCTCCCTCATCTCGTCCTTGCTCCTTTGCAAGTCCTCTGACCTGAGAGGTCCTCTTCCCTTTCCATCTGAGCCTAGCCTATCAGGTATCTTCAGGACTGGCTACAATGTCCTCCTCTGTGGCTTAGCAAGGCTTCTCCTCCCTCAGGTTGTGGGGGAAGGTCAAAGAGCCAGCCCTTGAGTTCATGCCAGATATAGTCCTTGTTCCCCTTACTAGAGCACCCACTTGGATACTGAGCTACCATGGACTACATCAGAACAGAGGTTCTAGGCTATAGCCAAGCATGGTCCTTGGTTGGAGAAACAGTCTCAGAGAAGTCCCCTGTGCCCTGATATATTTGGTCCTTGTGGAGCTCTTGTCCTCTCCAGGTCATACTAACTCTTCCTTCTTTCATATGATTCCCTGCACTCTGCTGAAGGTTTGGTTTTGAGTCTCAGCATCTGCTTTGATACACTGCTAGGTAGAGTCTTTCAAGGGCCCTCTGTGGTAGGCTCCTGCCTTGTTACTTATTTTCTCCTATGTCCAATGCACATCCCATTTGTCTTTCTAAGTGAGGATCGATCATCTTACCCCAAGTCCTCTTTCTTGTTTATCTTCTCTAGGTGTACAGATTTTAGTATTTCAATTTATATTTATGGCCTGCTCTTACCTCTTTTAAACCTTTAAAATCCTTATTTATTCATCAAACTCCAAGGAATTTAGGCAGTTATACAATATCCTCGTTCTATATTGTTTTTGATAATTTAATCAGATTTCACTTTCAAATGTAAATGGAGTTGGGCATTTCATCAGTGATAAAACCCTGAACACTAAATATAGTCCCTTGATGCTGATATTTGGGTATTTTTCATTTGCAGGTATTTGTGTGTATGTAAATCTTAAAAGATACACCTTCACAATACTGAATTTTTCAAATATTTTAAACATTTTATTTTTTAATTAGATTTTTATTTTTTATATTAATTACAGTTTACTTACTTTGTATCCCAGCTGTAGCCCCCTCTCTTATTCCCTTCCAATCCCTCCCTCATCCTCTCCCTGCCCCTCTCTCAGTCCACGGATGGGAGAGGTCCTCCTCTCCTTTCATCTGATCCTAGCTTATCAGGTCTCTTCAGGACTGGCTGCCATGTCCTCCTCTGTGGCCTAGCAAGGCTGCTCCTCCCTCAGGGGACAGGGAGGTCAAAGAGCTAGCCATTGAGTTCATGTTGGAGACAGCCCCTGTTCCCCTAACCAGAGAACCCACTTAGATACTGAGCTGTGATGGGTTACATCTGGGCGGGGGTTCTAGGTTATATCCATTCAAGGTCCTTGGTTGGAGAAACAGTCTCAGAAAGCAAAAGACACTGTTGTCAGAACAAAATGTCAGCTTACAGACTGGGAAAGGATCTTCAACAACCCTATATCTGACAGAGGGCTGATATCCAGAATATATAACGAACTAAAGAAGTTTAAAAAAAAACAATAAATCAAGCAATAGAATTAAAAAATGGGCTATGGAGCTAAACAGAGAATTCTCTGTAGAAGAACATTTGTATTTATTTTCTGAAAATTTCACAAAAGGTTGCAATGAATATTGATCTTATTCATCTCTCCACTTTCTCTTATAGCACATATTTTTTCATTAATTAATTAATTTATTTAATAACTCAATCACAGTTTCCTCTTCCTCATCTCCTACCAGTCCTCCTCTCTCCTTTCCCATCCTCCCATTCCTCTCTCCCATGGATATCAGCCAGCCTTGGCATATCAAGATGCAGTGGGACTAGGAGCATCTTCTCTGATGGAGGCTAGACAAGGCAGCTCACTTAGGGGAAAGGGATCCAAAGACAGGCAACAGAGTCAAAGACAGCCTCTGCTCCTGCTCTTAGGGGACCCACACAAAGGCCAAGCTGCACACCTCTTAAATATGTGTAGTGATTCTAGGTCTGTCCCATGCATGATCTTTGGTTAGTGATTCAGTCTCTGTAAGCCCCTATAGGTCCAGGGCAGTTGATTCTGTAGGTTTTTTTGGAGTGTCCTTGACCTGTCTGGCTCCTTCAATTTTTCTTTCTCCTCTTACACAAGACTCCCCGAGCTCGTCCTAATGTTTGGCTGTGGGTCTCTTCATCTGTTTCCATCAGTTGCTGGGTGAAGCCTCTCAGAGGACCGTTATGCTAGGTTCCTGTTTGGAAATATAGAAAACCCTTACACCACATGTTTTTTAAGTTAAAGTTCTGATCATGTCTCTGCGCTCTCAAACCTTTCAAAGTCTGTTCATTGCACTCTCATAGGAAAAAACCCTTACACCACATGTTTTTTAAGTTAAAGTTCTGATCATGTCTCTGCGCTCTCAAACCTTTCAAAGTCTGTTCATTGCACTCTCATAGGAAATTTTCCTTTGGAAAAGACTCAAAGAGCATGAATCAGTCAACTACTACTCACCCCTCTCAACTCACATCTCCTTTTACCCACAAGGGATTCCCCTGATGCAAGGTGTCCTTCTCCCAAGTGGTAGAAGTAAGAATCTTCTCTTTGACTCCCTTAGGCTTGCATTCCTTTTCCTTCATATTATCAAGGGCAGTTTGCATTGCTTGATATCCAGACTGTAGGAAGGAGAAGTGAAGCTACCAGAGACTTCTCAGCTGTTTGGGACTGTCTTCAGTGCTATTTCCTCTTGTTTGAGGGGGTAATTGAGACACTCTCTTAGGGTGCTTCAGGACTACACCAGAGGTTATGCTAGGAACATTTGATTGTAGGTTCTACATTCAGAGAAATTGCTTTTGGTCAGTTGCTGTGCCATAAGCAGATTACACTTTTCAAGATCTGCTCCATTTAGTGTGTGTCTTATATGTGTTTTTCATCTCTTCTTTGGGTGCTTCATTAGGCATACTTACTTGCTTTCATGCTTAGCAGTGCCTGAATTTCCATACAACTGCTGGTAGTATTTACACCAGCACACTCCGACAGTTCAAGGATTATTGTTATTGCACGAAGCTCTCTTTTGATAAGAAGCTAAGGTAGCTAGCCAATCTACATGTGGTATTTATCTTGCGTATCTTATGTAGACAAGATTCAAAATTTTCAGACCCTAAGAGCAAAGTCCATAAATATATATCCAAGGTCTTCAGATTCCATTTAAGTGAAGTTCAAACTCTGAATTATTTACCAAAGAATCTCATAGGGATTCTTTGATATTATTCTTTGAATAGTGTTAGGAACCACTTTTTAAAACATTAATTACAGTCCATAGTCCACAGTGGTTACAGAGAGATCCTCTAGCTCAGGCTTCATTACAGAGTGTTCCTCCGTAGATAGCCATCTCCCCGAGAAGAAGGTCACATTCTTCTTTCTAACTGTATGTCCTTGGGTAGCATCAGGCTAACTCCCACTAGCCCTGCAGACTTAACTTACATGTTCTTTGGTTTGTCTAATTATGCATGTCTATTTTTCTTGCTCTCAATATGCAGAGCTCTTGTCTACCCATGGCCTCTGCCACAAGCTATTCCTTCTAGTTAAAAAACTGTGTGCTGTTTCTCTAGCTGGACAGTTCTGAGGTTTCCAAACTATTCCCATTCCTCCTGTCAGAGGACAGTTTTGTTATCCAGTCACTTCATTCTCATTTCTCTCCATCACAGCAGATAATGCTCTATCATATTTTTAAGTGACTGTATTTCTACCCACTAGAGAAATGCTAATAGGTTTCTATCAAGTGTTTGTTGAGGGAATAAAGTTCCCTAAAACCTAGGCTATCACGGAAGCAATGAAAATAATGATATGCAAATGAATAGACTTAAAACAAAAGAAATTCTGACATAAACATTGCCAATATATTTTACTTCATGAACTTCAGAAAGGCCTTTTGAAAGCAGGCCTCTGCCCAAGTGATTCCTATTCGCTGAAAGAGCTGACAGTTTATTTTGTTTTTGTGTTCATCTTTTTTTCAACGGATACATAACTACTTTTTTTTTATAACAAAGTATCAAAGTTCAAACTCCAGGCCTTGTAAATGCTAGGTAAATGAGAGAACACTGAGATTCATTCTAGATTCTTTCCTTTTCTGTTGAGTCTGTGAAATAAATAACACAAGGCCCTGTGTTTCAGCTAAATTCAGGTTAGCAGGGCTTGCAGAATATACAGAGCATTTTTTCTCATGGTTACATGGATGACCAGTAGTGGCAGCCTAGTAGTCTGCTGCTAAGCATGGCAAGATCATGAGTGCCACTAGCTTAGGAAAATACTGTTCATCATTGGTGGTGCCATTTTATACTGAGTGACTATCACTCTTACACCATTTTAAATCAAAGAGTCAAAACCCAAGGTATTCTAGTTTTGGGATCGTGAGTTATACACATAAGACATTTTCCAATCTTTGACAACAAAAGCAATGAGGTCACAAAAGTCTACATTTTATCTCTAAATTAGAAATGTAAATTAAAAAGTATTAGCCCAGGAAGGCTTCTAACAATAAATTTGAGTAGAGAATGTACTTTGTAGAAGTAGTAATTAAAAGAGATTTGTTTTCCTCCTCTAAGACCACAGCAATACTTTAATACTTTTTTAAATTAAGATATATTGTTGCATATATATATATATATATATATATGATTTCTCTTATAACTTCAACCAATGAAAGCAGAGTATCATTACTAGCATAATTATATACACATGTGGTGTAGATTTTTTTATTTTTATGAGATGTGGACTTTTATTCATATGATTTTAATATTTAAGCTTAAAGTTCTCAAATAGTTATTTTTGATTTTTTATATTAATTACAGATTATTCACTTTGTGTCCCAGTTGTATCCCCCACCTTCATTTTCCCCCAATCCCACCCTCCCTCCCTCATCTTCTCCCATCCCCTCTCCAAGTCCACTGATAGGGGAGGTCCTCCTCTCCTTCCATCTGACCCTAGTCTTTCAGGTTTCATCAGGACTGGCTACATTGTTTTCCTCTGTGGCCTGGTAAGGCTGCTCCCCCATCAGGGGCAGATGATCAAAGAGCTAGCCACTGAGTTCGTGTCAGAGACAGCTCCTGTTACCATTACTAGGGAACCCACTTGGAGATTGAGCTGCCATGGGCTACATCTGTGCAGTGGTTCTAGGTTACCTCCATGCACGGTCCTTGGTTTGAGCATCAGTCTCAGAAAAGACCCCTTGGCCAAGGTTTTTTGATTCTGTTGTTCTTCTTGCGGAGCTCCTATCTCCTCCAGGTCTTCCATCTCCCCCTTCCTTCATAAGATTGCATGCGCTCTGCCCAAAGTTTGGCTATGAGTCTTGTCATCTGCTTTGATACCCTGCTGGGTAGAGTCTTTCAGAGACTCTCTCTTGCAGGCTCCTATCCTGTTCTCTGTTTTCTCCCTCTTCTGATGTCAATCCTATTTGCCTTTCTGAGAGAGGATTGGTGATCTTACCCAGGGTCCTCCTTCTTGCTTAGCTTTTTTAGATGTACAGATTTTAGCATGTTTATCCTATATGTATAATATCCACTTATAAGTGAGTATATACCATGTGTGTCTTTCTGCTTCTGAGATACCTCACTCAGGATGATCTTTTCTAGGTCCTACTACTTCCTTGCAAATTTCATGATTTCCATGTTTTTAATTTCTGAGTAGTATTATATTATGTAAATGCACCACAATTTTTGTATTCATTCCTCCAATGAGGGACATCTGGGTTGTTTCCAGGTTCTGGATAATACGAATAAAGCTGCTATGAACATGGTTGAACAAATGCCCTTGTTCTGTACTTGAGTATGTTTTAGATATATGCTGAGGAGTGATATAGCTGGACCTTGAGAAAGCACTATTCCTAATTATCTGAGAAAGCCCCAGATTGATTCCCTAAGTGGTTGTACATGTTTATATTCACACCAGCAATGGAGGGAATCCACATCCTCTCCAGGAATAGTTACTTTTTTGAAATTCATTAAATCTAACTTATTACATTTATTAACATTCAATGCTTTCAACAGAAAAGTAATATTGTACTATAATTCCTCAAAACAGAAAAAAAATATCTTTTATCTTTTGATATATGAACACTGAATGCCCATAAATTACATCAGTTTTCAAAGGCAGAGTAAATAGCATTTCATCCTTATTTTCTCAAACATTAAACCTAAACAAAGAAGTCAAAGAAATATAGCTGTTGTTCTCTGGTTTTTCTTTTGAACCCCTGTCATTCCAGAGTAACATAGGTAGGTGTGAAGATGGATTCACTTCTGAGTTTTGAAGATGCTTTGTTGTTGTTGTTGTTGTTATTCTCAAAAGACATGTGATGGGCTTGAATACATAACCTAGAAATAAAGACACTATGAAGATTGCTAACAGGGATGGTTTAACAACCATGTTCTAGGGTAAGAATATTTAAGGCGGGTTTGTCACGGGGAGCCTCAGGTAAAGGCACCTGCTGTCAAGGCTGATGACTTGATTTCAACATGTGGGTTGCAGCAGGTAGAGAGAAACTTCCCAAAAGTTGCCCTCTGATCGTCATGTGCTTACCGCTAGGAAATGCATATATGTGCTCGTGCACACATGTACGCACACACACACAGCAAACAACAAAAAGCAAACCACTGAGATCCTAATTTTAAATTGACTCCCATCTCTCTTTTATGTTTAGGTTCATTTACTTGTTGTGTTCTTTTGTTAATGCACTTTAAGTGTTACATGATGGATAGCTCACACAAACACTTACTCTAACACTATTTCCCCTTGGCCATCCTCGTGTCCTACATCAATGTGAGAGGCTTATTTTTGTCTGTTTCCAATGTCTTCATTGCAAAAATTTCTCCAAGTAAGAACCTGGGACTTAGACCATCATTAAGACAAGTCTGTGAGTGTGGCAAGTCTCAGTGTGAAACACAGAACCAGGAAGTCAGAAGGTAGAAGGGTGCAAGTGGTGGTTTACATGAAGAGATAGTTGGGGATGTTAGAAATTCAGTTCTAGAGGTGGTTGGGAAAGGCATCTGGACGTATTTTTGGCACATAGCACGACACTGACCTGAAGCATCTGACTTTAACCATTGCTCACAGGTGCAAGAAGAAGCCGAAAACACACCCTTTCAGTTATAACATTTTAGAGTACCAAAGAGGGCATGGGCATAACTTCTTGTATTAATCTATCTTAAATGCTATGCTTGAAGAGAATTAATTTACCTTTTTACAAGAGAAAGTTTTTCTTAATACAGCAAAACCATTTCTGAATGGTGACTGAATGGTGGCCTCGAAATGTTTTGAAGAAATGGTAAAAATTTGAAGCAACATTAAGAATTATTGCTTGTTTTTCAAAAAATTCTCCAACCTCTCAATTTCAGGAGGATCCTTCCACGGGACAACACAGAGTTCATTCCACACATGCTTTGTCTCTCCGATGTGTAGTGAAGGAGCAGACTGCATGTTAAATATCAAATATAGTTCTGATACCGAACCTGAGTGAACTCAAAGTTTTAGTAGTTTGGAAATTAGTTGCCACATACTTGAGAAAAGTTTTAGATGAAATGGTAACTGAAATAACTGTAGGTGAAGAAAAGAAATTATCCTCATTTATGAAATAAGGGTGTGGGGTGATGGGAGAAGGTTGTCCAAGGGAAAGAGTATCAAGAGAACAATAGTCAACGGCATTGTGGTAAAGCATGGATGGTGGCTCTAGTTGGTAATAAAGTTACATAACTGAAAACTGCTGAGTTACAAAGCTGAAAACAAGGTAATGAATATATTAATTAACTGAGTAGATGTTCACATATCAAAATATCACTTTGCATACCATATATACATACATGTTGTGTATATGCATGCACACACATTGTATGTGTACTATATACCATATATAGATATATACACATATATAAATATATACACATATATATATACCATATATAAATATATACACATGTAAATCTGATTTTGTCAGTTATACCTCCTTCGCAAATCTGGAAAAATGTAACAAAATAACATCAGTGTATTTAACTATTATTAGTGTTGGTGAACTGTTGTTTATTTTGTAGTTTCAGATAATTTACATGTAAAGATGATGCTGTTTTTGATGTTTAAGAATAACTTGGCACTTTGCTTCTGTTATGTGTAAGTGAAGGCTCAATGGATTTATATATATATATATATTGTTTGCTAAGATGATTTATATGTAAACAAAGCATACAAATGCAACAATATTTGTAATTTTGAGGCAAGAACTGATTAATCCAAATGAAGTCTTCTTTTGGATAGATGGTATGAAGAGTCCCTTGCAGTAAGGTTTCTTTTGCTAATATCAAGGTAGAATTTGGGTGTGTGTAAAGGTTATTTGATCCATTTTAATGAATGTAAAATCATATTCTCTTCGTTTGAAGTTAATACAGAAATAAAATTTCTTCCTAGGTTCTTATTGTTTAGAAGGGATGATTCTCTGTTAGTGAGCCTTTAATGACAAACCTGCTCTTAAGTTTTTGTTGGATCTGGTATTTCATGTCACTTTAGGCATGTTTTCTTGATGTGGCCATGTAAGCTAATTAGAAAGAAAATAATTTATTGGGAGCTGTATCAAGTACAGCCCTGCAAATGGTCTGAGCTTCTCCCAAGGATCCATATTGTCCTTGGACTTGGCTGTTGTGTTATGCTTTAAATGGAATTGATTGTGTGGTTGTAATGAAAATAACAGATTGATTTCTATCCAGCCTCACAAAGAGTAAATAGAAAAGCATTCCTGTCTTGACCTACATTCATAACCACCGTGGTTTTCTGAGTTTAGTTCCAAATCTTATGAGAGATAAGATGCAAATGTAATGAAGCTGGTTTTGAAGTATAAATGTTTTAAACAGTTTCTAATGATTTCTCTGGTTGTAAGTGTTTTATCATACCTGCCTGATAAATGCTTCTATCTTTAAAACCTTGGCATAATTTCTCATTTGACTAGCATTCCTAAACCAATGTCTTCATAAATATACTAAAATATTAGGATTATCAAGCGGTTGTATGTATTTTAACATCCATAATTTTGAATAGTATTTTAGTGATTTAAGCCAATGAAGTTTTTAAACTTTGGATTTATTGACTTTATTATAACTCATATATTTTTGTTGGGGAAGTACATCATGAAATAATAGGAAAGACACAACATTAGTACATTTTACTATCACATTGTGCTCATGATTTTTATGAAGGAACGTGAATTCCATTGAATTCAAAATTATTGTATCATTTACTGAAAATTAAACATTTGTTTGCAGTAATAAGCACAGTACATTTCCTTCATCTTTTCTAGATAATTTAGAAGATGAACACACATAAGTATTACACATGTATATTTTTAATTTTAGTAGTCAGGACTTTGAAAACTAGTCATGTGTTTGTTCTTCCATAGTAAAACTCAAGTAAACAAAACAAAGGGTTTTAAATTTGATAACTTCATTTTATTATGGATTAAAGAAAGAAAAAATTCCTTACAAAATAAAACAAACAAACAAACAAAACCCACCCCAACAATTCTCTGTAAGGAGCAGTTCTTTCACACATTATGTGACTCTTTTGAATTTGTTTTATGTTTGGGTAAAACACTTTAGTGTAATGATGCCTAAATGAGACAAAACAACACAAAATAAAAACAAAATGAAGCACGTAAAAGTTAGAAATGACAAAAAGATGAGACAAAAACAAAAAGCCAACTAACACATCTGACTCCTGGTGTCTCTGAGTTGTAGCTTCAAGCACTTTTTATTCTCCTCAGCCCACCCGATTACCCTGCAGGTTGCGGCAGACAGTTCCCAGGAAAAGCTTAGACGTAGAGTCTGCATGCTTCTTGACTCCATTTTAAACCTTTTGTTCACACCAGGGCGGCATTTTTTCACACCACATGTGGCAATTTTGACTCCTATCCAGCTTGTCTTACAAAATCAAAGTCTGTGATTTTTTTTTTTTTTTTTTTTTTTTTTTTTTTTTTTTTTTTTTAATATTCACAAGGCGCTTCCTGAACTGTGCAGGCTTAGGAGCCTCCCATAGCTATTGGTGCAGAAGTTTACCGCAAAATGTGTTTAGAGGAGAGAGAAGCAGAAGACAGCAGTATGACAAGCGTTCTGCCTTGGAAAACTTCAACTACATTTTTGGATAAAATAGAGGTTAACTCTGCAAATACCACATGTGAAAAAATACAGTGAGAACTATGTTTATTAATTTTTAACATTATGCTGAACGGTCAGGATAATGAAAGAAAACACCAAGCTATTGTAATTTTCAGGTTGGATAATACTATTTTTAAAAGCTGTCATGCAATCGTAAAACAAAAAAATCTGCAGGTTTATACTGTTCCCCCACACACATTTAATAATACTCATTAGGGCAAGTAGATGTTACTTTTATATATTGTCATTGAACGTGCTGGATTTGGTAGGATTTCCAGCCGGAGTCAAATAAAACATTCTTGTAAAAAATGTGTCCTATGAACCACTTCACTGAAATAATTGCTGCTAATCCATCTTTTAAAAGGAATTTTCTTTCTTATTTGTTTTCTTTAAAGATTTACCTCATTCCTTAATACTTTATAATGATAAATTCTGAGATTATATTCAAGAAATGATATGAAACACACACATCACAGAGTAATAGAGAAAACAATATTCTACCAAATTCAAGGGTTTTGTGCAGAGGCTATTCCTATATTTCTAGGACACAAAGGAATAAAAACATCTGAATATATGTAATATTATAGATAATAAGGGAAGTAAATCTACATGTATGTTTTCCTTGGATATACTTACCCTATTATCTTTTATTTATATTATTAAGAACATATAAAATGATAGATTAAAAAAAACGTTCCCTTAACATACATATTCATTATCTATGTAAGGATGCCAGTGAAAGGTTGTTATTTTAGTCACAAATTGATGATAATTATATGATTTCTTAGGTTTTCTGCAACAGTAAAGTGATTATGTGTTTTAATTGTAAGTGACACACCATAAAGAGAAATGGAAAATCAGTTATTAGAAGCAATAGTAAATATTTGTAAAGTATCAAATATTAAGATCAAAGTGACTGATTGCTTATTGATTTTTACATAAAAATATACTAACTTTTTAGCCAAAGAGCCAGCATAAAGGAATAAAACCCTTTTAGTTAATGTGAGCTGCACGTTTTATATATCAAAACACTATTGTGTTGTAAAAAATTTTATAGAGCAGGCATATCTGAGGATTCTGGGTTTTATGCCTTCTTTCAGAGAACATGCAAGTAGATTCATTGTATTTGAATTATTGGCTGAAGTGTCTATAAGAAGAAATACACCTGTAAATTACACAGACCTCAAATATAAAGTTGTAGGCACACACAACCATGTACACACACACACACAAGTGCATGTCCACACACATTTTATGGGTAAAGCAAGAAATGGTCACTCAGAGCTTTGGAGAGAGGGCAGCCTGCTCTGAGTTCTCTGACAGTAGGTAGCAGACAGACACTGCCAGGTTTCCCCTGGCAATCACTCCAGTCAACTTAGAAAAGGATTGTAAATTACAAAGCATACAATTTCCGAGAATAGGTGAACCAAGGTGGTTAATATGAAAAAAAAGAGTAACTATTAAAAATTAATTGCAGAGGATTTTATAGTCTGTAATTTTTCTTATGGTGCCTGAATATTTATCAAGTACATCTTTTGCCTCTCAGTTAATTTTAAAACTGACCTCTGTACAAATAGAACTGGAAGAATCTTTGCATTTAGACATAAAAATTTCAAAGGTCAAATAATAGTATTTTCATTCAAAGTGAAACACAGAAGCAAAAGAAAAGAAAATATCTGTACAGCTACGTACCAATGAGACTGAAGTCCCGTATTAAATCCTCACAGAATTCTAACCAGAATCTTAAAAACAAACACATAAAAGAACTAGCAAACTATTTGTCCCTAGGTATCTGAAAGAGAGAAAATATTATCTAAGGAATAGGAAGTTTATGAAATAAAAGTTACCTCCTTTTGCAGCAAAAACATGTGTTGAAAAATGTGTTTGTTTCATGTACATGCCAAAAAAAATATAGAAATCCATCTAACTCGTTTCTCTTCATTGTTAGAGGGAGCAGCAGCTTTGGTTGCTTTTAAGTTTCTTCCTTTTTATCCTTCCTGCCTATTCCCTCTGTCTCCCCAAACCCTCTTCTGGCCAGTGTATCTTCTATGTGAGGAGAAACGAAATTCGATTCCCAGACAGACACACACAAAATGAACACTCCTGAGCCAAAGAGAAATAGGCTTGCTGCTTTTTTTCTAGCTTATTTTTTTTTAATCAGCTCATATATTCTGCTACAAAATTTAGCTCATAAGTAATCCTGTGCTAGTTAAGCCTAGATGAAAAGAGTACTCATTGTGAATTATATTTCCTCTGTCACAATAACCTTCTTTATTCTGCCATGGACCTCCCCTTTGCCTGTGGCAATTAGAGAAAATAGATATGCCTTTAAGTATGAAGTACTGGTTTCTTCAAATCAAACCAAACCACTCCTGATGACACACACAGACAATGCTTCCTAATCATGCTAGAGAGATGCATCTGAAACATCCTGAAGTTGCAGAGTTCCATAAGGACACGGTGAAATGGTGCATTTGAATGAGCAGGTGGCTTAAGTCTCATCGGCCATTAACATCAGCTGTTAATCAGCAGGAAATCTTAGTTACATTTAAAAAGATGAAATTCAAAGACCTTTCCATATTTTGTACTTTCTAGTTAAATCATGTCACAAGACAGGCATTATAAATATATTTATTTAATATGCTAAATCATAGTGATTTTATTTCCTTTTTCTAAGCACAATATGAGGTATGTGCTTTTAAGTATATTGCAATTCTCCCAAATATTTTTACTGATGTTCAAAGGGGGAGAAAACAAAGAAAACAAATCTCTTTCAAATAGAGTTTACCAAACAATTTTGCTCAGCTTAAAAATCAATGTGGTTATCCGGTTTACTTACTCTTATAAATCACTGAAATCACCTTGAGAGGCTCAAGTTCACCTTTCTGGATTTGAGCCTGTTAAATAATAGACACCATCAAGTCGTGCCCTTAAAAGGGTAACTCAGATGTCCGGCTTTATAGGGTGTAGTAAAAGTTAGACCACTTCTACCTACAAATGCTACAAAAAGACCTCAAGACAGCCACAAAGGAAAACAAACAGATGACAGGGAAAATAAAATTAAAAAAAAAAAAAGAGAGAAAGTTCCATTTTGACACCAAAACAAAATCCCTGCTGGTACAGGATTCCAAGCAGTCCCCACAACAGCTGGATAAAGGCATACAAATAAGTTAAGCCAACACAAAATAATTTAAGCCAACCAAGTTGAAGAAAGAAAAAAAAAATCTTGATACTAAAATGAAAACCTTTTGGCCCACAGCACAGGTTGGGCACAAAAGTGCTGGCTAAGCTATCTATTTCACACATGCAACGACAGAAGGTTCGATATTCATTCGATCGATGAGTGAAAAGGCACAATGGCAAAATCAGACAGACTTCTTTTCAAATACGGATCTCCAATGTCCCCCTCCAGTCTGCAGACGCACGGCTGGTGGTGTGGCTCAGACGGAGCAAGGGTTACATCAAGGCTGCTCTCTGGACCGTGCAAGCAGTCTAGACCAATGACCTGCAGCATCATGCCCTTTGAAGAAGAGGCAAGTTCGGTCATGATGAAGAAGAATCGAGGCGTACCCCCTTTTAACAATAGGGAGCAGCTCGAGGCTGCAAAGAGGTAAGCAGGGTAAGAAGAAAACAGCATCTGCTTCCATGGTTACAGACCAACTATGAGAACCTTGCTTTTCAAGGGAGTCTGTTCTCAGGCTCCCTCATGGGGTATGCTGTGCATTGTAAGAGAAGGCAGGTTCAGCTGAAATCGCAGAGTTATTTCAGAGTAAAATGATACGGAGCACATGGCTGGCAGGGGTAAAAAAAAAAAAAAAAAAGTCACATGACTGAAGAACAAGACTTGGGCTGTTTTGAAATACAATTTTTTTTCCTTATAGCGGTTTAGGTAAAAAAAAGTATAATTGTATAAAGCAAACAGCAATGACAAACATACTCTTAATTTCTTTAGTTTTTACGTGAAGAAAGGTCAAGGGTCAAAACAGTCTTCTCCCAGGGGCAGGACCAGAAAGCCTATTGTTAGTGTACTGCTTTACGATGTATGTAATTGTAAGTTGTTTTGTTTTGTTTTGTTTTTTGTTGGCAGACGGTAACCTGTCTTCTTAATAGCTCTCTCTAAATTCTTTTTCTCTGAGCTTGTAACCAATATTGTCTCGTTTTATGTTCCTTTTTGTGGCTGTTTCCCATCAGAAAACCTACGAGACTTGGGGAGAAATTTTCTTAATACAGTATTAGTGTTTTAAGAGAGTGAAAGGATTCTTCTGTCTTTACCAATGTGCTCACAGGATTCAAATCCTTAGCAAAGGCACAGCCTCTGACAATTGCTCTGTTGTAATTATTGTCTTTGTATTTCACTCACTCCGTGCTTGCTTCAGTCATTCCGTGGGCACATATGTGAAGTTTTCCTTTCCGTGAAGTGACTAGCCACTCTTTGGACCTGAGGACACATCTGTAGCTATGGGCAAATATGTAATGTGCTGCATTCTGTATCTTTAGCAACATCCTTAGTAGCCATGCAAAACACAGACACATGCATACTAACACAGACAATACATTCTTCCGGCCACCTACCACAGCTCAGAGTAGAAAGAGGTCAGGTTTGGTCATTTTCCAGTTATGCATAGATAATTCACGCCATCTATCCTTTGAGCAATTATTGTCCATATATCATAAAAAATGGGGGAATGAAGAAGAAAAAGAGTGATCCAAGTGATAATACACAAGACAGCTGCAGTTTTTTGGTTTTTTTTTTTTTTCCAGAAGATCTTTTGTATTGAGTATGCCGGTGAAAATGATGGTGTCCTTCCTTAAAATCAGGTTCTCAACATCTGTGGTGGTAAATGGCTAAGCAATACATCCGCCCTCTGTGACAAGCTATGTATTTTCCTCTAAAGGAGCAGCACGTGGACTTGAATTTAAAAATTCATTTCAAATACCTTCTCCGAAGGAACATTTATTTGAAGTTTTACAAAGGCAACTGAGTGTCTGCGAACATGATTGTGACCATGTGGTTCTTCCCACTGAGAAATCAGGAAAGGGTTTTTGGTGTGTTTCTCTAGTGTGGTTCTTGTTTTGAGCTGGGTAGACATGTGCACGTTGGTAAATATATTCATGTTCATTGTTTTCTTTGAATATGTTGAGGTTAATCATTTTAAAAAAATTGATGTTGAGTAAACATTTGGGTTAAGAAAGAACCTTTGAAGTATTGCTCTTCTCGTATAGTAATCATCCGCACGTTAGTATAAGCAGCAGCTGTTATTACCTGAAAGCAACCACGCTGTAGTTTCTTTACACAACAGAAAAAATAATTGTAAAGGCAATTCAACATCAGAGAAAATCAGAAAACACCGACTGATCATACTTTCTGCCAAGGGTCAATGGCCAGATATTTTGTAGTTTGAAAACTTACTTGTCTATTAACCAGAGGAAAACTGAGCAAGCCCCAATACACTAAAGCTTACATATTGAATTAAAGTCTGTGAGGTGTGGCTAAAGAAAAAACAAACCTATTCCATAGTGTCTGATAAAAGACTGATAGTGAGATGCTCACTCTTTATCCATCAAGCTAACCTTTAGCCTAGCCTTGCTCTGTGTTTTCAAAAATATATTTCATTTTATGACTATTTATACATAAACATAAGCTTTACTCACCCAACAAATGTGGGTATATATAAACACTTGGAACATTCTCAGAGTAAAACTATAGTTTAGAAATTACTGTCATTTTAATATACTAATATGTTCATGAGAATATTTAATATTGAATGATTAAGGGAAAAATAGCTTTTTCCCATAAAATTTGCCCTTTTCTGAGGTAGTAAATGGATGATTAGTATCTATATTATATGCAGTAATCAACAAATACCTGTCCCATGTCACAAGATATATTAGCTGGAAACATTTTCTTAATTAAATTTTCGAGTAATTTTTATGATACCCCTTTCACAATATTTTTAATTAAATTTTTATTTTTTATATTAATTACAGTTTATTCACTTTGTATCCCAGATGTAACCCTCTCCCTCATTCCCTCCAATCCCACCCTTCCTCTCTCAACTCCTTCCATGCCCCTCTCCAAGTCCACTGATAGGGGAGGTCCTCCTTCCCTTCCACCTGACCATAGCCTATCTGGTCTCATCAGGACTGACTGCATTGTCTACCTCTATGGCCTGGCAAGGCTGCTCCCCCCTCAGGGTGGGGGTCAAAGAGCTAGCTACAGAGTTCGTGTCAGAGACAGTCCCTGTTCCCCTTACTAGGGTACACACAATATTTAAAAAAAGAAATGAATCTTACACTTTGTAAAATTTATCCACAAAATTAAATACATCAAAACTTTCTGTTGCTTCAGTATGTGTTAGTGTCATGAACATAACATTTGATCAATAACTATCTCCCATGAAAGAGAAAGAAGGCAGGATCATCTGCATTTGAACATATGTTATTTTTAAAACTTTAATGAGTTTTCTATAAAATGCATACTTTTTATCATAGTGATTACTATGCATTAATATAGATTTCATATATTAAAATGTATTTCTTAGGTATATAATTCTTACGAAATTTATAACATCAATATGTCCTAAGAAGGACATAGGGCTGGAAGCATTTCACCAAACAGTTTAATCAACTTTTTATAAGGTATTAACCTAATTTCAAGATCAGCCAAAGTTGATTTATCAGCAGATATAAAGTACCAATTCATACCTCTATCTTTTACTAACAGAATCCTCTTTAGGTTGAGACCAGCTGGAAGGTCCATGGTAGGAACCCTAGTGCTAGGATAGCATGTGTTTGGCTTTCTTGTCTTTCTTGGAAACTGTTCTTAAGATGGTAGCCTGATTTCATCCTTGCTTTTTTTCAATAGATAAGTCATGACCACAATAAGGCAAAAAGTTCAGACTGTAAAATTCAAAACAATTTAAACTACTAATAAACATTAGACAGAGAAGATGGGCAGTCATAGGAGACACTGGACAGTAACTTTTCTTTAAATATTTAACTCATATCAGAAATTTATACTGTCATCTTTTTATTTGTTTAGGTAATAAACATCCCTTTAAAACTGCTTCTGTCAAAATAATAATATAATGGCTCAGTGTGCTGACACATGCCTACATTTATTTCACTTTGGAGGACAAAGTAGGAGAGTTGAAAATTTGAGAATTTTTCTTAAAGCAAGGAGAGAAAATAGTTTTATGTCTTTCAATATACACTTGTCAAATCAGTGCCAAAGGTGCTACAATATCAAGACTCTGAGGACAGACAGACATCTTATAAACCCCAATCCCACTTCATTATTTTTATATTAGAAAGATGACATGATGAGTCATTTTACATAGCATATGATTATATACAATTTATCATTCAATTTTGGAAATTTTATCTCAAGTACAGACCTAATGTACATCTTGAGTTAGGTTTCTTAGAGGTACACAAAGTTATAAAAATTTTGAGTTATAGACTTTATCTTTACTGTCTGACAGATAAACCATTCTATTTCTTGCTGATTTTTATACATTGGATGGCTGGAGATAGGTTAGATGCCCAGCTCTAAAGATGGATGTCTGGAAAAGGTTAGATGTCTGGAAAAGCTAATAAAGAACTTAGAATCTTAAATGGATTTGCTTCTTAAATCAGAGCATTGAGTTCTTTGGTGGCAGGTCTTGAAAGGTATCTGGATGTCCACTGTGAACAACACACGGGGTATTCAGAGGATGGTTCTAATTTACCCTCTGAATGCATGTGCCTTAACACTAAGCACATCTCTTCATATGTCACACAAGTGTAGTTAAATAATCTGTCTATTTTTTGTTCAAACATTGGAGTGGTCATTGGGAATTACAGCTTACTTAACACATTGTCTTGACTTTGTTGTAACCCACAGTGTAGTGTACAGACAGCTTGTGTGAACTTCCAATATTGGAGAGAATCAGCTGAATGGAATTCTTTTTAATTGAAATTTAACATCACATTGATATCAGGAATTCCCCAAATTATACATTTTTAATTGCAGGATCCCATAGAGTTTCCAGATTCACCTATTACCTGTGTTGACCCGCCATTGAGAGATCACAATCACAAATGTGATGATGAACAGGAGAGTTGGGGAGAGAATGCTGAACTCTCTAATGAGGTCTTAAAGAGCAAGTAAAAGATAACTTATAGAAATGAATAGTATCTGTTTGTGTTTATGAGCAGGGGTCAGGGGGAACATCATATAGCAGAAATTCTCAAAGGGTACCCCCATTTATCATAAGACAAACATAAATTCTCAGCATAATTGGGTTTGGTACAATGATTCAGTTTAGATACTACAATGTATATGCTTGTCTGTGTGAAATAACACTTACTGAGTGTTTGTTGCGTTTGAAAAAAATCAATTGAACGTATGCTACCCTGAAGTTTCTGTAGCCAGTATAAACTTATGAGAGGCTCTATGTTGAAACCTATACTGCAAATCAATGAAGTGGAAGGTAAGTTAAATAGGATAAAATCCCACAAAGAAGTTAAACAAGATAAAACATCACACACATGTTGCACGTGGTACCAAACTTCCAGAATATGCCATGCCTTTAAGAGCGAGTGCTCTGAGAAATGCTAGAGGTCATCCTTAAGAAATACAGAAGTGTAATTAAACTCATTAGTTCTGCTAAACTGATCACTCTATTGTTTGAGGAAGGGGTCTACTGACTGCAGGTAGGTTCCATGCTTCAGATGTGTGATGCTCACCCAGGTGACCAAACTGACTGAGACAAAACATTCCAATTCCTTTAAGGCATCAATTTATGTATAAATGCTTTTTCAAATATGCACTGATTTTATGAATCACTGCCACCTGAAAATAAGTATGATGTGTGTAGAAAAAAAAAGTATCCTGTTAATGCCGCACGATTTTACAACTGAAAGCCACCTCTTCTTTGCTGTAAAGTCCAGTATTCTTCCATTCAAAAAATATTCTGCAAATCTGAAAACAAATCAGTGAGTGATAGTTGCACTGATAGTCACATCTGATGGTTCCACATGATAGTTACATATCATTTCCAAATGTGTTTTTTATATCAGTCACTGAATAGACATAATTTACATATTTTATAGACAATGTAAATCTATGTCTTAATACTACTCAGAATAGTTTTAGATAAAATTTCATTTGTATATTTACTCTCAGATTTATGTTTTTACTAAGGGAAAACTACTGACAAATAGGTGAGTATGAAAAAATCTTAAAAGGAATACAGAAATCCTTATACTGGAAAGCTATAATAATTGAATGTGAACTCAGTTCTGAACTCCCAACTACTTATAAAAAAAAATGTTTACTCTGAACTTTTAAAACTTCAAAATAAAAATCCCTCTTTTCCAAAGGAAGGAAAATGAAAACCAAACCTCTCCCTATTCTTATCACTGTTTTATACAGAAGCGAGGCAGGTGTGTTCTTATTTATAAAGCCATGCTAGACAGACAGACAGACAGATAGAGCCATGTTTAGGTCCCAGGTGTGCTGCTTTTTAGTAATTGTTTTTTATCAATAACTACTAAGTTCAAAAAGCTATTTCTCTTAATTGGCGCAACACTGCTTTGCTCTTTCTGCGGAGCGTGAAGTCCACTCACTCAGCTACTGTGCATGTCCATGTTTGCATGCCAACCCCAACATGCTCACACATGGTAAAGTGAGCATTTCTTGACTACTTCATTTTGCAAATTGAATACAGCTATTTTGTTTTCTGTATTCCTTTGTATTCCTCTGGGATCCATTTTCCCCAACAGCTAAATAACTCAGTTCTCACCTGAATGCTCAATTTTGTTTTAATTTGAAAACAAACTCATTTCTCTATTTTTTCTTGAAGGACCATTTCATGTTACTAAATCTATGTTTTCTAGTTCATATTTGTTATCATATACTTTATATGAATCAAAGTATCATTTAATTATGTTGATAATTCTTTATAAAACATTATTTAAGCTAAGGTAAATGCATTTATATGAGAGTTATTTATAAAAGTAATAAATTTTACATAAGTATAGCATTTTATATGATGTCCCTCTATTCCTATAAATAATCCTTTCTGTGTTGTAGTGTGTGAAGGTGTGTATATTTATAATGGAAGGCAGAGATATCATTTCATACTAGCTAAACAGTTAACTTTAATTTCTCAAGTACTAGTTGTTGAGCTTGGGATGTATCTCAGTGGTAGAGTGCTTGCTGAACATACTCAGACCCCAAGTTAGAGCCTCAGCTCTGAAAAGAACAAAAGAATGCATTCATCAAGAAACACTGTCAGTATCCAAAACTGAGGTTTTAAGAGTGGAGTCTGAGGTTCGCCAGTTTTAATAAATCCAGAGGAGGCAAAAATACTGGTAGCCTGTGGGCAGCATTAGCATGCCAAGGAACACGATTTGACCCGATCCCTGATTCTACTCCTAAATCGGAGTTAATCTTTCCAAGCTCATCCTATTCCTTATGGGTAAGTAAATTGTCCGTTCTCATTGCTCCTGACTTCTAACAGAACTTGTCTGTGCTTTGTTTTAAATTAATTAGAAAAGTTCTTTTTCGTAAAACAATGTAAGAGAGAGAAGGTGGCAAGACATTTTGACACTCACGCCCTCAATATGCCGCGCCATACCAAAAAGCTAACTGCTATTGAAATCCTTCTGCCTCTCTTAAACTGTGATGGAATCAACATTAATTTCTTAATAGTTATTATTATTATTATTATTATTTTGTTTTGTTCCAGACAGGATGTCTCTGTTTGACAGCCCTGGAATTCACTTTGTAGAGCAGGCTGTCCTTGAACTCACAGAGATCTACCTGCCTTTACTTCCTGAGTGCTGGATTAAAGGTACATGTCACCAAGCCAGCCAATAACTTTTTTTAATTCTTCTCTCTTTTTTAATTCTTTTTTTTTCTGATTCATTCATTCACTCATGCATTCATTCAACAGACATCTATTGTATATCTACCATGCACATTGTGTTAGTTATGGCTGACACAATATAGTACTTTCATTTACTTCAATTTTTCTAAATCTTTTCAAATAATTTCATTCACTGACTTTGCTATAACTCTAAGTCTCCCATATTTTTTTCTTCTTCAAAAGTGGAATAATCATAAGTTTAAAGTTTTCCATTTGTTTTCTTAGAACCAGTGCTTTTTATTTTATATATTAATTACTGTTTATTCATTTTGTATCCCAGCTGTAGCTCCCTCCCTCAGTTTCCCCCCATCCCACACTCTCTTCCTCATCTCCTCCCTGTCCCTCTCCAAGTCCACTGATTGGGGAGGTCCTCCTCCCTTTCCATCTGACCCTAGTCTATCAGGTCTCATCAGGACTGGCTACATTGTCTTTCTCTGTGGCCTGGCAAGGCTGCTCTCCCCTCAGGAGAGGTGATCAAAGAGTCAGCCACTGAGTTCATGTCAGAGACAGTCCCTGTTCCCCTTACTAGGAAACCCACCTGGATACTGAGCTGCCATGGGCTACATCTGAGGGCCAATGCTATTTAATCAGATCCTGGAATTGCCAGCCAACCCAGATAAATTAATGCATTCTCTAGATTTATTGAGAAACCGTGTTTCAAAAAACAAGGTGGAAAGTGATAGAGGAGAACCCCAATGTCATCCTTTGGCTTCTATACTCACACATTTAAGCTCACCTCATGCACATACTCTCATGAAAACATACTGCACTTAAGAACACACAAACTCACATGCATGCACGCACACACCCATACACACATACACTCAAGAATGCTATGTAAGGAAAAACTGGAGATTCACTACACTCACTCTTTCATTTGCTATAAACTACCTATGCTTTAATTAGAGGAAATGGTGGTGCTGAGGGAAATTTGAAAGTCTATGCTGGGACTAGCCTCCTTGCCAAAAAAGAAACTCAAGACTAGCTTGTAAAGTCTAACTGCAAATCAATTGTCCTTGAGGGGTCTGCCTTCTGGGGATCTGAATACCTTGTGAACTCAAGGTAATCTTTTGCCAATTTTCTGTAAGGCAGCATCCTTCCATGGACACAGTATAGTAAGCTCTGTGGAGGCTAGGGCTGGCTCATTACTTAGCCAGTCTTCTACTCTTAGAGAAGACACTTCCGTGAGTGTTAGCTCTTCTTAAGGATGAGAATAATGAACTCGGACACCGATCTCAAAGCTTATGGCCAGAGATAAATATAGCCAGGAAATCTGTGAATGTGAAATCTGAAAGTTTTTTTTTTCTCAAGATCTAAGATATTGCCTTAATACAGAGTATCAATTTCTCAATGTATTTTCCAGTACACTCACTCCTTCTATTTGGGCAGGGGTTCGAAGTTATTTTGCTCCTCCTTTAAATAAATTATGACTGACTGTCAGCATTTGTGGTCACATTAACAGTTTATTTATTTTCACTACTTCTTACAGAACACCCTAAAAACACTCACAAAGATTCAGCTTTTATGAGTTTGTCTCCATTTGAGTTTTTACTGCCTAACATACCTAACATAGCCATTCTGTCCTTAGCTTAATGGGCACTTCCTGAGGTGTCCATTACCCATTAGACACTGCCTCATCCATGGACCATCTACTCTCCTCTTTCATTCACTTCATGGCATTTTTCATTACCTGGAATAACCATCTTTGCTTATTTGATTGTATATTGTGTGACTCTTTAGTCAATACAACTTTATTACTTCATTCTGTGATAGACACTGTCATGGGAATTAGCAATAAAACCATGTCAATGAGTTTGCCCTCAAGGAGATGGGCACTAATAAATATTGATAACAGTAACTATTTATATGTATACTTAAGTGCCAGGAGGTATGATGCTGTGAAGAAAAATAAAACAAGCTGAAGGATAAAATCCTGAAGGCCACTGTGCCATTTTATATCTCTTGTAAAGGGTAGATTTTTCTTCTTGGGTGGTATTTATTCAAAGAACAAGAAAAAAATATATTATCTAGCAGGAGAAATTTTCCCACTAGCATGAGTGTGCAGAGATTATGACATGAGGCATAGTTGGTAAGTTCAAAGATGAAAGAAAAGACCATGGTGGCTTCAGGGCAGTACATCAGGTAGGGGTAGTAAGCAGGAAGAGTCTAGATACCTGTGTATAGGTTTGGAACTTTGGTCAAGTTATAAGACCTTACTTTGAGTCCAGGGAAATTCCTTGGGCAGAGTATTGGCATCATCCTGGTTGCCATGGCTGCTGTGTGTTGATGAAGAGGTTTTCACATGCACAGAATGAATGAGAGGAGATAGTGTGATGCTTGGATACTGCACTTCCATCTCTCCATGAACTCTCTCCCTGCCCTCCATTTTGTCTTTGCTTACTCCCTTCTTTCTTCTCTTCCTTCAATGTTTCTCATTGTCTCCCACCTCCTCTATCTTCTTCCTTACTTTTTCATCCTCCTTTCCCTTCCGTTTTCTTTCCCTTCCCTTCCCCTTCCCTCCCTCTTTCTCCCCTTCCCTTTCTTTCCTTTCCCCTACTCTTCCTCCCTTTTCCTTCCCTCCCCGTCCCTTCTCTTCCCCATGTTTCACATTGGTAAAAGACTGAATTATTGTTCTTCATAAAGTTTTGTTAGAGAGTGATTAAACTCTGTTAAAAATTGAAGACAGCACAGGCTCTGCCAAAGGATAGAGAAACCAATTTAAGAAAACATTTAACTAAATAGTGCAGAAAAAAGAATAGATCTTGGTTCTAGGATTTGGAGATTAAGGAAATGAAAGAATGGTTATCACTGATAAAGACTGATAATGTCTTCAAGTAGAGAGGTTTGGAGAATGAACATATAGAGACTGATCTTGGACATATACTGTTTTTTTCCAAGTCGAAATGCTGATTGGGATGTTGGATACATGAGTTTCACTTTCAGAAAAGACTAGATTGTACTGCAAATCTCAGTCCAATCTTAGGAACAATCTTTAAAGAGAATGGACTCTCCTTGTTCTCTGTAATTGAAATGGGGGCCAATGGCATGCTGGGTTTTCAGGGTTCTCATCCAGAACAAGGAGGCACTGTATGTGCTGCCACTGGGATTTTGGAGTTCAAGACGGATATTCTTTTTGTTGCTTTTTATTTTTAATTTAATTTTCATTTTCTTTGGGTCTTATTTGAGATTGTGTTTCTTTCACATTGTAGCTCATGCTGGCTTTGATATACTCTGCAGACCAGACTGAAATTGAGCTCGTAACAATTCTCTAACCTCAGCTCCCAAGGGCTGGGATTATAAATGTGATGTGAGCCACTTAGCCTGGACTCTTGATACATTATTGCTAAAAAAAAAAAAAAAAAAAAAAAAAAAAAAAAAAAAAAAAAAATGGCACATAAATAAAGTTTGCTATAGACTGGAACCTCTAGGTGATCTCTAGTTAATGCATATGCTTTCTGAAATTTAGCAGCCACGGCATCATTGCTTATAATGCAATCCCAGAACTCAAGGATTAGGCATCAAAATTAACTGGGTTAATTTTAAAATATAGATTCCTGCGTTAAAATACCAGGCTTAGTAAACTATAAGAAAAGTCGTGGTCATGGGATCCTCATTTTAACTCATTTTTAAATGGTTCACTGCCATCAATCTTCATAGATGATTTGGTAATGTGTTGTAGTGTTTAAATATAAGGTAAAATACTTTTCTATGGTTTTCCAAGGCAATTGCAGCACACACACACACACACACAAAAAAAAAAAAAAACGAAACGATTGTTCATATAGTTAACGTATTTGAATTTCCTTATTCATATTCTTGGTTGTTGGGATTAGGATAGATTTTATTTCAGTCAAATATATTTTAATATCATTTAAATTGCAAAGCCAAATTTAACTGTTCTGCTTTTCCTCAAAATATATAACTTTAGGATAAACTACTCAAAACAGAAAAAAAACACTATAAATTGTGAAATAATGAATTAAATGCACTTAAAGTATCAAATATTTGTGATTTCCTATTTGGGACACATGACACAGTTGTGTTCCATTTCATTTCCCAGCCCTCATATGATTTAGATAGAGAGAGAAAAATGCTTGTGGCCAAGCAGTGTGGCGCTGTAGCCAGAACACTTAGTTGCCAGCATTCCTTCTTACTTGAGTCTTTTTCCATATTTGACATGGCAGCTCCCCTGCTGTCCTGCTTGCCCAAGCTGCTATGATTAGTAGCACTGTCATGCCAGCCCATAATAGGCATTTAGACTGAGAGAGAAATACTCTTTTGTAACTTTAACTTATTGATTCCAGGGCATAACACAAAGAATCTTTCCAATCATTGGGTTTCCTAACAGCATGGATCACCTCACCCCGAGTGGACTTCTCTATTCAGAAGACAGATAATTGAACTAACTTGCTTTTTTTGTTGTTGTTGTTCTTCAACAAATTAGGAGTGTTTATTGATATTTTGATCATTGACAATAAAAAGATGGGTGTCATTTGCATTTTCTCAAACAGTTCACTACCAGGTGGTTTAACAATTTAAAATAAAAAATAATAATAATAATAAAAGTGAAATTGTAAACCAATTGCCACACGACACAAGAGTAGAGATGATTTTTTTTTTAACAGTCACATGCATACCAAAGTAGCAGTAATTTGGGGGAAGTTACTTCTCCTTGTCCTTTGAGGATTATGGCCATGTGTCTTAGAAGATGCTTTGCTACAGAGGAAATACATTGGCCCTCTCTACTTGGCAGATGAAGTGCAGTCCTGCCAAATTAAGTATTGTGAACAAATAGATTCTAGACAGGCAGCTTCTAAGATGTTAGAATTAGCCCGATGCTGCTATTTCTGACAGTTAGGTCACATAGTCAGGAAGCGATTTTTCCAGATTTCTAGCCAATCATCCCTTGCCTATTCAATGAATAACTATCTACAACGATTGTTTGTGATTTACCAGGCTCCCACATAGAGTTTCATAGGACAGTATTAAGGCACTGGAGTATAATTTTCCAATCAGAAATTGGAATCAGGGCTAGCATAAAAAGTGTATCATTGATTAGTGCTCCATAGAGATTCACGTTCTCCACATGCAGATTAAAGATAAACTAATACACCGAAGGCTCTACTTAAGGAGCTTTTCAAAGTAAATTATAGGCACTAACAGTCAATTAAGCATTTTGGGTTATTTCCCCCTGTGTCCTTTTAGGGATACAAAAGCAACAAAGCTTCTATCATTTTATTCAATAATGCAAATGTATTTGTTAACAGTACAATGATTTTATTATCAATGTTTAGTACTAGTTTACGCGATTAAGCAGACCAACAATTATTTGTACATGAGCTAAAGAGATGAACTGATTTGTATCCCTGGAACTCAAAGAGAAAATTGACTTCACAAACATGACCTCTGTCCCCCACACATGTGCTGTGGCATGTGCATACCTACACTCACATATGTATCAAGCGCATCCATGCGTATTCACACAATAGCAATAAAGATAAAAAATGTTAAAGAAATTACTTCTTCATTGAACAAAATGCATGCTATATATGTACATGAGCAAACATATAACTTAACTATTCATATATTTTAATAAAAAATTAGACCATATCAGCTTGAAATGAAAATGTTGAAACATTGGGTTATAATTTTCCATTCTGCTTTTCTGTATTTTCCTGGTCTGGAGAGTAACCTTACGTAATGTTTGAGTTTCCAAATATTATGCCAGCTCTGGATGAATTAGGTCAACAGAGGAAAACATGCTTTCTCCTGCCTACATTAACATTCTGCTCTCTGAAAAACTGGAGTCCCTCATCAGTCATCTTGCTAATATTACCACTTAGAACAGAATTTGAATGGGAGATGTAAAGCTCCCAAATCTGCACTTTATTTAAAATTATTCTATTTTGTGTTATGGACAAATAATTTTGGAAGGAGATGACAAAAATGTGGAAAGAAATGAGTTATAAACATATAAAAAGATTTATTTTTAAAAGTTAAAAACATATTTGAAAGAACATATTCAACATTGCAATCTAACAAGCTAGACTTTCATTTTATATTTCAAAATTGTGTTGTGAATGTAGCCTCTCTTTGATAAATAAGTAATGCCTGTTTTTGAAAAGGTGTTAATATACTAATAGACTTTTAAAACATCAATAGGCAGAATTTTGTACATCTATCCACAGGCCAATAATTCATTTATGAAATAATTTTACCATTTAATAAACAATAATCATGGAAACAACAGTACAATTTAACTCCATAGAAATCTAACTATAGTGGGCTTACCTTAACAGTTTAATTAATTTGTATTCCTCTGAATTCTGACATCTATGAGTTATATATTTTCAGTCTCAGAAGTTGTTACTAGTAGAAAAGAACATTTTGATATATTTTACAGTTGTGTTTACATACAGGGTGCTAAATCTGAAAGATGTTGAAAATGGAATTTTTAACTTTTAGCAATGTTATTTTAGTAAGGATACTTTAGTTTTAAGCCCTCTTTGAGAACAAGTGTGAACAATTTAGATACTGGTTCAGGAGTATTCTTATGACTGATTAATACTTCAATGTCTTTCTGTTCTATTCAGGTACTGACTATCAGGATGATATTATGAAAGAACTCCAAAATAACAGTAAGTCTTAAATATTTGCTAGTTCTGTCATTCAATTTGCTAGTTCTGTCATTTAATGTTGCACTGTAATACACCATATACCCTATTGGGTGGCTTTTGTCATTCTACATTTATAAGTCTTTATCAGATGTAAATTTTAAGCCAGAACCCTAGACTCTAAGGTACTTGTGACAAGCCATAATATCTTAACCCAATTTTTTTATAGTAGTTTTGAATTTGGCAACCTTTTTGATGAATGTCAATGAAACTAATTACTTTCCCATTCAATGTCCATTTCCCCTGAAAGCTTTATTTTCCTTTTTTAATAAATGCTTTCAATCTCAGTGACATTACAGCAACATTACAGTATTATTTCCCTCTAATGTGTTGAATGATATTCACAATATAGTTAAATGTTGTCAATAGAAAGAGCTACTAATTAAACTTAATAAAATTTGATGATAGGAGTCCTTTTGTATTGACATTGTGAGACTCTTCTTAGATGTAATAAAATGCTTGCAACCAATCTTTATACACTGGCATTGCTTTTTTGGAATCATGACTACTAGTATGCTTATTATTTGAAATGGAATGTTAAATTATCCATAAACTTACTTCTAGGATAGACAATAGATAGATTATAGACAGCTAGAGAGAGAGAGAGAGAGAGAGAGAGATTTGATAAATAGGCAATGATAGATGATAGATAAATAGATCGATCGATCAGTAGATAGATACATAGATAGATACATACATACATAGAGACATTGATAGAGAGATAGAAAGATGGAAGGATGGAGAATGGAAGCAGGAAAGAGAGAGAGAAACTGTCAGGTACAGTAGATGGTAAAAATATTGCATTTTTACTGGTGTTGGAAAATAAACTTAGGGTTTTCATGTGCTCAAAAGTGCTCTACCAGAGAGCGATATTCCCTGCACAAATATTAAGCTTTTTCTCCTTAATCATTAAAATGATTTAAAATATGTGTTTGGCTTAATTGACCCCTACTATCATAAAGTGCTGTTTCATTTAAACGAATTTATGTTCACTATTGACATTAAATATTCTGTTCATTCATAAAATTTGTTGCTCAATGTATACTTAATTATTTACTCAAAAAATAGACAAATATTGTCAAATCAAAAGCAGACAGTAAATTTAGTTATACAAACTTGTACATATATGTGTGTTAAAAATGATTATATGAACACATAGTAGCATATCATTATTTTATAGATATATAATTCTGTAATAGCCAATGTAATTTGGAGTAATTATATGTATATATATATATACATATATGTATATATACAAGTATCCATAAAAGTATATATAAACAAATTGCTTAAGTGTATACAGATATTTAAACATGAAGAGATATAATTATACATAAATATATAACTAGTCCTTGATAAAGCTTAAAATATTAGCCCTCTGTCAGATAGAGGCAAAGAGGATGGACATCAGAAGAAGAAGAAAACAGGAAACAAGTTAGGAGCCTCCCACAGAGGGCTTCTGAAAGGCTCTGCCCTGCAGACTATCAAAGCAGATGTTGAGACTTAAGGCCAAACTTTGGGCAGAATGCAGGGAATCTTATGAAAGAAGTGGGAAATAGTAAGATCTGGAAAGGACAGGAACTCCACAAGGAGAGCAACAGAACCAAAAAATTTGAACACAGGGGTCTTTCCAGAGACTCATACTCCAACCAAGTACCATGCATGGAGATAACCTAGAACCCCTATACAGATGTAGCCCATGGCAGTTCAGTGTCCAAGTGGGTTCCATAGTAATGGGAACAGAGACTGCTTCTGACATGATCTGATTGGCCTGCTCTTTGATCACCTCTCCCTGAGCGGGGAGAAGCCTTACCAGGCCACAGAAGAAGACAATGCTGCCAACTCCTGATAAAACCTAACAGACTAGGATCAGAAGGAAAAAAAAAAAAGAAACCCTCCCCTACCAGTGGACTTGGGGGGGGCATGCATGGAGAAGGGAGAAGAAGGGAGGGATTGGGAAGGGAGGAGGGAGGGAACTGGGGGGGGGATACAAAGTAAATAAAGTGTAATTAAAAATAAAAAAAAAAACTTAAAACAGACATGGCTAAAGAAAAATCTCATAACACAAGCCAGTTCATCTTTTGGTCATCCTTATGTTGGGGCAGTCAGTGACAGAACGTGGCATATGTCCCTTTGGATCAATACCATTGAGCATATCTCTGCTCATAAAGCAAGAAACAAGTTCAAATAGCTCTTGTCACCAGGAAGATGTGCCTTTGTTCATGTGGTTTGTTCTTGCTGACTGAGCACTAAACACAGTGCATTTCAGCTTGATTCTCATAATGCCTTTTCAGATTAATATATACACAGAGACTTCATAATAACAATCTGCCACCTAAACCATAGAAATGACAGCGAATTGCAAAACTCATAGATGTCTTAATTCTATGTGTAGGAAGCACAGGAAATAACTGGTGCCTTTAGTAAATGAGGGAGTTATGAATCAGGTTGTTAGGAGAGAGTGTTTCCTTTCTGCTTTGGGCTTTGGTGTGATGGTGTGATGGATCTCCACACACCTTGTTGATGCCTGCAGTGGAGTCCATGCTGCTTTGCTTTGGTGAGAAGCTGAGTTGCATTCTCTCACTTAACAGAAAAAAAAAAAAAATCTCATCAGTAGAAAAGAATAAGCAGGGAAATCAGCTTCATGATCTTCTATCTCTGGCTCATGGGGAATTCCAGATACTGTGATAACCACAATTAGGTTATCTATTAGGTTACCATTCTGTGATAACCATGATTAGGTGTGAAATTAGAGTAGAAACAAACTCATCTAAGGGATTACCTAAAGGAGCAAAATTCAAGGGAAATAAACATGATAAAATCATGAATAATATTGCTTTATGGAAATGTTAAAAAATATTTAGACTGACATGTCATAAGAAAAGAACATATATTTATTATTACCATAATATCAATGCATTGTATTATCCATTAAACTACTACATATATTTAATGATATTGTACTGATATTTATTCTTTCATGTATTTATATACTTCACAAAAATATGTTGACATTTTATACCTATCATACTATGAGTTCATTTTGTCTTTATATTGCTAAATTATCTATACCAAAAAAACCCAAATAAACAAACAAACACAAAAACAACAATGTGTTCTGTAGTCTTTCAGAACTTAAATCTAAGCAGAGTAAATAAGGTTTTGAGGACTGTGTGGGTGGCTGTGGTTAGTTCTGAGCCTAAATCCAAGACAAGAAATGTGGATCAAGCAGATTTAGCTCCACTGGAGCATGAAGACAAAGTTGACAAGAATGAGCCAGTTTAAACCATCAATATTTATTAAACACTTACTATAAACCGGGTTCTTTTGTAAATGTTAAGGGTGTATAGGAAACAAGCTCTTACATATACGTGATTGATGAGAAAGTGGAGAGAGAACAGATAGTAAATTTAAAAAATCAAACAAAGGTTTTGATAAAGTTGAATATGTAAAGAAAAGAAATAAATTGGATAAGAGACTAGTGGGAGGGCTGAACATTATTTTAGTTGGGAAAAAAATTTTAAATTGGTAGTAGGTGGGAAGAGACCTGAAAGTAGAAGAAGGGTATATAGTGATAGTGATTCTAAAAGTAACATTCCAGGTGGAAGGAAAAGTCAGGGGCACTTTGCAAGGACAGAACAATGCAAGTTATTTAAGCAACAATAAACACATCAGTAGAATAAGGTGAGCCTCTCTTGTTTCAAATAAAAAAATATTTTTCTTTCTTTATCACATTTATTCATGTCTCTTTGTGTCTCTGTGTGTTTGTGTAAAAATGTGTGAGAAAATGGTATAATGGTGAGCTTATGGAAGTCATATGACCACTTGTAGGAACTGATTTTTCTCTTCCACTTTATGGCTTCAGGGGTCAAAATGTTTTTCACTTTAATGGTTTCACTACTCTAGATTTAAAAAAAAATTATTGTAGTCCTTCATATTACAGACAGACTTATAATGCTTTTAAACAGAAAGAACTATAGTGAATGATTTATCATTTATTTAACTTTTAAAGTAATGTTTTTAACTTAATTAATTTGTTTATTTATTCACTTTACTTCTAGATCATACCTTCGTCCCTCCTCTCCTCCCACTATCACCCTCCCTCTCTCTACCCCTTCTACCTCTTCCCCCACTCCTCAGAATAGTAAAGCACCCCACCAAAAAAGACCCACCCTAGCACATTAAGTGGCATCAGGCCTGAGAATATCCTCTTCCCCTGTGACCTTGAGAGGCAAGTCCACCAGGGGCAAGTGATCAAAAGGTTATTCTTTGAAAGTTTCATACACTTATATAATGTATATTGGTCACATCCATCTTCGACTTCCTATATGCCTTCCAAATGCCTGCCCACACATTTCACATTCTCCTCCTTATTGTTTGTAATGGTCCCTTGAGCTCAGTTACTCCTAACTACATAGTGGTCTCTTATGGGAGGAGGAGGGGCATGAGCAACCTACCTACTGCCATATACTTAAAGAGTAATGATTCTTTCTCCTTGGGCAGCCATTAGCAAGACCCTTTCTTCATCCATGATAGAACTTTGACTGGTTTGATCTTGGGCAAGTAACTAAGTTGCTACAAGTTCATGTATGCAACAGCCATTCACAAGAGAATTAAGTAAAATATGGAGTCTTTAGTATAATATTGCTATGTGCTGAATTCTATGTAAATGCTGAATTTTAGCTTCTTCCTCTTCAGCATTGTAACTACTGTTTTCATTATCAAAGTTATAATAGAAGCTTTAGGATAGTATCAGCAGAATAGTATTTGCAAACTAGAAACTAGTTCTCTAGTGCTGACATGCATTCTTTAGTTTTCTGAAAGTCACTTACTTTAAATAAGTTATATAAAGTATAGAGCTCAGTAGTGTTTATTGGTAATTTTATGTGGGTGTGATATTTTCATTTTCTTTGTGTTGTTTGCTTGCTTGTGTCTTAGCCTGAAGAAGTGTTGCACAGTGCTCATTCTAACTAGAGTTTCAAATACGGATTTATGTATTTAAACACATAATTTTGTTAACAAGAGCATAAAGCCAAATGGATACCATGTTCTAATTTTCTCTTTTAGGTCTGACACCTGAATTTACATGGTAGTTTAGTTTCTCTTTTGCAAAAACAAACTGGATAAGGTTTCCATGTTGTATGTTAAATTAAAAGAAAATATGTATGAAACTATTAAAAACTATTAGCATTGTTCTGAAATACATGATTCTTCATACTTGCCTCTTAGTAAATATCTCTAGTTTAATCATAAATGAGTATGTTTGTCTACAGCCAAAGCTGAGGTAGAACGCAGCTGAAGTTGAGGCTGGTTACAGATGAGGGTTGTGCAACCACTGACAGGTCTGACACTGAGCTCATTTTAATCTGCAAACACGGCTGGGAAAGTTGAGTTTGAGAAGTACCAGCACTTTTAAACTGCCTGTGTCAATGTTGATGCACACCCATCCAGACATGACTTTTTATGATTTATTTACAAAAAAATAATGTGACAAGATAGAGCACAGAGACAGAAATGTAAATTCAGTGGCCTTCTTTAGTTTATTCATCTGAAAAACAGTTCATTTGGCCCTACACACTCTTCCTCAGCTAAGCTGCCTCTAGACACTGTCAGACTGTGTGAAAAAACTATGCACTTTCCTCCCACAGGATTGCAAAGGTTGAATCTCTGTGTCCTGCCTTGGCAATTAGTACAAACAACACCAGTTTAAAAAATAGGGTACTTGAGAGCAGGGAAATAGAGGCAGGGAGTTAGCAAGACAAAGGGACAGGCCGCAGAATACAGATTCTCCTGCCACAGTACAGATTCAAGGAAATCCTTGCTCAGATACAGTAAGTAGCATGTTTTGCCTGCAGTAACATACTGGAGGCTCAGTTTTGTGCTTTGTGAAAATACAGGGCTCTAATATGAGTGTTTTTCTTACTGCACAGCCCTAAATATAGACCAAGCACATCCCTGTCCATAGCTAAATAAACCAAATGTTTCTGAAAATGTTGAAACTCTTGTCATTGATAAACCAAGACATCCTACATTGGAGTTCATGAAAACCTTTTTGAACTTGTTTGGACTCAGCTCACTCTCCATAATACATTTGTGCTAGAAAGGAGTCTAGACCAGGGCTGCTTAAAGCATGGTTGAGAGGCCAGGAGCTTCTGAGAACTTACAGGTATCCATCAAAAAATATAGATCATAAAAGAACAAGAATTGAGTGTAAATGTCTAGAAATTCCAATGAACTTCATTTGACTTTGTGATTCTGTGAATATTGAATTGAATGATACATTATGATGTTTTTTTCTTTATTAATTACACTTTATTTACTTTGTATCCCCCCTGTGGTTCTCTCCCTCCTCCTGTCCCAATCCCTCCCTTCCTCCACCCTCTGCATGCATGCCCCTCCCTAAGTCCACTGATGGGGAGGTCTTTTTTCCTTCCTTCTGATCCTAGTCAATTAGGTCTCATCAGGAGTGGCTGCATTGTCTTCTTCTGTGGCCTGGTAATGCTGTTTCCCCCTCAGGGAGAGGTAAAGAGC
Organism: Meriones unguiculatus; assembly: GCF_030254825.1. Classification (NCBI taxonomy): domain Eukaryota; kingdom Metazoa; phylum Chordata; class Mammalia; order Rodentia; family Muridae; genus Meriones; species Meriones unguiculatus. Next base: position 79,219,614 of record NC_083364.1, read on the forward strand.
AGGCCAATCAGTTCATGTCAGAGACAGTCCCTGTTCCTATTACAATGGAACTCACTTGGATACTGAACTGCCATGGGCTACATCTGTGCAGGGGTCTTAGGTTATCTCCATGCATAGTCCTTGGTTGGAATATCAGTCTCAGGAATTTTAGGAAAGAAGTGGGAAACAGTAAGATCTGGAGAGGACAGGAACTCCACAAGGAGAGCAACAGAACCAAAAAGCTGAGCACATTATGATGTTTTTATATCACCAATTTTGATATGTTTAATTTTTCTTGCTCTTCATATATACATATGTATATATAAAACTGTTAGAAGTGACCACTCAGAAAGAGATCAGTAAGCCTCTGTTCTCAGTCAAAGAAACATCGGCCTTCTTTCCAGCCTAGCACAGGTCATTATAGGACAGCTCTGATCAACATGCGTTGATCAGCATGTGTTTCTCTTCTCCTGGAACATCAAGGCTACAATGAGATTACATAATTATATCCCCAAAGGAACTTAAAGTTTGATTAAAAAGCTTCCCTTTCCTTTCCTTAAGAAAATTGCTAAATATTCATGTGAAAACATTCATAATGCAAGCAGTCATATTTAAATGCTAAACAGGATATCAATAGTATGGCATTTGTACTTGCTGAAATCCTGCATCATTTTATATGAACTTATCTGTTTCTTCCTACTATTTAACTTTAGTAAGGCATTTTCTTATGGTTCTCATAGAGTATTAATAAAAAAGACATCTAATAAAGTATGAATTTGACAATTCATTATGATTTTCCATGAAAATCCTGAATATTTAGAAATTATGTATGAGTGATCTCATAAAAAAATAAAAGTATTAAATTATCAATAATGAGGTATTTTTTGATATTTATGTAAAGGGAATCTAGTTTTAATAAACAGTCATCTATTTGCAAACTCTTACCAGAGAAAATTAATTGTAACAACCTGTTCTCATGGTTAGGAGTAAGATGTCCAAACAACAATTTTTAATCTTGAAAAAAATATGCAGAACATAATTTGAACATAGATGTTAATAAAAAAATTTAGCTAATTTATCTCTAAGTCATTGCTCCTTCTATTAGAACCAGAAGCTCTTGAGACCTCACCTACAAAGAGTCATTGTTTTCCTGTGCCTGTGACAAGTTAGAACATGATTTGTATTATTAAATTGTTGTTACTGCCCTCTAGTGGCAACAAATAATTCTTGTTGTTATTCCATCTATGAATGTCTGAGCCATGGAAGTTCAGGACACAAAGGGCCTAGCCACAGATTGTGCGTTGCAGGGAGTTAAAGAGCAAACACAACTTCGTGTCATGAAATACGGGAGTTTGATCAGTTAATAAGTTAAATCAGTGTATAGGGATAAACCCGTGTGTCTGGTGGATTCATCTTGTGAAGAACCAAACTTCAAATATTACTTCTCAAAGAACACAGTTTTCACTTTACCTGTTTGAAATCAGATGTTTTTTCATATGCTCAAAAAAATGAGTTTCAAAAATTCAGCTAAAATTGAGCTAAAAATTGAGCTGATCAAAGCAGCTCAAAAGTTACACTGCAAGCAGTAGGGTGAAGATCTTGGAAAATGCAGGCCCAGGCTCTAGGAGCTAGAAATCCTGCCTTACTGATGATGATGATGATGATGATGATGATGATGATGATGATGATGATGATGATGATGATGCTCTCTGGCTGTTCATGGTCAGCCATAACTTGAATAGCTAGAACCGTTGGGTATGTTCTCGGAGATATCTCAGTAATGAAGACTCTTTCCTAGAATGTTCTTTATTGTGGAATTAACTTACAATGTGAGAATGTAATCCATTCGATGAAAAAAAAAATATCTGTTGATGGGTTTACCCCTTACATTTTAGGTAACCTTGAGAGGATACTAAGCACAAAGAAGCTTTAATCTCATTATTTATGTATATATACACACACACATATAATCATTAATACAAATGTACAGTCAGAACAGTATTCGTGGCTTGCATAAGGAGTAAATGACCTATTTATATATTAAAAGTAAATAATTACAGTTTTACAGTATATGTAACACCTAGTGAGCAATAAATGTCAGCATTGCCAATAAGTGTCACAGAGTAAATTTACAGGTACATATGAGCATATGCCCTAGAAAGTTTCCTTCAGTGAAAAGAGGATTTTGACATTTCCATAAAAGAAACTTAATATATGAAACCACGAAAGGCCTTACCTTGAGATTTCACAGAAGGATAAAATAAATAAGAAGTCAGAGAATTATTCTGTAATAAAATTCAGTTGAGTGTGGGAAACACAAAGAATTATATTAAAGAAATGTTGAGATTATTTGCTTTTCTCTTTTTCTATTACCTGGAGCCAAGAGCAGATGAGAAGGGAAAGGCATCAAGTTTAACATCAAATTCACATCATGCCACAACACATAGAAACCACATGAACATGAAAGGGCACGGACTCTGGGCAAAGTTAATAAGGTTTTAAGCATTCTGTGGGGGAAATGGCCCATAAGATTATCTATTGTTCCTCAAACAAATCATATTGCGTGTGTTTGAATTCTGTAATCATTGTGCCATGAATAATTTTAGATAGCTTGAAAGCCATGTGGCATCCATAGTTTGTGATACATTATTAAAATGAGAGAAGTATTTATATTTGTAAAGTTTTGCATAAAAAGTAGAAAAAAATTAGCAACATAGTTAGAAGAAAGGGCATATATTTATATGAAAAGCACTTCTTTTTTCATAAAGTTGGTGTTAAGTTTGTATGAGCTGATGCTTCTTAATTTTGAACCGACGGTTTAATGCTTTCTCTGGAGTGTACTACATTTCAACTTATCAGGTATTGCTACTCAACTTCAGAGTAATGTGTGACATATTAGAAAGATTTCAAATTATGAGTTTCAACCAGAGTTGCTGTAACTACCCAAAGTTGACATTAACGGCTAATTCTGTGTGCCGTCAATAGAGACGTTTTTGAATCTCTTTCTGACAGTTCTTCCTTTTGATGGTGTTTTATAGTCAGAGTAACTTCTGTTACTCTGCAGTTTGGAAACAAGGCTTTTAAATTGGAAGAACAGCAGAAAGGTTAGAAGCCAGTGCAGTCCACGGAGCATGAGCATCATAGTGCAGTCTGTGGATACGATTATTAGACTTTATTTATTGGATGATGGAATTCAGACCGATGCTGTAATAAGAGGATCACGGAATTACTGAATTCAGTTTCTAAAAATTCAGTTCCAGTGTCTTGTGTCAACATAAGGCTGACACTTGCGGCTTATACATAAAAACAAATTGAAGACAATGTACATGTGTATTCTCAACAGCATTATTTACAGTAATCCCCAAAATAGAAAAAAATCCCTTAAACAGTCACTGAGAAAAAAATAATGTGGCATATACATACATTAAGGTACTGTTCAGCCCTGAATAAGAGTGAATTTCCCATTAACATGAAGGATCTTTGCAGACATTATGTTATGAAAATCAAGCCAGAAAGAAGAGGAGTGCTATTGTAAGATTTCAATTCTGTAAGGTACATATATTAGCCAAATAGATGAAAATACAGTGACTAGTGTTTACTTGGATAGAATGACGTGACAAGTGAAAGGTTACCATTAAATAACGCACACTTTTGGTGCAGATAACGTGAGAGTCTGCATTTAGAACAATTTGGTCTGATAAGCTACTGTAAGAACATGCTCGAAGCTGGGTGCTTTCTGAACAATGAAAGCTTAGCTCTCGTAGTTTTGAAGGCGAGGGGTTTCAAGGCCAAGGAGCTGGCATGCTTTGTCTGGTGGAGCCTGCCTTTCTACTTCATAGACTGCATCTTCCTGCTTTTCTTTTTTGCCTGTTGGAAGAAATTCAGTGCCTTCTGATCTTATTAAGAACACCAATCTCTTTCATGAACGCTTCAATCTCAAGTCCTAATTATTCCCCCGAAGGCTTCCACCGTATAGTACCCTCACCCTGGAGATAGGTTTCAACATATGAATTTGAAAAATACCAAATCAGGTCTTAGTGTTCTCCTTATGGAACTTTTTATTGTGGGGCATAGAAACTATACATATATAGGTGACTGTTTAACTGAGGGTATTATTATTAGCACCTTGACTATAAATACACAAAGTTGTTATAAATTACTGGAAATTCAAGAAAATATTTCACTGTAAATATATGGTTAGTCTGACAACTAAACACTAATATGTAAAAATAGTTTTAATACTTTATAATTTTTTTGGTTGGTGATGGGATTTTTGTTGTTGTTGTTTATTTATTTGGTTGGTCGGTTGGTTGGTTGGTTTTTGAGATAGGATTTTATTGTGTAGCTTTCACTCTTCTGGACTCCCTTTGTAGACCAGGCTGGCCTTGAACTCACAGAGCTCTTTCTGCTTCTGCCTCACTTAGTTCTGGGATTATAAATTTAAGACGAATAACGCTCTTACTTTGCCTCTCTTCCTATTGTCATAAAAATAGAATTAATATCATCAACTCTGAAGGAAATTGACATAAGAAAATGATTTATGTGTGAATGAAACTCTCAAAAAATAAAATAACAAAAATACACCAGTGAGTTAAACAACAAAAACAAATATACAAACAAAAACAAAATCACCAACAGTCCTACATAATCATTTCAGCTGAACAATTCCATATGCAATGCAGTTTCACTTCTTATTAAGTACTGTAAAATGTCTATGAAAAACATAATTTTAAAATCTCTTGATTAATTCAGAAAGTATAAACTCCCAATTTAAGTAGAGAATATTCTTCAAAAGATAACAGTGTTGATAAGCGACACAAAGCAAATTAAAATTGTTCCTTTGTGCTTGGCTTCACAATGCAGTCAGTATCAATCAAGTGTTGAAAAAGGCAATGGGATTCCAGGCTGTCAAGAGACCCGTGGCTGAATCATCTTATTTTTGGCTCTTAAATCAGTTAACATCCTCCATTTTCTTTATTTCTTTTTTTATAACAAACACAGAGAAATGCCATGCAGTGGTAGATTCCTCAATGTGTTGAGCATTTAGCTGCTCTTGTACCAGGTGTGCTAGTACCTGTAATTTTTCTTTTTTCATATGTCATTGATCCACCATTAAATGGCTTGTCAGTTAGCCATTTTAAAGGTTGATCAGTTGATACCTTAGAAAGACCAACACTTGTGTCCTGCTTATGGATGATAATACCTTTGAATAATTTTCTCAGAAGCATTTTTTCTTTTATACTTTCTTTGTAAGATTGAAGGAATGTAAATCTGTGTTTTCCACTACTGAAACAAATTATGTCCCTATAAATTCATGGCTGTATTAGCCACAAATGGCTTTAGTTTTCGTATTTGCCCTTCTGGTCCTACACTCTAGACCCATCTTACAGTTCGCTTTACCCACGATTGAGTTCCAGTCCCTAGAAGCTGAATATTTACTTCTTGAAGAGGCCTATCTGGATGCCAAGATTTTGGTGAGATTTTTGTCACATCTGCTCCTGTGTCCATTAAAACTTCAATTCCAGTGCCATTTATTTTTATTTTTAGCTTAGGTCTCTGATCAGTTATAGCATTTTGCCAAAATAGTTGTTTTGTGGTCTTTCTTGAATTTTTTTTTGTTTTATCTATTGAAGCTGTTCTGACCTTGATTACATCTAGAGCAGTGCTGTTTTTAACAATAGACTTTAAATCTTTTAATTGCTCTGTGACTCGTGTGACTCGGTTTCTCCTATGCTGACGCTGACACTACGTGTAATCAATCACCTGAAAATCTAAATTTTAATTGAATGCTTTCTTTGTTAAAGCCTCATGTACAGTCCATTTCTCTATCAAATCTTTTATTGTTTCTTTTTGACACCAGCACTAAGTCATTGGTATTTAAACTGGGTGCTTTAAATACACCCTAAATTTTGATAGCAATATACTAATGTTCAGTTAATCTTATACTCCTTTCAGTCAATCCTTTTTCCCCATTTACTAAAGGAGATCTCCTCATATTATGACCAAAGTTGGCTACCAACTACAAAAGAGTAAGTAGTAACATATAAATTGTGTGCACTCTGGACAAAGAGTTCACTCCATATAAATACAGTGGATTTTCCCCCAAGAGTTTAGTTGAAAGTAGAATTTATTTTATTAAAGGTTTCTTTACAGTTTTATATAATGTAATTTTTAAATAAAGCAGACATGCAAATTGTCTGTTTGTCCACTACTCTTAATTTCTAAGTAGAAAATCACATTTTATATTTTAGCCACTCCCCCAAACAGAATATACCATACAGCTAATGTCAGATTTGTTTAACCTGATACAAAATCATACTATGTTGCTTTCGTTGTTGTTTTGCGTTTGAGGGTTCAGGATCAGCCAAACTGAGTTACAAGAATTTAAATATTTAGAAATTAGAATCACATGAGAAATACCTTTACTGTAACTATTAGATTTTTCTTCTAAAAAAAAAGACACAAATCTCAGTGCTATGTAATAAACAGTATTAGGAAGTATACTATGGTTGAATATTAATAAGTACTACCCCGTTAGTTTTAGGTCATTTTAGCCAACGATCTAATTCCTTGTAGTTAGTGAAATCTTGACAATTTTTTTCTTGAAAAATATCAGCAAATTTAGTGTCATACTTGATGTGAAAGTTCTAGCTCTACAATTTTCTATCTATAGGTGCTGAACTCCTTTTCTGTGGTTTTAGTTCTTAAAAAACAACCACAATCCAAAAATATTAAGTAGATTATTCCAGAAATAAACAGCACATTGTTTTCTAAAATATTTTTTTATTTATTACAATTTATTCACTTTGCATCCCAGCTGTAACCCCACCCTCATCCCTTCCCCATCTCACCCTCCTTTCCTCCCTTATAGCCTCCTATGTCCCTCTCCAAGTCCACTGATAGGGGAGGTCCTCCTCCCCTTCCATCTGACCCTAGCCTATCAGGTCTCATTAGGAAGGACTGTCTTTCGTAGTCTTTCTCTGTGGGGTGGTAAGGCTACTCCACCCCTCAGGAGGAGGTGATCAAAGAGCCAGCCACTGAGTTCATGTCAGAAGCAGCTCCTGTTCCCCTTACAGGCTATGTGTGTGCGTGGGTTCTAGGTTATCTCTATGTGTGTGTTATGTGCTAATAAAAAAATCCCATTGATAAGAGAGGACTATGGTTTTCAAACTTGCCTGATCACTATTCCTCTCCAGTGTAATATTGAACACTAAATGACCAGATATAATTAGATCTCTAATAGATTCAAGAAAAGCAATTATAAAATGTTGACTCCTAGTATACCAGCAGCATTCTTGTTGCCATCTTGCAAATTTCACTGTCTTATAGGCCTGTTCTAGCTTTTAATGCAAATGGCCACCAGCTCTCACTGTCTTATTGATCTGAGCTCATTCAGGTAGGCACTGTATGCTTCACCACACGTTAGATCCACAGGGGCTTATAGATGGAGCTCATAATTTCACCAAAGACTTGTAGCCTTTAGTATTATAAGTGAACATTTCTAATGCTGAAATTTCAACCCAGCACACTTTTTAGAAATCAGTCAGAATTGGTGGTCCAAATCAAGTCCAATAATTAATAAAGTATATTTTCTTATCTAAAAATGGCTATACACTATGGCTTTAATCTTGACAAGTGAAGACTTCCACACTTTCTTTAATCATGTCACATATTTGTATGCATTCTCTATTATGCTGCTAATTTAATTTTGGAATAGGGTCTCAGTTAGCCCAAGCTGTCCTCTGATTTGCTATGTATCCAAGGAGGAGCTTGAACTCCTGATCTTCCTGTCAGCATACACAGTTTATACATTGCTATGGCTATCCTCCTAATTATAACTTTAAAATAGTATCATATTGTTTAAATATTTAAAAAATAATTTCCTTTCAATGCTGTTGTTACTTTCCACATCCTAATAATGTCATCAGCTCTCTCCTGATGGCAAAATGAAAGACTGAATAACCTGCCCATATTACCATCTATCATATTTATTATTTGAAGTAGAAGTTCTTGAACTAGGAAGAAAATAGTTTACTTGAGTTAGGTGAACAGGAAAGCAGTTGGAAAGCATTGCCTTCTGTTTTTTCACAAACTGCATTGTGTTAAGGCGTTAGAGATTCCGCTAAGGGACATAAAGATACTGATAGGTCCTCATGTGCATTCAGTTCATGTATCCAGCACTTCTGTAACACAGCAGGTCTGGAATGCTTCGTCCTAGAACCCATTATGTACATTAGCCTGGCCTTGAACTCAGAAAGATCTGCCTGTCTCTGCCTCCTGAGAGCTGGACTTAAAGGTCTGAGCCACCACTCCTGAAATGCGGTATTTTCAAAATGAGCATATACACACAAGCCATAGTTTATATAGGCAGTATTATGTACATTTATATTATTTTCTTTCATAATTGCATTAACTACTTGGAAACAAGTAGTTTTATGTTCAATTTTAAGCAAATACAATAAAGTAAACTGGTTTTTATCTTAAAAGAAAGAGTATGAGGAAGACTTTATAGTGTAAATTCAGAAGCATGCAAAAAAGAAAAAAAAAAAGAAGATAATGTGAAATAGTAGCCTTATTCGAATCTTTAAAGTTCAAAGTACAACGAGCTCAAAAATGGTTGTACATCACTGAGTTGGGCTCCCATTGGCTTCTATAGCAACCTCGATCCTTCTCAGTATATTAGATCTCTAAATTAATATTTTTTAAAAAAGGAAAAAAATGAAGAGATTTCACTTTTCCTATAAAATGAAATACTAAGTTAGGAAATGACAACAAGAAAAATAACACTGTTAGAAGTCCTCAGTTAAACATCATAAATCTGTACCAACTAATGTTCTGTAAAATATAGAAAAATAACAGTGAATTAATAGAAAACGTAAAATGTGACAATCGATTCCAAATTCTGTTTTTCTAGTCATTTATTCTACAGAGTATTTTTACTGCAATTTAGAAAGTTACATTCTAAATTGTATCTAGATATTTTTCCCTGAGAAAATGGAGATTCTGTTGAAAGCTAACGCTCTCAGTTGACAAGTTAGATGGCACAGCTTTATTGAGCACACTTGTAAGGAACAGCTGCATCCAGGAAACAGAGCTCAGAGATAATGGGTGTGCAGATACCTATGTCAGAATCACTGCTGGGTAAAGACACATTGACTAAGCAAAGTTGATATTATATTGCGTAATTGTAAGTTCCATTGAATGTAATAGGAGAAAGGATAGGGAGAAGAGGGCAAAGAATTGCCAAAGACTCTGAGCGACTATTTTTCTGGGTGTGTTTGAAATTCATTAATTCCCACAAGTAAATGCTTAAATCATCCCCACTGTGATTTTATGTCTAACTTCTATTGTCTGCTAATTCATTAATCATAAAATTAGATTGTTTGTAAGGTGATATCTCAGGGTCATTTTGATTTGCATTAACCTGATGTCTAATGAGGATGAGCATTTCTTTAAGTGTTTCTCTGCCATTCGATATTCCTCTACAGAGAATTCTCTGTTTAGCTCTGTTCCCCATTTTTTAATTGGATTACTTGGTTTGCTGCTTTTCAGCTTCTTTAGTTCTTTGTATATACTGTATATTAGTCCTCTGTCAGATAAAGGGTTGGTGAAGAATCTTTCCCAATCTGTAGGCAGTCGCTTTGTTTTCATGATGGTGTCCTTTGCTTTACGGAAGCTTTTCAGTTTCATGAGGTCCCATTTATTGATTGTTGCTCTTAGAGCCTGTGCTGTTGGTGTTTTGTTCAGGAAGTTGTCTCCTGTGCCAATGAGTGGCCAAGATGAAAAACTCAATCGACAACACATGCTGGAGAGGTTGTGGAGAAAGGGGAACCCTCCTCCACTGCTGGTGGGAATGTAAACTGGTACAACCACTCTGGAAAGCTATCTGGTGCTTTCTAAGACAATTACGAATAGTGCTTCCTCAAGACCCAGCTATACCACTGCTAGGTATATACCCAGAGTTTGCTCAAGTACACAAAAGGGATACTTGCTCAACCATGTTTATAGCAGCTTTATTTGTAATAGCCAGAACCTGGAAACAACCCAGATGTCCATCAATGGAAGAATGGGTACAGAAATTGTGGTATTTCTACACAATGGAATATTACTCAGCAATCAAAAAGGAGGAAATCATGAAATTTGCAGGCAAATGGTGGGATCTAGAAAAGATCATTCTGAGTGAAATATCCCAGAAGGAGAAAGACAAACACGGTATATACTCACTTATATAGACCTATAAGATATGATAAACATAATGAAATCTATACACCTAAAAAAGATAATCAAGAGAGCAGACATGGGGTAAGATGATCAATCCTCGTTTAGAAAGACAGATGGGATGTGCATTGAACGTATGACAGGAGTCTACTGAGCACATCTGAAAGACTCTAACTAGCAGTGTTTTCAAAGCAAAGACTCATGACCAAACCTTTGGCAGAGTACAGGGAATCATAAGAAAGAAGGGGAGTTAGTATGATGGGGAAAGGATAGGAGCGCCACAAGGACCAAATATATCTGGGCACAGGGTCTTTTCTGAGACTGACATTCAACCAAGGACCATGTATGGACATAACCTAGAACCTCCGCTCAGATGTAGCCTGTGGTAGCTCAGTAACCAATTGGTTTCCCAAAGTGAGGGGAACAAGGACTATTTCTAACAGGAACTCAATGACTGGCTCTTTGGCTCCACCCCCCAAGGGAGGAGCAGCCCTGTTAGGCCACAGAGGAGGGCTTTGCAGCCAGTCCTGAAGATACCTGATAAAACATGATCAGATGAATGGGAAGGAGCCCCCCCATCAGTGGACTTGGAAAGGGGCATGGTGGAGATGAGGGAGGGAGGGAGGGACTGGGGGGAATGAGGGATCAGGACACGGCTGGGATACAGAGTTAACAAAATGTAACTGATAAGAAAAAAAAAAAGAAAAAAAATTTAAATTGTTTGAGGGGGATCACTTATTTCCTTGATGTTCTGTTCTGTTCTTTTAATGTTCTTAAATTTATGTTTTAAATATAGTTTATAAATAAAGCGCACAATATGTAGTTCATAAATGCAAAATATTGCTTGTCTTAGTGACTGGTATATGTTTCAGAGATGATTTACTTATGCTCATAGGTGAGATCTCGTGAATTTTGTACTGCCCATATTGGCTTATTGTTATATTCTGATGGTTTTGTAAAGCACATGCCATAGCTTTTTTGCATTTTTTGATGTGTGAAGATGTTTTAAATAGCAGATTCGTAAAGAGATGGTGAAAATTATCTACAATATAGTAACACAGTGAGACATAATCAGACATCAGAGTCTTTATCTGATACTAAATCTAGACTATGTCTTATATGTAGAGGCTCCTAGGTAACAACTCTTTGATTAATCCATAAGATTAGAGGAGATCATTTTCATATCAGCCATTAGTATTTTGTTCCTATCTGAGATTATGTGCTTTTATGGAAAAATGGATACAGAAACTGTTGTACATTTACACAACAGAATACTACTCAGCTATTAAAAACACAGAAATCATGAAATTTGCAGGTAAATGGTCAGAACTAGAAAAGGTCATCTTGTGTGAGATAACCCAGAAACAGAAAAACATACGTGGTATATAATCACTCATAAGTGGTTATTAGACATATAGGATAAACATACTAAAATCTACAGTCTTAAAGAAGCTAAACAACAAGGAAGACCCTAGGGAAGATGCTCATTCCTCATTCAGAAGGGCAAATGCCATAGACATCGGAAGCAGGAGAAGACAGGGAACAGGACAGGAGTCTTCTACAGAGGGCCTCTGAAAGACTCTATTGATCGAGGTATTGAAGCAGAGGATGAGACTCACAGCCAAACTTTGGTCAGAGTACATGGAATTTTATGAGAGAAAGGAAAAATAGAAAGACCTGGTGAGGACAGGAGCGCCAGGAGACCATCAAAGCCAAAACCTCCCCCTGGGGGTGCAGCCTTGCCAAGCCACAGAGGAAGACAATGTAACCAATCCTAATGGGACCTCATAGGTTAGGGTCAAATAGAAGGGGAGGAAGTGGACTAAGGGAGGGACACAGGGGGAGAAGAGGGAGGGGTTGGGAGGAGATGAGGGAGAGGGCTGCAGCATGGATGCAAAGTGAATAAATTGTAATAAATAATATTTTGTTTAAAAAACAAAAAATAATAAAGTGTACATACTTTTACAAAATATGTTTCATAAGAAGCAGAATGAAGCTTCAGTTTTGAGATGGTTGCCTGTGCTCTCTGTTTCTAAATGAGGTCTTCTGGTTTGGTGTTTGGGCTGGTAGACTTATTCTGAGAGGTGACACTATTGGCCCTTTATCACTGGAGAGCCTTAACACTTTCCTGCAGTGGTGAGGACTGCAGGAACAGACCTGGGCTTCCGTCTCTCAGAATCACTGTGCCTAATCCAAAGAAGGGAGTCTGATCAGGGAAGTGACAATGTGGTCTATGTGTCTCATGGAAGTAAAAGTATACACACACACACACACACACAAACACACACACACACACACACAAAAAAAACAATGGCACACTGTAATGTTAGGAGAGGAAAATGAGGTGTGCAGTCAATCTGGAATTACAATCTTACAATAGGAAAAAAGGCCTCTGGTGGAGCTGAGAAGTCAGCTAGAGGCAGTCCATCTTTTTCCTAACTCTCTTTCCTGCCACCTTCTGTCAGCTACTAATGGCTGTCCCTCCCCATCATTAACTTTGGAAATCCACCCCAGTCTCAGCCATAGAGCTGTTGTACGGCTTGGTTTAACTGTTGATAGAAACAATTTCTTTCCTAATAGTTGAACCCCAAAGAGCTTCCAGGGTGAGTGCTTTATTCTGGCTTTCATTTGGCTTGCAAGGCTTCTTGCTGGGGAACTTCACTGCAATGCTGGTTCGCACCAGCAGACAAGGCTGTCTCTTCCCCAAAATTCATCTGGAAGGTTTGTTGTTCACACAAGCGGGAGAATAGGGACACCCCCACCTCTGTTCATTCACAGACTGCTAGTTGAACCTGTCAGCATGCCTCACTCATTTGCAGTTAAAAAAAATCAAACCTAGGATACAAAGTGAATAAAACGTAATTAATGTTAAAAAATAAAAATTTAATTTAAAAAAAAATCAAGCCATGAATTGCCATCATGACTTGAAGTCTCCTTTTGCAAGAATGAAATCTGTAATTTTTAGCCTAAAATATATATATGTGTGTGTGTGTGTGTGCCAGAACATGTATGTGTGTGTGAAATCTTTCAAAATTCAGACTCTAATTAACACAGAGAAAGAGAGAGACAGAGATAGAGACAGAGGCAACAGGATATTAGTGAAACATTTTTTTTTACAGTAAATGAGACCCTTCCCACCCCTGCAAATGAGACTTTTTAATGTGACTCCAATTCTAAAACTTCGAGTATACTTATCTACATTTTCTGAAGACATTCTGGCTCCATGAATTGGTTGCTATAAGAATGCAGGAATGTCTGTTATCTTAAAAGGAATGGCCATTGCTCACAAGAGATCACAAAGTATCCCACGAGAAAAGACAAGGACATCAGTGACAACTGTCCTCACAGACAGATGGACTTTGTGTCTTTACTTCCCCATTTCTCTGTGTAGCCATGAGCCAACATCACTGGTAAAAAAGATCTCAAGCTTTGGACTGTGGGAAGAAGACTCTTCCCAAAGCTTCTTTATCTCTGCCTGTATTAAGCCTGTCAAGAGAAGATCAAAGCACTAGTTCAGATTGTAAATCTCAATATCTAAAAGATGACCGGAAAAAGCTATGGGTCTTCCCAGAACTCTGCACCACCCCTGGGGTGGGGGGAGCGTGTGGATTCACAGTACCATGAGTAAAAGACAGTTGTAAACTTACAACTTAGGACTGGAGTCCAGCTTGTTCAATTAACTTGTTTACTGATTTTAATGTAAAAACCTTTTGTACATTTTTCCTCACTGTGATAACAGCCCGGTGTTGAAAATCTTAAAAGGATACAGGTTTGAAATATTCATGTGTGTTCAGAGTTTTTGATTAAACAACAAAATATTTAATGAAATCAATCCTTCCAGATCTTAAATTGCAATCCAACTCACATGAATTTAAATGAATTTAAGTGTTACTGAATATGTATAAAAAGTCAAATGGGGAAAAAAATAACTCATTAGCTGTGCTTCTGTTCAATTTTAAAGGATGATAAAAAGAGTTACTATGTCATGGCTCATTAACACACCACTATAAACAAAACGTATAGCTCAAACTATAATATAACATTTTATTTTTGCCTGGTTATATGTCCTTATAAAATACGACTCTAGGAACTTTGCACATGTGGTGAGGAATATCCCTAAGGATTTTTATTGGCCATTTGGAATTTTCTTAGGTAAACTGTTTAGTACTACAAGGGCTTTGTGGAAAGACTGGTTTATAACTTTGTAAGTTCCCATAAAATACATACAGCTTCGCTGTAATTTTTCTGTGATGTCTGTATCCTAATATATTCTTCATTTGCATTCTTTAGTTCTCTTGCTTTTTCAGACTTTTTTCCTGTCTCTGAGATTTTGTTAAGTTTAATATGAGTAGTCAGAGTGAAGCCATGAGGAAACTTTTCATGAGTCATAAATCATCACAAAGCTAAAGTAAATAACTTAGCTGCTGATTTATTTTTAAAGCAGAGTTGCCTTATATAATGGAGGGATATTTGATGATTCTAAGTAATAATTTTAAGGATAATAGTCAGAATTGATAATTAAATCATAGTTGGTAATAATCAGCACCTACCTCTTATTGTGTGATTAATCAACATAAGTTTTAATGTCATTATCTGCCAACATGCATAAAGATAAACTCGGGTTCACATGTGTAAATGCGCAAATATCTAAAAGTCGCAGATTATTTTTTCTGGATGATTAAATACATGAAGGAATAATAATACAACATTAGAGAACTATTGTTTCTTATTTATAGCAGGCCTTTATACTGAATATATTCTCCTAACTTCATGTTCTCGTTGTGGAGAATACACCAATATTCCATGGTAGTAAGCACTGTCTAAGATAAAGCAAGAGGAAGAAATATGAGAACATGAATAAATATTCCATATTTATCTCTTGTTAAGTACTGTTATTAACTACATTGAGCTTTGTGGTCCAGAATACTTAATAAAATTTTCACAGTATCCATCAAGTGACATTAAGAGGGAAAAATAAACACAGCCCATTTCAAGATACTGAAATATGTTAAGAGAGGAATTTTTTAAATTCCAAGGGACATTTGAAGTATAAGTTGATTTTTCTCTTAGTCATCATCTTATGTTGAGGAAATGAAGACTTGATTCATTTATTCTAATTTACATTAAAAGGTGTTACCTCACATAAGAAGTGACATTTTGATCTTAATTGATTGAAAAATGTTAACTAAATGTTATAGTCACTTAATTATGACAGTTGGAGATGGCATGGACTTAATATACTTTATAATTTTGCGTGGATTAATGTTGCTCTATTGCTGTGAAGTGCACAATACACTTCTATAGACATTTTCTCTTTCAATTCCTACAACAATCTTTGAAGTAGAAAATAGTAAATGTCCTATAGGGATGTACCATTAAGTTTCAGTACGAGTAAATGACTTGGCTGCTAAATAACTGAATAAAAATTTGTGTCAAAAGAGGCTGTATAGGGTCAAATGAAAGGGGAGGAGGTCCTCCCCTATCAGTGTACTTTGAAAGGAGCAGGGAGGAGACCTGGGAGGGAGTGTGGGGTTGGGGAGGGAATGACAGAGTGGGATACAGCTGGGACACAGAGTTAACAAAATGTAACTAAAAGAAAAATAAAATTTAAAAAAATGTTCGATTAAATGAGGGAAAAAGTACTTAAAAAAAAAAAGAGGCTGTATATGATCAAGATTAGAAATCTGGGCCTTAGAGCTGAAAGATCACATCAGATTTGAATTTTATCCTTTACTGTTTGTTCCCATGACCGATCGTGTAATTTCTTTGGGTCTCTGCTTTGTTAAGTAAGGATAGCAGAGTTCCTTATAAGATAATGTAATGATTTAATGAATTTTGACACTTCATAAAGTGGTTAAAATAAGCCTGATATATACAATAAGCAGCTGTTAATCATTGTTGATTAGTGTCAACTCATTATTCAAATTCTAAACTGCTGCTATTTGCTCAGAACTGTTAGCTTCAGTGAGAGGTGTTTAAGTAAGATTAGCTTGTGAAAAACACCAAATTACTGGACTACTGTAGCCTTGTGGAAGTTGGGACGATAACACTTACATTTCTAAGGAATCTGAGGCATGTGCTAGTATTCACTGAAGATATTTTTCACTCTCATCCTTGCTCCTTCTACTTTACCTGGTAGGCTTTACTCTTATCTATTAAAGGTAGCTTTTGTCCAGGGTGTTTTTAGGTCAGCCTTATAAGCTGTCCTTAGAGATCCCGATATACACCAATTCTTTTGGTAGAGTAAATACAATATATTCCGCTGTGTCCTGTGGGATTGAAGTGGTGTTTTCACTCACAAGTGCAGTCCCAGCATCTGGGTGGCTGAAATAGAAAGATTACCATGCGTCTGAGGCCACTCTTGGCCACATTGTGAGACAAAAAAAAAAAAAAGGCATATCAAAATTTAAAGGAATGAAAAATACTCCTTTAGGAGAAAATAGAAATAAAAATAATATTTTAAAAGGTGGAAAATGACACACTGTACTCTAAAAGCCGTACAGAGCAGGTGGTCAAGCTATGGATGACCTAAGACAACCACAGGTTTCTATGGACACATAGCTACCCAATCAGTGCCACATTTTCCAAACATTCATGTTACACTTGATGTCATCAAATGTGTGTTTCTGGTAGTTATGAGAAATGAGATAGGAGACCTAGTGACCTTGTTACTCTAGCTTTTTTTTTTTTTTAATGGTTTTTCAAGATAGGGTTTCTCTGTGTAAAAGAGACAGAGCCCTGGTTGTCCTGGACTCTCTTTGTATACCAGGCTGGCCTCAAACTCACAAAGATCCACCTCCAAATTGATGGAATTAAAGGCGTGGACCACCATGCCCTTGTTACTCTATCATTAAGGCAAAATTTACACGTCTCCTTTTAGGGAACACACATATGTTATAATTGAAAAATGTTGTTCAAAGTTATATTTTTCCAAGTATGACATATCAATAAAATATTTGCCAATCACTCTCTATCTGAAACATACTTTGGAAACCACCTGATTATATAAATTACAGTGGTGGCTGAATTAAAGAATTGTTTTTTTTTTTATTTTGTTTCTTTGATCAAGGGAGCAGGAGGGGTCAAGAACTCCACAAGAAGACCTACAGTGTCAATTAATCTGGGCTCCTGGGGGTTCACAGAGACTGTGCCACCCAAAGAACAAGCATGAACTGGTCCTAGGACCCATGCACATTTGTAGCACACGCACAGCTTGGTTTTCATGTGGGTCTCCCAACAACTGGAGCGGGGGCCCTCTTTGACTCTTATGCCTCTATTTGGATCCCATGCCCCTAACTGGGCTGGCCTGCCAGGCCTCAGTAGGAGAGGATGTGCCTAGTCCTACAGCAACTTAATTTGCCAGGGCAAGTTGGTTCTCATGGGGGACTTCCTGCTTCTCTGAGAAGAAGAAGATGAGGGGAGAGTGGGGGAGAGGCTTGTTTGGGGAAGACTAACAGGAGAGGAGGGGGGCCTGCAATCAGAATGTAAAGTGAATAAATAAATTAAAAGATGACAAAAAAAGAATTGTTCATTTTTTAACTGTTGATTTACTATAACTAAAATTTTAACAAACATAATTGTATGCCTACCTATATAACTGTTATTAGTTAATACATTCTTCAATGTCTTCCTCATTATATATATGGCTTTAAGTATTGTATGTTGAATATTGAAGCACAGGATTGAAAGCTGCATTAACCAGAACATGGGCATGCACTGAAACCACCACCCTCATTACAAGTCATAAAACCCATGTGAAGCAGGCAGAGTATGTCTGGACCCCATTTAAACACAAAATCTGAAACTGTAAGTTCTGAGGACCTGGAAGATGCAGAGGTGAATACTGAAGTGAGAATTCAGCTCATCTGCTATATCCACCAGTACATAACCAAATATATGCTAGCAATGTTAATACACATATAAATTCCGAATGTGCGTACCTCATAATGAGTATGTATGTTGAAAGCACTGCTTCCTGACAAGATAAACGGTACTATGCATAGTGAAATTTGGTAAAGAAAAGATGTGTAATAACTGCTTATATACTGGAAAACAAATATGTGCAACGCTCTACCAAGAAAAACTATCAATGTTTGTAAAATAGTGCACAAAACATTTTTAGTTTCTTGGGGTGATCATGCCTTTCCTATCATCATTCCATATTTCTGTAGAATCTTATATGTATATATTATCCTATGATTCAAATTACATGTCCATATGATGTAAATTTAAGAAAATAATGAAGTATGACATATTATATAGCCAAGTATGGCCTCTACACTAATGAAAGGCTCCAGCTGTGTGTTTAAAAAGTAGAGATGGTCCAAAGAGATGGATCCATTTATTAAGTTGCATATTGTCAAATCTAATACCGTGAGTTGGATCCCTGAGACTCACATGATAAGAGAGAGTCACTCCAGCAGGTTGACCTCTGACCTCCATAAGCATAGCACGGTATGTATAGCCAAACACACACAGACACACACACTCACACACACAGACACACACACACACACACACACACACACACACATACACACAAGTTCCCTCACCTCCCACGTACACAGGAATACATATACATAAATATTTAAATAATAATGAAAGAAGTAGTAGCTAAAGAAAGCTTTGTTGGATAATTCTAGAGTACTGGTCAACTTAAATTTAAATTTCATTTGTACTAAATAAGAGCTCAATTTTTTATCTATTTTTGAGTGTATGTATTGAGTGTACATGTTCATTTACCCATGCCCATACTCACATGGATGACATACGGTTGGTTGTAGTTGTGTATCTTCCTCCATCAGTCTCCATTTCATATTTGGGATAAGATCTCCCACTGAACCTCAAGGTCACTGATTCTGCTGGGTTTGCTGGTCAGTCCACTACAGTGATTGTGCCTTCTCCATCCTCCATTACTAGGATGGGGATAGAACTCCTGCCTTCATGCATGTACTTCAAGTACTTTCTCAGGTGGGCCTCTACTCCAGGGTCCCAAATTTAACTTGTTAAATTATTGTATAACTCTATGATTTTTTAAAGTCATCATTTGGTTTGAGAATTAATCAGGTATGTCTGAAAATTCACTGACTTTTGAGTATGCTTTCAGTTTGTAGCTGTGAATTAATGGCACTTCACAGGTTCTTTCATGCTTGAATGATCCTAATGTCCTTAAAGAATGATAGTGTATAATGTATTTTTTAAAAGGACATAAAATTAAGATTGGCTCCACAAATTTAATCTAATGCTAATGAGATGTCTTACTTAGCTTTCTGTAAATAGAACCAAGTTGGCAATTAGTGTTGAACAACATACGGAATCCTGAGGGACTGTGTATTTGGATGTGCATCTCAAGGACATCAGAATAATTTTGCTAGCCTACACATACATTTTAATATCGCTTACTTTGCAGACTCGGGTGTCTTAAAATATTTTATACATGTATTTCTTAATGTGTTTTTAAAATATTTTCTAAAATACTGATTTTGAACTCTGCTTGACATCTGCTTGTCTTATGCCCTTGGGAAATTTAAAATATTTAGTATCATTTCATTTATTATATATAAATTAATATACTTATTGAATTTCCTTACTTCACCCCTTATATGCATTTAATTGAGTTGGGCACACATAGGAAGAGGTAAATCTTTTTAAAGTTTTAATAATAGCCCTTAAAAGGAATTTTTATATGTTGGTTGTCAATATTTTGATATTTAAAAGCTCATGAACATAAAAAAGTTTAGGACATTAGTTTTGTAGCTGTCAAGGTACTCTAAGCCTCTCACTATCAGGTTTTAAAGTTTACTGACATTTTATTTACTGTGTTTATTCACTTGCAAAGAGTGCATTAAATATATTTTGATGTCATATGAATAATACACAGCTAAGGATCAATGTCAGCTAAAGATACCCTTTTTTGACTGTGGAGAGAAATCAATATTCATTGGTTGAATCAGAAAAGGATTTGAGATGAAAATTTCACAAAGCATTATCATTTTTTATTTATATTTTAGAAGAAAGATGCCTAGCTTAACAGTTTACAGATCACAGAGTGATACTTTTTTAGGAGAGCCATCTAGGAAGAACCAGTGTTCTCACACCTGTCTCTATATCACTAACTCATAAAGATGCACAGAATACTTGGCCAGACACTGAACTTGAAGGGTAAAGCCATTGTCCATTGAGCCCTCAGTGCTGGTACATGGAAATAATAAGTACTGCACAAGAGAAAGGCACATCAGCAACCGTCCTTTTCTGGGCCTGGAGAGAGGGCTCAGTGGTGAAGAGCCCTTGCTACTCCTGCAGAAGACCTGGTTGGATTGACACCTGGTGTCTCAAAACCATCTGTACTCCAATTTGAAGGTCCTCTTCTGCTCTCTAATTAATGAGAAAATTAGCTAACAAGCACTTGTTTGTAACGTCAGGTGGTTTGTGTAATGAAAGGCACCCAAACTGAAAAAGAATCGGGAACTGGCATGCACCAGGTACACATGCATACAAGCAGGCAAACACTCAACATATGAAAAAAAAAAAGTGCTCTGTCCAGTTAACACTGAAAAATAGCTGGGTTTGGATTTGAGAGATTCTTGAGGAATGCACTAAAGTAAAGATGCCAGAGCTTCATGAGGAACGGAGTTTTCTACATGATCTTTCCCCTTCTCCACTGAGGAACCAGTTCCTTGCCTTCCTGAAAGCTTAATCTCTGTCAATATAAACAAACAGATTCCAGTTGTGACAGGAAATGAAAATACCTTCTTTGTTTAGGTTGGATTCATACTCTGCATGAAAGAGTGCCCTTGATGAAAATGTTACTGGTCTCTTTTCCCTTAAAGTAAGAAATAAGACTTAGATGGCCCTTCCTTCTATATTTCCTAAACCACTCTACCTTAGCACATCTCTATGTAACAAATATTTATGGAATAACCCAATTAATGCCATAAGCCAAAGGTGGTAGTAATTATGTTCAACCCTAAGTTGACTTAGATTCTCTTATACACGTAAATTTGGGAATTTTGGCAAGTTCTGTTAGGTGACTGAAATAGATGAAGAAGAAAAGAATAGTGTCTAATAGTCCACTGGAAGAAACTTCAGAATTCAGTCATTTAATGAAGTGTTTAATGTCTCAAGGAATGATATTGTGGTGTATTTGGTATCAACATGCTAACTTCATTTGATCACTTTGAATAATCTTCCCTTTCACTGTTTTATACAATGTTATACTCAAAAGATTTTTACGACACATATTTTTATGTTCTTGTGATATTTGAATCCATTAATTAGGGTAGTTACTTTTGAAGAGCATTTTTGCCCAGTTTCTTATAACTTCCAGGCTGAGCACTGCCTAAAGACCATAAATTCCATAGAAAAAAACAGCAATGTATTTGGAATCCAGCTGTATTTTAAGATAAAATTTGGCATAAGTTATAAATGTTATGATTATATAAAATAACCACGCTTAATTGATAATCAGCATTATCTGTGACTAAATATTTTAAAGTTTTCTATTTCAAAGTAAAATTAAATTTTTTAACTGATTAGAAATGAGTGCTAAAATATAATTTAAAATATCTATATAAAATGTTTTGGCAATTTAAAAATATTTTATAAACTTTCTTTCATTTAATAAAAGTTCTCTACCAATTTTAAGAGTTCCTGTATATGTTGTTATTGTGCGTTTTATGGAGGGAAATATGAGTCATTTTTAATTTATGCACTATGATATATGGAAAGATATTTTAGTGGAGGTGAAAATAATGAAGTAAAAATAAAGATCTTCATATATTCCCCAAAATAAATGTATATACACCTTTTAAGTGAGAATTTCATACTATCTCAAATATGTGTTTGATATTTCTCCTACTGTCAGAGAATGCCTGACATCTGGAATGTAAGAAAAATATGTAGATGACTATTATGCAATACTGGAAAGTGAAAGACACATTTTATTCTACACGTGAATTGAAATACAAGAATCTATGCATGCCAAAGCACAGTTTTACCATAGGTCTATGACTTATTAACTTGGAGTGTCTGTATTAAATTGAGCCGCCTCACCAATTCACAAGAGGCTGGGCGGGACAGTTTGCCTCCTTAGTGATGTATTTAATAGAGGCTAAAGGAAGTTTTGTCACTGATAGTAGTTCATAATCAATGTTCTGGGCACTGAAGATAAATCTCATTGATTTATAATTAAAATGATCCAAATTTCAGTTAGTGAAACCAGCTATTCAATTTCAATAGTCATTTGAAAAGTACAACTCCTACATAAATATATTATATATAGTGAGGCTCCTGATCCTTCTCATTTTAGCAACACGTTTCCAATGACCAATTTGAGGGGGAAAATCAAATTCGTTAAAATTACAGCTTGATTTCAATTAGGAATGAGAGAGAACTACACAATGGAGATGTTCCTGTTATTAGAGCCATTGGTTGATGGTTCGCTGTATAGAAAGGAGAGCTTACTTATTATTCCTCATCAGAATAAGTGTGGCACTGAATCACTCAAATCAATCTAAGCTCTGAACATCCTCATTTATGTGATGTCACTGTTGAACTTGATCATTAGCCTCTTTTCAGTTAAGCCTGGAGAATAGAGATTTTGACTTTATTTTATAGCATATTTCTGTAGGTAAAACAAAGAATTCAGGAAATCTTACACAAAAGCTTTGAATTTTTAGCTAAAGGTGGACACTTATAACATATATGATGTGTAATTTCAAATCTCTGTTAAATCTTAGAGCTCCTCCTTTTATGTCCCAGAAGTGTTGGATTGTGACTTAGGAGCTGTCCAATTTAGAGCTAGAGTGATGCTTTGCACAGAATGGTAGCTGTGGAAGTGGTCCCAGTAGTCTCTGGATGAAAGAGCCAATCAGGCAGCTGGGCCCTAATAGCCTTCTAAGAGGAAAGTCAAAGAGCCTCATCAGCAATGCCTTATGCATTATCCTTGGGATGAACGATGAACGTTACCCTGGGGCCTGACTGAAAACAGCATCGTTACCTTCCTCCACCCCAAGGCTTTCTATGAGACAATTCCCCAGCCTCCCGAATACAGTCAGCAGGGAGAGGGAGGGCTGCACGTGTCCTTTCATATTTCATATAGCAATATAAAAGAGCGGTCATGTTAACTGGTTATAGCAAAAGCATTAGTAATTTGGTGAACCTCAGACATTGATCTTAAAAACCATGTTTGTTTTTATTTTAAAAAAAACTTACATAATCTTTATTTTTTAATTTCAAGCATATCAATTCAAATCTTCCAAGCAGAAAATTCCATCAAGTGAGATCCATCAGCAGTTAAAGTTCAAAGTCAGAGAGCAAATGGAAATCATTGTACCATTTCTCATTTCCCCATGGACATGACCACTCCAAATACGCCACATGATTTACTGTCCCCCGATAGTAATTGACAACACTCTCTGTGAGCAAACTGGCAGAACACATAGGGGCGTACAGGATGGCCTGCTTACATTATTTTTGGCTCCACTCTGGTGTTTGGCTTTTAATATTCTGTCTTTCTTTCTTTCTATCTCCCTTTGAGATTGAATTTGAATTGATGGTTTCATCCCCTCTAAACTCAATCTTTAAAAAGGAAGATCAATAGCAGCAGAAAAGAAATTTTAAGATTTAGTGTCAGAAACATCAATTATTATAAGACCTCAAACAGCAATATTTATAATTTAAGTTCACATGGTAAAAACCTATAACCACATAAGAGAAATGACATTTGCTCTGTATTATAAATGTAAATTGGACTTTCCCAAGATTTAATGTATCTTAGTATAAATAAAATTTTGTTCATTTTGTATGTTATACCTTATTCTTATTTACTGTGTATTTTAGTCTCTCTCTCTCTCTCTCTCTCTCTCTCTCTCTCTCTCTCTCTGTGTGTGTGTGTGTGTGTGTGTGTGTGTGTGTGTGTCTGAGTGGTTTAATGTGACTTTAAACTTTGGAACTCATTTTGTAGCATAGGCTTTCTGCAGGGCTTTTCCTGCCATAGCTTCCTGAGTACTTGAACTTGCACATACACCCCGTCACATGGAATCTCCATGGACACCTTTAATGGTTAAAATAATTCATACAAATCAAATTTGACATATTTTTATAATAGTGTCCAAATGTTCAAAATGTGCATTTGGAAAGTGCTAAGCTGTTCCCTGACCGAAACAGCCACGGGTTCACCGGCGTGGATTCCCTCGCCAGTGGCTCCACTCATCCCTCTTTCTATTCTCAGCTGCCATTGTTCTCCTTCTTCCCACTCCTTCCTGTGTTTCTCCTTATCATCTTCAAATTCCACATCTTTTTTCCCTCATCCTTCCCATCATGTGTGTGAAGTGTGTTGGAATCCACCACAGTGGTGGCCATCAAATTAGTTTACTACTTATGTATACATTTAGACAAATGAAGTGTTCCAGATTATTTCCACAGTTCTGTGAGTAGAATTATGCACAGCATCACCAAACTATCTTTCTGACTGCTACCATGTACTTCCATATTTTATTAAGGGAAAAGAAAGGGGAGGGTTGATGGCTCCAATGAGCATTTCCCAGCTGTTGAAGACAGATGGGAATGTAGAGCAGTAACTGAAGGGTGTGCGCCTGTTTATTTGTAAGGGTTATTTCCCTCTTCTATTTCGCAGAGTTTTCAAGTTATAAAGAGCAATATATAAATATATATTAAAATAAAATATGTAAGATACAACACTTCATTCCAATTAGTAATTATATGCTCTTCAGCTCTGAACAAAAGAAAACAAGACAAAAACTTACTTTTTTTTCATGGAAAATTCTATAGCTTTTTTTTATTTTTTTCTTATCAGTTACATTTTATTAACTCTGTATCCCAGCTGTATCCCACTCTCTCATTCCCTCCCAAATCCTACCCTCCCTCCCTCATCTCCACCGTGCCCCTTTCCACGTCCACTGATAGGGGGGACCTCCTCCCCATTCATCTGATCCTGTTTTATCAGGTATCTTCAGGACTGGCTGCAAAGTCCTCCTCTGTGGCCCAACAGGACTGCCCCACCCTTGGGGGGTGGGGAGGTCAAAGAGCCAGCCATTGAGTTCCTGTTAGAAATAAAACTTAGACTTTTAAAAGCTATCCAAACAAATTATCATAATAATTGTCTATAAGTTTATTCTGCTTGCTTACATTCAGTTTAATCATGATTTTAACTGATTCCTTAGTCTCATTTACTTTGAAATTTTCACTGTTTTTCTCCTAAATCACTGTCTTTTTCTCCCCCCAGTCTTTCATAAAAGACATTAATTAATACTATGTCTTAAAACAAAATACTTCCCATATCGCCAACATGTACTCAACATGTCACCATGCTACCATATCAAAGTTCTTGTACTACTTTACTTTCCACAATAAATCAGTACATACGTACAAGCAATAAGTCATTTCAGTGGCCATTAGAGATTGTAAAAGAATCAATTGTGTGAGCTTAAAATGTATAATTCATATTAAAGACAATATGAGTAGAAATTCCTCAGGAAATGAAATGCCTTCTGCCATTTTTTTCCTGTCTTTTTTTCCCATGTATTGAAAATAGGTATTTTTCTCACACAATATATCCTGATTACAGGTTCTATCCCTTCTCTAAGATCCTCCATTTTTTTCCTTCTGTCCAGATCCACAGCTTTACTTTCTCTCATTAGAAAACAGACTAGGGGAGGAACATAGGGAGAGAAGATGGAGGGAGGGTGAGGCTAGGGGGAGATAACAGTGAGTGCTACAACCAGAATACAAAGTAAACAAATTTTAATAAATAATATGTCAATAAAAAGTTTGTACTAAAAAAAAGAAAAAGAAAAAGAGGCTTCCAAAAGATAATAGCAATGTAGATAGATAGATAGATAGATAGATAGATAGATAGATAGATAGATAGATAGATAATAGATAGAGTAAAATCTAAAACATCAGAACATCAGAATAGGACAAAACAAATAAACAGAAAGAAAATAACCTAAGAAAAAAACACAAGAAATAGATTGATTATCACACTCAGGAATCCTATAAAAACCCTAAACTAAAATTCATAATATGAAAAGGACCCGTGGGATTAAAAGAGAGAAATAAATGTTATCTTAAATAAGATAAAATCTCAAAAAAAATAAAAAAGGAAAAGTCCAGATGTGACATTATGAGACAAGGAGCCTCCAAAGGTGCAACTGAGATCCTTTTCTGTCGGCCATCTACTGAAGTGTAGTTCATTTTCAGAGGGAGACTCCCTCATAGAAAACTAAATTTTCATTTGCAAGCGGTCATTCATTGAAGATGGTTTCTTCTAGGTTAGGGATGTGGCATGTCTCCACTTCTCCATTCATCACTAGTACAGCCTATGGTCCAGAGCTATGCCAGCCTGGTGAGTGCTGCTCTGTCTCTGATGTCACCGGTGCAGTGATCTAGTTAATTTAGAGGACCTGGTGTTTTGGGTGTTCTCTGTGCTTTCTGCCCTTATGCTCTTTCTTCCCCCTCTTCAGCAGGGTTCCCTGAACCCTGTGGGATTTGATGAAAACATCCCCTTTAGAGCTGAGTGTTCCAAGGTGTCTCACGCTCTGCATAATGCCTGGCTGTGGGTCTCTGTATTTGTTCCCATCGGCTGAAGGAGGGAGCTTCTCTGGTGAGGGCTGTGCAGCTGCTCTTTGTTTGTTTGTTTTTTTCAAACAAGGCTAACTACCCGGTTTTCAGTCAAGTTCACTTACCATGGTCAGAAGTGTCATCAGCTATTATAGTCCCTGGTTGTCTAAACTACCATGTATTATTCATTCGGATATTAATTTCAATAATAATTTTTTTCCTGAACTGTCATATTGGCAGTTTTTTCGTGGCAAAAATCTAAGATGACATAGCCTTTGATATTACATTATTATTTCTGTTTCTATGACTTAAAGTGGAGGGACTGGCTCTCTCCTCAAAATGGACTGTAAGATGATGAAAGCATTCAGGGGTATGAATTACATGTTCTAAGTATGAAACATTCCCAATAATGGAGAATAATGCTCACATAAAAATACAGAATGAAAATATGAGAAGTTAGTTATGCTTAATATAATATTACAGTATTTAAAGACTGTTACCAACAATTTCAAATTTCTTTATTAGCAGCTGACAAGACTCCTTTCTGTCAAAACTACTTTCTACCAAGATAGAAGGTATTGGGGCTGGATAGATGGTTCAGTGGTTAAGAGCACTGGCTGCTCTTCCAGAGGACCTGAGTTCAATTCCCCAGACCCACATGGCAGCTTACAACTGTCTGAACCTCCAGTCCCAGGGGATCTGACACCTTCACACAGACACATGCAGGCAAAACACCAATGCATGTAAAATAAAAAAAGAAGAAAGTATGAAAAATCCTTAGTTCCCCTAGGAAACATTTTTTAAAAAAAAGATTGTAGGCCATTTTCTGTCTGTTCTTCTATGCCATGAAATACTCCCGAAAGTGAACTAGAAGGAAGCAAAACCCAAAACACATTAAAATTAAAAACAGCCAAAGGATTCTCTGGTTGAATTTTTGAAGTCACTCACATATGCTATCCCATCATCTGCAAACAGTGATACTTTAACTTCTTTTACCATTTGTATCCCCTTGATTTCCTTCAGTAGTCTTATAGCTCTAGCTAGGTTTTCAAGTACTGTGTTGAAGAGGTATGGAGAGAGTGGGCAACCTTGCCTTGTCCCTGATTTCAGTGGGATTGATTTAAGTTTATCTCCATTTAGTTTGATGTTGGCTACAGGCTTACTGTATATCGTCTTTACTATGTTTAGGTATGTGCTTTATATCCCTGATCTCTCTAAGACTTTAAACATGAATGGGTATTGGACTTTGTCAAATGCTTTTTTAGCATCTAAGGAGATGATCATGTGGGTTTTCTCCTTCGGTTTGTTTATATAGTGGATTACATTGACGGATTTCTGCATATTGAACCACTCCTGCATGCCTGAGATGAAGCCTACTTGGTCTTGGTGAATGATCTTTTATGTGTTCTTGGACTAGGTTTGCAAGTATTTTATTGAGTATTTTTGCATAAATGTTTATAATAGAGATAGGTCTGAAGTTCTCTTTTCTTGTTGGGTCTTTCTGTGGTTTAGGTATGAAGGTAATTGTGGCTTCATAGAAAGAGTTCGGTAATGCTCCTTCTGTTTCTATTTTGTGGAAAGTCTGAAGAGAATTAGAGTTAGACACAAATGGTATATACTCACTTAGAAGTGGATATTACACATGTAATATAGGATAAACATACTAAAATCTGTATACCTAGAGAAGCTAAGCAAGAAGGAGGACCCTGGGTAAGATGATCAATCCTCATTCAAAAAGGCAAACAGGATAGACTTCAGAAGATGGAGAAAACAGGGAACAGTACAGAAGCCTACCACAGAGGGCCTCTGAAACATTCTACCCAACAGGGTATGAAAGCAGATGCTGAGACTCATAGCCAAACTTTGGAGATGTTCTTTCCCTGCAGAGTGCAGGAAAGAAGTGGGAGATAAAAGACCTGGAGGGGACAGGAGCTCCATAAGAGAGCAACAGAACCAAAAACTCTGGGCCCAGGGGTCTTTTCTGAGACTGATACTCCAACCAAGGACCATTCATGGAGATAACATAGAACCCCTGCACAGATGTAGCCCATGACAGCTCAGTGTCCAAGTGGGGTCCCTAGTAAAGGGAACAGGGATTTTCTCTGACATGAATTCATTTGCTGGCTCCTTCATCACCTTCCGCTGAGAGTGTAGCAGCTTTACCAGGCCACAGAGAAAGACAATGCAGCCAGTCCTGATGAGACCTGATAGGCTAGTGTCAGATGGAAGGGGAGGAGGACCTCCTCTATCAGTGGACTGGTGGAAGGCATGGGAGAAGAAGAAAGGAGGTGAGATTGGGAGGAGATAAGGGGGGGGGTGCTACAGCTGGGATACAAAGTGAATAAACTGTAATTATATATATAATTAATATAATTAAATATATGTACTTAAAAGATCTTGAAGACCAAAACTTTAGTTAATATATATCAAATGCTAGCACAACCTCAAATGCACAAATAAAAATTTTCATTCCAGGCAGTGTCTCACCCTGTATATCTGACTGGCCTGGAATTTGCTATGTAGACCTGGCTGGCCTCAAGCTTAGAGGTCCAACTGCCTCTGCCTCCTGAGTGCTGAGATTAAAAGGAGTGCCATGATACCTGATCAAATGAACCTTTTTAAAAA
Source organism: Meriones unguiculatus (assembly GCF_030254825.1). Lineage (NCBI taxonomy): Eukaryota > Metazoa > Chordata > Mammalia > Rodentia > Muridae > Meriones > Meriones unguiculatus. The sequence goes on from NC_083364.1 coordinate 79,249,017, forward strand.
TCACACTTCTAACATGTAAAAATAATACCACATGTGAGTTCTGGATAATATAATATTTTAAAATTATAAAGTTGTGGCTGAAGGAGACTAGAAACTCAAATAATATGAGAGACATAATAACTATTATTGTACCTACCAAGACCAGGTCCTTACTGTGACATCAGTGACCAGTGTCTTTGTTCTCTCACTCACCCAGATATCCACACTTACTGGGGACACTTCATTCTAAATTGTGAGCGCTAAGTGGTTGTAGATTCATGCTCCGAGGAAGGTCAGAATTTGCCATGGTAACGGGCTTTCAGAATAATAGAGGGCAACTTCTTAGGGTCTAAGATGGATTATCACTTAACCTTTGTTTTATAGTACCTGAGAGGTAAGCCTGGGAGGGCTTGTTACATCTGTGATGTGTCTTAAGTTATTAAAAGCAAGGAAGTTGATTTCACTCCATGAACCATGTGATGGAATGCCATACTCTCAATGACATGACATGATCCCGTTTCCCCTTGCATTTAAGTTCTACATTTTAATAAAGGTTATTTGCTATAGTGATGATCAGAAATAGTGTACAAACTAGATATTGTGTTACGTACACTTAATTTGAGTATGACTTTACATCAGAGTAATGGTGTATCAATTATAGCACTATTTTAATAATCCCATTAATAAAATATATTGTGTCAATCATTTCTAGTATTTTTAACTTCATAGAAAAACTGCTTACTGCTTACGAGTTGCCCATTTCTGATCATCATGAAGTTTTGAATATCTGGATGGTTTGGAAGATTTTTAAGAAACCTGAGTTCATCCATTATATCATCATGGAATTCATCTCATCATTTTGTAGGCACATGGTTTTGTTTTCTGGATGCTCAAAATTCTTGTAGTGAAACCTGGGAAGGATTGTTAAGGTCCCAGACAAATGATGTGTTGTCCACTACACTGGCCATTATTTTTATTCCTATTAATATAAGAAATCATTCCGGAAAGCACTTAGGCTCATTAAGCAAATTCCAGGTCTCCAGGACTGCAAATACAGGACATTCAGACATAACTGAAGTGAAGGACAGTCACGCACCATTTAACCACAATACATCTGAGAAATGCATTGTTCTGCAGTGTGATCACTGCATGAACATCATAAAGTGTGCTATGTCACCCGAGGTAGCAACTGCATAGGCATCCCTATAAATGAATGTATTAGGCCTCAGGATGTAGTCTGGGTGTTAAAACCGCATATTGCAGTCTTACATTGACATTTTCAGAGCACAATGTGTGTGTGTGTGTGTGTGTGTGTGTGTGTGTGTTAATATACACATGAAATCATGGAAATAATATGTAGGTAATGTTTGAGCCCAGAAAAAAAATAAGATCCTGCTGGGATCTGAAAACTCAAGAGTTTTACATTTTCCACAATAAACTTCTAATGTTTCATATACCATTGAATTGTTAAGTATCTTCATAATATCTTCATATTTATCTTATATCCACTCTGTAGTTGAGGAAACAGAGTTGTAGTTATATATGCCAGAATAAATTGATGAGCAGTAGATCAGAGTTTACTATAAGTCATTTGATTACAATATTTACTTGTTCAGCCTTTAATGTTTTTTGACATTTATTTATGTGTGTGCTGTGTACCAGGTGCACATGTGGAGGGCACAGGACAACATGCAGCAGTCACCTTTCTCCCACTGCTATATGGGATCCTGGTACCTGAGCTCAGGTCTCAGGCTTGAGGGTTGGTGGCAAGTGCCCATACCCTAGAGACATCTCTCTGGCACTAGGCTGTCTCATAGTTTGATTTCATAGTGCAATATAAGTTCTTATAAGAAATGGAAAGGTTAACATAATGCAAAATGCTGCTGAAATTATTTAAGGTTTGAGTAAAAATTTAAAGATAACTTTAAAGTAAAAATCTGTAAGATTCCAGGTCATATAAGTAAGTAGAATAAATAAATTGTATTTAGGGGGCTGGAGAGATTGCTCAGAGGCTAAGAACACTGGCTCTTCTTCCAAAGGCCCTGAATTCAATTCCCAGCCACTGCATGGTGGCTCACAACCATCTATAGTGAGATCTAGTGTGCAGACAGAATGTTGTATAAATAATAAGTAAATCTTAAAAAAATAATTGTATTATAAAACAGGATCTTAATAAAATTAGGCTCCAAAATAAGGAACTAGTTGGGAACATTTTAACAGAAAAGTTCAGTGTAGTAAACTTTCATCAAATAAATAATTGTCTATTACTGCAAACTCATGAAATATACAGGAAGGACAAAGAGCAACAAGAAACTAAGTCGGCTATAATCAGAGACCTGAGAAGGGAATGCTCAACTGCAGAGAATTAAATTTAGTCTGGAGCTCTAAGGAGAAAATAATCACCCTGTAAAAGACCAGAAAAACCCAAATGAGAAATAAGATGCAGCCATAGACAAGGCACGCATGCGCGCATGCGCACACACACACACACACACACACACACATACACACATGTCCCTGCCTGTACAGGCAGGTATGGCACTATAAAATAAAACAGGACACAACACAACAATGGAAATTACAACTGCTAAAAGTATCTGTAGAGCCTTAATTATTTATTCTTCAATCTAGAAATTATATTTCCAATGTGTTTATCAACATAAGAAACAGGCAAGGTAAACAAAGGAGTGATTTAGCAGAATTTTTCCTAAACATTTAGGAAACCTGTTTAAGATCCAAACATTGGCATGGATATTGAATATTAGAGCTAATATTAGAGCTAATCAAGGAGCTAATTAATTAAGAAGTTCTCATTTCTTTAGATCAAATCAAGTGATCTGTGCAATGGAAACCCCAGATAAACTGAAGGGTTAGGGCAATTTGCAAGTGAATACTTTCCTTATATCAGACAGTGCCTAATCAATGGATATTTGTAAAACATTGTTGGAAGATCTGCTATTCTGCTTCCCTTTGCTTCCTAAACTGCTAAACATTTTATTCTGATTTTATACTTTAGCTATTGAAAATCAAGCCTATCTGTTTCTAATTGAAATTTAATTGTCTTCAAATTCTCATCTCTTAAATAGCTTGTTAAAAAATGATACCACTGACTAAGTGATCTGCATTTAAATCAATGACGTAAAATCGATACCAGCATGTTAAAGTTTAACCAGAAGTTCACTAATAATTTAATTGAAGTATAATTCTTATGCCTCCCTCTTAAATTATCTAAACATCTTGAATTTCACATTTTTGAGAATTTCTATCTCTGGGCCTGGGAATCCATCCTGTGGAGGAGGAAGCCAGAGAGGAGCCTGAATAAGTAAATAACACGTTACTCTCAGTTTGCCTCTCCTCGGCTCCCATTTATCTCTTTGGCATGATGAAGGGGACCTCAACGTTGATTGTGTAAACAAACACAATTAGCACAAATGCAACATATGTTAACCCTGCTGCAGCAGAATGACGAATGAGCTGCAGGCAGTGCGACACCTGTTCTTCAGGAGGGATGTGTGACAGGCAGCCTCAGCAGAGTAAGGAGCGTTCCGTCACAAGGTGCACATCCCACCGCTGATAATGGTTTATGTGGCTCCGGAAGCATTCTCACTTTTGTTAATCCGTTCTCCGATTGCCTCTACGTTCTCTTACTCATTCATGACTTCACAATTGGGTTTGATCTGTACTTAACCAGATGCAGAGGCTATGCTTTGTAGGCACATGGGATACCGGCAATGTGCTTTCTTACCAGAATAATCCCTTCTAAATGCTGTTGATATCTTATTGATCCAAATGTTTCTTGAATTATCAGGCACCCCCAGTTATTGATTCATCATTTGATCATTCATAAGCGTCTTTTGATAACCTTAATGAATGAAAAAAAAAAAGAAATAAAAGGTGGAGGGCATGACTGCTTCTAAAGTATGAAGAAGATTTTTATAGTAGATGTAAACGAGAAAGTGGGTGGAGGGAAGAATCCAGGTTGAACAGCCGGAAGACTAAACTGAACCATGAATGGAAAGAGGGGGAGGGAAAGCAAGAAAAGAGCTGCTGACCAAGAGAGGTGGATTGGGCCAGGAGACCAGGAGAGTGGCTCAGCCAAAATGGCTCTTCCATAGGGATCAGGTGGAGGGAAGGGAAAGCTCAGCCCCTGGTAGGAGTCAGGGTGAGAAGCTCTGGGAGGCATCATGAGTACTGAAGGATGCTGGGAGAACTAGGAGGACCTGGCCAGTGTCTGCTTTGGTATGTTAAATACGCACCTCAGCTAGCCTTTTGTTCCAGGTTTCTGAGACCTACATGGTGGTGAGCTCTGAACATAATAAACATAAGGCTCAAAGTGAAGCCAGATGTTATATAAAATGACAAACGTTAAGCATAATACGAGGCATTCTCTTCTACTTTTTACCCGAGGAATACAGAAGTTGTCTAAGAAAGGTTTCGGATGTTCTCCATACCAGGTGTGTATAGCATAAAGTGACAAAATAATTTTAAAAGCATTTGGGTCATAAATCTGACAAAATAAAATTTGAATTGGAATATGTAACATACAGTAAATGCCCTAAAAATTGAAGTCAATAATGGTAATTAGCTATTGTTAATTATAATAATTTTTTATACTCTCTGAAACTCACATTGTCCTTGACTCAGACCAGCTTTTAACCAATACTGTGTTGGTAAGTGAATAAAACAAGTTAATGATTGCTGTAAATAGCACAACTGACATAGCTATGTTTTATAATATTTACCTCTTTGATTACCATATTGTTAGGGCATACTTTTTCAGAAATTATCTTTATATATGCAAGAAATTTCATTCCAACTCTGCTGTGTGAGTTAGAATGGCTCTGCCAGCTCTGCTGAGTAGAGCAGGCATAGATGAAGAAGAAATGAAATCATTAGTGCAATAGCCTCCTGCTGCAGCTTCTCTTTTGCTAACATTAAAAAAGATTTCTTCACACAGCATCCAAAACAGCTACTTAACAATATACGATGGGGCACGTTTCTCTGTTCTTTAAAAGTTTTTAACAGCTTCTTTTTAAAAAGAAATGCCACATTCCTTAGCATCTAGCCAAAATGACCTTGGCTGTTTCTAAGTCCCCATGCACTGCATGTCTTACTTGGCAGATCACAAAGTTATAGAAATCTTGATCTTTGGAGAGGCTGGGGTCATCCTGTGCTTCAAATGTGCTTCCTTTCTCTACAATGCTCTTTTTTTGTGGTGTCTGACGACTCATATTTTGCGTGGTTGAATTGTGCTCTCCTCAAACATCTTCCTTGGTCCATCGTTCCTCCCACTCAATCATGTTTCTGCTCTATTTTCTTCCTATCACTATTAGAGATTACAAAGACACTTACTGATTTGCTTATGACTTTTGCTCTTTTCCATTACAGTACCAGTTTCATGATGACATAGACTTTGTTTGTCTGACTTATCATTTTGCCCCAACTCTTTTTATTAACTATTTGTTAAAACATACAAAGATGTTAGGTGCTGGAGCCGTTTTACAAAGAGCCTTGTATACCCTGATGTAAAAACTGAATTGCAGCAAAAGGCAGCAGAAGCAATCAGGAGATTTAGAAAGTTCCTCGGTATATATGAAGAGGCTTTTACAAAGCAAGAGAGGTTTGAATTTGTCCTAGAAGAACCAGTGCAATCTGGAGGACAGGATGGGTGCATTATAATGAGGCATGCTGGAATGACTGCTGTTCAGATTCACCATAGGTGATCTGGATAAGCAGATAAACTAGTAACTGCTGCAGTTTTCCTGTGCACTAGTGGTGATGGGCAACATGGTGGAATGGAATAAGGGTATGTTATTTCTTGGCAACAGGATATAAGTTATCTCCTAGAGAGAGGGTACTCTTGAAAATAAATATGAGTTAAAGAGCACGAGAAACATTACCTTGATGCAACAATATCCTTCTAATTATTTATATTCCCTCTGGAAAATACTTTGTTTACATTTGGTCCCTTGATGGTAGCAATAGAAGGCCTCTTGGAGCCATCCATTACAAGTGTCAGTGTACAGGAACCTGGCCGCAATGATGTAGTGACATTCCTGAGAGCATAGATTAGAGTTTGCTCTTCAGACTTCAGCATATGTCAGAGAAGAGCAAGCTTAAACTGTGAACTCTTCTCCACTTAAATGTGCCATTTTCAAGTTATATTTTAAATTGTTCTCATTATATATTGAATTCTTAATGAAAGTAAATTGTTTTTCTGGATGATTTTGAATGCAATAAAAACTAGATACATTCCCTCAGTAACCTGATGAACATCTTACTCAGCAGAGATTAAAGGCCACTGGCATTAATTCAGGAATACTCATAAAACCATTTTTCCCTCTTAAAATTCTCTGAGGATAATACATAGTTTCTATGATAGCAAATATCGGCCCCAGAAAGTTTTCATAGACAACCCACACTGCGTAAAGAAATACCGGAAAAGAGGCGTCAATGTGGAGTTTTAAGCACTTTATTGAAACACCTATGAAATATAAAATAACAAAAGACCTAAAAATGGGATATTCTTACATTTCAGTTTGAGAAAGAAAATAAGCAAATACATTTAGTGATGTCTTTGTTATGTGTCATGGACTTCTTAAGAGTCGAAGATTGGCCTCTAAGGAGCTGCACCCAGTGCAACTGTGCACACAGTATTAGCGCTATCACTCAGTTAAAATTCCCACTCAACAAAACAGAGGAGGCTAATGAAAAGAGCCAAAAGATATGCTACACTGAAAAAAAAAACAGATTATAAATTAAGTAAAAACACTCTTTAACTTAAATTAAATATATATGTATAATTTTCCTGGTTTATTTTACCATGTTGTATCCACTTACATTTGGTTCTTCACTTGGATAGTTTCTGTTTTTCTCTAAACGTATACACTGAAGGGTTCAGATTTTCTTCTGCATGTCTCAGTTTATTTTCTTTATTATTGCAACTGTAGGTAAAATCAACATTGTATGGTTAGTATTACTTAAAAAAATTAAATTCTACTTTTTGGTTGGGAATATTGGAAGACTGTATGTGTCTGTAAAATACCCTCTTAAAGATTCAAAGCAGGGCAGAGCAGTGTAGACACTATTGCTGGGAACATTCTGATGTCCTTGTCTTGTTATTGCCCCAAGCAAGCCATCCTGACACGCACACACTCTCACTTTCATACAGCCGGTTTGGTCGGCTGAAGGAAAATGATTTTTTGGGCATATATATTTCACCACTGACTACCTGATTCTTTCCACATTTAGATATGATTTGTGCTGCTAAACCATATTGCCCTCTAGCCATGGTGGTTGAACTCAGAATTGTAAACATACTGTGCTTGTAACTGTCATAGGCCATTAGTACTTAGAAGAAAATGAATATTATGTACATATCTATGTCCATGAAAACATGGTGAGCAAAATTATCTTTGTTATTTGCTATCCATTAGAAAAACCTCAGGATTTTGTCATTTCAATTTCTCTGACATTCTATCACAGTTGCACAGAGATGGCTAGAGAGCTTCTGACCATCTCATAGATGAGGAATGATGATGGTCTTGCAGCACCATCTTTGAGCAGCCAGTGTTTGCTTTCTCAAAGTCTTTCTTACCCTATTCTTTAGTGGTTTCCTCCTTCATTGCCTCTGGGAGAGCCACAGAGTCCAAAGGAAGAAAGCATTGCAGCCTCAATAGGCTGGACCTCTACCACCTTGTACCACTCCACCCTCCAATCTACCTTTACTCTCAGAATTTCTCAGTGAAATGCAGAACAGACATCTCTATCTTGGTCACTGTTGCCAAATCCAAACACTGTTCTGGACGAGCAGCTTCCTGTCAGCATTCGTTTTCCTATAGCTCCTTATTTAGTCAATGTCTCCATAAGCACACAGACTAGCCCTGTGTAACAATCATTTACCTGGACAATAATGTAAGAGATTTAAAAGATTCTGTAACCATCTTCATTCTTCATAGCCATAGTTTCTGTTGATTTTCAAGGTAACTGCATTTAACCAGTTGCTGATAGAGCATCATTCTGGACAGTATGCCCTTTGATCTACCAAGACCAGAAGTAAAATCTGTCTCTTGTAACACCAATGATAAACATAATGACTTCTTCTGGGAGAAATTTTGCTGAGTTAGAAGTTCTGGTGGATGTGTGGGCTCATTCGTTTTCTCTTTGTTTCCTGCCTCTATCATGACAAAATCATTGAAACAGGGCTTGGTGCAAAGGTCAGGAAAGACAGTGGTGAAAACTAAACATGGTGTATTAAATACTTTATACTTACAAGTTATTAATTTAAGCATATACAGAAATTTTTGTAAATGTAATTTAAAGCTACATAACCCATCAGTGGCATACTGGTAAAACAAGAACTAGGAGCCACTAAGAAATAAAGCAAAGCAAGCATCATGTCCTACTGCTTTTAGAGATGTCCTTGACTCCTTGACTTGTTTCTGAATCCACTCTGGTATCTTTCCATACCCTATGCCAGTTCGTTGTCTGTGTTTATTTCCACAGAACTGACAGTTTTCTTACATAGAACTTGATGTATTGGGGATAGTACTGCTGAAAATTCTAGCTAATTACAGTTACAGAAAGCCTATCAATTCCATTTCTTATTTATTTTGGTTTAAAAAAATCTTATGAATTTGAGGGAATAATATTCACTTGCAACTTAAGCAATGCTGCCTCACTTGCATTGACTGCCAACTTTTTATTGGAGCTGTTGGAATCAGAGGTCAAAACTCACAAGGAAAATGGAAAGGTATAACTCATAAGAAACCTTGAAAATGTGAGTGGAGCCCTTCATATTATAATTCAAAAAATTACCACTTTACTTAGAAAATATCCAAATTACACAACTTCTACTGGATCATTTAGAAAATAACAAATTTCTTGATTTCTACTAGGTTCCTATAAGTCAGTTTTAAACTAGTTTATGAAAAAAACATTGTGATTTCATATTTTATATTTCTATTTTTATTAGAATGTACTCATTTATAAGCCGATATTAGACATATAATATAGGATAGACATACTAAAATCTGTACACCTAAAGAAGCTAAGCAAGAAGGAAGACTCTGGTTGAGATGATCAATCCTCATTCAGAAAATCAAATGGGATGGACATTGGAAGAGGTAGAAAACAGGAAACAGGACAGGAGCCTACCACAGAGGGTCTCTGAAAGACTCTACCCAGCAGTGTATCAAAGCAGATGCTGAGGCTCATAGCCAAACATTGGGCACAGTACAGGGAATCTTATGAAAGAAGGGGGAAACAGAAGGACCTGGAGGGGACAGGAGCTCCACAAGGAGAGCAACAGAACCAAGAAATCTGGACCCAGAGGTCTTTTCTGTGACTAATACTCCAACCAAGGATCATATATGGAGATAATCTAGAACCCCTGCACAGATGTAGCCAATGGCAGCTCAATGTCCAAGTTGGTTCCCTAGTAAGGGCAACAGGGACTGTCTCTGACATGAACTCAGTGGCTGCCTCTTTGATCAAGTCCCCCTGAGGTGGGAACGGCTTTACCAGGCCACAGAGGAGGACAATGCAGCCAATCCTGATGAGATTTGATAGATAGACTAGGGTCAGATGGAAGGGGAGGAGGACCTCCCTATCAGTGGACTTGGAGAGGGGCATGGGAGGAGTTGAGAGAGAAAGGGTGGGACTGAGAGGGAATTATGGAGGGGGCTACAGCTGGGATACAAAGCAAAGAAACTCTAATTAATATAAAAAATTAAAAATTAAAAAGAATGTACTCATTCTGTTTTAATCCATAATAAATGACATAAAAGGCACCCAGCTTAGGTTGGTTTGACATCCAGATTGTTCTAATTCAGGTGCTGCACAACAACACAAATTCAGTAGACTATCCTTTGAATTTTGCTATTTTTTCAGGTTAGCTATCCCTTCCCACAGTGCTGAGCTGCTACATCTAGCTGCAACCTTCTCCCATTCTGATTATATTAGAAATAACCATGACAGTATAGTAAACTGCTGCTAAGCTATAATGTTCAATAGAACAGAGTTTCTAAAAGTTTTCAGCGTATTCTTTTAAATTAAGGTGCTTTCTTTGCTGTATGACTTACTTGTAGGTTGAGAAGCATTTATTTATTTATTTTTTCAATGCAGTTTATTCAGGAACATTGAACAATCCTCGGACCCCGGGGAAAGCCAGCCCACAGCTTAAATAGCCTCTGGGTAGCCAACCCAGGCGTGCCACGGGGGCAATGCAGATAGGTCCACAAGTTTCATTAAGCACTGCTGTAAATTTTCAACATATAAAATATATTTCAGGCCCCAATTAATATCTAGTGATTCATATTCTATTAAGGCACAAAAAAATTTTGTTAAGTTAAAATATTATAGAAACAAAGTTTTTGACTAAAGATTGGTGCTTTTGTGTTATTAGCAACCATGCAGTTTTCAGGAGATGGCCATAGATGATCAAGAAGCATTTCAACTAGCTTCTAGCTTGTAAGGTGAAATTCTTGTCAGTTTGGAGGAAATGGTTACTCTTTGAGAATGATGTTTTGACTACACTGTAGTATATGTCATAAGGACCATTCTCTTTTCAAAAAGAACCATTGCTACACAATGGAACAGTTAGTTAGCAAGCTGAGCACCTTGTAATCCTTTCTGCTTCATAACTGCCATGTGTAAAATAAGAGATGCTAAAAGAACAAATGGCAGGTGGCTTCATGGGATATTTTGACTTATGCCTTTGAACCCCAGGGTGAGAGAAAAGCTGGTTGTTTTGATGTTATTTCAATGGGAGACAATCTGTGATTTCAATGCATATAAATGCTGACTCTTTCAAATGTTCATTTCCGCTAATTATATTTGGTTTTACATTGAAACAATATTTACTATACATACTGCAGGTTGCAATTGAACAAGTGAAGATAAAACACTGAATATTATTGCAGTGGAGAACACTTGAACAATTGTTTTTATTTCTTTCCCAGAATTCAAGTTGTTGTCCATGCAGAGCTTAAATGAGGAGCTTAAAGAAAAGTCATTAACTCTAATGTCAGCTCCCATTCTGCTGATGAAGTGTCTTCTTTTTTTAATTTTTATCTTTTTAATATTAATCACAGATTATTTACTTTGTAACCCCCTCCCTCCCAATCCTACCCTCCCTCCCTCATTTCCTCCCTGCCCCTTTCCAAGTCCACTGACAGGAGAGGTCCTCCTCCCCTTCCATCTGACCCTAGCCTATCAGGTATCTTCAGGACTGGCTGAAATGTCCTTCTCTGTGGCCTAGCAAGGCTGCTCCTCCCTCAGGTGGGGGGTAGGTCAAAGAGCCAGCCATTGAGTTCATGTCAGAAATAGTCCTTGTTCCCCTTACTAGGGAAATCCAATTTGATACTGAGCTACCATGGGCTACATCCGAGCAGGGGTTCTAGGTTATATCTATACATGGTCCTTTGTTGGAGAAACAGTCTCATAGAGGACCCCCGTGCCCTGATATATTTTGTCCTTGTGGAGCTCCTGTCCTTTCCCAGTCATACTAACGACCCCTTTTATCATATGATTTCCTGCACTCTGCCAAAGGTTTGGCTATGAGTCTTAGTATCTGCTTTGATACACTGCTAGGTAGAGTCTTTCAGAGGCCGCCTGCGGTAGGCTCCTGTCCCGTTTATTGTTTTCTCTTACTTACCATGTTCATCCCATTTGTCTTCTAAGTGAGGATTGATCATCTTACCCCAGGTCCTCTTTCTTGTTTATCTTCTTTAGGTGCATATATTTCAGTATGTTTATCTTATCTTATAGGACTATATAAGTGAATATAAACCATGTGTGGCTTTCTGCTCCTGGGATACCTCACTCAGGATGATATTTTCTAGATCCCCCCATTTGCCTGCAAATTTCATGATTTCCTTGTGTAAATATACGACAATTTCTGTATCCATTCCTCTGTGAGGGACACCAGGGTTGTTTCCAGGTTCTGACTATTACAAATAAAGCTGCTACAAATATGGTTGAACAAATGTCCTTGTTGTGTACTTGAGCATATTTTGGATATATGCCTAGGAGTGGTATAGCTGGATCTTCAGGTAGCACTATTCCTAATTGCCTGATTGATTTCTAAAGTGATTGTATAAGTTTACATTCCCACCAGCAATGGAAGAGGGTTCTCAATTCTCTACAACCTCTCCAGCATGTGTTGTCACTTCGGTTTTTTTTTTTTTGTTTTTTTTTACCCCCCCTTCTGCATTCGTGCCCCTCCCCAAGTCCACTGATAGGGGAGGTCCTCCTCTCCTTCTTTCTGATCTTAGTCTATCAGGTCTCATCAGAATTGGCTGCATTGTCAGGGTTCTAGGTTATCTCCATGAATAGTCCTTGGTTGGAGTATGAGTCTCTGGGAAGTTCCCTGTGTTCAAATTTTCTTGTTCTGTTGCTCTCCTTGTGGAGTTCCTGTCCTCTCCAGCTGTTTTCAAGCATATGTTTTTTTTGTTTTTTTTTTTTTTTTGCTTTTTATTTATTTATTTTTTTTTCAATGCAGTTTATTCAGGAACATTGAACAATCCTCGGACCCCGGGGAAAGCTAGCCCACAGCTTAAATAGCCTCTGGGTAGCCAACCCAGGCGTGCCACGGGGGCAATGCAGATAGGTCCACATACATGGAAGCAAGCCAGATCCTCGGCCTTAGCCAAATGTGGAGTTGTTCGTGACAGAGAGCACTCACCATCGGGAAGGTGGAAGGCGGAAACCAGCTCCATCTTTAAGGCATAGCATTCCGCAGCTCTCTACAGTTCCCCCTTTTTGTTTTAGACGCATCAGGCAAGAGTAGAGGTCTGATCTCTGATATTAGAAATAAATTGGGACTTTGTACAGATGTTCATTTAGGTGTCATCCACCCAAAGAGCATCAGACCCGTCTGATACCTTTTTCTCAGAGGCGGGACCTGGGGCATCAACCCGCATGCAATCAGACATGCTCTTCTCTGGGTCCAAAGCGGCTGACCCTGAGTGCAGTGCTTAGCCTCGCATCCTGAGCGTATCATTTTAGCTTTTCATGGTATCCAACCATGCTTGGGGAGAATGTCCTGCTTCAATGGCTGTAAAGGCCTGAATGATCATGGCTGCATCACACTGTTGTGAGACTCTAATCTTGCATATATACCACAGGAAACCAAGGAGACCAACACCAGAAGGCCTGCTAACACTCCCATGCCCGCCCATTCCTTCAGATGATTCATGGCTGCAGCAATACATGTTGATAATCCTGTGGCTAGTCCTGCGTCCACTCCGGTAGAATTTACTGTGACAATGGCCACTCTCAGCTGCTCCATTTTTGCCCAATGCTGGAATGCTAGTAAAGTTAGGTATGCCCTGGTTACTCGCATGCCTCACTGGGTGCCTGTGCCCATTGATGCCCCTCATGCTATGACTCTCTTCAGACAGAAAAGGGATCTTGGAACTACAGCCACCATTGTTACTACCATCTCATTGACGGCTGTTGGAGCTACCACCAGGGCATTAGCCATGAGTCATACTGGGCAGACTGCTCAGACCCTGAATAATCATTTAGCCAATGTAGCTCATGCCTTAGTTGTACATAAAGGAATTAATGCTCAACTAAAAGGAAGCTTGATGGTGTTCAATCAGAGGATTGACCTCTTGCAGGAGCAAATTGATACCCTATGGCAAATCGCTCAACTTGGCTGTCAATGAAAGTATGCTGGACTTTGTGTCACTAGCATACAACATGAGAATTTTTCCTGCGCTGCAAATCTGTCTAAACAATTGTCGAGCTATATTTTAGGTAATTGGACTGGAGAAGTCACTTCAGTTTTTAACCTTTGCCATTCTGATGGGTATAAGGTGAAACCTCAGGGTCCTTTTGATTTGCATCTCTCTGATGGCTAAGGACATTGAGCAGCTCTTTAGGTGTTTCTCTGCCATTCTATATTACTATACAGAGAATTCTCTGTTTAGCTCCATACCCCATTTTTTTTAATGGAATTGCTTGGTATATTGCTTTTAATTTCTTTAGTTCTTTATATATTCTGGATATCAGCCCTCTGTCAGATATAGGGTTGGTGAAGATCCTTTCCCAGTCTGTAGGCTGTCGTTTTGTTCTGATGACAATGTCTTTTGCTTTACAGAAGCTTTTCAGTTTCATGAGGTCCCTTTTATTGATTGTTGCTCTTAGAGCCTGTGCTGTTGGTGTTCTGTTCAGGAGGTTGTCTCCTGTGCCAATGAGTTCCAAGGTCTTCCCCACTTTTTCTTCTAACCGATTTAGTGTATCTGGTTTTATGTTCAGGTCTTTGATCCACTTGGACTTTAGTTTTGTGATAAATATGAATCTATTTTCATTTTTCTACATATAGACATCCAGTTAGACCAGCACCATTTGTTGAAGATGCTGTCTTTTTTCCATTGAATGGTTTTGGCTTCTTTGTTAAAAAGCAAGTATTCATTAGTGTGTGGGTTTATTGCTGGGTCTTCTATTCAGTTCCAGTGATCTAGATAAAGTGTCTTCTTAAGAGGATTTCATCATTTATATTTACTAAATGCATTTATTCTTAAAAATAATGTTTAACTCTTAATATTTTAATTCTAGTTTTTAGAAACATTTTATTTTATTTGTATATTTATAATATAATAGAAATATATATACTTTTATTCATCTATATTAAAATAAGTTTTATATTCAAACTCATTGAGTGGGTCAAAGAAGAAGATTGAATAATTAGACTCTGTTGATAATAGTGTGAAATGAAAGCAAATTTATAATTATTTTAAAAGGTTCCCCTATATGCATAAGCACATAGCTGGTAGAAATCTGAATGAAAAAATATAAACAGAAGTTTTCATATAAAACTCTACTTGTCTGTTCTAAAGGAAGAGAAGTTATGTGGTAGCTAACTGCATCTCCCCTCCTTCACAGTATGAGTGGAAGAAAACCCTCTAACATGCGGAAGAAAACCCTCTCCCCAGTGACTTGCTGATAAATGTTTTTGCTGAGTTTGAGATTCTGAACAAGGGCTGCCTTTTATAATTGTTGGAGGGCAGGAATGAAGTGGACATGCTTTTATCAAAGTTACTTTACTGTTAACAGCTTTATCTGTGTCAGATTTGTTATTGTTTTAGAATAAAATAAATGGATGGACCTGAAACTTAACTTCACATATTTTTTTCAAATTCCATTTTTTTCCCTAGAGAAACTTCTATTTGTTATGTGGTGGATTATAAATAACTGTCTATTTAGAAGTATTTCTTTTCTGGATTTTGCTTCATTTACTAACATTTCCAAAATGCTTTCTGTGATACACTAATATTTTGTATTACTTATTTGTATTTGTTATTTTATATAATCATATCCACAGCCCATTTCTCTTTCCCATCTGTTCAGTAACATCCAATACATGCCAACTTTTAAGGCTGAAAAGTGATACCAATATAATACATGAAAAATATAAAACTTATATGATACCAATCGTGTTGCTGGCCTAGAAGACCATACATTAGTTTGATATCCAAATGCAGCATTAAGAATCTTGTGGCTTTTGGTGATTATAGTACAAAATACTTGATTTAATCATCTTATAAAGATAAAAGTATAGCTTTCTGGTTTTTGAGATTTCCACCAATGAATCTTATTAAAAGGAGATGACCTACTAGAACTACATTTATTTGCAATTAGCCTATTAAATTTCACTGCTTTGTTTTAAAAACATTTTAAACACATCTACAAAAATGACAAATATTAAGTGTTTGAGTGTCTAAATTCCTGGCATTTGATTGATTGCTTGATTAAATAATCTTCTAGAGATTTTACATATTTTAAATAGTCACAATTCTTGTCAGGCGAGTAACAGCTTCACTGTGGCCTTTTCCTGATTCTCCTCTGAATGCTGGTGCAGACCTTTCTCCTTACCACTGTATCTTGCTTCTTCAGTTTGCTTGTCAGGAAACTATAGCCCTGAATATTTTTTTTTCTAAATTTTTCAACATTTTTTTCTAAATTAATTTTTACATGAGTTTATTTTTTTCAGGTCTGAATTTACTTGTCAGAACACTGGTTCTCTAAAATAAAAAAATAAAAATAAATTTAGAAAAAGGCAATAGCCTGTGTAGCTCCATACCAAACAGTTACCATTTTCACACAAGTTTTGTGTTTTGGCTACTTGAAGATCTAACTTAACACATTCTCTTAAATGAAAAGCAGCTTTGGGCACAGTGCAGGGAAATGAAGAGGACAGCAACTCCACAAGGACAACAACAAAACCAAAAAAACCTGGGTCCAGGGGTCTTTTCTGAGACTGATATTCCAACCAAGGACCATGCATGGAGATAACCTAGAACCCCAGCACAGATGTAGCCCATGGCAGCTCAGTCTCCAAATGGGTTCCCTAGTAAGGGAGATAGAGGTTGTCTCCGATATGAACTCAGAAGCTGGCTCTTTGATCACCTCCCTCTTAGGAGAGAGCAATCTTACCAGCCCTCAGAGGAAGACAGTGCAGCCAGGCCTGATGAGACCTGATAGGCTAGGGTCAGAGGGAAAAGGAGGAGGACCTCCCCTATCAGTGGACTGGGGGAGGGGAATGGGAGGAGTAGAAGGAGGAAGGGTGAGATTGGGAGGGTTATAGGGAGGGTGCTTCTGCTGGGATAAAATGTGAATAAATTATAATAAATAAAAAATAAATAAATAAAAAGGAAAAAAGAGGAAAGGAGCTTGCCTCTAGTAATGGTTTGTTATCTTTGTGAGAATAATGATGATATGGCATGTACTGTTAGCAAAAAATTAAATAAATCAAAATATCTTTACAATTTTAGTACAATTTTAAACTATGACAAAGACATCCTAAGTATGACTCATCAGCTTTCTGAGAGTCTCAGCCTACAATTGGAAGGGATTCATGGCTTAAAAGATGAATGAAAAAGTGTCATCATACAGAAATTTAGCTTGATGTATGTTATAGTTTTATAATAAATTTAAAGTAACTGAAATATGTCATTAGAGTTTTACTGTAATAAATTGTGCAACTACCAACAAACCTAGATACAATAACTCCCTATATATATATTTTTTAATTAGTAAAAGCAATGACTCCATAAAGTCTTTAACAATCAGTGGACTAGGGGAGGGGCATAGGAGGAATAAAGGGAGGGAGGGTGGGAGTGGGAGGAGAAGAGTGAAGGGATCACAATTGATACAAATTGAATAAATTGTAATAAATGATAAAAACATTCTAAAATATAATGTACAGAAAATATGCAATCATATCAAATTTAAAATTTGAAGCAAAAAAAAATAATTGTGTCCTAAGATAGTATAGTTGTATTTTGAAAGGCCTTTGCTTCTTCACCTTTTCAGATAGAACTGTTTGTGATGCCCCTAACAGTATGTCTTTATACTCCTACTTACTTAACTAAGTACTTATCTCTGACCATGATGTTATCACAAGGACACGGTTGACTCTGAAATGAAAGTGCCCCATTCCCATGTCGGCACATTCACATGTATAATATGGACAAAAGCAGTAGTTCACTGTCTTGTGTTCTGAGAGTTTACACCCAAATGCAGAAGGAAGGGCAAGTAATAATAATACCAAAATAATACCAATACAATTCCAAGTAAATACAATGAAATAACTAGACCTGGCCTATTTGGATATGGCCATTTGGACATTTAATAGAAAACATTAAATAAACAAAAGATAAATATGCAATATAAATTTTAGAGTGTAGTAGATAAAATATAGGCTGTTAGTATTTCTATCCTATGTTCTCTCTGCTTTTCCGTTTTGTTTCTTAACATTTTCTTTGAAGGTCCCTTTGACATATTGAGTGAATATTTACTCAAATTATAAATTTTGTGTCATCTTTATTAATTTCTCAGTATTCTACCATTTGATCATGTCACTCTAATGGGATTTATACATATCTGTGTGTGTTTGTGTGTGTGTTTGTTTGTACATGCATATGTACATGTGTGTGTTCACATATTCTTTCGAAAGCCAGGGTTGACATTAGTTATCTTCTCAATCATTTTAAACTCTGTTTGTTTGGGTTTTTTTGTTTGTTTGTTTGTTTTTGTTTTTTTTTTTTTGACAAAATGGTCTCTCACTTAACCTGGATCTCCCTTGTTAAGCTAGACTAGATGGTCAGTGAGCTTGAAGAAACCTGCTTGCCTCTGCTCCCAAGCACTCTTCTGGCTTTTGTGTACATGAGTGCTAGGAATTCAAACACAGGGCCTTATGCTACTTAAGGATAGACATATAAGGGGCAATATATCAAATATAGTTAGGATAGCCAGTGAGACCTTCACTGAGAAGGTAACTCATAGTTATAAGTTGGAAGGCCCGTGAGCCACTTCGTGTCTATAACTGGAGAAGGAAGATTCCAGACCCGGAAATAAAAGGCTATTTCCTTCATGAGATGTGGTTACTCAGCAGAGGCTGGCAGTGAAGAAATGTTGAACAATAAGCCAACACTCAGTAGTGAAAGAAGGAGATTCAAGTTGTTTCAGTAAACTTTCACTTCTGAACATAAATCGTACTTTGTTTCGAAGAATACATGGTGTCTGCCATGTGTCTGGAAATTATGATCATCCACTTAAAAATGTACACTTTCAGTATTTGTTAATTGAGATGGCTGAAAACATAAGTTTGATTATGTAAATAGCCTAAGGAAAGTGCCAAAAAGACCTTCACCAGCATATGCTTAATTAAGAAATATGGCAGTAACTATGATAAAAAGCTTTAATTTCAGTATCCTTATTACTACTATACAACATAAATTTCCCAGCGAAACAGTCCTGTGAGCCAGGGATGATGGGAGCCAGGTAAGAATCCCTGTATTCTTAGCATTTGAGAATTGAGACAAGAGGATTATTAAAAGTGGGAGTCCAGTCTGGACTAGAGAGGGATCCCTTATCTCCAAAGAAGCACAAACAAACAAAGGTTTGAGGACTATGAGCTTAGTAGTAGAAGTAGTATTTGGGGGCTTTTGTTTGTTTGTTTGTTTGTTTCTCAGTGTAGTCTTGGCTGTCCTGAACTCACTTTATAGACCAGGCTGGTCTCCAACTCACAGAGATCTGCCTGCTTCTGCCTCCTAGAGTGCCTGAGCTTATGTTTTAAGAATTTGATATATCAATGCTCTTGGTCCATTGCTACACTTTCTCCTGACCTTATCTGTGGAAATGTATACAATTTTTACTTCTCATACTATGTAACTGTCATATTTTTGACATAAAATTCTCTATGAATTTTTGACATAAAATTCTCTATGAATTTTAGTTTCTAATAGCTGAAAATTATGAACTGAGTCCAAAGTGTTGTCATACAGTTACATTTTGTAAAGGAACACGTTATGACGTTATGCCTGCCTTGTAGTGGGACCTAGAGACTTTTGAAGGATGATAACATTCTCAGTCTGCTTAATTCCTTGAGCTCTATTTTTTAAGTTTATCTCTTTTGCTTTCCTTATTAACTGTTATGATGATGCTTTTATTTTAGTCTCAGTATCATTTAACCTATCATTTCAAATTATTTCCTTTTGCTATTAGATCAGTACTGCTCAGATCTCCAGTTGGAAAGACAGATCTCTCTCTTCATTTTTTCTCTCTGTTTCTCTCAAAGACATTAGCATAAAAGTACTGATATATTCAAGAGTTGTTTCCTCAGAATTTCTGATTTACAGGAATAGATTATTTTCACTAAGTAGGAAAAATTTTGAAGTGAGTTGTATTCACTGAAAACAGTGAAATGACAATAAAAGATATGCAAGAATGTAATTGTGCTAGAAATTTTCTCCTTATGGAAGGATATTTGGTTTATTGATTCCATCAAGTGTTTCATGCATTTAAAATAAAGCCAAGCAGAAATGCAATTTCTTCCAAGGTGTGTCATCTAGAACATTAGCATTATCAGGTCTACTTGGTGTGACAACTTGTTTTATTCCCTTCTCAGATCAACTATCATATTTTTCATGAATACTTTTAGAGTTCTTTTGTTTCTGACAACAAAGAAATCTGATTAATCCTCTTGTCACATTGTTTACCAATTGGAGACATCCCCCTTTTTACAACAGAACAAAGAACATATTCTGGGACTAGTGTTTCACGTGCAGTTACTGGTAGTTTACCTTAGCAACTGTTGATGGAATTAAATTCATATTTAATTAGCAAAGAGAAACTCAGCTTTGTGCAGCCTCAGTGCATAGCTTGCTACTGTTTTAGACTCCTGTGTTTTTGACCTCTAAGCAGTGGTCAGGCCAATGACAACTGACTCCATGCACAACAATATACTCTGAGAGTTCTAAGTCTAATAACTCAAGAATTTGTCAGCATCATTGTGTAACAAAAGTGCGTACCATGCTTTGGAGACTATGGAAATTCACTGTGTCTGATGACAGTGATGCACTGACTATCACTATCAGAGCTGAGCATCATCAAGAGCACTCAGCATTTACCTGGGACATCAGTGAGTGAGACCATCCAGACTCCCTTCCTTACATCCTCACTTCAGTCCCTTGGCTTCCACTTGGATGTCCTCTTTCTGGAGCTGTTTATCCATTTTTTTGAAAAGTAGTCTCGGTGCTTTATTCTTTGTCTTTTTTTTAATTTTTTATTTAACTTTTATTAATTACACTTTATTCCTTTTGTATCCCTCCATAAGCCCCTCCTTCCTCCCCTCCCGGTCCCACCCTTCCCCCCTTTCTGCATGCATGCCTCTCCCCAAGTCCACTGATAGGGGAGGTCCTCCTCTCCTTCTTTCTGATTTTTTTTTTTTGTTCTTCTCAGTGTAGTTTATTCAGGAACCTTGAACAATCTTCTGACCCTGGGGAAAGCCAGCCCACAGCTTAAATAGCCTCTGGGTAGCCAACCCCAGCGTGCCTCATGGGCAATGCAGATAGGTCCACATACACGGAAGCAAGCCAGATCCTCAGCCTTAGCCAAATATGGAGTTGCTTGTGACAGAGAGCAATCACCATCGGGAAGGTGGAAGGCGGAAACCAGCTCCATCTTTAAGGCGCAGCATTATGCAGCTCTCTACAGTTCCCCCTTTTTGTTTTAGATGCATCAGGCAAGAGTAGAGGTCTGATCTCTAATATTAGAAATAAATTGGGACTTTGTACCAATGTTCATTTAGGTGTCATCCACCCAAAGAGCATCAGACCCGTCTGATACCTTTTTCTCAGAGGCGGGACCTGGGGCATCAACCCGCATGCAATCAGACATGCTCTTCTCTGGGTCGAAAGTGGCTGACCCTGAGTGCAGTGCTTAGCCTCTCATCCTGAGCGTAACATTTCAGATTTTTATGGTATCCAACCATGCTTGGGGAGAATGTCCTGCTTCAATGGCTGTAAAGGCCTGAATGATCATGGCTGCATTACGCTGTTGTGAGACTCTAATCTTGCATATACACCACAGGCAAACCAAGGAGACCAACACCAGAAGGCCTGCTAACGCTCCCATGCCTGCCCATTCCTTCAGATGATTCATGGCTGCAGCAATCCATGATGATAATCCTGTGGCTAGTCCTGCGTCCACTCTGCTAGAATTTGCAGTAACAATGGCCACTCTCAGCTGCTCCATCATAGTATCGAATTCTTCAGTCCAATTACCTAAAATATAGCTAGACAATTGTTTAGACAGATTTGCAGCACGGGAAAATTTCTCATATTGTAGGCTAGTGACACAAAGTCCAGCATACTTTCATTGACAGCCAGGTTGAGCGATTTGCCACACGGTATCAATTTGCTCCTGCACGAGGTCAATCCTCTGATTGAACACCATCAAGTCTCCTTTTAGTTGAACATTACTTCCTTTTTGTACATCTAAAGCATGAGCTACATTGGCTAAAAGATTATTTAGGGTCTGAGCAGTCTGCATAGTATGACTCATGGCTGTTGGAGCTACCACCGCGGTATTCTTTGTCTTTATTGGACTTCATTTATTTTCTTTCTCGCCACTACACATTCAGTGAAATTACATGATTGCTAGTAAATGATAGTCTACTGTTTATTGATTGTTCAGAGGTCAATGGTATAGTATATATACTAGATATTCAAAATTGAAAAGCATAGCAAATTAAGAACAGGTTCTGGTTACCCTTCTATAATAGGAAATAACATTTAAATTCAGATGGCAAAGCACATACTGGTTTTTCAACTAACTTACACCAGGATACTTTATAAGAAAATGAGGAAATTCTGGAACTTAAAACTCAAACATAATTGGTATGTTTTCTTACTGTTGCTTGGTTCTGGCTGTTCTTTAAGCCAAATAAACACTTTTAAAAATGTGTTTTTTAAATTAACATGGTCCCTACAATTTCACTGCCAAATTTTTGTTCTGTTATTTTTCATTTCTTTATATTTTTATAATTATAAAATCATTTCTAAGCCTTCATATTGTTTTTAATTAAAATGTAATTATATCCTGAGTGCAGTGCTTAGCCTCTCATCCTGAGCGTAACATTTTAGCTTTTTATGGTATCCAACCATGCTTGGGGAGAATGTCCTGCTTCAATGGCTGTAAAGGCCTGAATGATCAAGGCTGCATCACACTGTCGTGAGACTCTAATCTTGCATATGTACCACAGGCAAACCAAGGAGACCAACACCAGAAGGCCTGCTAACGCTCCCATGCCTGCCCATTCCTTCAGATGATTCATGGCTGCAGCAATCTATGATGATAATCCTGTGGCTAGTCCTGCGTCCACTCTGGTAGAATTTACTGTGACAATGGCCACTCTCAGCTGCTCCATCGTAGTATCGAATTCTCCAGTCCAATTACCTAAAATATAGCTCGACAATTGTTTAGACAGATTTGCAGCACAGGAAAAATTCTCATGTTATATGCTAGTGACTCAAAGTCCAGCATATTTTCATTGACAGCCAAGTTGAGCGATTTGCCATAGGGTATCAATTTGCTCCTGCACGAGGTCAATCCTCTGATTGAACACCATCAAGCTTCCTTTTAGTTGAGCATTAATTCCTTTATGTACAACTAAGGCATGAGCTACATTGGCTAAATGATTGTTCAGGGTCTGAGCAGTCTGCCCAGTATGACTCATGGCTAATGCCCTGGTGGTAGCTCCAACAGCCGCCAATGAGATGGTAGTAACAATGGTGGCTGTAGTTCCAAGATCCCTTTTCTGTCTGAAGAGAGTCATAGCGTGAGGGGCCGCTTTGGACCCAGAGAAGAGCATGTCTGGTTGCATGCGGGTTGATGCCCCAGGTCCCGCCTCTGAGAAAAAGGTATCAGACGGGTCTGATGCTCTTTGGGTGGATGACACCTAAACGAACATCGGTACAAAGTCCCAATTTATTTCTAATATCAGAGATCAAACCTCTACTCTTGCCTGATGCGTCTAAAACAAAAAGGGGGAACTGTAGAAAGCTGCGGAATGCTATGCCTTAAAGATGGAGCTGGTTTCCGCCTTCCACCTTCCCGATGGTGAGTGCTCTCTGTCACAAACAATTCCACATTTGGCTAAGGCTGAGGATCTGGCTTGCTTCCATGTATGTGGACCTATCTGCATTGCCCACGTGGCACGCCTGGGTTGGCTACCCAGAGGCTATTTAAGCTGTGGGCTAGCTTTCCCCAGGGTCCGAGGATTGTTCAAGGTTTCTGAATAAACTGCATTGAAAAAAAAAATGTAATTGTATCATTCCTCCTTTCTCTTTCTTTCCTCCATCTTCTCACGTGTACTCCCCTGGCTTTCTCTCAAATTCAGGAGCACTTTTTAAAACTGTTGTTGTATATATGTATATATTTAAATATGTATATATATAATATGTAATGTATTAAATATACAAATACATAATTAAATAATCTTCTCACTTTATATGATGCTACCGGTAGTTATGTGATGTCAGAGGTGACCATTCAATATTGGGTAACCAATATGGGGGCTCTTTGTTAGGAAAGACCATTTTCTTCCATTCACAGTGCCAACTAAACTTAAAACATTAGCAAGTGTGAATGTGAGCTATAATTTGAAGAGATTATCAGTCCACTTCCAAGCTATCAATTTAAGACTAAGGAAAATCATTTCTTAAGCTGTAGAACTGTATCTTATTTCCACATTGTGTGCATTGCTAATCTCAATTTAAACATTTTGGCAATGGAGGAGAGATTGAACAGTGATTTCCCTTAGAAATGTAACATTGCTTACTTACCTATAGTTCTTTTTCTAGACTTAGTATGCTATTGGTATTGTATTTGTTCAAGTCTTATAGACAGCCGTGTTGTTGAGACTCCATAGATACAGTGTTTCTAACCTTTCTATGAGACACAATCTCACAGCAGACACCCTGGTCTTTTGGCTTTTGCTCCCCTTCTCCCCTGATATTCACTAAACTTTGGGTACAGGAGTCATGTTGTGAACAAATCAGTTGAGATAGAGCACCTCAACTTCCATACTTGAAATGATTTCAAACAGAATTTTCTTCAAAATACTGCAGAATTATTTCTATAGTTTATATCCACTTTTCATGCATGTTAATGATGCAAAGTTGTTGTTACCATGGGACTTTCTTGGCCCAACTTTTCTTGACACAGGGTCCATAGCTTCTGGACCCTCATTGGTCACCAAAGTATGTTATCTTGTGCCATTGAAAATTAAAAATACAGGCTGGGCATAACGGTGCACACCCATAATCTCAGAACTCAGGGAAACAAAAGCAAGTGGATCTCTGTGGGTTTAAGACCAGTGTATTCTACAAAGTGAGTCCAGGATAGCCACGGATACACAGAAAGAAAAAACCTGTGTCAAAAAAAAAAAAGAAGTAAAAAAAAAATGAATGAAAATTAAAGACACAAACTGAATGAAATGTGGGAACAAGTTCTATTAAGGAGAATTAAAGAAAAGTGGGAAACTTCCAAGAGATAAAAAAGGTGGTTTCCAAGAGACTACAGTAGTCAAACTCCTTTATCTAGGGCTGTCATGAAAACTGAACAAAAACTGAGGTAATGTTTGTTGACGCTGATTGGTTAATTCTATGCATTAGCATAGGCCAAGACAATGGAGGGTCCACAATCTGTATTCATGTCACCCAGGCCCAAGAAGATTAATGATCATGTGTTGTCTACTATGTTAATACTAAGGAGATAAAAGTGTCTGTCTGTCTGTCCATCCCTCACTTGGCTTTGCTCATTGCTGACTCTGACTATATGCTGGTAGTTGCTTGTTGCTACCTCTTTCTCTGAAGCAGTGGTTCTCAACCTTCCTAACATTGCAACCCTTTAATACAGTTTCTTGTAACATTATTTTCATTGCTAATTCATAACTATGAATTCTGCTTCTGTTGAAATTACAATGTAAATATCTGATATGCAGGATATCTGATATATAACCCTGTGAAAACATCATTTGAACCATCAAGGGGGTCATGATCCACAGATTGAGGACTGTTGTTCTAAGGGGTGGTCTCCAATCTCTTTGCTGAAAGAAAATGAGGCTTCTTTTTAGAAGCAACTATCATTGACAGTTTAGTCTGTTATAATTATTAGATTGTTTAGTGGAAGAGCAATAAGGCGGAAATTATTCCCTACATGTTTCCTCCAGGATTTGGGGGAGCAGTAAGTGTGCTATCATTCCTGCAGAGCCCCAACCTTCATCTTATCTGGCAAGTGAGTTATCTCATACAAAATTACATCCTCTCTTGTTCATCTTCTTCAGAGTTCTTGGCCTTGCTGTATTAGCTATTCATCTTTTCTTTTTCTTTTTTCCACCACAACATCTGTTCTCACTGTAACACATTAGGAACAACTTTTTATTACTTTTATTTATCCTGAGCCTGTTTCCTCACTTTCTACAGAGAGCTAGCCACTGCATCATTAACTTTTCATCCGGTCAAAGTAGAATTATAGAAACAAGAAGATTAGTTGATAGTTCTTATTAATAATCTATAAACTACACATATTTTATTAGCTAATTCAATAAAACTTCTCCTGCTTAGAATTCAGTGCAGAATCTAACGATACAGTCTAAGTCTGTCATTGCCTCAGTCTTGTATTCTCCATAATGATTTTGAGATTTGTTTTGTTTTAATAATCTTACATATATTACATCTGAACCACAATTTCACCTTTCTTCACTCCTCTCAGCCCCCTCCCACCTCCAATCTTCCCCATCCACGCCACTCTACCCCACCTCAGAAAAGAACAGGCTTCTCAGGGACATCTACATGGCAAAACATGCTACAATAAGATGAGACACATACCACCACATCAAGGCTGGACAAGGCAGCTCAGTAGGAGTAAAGGTTCCCACAAGTAGGCAAGGAGTCAGGCACAGCCTTTGCTCCCACTGTTAGGATTCAAGCGACCCAGCCATAGCATATATACCAAGGACATAAGTCAGACCCCTGCAGGCTCATGCTCCCTGCGAGTTCCCATGAGTCCTGGTCAGTTGTTTCTGTGGGCGGTGTTCTCTGGTGTCACTGACCTGTCTGGTTCCTCCAATCCTTCCTTCCCTTCCTTCACGTGTCTTCAGCCTAATATTTGGCTGTGGGGCTCTATCTGCTGTCATGAAAAAGTCTCTCTCGCCTCTTTGATGACAATTCTGTTAAGCTCCAGTCCCAGTGCATTCTTGAAAGCAGTACAATCTGTGGGTCAAAGATTTTGTGGCTGGGTTGGTTTCCCAATCCCTCCATTGAGACCTTGCCTACTTACAAAAGGTGGCCAGTTCAGGCTCTGTTTATAAAGCATGCTAGTTAACGCTTTGCAGAGGCTCACCCTCAGGCTGTCTCATATGCAAGTGGTCATTATGCTATGTTCACAGTCTTTAGAATCTGTGTGAAATCCAGGTAGAATTCATCTATAGTTACACACACTTGAAAATGTGTGATTTTTAATTTCTGTGAAAAACCGTGTCTTGACTTGCAATGTTCTCTCGAGAGTTTTATAGTAAGCGTATTTTAGAGCTAGGTAGCCCACTCTTGTTGGTGTGAAGATACATTTTATTAAACACATTTTACATATTTAGGTACACGAAAATTGAATATGTTCTTCCTTAGTAGCTAGTAGGTAAGAAGCATGAGAAACTTGAGGGAGCAACATTTAATTGTTTGGTTTGCTTTTCATCTCTGTTTCTTGAGTAGTGCTGGGCATCTATCCCATGGCTACCTACATGCATGGCAAGTGCTCTCCCCTTGAACTATCACTCTTCTCCAACTTTGTTTGTAGAATGGTGCTTCCAATCATTTGAATTATTTCAGAAAAATGCAGATACTGATATACCCTTGCCAATCAGGTCAGGTTTCCTCTATCATGCCACTGAAATTTCTCTCGTGGAGTACTTGTGGCCTGCTACTAGCCAAGTATCTTTATTGCACTCACCAGCTAATATTGAGCACTTACAGTCTCTGTGAAGCACTTACAGTCTCAAAATTTGTGAAACAGTCTGTTGGCCTGACATGAAATCCACGGCTTGTATCTCCCTTAACTTTGTTCTTTGTCCAGCAGTAGTAGTTATAGTATAGTAATAGTAGCATTTTAAACTAGACTTATCTCTCTCTCTTGCTCAATGTTTGAATATGCCCAGTTTTCATTTAGGAACGCCACACATAGGCGTACAACGCCACAGGGCTATATCATTGATCTTCTGAAGGATGCTCTTCTGATATTCTCAGTGATGTCATTCTGTCCTGTGTTACTGTTCATGGTAAACATGCATGTACAACTTCCTTTAGGGACTGCAAATCTTAGGGTATCTTTGTGGCTCTCATAAACTAGTTCTATTTCTTATTTCTAAACTGATTTTGTGGAGTGACCAGAACAAATCACCTGTTGTTTGGTTTCTTATGTTCTGTTTTGTTTAATCATCCTTGAAGCACCATGCTCTTTCAGAGACAATGTAACCCTGGAACAGAGAGCCCACTGGAATTCTCTGTGTCCATCCATCGGTCTATTCAGTTGTAAGTTCTTATAATGAAACCCCATGTGAAGCCTTGCATCCCCTATCAATCCCTGGGATCAATATGTTCAGTAGTTAATTAAAATTGTTTTTAACACACCAAGTGTGCTAAGGCAAGAAATAAAATCAGGTATGCTTTTTAATTGTCAGTTTCTCACATTAGTTATCAGTAAATGAAACAGGTACTTGATCTGACACTTCAGTTCTGAAACTAAATGCTGTGCTTTTCATTTATCTAATTAGGGCCTCTTAGCACCTGAAGTACATGCTTACAAAAATGGAATAATTTATAGAAACAACAATACCCAGATGTTAGCCCAGGGACAAAGGAATAAATGCAAATTTGCCACTTTTAAAAAAAAGACTGTGTACATTTTTGATCCTTTGAGAGCATTCAATAAATATCAAGTATACTAAAATTAATCTACAGTTTGTTGATGTTTCTGTGCATGGATATCTTAATAAAGTTTGAATTTGTGTTAAAACATTGATTTTCACTTGAGATAAATACTCACATGCAGACATGTAAGTGCAGTCCTTCATAATCTAATAATCCTTTCTAGAAGCTGCTGAGATGAAGATGGCTGATTTCAAGAATCTAACAAAGAAAAGAAAGAAAATCACAACAGAGTAAGTGAATAGCAAAGTGTAATTTCATCTCTAGCATTCCATTCAGTAGCTACGGTTTGTGAAATGAACTAATGTCAAATGCTTTATTATGACAACAGTCACTCCTGTACATGGTCATGAAAAATGAATGGTAGATTCAAAATCCTTCTGCTTCCATCAGCTTGGCTCAACACTAGGCTATCAACCACCCAGTTATGTTTCTTCTGATTTTGGCATGTCATATCTTAAATTGTATGGTTAAAAAAATGTATTTGTGCTAGAGCAAGCATGGAGTTTCTTATGATGGAATTTTTGCATGTAACACTAACCTTCATGGTAAGCCATAGATTTTTCTTCTCCTAACAATTATTTTTATATGTATTTTTATATGTTCTACTATCATTATGTCTATTTATTTGTCTGCTAACATGTATGTCTGTGTATCATGTTTGTTCAGTGCCTACATAGAGCAGAAGAAGGGTATCAGATAGATCACCTGGAAGTGAATTAGCTACAAAGGATTTTTAGCTGCCATGTTTCTGTTGGGAAGGAAACCCTGTCCTCTAGAAGGGACACAAGTGGTCTCTTAACCATTGATCCATATTCAGGCTTCACAATAAGCAATAATTTTTAATCTCTTAAATCATGGTCATTAGTTTATGTTATCAAAGTCTTCAATGTCTGTGTGTAGCATTGATTGAAATATTTTGATGTTAAAAGGACTCTTGAATGATTTGTAAAATCAACTTTACATATTCATGTGTATCTAGAGGCATGGGGGTTCCTATTTTTCTTGGTGTATTTACAACAATGTCATTCCTATCATTGTATATTTAGTATGTCTTCTTTTTAGTCTCCCATCCTATTCAGAAGTCTTTCTATAGGACCTCCAAAGACTGAGTGGTAGTGGACACACACAACACAGGAAAAATAGAGGAAGAGAGATAAAAGCGTCTTTCTGGTAAAAGACTAGAGCTACGCTGTTCTTTGACAATTTCTGCTACCATCTCACCTCACCAAGTGCCCAAGAAAATGTTCTGTTACAGTGTCCTGGTGGCATGAACTTCATGTTTCTTCTATTTCAGAAATAATCTCACTCATGTCTGATATGGCTTTTCTCACATCTTTTAATCTAATCAAGATAATCTTCCACTAGCATGCCCTCGAAAACCGTCTCCCGGCTGACTCCAGTACCTACGGAGTTAACACTTATCAATAACCATAGCATATGGCATATATGCGCTATGTTTATTGCTTTCCTTTCAGAAGCACTGGAGATGGTAAATGAGTTTTGTCAAGGATATTGATGACACAAAATATCATGCTAAATTTTCCAACTTTAGTATGAATGTGCTCAAGCAAAAATTCTGAAGGAATTACCAAGTTTTAGTGTATTTATTTTCATTAATATTCCAAGTGTTATTAACCATTAAATTCCTACCTGACATGCCTTTAAGACTACAAACATTACTCAGAAGAGTAATAAATACTGAAAATATGTTTGGTTGTTTTATTTGCTTTCCTCTTTAAGACGTGAAATAGATTAGTCAATTTGGAAAGAAAAGTATTAAAACTTTGCTAAAATATAGACTGCTAGTTTAGTATTAAGGGTATATTTTATGGGACACTTGTTATTTTAAATTGTTCTGATGATACTGACCCTTGCTATATCAATCTTGATTTCTGCTGTTTCTAGTACTCGTTTTGTTCTTTTTTTTAATAATTTGTGATTTTGAAAAGGCTTTGTTTATTTTTATTGTACATGCATATTTACCTACAAGGAAACATTCCTAATTTCCATAGCCACTGAGGAAGAGATTTAGTAAATTTCTACATCAACATCATATTTTATTTTCACTGATTCTGTTAAAACAGCCTTGAGTGGTATCTATAACAACTAATACTTAATTTGTCCTTTTCAGTAAATCAAATATGTCAGTTGTAAATAATAGTGCAGACATTGTGGTGATTTCTCTGGTGGGAAATATGACATTAATCTCTGCTAAGAATAAAGAATCATAATGATAACCTGTGAAACATGGCCCATCATGAGACTAAATATGTCCTCCACATAGAGGGCAAGCAAGTCAGTTAGCTTTACTCAGCACTTTGAAATATTTTGGGTGATGAGTTTTTCTCTTGCAGTGACTCATTTTTCCATAAGAAACAGTCAAAATCCAATAAGATCAGTGCAGAACACCACAAGGCGACATGAACCATAGTGTGATTTTTCAATCAAATGCTCATGTCTTCCAGAACGGTAATGGTTCTCTCCCTGCAGGGGTATTGTCTTTGGCCAGAGGGAAAGCAGAGGAGGATGGATACATCCTTGCCATGTGTAGATGACCCCACTTCCTCTCACAGAAAGTTTTATTTTCCCTTAGAACCATCAGAGTTACACTTGCTTAACCACACACTCCAGTGCCTTCAATTTACTTATAAGACTATCAGCTAATATTTCTCAGACATAAACTTTTGGCTGAAGTAACTGGAAACTTAAGTTTATTAAAATTTTACATGCTTAGCTATGGCCCACAGGGCACTTTAAATTCAATCTTTTGGCTCCAAGTCTACTTTCTTTTTTTTTTTTTGAATTTTATTTTTTATTATCAGTTACATTTTATTAACTCTGTATCCCAGCTGTGTCCCACTCCCTCATTCCCTCCCAGACCCTCCCTCCCTTCCTCATCTCCACTGTGCCCCTTTCCAAGTCCACTGATAGGGGAGGACCTCCTCCCCATTCATCTGATCCTGTTTTATCAGGTATCTTCAGGACTGGCTGCAAAGCCCTCCTCTGTGGCCTAACAGGACTGCTCCTCCCTTGGGGGGTGGGGAGGCCAAAGAGCCAGTCATTGAGTTCCTGTTAGAAATAGTCCCTGTTCCCCTTACTATGGTAAACCAATTGGCTACTGAGCTACCACAGGCTACATCTGAGCTGAGGTTCTAGGTTATACCCATACATGGTCCTTGGTTGAATGTCAGTCTCAGAAAAGATCCTGTACCCAGATATATTTGGTCCTTGTGGAGCTCCTATCCCTTCCCCAAGTCTACTTTCTTATCCCCTCAAAATATACAGTATGAAGTAGATGAGAAGTAATTATATAAAATACCATTTCCAAATCCTCAGTTATTCCATCTCTTCTATGTAATAGAGAATGAATGTATACTATCTATATGATAAAACACACTAGACATAGATTGAATTTCTAGGAAAATTGAGAAGTAGTACTAATTAATTAGAACATAGCCCCACTTATATATAATAGATACAAATCTGTGGAAGTGAACTAGGGAAGAAGGTGAGACATTAAAGAATAGTTAATTGACCCGAGAGACAGCTTAATGTAGAATATAAAATAATTACTCTAAGAACATTTGTGAAGAATGTATATGCTGGCTAGAACATTTCCATGGCATACATTTGGAAAAAATAAATAAACCAATTACAGTAAGACCCATTTTCTTATCGGAAACACTATGTCAAATTAAGTATTTTGAATATAGTTTTGGGTATATTTGTTTTGTGAAAATATTGAGTATGTAATTGTTCATGAGATTAAATTTTCTTGAAAAGTCTGACAGACTAATGCTATCTTGGGGGAACTTAATGATATGTATTCATATTATAATCAAAATAAAAGTATAGAGATTTAAATTTAGAAAGACGTTGCTTTCTAAAACTGCCTGTTTTTTTTTTTTTGAGGTAAAAAGCATTTAATTGCTTAATATATTACAATTGTTATAAAAATTCTAAGAGAAAAGTTTATCATATTTTAAGAGCATACAGTAAAATTTGGCTACTGAGGCCAAGTACATGCTTTGTTGAATTTTGTTGTAAGTTCTCTCATTCCCTGGAAGCCCATTTTTCTCAGGCATAGTTGTTTTAGGAAAGTCCGAGTGTTCACCAGCTCTTCTTTAGAAGGTGTCTCTGCATCACCCACATTCTAAAACATTGTCTTTCTTATTAAGGACATCTGAGATCAGGCTGGCTTCTTCATCCCCAGAAACAGAATGTCACTTGAGTGCTGAGATAATTTGTATGCTCTTTGTTCTTGATTGTTTTTTTTTTAAGATGTTTTTATTTATAGCCATTGAACTAATATTCAAATGTTTTCCTGCAATGTTTGCTGTTAGTTGCCATTCTGCTTAGCAATGGTTATTGGAGAGTCATAAATAAGCTTTTGAATTAAAAAAAAAAAACAAACAAACTCAATTGGATAAAGACTACATTATTAAACTGAATAAAGCTTTATTCAGATAAAGAATCAACGTTGCATTTTCATCTCCTTGTTTTGCGGAATATAGAATGACTCGCATTCTCTTTCTGATGCTTTTATAGTAGGACTTCACAACTCTCAATGACCTGGGTTCACACTTGTGCAACTAGGGGCGTAGGCCTCAAGCCTGGCAGAGCTTGGCTTATGATGTCAGTAGTTTTAGTTCTTCTCTAGACTACCTCATGGAGTGGGATTTGAAAGCAGTCCTGTTTTTATGGCTCCTTCCCACAATGTATACCAGCCCATTCATCAACAGCTTACCATCTTAATCAAAATCTCCTCAGAATGTTTTCCACAAATGTCTTCCGAAGTTTCCCTTTCTTAGCATCAGTCAAACTCTCACAGGGAGAGGGTGCGGGGGTCATACCGTCCACCAAAGACTAAGCTTTCAGTCCATAATTGTTTGGATCCATAGCTATGAAACTCATGGATACAAAGAAGCAACTTGATCAAATCAAATTTATGCAGATACACAACTCATAATTTTCTTTTGAAGAGGAGATGAATTATTATAATACAACATACTTATAATTAAACTTGGCATAAAGAAACATAAAAGAAATAGAAAATATTTTATTTCATATAAAACCTGATTTTTGGCATTCTTAATTATCAATGAAATTTGAAAATATTTAATTTGTCATAAGAATTTGATAAGCATTGATGCGTTGCACTGAACACTGATACACAGCATTGGCAGATATTTACAGAAGACACCTGTGTCTGGGAAGGTATCTTAACCAATAGCCACTGTGTGTGGTGGGTTAAGTGTTACAATAAAGCAGCGATAATTGTGATACATTTAAATGTATTGTTCATATTTTAAATCAAAACAAGTTACTAAGAAAATTAAAAAACAGGACCTTGTTCTTTTTCTGTTTAAAAGAAATAGAATATTTTAGCATGAAGTTCAAATTTATCAGGCAAAAGCAAACACCCCCCAAAATGTGACATTGGATTTCCCTTGGTGCCTTATTCTTTTTATAGATTTTTTAAAATCATCAAAAAGGAGAATTTTAAGTACTAGTACTTTAAATATTACTGAGTGTGCGAGTTGTATTTGTTTTGAGAAATGATTGTTTTCTATTCCCACATGGCAACCAGTTTAAAGATGAAGTGCCTGTGTCCATGCAAATACGGAATATGGGAATGTTACTACCAAAAAAATGAGAGAGAACAAAGAGAGGGGGAGAAAAGAAACAGAGAAGGAAGAGAAGAAAAAGAGAGGGAGGAAGGACAGAAAGAGAAAAGAGAGGAAAAGCCTTAGGGGAGAAGAGGAGAGGGAGAAATACAGATAAATCTGAATGTAAATAAAGGACACTCAGATTTCCATTTTAATTCATGTCCTTTTTTATCCTTTAGAAATTAGATTATCACATACTCAAATACTCTTGAAAATTTAGGTCACGCGTCTTTTACAACATACTTTGAATTAATTTAATCAGATTGTCAGACAAAAATTCTGCTTAAGACCTGCCAAAATCAGCTACCCTAGGGATACTGTAATTTTGACTAAAATCCCCAACCTTCGGTAAGTTTAATATAAAAACGTAGGGATGTTTGTGGACTAGTAGAAAATGTGGTGTTTTGATAAGTTAGGAGAACCCAAAAGTGTGAGCAGGAGTGTAGAGGAGGCCTGGGCAGACTGAGCGAATTCCTTTGAAAGATTACTTTAAAAGACACAGCATGCTTTGCTTTGCGCCCACCTCTCTTGTCCCTGATAACTGCATATTTCTGATATTGCATCACAACGATGTCTGTGTGTGTGGAGATGCCATACATTCTCCAGGAGGGCGACTGAAGTTTGCATCTTTCCTCCGGTGTTGCTGTTCAGCTTCACATCCTTCTAGTTTACCTTGGAAATGAAACTTCATTATATTTTAGATTATTGCCCCAAAGGATAATGTAATCAGAATTTCAAGCAAATTTAAGATTTTTAAACTTAAAATCCTGTCAACGAATCAAGCTTTGGGCTTAACATAGGGCTTGTAAATCACAGAGTAGACCCATGAGAATAGGAGTGAGCATTTCTGTTCTGCAAGTTGTAAATGTGATAGGATTGCTTTGGGGAGTGAAAAATGCTGTGCTATGTGGTCTGACCAGATGAAAATGGCTAAGTCTTTCCACCGATACATCCTTTCCCAAAGACGATTGGTCTTTGCTGATTTTCAGTTGAGAATTTTTTTCCAGTATATATTTGTACTCTGAGTTTGTCTGCTTGTCCCAAGATTTACCTTGGAAAGTACTGTGATATCTTGAGGTCTCCTGTGACTTCAGTTAGTAGGAAGAATGGCTGGCTCACCAGAGGACAGATTAGAGGGAAGATACGGTCTTGCTTTTCTTTCTTTTTTCATTTTAATTTAATTTTATT
Organism: Meriones unguiculatus; assembly: GCF_030254825.1. Classification (NCBI taxonomy): domain Eukaryota; kingdom Metazoa; phylum Chordata; class Mammalia; order Rodentia; family Muridae; genus Meriones; species Meriones unguiculatus. The sequence continues at coordinate 79,284,130 of NC_083364.1, forward strand.
TTTAATTATACTTTATTTATTTTGCATCCCCCCTTGTAGTTCCCTCCCTCCTCCCCTCCCAATCCCTCCCTTCCTCTCCCTTCTCCACGCATGCCCCTACCCAAGTTCAGTAGTAGGGGAGGGTTTCTTTTTCTTCCTTCTGATCCTAGTCCACTAGGTCTCATCAGGAGTGGCTGCATTGTCTTCCTCTGTGGCCTGGTAAAGCTGTTACCTCCTCAGGGGGAGGTAATTAAAGAGCAGGCCAATCAGTTCATGTCAGAAGCAGTCCCTGTTCCCATTACTATGGAATCCACTTGGACACTGAACTGCCATGGGCTACATCTGTGCAGGGGTTCTAGGTTATCTCCATGCATGGTACTTGGGTGGAGTATGAGTCTCTGGAAAGACCCCTGTGTTCAAATTTTCTGGTTCTGTTGCTCTCCTTGTGGACCTCCTATCCTCTCCAGATCTTACTATTTCCCACTTCTTTCATAAGATTCCCTGCATTCTGCCCAAAGTTTGGAAACAAGTTAGGAGCCTCCCACAAAGGGCCTCTGAAAGGCTCTGCCCTGCAGACTATCAAAGCAGATGTTGAGACTTACTTTGGTCTTACTTTTCTTAATGAGAAGGATAGGCCTGTGTATGTTTAGAAAACGGGGTCTGGAGTATCATTCAATAGGGACCCGAATTGTGGATGTAGATGCTTTCAATCCATGCATTGAAGTAAATGATAGTCTCTGCTGACGAACTCAAGCCAAATTAAAGTACAAACACAGGTTTACTGGGTACAGCTCTATGGCGGGTCCATTATTCCCAATAAGTGGGGCCAGGGAAGTCGTCATGCAGACAGGGAGACAGGGAAGGCCAGAGGGAGAAAGGAGGAATGTGCCCATACAGAGAAAGGAGAGAAAGATAGATAGAGACACAGAGAGACAGAGAGGGGAAATGCAGAAGGTGGAAGGGCCTAAATGTTTGAATTATATAGTGAAGAACCACAGGGGGAAAGGAAGCCCAGCCCCTGGATAGGGGAGTTCATTGTAGAGGGTAGGGTATGCCAGCCATGCCCAGTAACTGGTAGGGACTGAGGGATGCTGGGAGAACCTGGAGGCCAGGTCTGCTTTGGTTAAATAGTCATCTCAGCTGCTTGGCCTGGGTCTAAATCACAACACTAAAGACTAATTAGACCATTAGACTAAAGATTAAGTTATGCATTGGTGCTAAAGGCATACAGTTAAAACAAAATGAAGCCTAGGAGAAATCTCAAACAACACAAATAGTTAAAACAATTTAAAAACTAAAATATTGAAGATGAAGAACTAATAGATGTCAACAAAGCCAAGGAAATGTATTACTTTGGTTCATATTTCTCAGAAACTGTTTTCTAGGTCTTCATATCCAAGAAAACACTTTTAGTACAAAGGAAGCAATGAGATTACCAGTTTTGCCTGAAATGTTTTATAGCATATATTTTAATAAGCTTTCAATTTTAGTACTGTTAGAATAACTACAAAGTTTATAGAAGATGGAGTTATTTAATTACAACATTTTTCTTCCCTTTCCTCCCTCCAAGTCTTTTCTGCTCTCCTTCAAATTCATGGTCTTCTCTTTCACTTCCCACCCCAGCTCTCCCCATTTCTGATTTCCAACCTTATTTCCCTCTCCACAGCATCTCCTAGCCAGTTCCCTCTCTTCATCCACTTCCACTGTCTGTTCTATTTCCTCTTCTGTGTGACATCCAGACAGCCTTTCTAGGGTTCTCCTTATTTTGTAGCTTCTTTGTGTCTGTGGATTGAAGTATGGTTATCCTGTACTTTATGTATAATATCCACTTATAAGTGAGTATATACCATGTGTGTCTTTCTGAGTCTGGATTACCTCACTCATGATGATCTTTTCTAGTTTCTACCATTTGCCTGCAAATTTTATGATTTTCTTGTTTTTAATAGCTGAATAGTATTCTATTGTGTAAATATACCACATTTTCTTTATCCATTCATTAGTTCAAGGACATCTGGGTTGTTTCCAGTTTCTGGCTACTGTAATGAAAGCTGCTATGGAAACCAAGGGCAGGAGCATCTCTGAGATAGAAACCTGCAAAAGAGTAGGCTCCTTGGAGGATAGGGTGATGACTTTAGCTGAGACTCCCTAGCAGCAGGGGACATGGAGACTGAAATGACCACCTTCTAGCCAGACTGGACTTCTAGTGGAGGGAGAGGAAAAGCAACCCACCCACAAAACATTTGACCCAAAATTTGAGCAAAAGAGAAAGAGGGTGGGAGGGTGGGACCAGGAGGAGAGGCAGGAGGGGGCTGTGTTCGGGATGTAAAGTGAATAAGCTTAGAAAGAAAAATAATTTCATGGTCTTTTCCATTAATTATTATATGCATATATGTATATAAAGATAGGTACATATTACTAAATATAACTTATAGAGTCTGTATAATGTTACTTTTATGTATGTTTTCAGGGATGCCCATTTGGCACTGGACAACCAATTGTTGTTCTCTTCCCTGGGAGGACCATTTCTCCTGCTCCTACCTTTCCTTAGTTCTCTAGTTCTTTGTGTAGGGTTGAAATCTAACAGGATTTTCCCCAGTCAGTTTGGGTGGTCATATTGGTGAGACTTTATAAGTATAGCTTCTGAAGTTACTGGGAGACACATTTTCACAGAGAACACTCTCATCTCTGGCTTTTACAATCTTTCTGCCCATTCTTCCCTGAGCCTTAGATGAGGGCATATTTTGTAGATGTGTTCATTGGGACAGGGCTCCACATCTCTGTATTTGATTGTTTGTGGTTTTATGTAGTGTTTCAAGATGGAGCTCTTATATAGCTCACATCTAGTTCCTATGATATGAACAATTAATGGAACTTTATGAATACAACAGTATAGTCCATACTTTAAGACTCTTTAACAGCTCTTTATTGATACTCCTGTTTTAAGATCTCACTTAAGATATCCTATTTCAATTAGTAGTTGTGTGTCTAAGCTATCCTTGGTTCTAATAGTTTCTCAGATTTGGCTTATGTCATATACCCTTGATCTGTTTGAGGTTTACTGATAAGTAAACAAATATCCCTTTGTTAGAAATTTCTTGATACTTTTTGCTTGGGTAGATTCGAGTTTTGCACTTCAGCAAAAACACCTCTATAAAAGTACTCAGTTCTTTCTTCTATTTCCATTATTTAGTCTTTGGAAAGAAACCAGCCTACAAAGAGTGATAAGCTATGATCTACCCCCCAGATGGACTGTACACATACTGAGCTTTGAATTCTTTGTGTAAGATATTTGCCTTCTCTCTGGGGATATGTCAATTTATTTACTTGCATCAAAATAGAATGCTGAATACTTATTTTTTTTTAAATTTAACTTTATTTATATATTTATTAATTACAATTTATACACTTTGTATCCCTACTACTGCAGCTCCCTTTCTCATCTCCTGCCAGTCCCTCCCATTCTCCCTCTTCTCCCCCTATGTACTTTCCCTAGTCCTCTGACAGGGGAGGACCTCTTCCCTTCTATCTGACCCTAGCTTATCAGGTCTCATCAAGGCTGGCTGCATCATCTACCTCTGTGGCCTGACAAGGCTGTATCCCTCAGGGGGAGGTAATTAAAGAACCCATCATTGAGTTCATGTCAGAGACAGACCCTGTGCCCCTTACTAGGGTACTCACTTGGAAACTGAGCAGTCTATTGGCTTTCTTTGAACAGGGGGTCTAGGTCCAATTCATGCATGGTCCTTAGTTGGAGTATTTTTCACTACAGGCCCCCCTGGGCTCAGGTCTTTTGGCTCTGTTGTTCTCTTTGTGGAGTTCCTGTCCCATCCAGGTCTTTCTATCTCCCTCTTCTTCCATAAGGCCTCCAGCATTCTGCCCAAAATTATTTTTTTAATAACTGAGTATTATTTACCTGTGTGCCCAACTTTTTTCAGCTTTCATGTCTATACTACCTTAAGTATCATTTATATCCTTTGAAATTTGACTAGCAATACATTGTTCTGTTTTCTTTCTAGTACTTTTTATTCTTTGTCACATACAATGCTTCAGGCTCATCCTGCAGATTCATGTCAAGTCTTTGAACCATTTTCATTTTCATTTTCCTTGGGTCCTTTTGTTGGAGGAATTTGTTAGAAACTAACATCTGGGTCCATATATGCTCATTGCTACCAAAATATGTTTGTTTCAGGACAATATAAGCAGAAAAGAAAAATTATGTTCTTATTTGAATCTTCTTAAAAATTTTTATCAGTGTTTCACATTTCTCCATATTCTTTTTAATTCAAATATATCATCGTTAATATTATAGAATATAGCATTTTGGGAATTTGAAATTTTAAGGGTTCATGGCTAATATAGTGAAAAGCAATTGGCTTTTGTGTGTTAACCACGTGTCCAGAAAGGATGCCATACTTTTTCTTGATATTTTCTATAAAGATAGTCAATAATGCATGAATAAATATGATTTTATATACCTTTGAAATATTTGTGTTTTAGCTACTTTTCTTGCCTTATTGCACCAGCTATATATATGGGGACAGCATATATGTTTTCACCCTTTATGTGATCTTAACTATAGACTTTTACAGATATTCATCATCAATTAGATAGGTGTTTCCTCCTTTTCTTTATGTTCAGTTTTCAAAATGACTGGGCATTGGGTTTATAAAATGCTTTGTCTTTGGGATCAATTGATATTCCATGTGATTTTTCTTTATAGCATGTTGATGTGGTTTCTAACAACTGATGTTCAAATGTTAAATAAGACTTTTGTACACTGAAAATACTACTTGTTATTTCTTTATACTTATAATTGATGAGTTTGACTTATAAAATTTTTTGATGACTTTTGTTCTATCTTCTTAAAATATAAGGGTATGTGACTTTCTTCCCTCTTAATAGTTTTCTTTGCTCTTATATTAAAGTGCTTCCTTCTGCATTGAGTGGACCATTAATTGCTATTAATTCTGCTATTATTTTTCTTCAAAAGTACTTATGTAAAATTCTTATAATATTGTTCTGACTGTAAAATCTTTAATTAGTTTTGATGATTTTATTGAAGAGTATAAATAACTAAACTTAATTGTGTATACTTGGTTGTGGATATCACCTGATATTTCTGTGCATTATTAGATTGTTTATAATTCCTTTGAAAGCATAAACTATATGGATATATTGCTTTCAAGAATTCTTCACAAAGTAGATTTTTGGGTGTAAAAAAATGAAATGGTGAAAATGGTCGTGCTGAGAGTGTTTAGCTCTTACAAAAGTCAGTCAAATTGTGAAGAATAAATATCTTCTGGTCAATAGTCTTCGTATTTGTACACATGACTACGTGTCTGTATGGATTTTCATCTACCACCTTATAAAAAAGTAAAAAATTCTATTTTGAGAACTGCATATTATGCTTTAATTAGTAAATAGCTTTGTGGAAATAATAGTTTTACTTCATATAATAATTTCTTTCAAATTATCAGATGTATTTTAAATTTTATTACAAAAAATTATAAGTTTAAATCCATCAGAAAACAAGATAAACTATACCCAAAGATTATTCAACTCAGAATTTTTGGAAATAATAAGGAATACATCTACAAACAAATAATGAGCAAGATAACAGTTTGTCTAAAACAATCATAGTTTGTCGTAAACAATAACGGATTTGGGCTTTAGGAACTCAGTTGGATTGCAGTATCATCATGACATACATTCTAAGTAACTGGTTCTTTCACTGTAAGTGTACTAGAAAAGATCTGATAGTTCATCAACAAACATGATCTTTGCCACATCTTATATGAAAAATAACATTGTTTATAAAATAAAATTTACACCATTTTTGCTAAGAATATCACTCAGACAGAAATTTTTACATAGGCAGTCATGAAGACAAGAGTTTCTATGCCAGCACTCTTATTCAAAGCCAGGCATGGTTTAATCTCTGCTCTGGAGAGGCAAAGACAAGATGATTCCTGGGGTTTGCTAGCCAACTGGTCTACCAGAGTCTATGACCTTCATGAATCAGTGAGATTTTGTCTTTAAAAATAAGGTGGAACGAGATTCAAGAAGACACCAAAGTTCACCTCTACTCTCCAAATACAAATACACACAGGTGAACATAGAAATGAACATGAACACAACATGTATATAGATTCAATGGTAGAAAAAATATTCAAAACTGCAAAGCTAAAGAAAAAATGTAAAGAAAAAGATAGCATCTTCATCAAATGGTGCTGATCCAACTGGATGTCTACCTGAGGAAAAATGCAAATAGATCCATATTACCACCCTGCACAAAAATAAAGTCCAAGTGGATCAATGACCAGACACACTAAATCTGTTAAAAGAAAAAGTGGGGAAGAGCCTTTACCTCATTGGAACAGGAGACAGTTTCCTGAACAGAACACCAACAGCACAGGCTCTAAGATCAACAGTCAATAAATGGGACCTCATGAAACTGAAAAGCTTCTATAAAGCAAAGGACACTGTTGTCAGAACAAAATTACAGCCTAATGATTGGTAAAGGATCTTCATCAAACCTATTATATGACAGAGGGCTAATATCCAGAATACATAAAGAACTTAAGAAGTTAAACACCAACCACCAAGTACTCCAATTAAAAATGGGGTAGAGAGCCTAACAGAGAATTCTCAATAGAGGAATATCAAATGGCAGAGAAACACTTAAAGAAATGTTCAGCACTCTTAGGCATCAGGTAAGATGCAAATCAAAACAACCCTGAGATTTTATCTTCAACCCATCAGAATGGCCAAGATAAAAAACTCAAGTGACATCAGATGGAAGGGGAGGTGGACCTCCCTATCAATGGACTTGGAGAGAGGAATGGGAGGAGTTGAGGGAGGGAAGGTGGGATTGAGAGGGAATGAGAGAGGGGGCGACAGCTGGGATACAAAGTGAATAAACTGTAATTAACATAAAAATAAAATTTAATTAAAACAAAACTCAAGTGACAACACGTGCTGGAGAGGATGTGAAGAAAGGGAAATCCTCCTCCATTGCTGGTGAGAATGTAAACTCGTACAACCACTTTGGAAATCAATCAGACAATTAGGAATAGTGCTACCTCAAGATCCACCTATACCACTCCTAGGCATATATTGAAAATACGCTCATCTATATCAGAAGAACATTTGCTCAACCATGTTCATAGCAGCTCTATTCATAATAGCCAGAATCTGGAAACATCCTAGATGTCCCTCAGTTGAGGAATGAATACAGAAACTGTGGTACATTTACACAATGGAATACTATTCAACCATTAAAAATGAGGAAATCATGAAATTTGCAAGCAAATGGTAGGAACTAGAAAATATCATCTTGATATGGTAACCCAGAAACAGAAAGACACACATGGTATATACTCACTCATAAGTGGTTACTAGACATATAATATAGAATAACATACTTAAATCTATAGTCCTGAAGAAGTTAAACAAGGAAGACCCTAGAAAATGCCAGTCCTCACTCAGAAAGACAAACACAATAGAAATCGGAAGCAGGAGAAGACAGGGAACAGGACAGGAGTCTACCACAGAGGGCCTCTGAAAGACACTACTGGTTGAGGTATCAAAGGAGAGACTGAGACTCATAGCCAAACTTCGGACAGAATGCACGGAATTTTATGAAAGAAGGGGAGGATAGAAAGACCTGGAACAGGAACTCCAAAAGGAGACCAACAAAGCCAAAAAAAAAAAAAAAAAAAATACTGAGCACTAGAGGCCCTGAAGAGAATGATACCCCAACCAAGGACAATGCATGGAGAGGACTTAAACCCCTGGCTCAGATGTAGCCCATAGACTCAGTCTCCAAGCGGGATCCCTCATAAGGGGTGCAGGGGCTTTCTCTGGCATGAACGCAGTGGCAGGCTCTCTGATCACCTCCCTCAAGGGGTGAAGCCTTGCCAGGCTACAGAGGAAGATAATGAATGTATCTAGTCCTGATGAGACCTCCTAGTCTAGGGTCATAAAGAAGAGGAGGAGGACCACCCCTATCATTGGTCTAGTGAAGGGGCATAGGGGAAGAACAGTGAGGGAGGGCAGGATTGGGAGGAGACAAGAGAGTGGGCCACATCTGGGATACAAATTGAATAAATTGTAATAAATGATAAGAAAAAACTTACAAAAAAATTCATGGACACACTTGCATGTGTTTCATAAATGTTTCCTTGTTCCTCATCACTGTCATATTAAAGATCATTCTTTTAAATATTAGTTATGTTTTCTTGATTGAACAATGAAAGCTAAGATCAACACACAAAAATGCCGGCATTTCTCCTCAGGCTTTCACAGTCTATTGGGAGTAAAACTACTCCGTTGTAGTTTATGAAGCTGCTCTCCTCACAGCTTCGTCTCCACGTGAGGAAAGTTACTGACTAATGTTCTCCACATGTCCAGGGATTGGCAGCATTTTGTTGTACAGTCGATCTTAATTATCAAATCCCTTCCTCCTAATTTTAATAATTGTAACATTGGGCTTCCTCTGGCTTTTTCCTCATTTAATTTTACTCTGTGCTACCGGTTGACACATTTTAATCTTTGACAGTCTTTGAAGAGATTCCAACCCTTTGATTACCAAGTAAATAAAATTAGAAATTTAGGTTAAGTGAAGCGGGTTATTCTGTGCCTTTGATTACATGCACCTTTGCATGTACAGAAACAACCTTGTATACTTCATTGTTGCCTCTAAAAGAACTTTCTAGAAGTGGAGGGGATCTTTGAGGAGACGTCATTAAATGTCTGGTATAAATGTCCTGGTATAATCCCAGTTCGCCATCTTGGATGTAGACAGTGTTGGGTAGGAGCAAATGGACACCAGCCTTCCTCCTAAACTTATAATACAGCACACTCTTTTTGCTTCATCTTACTGTTAATTTCAACACATTAGAAAACTTTAAAAGAAAATTTGGAATCCTTACTTTCAAATGCCAACTCTCTTCTTAGATGTAAAATTATCACTCCTACTTTCAAAGATTATAAAATCGGATTCCAGTGACCAGATCAAAAGCAGAGAAATAAACAATCCATGTTAACCATGAGGCACGGGGTTAAATTTTTCTTTCCACTGATAAATCCCACCCCGGAACAGATTTCATCAAGGCAGCTCGCAAAGCTTGCTGGTGAAGTACACAGGCCATGTGGGTGCCGAGCTCAGAGCCGGAAAGCAAACAGCTGCTGTAGCCTGATTTCAGTTAAAATAGTGTGAGTGTTTAGTCTGGCGCACGGCTTCGGGAGAGATTGGCAGCTGGGTCAAACAAAGTCCTTCCGTTGGCTCCCTTCCCAGGCTGCTCTGCTAGTATTTAGTGGGTCCCAGTGCTGTGTAGGGCCCTTTTCTCAGGCAAAATCCTAACATCTGACCGCACCCTCTTTGCTATTTCAAAAAAGAAGGAGAAAAAATAGCTGTGTTTCTGCTTCTTTCGTTGTAAGATAAATTCTCCCGGAGACAACCTCTCCCACTAATTGTGTGTTACCATGCATTTTTATCTCAAGAGCTGACGCACTGGGCTCTCAACTGGGTGGAAAGCAGCCTGTTACAGTGTGGGATTCCTAAAAGGGCCTCTCTGGTGTGTGAAAGAGTATCTGTGTGCTTAGGCAGGAAACTTTTTCATCTACAGGGAAGCCAGAAGACGACCAGGTAAGGCTCGGGGCTCAGAGCTGCTCTGGGGGGCAAAGTTTGGCAGTGAAATTGGCCCATACAAGTGAAGAGAGTTTAAAGGGTGTGTGCTTACTTCTGTGAAAGTTGAAATGTACTGAAAATTATTTACTTATTTTGTTCGTTGATTTAAAACTTAAATCAGGAGTCTGTAGTCGGTCTTTCTATGTTTTGGTTTTTCTGTTGTTGAACCGTTCGCAACAGATATGGTTTGATTACAGAGCGAAATCTTTGTAAGCTGACACAGAAAGAAAAAAAATGTTTTTTTAGGAGGGAAATTGACAAGTTTTAAAGAGAAATTGAACATTAGAGGGCAGGAGATAGTGCATTAGACTAGCGTGGGTCTTATTACCAAAAGAAAAGCAAAAAGTTTAATGTTGCTTTGGAAGGAATATTAAATAAGTCCTCTTTGTCTCCTACTTTTTAATTTTAGTGGCTGATTTAGCCTGTTGGGTCACATTTTTTGAGAGTGCTGAAGGCTGCCATGAATCCCTAATGAGGCCCCTTTGCACATGATTTTGGCCAAGTGCCAAAATCAACTTCCCAGCGGCGAGAGCTTTCTCTCAAAGAACCTGGAGCGATTTTTTTTTTTTATTAGAAATCATGTTTGAAAGCCGCCACAGCCAGTTGTATAGGCATGTCAAAAATGACTTTATACAGTAAATATGAAATAAGCCTTCAGTTTTTTGTTGTTGTTTTCTTTTTTTCTCATTTTGTCACTGTGAAGTCTTTGCCTGTTGCCACCTAATCCTCAATAGAATAATAATAATCTGAAATAAGATTTAAGGACTTTTTTTTTTCGTTTAGCACATCGGAGTAGGGGTGCTCCCTTCTGACTGTGCAGTATGCGCTATGGAGAGATTCTTCAAAACTCACCAGGACAAATCACTGACGAATTCATCAGACTGTTCATCTCTGTAAGTAACATGCTGTTACCAGTAAGTAAGAGTTTTCTAGAAGTTGTGTGCATAAAATTAAGTTTAGCACTGACTTAAGTGGGGGCTTTGTGTACGGCAGAATGCCTTGGTGCTTGGTTTTTGTTGTTGTTAATATTTGGTACGTAATTTTAAAAGAATAGGTGATACCTCGATGCGTTTAACAAATCTTTTCGTGGAAATATTTGGTATGTAAACATGTCTGAATGATGAAATAATTGCATTTAATTGCTTTCCCGTAAGATAAAGGATGAGTTTTCCTGAAAGCAGGTGAGAAGCTCACACACACACACACACACACACACACACACACACACACATGCACACTTTTTGAGGCAGTTTTTGTTTTTGAGGTTTCTGCACCTGAATTCTGTGAGGCAAGCAGTTATATAATTTTATAGGATAAGTTTTTTGTTGTTGTTGTTGTTGTTTTTTATTTTTTTTTTATTTTTGAGTTCCGTTCAAACGTTGCAATGAGATAGCGGCATTATTAGACGGTAACAATTTTAAATTTTATGAGCAATCTTACGCAATATCTTAAGACAGCAAAAGCTCTCGGCCTGCCAAGCACTTTAAAGTTAGCACAGTGAATCTCAATGTCTCTGTTGTTTTAAGAAATCCTTGTGTCACCCCTTGCTCGCGCACGTGAACTTGTCCCCTGTGTTAGAGTAATCTAATGCTTAAGTTTGATCTTAGTTACACTTGTATTTTCTATTTGCTATGTCAATGAGAATGAAATGAATTACGTGTCAGTAGAAACATGAATTAGAACTATCTTTATTGATATACTTATCACATACTTATAACTATACCAATTTCCTCTTGACACAATATAGCACATTGTTCATTCGGATTGTACAACAAACTGAAATTTTAAAATAATAATTAAATATGTTTTGATTACCTTCAGGGTAATTTATATGTTTGTACCTATATGGAATCAATTTTGTTTGTATTTTTGCACTGTCACAGATGGCATTGTGTACACATTATTATTCATTGAATTAAGGGTTGGACTGTATGAAATGATCATATCAGTCAATACAAAAATTCATAGAAATTAGAAGTTTCTAGAAATGTATCTGGATAAGTTCTCTTTGTCTGAGTTCATGGCTAAAATGCCATTTGATGTAACCACTCTTCTTTAATAATAAGAAATTACTGTAGTTAGATACGTCAACTTTTTGTTAAAGCAGATAATTAAATTTGCTTCCATTAACCAGATGCAAAGGGAAAAACAAACAAATAAAACAATTCAGAAAACATTACGCTGTTTGGTCAGCTCTAATAACCCTCTTCATTTTTGTTTTCCTCATTTTAACTCTTGTTCTTTCTATTTTTATTATTACAGCTTTACTAAGATTTGAAATTGGTAGACTATTTCTCTAAAATCAGCTAAGAAATATTTTTACTGACAGATGTAGAGATTTTTGTTGTTGCTGTTAAATAGAAGCCATAGCAGCATAAGTACATTCAGAGATAGAACTCTCAGGGCACAGAGACAGACAGATTAGGGTTTAAGTTCAGAAGATGAATAATCACATACCTGATTATTAGCAAATATGTTCGAGTTGAAGTAGAAACAAGTAAGCATGGAAAGTAATTTAAATGATATACCTCACTGCAGTGGTTAAACATTTACTTTCATTTGCTGGGCCAATGAGCTGTTAGCTGAGTACATCTATTGTGTAGGCTTTCAGGCACAGTCATCAACTATCATTATTAACATTTTTAAAATAGTTCTTAGAGATACAATCTCTTTGAAAAGAAAAAAAAACATTTATGTATATTTTGCATTTGCATTATTTGGGTCTAATAACTTGTAAATGTTTCATTATCTGTTCATTCTTTTGGACAGTCTAAGTCTAATTCCATTTTCCCACTGTAGAAACTTCATAGAAATAAAATCTACATGCAACTGCTCGTTTAAAGGATTACTTTTTACCCATTTTAGTATGAAAGGATTGGGGTTTTTGTTGTAGTTGTTTATATCGTGTAAGAGACACATGGAATTCTTTTTTCCAATTAAAAGAGACATTAAATAATTAAGTGTCAAATTTATTCTTGACTGGAATGCACGTGTGGACAGATTTTTTATCTACAATTTTAGTGTGTGAGAAGTGTTAATAATGGGGCGTTTTTAGTGGACATTTCATCATTGCCATGAAGCGCTTTGGACTAAATGGTCTACATTCCAGTAATGAGATAAGCGCATTGCTACAGTAGATTGAATGGCATTATTGAGTTTTGGCACCACCTCAGTGACCTCAGTCATAAAAGATTAGTTACAGGCAAGAGGATTTGGGATTGGAGAAGTGAAAGTAGATAAGAAATGCATGTCAAGACATCACCCTTCCTTGCGTTAGAGAAAGAATGTGCTAAAATAACAGGCCATATGTTTTATGCAAAAATTTTATGGCACTCTTTTGTCAGTTATTCAAAAGATAAATCCTGAAACACCCATAGGCGGGTTATAGCCTGTGCTGGATTTTCATATTTCTAAATGAGTGTAACTGCAACATTTTCTTCCTTCAGTAGATGAATACCTACTGTATTTCCAAGTAGCCAAAATATAATTATAAATTTTATAGCCAAATAATTCTTAAATGTTTTCATTGGATCTAATATTAAGAACACAGAATTATATTTTCTGATTCTAAGTCTTTTTCAGGTAAAAGAAGGGTTGATTTGCAGTTGTTATATTTTTTCTCTTATGGGTTTAATTCTCAAATTATCATTAAGTAAATAGCGCTGTTTTATGTCTTTTCAAGCATAGTGTTGGATTCATTTTACAAGTAACCTGATATATTATAGAGTTAAACAAAGCAAAGATAAATTATGTGTAGCTCTATAATCGTCCCCCCAAAATGAAGATAACATATCAGCCAAAGTTCACCTTTTTTTGGGGGGGGGAGTGGGAGCATTTTTCTAAAAAGAAAAAAAAAACTGTAAGAACTTTTCAAAGTTGTTTTTGTTTGTGTGTTCAGATGTGTTGTCAACCTGCACTGCATTGCTACCCAAGCCTTAACACATCTGCCCTGCAAACTGTTTTCTGAGACATCCGACCTTGCTCTGAGTTTGCTTCTGTTCCATACTAGTCTACATTTTTTTTTAAATTGACTTCATTACTGGGAATTAACCAATGCATGAGTTAGGATGAAAGAGTCCACCAAATCTGATTGTTTGGATAGGATAATTCACTGAATTGTATTTATGCACTATGGTCAATGGGCTGTTTGTGGAGTGAAGCATAACATGTGGTTATTATTCATTTTTAAAGAGATTTTAATTCATGGATACTCTGGGTGCTGTGACTTGCTTAAAATGAATGTTTGCCAAGCCCATCAATGCTCTACTACTACTGGTCTATTACACAGTACTTGTCCTTCAAAACACCTTGAGGCCAACCTACTGCCCCAAGTTTCCTTTCTCTTGATGACAGAAGCCAATTATCTGTAAGGGGCAATAGGGCACTTGAACTATTTTTAGATTTTTCTTAACCATTACTGAAAATTTCACTCTTGATGAGATTTTGAAGAAGTGATGGTCTTATTCGAACATCTAAATAAGTTTGAGGAGTATGAACTTGACTTTGGTTTATAGGATTTAATAGAAAATGAGTGAAGCTTATGGTTGGAGATATTTAAATAGCAGCTATTTGCAACATGCTGTTCCTTAGTAAACAACAAAATTGAAAGAGATACAGGAAGCTCTGAGAACGCCATGTTGGCAAAGGGAGATGCTGGTCCATGCTGAGGGAGCCATGCTGCTCTAGCTCAAGGCTTCTGCAGTCATCTCCCTCTCTAAATCCTGGTCTTTCTTCAGATTCCCACAGCATTAAATCTCAGTTATTTCTAAAGAAAAGCCGAGTCACAGCAGAACACATTCATGATGGTACCCTTGCATCCGTGCTTGTAGTGTTACTGGCAAATGCACTGTTCTTTGTATATAATCATTTTTAAAATCACAGATTGGGGTAGGTTGATTCAGTCCTTTGGATATATCAGAATAATCATCAAGTAAACACTACCTTTGCAACTATCATTAGCTTTTGCACTTTGCCTTCACTTTGGCATCTTCCTGAAAGATGGACACCTGGTCATGAAAGATCACATTCCTAAAGGTTACAGATCATGCTTGTTTATTTGTGAATTAATAACCTATATGTTGTTCAAATGAGTGTCAATATATACTGTATTCAATTTAATATTAAAAGTTATTTTGTTCTACTTCACTTGACATGGATAAATTGCTCTTTGAGAAGATTATTGTTTGTTTTGTTTTGTACCTTTGGATATTGAGCTCAGGACTTGATTAATTCAAGGCATTTCCAATGCTAAAATACATTAATTGTATATTTTAGTCACATTCCTCATGGAATACACTTATCTTGGTAAAGTGTAAGTTTTCTGCTCATGCATCAACTTTGAATGTTATGTGCATATTTCTTGGCATGTTCTATGCAATTCTAACTTTACTATGCTTCTTTTCATTCCCAAGGTTCATTCATAAATATGCACCCCAGAGAGTTCATTTTAATCAATATACAATTTTAGTTGCTATATTCAGGAAACCTGACATTCAGAGAAGTTGGTGCATAGAAAACCCTTACTGATGTTACGATTTGGGTATTTCTAAAACATCTTCACTTGTCAGGAAGTGAGTCAGTGATGATTTAGAAACAAAGAATGGATTGTAATTTTGACAGATTAGACAGTTATAATCAGTTCGTAATATTTGTAGAATGACAACATCTTTCTATTGACATAGTTTTGTGCCAGCATGTTTAATTAAGAAACTGTACTCATTATTGGAAGGCAGTAATCGATTTTAGTAATCAGTAGTCTCTTATGACTGATTCAAACCCAGAGCTGATTAAGTGAACAAATAGATCTTCAGCAAAGTGTAAGCTATCAGGTCACCTCATATCTGGAATTGGTTTGATTTTTCTACCTGCAAATCTTTCAGTATGAGTATAATGGTTTTTGAAATCGACTGCTTGCTCATGAAACTTGTTTTTTGCCCTTAGATATGGAAAAATGAAATGTAAGATTTCTTACAACTTACCTTTAAAACCTACTTAATATCAAGTTTGAGCAAATAAAACATGCAAAAGTATAGACGCCTAATGTGGCACCAGGTAAAATTATACATAGAGGAAAAGTGTCCTCTTGGCTAAAAATCTGAGTGTTGCTGCAGGTGGAGCTTTTTCTTCCTCACTTGAGGAGAAGCAAAATTAAAAGTGATTTCCAGATGTGCAAATGACCAGCTGCTTGTCTCTAACCCAAATTTTGCAGGAATGAACTAAATGATAATAGGCTTAAAATTCACTATTTTTTTATTGGTTTTTAAATAGAGTTGGAAGCATCACACTAGGTTTATGCATGACAGTAGATGAAGAGAATTGGTGCTGATGAGCACCAGCCACTCTTGCCATTTAAGTGGCAGCAAGATCATTACAAGGTTAGAAATTATAACTAAGCATTCCATATAGCACATAAAATGTTTCTTTTTTGTGTGGATGTAATAGGTACCCATATACAATTGCATAATCTAGTCCATAAGAAGTGAGAGCTACCTAGATATCACTGGAAAGTGTGTGTGTGTGCCTGTGTGTACCTGTGTACGCATCCATATACACATGGAGAAATATTTTTCTTTACCCAATGTTAATAAAAACATTAAGAGAAATGTAAGCAATTTGTTTATAATGTGGAATTCCAGGGGTTTGGAAGACAACCCAGTCAGTAGAGAGCCTGCTGTCAAAGAATGATGATTGGCTATAGATCTTAAGCATGTTCATAAGAACTGTAACATGGCAGATCACATTGTTATCCCAGTGCTGGGGAGATGCAGACAAGAGGATCACTAGGGCTCTTAGCCTGCCAGCATTGCCTGAATGTGAGATGCAGGTTCAGGGAGAAACTGTCTCCAAAAAGAAGGCAAACCATTGAGTACACAATGGATATCAATATCTGGCCATCTCCCAAGGCAGGGAGCAGAGACAGACAATAAGAGGTGTAGGGAGAGGACAGTCAGTTATGGGAATCATATTACAAGTAGTGAACACTGTGTTAGCTTCCTATCACTAGAGCAAATTGCCTGAAGTAATCATATTATTAAGAGAAAAACAATGCTTTGTTCATGGCTTTGAAAGTTTCTATCTGCAATAAATTAACTAGTTGGCTTTTGATTAATTATTGAGTTGAGGCAGCACATGAAGGCTAGAGTATATAGGTTGAAAAATTTTTCGTGTTTTATGGCTAGAATGCGATGAAGATAAGAGGAAGAGATAAGAACTCACCAGCCATTGAGGCACATGTCCTAATGGGTTGATCATTCCCGACTAGGAATGGGTCTCTTACGCCTGGGTCACCAAAACTCTAATACACTGAGCCTTTTCACTGATCCAAACATAGCAACTATCAACTCCATATTTCTAAAAATGGGAACATTTTCCTTCACCCATCCATTTTGCTTGAAGTTGTTAATATGTCTTCTAGCAATAAGCTACTATAACTAATATTATGAAATTTGATTAAAACCTGTCCCTTACAAAGAATCCTAGACTTGAAACATATTTTTCTATGAAACTGAAAATAGTCTGTTTTTCTCTACAGGAAATCTGTGGGAAGGTATAAATGACTATGGCTTAAAGGAAGGAGGTGAAAGGCTGGGATGTTTTTTAGGTCCTTTATCATCTGTAGGACCAGATAATGTTCAAAGTCAATTCACCCGTATTACAATAGTAATTGGATTTTATAAGAGCATTTTGAAAAGAATTTTAAAAATTTGACCCTAGAAAAAATTGAAGTAAGAGCTCTCTGATTATGGGTGTGGTGATAGATTCTTTTATGTGTCCTACCGACAACATTCTTTCAAGTGAGGGACTCCTTACCTCAGAAGTACTATGCACCCTAGTCACAGAAGCCTGTCGTTAGACTAGCCACAGAGAGCTTCTAAGAGTTCCCATCAGTCCTGCAAATGGCCAGGGTGATTATAGTACCTCCTGGTATAGACGGGAAACCCAAAGTCCTGAACTAATTTTCTCCAAATTGTTGTCCTATTGAGCTTTGATGTAGAGGTTTAGTTCTGTGCTGGCAGTTTCTATAGTTTATTTTATTACTCACTATACTTTATGTTTAGCGATCACAGACCAGAACAGACTGATGAAAACTTGACTGCAACTCTCTGACCCACCTCTTTCCTTTCCCCTCATTGCTGGAGTTTCCTTGCTCGCCCCTCCTCCTCCTCGTTCTTCTTCTCCCTACCTCTATTAAAATTTTTAAGGATCAGAGGGAAGGGGAGAAGGACCTCCCTTATCAATGGTCTGGGGGTGGGGGGATGAGGAAGAGGGCAGGAGCTACAGGGGGGATACAAAATGAACAAACTATAATTAATAAAAATAAATTAAAAAATTCTAAGCATATATAAATGAGCCACCATTAGAAAATACTGGAAGATATTGGTCGTTGATACAGGAGGTTTTCTGATGTATATTTTGCAGTGTTCCAAGTTAAGCAGTTGTCAGTGAGAAATTAATTTTTGTCACATGCAGTTTTCTTTGAGGAAATAAACTATGGTAATATCTGCATGCTGGGGTTGCATTTTTAATTTTTTTCTCATTTTTCTTTATTATCATTATTATTTATTACAATTTATTCACTTTGTACCCTGGCTGTGCCCTCCTCTCTCATCTCCTCTCAGTCCCACCCTCTCTCCCTCTTCCCTGCTATGTCTTCTCCTCTAGTGGACTGATAGAGGAGATCCTTCTTGCCTATGATCTGACCCTATCCTATCAGATCTCATCAGGACTGTCTAGATCCTCTTTCTCTGTGACTTAGTAACATTTTTAATGTGTGGTTCCTTTTTACTTCAGTGACTTAGAATAATGAGATCTGTTGAATATTATAATAGTTGGAAAATATTTCTCAAGAAATTGTACTAACGTGATTAGCCAATATATATTATTGCTTTCAAAGACACACATGGAGAGAAAGAGGCAGCTTGTTCCCAACATAGTCACCTGCACTGCCCACTGACTTCCTTGTTATGGAATCCCACAGAAGCAAATACTCAGAACTCTGTACCAAGTACCTAATGGATTCAAAGCAATTGTTTCTCCCTAGGCTCTGGTGCCTTACTTTTTCAAATTCTAAATTTGGTCACATCACACAGTTGTATAGAATGAGATTTTAACTCTTGACAATTGGTAACTATTTTAAAATCTGGGTTTATAATTTCTGTTGACATGACTAAACTAAAATGTAAATGAAGTCGTTGACATGAAGTTTGTCTTAAACAGTTGCTTATGACACTTGTATATTTTTTGCGTGTGTGTAATAGTGGCTGGCTGTCATAACTCAGAGATTGATGGACATAGAACAGTTTGGTCAAAATTATCTCTCCCAGTCCTCACACTGTTGATTCCTTAAGGAACCATAGCCATCCTGCTCCTAGATTTATGCAGGAGAAATGATAACTGCCTAGTGGTGGTTATGAATTTTGTGTTCATGTTTGTCACTCTGGTAGCTGCTTGATGGGAATTTCCCACAGATTCTCACTCCAGTGTCCTGTTCCTTCCCCTGCATATGTTATCCTAAACAGCTAGAAAATATTCTGATTTTCTTCTTTGTGAAGTTTAGCAGTACATTAACATAGTTGAGGAGGTGTTAAAGTTGACAAGAAGAAGGGTTAATAAAAATATAGACTTAAATACAAACCTGCCTCTGTGTTTTTCCCCCAGTGACATGTAGCACTAGAGTGTTTTTTTTTTATTGCTTCGTAGTATTTCTTGTCATGACTGTGAAATAATCTATTAATCCACTCCACTGTGTTAACAGACTTAGGCTATTAAAGTTATCTTTTTAACATAAATTTAACAACATAGACCTAGAAACAAAAAGTGTGGTAGTTACTTATTCTTTCTAATGGATGAAATCAGAAACAAAAGCACAGCAGGTAGAGTTTGCCTCTTTCTTTTATTGAAAATAGATTTTTTTCAAAGAATATATTCTGATTACAGTTTCCTCTCCCCCAACACCTTCCATTTCTTCTCTCATTTTTTCCCAGTTATATCCACATCCTTCCTGTCTCTCCTTAGAAAACAGACAGGTATCTAATGAATAGAAAATATAAAATAAAATAAAGCATAATAAGATAAAAGAAAAAACAAACAAATTAGAATAGGATAAAAAAGAAAAAACATCAAGGAAACACATATAGACTTACACATGCACACATTCACACCCCAAAGAATGTCATAAAGCCACAAAACCAACTGCCATAATATAGACCCAAAGGAGCAGTAGGTAAAGATTTAAATACGTAAAAGAATATTATGAGACCATGGCCCTCCAAAGATGCCGCTGAGTTCAGGTTATGTTGTTCATCTATTGCTGGACATGGCACCTACCCTTATAAGTAATTTGTTTCCCCAGTGAGACTCCTTTGGCAAAAATTAATTTTTCGCTTGCAATTGCTTATCATTTGAAGATGGATTTTGGGTTTGATATTGGGGCTTGTATCCATTTCTCCTTTCAGATCTAGGACCCCAACTGGTACAGATCTGTGCAAGCTCTATCCATACTGCCACGGTCTCTATAAATGTATACGTGGTGTCTTTAGAAGGCCTTTTTTTTTCTGGTCTAGTACATCTCCTCTGCCTCTTACACTCTTTCTGCCTCCTGTACCCTTAGGGGAGAGATTTGATAGAGACATCACATTTTGGGCTGAGTGTTCCAAGGTGTCCAACCCCCTATACTCTGTCTGGCTGTGGGTCCCTGTATTTGTCTCCATCTACCGCAGGAACGGTTGCAGCAGAATGTCATTAGGGCTTTTTTTTTTTTTAGCAGACTATTATATTTGATTTTCCCCTAGGATCCTGGCCTATCTAGTCTCAGATTCTTGGCCACCTAAGCAGTGTTAGGTATGGGTTACATCTCATGGAGTAGGCCTTCATTCATATCAGATATTGGTTGTTTATTCGCACCAGCTAAACACCGTTATTACACTAGTACATCTTGAAGGTACTTTCTAGTACGATGAAAACTATTTTGTAATGCTGAAAGCTCTAGATGGGCACCAGTTCAACTTTTCTGTCTTCAGTGAGGTGTGTGTGTGTGCATGTGTATGTGTGTGTGCATTTAGATTTTTCTACGTGCAGCCAATCAGTTTGACCAACACCATTTGCTGAAATGTTTGTCTTTTTTCCAGTTTATATTTCTGACTTCATTATAAAAAATCAAGTGTCCATAGATGTTTGGACTTAGTTTAGAGTCTTCAATGTGTCTGTTTTTGTCTCAGTACTATGCTGTTTTATCATTATAGCTCTGTGGTACAAATTTGATATTGAGGATGTTTTTTTTCCCTGCAGTTATTTTATTATTCAGCAGTGTTTTATCCTGTGCTAACTACAATGTGTGTATTGGAACAATACAAAGTTAATACAATTCAGTGTTTTCTGATTGTTATAGAAAATATTTTCTAGAAAGGTGAATGAATGTGCTTCGCTAACATAAATATTCTTTTTAAAATCATTATTGTTATTATTGCTATTGCTATTCATGCTGTCTGAGAGCTTTGTCTGCCTGCATGCCTTTGTGCCATCTGTCTGTGCTGCTCTTGGAGACTAGAATGAGGTGTCAGATACCCCAGAGCTGGAGGTATGGACAGCTGTGAGCCACCATGTGGGTGCTGAGAACTGATCCCAGGTCCTCTGGGAGAGCAGCCAGGCTCTTAACCATTGAATCCTCTCTCCAGCCTCTACAAGTATTCTTGAAATAATAAACCTTATATCATTATTCCTTTACTGTAATTCCTCATTTTATGTGTATAAACATAGTTATATGTTAGTAAAAATACACATTTTAACTTAATCAATTTATTAAGTTTTAGGCTTATGAATTTCTGAAATTTTCTGTTATAAGACAAATAACTAATGTGATGCTTTTGACATTACATAATTTAGAATAACCTTTAATGTATGTGACACCATCATTACATGTGTGATACGAACAAAATATAAGACTCAATATTATGTTTTGTGCTTGTATGTGAACTTGCGTGTGAGTGCTCACAGAGGCCAGAAATCATTGCATCCCTGGAGCTGGAGACAGGTGGTTGTGTGTGACCTTATGTGGTGCTAGAAACTAGGTCCTCCACAGAAGCAGTAATAAATAAGTAGTGCTTAACTTCCAAGCCTGCTCTCCATACCCCAAACCCAGTGTTTGACCACAAAGATAAGTACTTACTTGAAAGCTGTGGGAATTGGGTTACAGAGAAACTTCGCTCATTTATTTGAACACTATTTTTGACAGTTCATCACATCATGTAACTTTGTTCAAGCTGAACATGACTTATGTTACTGAGAAAGTAGAAACATCGTTAAGTAAAACTGTTTGTATTATTGATTACAGAAATAAAAGCAATGCTGGGTTATGCAGATGTCCTTTAACCAATTCGCCTAGTGAGTTATTCTAGCAGCCCCTACTGACTGCCTTATCCAAGGGCAAATTTAGATATTTATTTATTATTCTGGCTTGTTGATAAACACTGTGGGGTTATCCTCTGGTTGTTAGACAAAACTGCTAATCTACTTCAGTGATACAAGAAATATCAAAATGTAGTCAGTGTGATAGATGATACCCTCAGGTAGCAGAGATCAACACTGCATGGAGTAGAGAACAATTTTCTACCTCCAAAAGGGAAATGCTTAGTATCTAAACCCAGTAAAGTCTTAGCAACGATGTGTACAACATTTTTATCAATTCTAGAGCCATTTTTGTTGTTGTTTTGTTTTTTGTTTTTCTTTTACAATGAGTTACCTTGTGATGAATATTAGAAGCCCTTATATGAAATCAAAAGTGAAATGATCTTTTTTTTAAAAAATACTTTTTTTAAGAAAACTGATTTTATTTGTGGTTACTAATCTACATATTATTCATATGTTCTAGAAGTTAATTAATAGTACATGGTAAGCAACTTGCTTCTTATCTCAGAGTAGCATTGTAAAGGCATTACATACAATCTTTAAACAATAAAATCATGTTCTGGTATTTTTGTCTTTAAATAACTAGCTCAATTTTGCCCAAGGTCAAGGAGACTTAAACCTTGTTATTATTTTTGACAGCTGTACAATGCCTGATAATGGTTCTATTTCTGACACCAGCTGGCAGCACGTTCTTTTTCAAAAGAATTCATAGATGCCCTGGTCACAATCCAGACATACAAGGGACACTCTGAATTCCACTGCTGTGCTTCTGCCTAATTAGATGTGTGTCCCTAATAAGAAGAGAAGGCCAACTTTAGCAATGCTTTTTCTCCATGTAATTTTTTCTTAGTGATTAAGTGTGTTTTTTAAACAGGTACAATGCCTGAAGGCTTCTGGATAAGCAAATTAGTGGGGACATTTTAGAAAAAAAGAACTACTTTGTCATATTATGATGAGGTGCGCATTTGGCCTTAAAAAGCTGTAATTGACTTGGAGTTCTGTCCTCTCTAACTCAGGATGTCATCTTCTATCAGTTAGTCTTTGCTAATCATGACAATGTCTGGCATTCCTCTGATCATACTGTGTTAAGGATCACATTCACAGACTAGATTAGAAAACAGAAGAAATCACCTTAGAGGGAAAGCTGACTTAAAAATATGTAATATTAATTTACTTTGAATTAATCAGAAATAATGACCAGCAAGAAGCCTACTGTAGATTTACATCCCCTTCCACATACTCACACAGAAACAGAGATAGTATTAAAGTCTGCATATACACACCTCTCCCTTTTTTTCCCCAGAGACAAATTCTTACTATGTAGTCCTTATTTCCTAGAATTCATTCTATAGCTAAAGTCAACCTCAAGTGCATAGCAAAGGCATCTGTCTGTCTCTCCAGGACTGAGTTTGCAAGTATGAACCATCAGGGTATTTTTATGTGCTTTCACTTAGCCCTCCTTGGTTAGGTATTTCAGCATCTGAAAGGGTCACTGCAGGTTTCATGGCAGGTAGAAAAATGTTCCATGAAGAGGCTAGAATGACAATCCACAGACCCAAAGAAGCTAAGTCACAGGGAGGGCCCAAGGGAGGGTGCTGGAATGCAACCCAGAAGGGGAAATAGAGTAGACAGCAAAAGTGGGTGAAGAGAGAAAACTGGGCAGGAGATGGAATGGGAAGGGAAACAAAAGTGAGAATCAGATGTAGAGAGAATGGAGGTGAGAGGGCTGGGAACAAGAAGAGAAACTTAGTGGGGACATCTCTTTGTCAAGCTGGAGGCCTGTGGCATGGTAGGTTCCTGGAGGTGGGGGAAAATAGAGAGGAAGAAAGAAGGAAAGAAAGGAAGGAAGGAAGGAAGGAAGGAAGGAAGGAAGGAAGGAAAGAAAGAAAGAAAGAAAGAAAGAAAGAAAGAAAGAAAGAAAAAGAAAGGAAGAAAGAAAGAAAAATGAATATTCTCAGTCTGACTTAGGGGTGGATCAAACTTTGGAAGTCTGATCCCGTGTGATTTACTGCCAACATACTTAAACACAATATATTTTGGAAAAAACTTTCCTGATATAATAATCGCCAGTGAACAAGGAAGCATGATTACAACTCAGAATACATATCATTTCTTCCAAGAGAGGCTACGTGTATTAGATTAAGGGCCTAAGGATGATCTGGCCTGGCCTTGGTCATCCAGATAGTGTAGAGGTAGTGTAAAGGCTATGAGCCACCTCCAGTCTTGTGCACAGGACCATACACAGGTAAAGGAAGCATCACTTAGACTATCACTCACTTACAGTACCGATTGTTCAAGCTTGGTGTGGCCTGGCCAAACAGATAACACAGATCACCAGCCTGCTAATCACCTTCAGTTCTCAGCCTTCTAAGACATTTTACTAGGAGACAATTTCTTCTTTTTATTTTAAGCATGTTTTAAAAGTTTATTTTCAAACAACTACTATAAAAACAACCATGATCCTGGAAAATAAATTCTAAATTATGAACATACCATTTAAGCAAAGACAGGTAAAATATCAATATATTTAGGCAAATATACAGAGATATAGAAACAAAGACATATAGATATATAGATTTGGTAGCTATAGATATAAATACAAGTGATATAATTTCACTGAACTAAGAATTTCATTCTTGGCAAATATTTTATCTTTCGGGTTTTTTTTCTAAAAGTCTTAATCTTAAGATTATCTTTAGACTATGAAATGTTCTCTGTAGAGTCAAACAGTCTGCCTTTATTTTTATTGATAACTTTATTTGGAATAATTGACATTCCTATCCTGAAATTATTATATTTTCTGTTCATTTTTTATTTAAAAGAAATATGTCAGGAGATGGTCATTTTACACCATAATGATGTTTTTGGAAAGAGAAAATGAATTTGTATTTGCAGTGAACAACAATATATTGAAGTACATAATTCTTGAGTTACTATATTCTTGAATAACTATATAATCATAAAGCATGAATAATTTAACCACTTTCATATTGGAAGCACAAAGAAAATGCTGTTTCTAATAAAAGCCTAGATAAAATCATCATAGTGAATATAATTTAAATGACTTTTGTTTTTAATAGAAAAAGTAAAAATGTTACATGCTTTATTTTTTTTAACTTCTGAAAGTTAAATGATAATTTTGACCAGTATGGACATAACAGTAATCAATGTCCACAAGGAGAATTGTCATATAAAGACTACTGATCTCCTGACCTACAGAACATTTTATTTATTTTAAATCTGGTGCTCAAAAATAAAAAAAATAATGTCATTGTGATACATGACTAGATTGAAGCATATTAAAGATTTAATTCAGAAGCCATGCATGGTGGTACAAGCCTTTAATCTCAGGATTCAGAAGGCAAGGGCAGGTGGATCTTTGTGAATTTGGGGCCAGTTTGGCCTCCATGGGTGACAGGCATACCTGTGATGTACATATACAGCCACTTGCACAAACAAAAATAAATAAGTAAATAAATCTTTAAAAACAGAGAAGGTAAAATAAAATAATGTTCTTTACTTAAAGAGGAAATATAAACAAACACAGATCTTTTTAAATATTTTTTTTTGAGGAAAACATGTTTTTCATTGCTACCTGAGCATTTTGGAAGGTTATTACTGAAATCAGGAAACCATGAGTAGATGTTCTCTTCAAAACCTGCTAAAATAATGTATCCCACAGTTGGGTCTTAGGACTCTTAGTGAATAGGTCATGGCATTGTTGTGATAGATGATCAACCACTAAATGTTGAATTAATAAATGGTTAGGACCATCTAATTAGTAATGCATCTATTAGTTACCTTTCTTGTAAGTAAGAAAATGCTTAATGAAGGAAGGACTAAGGAAGGAAGGACTTCCTTTGACTCAGAGTTGAGAGGATAGTTGAGGAGAGTTGAGAGTTGAGAGATGGTGACCGGGAAGGTATGGCGGGTAAACCATGAGAGAGCTGGTCACATTACCTCTGCAGTATGCAGGCAGAGAGATACACACTGCCACATGTCTTTATTTCGTCTAAGATCCGAATTAGTGTGATGATATCACCTACATGCAGAGCAAATCTTTTCTTACGTAAGCCTCTTTGGAAATGCCCTCATGTGTGCAATGTATAAAGATTCTAAATTCTGTCAGTTTGACAATATCCTAGGTTACCCATCACACTCTCTCACTCGCTTTCTCAAAGGATTCATTTCCTTGCAAACTAAGACTTTCTTTTTATTTTATTTTCAAGATATTGTTTCTTTGTGCAGCCTCAGCTATCCTGGACTGACTTTGTAGACGAGACTGGCCTCAAATTCACAGAGATCCTCCTGCCCCTGCCTCGCAGAGTGCTGGGATTTACAGGTGTGCGCTACCACTCCTGGCTCTCAGATTTTCTTATGGCTTCTTCTGAAGCTCCTGTTTTTAAATTCTTTGGTCATATAATACATGACTATCATCTGAAAATTAATATTCACAGTAATCACACTGAGCTCTACTCTGTAGTAGTATCAGTTAATGAATATGATAATGTATGAGGCTCATAGTATGTGCTAACTTGGAAATGTTGTGGCTATATCTCATCAATGAAAGAATGAAGGACAAGGACTTAAAGTAGCTTATCACACAGATTAATATTTAGTAACTGAGGTCTAAAAACAAACTCAATATATGTTCTATATTTGTGAGTTGAATCATGTTCTAATATTTGATTTTCAAAGGTAATAATGTTGGGACCGAGGATATAGTTCAGCTATAGAACACTGGTCTAGCAAGTGTTAGATCTCAAGTATTATGGGAAAAATAACTTTTATATATATATATGATTATACTTCTTTGGATACTTGTAAGAATGTATGTACAGGCTGTATCTCCATAAAAATGAGAAGTTTCATTTAGCATTTTTTAGTCAAATGAACATCTTACATTTATATAGTTTTACATTGCCATTAAAATTTTAATGTTTAATAATTGTATAGAATTGGTATAAAAAGAGTGAATTGGCATAGTCCATCTGGGCCACCTTTTAATTAGTGTTTAAAAATAGAACAGAGGATTCCTGTTCCTAAAGTCTTGTCTTCCTTAATGTACTGAGGACCCAGTCGTTCACAGCATGCTGACACTGATGGTTGTTGTCTTTGGATTTGTGTATGACATTATAACACTAATAAGTTGCTTAACTGATCTCCAAAAACATTTTACCAAAATCACGTTAATTGGTAGCCAGTGTGGTACACAGTGGGGTGGGAAAGCTAAGGCAATTATGATTGAATTATATCACTACTAAATCACTAGCGTAGATATAAAAACCTAGGGCATTAATACTTTATAAGGAAGGATAATTTTTAAATGATACTAGAAGTTAGCCCTGCCTCTTATTAGTTGTCCTTGGGTCTAATACAGCATTGTTCAGATGAAAAATGGAATGGGACTACCCAAGTTTCAACCAATGACTAGTTTTCAGATCTCGAACACTTACTTTCTTGGTGTTTTACGTTTTTGTACAAATAAATGTTAAAGTTCAGATTTTTTCCTGTTTTTTTTCCTCCATTTTTTGTTTCTTTTGTTTCAAGGTTTCTTCAATGAGCCAAAGTACATTAATTAAAGTAGCTCAGAATTTCTAGTTACATTCCTTTTCACCGTGATAATTCACATAAGAAAAAGCAATTCACATAAATTTCATGCATCCCAGCTTTCTAATTTCAAAGAGAGAGAAATGTGCATTCTTAGGTGTCTTGTTGCCTTCTGAATTCAGTCATTTACTTTTTTTTTTTTTTCTAGAATAAGTGGCTATTTTGTTTAGCATCAGGAGGTTGCCTGGTGTTCCTAACTAATCTTCCTTCCACCATTACTAATGTGATTGTTTACTAAATGAAGAGAAAGGAACAGCAGATGAAAGAGCACATCATTGTTGAAGTCTAGACAGGAAGTTGGCATTTAACTCATTGGGAGTCTTTCTGTACAGCTATGGATACTTATATCTAGGAAAACGCTTCAGCCTTACACTGCCATTTAGATATGAGGTCCCAAAGTCAAATTAAGCAAATTTAAACAGAGTGTATTACTGTCACTTTATAGAAATCCCTTTGAACTTCTAATTTTAGTAAATTTGAAAAGTTAACAAAAGACCCTTTGTATAATATCTTCTAATTTTTATTTTTATTGTGTTTTGTTTTATTTTTCTCTTTTATTAAAAATATATTACTTTCTTAGCTTTTTTAGGTGTACAGATTTCAGTATGTTTAACCTATATTATGTACCTAATACCCACTTATAAGTGAGTATATACCGTGTGTGTCTTTCTGCTTCTGGGTTAGTTCAGTCAATATGATCTTTTCTAGTTCTCACCATTTGCCTGAACACTTCATTATTTCCTTGTTTTTAATTGTTGAGTAGTAGTCCCTTGTGTAAATGTACCACAATTTCTGTATCCATAAACATACTAAAATCTGTAAACCTAAGGAAGCTAAGCAAGAAGGAGGACCCTGCAGAAGATACTCAGTCCTCATTCAGAAAGGGCAAATAGGATAGACATCTGAAGAAGGAGCAAAGGAGGAATAGGACAGGAGCCTACCACAGAGGCCTCTGAAAGGTTCAGCAGGTTATCAAAGCAGATGCTGAGACTCATAGCCAAACTTTGGGCAGAGTTCAGGGAATCTTATGAACGACAGGAAAAAAAGCCTGGAGGGGACAGGAAATCCACAAAGAGATCAACAGAACCAAAAATGTGAGCCTAGCTGTCTTTTCTGAGACTGATATTCTAAGAACCATGCATAGAGATAACCTAGAACCCCTGCACAGATGTAGCTCATGGCAGCTCAGTCTCCAAGGGGGTTCCCTAAAAAGGCGAGCAGGGGCTGTCTCCGACATGAACTCAGTGTTTGGCTTTTTGATCACTTCCACCTGAGGAGAAAGCAGACTTACCAGGACACAGAGGAAGACAATGCAGCCAGTCCTGATGAGACCTGATAGGCTAGTGTAGGATGGAAGAGGAGGAGGACCTCCCCTATCAGTGGATTTGTGAAGAGACATGGGAGAAGAGGGAGGGAGGATGGGACTGGAAGGGGATAAGGGAGCAAATACAGACAGGATAAAAAGTGAATAAATTGTAAGAAATAAAAAATAGGTAAATTTAAAAAAGAAAAAATAGCATAAAATATACTATTTTTCTTATACAATATATCCTCATTACAGTTTTCTATCTTCTATTCCTCAGTTCTTCCCCATCGTCCCTCCCATCCAGATCAACTCCATTTCTGTCTCCAATTGCAAAAGAACAGGCTTATAAGAGATAACAACAAAACATAATGAAATAAAATATAATTAGATAAAACCAAAACCATTACATTGAAGTTGGACAAACCAACTCAACAGAGGAAAAGAGCCACAAGAGAAGTTCCAAGAAT
Organism: Meriones unguiculatus; assembly: GCF_030254825.1. Classification (NCBI taxonomy): domain Eukaryota; kingdom Metazoa; phylum Chordata; class Mammalia; order Rodentia; family Muridae; genus Meriones; species Meriones unguiculatus. The sequence continues at coordinate 79,313,585 of NC_083364.1, forward strand.
CAGAGGCCCTCTCAGTCACACATTCAGGAGTCTCATAAAAACACTAAACCAAAAAGTATAGTGTAGACACAAAGGACCTGGCGCAGCCCAGTGCAGGCTCCATACTTGTTGCTTCCATGAAGCACATACACATTTTTCTCAGCTTATTCAGAAAGCTGTGTCCTCTGTCTTCTCTGGCTTCCACACTGCTTTTGGCTCCATTTCCATGGATACCCTGAGCTCTAAAAAGACAGATTTGATGAACATATTCCGTTTAGAGGTGTATGCTGCAAAGTTTTTCTTTCTGTGAACTGTCTGGTTGCAGATCTCTGGATTTCTTCTTATTTGAGGCAGGAGGAAGCTTCTCTGGTGATGTCTGAATAAGGCACCGACCTGTGAATAGAGAAAATAACCATTAGGAGTCGAGTAATTTTACTATTTTACTGTGTGTGTGTGTGTGTTTGAAGACTAGTAGTATTTGGTTTTATCTAGGTCTCTGGGATACCTTGTCTCTGTTCCGTGGTCACCCAAGCAGTTTTGGGTTTGTGTTCCATCCTGAGGCTTGGCCTTAAGTCTAATCAGGCATTGATTGATGCTTCTACAAGCCCTGTGTCCCTGCTGCCCTAGCATATTTTGCAGGCAGGGCCAAACAAAGGTTTGTGGCTGGGTTTGTTATTGATGTTCCACTTTTGGTAACCGGCAGAGTACCTTCCATGACCAAAGATACTAGAACACGGGAGTGAAGGTTCTATGCAGGTACCAGCTCAATCTCTGTAGGTTCAGTGAGTTGAGTGGTTGCTGTTTTCAGCATTGGGGCTTTGCTGTCAGTTGTTATTTTTAACCCAGTTGCTACACAGGAGGCCCAGTAGATGGTTTTAAAAACAGGAAATACTCCCTTAATATGAGTATCAGTGGAGGGTACAATGTCTAATATAAAAAAACCCCACAATTTTCAAATGTACGATGTGTTTTGCCCTTTGATCAGTTGTTTTGCCAACACTGAAAGTATCAGTGGGTCCATTCTCTCAATTATTTTCTTGCAAAAAATGTCAGCTACTTGATTTATTTCAGTCTTCCTTTCAAGATCTAAGCATGGGCAAGTATTGGAAACAAATGAACTAAAAATAAAAAATAAATGAAAAAAAATGAAACCTTCTCAAATAATTAATTTGGTGGTGAAGTGGTTGGGTAAGGTAGAGGGCTAAACTAAAATAAAGATGCCTGAATTTATTGACTGAAAAAATCATAAATTGGAAAGCCTAGCAGAGAATATGGGTATTGCCTGATTTTTTTTTGAAAGGGAGAAATATCCACCTATTATTGATCTACCCATTTCTAAGAACATCTGTCTTTAGTCTTCCCAGTCTAAATCATCTGGTTATAATCAACTGACCTACTTTTTTAAAGTAACTATCTCACTATGGTTTACCCAGAACTTGAATTTTTACTCGTAAATTTATTTTCCATGAAGATAGCCATTGAATTATATACCTGGCACAACTTAATTTTTAAAACTCTAGAAAAAAATATTGTAGCATTTTCCCAAATTTTTGGTCATGGCTTCCATTATGCTACATATTCTTTCCCATTTCCATGAATTTTCTTTAAAAATTAAGGTCGTGGGCTAGTGAGATGGCTCAGTGAATAAAGCATGTATGTTTCAAGTGTGATGAACAGAGTTTGGATCCACTTAGCCCACACAAAAGTCAGGCACACATGGCACCTCCTGTAGTCCCAGCACTCAGGTTGATACACACACACACACACACACAGAGAGAGAGAGAGAGAGAGAGAGAGAGAGAGAGAGAGATCTGGTTTTCATGACTCTTGCCTGAACTGTCAGGTCTTGCCTCACAATTGGAGATTATTTAGAGACCCCTCTCAGTGTCTCTCCCACTTTATCTCTTCCTTATTGTCACATTTAGAGATGTGGGAAACTACTTATTTCTCTCTATGCATCATATTTGTGCCTACCTTTTGTTCACCCTGCTTTTGTTATCAAAATTCTTGTTTCCTCTTTTCTAAACCTAGAAGAACCCTGCTTTTAATTCTTATTATTTATGATACTTTTGGCAAACAAATTAATTGCTTTGTGTATCAGTGAGAAAGGCTGAGACTCCCAGTATGTGCCAGAATTTAGAATCTTGTGAATTTTATGAAAGTAGTAGAGTGACTGTACTTAATCTATTAAAAATATCTCCAGGAGAGTCTGAGCTGACAACCTGTAACCAAATGTAATGCTCTTTATTCAGTAACATATAGAGATATTTACAACAAATAAATAAATAGCAAAACCAGATTCTCCGTCAAGATGAAATTTTTAAACTTTAAAAATGTTTTCTTTATTATTATTATGTATTACAATTTATTCACTTTGTATCCTGATTGTAGCCCCCTCCCTCATCACTCCCCAGTCCCATTCTCTCTCCCTCTCCCTCTCCTCCCACCATGCTTCTCCCCTAGTCCACTGATAGAGGTGGACCTCCTCCCTTCTACCTGACGCCATCCTCTAAGGACTCATTAGGATTGTCTGGATCCTCTTTCTCTGTGGTTAAGTAAGGCCACCTCTCCAGGCAGCGGTGATCAAAGGGCATACAACCAAGTTCATGTCAGTGACTGCCCCTGCTCCCCTTTCTAGGGAATGCACTTAGAGACTGAGCTACCCATGGGCTACATCTAAGCTGGGGATCTAGGTCCTCTCCATGCATGGTCCTTGGTTGATTCACAGTCTCTACAGGACCCTTTGAGCCCAGATTGTCAGAAGCATGAACTTGAGTTAGAGTTAGATGTCTCCATTTAGGATAGGATCTGAAGTAATAGGTGGTAATCAAGGTGCCACTGGAAAAAAAAATATCTGCAGGCTTTATTATATATATATATATATATATATATATATATCTATATATATATATATATATAATCTGACTTTTAATAACTTTCACAGAGACTTTTATTCAGTTAGGTAAATAAATTTTGAATAGACTGCCACAGAGATTAAATTTAGGATCAAGTCCACTAAACATTTTGCCTTAAAAATTGAATAAAATTTATTCAGTTTTAGATGAAATGATCTAATGAGGCATTTCTCTCACAATATCCTTTTATGATCTTTAAAAAGTAGATCAGCATCTTGAGTGAGGTATCCTAGAAGCAGAAAGACACACATAGTATATACTCACTCATAAGTGATTATTAGACATATGGTATAGGATAAACATACTAAAATCTGTAGTCATAAAGAATCTAAACAACAAGGAAGACCCTAGGAAAGATGCTCAATCCTCATTCAGTAGGGCAAATGCAATAGACAATGGAATCCAGAGAAGACAGGGAGTAGGATAGGAGCCTACCACATACGACATCTGAAAGACTCTACTGATCAAGGTATCAAAGCAGAGGTTGAGACACATTGCCAAACTTTGGGCAGAATGCATGGGATTTTATGAAAGAAGGGGGAGATAGAAAGGCCTGGAGGGGACGGGATTTCCAAAAGGAAACCAAGAGAGCCAATGAAAATTGGGCTCTGGGGCCCTGTAGAGACTGATATGCCAAACAAGGACAATGCATGGAGAGGACCTAAAACCCCAGCTCAGATGTAGCCAATAGATTCAGTCTCCAAGTGGAGTCCATAGTAAGGGGAGCAGGGACTATCTGAGGCATTAACTCAGTGGCAGGCTCTCTGATTCCCTTGGGGGATGCAGCCTTGCCAGGCCACAGAAGGAGACAATGAAGCCAGTCCTGATGCTAGGGTCAGAAGGAAGGGGAGGAGGACCTCCCCTATCAGTGGACTAAGGAAAGAACAGAGGGGGAGAAGGGAGGGGGCTGGGTGGGATTGGGAAGAGATGAAGGAGGGGGAAACAGCTGAGATACAAAATGAATAATTGTAATAATAGTAAATATTTTACTCTAGAAATCCATCTAGTGCTTTCTCAGACAATTAGGAATAGTGCTTCCTCAAGATCCAGCTATACCACTCCTAGGCATATATCCAAAAGAGGCTCAAGTACAAAATAAGGACATTTGCTCAACCATGTTTGTAGCAGCTTTATTTGTAGTAGACAGAACCTGGAAACAACCCAGATGCCCCTCAACTGAAGAATGGATACAGAAATTGTGTTATATCTACACAATCGAATATTACTCAGCAATGAAAAACAAGGAAAGCATGAAATTTGCAGGTAAATGGTGGGAACTGGAAAGGATCATCCTGAGTGAGCTATCCCAGAAGCAGAAAGACACACACGGCATATACTCATTCATATAGACATATAATATAGGATAAACCTACTACAATATGTACACCTAAAAAACTAATCTAGAGGGAAGTCTCTGGCTAAAATGCTCAATCCCCATTCAGAAAGGCAAGGAGTATGGACACCAGAAAAAGAAGAAAAGAGGAAACAAGTTAGGAGCCTCCCACAGAGGGCCTCTGAAAGGCTCTGTCCTGCAGACTATCAAAGCAGATGTTGAGACTTAAGGCCAAACTTTGGGCAGAATGCAGGGAATCTTATGAAAGAAGTGGGAAATAGTAAGATCTGGAGAGGACAGGAGCGCAAGGAGAGCAACAGAACCAAAATATTGAACACAGGGGTCTTTCCTGAGACTCATACTCCAACTAAGTACCATGCATGGAGATAACCTAGAACCCCTATACAGATGTAGTCTATGGCAGTTCAGTGTCCAAGTGGGTTCCATAGTAATGGGAACAGGGACTGCTCCTGACATGAACTGATTGGCCTACTCTTTAATCACCTCCTCCTGAGGGGGGAGCAGCCTTACCAGGCCACAGAGGAAGACAATGCAGCCACTCCTGATGAGACCTAACAGACTAGGATTAGAAGGAAGAAACCCTTCCCTACCAGTGGACTTGGGGAAGGGCATTCGTGGATAACGGGGAGAAAGGGAGGGTTTAGGAGGGGAGGAGGGAGGGAACTAGAGGGAGGATACAAAGTAAATAAAGTGTAATTAAAAATAAAATAAAAAATAGATCAATTTCTTCTTGCCAACTCCTCAAGAATCTGACTTGAGTTTACAACCTGACACACATAATCTTTGTGTGTCTATACTTCCAGCATTCTTTCAATTCTTAGAGTATATAATATGTTTAAATTGTTCAAAAGTGAATTAATTTCAGTGTGTGCCCAGACTAAAAATGAAGTGGCTTCATTCATTTAGGTGTATATATTAATGAATAAATTCCTTAATTGTTGGACTTATAAAAAAGAAGATGAAATTTTGATTCAGGATGTTTCAAGTTTGGAAGGAAAAAAATGTGAAGAATTCTAAGTGAAACTGTGATACCATAACTTTAAGCATAGTCATAGAATCCGGAAGGGATGATTTTACCATTTCTGTTTGCTTGTGTGTTCTTATCCGGAAAAAAAATTGCTCAGAATTAGTTTTGCAGTAAGTGATCATAGCCTTATATATTCAACTTGTGCCAACTGAATTTCAACTCCTCAAGCATAACTTAATAATGAATATTTTAATATTTGCATATCATTTATTGTTGATACCTACAAATAGCTTTGCAACGATAGCTTGTAATGATTCTTTTTTTGTGCACTATCAACAATTGAGCAAAATTATGAAAATTCTTACTTAGAAGTAATGGAAAATGAGCAATCATAGTGTATGTGCCCTATACTCAAGAGTGATGATCAGATAACAGCAAATCTATAAACATTTATCCAGACTTTCTGCTGCCCATTAAGCTGATACTCCACTTTAGTCTGTCAAATAAGTGGTAGTCTTGGGAGACTCATTCAGCATCCCGTGTCTTGCTCCACATTGCAAAACAACCCGAAATCTCCTTAGTATGCAGTAGAAGGAAATGCAGATGTGGGATACAGGTTAAGAGATGTCATTTCAGAATAAGATACTTTGTAATAATTTTCTTTCTTTTTGACTATACCTGTCTCACACTCAGACAACCCCAGGGTAATGTCTTTTATTTCATTTTTATTGCTTCAGAGTCCAATTTTAAGAAATAAATTTAGACTTTAAAGGCAAGTGTGAGCCTTTGCTTGATATTCCGAACGTTGAGTAATGACTCTTCTGGGATGTAGAGGTTTTCTCTGAGTTACGCACTTGTTTTTTGCAGGATCTTATTTTTGTCAGGTTGGCCTTGAACTCCTGATCTTCCTGTCTCTACTGCTACATGCTGTTATGATAGACCTTCACAGTAATATCTGGCTTTATTTTTTTTTTGCAAAGGTAAATAATGGTCCTATAGAAAGAGTTAAATAATTACATGGAAAAGAATTAGAAGTTGGTTATTTTATTCTTTCATTTCTGTCTACATTGGTTAGTGTATAAAGCTTGGTATAAAACTTTCACTCAGTTTTCATACTTCTGTGAATGTGCACATAGTTCTAACACATAAAAAATCATTTCCTTACACATTAACCTGGAAAAAAAAAACTAGTTCAGGGATCATCGAACCTGTAAGTGGATGGCTGAAACCTGAGTGACATATTAAGTCAAACCTATTGGTATCACTCAAGGTATATAATGTCAATTCCAAGGGAAATCTCTATTTTAATTGATTGTTATTTTTCTAAATTGCATTCAAATCGTTTCAGAACTACAGGAAAAATATGCAAATAGCACAGAAATTTCACACACACACTCCTGCCATTAATTTACACCTAATAAAATTTTATGAAAGAAGGTGGAGATACAAAGACCTGGAAGGGACAGGAGCTCCACAAGGAGAGCAACAGAACCAAAAACTCTGGGCACAAGAGTCTTTCCTGAGACTGATACTCCAACCTAGGACCATGCATGGAGATAACCTAGAACTCCTACACAGATGTAGCCTATGGCAGCTCAGTACCCAAGTGGGTGCCCTAGTATGGGGAACAGGGACTGTTTCTGACGTGAAATCAGTGGCCTGCTCTTTGATCAACTCTCCTGGGGGGGGAGGGAAGTAGCCTTACTAGGCCACAAAGGAAGACAATGTAGCAAGTCCTGATGAAACCTGATGAGCTAGGGTCGGATGGAAGGAGGGGAGGACCTCCCCTATCAGTGGACTTGGGGAGGGCCATGGGAGGAGAAGAGGGAGGGAGGGTGGAATTGGGAGGGGACAAGGAGAGGGCCATGGCAAAGTGAATAAACAAAGTGAATCAACTGTAATAATAAATAACTAAATTAAATTTAAAAAGTTACCCCTAATAGTAAAAGCTTGTAACAGCTATGTTATAACTATAAAAATTAGACGTGTACGATAAAACTTTTTATGTATATGAGTGTTTTTTTTCTGCATATGTGTCTGTGTACCACATGCATGTCCACAGAAACCAGAACAGGGTATTGAATACCCTAGACCTGGAGTTACAGTTAGCTGCAAGTCAGCGCATGTGTCCTGGGAATGCTGGATTTAGTTTTTTGTGTTTTTTTTAATTTTTTTATTTAACTTTTATTAATTACACTTTATTCCTTTTGTATCCCCCCATAAGCCCCTCCCTCCTCCCCTCCCGGTCCCACCCTCCCCCCCTTTTCTGCATGCATGCCTCTCCCCAAGTCCACTGATAGGGGAGGTCCTCCTCTCCTTCTTTCTGATCTTTTTTTTTTTTTTTTTTTTTTTTTTTTTTTTTTTTTTTTTTTTTGTTCTTCTCAATGTAGTTTATTCAGGAACCTTGAACAATGTTCTGACCCTGGGGAAAGCCAGCCCACAGCTTAAAATAGCCTCTGGGTAGCCAACCCCAGCGTGCCTCGTGGGCAATGCAGATAGGTCCACATACAGGGAAGCAAGCCAGATCCTCCGCCTTAGCCAAATATGGAATTGTTTGTGACAGAGAGCATTCACCATCGGGAAGGTGGAAGGCAGAAACCAGCTCCATCTTTAAGGCGCGGCATTACGCAGCTCTTTTTTTATGGGTTTATGGAAATATGTGAAAATTAGTATGGTTCAAAGACCTAGAAGTATTCTTTAAAAGTTGTAAAACTTTTGTTCTCTTTGCCTTCCTGTTTACATGTTCCATTTTTCTTTCCACTCTCTTCTCTCTTATTCCTTCTTCATAGCCTCTCTCTCTCCCTCTCTCCTGTCTCTGTCTCTGTTTGTGTGTATCTGTGTGTGTATGTTTATCTGTGTGTGTGTGTGTGTGTGTGTATCTTTGTGTGTGTGTGTCTACAGATGTAGGATGTTCTCCTCTCTTACTCTAGTTTCTTGAGAAAGGATCTCTCATTGATTTTGGAGCTCAGCAAGTCAACTAGACTAGCATGCCAGAAAATGCTAGGGATTCTCCGCAGCTTTTCTTATTGATGCTGGGGATCCAAACTTGAGACCTCATGCATATGGGGCAAGCATTTTATTTCCTCATTCCTAGTCTGTGTTCCTCATTTTTTAGCTGTATAATATGCTGGACAACATTTCTTTCCATGGTTTTTGAGTTGTTTTCAATATTCTTGAAATCAATACTCCATTAATAAACTTGCCCATACATATTTTGCAGTTGGGTATATTTTTAGGCTTCTGTCTCAGAAGTTACATATTTAGTTTGAGGATACTGGCATGAGTATTTGGCTAAATATTGAAATCTGTAATATATTTTTAAAATGTATTTATTAAAAATTTTTAGACAATATATTTTGATCATGTTTTTGCTCCAACTACTCCTACCTTCTTATTCATTCTTTTTTTCTCAAAACAAAAACTAAAAACTCTAACAAAATCTCTCCAAAACAAAAATCAAAACACACAAACAGATGATAAGACAAAAAAAGTAAATAAAGGGCCCAACAAAAACTAAAATGGAGTTTATTTTGTGGTAGCAAACTACCCATGGGCATGGAACCTTCCCGGAAGTATGCTTCATATATCTGATGACACTTTCTCAGCAGGTTTCAATTGCAAATGGCTTCTTGGTTAGGAATGGGAGCCCTGTGTTCATTTCCCTCTTTCTTTGTTCTACCAAGTCTGGCTTGAAACTGTGCAAGTATTATGCAGTCTGCCACAGTGTCTGTGAGTTCATAGTAGTCCTATCGTGTCTGGCAAATACTGTTTCCTGGGAGTCATCATCATTCTGCCTTTCAAAACCTTTCCTCCTCCTCTTTCACATAAATCTCTGATCCTTGAGGGGAGGGGTTTGAAGAAGACATCCCATTTAGCACTGAATGCCCCAAAGTCTTTTCTTACATTGACCAATTGTGAGTCTCAGTGTTATTTCCCATCTACTACAAGAAATTTCTCAGATGAGGTATGAGTGAGGCACTGAGTTATGGGTATAGAAATGTCAGTAGGAATCATTTTATTGTTACATTTCCACAGCAGAATAGTGGTGATAGAAGAGACCAGATACAAAAGTTCTAAAACTGCATTAGTGAAGTGCTGATGCAGTGTAAGAGTTTTAAAGAGTTCCTGCCAAAGGAAGCTTTCGTTTCAATTAACACATAATTGCAATGTAGGATACAACATGTTATCTTAATACCTACATACACTGAATTCTAATAAATTCAGAATAATTAATATGCACATCTCATTATTTATTCATGTGTGAGGACATTGTGGCTCATTCTTCTACTTCTTCATAAAGTGCATAATAGGTTAGTGTGAGATGTAGTTACTCCATTGTGCTATTAAACACTAGAAATTATTTCCCCAAATAAATGCTTTATGGTAGTTATTATACCACCTCTCTCAACTCCATTTTTCTCTTAACTTCGCAAAATTACTGTGTCTACATTGAAGTCAACTTTTGTCTTCCACATTTGAGACAGAATATTCAGTATCTATGTTTGTAAGTATAGCCTCTAACACACTTCACATAATATCCATTTCTAGCCATTTCTGCAATAAATGACAAGATTATATTGTTTTAAAGGGTTGGTAATATCCTATTATACATGCAAAACATATGCTATGATGTCTTGACATGTATTCACTTCTGAATATCTAGTTTGGCTTTTGTGAACAGTGAACTGTATTGTAATAAAAGTGGACATGGGGTTATCTCTTAAATATGATGACTTCATTTTTTTTGTAAATAAGTTGTAGGTATTTTATATGGCAGTTCTGGCTTTTACTCTGCCAGCACCTCACTGGTCTCTGGAAAGGCTGAATTGATGCATCCCCACAACACTATATGAGTTCTCTCTCCGCTGCATTTGTGACCTGCTGTGTTTTCAGTAATACCGATTCCAACTGTTGAGTTGGTGTTCATTAGAGTTCTTAGTTGCATTATTCTAATGGATCATGAAGTTGAGATCTTCGTATACATGTTGGTCATCACCATACTTTCTTGTCAATGTGTCTTCCATATCAATTGTCTATTTTAATATACTCTTGTTAGTTTTTTAAAAACTATTAATTATATTTTATTCACTTTGTGTACCCCCCTCATTTTTAATGACTTTCTCTGTAGGCTGTTATTTTGGGGGGCAGTTCTACTGAAGCCATTGTGTTGATGTCCATGGACCATGGGACTGTAGAAGGCCACGTGGATGTCCATGCTGTGTGCTGAAGCCCGAAGCCCTGTTGATGCCCTTGAGTTGTGCTGTTGCCAATGGCTATGATGGTATCCATGGCCATTGCAGCTGCAGAGGGCCATGTTGATATCCATGGTCTGTACCGCTACCAGAGACTGTGCTCAGGTCTGTGGCATGTGCTGATGCCAGAGACCCTGTGGATGTCCATGATCTGTGCTGTTTCCAGGAATCATGTGCAAGTCCATGATCCATGCTCCTGCTGACAGTAAAGGACAAGAAGTCACTTGCCATGGAATTGATGACTGCAGACTCATAGCTGAGAAAAACAAAGAAGGCTTTGTGTAAACTCCTATCCCCCCCCCAAAAAAAAGAGATTAATCTTATTGCATGTTTTTGGTGTGTTTGAGAATATGCTGGGTGATACTTAGATTTATCACCCATAGCTTTCATCTGTGCCATTTGCCTGTTGCTTTCTATGCCTGTACCTCTAGGTTACTAGAGTAGCATGTGCCCAGGTCAGAATCTAACTTCTGTGCTCTAGATTGTTCTGACAGTTTGAGTGCTTTTGCATTTAAATATCAATAGTAAAATATTTTTTCTATTTCTATGAATATTGATATTTTGTTGAGGTTACAATGAATCTGCAAATTGCACCAGGTAATGTGAACATTTTAGCAATTCACCCCACTTTAAGCACATAGGGTGTTCACCTGTTTGATATCTTCAAGTTTTTTAGTGTTTTATCATTTTTAGTTTAGGGGTTGGTTTTTTGTTTTGCTTGTTTGTTTGTTTGTTTTATTCTTAGGTATTCTCATGTCTATCATAAATGATATTGTTTTCTTGATTTGTTTCTCTATAACTTTGTTACTGGTATATACAAATGTTAACTGGTAGCGGAGGAAATGGCTCTCCAGTGAAATGCTGGTTATACAAGCCTAAAGATCTGAGTTCAGATTCTTAGCACACATTAAAAGCTGTGTTTTGCAGTACAATCCAGTAATCTTACTGGGAGCTGTTTTATGGAGGCAGGCAGATCCCTGTAGCTCACTGACCAGCCAATCTAGATGAATTACTCAGTTCCAGGGTCTATAAAATAATATTCTCTAAAAATAAGGTAGAGAGCTACTGGGAAAGTGGGAAAGATACTGATTATGACTTCCGGTTTCCACATGCACACCCATATATATGAATGCATGAGGACACACACACATTATTAAGCAATATTTATTTTCTCCCCAATAAATTTAACATTGGCATCCACTTAAAGCTATTTTGGAGCTTTGCATATAAATTACTTTTCCTGGACTTCTGTATTTTGATTTCATGTTAGGACATTGAGTCAAAATATGTAAAAGTAACTTAGGTTGACAGAAGAAATAGATGATCACAGTCTTCTACCTATATGATGACAGTAATTTCCTAAATCTTCCATTCTTATCTCAGATAAGAGAAATCAAAAGAAAAATTGAAGTAACATCAAAAATATAGAACTGAGGGGTAGTATTATTTAACCACTTTGTTCCTAATATGTTAGAAACACTTTGTAGTATACCGTATCTTGATATGTGGTAACAAGTATGAGTGGCAAGAAAAATACACAAACAGAGAAATGGATTATTTGGAAATCTGTGTAACAATACCATCACTTTTAGTTTTCTTGATCAAAGTGAATACCTAAGAGAAATAAAACAACAGTAGTTTGTGAGTTTCTAGAATTTTAAAGCATTAATTCTTGTCACAGTAGAAGATTGTGCAGTAGTCTGATGTCTTTGTTCAAGGGTTTTAGTAATTTTCTAATATTTCCAACTCAGTTTTAACTGAACCGGGTTATAAAATTGTTAGATTACATTTTCATCCATTAAATGAGCAAACTGACAAAGGGAAACATCCTGTTCCTGTAATTCTCCACAAAACACAAAGGAACAGAACAGTTGATTTCAGTCTTTAGAAAGGGTTTGGCTGGTATTTTCGTTGTGACAGTGGTAAGTGAATTATTTATCATCACGATTGCAAACTGCATGCAGTATAGTAATTCAGAGGTGATTCACGTGTCCTTTAAGATTGATGCTGTGTGCCTGTGACTGGTACATTGACATTCATTTCTTTTAAGCTATTCTGGTATAGCTATGAAGGGAGGCTTCAAGGATTGGTCTTATTTTCTCAGTGCTGAAATGGAGACAGTGTTGGGAAATGTTCTGCCTCAGGCCATCAGTGTGTATCTCTGAGATGATGAGAGACTTGAAAAGAAGCTCAAATTCATCTTAATTTTCTAGACCAAGTTATCCCTGAAAAACTTAGTTATCCCTGCAAAACTAATTTTCAATTTCCATTATAGCCCTTACTTCCCTGAATAATACATACAAACATATAGAGTCATTTTTTTCCAATTTTAGAATTCCTCACTGTATGCTATTGTGGGTAAAGCAAAAGTCAGGAGAATTAAAGAAAACTGAAAAATGACCAAACTTCTACTGCCCTTGAGCTGGGCACAGTTGGAGTTTATCAGAGAGTCATTTATATCCTCTGGTAATGTTTATGTCTTATGAACCTCCATGAATATTCTGTAACTTCTGAGGCCATTCTGTGGGAAAACTATCAACAAAATTGTTTTTATGCAATGAAAGTACCTTAATTCATTGGGGGAAAAAAACTAAATCATGTCAGTTTCCACTTTGCCTCAGCATAAAATGTATAGAAAGAAAGAAATGTAGAGTAGCTATTGATATGAAGCAAAGGAAATGGTACATGCTGTCTCTACACCTGAAAGTCATATAATGTCTGACCACTGGAATGTTACATTACATTGCTATGACTAAGACTCAGGGAGACTCAAGAAAATTATTTAACTTAATAATAACTAAAGTACATAGTTTTGTTTCCATAGATGCCTTACAGTGGCATACACAACACTGTTGTATTTACTTCAGAGTTTTAAGTATGTCACAATGTACAAAATAGATGCTCTTTAGAATCAATTTGTAAATAGTCATTTACCCAAATATTGATTGCATCAACATCAGTGATATCAAATCCTGCCTTAAGAAACTAGGTAGTATGGTTATAATATTATTATGCAAATATTCTTAGACACTCCTTTACTTAAAGTCATTATTTTGATTTGTACTTGATGCCTAGGCATATTAATAGCTACTTTTATCCATATTAATTCTTTTGCAAATAAACAATTCAGCCAAAAAAGAAAAACCACTAAATGAAGTTTTAAGCAACTTTGGAACTAAACATGGTATTTTTGAAGTACTAAGCATTCTTTTGGTTAATGAATGCAGATCCAAGTAAGCAGGCCACACTAGAGATACAGTTTAATGTTTATTTTAATTGTTTGCTTTCATTTTTTGTATTACGGTGGGACATGAAAGATATGATGAGTCTACCCTTTGTTGGATTCGTCCCTGATCGCTCCTGTTACACCGATAACATTTCTAAGGATAAGAACGCAGCACACACTACATATTTAATGTTTACATTCATTGGAAAGGTTGCTATGAATTTTATGGAATTTAAAAATTAGTTTTACTGTTATATAACCTGTACAGGTAGAAATCAGTCCAAAATATGCAGCATACCATACATGCACATGTGTAATGTTTGCTTTCACCAGCAATGTTGCTGCACAGTGTATGAAATTCAAAAATTAGTTTAACTGTTACCTTAGATATTTTACATACGTCGAAATCTGTCCAAAAATTAGGTGACGTATCCAAGATTAACTCTTGTCCACATTCCATGCTCATTCCCAGCAGCCTCTCCAACTTCTTTCATTAAGCTATATCACTGAAAATGTCCTTTGATCACACAATGGAGTCATAGAACACAAAATAGAGAAGGCTTTGTGGTTCAGTGATAGATTCTGTGCCTGTAATGTAGAAGCCTCTGGATTTGGTTCCCGGTAACACACACACACACACACACACACACACACACACACACACGAGGATAGAGGAGGAGATAAAGAAACACACAATAGCAACACAGTGCCATGGACAGTGGCAACTCTTCAGCCTTTCAACACAGGAAGGTAGATTCTACTTGAGGGACATCCTTACAACCTAGCGACAAGCGAGACCACTGTGACTGAGAGCTACTTTGTCATGAGTTTTGTTTGTATTCAGTATTTTCACACCTGTGAAATAAACTAGACTGTGCCTGGTGAGAGTCTATAAATACATCTTTACAGATGATGTCATGTGTAACACATAAAATAGTTACACAAATGTAAATTTGTCAAGTGAGCATATTACTTCAACATAAACAAAAGATCTCACAGAAACTCTAGTTAAGCTGCCAGTGCGTGTTCATTTGCAGTGGTGTGATTATCTATCTTGCGTGTTGAACTGTGGGAAATCAGGATCCATTGACTTTGGTGGATGTGGATATGATCCTGGTTTCTACTTTTTAAATTTAACTCAAGACATTTATTTATAAATTATGGTGTTAAAGTTCTTAGCACAGAACATTTATTTGAACAACTTTAAGTGAACATTTACTTAGCCTTAATTTGGATGTTGCCAACTCTGGGTCTCTTACCTTCACTGACACTTAGCAAAATAAGTTATGTCTGCTGAAGGACATCAACAAACAAGTAGATAATTGTCCAAAACTTTTTTGTGCAGTTTGTCCTCTCCTTGAAAGTCTATGAGCGGAGCTGGAGAGATGCCTCAGAGGCTAAGAGCCCTGTCTGTTCTTCCAGAGGTCCTGAGTTCAATTCCCAGCAACCACAAGGTGGCTCACAACCATTTATGCTGGGATCTGTTGTCCTTTTAGAAAAAAATAAAATTCAAAAAAAAAAAAAAAAAAAAGAAAAAAGCAATTCACGAAACCCTAAGATCATATGAAAATCATTGTGAGATATAAAAATTTTAATGGGATTTCTCAGATTCTGAAAAGTTTCCTAATATAAGGAAAATTAGGAGGCATTACTCATCTTCTACTTTGGAAATGTAAATGAACTTGATCTAGCTGGACATATTTTGATAAGTAAAGAAATTTTGGTTCAAAAGTATTGCAACTTGCCTAATGCTAAGTAACTATGTGAAGAAGAATAATAGTTGGTCACCTCTGAATTACCCAGAATGGTTTCTCACCATATTTTCATCATTACTCTTTTACCCTCAAAGTCTAGCCACAGTCTGAAATTGTTTTTTTTCCATTAATTTCAACTAATAATTGAAAACATTGGGAGCCTTCATGCACCTCCATGTTGAATAGAGAAAAGATTCAACCCAGCATTAGACATGTAAATGCTAATCTAGATTATAGTTTGGCTCAGCTTTTTCTTATAAGAATCAAATAATAATCAGAAGTTTCACAGGTAATTTTCCAGAGGAGATCTGACCTCAGATCATCATGTAAACAAGCCAGTGCTTCTTGCGTGCGTAAGTGATTATTGGTTGGTGTGATAAATTATAAAAAGCCGACCACTCGGTGCTTCCTCTACTCATGCTATCTAGAGTGAGGGCATAAGCAATCAGAGTTTTAGATATTTCAGCAAAATGGGGAAAGGATGTTATGGTTGGGTCTACAAATGAGAAATAAAATTAACTCTTAGGATCCCATACATATATTCTAGTCACCTGGCACTTTTATGCCCTTAGCATTCACATTTAATTGCTCTACGGATATAATGTATAAGCACTAGGAAAGTGAAAGTTAAAAGGTAGCCGAGTAAAAGATAACAACTTAGCACGTCCTTATGTAACTTCAGAGACTTCCTTGTACAATGTGCATATTGATGAGTTTATAATACAATGTTCATAAATATGAACATTGATGAGTTTATAATACCTACACAACTGTGCTAAAGGTTATAATTATTTTAAATTTAAAAGGTGAAAACAATGTTAAAACTAAAGTATATTACTTTTCTTTTTTTTTTTTTTTGATGAGAAGAATGAAGTTCAGATTACATTTTGTATGTTTAGGTACCAATTGTGGGAAGGAGAAAACAGAAACTGGGTTTACCCTTATAGAAGGCTCTTTTATGCTGACTCACCACTAGGGGGAGAACATTGCTAGGCAGTGTCTAACATTACTGACTGGAGTAAGATTTCCTGTGTGTGTGTGTGTGTGTGTGTGCTTATGTGCGCCAGAGAAGATTATTCCTAATAAAAATTGAGGTTTTGTATATTGTTTTAGAAATCTGGACATATTTAGTAAGACTGAAATCTAAAACCAACACTGGGTATGTTCTGACATCTTACCATTCACAACCCCATCCATTTTGCTAAGCCTTTGAGAGCTGAGGCTTGACATCGTATCTTGAAATCTCAGAGGAATGGTTTTGGAAGAAGCCCATTCCATATTATGATCAGAAGAGTTGCGCTTCAGCCTGAGGGAATGCTTTAAATCTACATGGAAACAAATAAAGCTTATTTTTTTTGGAATGGAATCAAATTCTACCTAGATATCGAATTTGGCTTTAGTTTTATGTTCTTTTGATACAACTTCAGCTCAAGCCAAGCCATAATCTCATAATAAAACAAACTTTCCTTGGAGTCCCTGTGGCACGATTGTGGTTGATAGCATTTACCTGTGTTGGAACATCAAAATTTTCTGAATGAAAACAATTTTACAATAGATGATAGTTCAATATGATTTTCAATTTCACAAACATTCTCCCATCCAGTTCGCTTGTCTTTACTTGTATGCTTTTAAATACCTAGAATATATGCCTTCATTATCGGGTATAAAAATCTCCAAATTTACAGATTTGCAAACTGTAATCTTATTAAATTTGGTCACTCTTATAAACATTTGTAACCTTCTCTAAATTATATTAAATGCATCTTTCTCAAGTAAAGAATGTGTCCTGTGAAAGAGATGTGTCCTGTCCTGATGATATTTTTTGCTTCTCTGTTTACTTCCCCTGATTTTATTCTCCTACTTACGGACCTTCACATGCCCTGAATCTCCAGCTCTGTACACTTCCTCTAGTGCTAAGGCCTCATTACCACCCTTTCCATCTCATTCCCATTCGGAAATGAATGCCCCTTCATCTATTTTCATAACAGCCTCCTATATTTCACCTTACTTCATTTCTTCCCAATAATAT
Organism: Meriones unguiculatus; assembly: GCF_030254825.1. Classification (NCBI taxonomy): domain Eukaryota; kingdom Metazoa; phylum Chordata; class Mammalia; order Rodentia; family Muridae; genus Meriones; species Meriones unguiculatus. The sequence goes on from NC_083364.1 coordinate 79,331,061, forward strand.
TAACAATTCTTTATCTCTTCCTGCCCTCACCCCCTCCCTCCCAATACACCATCTCATCTATTTTCTCTCTTCCTGAAGTGTGATTTATTCAGGAGAAGGGCTCATGCACACAGCTCACTGCCATGATGATTTCAATGGTGCCAGCATATTTTAACCACATCATTATCATGGAGTCCCAAAGCTTTGCTCACAGAAAACAACCATCTTTAAAAGGATTTTGTTTCCATTAATCAGTTTTGGAACTCGAGATTCAAGCAAGGAAAGCATTTATTAGAATGTACTCTGCTTGTTTCCCACAGCCATTTCATTTCCTTGACTATCCTAAGAAGAAGGAGTTGTGCAAGGGTCGTTTTCCCCCTCCACGCTTACGTCTCTTTTCTATATCCCACTGAGCCCCCCCTCCCAAATCTATTCTAACGTACAGTAGTTAAATCAGAGCATGCAGCAGGATGGCATTGTGTGAGCTGGTGGCCACACAAGTACTTTGTATTCACGAGAGGTTTAGAAGTTCAGCAGCTGCATATAAATATGCATAGTTGAGAGATTCATGATGGTGCCTCCTCATTCTAGTGCTGGTTGGCTGTAGCGCAGGCACTACAAATCAGTGAGCACTTTCCCCATTCATCAGCTGCTCACTTGCAAGCAGACAAAACACTTACCATGCCAGAAATCCGCAGAGAGCTCCTTAGTGAACGAAACCTCACCACCGGCAGAAGATTCAAAATAGCCATCACCCTCCCACCCCCGAACCTCCACAGCTCTCAACCTCAAATGTCTTCTTCTTATGCAGTGGAGATCATAAGCAAACATATATACATATATGTGTAATAGTGAAAGAAAGAGGGGAGAGGGGGAAATGGAGCAATGATAAATCAGGGTTTTAAGGGTCCTCATATTACATTTGTCACGAAACAAAGGATCCTTTGAACATTAAAATTAAGAATAGAAGCATGAATCTGCTTATGTTGACTGCATTGTTTGCTTTACAGTTATAGGGTTGAATGCAGCAGCATTTACATATGCATAGCACTGGCACAAACTGCAGCAGACATTTGTAATTCATCCATAGTTATTAGATGACTTTGGGTATTTCAGGGTTATGATTACTGAGCTGAAACACACACACACACACACACACATTGTGCTTCATAGTGAAAATCACATTTTCTCTTATTTGAGCAATTTTTGCACAGGGTTCATATTTATTAATATTGAGACTATCAACATTTTAATAAAAGATAAGTCTCATTTAATCCTATTTCATATAGAGCATAGTAATAAGTTAAATGTATATTTCTTGATGAAAAGATAGAAATTTATTTTGTCCAGAAGACAAGCCCTTTTTCATTTCTAGATGGATTAATCAGTAAAAATAGCTGATTGTATTGAAATACTGCTGAGCTATCAATCAGTATTTTTAACATTGTCAACTTGGCAGTAAAATTTTCAATAATAATAATAATCAGTTTGATTCTTTTAAGTCACATGTTCATTTATTCAGCTTGCAACCATATGACATATAGAATATATCACAATGGTATCTTGTGGCTCTTGTTTGAAGCACATGAATGTTGTTTGAGAGGGAGAAAATATAAATATGTCAATAAGTATGAGGATTTCAAAATCAAGAAAAGTTTAGTTCAAGAGTCAGTATGTTAAATATTTTTAATACAGACTTGATAATTGAATGACATATTTATTCAAAATGTATCTATCTAGTTAGCACAATTAGGTACCATATTTCTGGAAGGTCAAACATATATTTCATTAAGATTGTCTAACTAATCCTTTACCCTGACTCATGGAAACTGAGTGACATACCCATGTCTTTTTACTTGTGAAGAGCAAAGCCAAAATTTGAACTCCTTTCTGCTGAGCCCCAGCACCCATGCACACATGCTTTTCCACTAAGCCATATTGAATTACAAGGCAGAATGTGATAATTGCTGTAGTAGATCAGAGTGGGTAAAGATCGCTTCCAGCTGGGATGACCAAAGAAGACATCATTAAGAAGGAGTTGTATTTGAGCAAGCCTTTGACGAGTGGGCACGGGAACAGAGCAAACACAGCAGAAGGCTTAGCATCTGAGGAACCTGGGGACTCTGGGAAACACTTGCCAGGCATCCAGAGGACAGTGTCTTCAGTGAAAATGATGCTGTAAATAACACGACTATTTAAGGAATCAGGAGCAAGAATCCTCACTTATTAGAAATGGAATTCATAAATGTATTTATGGATTATCTGTAAACATATCAGCTGTTGGAACCTCAGTTTCTTAATTTCTGAAGTAAAAGCATAAGCTAAATAACCTATGAACTCTCTGCACAGGGAGGCCCAGGCAAAGCTTTCACTTTCAATAGAATAATAAAAATAGTACTAGAAGTAGACAAGTCATGATGTATCGGTTGTAACGTGCAAATGGAATTATACTTTGAACATAAAGTTTATTCATATTCGTAGCTACATACCTGTATACAAACCAATTGTTTAACCTTTAATTCAGAGAGAACTTCCCGTACCATGTTATTATTTCCAGTTGCTTGAAAATGCAAGCTGATTCTTAGAGCGGTTTACTCAACATAAAGCGATTGAAAACATATATGAAGCATGTGATAAAGACATGCTGACTCTGTATTTCAGCCAACGAGAATGACAGAGACTGGGCATAATTGGGCATAATCGTAGTGGGAAAAAATGGTATTCTTTAGAAATCCAATGTGTTTGCTTACATTCACAAATGTACTTTGCCATCTAGCCAGACAATACTCAGGCAAATTTCAATAATTTTTATTAAATTAACATTCGTGCATATGTCTCTCTGAAAACTCTCAAATTAGTATGTTTTATCTAGAAATATCTCAGATGAGCATAGTTGTGTGTGTGCGTTTTGGGAGCACACGTAGATATGTGGAGAGAACATGGGAAGCTGAGGCATCAACGTAATGTTTAGTTTGTATTGACTTCAAAACATGTTAGCGCCATGTCCATGCTTTCCCTCTTACTTGCCTTTTCTAATCAATAAAATAAACAACAACAAAAAGGAAATCATCTGTTTAAATTTAAAGTGGGGAGAAAACCGAACACTATTTTCCCCATGATTTTGCAAAGGCTCCTTAATGGATTTTGGTAGGAAGTTCTTCTGTGACTAGAGTCACCAGGGATCGAGTTCCACCCTGCCATTGTGGAATGCACCCATATCTACAGGTGAAAGCTCCCTCATCCTGCACACATACATGCCAAATATCCAATAGTAATTTGAATTTCTCATAAAGGTAAGGGCTTATATGTTAAGAAAATTCAATATTCATACAAATGAGAAGAGTATAAAGCCATGGGAAGATCAGATCATTGAGTAATGACCTGATAGCTCTTAGTACTCTTATTTGTCTTAGATATTTTTAAGTATCATAATATAATTATTTTGTGCTGCAATCTTGATCTAGGAAATTAAGGCAGATTTCAACGTCTTTTTTAACCACTAGACCTTTCAGAGATTTTTGTATTCAAAGCCAGAGGAATGGATTTTACGACACTCTGTCTGAAAGAAAAATAATGATTTCCTGTTAAATTTACAGGCAATCACCAGGAAAAAAAACTTAATAAAGAATGATGTAATGTCTAAATATTATAAATTAATTATCAGGTGGTAATTGGTGAAATTTTAATGCTATATTTGATTTTGTATTTTAAATCATTTTTATATCTTGAAACAAGGATATTGGCATAATGAATAAATGCCTTAAGATTAAAAAGCCATTTCTATTTAACACTGTTTATTTCCAATAAAATACAACATAGTGAGAATACTATTAACAAATGCATATTTACTGTAATGAGTAATTTGACTTCATTGGATTTTCCTTTCAGTGTCTGTATTCTGCATATTCAGTTTTCTTATATTTTGGCCACTACAGAAACGTGGGTATCAGGGCATCTTAGCTGCAGAATTTTGTTTGTTTGTTTGTTTGTTCTTCATAGATAACTTAGATCCAGGAACTAATTTGAAATGTTATTCATCGCTGATATGAAAACAAGGTCAGCTGCTGTTCATTAGCCATTTCCTAGTTAACTCACTGGCTCATTCTCATCATCAACCAACCCCAGAGCTCCCAACCTTGATCGTAGCAGTAACGCTTTGCACTGTAGAATCAAAGTTTCAAAGTTAAGATTAAATTAGTTCTTATTGTGCCAGTCTCCCACTCTTGTATCTCATTTCTGTTTAAGCATTATGTGAAGATGAAGTAGGAGTGATAGCGTGTTTGAAGATGAAGTAGGAGTGATGCATGTTAAATGCTAAGCTCTTATAACTGGTATCCATTCAGCCCTCTCACTAGCTATGTATCGGTTAGGTGCTGGGCTAGGAAGAAATGATGCATAACAAATTATGTTGTCTTTTCTACCCTTAGGAAATTTCATTATAGTGAAGAGAGGTGCCAGTGACTAGCACCTGTTGGGTATGCTAAAGGACAAATACAAAGAGCTAATGGGGACCGGGAATTATCTCCCTCAGTAAGGTGCCTGCCCTACATGAATGAGGAGTTGAATTTGATCCCTACTAAGCACATAAAAAGATAGATGGTGGCATCTGTTTGTAATCCCCTGTACCCCCTGTCCTGGGAAGGCAGAGACAGGAGGGTTGCTGGCTTGCTGGGGCACATAGGTCAGCTGGCATAGCCAAATTGGCAAACCCAAGTCTTAGTAAGAGAATCTTTATCAGAAGAAAAGGTGGACTTTCTGGAGGAAAGAACCAGAGGCTGACCGGGTTCACTCATACCTCCAGCCGTGGGTATACCGCACATCAGAATACACACACATACACACAATATTCAAACACACAAGCACACACAGCACACACATATACACAGGCCCAAAAACAGCGCAGCAACTAAACTATAAATATAGAAACAATTTGAACAAAAGATCATTGTTTGGCTATTGCTTTGATTGTCCTTTAGTTAACAAGAACTTAGCTAAATGCCTTCTACATACTCATGATAGTCCTAGAGGTGGGGTACTCTGGTGAAGGAAGGTGTTCCATGTTCTATAGGGACAGAGATTAGCTTACAGAAAAATATTAGTTAATAATCACATGTCTTCACTATGGCTTTTGTATTATTGTGTCCCATTGTCCTTTACTCACCAGGGAAAGATGAAACAGCAATCTTTTTGTTGTCCTCCCCACTTTTCAAATAATTATTCTATAAAGCATTTCTGCCCATCTGTTATATGTTTGCTAAAGCTTACCTGTATAGCTTACCTTCACCAGGGAGGACAAATGCTCCTAAGAATGTGTGAAGGCACATCTTCCCAGCATACACACACAAGAGGGTGCGCGCACGCGCGCGCACACACACACACACACACACACACACACACTTTTCCAGTGACTTACCCCAGGAGTACAATAGGAACCATCAGTATCTGAAGACACTACATGGAAGGAGTATACGGGACAAACAGTAGTGTGACATGAGGAATGAAGCTGAGTGCTCATTCCTACATCCTCCTGAGCTTCTTTCCATTACTTGGAAACAGAAAAATGTGACTAAGAAACAAACATAATTGAGAGAACATTTTTTTCTTTGAAGTTATTAGTTTCTTATTATTTATTTATTATATTTAATTGTATTAACTTATTTATGAGAAATATATTTTATTCATTACTGTTATTATTATATTATTCTATTCATTATAGTTAAAGTTATTATGACATAACTATTTTTGTTAGTATTTTTTAATATACTAGTTTATTTACTTTACATCCTGAGGGTGCCCCCTCTTCTTTCTCCTCCCAGTCCCCCCACTCACTTTACCTCCTTACTTCTTCCCTTCTGTCTTTATCCTTAGAGAATGGGAGGCCTCTTCTCCCTCTGTACTAACTTTCCCCAGCACATTAAGTCACATCAGGATTGAGTACATCTTCATCCCCTGCAGCCAGACAAGGTAGTGCTGCCAGGGGAAAGTGATCCAAAAGCAAGCAGGTCAGCGTCCCTGTTAGAAACACCCTCCCCTCCAGCTCCACTCACCAGGCACCCCACATGAAGACCAGGTTGTCCATTGGCTACATCTATGCGGGAAATATCCAAGGCTCAGACCTTGCATACTCCTTAGCTGATGTGTCAGGCTCATTGTCAAGTTTCTGACTATTATGAATACAGCTGCCCGGGAGTGGTATAGCTAGGTCTTGAGGTAGAACTATTCCCAGTTGTCGGAGAAAGCACCAGATAGCTTTCCAGAGTGGTTGTACAAGTTTACATTCCCACCAGCAGTGGAGGAGGGTTCCCCTTTCTCCACAACCTCTCCAGCATGTGTTGTCACTTCAGTTTTTGATCTTAGACATTCTGACTGGCGTAACTTTAAGTCAGATAACTTATTATATCTACTATTTCTGTCTTGGAAATTGTACTATTATATGCTTCAGTATTGTGTTTAGAATTGTAGTGTATTTCTAAGTTTTTGGTAGTATTTTCACTAAATTCAACACTTTCAGTACCTTTTAAGACTTTTTAGATCATCATTTTTACTTTATTTATATGAGACACCTCTTTAGCTCGGGTTTGACTGGAAGACCTAAAAGATCAAACGTTAGAAACATTCCATGAGATTTATCTGAGTGTCCAAGTAGGAAAAAATACGGCCAACACACATCAGTCTGTGGCCACCAAGCAGCTGCTGCACAGATGAAGAAAATTCTCCTGATTAATGAAGAAACTTCAGAGAGAATTCTGACTCCAGCAAGCATTTTTATTTATTTTTTATTTATTTTTGGAAGTTGGCTAAATTAAGAGTAAGGCTGAGCTTCTCTGGGTTGAGCCAGCCTTTTTCCCACACTGTAGTTGGCTTCCTGCATATAAATATAACCATAATATTGTAACTGTCTCTTGACTTAATTTTACCCTCAAAGCCCAGAGATGTTAAGTTCAATAAGCGTGTATTGTTGTTCTGGTTAGCTTGAGTTGTCAAATTGACACAATCTGGACACCAACTGAAAGGACCACCTCAAGTGAGGAATTTCCTAGACCGAATTGACCAATGGGCAGGTGTGTATAGATTTTCTTAATTGTGAATTAAAGTCAGAGGGCCCATCCTCTGTGAATGGTACCTTTGTCTGGGCAAGTGGTCCTGGACTGTCCTTGTAATAATCTGTTAGTATTGCCATCAGTCTGTGTCATTACTTTAAATGTATCTATATTCAGCTATTTCTTTCAAATCGTGTTTGTCTAACACGCTAATAGGAACCTTAAATTTTTTTTTTCAATATTGCGTGCATAGAGAAGACAGTATCACAGTTACTGGCACACAACCAAGCACTATATAATATAGCTGAAATTATTCTAGAAGATTTTCTGCATATGAAAAAATAGGTGCCTGAAAGAAAGTTGTTTGTTTTTTCTTAAAGCAAAGTTCACATACTCCTGATATTTACTCTTAGCTTATTACAATTCACCCTTCTTCCGTGTAGTTAATAGGCATAGCTAAGTTGCTGCGGGAATTGAGTTTTAAATGCTCATACAAAATCATTAAACGCTGAATATATTATCTGAAAAAATATACACTTGAATAGTAATGACGAAGTTACCTTAGGTAAAGAAAATATTTTTTCTTTCAGACAGTGCTTCAAAGTATCTAAACTCTAGTTTACTTAGCCATGAATTTATTGCCATACATCACAATTCAAAGCAACATATATTTAAAATTTTTTGCACTCATACTCATCATTAAAAAATGATCCTCACTTTTTAATGTAAATAATATTTGCACAGAGATATTTGCTTCCACTTGGCTGAGAAACAGTTAATTTTATAACACAGTTCCTATTACTTTTCTGATGTTGTTAATGAAAAATAAGGACTTAATTTTTCAGATACAGAAGTAAGATATAACAATGCTATGTGTTCTGAAGAAAATTACTCATCAAGTTTTATGTTCTAATTTAGAGACCTTCTCTGAGAGCTTATTGTGCTTTTCTTTTCCAAAACAAAGCTTCTCTGACACTTCTGGGACTTTTATATTGTGTGGAATTCAACTCTTGAGGAGTGTGTGTGGGGGGGGGGTGTTTATATCCAACGGAAGGGATATGGAGAAAGCATGAACCTTCTGAATCTAAAGTATAAATCATGTGCATTTTGTTTTAAGCATGTGAGCTTTTGAACTAGCACTCATATGTTTTCATGGACTTTCTTTGAAAGTCACTGGACAATAATGTGAAATGTTTGTACTTGATTCCATGAAACTTTGGTAAATAACAGAGCCACTTTTTTCTTGTGTGTACAAATTTCACTTACAGGGAAGTAAAGAAAGAAAACCTATTCAATGATATGACTAATGCCTGGGTCAAAGTTACCTCACAGAGAGGTACTGGATCATGGCACTTGTTCACATCATACCTTGGCCTTAGGGATGGGACTGTATTGTCATTTCCCATATTGTCTACATTGAGAAATGTATTCTTCAATGTCCATATGAACAAAAGCACCCTCATGATTATGACAATTTCTGAGCTGTCATATGCAGTAAATAAGTTAATGTTAGGAAAAGGCTTAACTGAAGGAGATCCACTTCAGTTGAAATTTGAAGAATGAACAGACATCAACTAGGCAGAAAGAAAGAGAGCCTTGAGAGCATCACAGTAGCTTTGCAGTGAGTACATATTTTCTTAGGGATGGTAACACTGTCTTGAAAAACAGTGACTTCAGATTGTTGCAGACATTTGGCTAGCATGAAAGTGAAATGGAATACAACAAATGAAACTTGGCTACAATATAGTCACCACGCATCTTATATTCTGGGAGGGCAAACATTTTAACAAATAAATATGTCACATGTTAGAAAATAATTCCTTCTGTGAAAGATAAAAAAACAGATCAAGACAAGCAAAGGATTTGTGAAGGAAGTAATTCTGGAATGAGTGGAAGGGGTAACCCTTTGAAAATGGCTACAAATGAAATTAGAATAGTGGCTCCATTTGGCATTTAAGATTGAGTACACTAACACCAACATGGCAAATTGCAAATGTCTATTAAATAGTGACTGTATACTTGAATGGAGCTTGTTTTGTTATTTTGTGCTTCTGTACACTGGAATTTTGAAGAACTTATGTCACAGCTACCCCACTCCTGGATCTATAACTGACAAAGAAGGATGTTTGTTGCTCTATGTTTAACACCCGAGATGTCCATAACTAAACAGAGAATAAAGAAAATATGGCTAGTATACACAATGGAATTTTATTCAGCCCTAGGGAAAAATGAAGTCATGACATTTGCCAGAAAATGAATAGCTCTGGAAGTTCTTATGTTAAGTGAAGCAACCCAGGTTTGGAAAGACAAACACCACATGTTTTATCTCAGATGCAGACCCTAAATTCTACTTTTCGTTTGTGTGCATGTATGCATGTGAATGTGGGTTTACATTTTAAGACTATCAAGGAGATTGACCATGAAGAGGGTAAAGATTGTTTATGTAGAGTGCAGAGAGGATAATGGAGCTCATGTAACATGGACCTGGAAAGGAGGCCCCTGGAGAGAAGAGGGTCACCTGCAGAAAGGGTTAGGGGATGGCAACAGTATGAACTGCAGAGGTGGACCAACAGAGACAAAGTGAAATAGTATGAAATGATTGTATATGCTAATTTTAAAAACTAATAAAAATCAATATAAATAAAACAAAAAGAATACATAATCCAAGTAAAGATAATTTTATAAATTGTATACTTGCTGTTACTGGGAGCAGGGCTTATGTCTACAAGAGATATAATTTTATACAGGTTTACGTCTGTAGTTAGAGTCCAAATAGGCAGAATATGTTAGCAAACATTTTCTAAAATTTACAACCTAATAATTACAGAAGGATGATTTACAAAATCTCCCTTGAGTGCTTGCAGCTTCTTCATTTTTATAAATTATTAAGTGGAACAAGAAATGTGGAATTCAAACTAAACAATACTTTAAAAAAACTAAATGAAATGTTGGATTATCCAAGGTCATTGCCAAAGTATAAGGATTATGTTATAAATTAACCTCATTTTTATCTTATGTATTCAACTTTTCCGTTTCTAAAATTTACTTTTTATATTTCACATTAACCTATGTACTCCCAAGACAATATTGGCATATCCTTTTCAGGTAATAGTGGGTATTATAAGTAATTAACTTATTAAATTCATTACAGAAATTAAAATTTCATGGACTGATACCTAAAGTAAATTTATGGAGTGATTAGATTGATTCATTTAACTAAAGACAAACTAAATGAGGATTAAATAATCCTATGAAATCTTAAGAGTGAGAAAGCTATCTATAGAAAAATATGGGAAGCTGATTTCAATTATTTTATTTATTATTTCAAAGAGTCTGGCTTAAAAAGAAAATAAGACTGTAGCTCTGACTAGGAAAGCCATTGCCTTACTTTTTGACTCTACATTTAAGTCAGTATAATATGGAAAAAGAAAACAAATAAGGACTGTGATCAAACTTAATAGAGCTCCTTTTTCACTCCTAATTGTATAAAGATGCATGGTGACCATATACCCATTCTTCCTTCCATGTTCTGAATAGAACTCATTTCAGAACATGACTGCCAAGATGTAGTTAAAGAATATGCCTTGAAGCACTTTAACATGAAGTTTTGAACATTAGCTGTTAATCATTGAGAGAGTGGACGCCATGGTGGAGATAATCTCTTGAATGTCAGTGAGTGGAGCTGTGCTCTTCAGGGTCAGGGACCTGCAAACACACTATTCTTTCCCATGGCAGTCAGCGTGATGATGTTTACAGTGGACTGAATGTTCCTATGTGGTTTTCAACTTCATTATCTAGAAATAGAGCATATCATATCAGTAAGGGCTTTCTAACGTAACAACAAACAGAAAGAATAAGCACACACATTGTATAGATAGAGAGACAGATTTTATATATATATGACATATAAGAAATATAAATGATAGATGATAGATAAGATAGCTAGATGATAGACAGACAGATAAATAGATAAGATTAAAAACTATTTATTAGACTGCCTTATAGGATGTGGTCACAGTGGTTGTCAAGTGACTGTAAGACTGGGAATCCACGCTAGTTGACAAGATGAATTTGGAGTAGTGCTGGAATTCTGGAGGATTCTGCAGAACTGTCTATGCTGGAAACCTGAAGAAGCTGGATTTAATCCTGGCTACAGCTGGCTGCAGTGACAGGATAGACAGACTTGCTAGCGAGCCTGAGGACAAAGGGCAAAGTTTCCTTCTTCCACATCTTGTTATCTGGGCTGTCACCAGAAGGAGTGAACAAGATTGAGGGTAGATGTTTCTGCTCCAGATATTATGATTAAGAAATTTCGTTCCACGAATGTGCTGCAGTTTGGGTCCCAGTTAATTCCAGATGTTGCTAAGTTGATGGATGAAATTAACTATTACAGTTCTTAGTTTTTATATGTAAAATATATGTAAGTAAGTTAGAATATTGTCAAGACTAAAACTAAGAATAGCTTGAGCTATTCCACTCATTTTTACTTACTTGTGGCAATGCATATATCTATTTACAATGTGTGTCTCAGATATTTTATAATCAAATATGTATTATAATAATAAATGGTGTGGTGGCATCCTTAGTCACAGAAAATTCACATAGTGGCATAAAGGAAACTCTTAGGCTCAAATACCCAAAAGAACAGAAAGTGATGGCTATACCTTTCAGAAAGCAGTGTAATTTTCTCTTACCTTCCTTTATTTTGGGGGTTGGTGAAAGGAAAGCTGTTATAGACGCTCAGCAAGGGACACAATGCAACCCCCGCACCAAAGCAGACAGGGCACTCTGGAAGCTTAAAAGTAGTCTGCCTTTTAGGGAAAGAGATTTTCTAGACCTTTTCCAGGTCCATTTGAACAAAAACAGCAAGACTGATAGATCTATGAGTTTGGCATAGCTTTGTCCACAGGCAGGGACCTTTACCTGGGAAAGAAAAGGCTCGCAGGCCTCTGCTGTAAAAAAGTAGCCAGCCATAATGGAAGCTTGTCCTCGTTATCTAGTTATGGCTTCTGTCCATATCCATCTGTCTACTAGGGAATGTAACTAACTTCTAGTCCCTCATTCCTCCTTCATAGATGCCACCCTCATTTCTGTTAAGAGTTTGAGGGTACAACCCAATCTAACTGATTCCAGCATGATGAAAGGAGAGATGTCAATGGAAAAGAAAACACTGTGATGTTCCCATTTTATCCAAAAGCATAACATTATTTCATATTCTTCTTTTCCTGCCTTCTTTTACACCGCTTAATACTATTTATCTTAGAGATTTACCTATTTTTAATTAAATTGAGTTGTGTATAAACTCCACTAATTATTATCAAAAATAATAAGAAATTATTATTTTTAATGTAATTTTCTAAATAAATATTAGGTTATATTTTTCAAAATAAAAGATAGGATACATTTTAGTGATAAAATCTTTTGCAGTCTGTTAATTGCATCCAAAATAAAAAAATATGTATTTCGAAAGAATATACATATATGTGATTTTATCAAATTGCACTAACCTTGCTATGTAGTATGTAAAGTATGCAGAGTTACACAATACACTTCTTGGAGGTTGGCAGTGTTAAAATACAGCACATTCTACTTACATGGAGACTTTTATTCCAGAAAGGTATTGAAGGTGACAACTTGACAATGTGTTCTTGGGATGCTGTCATTTCTAGTCTTAGATCAGCTGACAAGACCTCAGCTGGCCTCTACAAGTCACGTAAGAATGCTTCTGAAACCATCCCATTGGCCATGTTCCAGCTGTCACTCGGAAAAATATGATCAATTGAGATCAATCTGTGCAGCAGAAAACCAGTCATATGACATGCTCCAATAGAGTTTTTTGTGGGGGAAAGGCCATATCAAATTCCTTGGACATGAATTACTGTTGGAGCCACAGTGTTTGCAAACCATTCTATCACCAGTCAAGAAGCTGCAGCTTTTGAAAAGTTGCTTGTCATCTGGGCACAGTGGCATGCCTATAATCACATCACTCAGGGATGCAGAGGCAGGCAGATCTCTGTGAGTTCAAGGCAGATCTGGTCTACAAGGCAAGTCTAGGACAGCCAAGGCAACACAGAGAAACCCTGCCTTGAAAAAAAAAAGTCACATCCTTTTAATGATCTAAACCATGCTTTTATTGTAAGGAGAAGAAATGAAAATGGTTACTTGGAAATATTATCAAAGCTTTGCACATGCAGCTTTCAGTAGTGTTATGTTGTATGGCTAAGTGGATCACAGTGTCCTGAAGTAAATATATAGCTGCCCAGGCATGAGACTAGTAATAGTCTTGACCCTATTCTGAACTTGGATTTATAGTGTAGACGTAGATTCATTCAAATGAAAAAGTGCTGTGCAAAGGGCTTGTGTAAAAAAAAATCTCATAAAGAACAATATAGTTGGTTAATAATGAAGAAGAAAGTATTTATTCTTTGTGATTGTATAGAAATATGTTTTAAATAAAGCACACTCTGCTAGTAGATGCCACTTGATTTGAATACTGAAGATGACTTGGAAGGCATCTCTGCTAACCACTATACCTAAAACTAAATTGAAGGAAGGGCTTTTATTACTTATTTATAGAATATAAAACTGAGCCTTGCAGAAAATGAAAAGAACATAGGCTAAATAATGGAATTACACTTTACTGAAAGTGTGCTAGCATATGTTTTATTTGTTTTAATTCACTATCTACAAATAAAGTCAAAGATCTTATCTAAACAGTCAAAAAAAAATCCTAACTCAGTTGGTAGATGATGCAGGTTTTAGCATACAGATTTCCATAAATATAATAATCATAATTCTCCACCTGTCATTATAAAAAGCTAGCTTCTCTTTGGCCAGAGATGTGGAAGGCAGGCAGTCCAAAGCTGCTTGCTCATACAAATGTTAGGAAAGAACAAGGAAGGTGCACTCTTACCCCTTCAAGTGCTGAATTGCCTGCTTTTGTAGAATGTAAATTTGTAACAAAATAACTGGGATCTTTAGAAATGGAATCTAGGATACATTTCACAACATGCCAAATTTTCTTTGTAATGCCTCATATGATAAATACTAAAGTGATTAATGTTTTTCATGATATCTTACTAAGTTTCCTCCTCATTAGAAGACAAGAAAAGCTGTCTTTTAAAGCCATTTATATTTAAGTGTTTCTAGCAACTTATGTCCTCTTCATTGTCCCTTAGCTCTGCAATTTTTTTCATATTACATTGAAGAACATTTTGCCATAACATTTATTATTTAGAAATAGTATTAGTAATCTTCGGTAATGTATATAACTGTAATGTCCAAAGCCAAAGGCCGCTCATCAACATATCCATAAAGATAAGTCGTTTGCAACATGAATGCCACTTTGAAAGCTACAGACATGCTTATTTATTGTGACCTTGATTCGGGAGGTAAGAAAAGTAGAATTCTCCTCTAGAGTCAAATATATTTGAGAACATATACTGAACAATAGATTAGAATGATATATTACAGCGTTAAGTGCATTTGGAAGGATAAGCATAATTGTATGCACAAGAGTGTATAAATAAACATGTGTATAATTTTTATATCTGAAATTATATGTTTTATACTAATAGTGTGGATAACATCTTAAACACTATTACTAGTTTTTCATAAAACCATTTTATTGTGATTCCTTACATGACTTTATTTAAAAATGATTGGGTTCAATTATTTAAACTTTGTCATAAGTATATGTATATATATACTTAGTATATTCTTTCTTTCTTTCTTTCCTTCTTTCTTTCTTCCTCCCTTCCTTCCTTCCTTCCTTCTTTCCTTCCCTCTTTCTTCCTTTTCTTTTTTTCTTTTTTTTTTTAAGATAAGGTTTTTTTTTTATGTGTAGTCTAAGCTGTTCTGCTGGCCCGCTTTGTAGACCAGGCTGTTTTCAAATTCACAGTGATCCTCCTGCTTCTGAGAGCTGGGAATAAAGGCATAAAGACGTGTGTCACAGCACCTGCTTCAGCATTCTTTCTTAATGATTCAAGAAAACAAATTTTAAATGCCATAACATAATCTGGTAAATTTATCTTACTATTACACAGGGCTCTGTATTTGCCTCTTCAAGTTTCTCTTTCTCTACACATTTCTAACTTTTGAGTTATTTAAATCTCACATTAAAATATTTAATCGAATATATTTTCTCATATCTGATATAACTTTTAAACTTACAAAGTTCATCTTTGGGCATTACAAAAGACCCTGAATTAGAGAGGGCCATGAATGCCGTTGATACTGTAAGGCTCCTTAGTGATGCACTCAAGTAGTGTCTGGAATTATGGCAGAAATACCTTCTCACAGCTATGGGTTGCTGAGTCCTTGTGTTAGTCTCTTAGAATTCCAGGTCGAGATAGTTTAGAGGAGAGACTCTATGCATATGTAGCACTGTTTCTCTGATACCACTGAGAAGATTGTGTTTCTTAGAAAAACAAAGTAGTCAAGGGATTTATTTCAGGAGAATAATTGTTACAATAAGATTGTTGAATTGTTAGGAAAATTGTTATCATTTATGATTCACAGATGTTTATGTTTTTATTTAGAGTTGGTAAATGTCAGCCATAGAGCACAGTTGTAACTACGGGATTGCCTGCTATCCCCATTTCAATTTAGAACGGAGATGCATGTGTTAAAGAACAGATGCTACAGTTTCATTGTTTAAAGTTAGCCCAGGAAACAATTCGTTTTAATTTTTTTCTTCAAAATTTATTCATTATTTGTCCCGATTGAAGCGCCCTCCCTCAACTCACCCAGTCTCACTCCCCTTCCCTCTTCCCCTCATCCCCTTCCTCTAGTCCACTGAAAGAGGAGTTCTCCACTATTGCCAGCTGCCC
Source organism: Meriones unguiculatus (assembly GCF_030254825.1). NCBI lineage: Eukaryota > Metazoa > Chordata > Mammalia > Rodentia > Muridae > Meriones > Meriones unguiculatus. Next base: position 79,346,911 of record NC_083364.1, read on the forward strand.
ATAGCTTGTTAAGTATCATCAGGACTGCTTGGATCCTAGCAGGAAACAAATTTTATATCAAGGATTTCTGGATAGTTTCACAGCTAGCTAGTGATGTCATTGACTAGTTTTGCCAGTTTTTTGCACATTTTTTTCACCCTTGGTCTTTTCATTGCTTTCATGGATTTCTAGGCAGTTTATAACCAAAATTCTGTTAGATGATCCATCAGTATCTCGCTTCATAAAGAAGTTTTTATTTTTTTATTTTTTAGAGGGATTTGATGCAATAAACATTGCTGACACACATCACCAATTCAGGGTGAAATATAAAGTTCTCAGGAGAATACATGATTCCATTCCCTCTACTTTTTGGTCTTAAGAGAAACAAGGAATTAGGACTCAGTGCTGTGGGGAGATTATGAAACCAAGAAATTAAAAGGCTACCCTGGGTTCTACCATGAGCTACCTATGGGACTTTTTTGATTATCTGTCACCACCAGAGTTTTCAATAACTTTCTAGTTCTTTGAGTATCTCTCTTCCTGAAGGACACAAGATTTTTGTGCTGGCAGTCCTAATCATATCTCTAGTCAATGTCAAAAGCACACAACTTTGGTCACCATGGGTAAAAATTTTATCGTGTCTAAAGAATTAACAGCTTTCTTAGCACCTATATTCTTAGTAATGTAAAAAGTTATGTAAGTCTGTGAATATTTAGATTTATTCATTTTATTTTATGTGTGTGGGTGCGTTGCCTGCATATATGCAAGTTTCCCCATGTGTGTGCTTGGGCCCAGAGAGAGCTGAAGAGGGCATACAATCACTTGGAATTGGCCTTACAAATAGTTATGAACACTATATGCAGTAGTGAGAATGGAACCTGGACCTTCTGAGACCAAACACTCTTGCACAGTGAACCATCTCACTAGTACAAAATCAAGAATTATTCAGCTTTTTATTTTGTTATTATTGTTATTTTGCTTCATTTTATCAATGTGGTGTGATTTTTCTTTTCACTTTTCACTTCTAAAAGCCAAAAGAGAAGTTACTTAATTGGCAAGAAGAACAGCAGAAACCTTAATGCTTACATATGTCCTGTGACACACAGACAAACTCAATCTACATAGGATACCTTTGTGTGTTGTGCTTGCTCTCTTTGTCTCCAATAGGGCTATCAGCCGCATCAGTACATGAAGTGGGAACAGAGGACGCCTTGAGACAGTGTATGGGTGCCCAGCTTATCAATATTAAATGTTGATAATGACTTTAAAGCTATCTAACCCTTATATTTCCCCCCATGTCATCTATTTTCCATTTTTTTTCCCCAGGTTACCCTTAATGGTCACTCGGGAAACATTTCACTCAACTGTAAAGGTAGGAAAAATATTTTTGATTATACCTTTGTTTTAGTTGTTTCAAAATATACTGTTATCAATAGATACAGATAGGATTGTACTGCTTGTTGTCGATGATATATTATCTCTATGTAAATTCTAAACTTGAATTCACACAGTGTTTGTCAGTCTGAATATTTTCCATCATATTTGTTTGTTTTACTGTAGACGTCAATTTGCTTTACATATGTAGACATTTCCTATATTACTTTATCCATGATTTTATAGTAACTTATCATACTATATATAATTTCCATATATCAGGAAATTTCACAAACAGATTGATACATATATGATAACTGGATGAATGGATAGATAGATAGATAGATAGATAGATAAACAGGTAAGTAGATAATAGAAACTAAGTATCTCTTGTGCACAATAATCATATATATACATATATATTTCTATTCAATGACTAAATATTTTAAAGAAGTAATTCAAACATACAATACACAAAAATTAGCTGTGAATAATTTAGTAACATAATGTTAATTTGGAGGGATTTCTTTTCAATATTTGCTTTGCTTTAAAGTACTGAAAATGCAGCTCTTTCCTTGGTTAGAGTATACATGAGGATAAATTTAGAGTTTTAGTCTAGTAAACACTTCTCTGCTAATAACTTAATTGTAGCTGTTTCAAACCAAATTGGTTAATTGTGGTGAATCATATGCAGATTGCTCAGATGTAGGTCAACCCTGCTCCCACATTCTAGGACCTCTTTTCTAATTCAGGACAGACTGCTTCGTGTCTAAAAGAGCAGAACAGCACAGATCAGAGACCTTGGATAAAGCCAAAACAGTGACATAAAAGTTAACAGTGCACCACGAGTCACAGTGTTCCCGTAAAAATGGGAAGGTTGGCTGCATTTATTTAGACCTGGGTTAATGATTTCTTAGCATTTTTATGTTGTTGGGGAGAAGTTTACTTACTTGCCATAAGATTCTTGGCCACCAAATTAAAATCGTGGCCTGCAGGATGATGTTTTCCCATCTGGAAAGTACATGTGGTAACATCATTCTTGGCAACTCAGTGAACTGAAATGAAGATCAACTTAAACCAACCAAAGGAGGTTGGGGCACTGTAAAAGGACTCCTGAACCCCTGTGGAACTACCGTGCTTGTTCTTTGGTGCTCTTAATGAATGATAGAGTAGGTGAGCCCAGACTATCTCAGGCAGCTCCTGGCAAGACCACCTAAAGAGCTGATAGGCAAACACCAGGTGCAACCCACACTGAGGCAGTCGGGATGCAGTTAGGAAGCCTCGCAGCGGTCTCTTTCTAGCCCTGCGATGCAAGTCTAGTCTACAGGTGCTTTCCAATGAATAGCCAAGGCGTCATGATTCCATTCAAACTTCGTATGTGTTTTCTGTTGTATTTCTCAAGAAAAAAGTTAGATCTGGTAATAAGTGCATTGAAAACTCTGATTCAGAGTGTTACTCTCATTGGCTTTCATCTTCATGTGTTATTGATGATGTTTTTGATATGTTGAAAAAAACGCAAGTCTTGGTGCTTATTGATGAAAAAACTACTCTTAGACCTTATTCTAAGAAATGAAAAATTCTTTACTGATAGGTACTGATAGGACATTTAAAAATTTACATATTTATTATTTTATTTATTTCTTTATTATTACAATTTATTCAATTTGTATCCCAGCTGTGGTCCCCTCCATTCTCCCCTCCCAACCCCATTCTTCCTCACTTTTTTCCTCCCTGGGGTCAGATGGAAGGGGAGGAGGACCTACCCTATCAGTGAACTGAGGGAGGGGCATGGGAGAACTTTTAAATTATAATATCACTGGAAATTTATCATTCTAGAATTTGAATTGGAGGCCGATGTATTGCAGTAGTCAGTTACTTTTTTCTAACATGCACGTGGTTGTGGGTTCAATTCCAAGCTATGAAAAAAAAAGAATCATTAATGACTATGGACAATTTAATCATCATTATTGACATTTTCTAAATTATGATAAAGCAGTAATAAATAAAAACCATTCTTTCTGTGAACTTTGAAAAGGGATGTTTAACTACATTTTAACTAATCTGGTATTTTTTTGCAAAATAGATTATTTATACTTTGTCCTTCAATATAAACCCCTATTGTATAAGTTACTTAAAATAAAAAAGAATTATACTCTAAAATAAGTGACATTTTCCCAAAAGTTAGCTTACCAACATTTGATTGTCTCAGTCTTTCTTCATGTCCATAAATGACAATATTAATAAAGGGAAATGATGCTTTTATGCTGTCGGCACAATTCTGAGCATTTTTCTCATTTAATTGTTGATCTCCATCTAAGTCAACAGTACCCATTTCCTCTTTATTAATGACTTGCATTAGTTGATCTTTGGGCGTATCATAATTTATTTAATAGATCCTCTAAACACTGCTTTTAAAATAGGATTTTAAAATAGAACTGAGAGAAGCTTTCTTTAATTACACTCCTGGCAGACATACAAAAGAATAATTCCCATTTGTATACTGAATCCTGAAATTAAGGAGTGAAAAAAATATTTTGCAAGAGGTGTAGAAGTAGTAATAGGTAAGGGTGCTACTGTCAGAGGAAAGTAAATGTCATAGGTGCTCATGAAAATGTGTCATAAGTAGGTAAAATTGACAATCACCCAAATACCTCAAGATTTACCACAAATGATATCTGTTTTCATAAGCATTTTGACTCTTCTCTTTCTCTGTGGTGACCATTTGCCACACCTCTCCATAGAAAAAAAAAGGAGAAAAATAGAATTGACATATTTGACATATAAAAACTAACTTGTGTTTACCTTTTTGACCACAGTAGTATATGTGCCATAGAGGGTAATGACTGTGTATTACTCGTATTTGAAATTAACGAATGCAAAATAAATATTCATTCAGCTAAACTGGGTTGAAATGAGACAAACATGTGTTATCACATAAAACTATTAAATCACACATAAATTTTTAAGGTGTCATTTCTTGCTCTTCTATTACCTCTGGATTAAGTCATAATTTTCTTATGGATTAGGCACAAAAATATAAACATTTGGATTTTGCTGTATAATGTAACTTATTTTAAATGTAATTTAATAGTTCTTTTTGGTATTAAGACACAAAAATATCCTAAAATAATATACATAAGATTCAATATTTGTGAAAAGTATTTATTATGTGATAATTAAGACTTATATGGTCTTAAAATTGGGAGTATAGTACTTGATATAGACTTAGACTTTCTGTTGCCTTTCGTGAATTGTTTGCATGAATGATGTTTCTGTAATTGTTAATAACATATTAAAATTGTTATGTTGATCAAATATTCGGTATTTATTTATTAAAGAATGGTAATATATTCAAGAAGAAACTGTGTGAGGCAGAGTGCCACTTATAGTATGTTCTGAGATGGAAATTGCTATTCATGCTCTTTGCGTCATGTATATTAGAGTTATCGTGGTATTAAATTATGTTGGAAAGATCCTCAGATCCCTTAGTCTGAGTTCAATGGTAATGTTAATTTAAAACATGAAAATGATATTTGCTAATTCTTTGGGGGAAAAAAACCTAGCCAGAATAAATGAGATTCTGTAAAAGCTGAAAGAAATAAATGTGAAGCCCAGTTTTCCCAGTACATAAGCAGTGTCTCCAGTACATAACCATGACCTTTGGCAGAGCCAGTAAATTGTTTTATCACTTTTTTGTTTTCTGTTCAGCTAGATTACAAATGAAGTGCCTCTAGGACCAATGCACACAAAAATGAGTATATCAGAACAGCAAGTACTGAGAAACATGGAAGACAAGGGAATAGATGGTCGTGTGATTTATACTTAGACTGTGACAGCTTTTTTATTGTAACTGTTTTTTGCTGATCAATTGTGTATTTCAGCAGTCCCAATTTCTCAAAGAACAGGATATTGAGGATTAGAGTTTATATATGGCATATCATATATATGGTTTTGATTGTTCACTCAAATTTAAAAATAAGAAACATAACAACATAACAGAATAAAAAGAAGAGAGGATATCATGTAATGAATTAAAGTATATTTTGAGTAGGCAATTCCCCATGGACAGAAGGGTGTTACAGCTATGAATCATGTGAATAAAATACTGTTCTTGGCTTCTTGGCACTTCCTATGATCGCAACTTTGGCTAGGAAATTATTACCATCCCCTAATTAATTCAAGTTTTCTGTATTTTATTATTTTGTGATTTATTAATCCCACAAGTCAACAGTAAGTATAGTTAATGAATCAACAGGCACTAAGATGGCTGTGAAAGTTCAGGTACATATGTAACTTGTCACATGATTGCTACTGACTAAAGTGGGTCTAACAGACCAGCCTCTGTTTTGTATCTTGTCTTGTTTAAGACATACTACATCTTTGCTCCTCTGTCAAAACTTCCTTAGATGTACTATTGTATATTTCATTGTACTTTGTGACATTTACTTATAGTTGTTCATATGTCTCTCTTCCCTGGGAGACTTGAGAGACTTGAGGTGTAATCTTTAAAACTGTTGTACTCTGAGAGGTCAGAGTAGAATTGTAGAGTTTTGAATTAGATAATAAGGCCATCTAAGAATGGATGGACTCTGGCTAGTGTGAATAGTTGAGAAATAGACAATTTACTTATAAGAATGAGTATATGTGCTGTTGTACACATATGGACCCGCACATGAGTTATCATGTTTATGTGATTTTCTGTGTATGACCTGTGAGGAAGGAGTGTGCATTGTACTTATTGGCATAAAAATGTGTGTTCATATGTGCTTATGTATTTTACAATTTGTGTGTATGTGTCCAGAACCAAACATGGTAAGTTCTTACAAGCAGAAGATCTTTACCTTTGCTTTCGGTTTCTCAATCATACAGTGAAGGCCCCATCCTCAGTGCTTATTGGGATTCTCCCTTCAGGCTGACAGAGCTTGAGGAAGTCTGTCATACTTAACACAAAGGTCTATGTTTTCTTCAGGAGCCTCAACGAAAAAAGCACAAGCTCATGACTCCAGCTTATACATTTTTAGTCCTGCCTATTACTGATGACATTTCATCCCCAAATACTGATTCTTTTACGGAACTTTCCATAGTCTCTCTGCTTACCTTCCAGCAACCACCAGACGCATCTCAAATTTCTACTTTTGGAGGGAAACAATATGTTCCTCTGACCATAGAATTGGAAAATGTCATTCTTACCAATTCTATGTGACTGTGACAGAAGAAAGTGAGGGTGAGAAATAATAATAAAATATTAACAGAAGAAAGCAGATTAAGTTTAATTTATATCCCCAGTCTTCAAGATCAGTAACACCCAACTCAGTTGTCAGGCACAAGACTCTAAACACAGGAGATGTGGACAAAACAACATATAACAATATTTTGTTCATCATTTTATTGCATTTTTATTGGTTTATTGTGTGTGTGCCCATGTCAAGACATTTATGTGGCAGTCAGAAGATAACTTGCAGTACTCAGTTTTAACCTTGTACTGTGAATTGAACTTGAGTTGTCAGGCTTGGCAGAAAGCACCTTTACCAAGAGCTAGCACACTGCGTTAAAATACGTAATCTTCTTACTAGGGAACCCGCATGAACACTGAGATGCCCATGGGCTACATCTGAGTAGGGGTTCTAGTCCTCTCCATGGTTGATTCTCGTGATTGATTCTTCAGTCTCTGCAGGGCCCCCTGAGACCAGATATGTTGGCTCTGTTGGCCTCTTGTGGCCCCTGCCCCCCCCCTCAGGTCTTTCTATCTCCTTCTTCCACATGATTCCCTGCATTCTGTCCAAAATTTGGCTATGAGTCTCAGCATCTCCTTGGATACCCTGATGGGTAGAGTCTTTGATGAGATCTGATAGGCTAGGGTCAGAGAGAAGGGGAGGAGGATCTCCCCTATCAGTGTGCTAGGGGAGAGATATGGGAAGGGAGAGAGAGGGAGAGTGAAATTGGGAGGAGATGAATGAACAAGGAAGCTACAGCCAGGAAACAAAGTAAACAAATTATAATAAATAATAATAATAATAAAGAAAACATATGTAATCTTCACCTATAATTACTTCAGTGTCTGGAATGAGATACAAGCAATGACATTTTAGAATGACTGACTGAGATACTTGCTGGGGAAGTCTATTACAGAACTGTCTCCCAGTCTCCATGGGTGGAAACAATATCCACAACAGAGACTAAGTGACATTGAAAAAGTAGGGTGATTCAGTCTCATGTCTGATCCATTGCGAGAGAGTAGTAATTATTTTGAATGAATGCCAGCTTATTTGGAATTAACTGGAACGATTAAAATAACACATGGAATATGAGCTAGACACTGAAGTAGAAATATCCAATAGCCTGGTGGTTTAGGAAACAGACAGATCTACAGTTTTCCTAAGGCGCTTATATTTTCTGTGAGCAAGAGAAGCACTATAGAGCTTTTTCTACAAAATGAAGGCCCTAGTTTTTCCAATGCATAACAGGAGTATAAAATTAGAGTTTGTGGTACAGCTGATACAGGTGGCTATGTCCAATAGAGGGACAGATAAGGAAATTTTATCCAAAATGTTTTTTTTTTTTTTTTTTTTTTACTAATTATAGCAAAGAGGCTGAAGATAACATACAGTAATAACAAAGGGTTTGAAAATCTATGGAGAAGGATCAGTGCATGATTTTGGAGTCACTTGGGAAATGGAGTCAGTCGAACTTCTCAAAGGCTTTCTGTACAGTCAAGGGGGGGAGGAAAATTGCAGTATGAAGGGAAATAAAAGCTTCGAAATTTCCGAAAATGTGTTCCTTGTGTTTCTGGATGGTTGACATTATCCTAAATTAAACTAAGGTATATGAGAGGACAAGTGTGTGGGATGTGGGGAGAAACATTAGGAAGGAATCTAGTTTTAGAAATTAAATTTGAGATGCCTGTTGAGGAGAGGTCAAAGCTAAAGAGAGTGCATATGTGTTTTCTCCATACACATATGCAAAAGTTCTCTATGCTGTCTGCACAGCATCATGCAAGAGCTTTGCTTTCTCATTAGTTTATTGCCATCAAATTAATTTATGGCTTGAATATATCATTTGAAACTCCAGTAACTCATTCCATATTTGCAAGTATATAGCAACTATATACTGTATGCAACTATATGCTGTAGTTTAAAACTGATTCCAGATTTATGAAAATAAAATCATGTGTCTCTACTAATCCCCCCTCCCAAAAAATAGAAAAAGTGCCAGTTACATGCCTCAACATGTTTTGATTAAAATGACTTGGGTTATTGAGGCAGAAACAACCTTTGTGGTTTACTTACCCTTATGATTGCCTTAGTCTTCTGCTTTGCTTTGTTTGGGGCACATTTTCATGGTCTACTATTACTAGAAAGGAAAATTTGCATCTTTTTCTTTGTTATTTCTACAAAAATAAAAAAAAATTTAATATGTCTTTATTGTGAGAGTAGTTTGCTGAACCACGAGGAAAGTGTTCACCAGAATTTAGCTCTCTTACATTGTGATAGGTCAGATAATTCTTCCTCTTCCTTCTCCTCTTTTTCTTCCACCTCCTTCTCTTCCTTTCTCTCCTCCTTCTGCTATTCTTTTTCTCAGCCACAAACCTCATGATTCTGCCGTGTTACTGTGAGTTTTGAGCATTGTCTGACTTAATATATACAAAACAAGCAAATACACTACAAATGTCCACGTTTGAGAGAGTGACATGAAGGCTAACTCTCCAGTCACCAAATGCTCCTGTAGTGAAATTCATCCAGTGTCAAAAAGACACTTTCCAGACATCCAACCCAGTCAAGCTTTTAACAGAGTAAGCCGAAAAGTAAAGGTTTCAACTGAATGTACTTAAACAGTACAGCCTCAATAATTCTTCACCTATAAGTGCTTAGTAATTTTTGCAACATTTAGCATAGTTAAGACTGGAAAATACAGTACATGAATTAATCAAATGTTCTTTTGAATAATATTTTAAGAATAAAGTAGACAAAATGTATATAGTCCTTTTTCTCTTATACTCTGTTAGTGAAAGTGCATGTCAACTTTCGTTAGTCAATTTACCTTAAGAATCTAAACTAAAATGAAGAGTTAAATATGTATAAATTTGAATATTTTTGTAAACACCTGTTTAATAAATTTTTATTTTTTATATTAATTACAGTTTATTCACTTTGTATCACAGCTGTAGCCCCCTCCTTTCTCCCCTCCCAATCCCACCCTTTCTCCCTCATCTCCCCCTATGCCCCTCTCCAAGTCCATGGATAGGGGAGGTCCTCCTCCCCTTCCATTTGACCCTAACTTATCAGGTCTCATCTGAACTGGCTGCATTGTCCTTCTCTGTGGCTTGGCACCAGGGGAGGCAGTCAAAGAGCTAGCTACTAAGTTCAGGTCAGAGACAGTCTCTGTTCCCCTTACTAAGAAACCCAACTTGGATACTGAGCTCCATGGGCTACATCTTTCCAGGGGTTCTAGGTTGTATCCATGAATGGTTCTTGGTTGGATTATCAGTTTCAGAAAAGACCCCTGTGCCCAGATATGTTAATTCTGTTGCTCTCCTTGTGGAACTCCTGTCCTCTCTGGGTCTTACTATCTCTCCCTTCTTTCCTAAGATTTACTGCACGCTTCCCAAAGTTTGTTTATGAGTCTCATTATCTGTTTTTATACAATGCTGGCTAGAGTCTTGCAGAGGCCCTCCGTGGTAAGCTCCTGTCCTGTTTTCTGTTTTCTCCTTCTTCCAATGTCCATCCCATTTATCTTTCTGAGTGAGGATTGATCATCTTACCCAGGATCCTCCTTCTAGCTCACCTTCTTTAGGTGTACAGATTTTTGTAGATTTTGTAGGTATATTTTATGTCTAATATCCACTTATAAGTGAGTATATACCATGTGTGTCTTTCTGCTTCTGGGATACCTCACTCAGGATGATCTTTTCTAGATCCCACTATTTGCCTGCAAATTTCATGATTTCCTTGTTTTCAGTTGCTGAGTAGTAGTCCATTGTGTAAATGTACCATAATTTGTGCATCCATTCCTTAACTGAGGGAGATCTGGGTTGTTTCCAGGTTCTGGATATTATGAATAAAGCTTCTGTGAACATGGTTGAACAAATGTCCTTGTTATATACTTGAGCATCTTTTGTATATATGCCTAGGGTGCTAGCATAGAAACAGAATTGTGGATCAATAGAATAGAATTGAAGACTCAGAAGTAAACCCACACACCTATGGATACTTGATTTTTGACAAAGAAGTCAAAAACCATGCAATGGAAAAAGGACAGCATCTTCAACAAATGGTGCTGATCTAACTGGATGTCTACATGTAGAAAAGTGCAAATAGACTCATATTTATTACCCTCCACAAAACTAAAGTCCAAGTGGATCAAAGACCTCAATATAAATAACAGATTTAGAAGAAAAAGTGTGGAAGAGCCTAGAACTCATTGGTACAGAAGACAATTTCCTGAACAGAAGACCAACAGCACAGGCTCTAAGATCAACAATCAATAAATGGGACCTCATGAAACTAAAATGATTCAGTAAAGCAAAAGACATTGTCATCAGAACAAAATGACAGCCTATAGATTGGGAAAGGATATTCACCAACCCAATATCTGACAGAGCGCTAAAATCCAGTATATATAAAAAACTCAAGAAGTTAAAAAGCAACAAATCAAATAACCCAATTAAAAATGGAGTACAGAGCTGAACAGAGAATTCTCAATAAAGGAATATCGAATGGCAGAGAAACACTTAAAGAAATGCTCAATGTCCTTAGTCATCAGGGAGATGCAAATAAAAATGACCCTGAGATTTCATCTTACACCCATCAGAATGGCTAAGATCAAAACCTCAAGTGACAACACATGCTGGAGAGGTTGTGGAGAAAGGAGAACCCTCCTCCACTGCTGGTAGGAATGTAAACTTGTACAACCACTTTGGAAATCAATCTGGTGTTTTCTCAAACAATTAGGAATAGTAGTGCTTCCTAAATTTGAATATTTTAAAAGACAGAAACATGTAGTAATAGTCCAAAGTAAAGTTTGCAAGCAGTTTCTCACCGCTTATTTTAATTAATTAACAGGTTTATGTTTTATGGTTTTAATCATTGGACATTTATCTTTTATGGCTCATTAGATACTGTCGTAGGTACTGGAGACTTAGCAGTCATGAGTCACACTTATTCTCAGAGATGTATATGCAGTCTTAAAGCACAATTATAACCCATCATAACAGCTCCAGGTAGTTCCGGTGGAGGATGAGCTATAAGAGGGTTTTAAGAGCCAGGTATACTGCACAAATATGTACAATAGTTCCGGGAACCATAAGTACAAATACAGCTAAAGAAATCCCACGTGCGAAATGCTAATATGGTGTGTTTGAAGAGTGGAAGCAGATGAGGGGCAAAGTGAGTAGCTATATGCCAGATCTCCAGAAATTTGCAGGCAATGCTAAATGCTTTGAACTAAGAGAGGGCTGTGGTGGTAGTGTTATGGGAGGAAGTGGAGGAGGCAACAATGATATAAATGCATGATAATCTCGAATAAGAAAAGATTAAAAATTAAGGACAATGAAAAACAAATGGCTAAATTTAAAAACTGCCCTAGGTCAAGCAGGTGTCTTTTCTTTGAGTGTGAAATATGCTTTAGATAACTATTAAATCTTATAAAATGTGTCTGAGGTCAGTGTTTTACCTCCGCCCACATGAATTGTAACTAGACCCACAGATGCCAGTAACTTCTCCGTGGAATCAATGTTATTAAAGATATATAAGGAAGAATGTCACAGAGATATGACAACTCTTTAATCATGATTTTTAATGTTTTTATTTTCATTACTATTATGATGATCTTATTTCATCATCATTCAGATATTTTTAATTAAATCATTATTTTTTATTCACTTTGTATCCCAGCTGTAGCCTCCTTCCTCCTTCCCTTCCAATCTCACCCTCCCCCCATCTCCTCCCATGCCCTTCTCCAAGTCCACTGATAGAGGAGGTCCTCCTCCACTACCATCTGAACCTAGCTTATCTGATCTCATCAGAACTGGCTGCATTGTTCTCCTCTGTGGCCTGCAAGACTGCTCCGCCATCCAGGTAAGGTGATCAGAGAGCCAGCCACTGAGTTCATGTCAGAGACAGCCCCTGTTCCCATTACTAGGGAACTCACTTGGACACTGAGCTGCCATGGGCTACATCTGTGCAGGGGTTCTAGGTAATCTTCATGAGTGATCCTTGGTTGGAATATCAGTCTCAGAAAAGACCCCTGGGCCCAGATTTTTTGGTTCTGTTGCTCTCCTTGTGGAACTCCTGTCCTCTCCAGGTCTTATTATTCCCCCCTTCTTTCATAAGATTCCCTGCGTCTGCCCAGTTTGTTTATGAGTCTCAGTATCTGCTTTGACACAATGCTAGGTAGAGTCTTTCAGAGGCCCCATTCAGATATTTTTAAGCTAAGCTAGGAACTTGTACTAAAAGCAGAGATGAAGCTTTATTACATATTTTGGTAATATTTTCAGCTAACTTGGATTTCAGATAATTTATTTTATTTTCATTGTTTTTATCACTGTATTTAAAAATATTTATGTAGAACTATGTCCAAATCATAGAGAATAGTCTCTGGCATTTAAAAAAATGTACAGTCATGTTATGAAAGAAGGGGACATAGAAGGACCTGGATGGGGCAGGAGCTCCATAAGGAGACCAAATAAGAAAAAAAAAAAAAAAAAGCTGAGCCAAGGGGCAATTGCAGAGGTTGATGAATCAATCCAGGACCATGCAAGGAGAGGATGTAGACCCCATGCTCAGATGTAGCCCATAGACAGCTTAGTTTCCATGTGGGTTCCCTAGTAAGGGGAGAAGAGACAGTCTCTGACATGAACTCATTAGCCTGCTCCTTGCTCACTTCTCCATGGTGGGGCGATCTAGCCTGCCCACAGAGGAAGAGGATCCAGGCAGCCCTGATAGGACTTGATAGGCTAGGGTCAGACAGTAGGGGAGAACTTCCTTATCAGTGGAACAGGGGAGAGGGACAAGGGAGGAAGGAAAAGGGAGGGTGGGACCATGATGAGGTGAGGGAGGGGGCTACAAACAGAATACAAAGCAAATACGTTGTAAATAATAATAATAATAAATTGTATTACAAACAAAAATAATTCAAGTTTCTTTGAAGCATTTTCAGATCTTTGTTCACTTTTAAAAATACTAAGGGGGGAGGAATCCTTTCGCCAATCCAGTACATGGTTCTTACTTCCTTGGTTCCCAACCTTCTCTTCTCCTTCCTAGAATATTCCCTTGACCTGAAAGAAAAATATTCATCTCTCATTGGTCCATGATCAGTAAATATTGAGAGAATGCGGGATGTGTCTCAACGATACTTAAAAATAAAACTTTTCAAAAATAATATAACTTTTAAACCAAAAAGTTATTCTTTTCATGATTTCTTAAACATAGTCAATTTTTAGGAGAATGAGGAGAATGGGGCATCAGTAGAGGGGAAAGTAGAAAAATGTGACTGTCTAAACTAAATGGGTACTTGAGGTTGTGATGAATTCTATCATTTAAGACTGGATTTTTTCATAATTTTTATGCAAAGTGTAATTAAATGGTACAGCCTTGTTCAAAATTGGTCTACTCTGCTTTTAGGAAAAGATTTCTATGGTATTTTTATCACATGCATCTCTGATTACTATCTAAAAATAAGTCATCATTTAAATTAAATTACTAACATAATTTTCCAGCTTAAAAGTTCATGAGTGAAAAATATATATGTTATATTTTTGGTAACAAGATCATATTAGAAAATAAATGCTTTTGACATTGCCAGTCTAAGTAAGGAGTCTTTCAGGGCAAAATTTGGTTGTCCAGTATCAAAAGGTAATACAAGCAATTTTACCCGGACTCAACAGGTCATACTCAGGATTATATGCAATATATACAAAGCATATATGCATGTAATAAAATTAATAAAAAAGAGGTCACGAATTTGGAGAGTGGCTCTGGATATATGTAAGGGTTTGGAGGGAGGAAACAGAAGAGATAAATGTAATTAAATTACAGTCACAAATATAAAGATTAATGCAAATAAATAAGAAACACATTTAATGAGTCTTTCAAGAAAGAGATGAAACCAGTTTAAGAGCATTTTATAACTAATTGCATCAAAAAAGTAATAGCTGTCTTTGTAAATATTTGACATTTCCTCTTATAGACAAATAGGTGTGTGTGTGTCTCTCTCTCTCTGTGTATTTGTGTGTATATGTACAGAAATACACACATAGGTAAATAGTATTTTCATTCTTGTTATATTGCCACAAGAAATTTTAAACTTTCTAATTCAAGCTTTTTAAACCAAAATTGAAAACTCTCTGGATGCTTAATGCTTACAAAAGCATAACTTTAAAAAAATGTTTTGAGAAGACAGCTTCTCCTACAGCCTACTTCTTTCCTGAGTTATAGAACTACGGGATGCAAAGCCATATGGGTATTAATTCTTCATTTTAAAGAGGAATTTTTATTTACATTAGCATGTATGTTGTTGGTGTTTGCGTGTGTGCATTTGAGCCCATTTGATGTCTTTGTGTGTGTGTGTGAAAATTGCCTTGATCGTTGTTTCACCCTCTCAGTGTAAGTCTCAATTCTCCTCTACAACAATGCTGTCTCACAGTGCACTTCTGGCCACAGTAAACAGACAATATCACTCATTCCTACTAGTCCACCAAGTAGATTCTACATTCCTACTGAAGGTCAGTGTGACATGCATAACCACAGTCCCACTTCCCTTTCTCCATCTCAGCTCTCAGTAAAACACCCTACAATTGTAATCAAAATGGCATCACATCGAGTTGCCTCTACCTATGAATTTTGTTTCTACCGAGAGAAGCCCTACTTGTTGTTTCATATCGTATTTGGTTCATACCTGAAATACCTGTCTATCTAATATTTCATTTAAGTTTTGTGTGTTCTTATCTGGGCATTTATTGTACCCAACAAGCATTGTAATTGTGTTTCAAAGGCCTTTGAATGTGTGTCCTACTTCCAGAAGATTCAATTAAAAAACACCAGGACTCCTTTAAAATAAGTTAATGCTGCAAACCTAAACATATCCAAAAATGTTTATAAGTCTTTGGTTTCTGTCTCCTTGAAAAATATATTAAAAAGTACACATTATGGATATGTAAATAAGTATTTAAATAAACAATTACTAGTAAAGTTAATGTAAATGACCATTTTATTATAAATAATATGTGTGCATTTAAGTTGAAGTGAAAAATTGTAATCATATATAATATGCACTAAATAGTAGTCATTACATTTTTGTAACATTCTTAAGATGCTGTTTTATGTTTTTATAGTCTGCCTCTCAGCTGTCATACATATTTATGCCCAAAGAAAAATTTATTATCAAAATAAGCAATACATTTACACAATTTACAGGTAAATAATTTATGGATAAATTGATCCTTTCAGTTCTGCTAGCATCATTTATAAGAGTGATGAGACTGCAAACTTAGACAAATTAATCTTTTCCATCTGTTAATATAGCTATTTATTTATATACCTTTAATGTTCATGTTTATATTCATTTGTATATATGTTATAATTAGCAGAGTGTTTACTTCTTATAATTAGTAAATTGTTCCAAACTTTCTTTTAATAAACATTTGGAAGGGACATCAGTTATAGAGAGCTATATGCAAAAAAAATCAATCAGTAACTATAGATTGCTTTAATATTATATTTACCCTGAAAAATGTGCTTTTACAGTATTTATGAATTCACAGTAATGAATTGGATGTATTTCATTTAGTTTAGGAATATTTAGAGTCAAAACTGAAAGGAAAAAGATTGTGAGACCAGACAGTGAATTATACAAAAGTAACTATTGATTGTCTGTTGGAAGGAATAGATTTTTTTAAATATTACTTCACTTAATTTTCTCTAAAATAAATGGAGTGTTTTTCTGCCAAGAAATGATTTTGGCATCATGGATAGGCACTTAATTTCCTGTCTTCAAACACCTCAGTCATGCAAGGTTTAGTTCCAAGAATCTTTATTTGGACCTTACAAATGGTACAAAATTCAACACTTGCTTTAAGGAAACAAAGGCATAACACTGCCAGGTTTATTTATGTATTGACCAGACATATTAAGGCTTCAAGATCAATGACTCTTCATACAAAAAGAGAAAGAAAGAAAGAAAGAAAGAAAGAAAGAAAGAAAGAAAGAAAGAAAGAAAAGAAAAGAAAAGAAAAGAAAAGAAAAGAAAAGAAAAGAAAAGAAAAGAAAAGAAAAGAAAAGAAAAGGGGGAAAGGAAAAATAGTCTTACACCCTAGAAAACAAGAGAGGAGAGTATAAACTTAATCTTTGGTCTTACAGGTTGCCATGCCACAGGTCCAACCTCAGTTTTTCCCCTTTAGCTCCCATTTGAAACAAAACAAAATGTATCAAACCTAAATGCTGCCTGTGGCAGGCTTTGCCTTCTTTTATCATCATCATCATCATCATCATCATCATCATCATCATCATCATAATTTATTACAATTTATTCAGTTTGTATCCTGGCTGTGGCCCCCTCCATTATCTCCTCTCAATCCCACCCTCTCTCCCTCTTCTCCCGCTATGCCCCTTTCCTAGTCCACTAATAGTGGAGGTCCTCCTCCCCTTCTCTCTGATCCTAGCCTATCAGGTGTCATCAGATCAGTTGCATTGTCTTCCTCTGTGGCCTGGCAAAGCTGTACCAGCCAAGGGGTGGTGGTCAGAGAACCTGCCACTGAGTTCATGCCAGAACTCAGTGACCCCAATGGGAGCTGAGGGACCCCACTGGGAGACTAAGTATGCATCTGAGCAGGGGTTTAGGTCCTCTCCATGCTCCATGCATTGTCCTTGGTTAGGGTTTCATTCTCTTCAGCGACCCCAGTGTTCAGTTATTTTGGCTCTGTTGGTCTCCTTTTGGAGTTCCTGTCCCTTCAAGTCTTTCTGTCTCCCCCTTCTTTCTTAAGAGTCCCGGCAAAAAAAAAAAAAAAAAAAAAAAAAAAAAGTCCCTGCACTCTGCCCAGAGTTTGGCTGTGCGTCTCAGCCTCTGCTTCTTTACCTCGATCAATAGTCTTTCAGAGGCCGACTGTGGTGGGCTCCTGTCCTGTTCCCTGTCCTCTCCTGCTTCCTATGTCTATTGTGTTTGTACTTCTGAATGAGAATTGATCATTTTACCCAGGGTCCTCCTTCTTGCTTAGCTTCTTTAGGAGTATATATATTTTAGCATGTTTATCCTATATTATATGTCTAATAACCACTTATGAGTGAGTATATATGCCATGTGTGTCTTTTTGTTTCTGGGTTACCTCACACAAGATGATATTTTCCAGTTCCCACCATTTGCCTGCAAATTTCATGTTTTCCTTATTTTTAATAGCTGAGTAGTATTCCATTGTGTAAATGTACCACACTTTCTGTACCCATTCCTCCATTGAGGAACATCTAGGTTGTTTCCAGCTTCTGACTATTGAGAATAGAGCTGCTAAGGACATGGTTGAACAAATGTCCTTATTGTATAGTTTAGCATATTTTGGACATATGCCTAGGTGTGGCATAGCTGGATCTTGAGGAAGCACTCTTCTTAATTGTCTGAGAAATCGCCAGATTGATTTCCAAAGTGGTTGTACAAGTTCACATTCCCACCAGCAATGGAGAAGGGTTCCCCTTTCTCCACAGCCTCTCCAGCATGTGTTGTCACTTGAGTTTTTGATCTTAGCCACTCTGATGGGTGTCAGGAAATCTCGGGTTCGTTTTGCCCTGCCTTCTTTATGGCAGTGTTTCTCTTTTATACCAACATGCCTCCTGCTTTTGTTAGTTCTTTTGATTTCTTTCTCTTTTAAATGCTTACATTTCTATGTGGTCTCTGTGATCCTCTATGCTTTTCCTTCATTCCCTGTTCATCTTACTTCTTGAATCTCGTAACTACATCTCCTAGTACTCTAGCATACTTAATTCTAGGAATGAGCAAACCCAGAAAAAGCTTTCTCACTTCCATTCGTTTCAAATTCTGTGACAATGTAGTTGTTAGTAGAAGAGTAAATATTCTCAACACGTAAATTCTGTTTCCTGTAGCATACTCACCTTTAATAAATATTGGTTTATATACTTGACTTTAATAAATATTGGTTCTTATGCCTACACCCAACTCCTAAAAGTGTTAGTTCCCATCTCTACCAATTATATATTTCATCTCATCATATTTTATCATTTATATTATCATATTTTATCATAGCACAATTCATTACTCTTGTATTTTATTTTTCTAAAGATACTATATAAAAAGTATGGCCCTAATTCATAGAATATAGGAAATATGCATACTTACATACAATAGAAATTCATATGGCTAGGTGGCTCGAAACCACAGTACTTGAGCCCACTAAATGTATTTCATCAACACCTTAAATTTTCTTCTGTATCTGTGGCTAATAAGATAATAAAATATCATTTTTTCAATTAATTATTATTTTTGTCATTTAACATATATGCTTTAATAACAGAAATATGTGAGTAATAGATGGTGTTTTCAAGTTAAAGCAATGCATAGTATTTTATTTTCCAAAGTGAACGGCCATTTCAAACATCCCTGTGGCTCCGAGACAAGCACTAATCTTAACAGACAGAATTTCACTCAGGGTCACATGTTTTCTGCCTTGACACTTGTAAACAGTTCCTGAGTTCATTAAGTGACACTAAATGAAGCCCTATTTTATTTGAGGAGAGTAAGAGAAAGAACTCATTCACGTTGTGAATGTAATTATGTAACATTTAATAGTATATTACTATATAAAATACTGTATAATTATATAACTAATACTACATAAAATAAGAGGCTCATTACTCTGCCAGCAGTTTGAGTTTTCTGACACCTGTGCATAGTTTACATGGAATATGATTTGATTGCTGCCCTCATTTTACTAGGCAAGGACTCATTCAAAGGCTGTTGAGCTACTAAACATAAGCAAAGAGTTGTGTGAGGAATTACATTACTTATTGCTCAGATTTTCCTTCAAGTAAATGAAGAAAACCCATGTAACCATCCTCTCTTTGATGTTAAAAGATATATAACAACTAGCTTAGAAAATTAAAAATGGCTAAAACAGAAAAATTAAATTTAAAGTAAAAGAATAAGAAGATATATTTTTGTATTGGTGAGTTGTTATTGACTTATTTCTCTATTATGAGCTTTTTCTGTGCAGAAAAGTCTTGGAAACAATAAACACAAGCACTATAGTCTATGAGTACATAATTTGCTTTTATATTGTCATTTCTGCAAGTGCCTTATTCAATTTTGAAGTGAGAAAAATAGATATGCAAGAATAATTAGCCACTTTAAAATGCACACACAAGAAACAATTTGGTTATCACAGCTATTCTATGTTCACTGATATTACACACCTCTGGAAAACACATGCTACTGGCTTCCTCATAACATTTGTGATTTGCCCTCTCCATGACCCCTCATACAAACACCTACTTCTGTGTGATTTCAAGAAAATTCTAAGCTGCATATGTTTTCAGATATAGTTTTCAAAAAATGGTGCAGGTGTATATGGATGTCTACAAATAGAAAAATATAAATCGATCCATACTTATCACCCTGAACAAAAGTACAGTCTGCGTGGATCAAATACCTGAACATAAAACCAGATACACTAAATATGTTAGAAGAAAAAGTGGAGAAGAGTCTTAAACTCATTGGCATAGGAGGCAACTTCCTGAACATAACATCAACAGCACAGGCCCTAAGATCAACAATCAATAAATGGGACCTCATGAAACTGAAAAGGTCCTCTAAAGAAAAGGACATGGTGAACAGAACACAAAGACAGTCTACAGACTGGGAAAGATCTTCACCAATTCTACATCCGTCAAATGGCTAATATCAGAATATATAAAGAACTCAAGAAATTAAGCACCAACAAACCAAATAATCCAATTCAAAACTGAGTTATAGAGCTAAACAGAGAATTCTCAACAGAGGAATCTTGAATGGTGGAGAAAAAATTAAGAAAATGCTTAGCGTCCTTAGTCATCAGGGAAATGCAAAGCAAAATGACCCTGAGATTTCACCTTACACCCATGAGAATGGCTAAGATAAAAATCTCAAGTGACAACACATGCTGGAGAGGATGTGGAGAAAGGCGAACCCTCCTCCACTGCTGGTGGGAATTTGAACTTGACACCAGTTTGGAAAGCAATCTGATGGCTTTTCAGAAAACTGGGAATAGTTCTACCTCAAGACCTAGCTATACCACTCCTGGGCATATACCTGAAAGATACTGCACCATACATCAAGAACATTTGCTCACCCATGTACATAGCAGCTTTATTCGTAATAGCCAGAAACTGGAAACAACCTGGATATCCCTCAGATGAACAATGGATACAGAAATTGTGGTACATTTACATAATGGAATTCTACTCAGCCTTTAAAACCAAGGAAATCCAAGGGAGGAGCAGTCCTGCTGCCTAGGAGCAGAGGAGGACTTTGCAGCCAGTCCTAAAGATACCTAATAAAACAGGGTCAGATGAAAGGGGAGGAAGTCCTCCCCTATCAGTGGACTTGGAAAGGGGCAGGGAAGAGATGAGGGAGGGAGGCTGGGATTGGGAGGGAATGAGGGAGCAGGATACAGCTGGGATACAGAGTTAATAAAATGTAACTAATAATAAAAATTAAAATTGAAAAAAAGGAAATCATGAAAATTGCAGGCAAATGGATGTAAGTAAAAGTGATCATTCTGAGTGAGGTACTGCAGACCCAGAAAGACACACATGGTATGTACTCACTTATAAGTTGATTTTAGTCATGTAGTACAGGATAGATGTACAGACCCCACAAAGATAAGTAACGAGGTGGATCCTTGGTAGGATGAGTAAACCTCAGTCAGAAGTGGATAGAATCGACAGAGTTAATGATGAAAGTGTTGGAACAAGGATTATCAGAGCCAATCAACCAAGGCCCAAAGAGGCCTATGGAGTCTAAAGCACCAATCAAGGACAATGCATGGTCTGGACCGAGTTCCTCTACCTATAAATATTCAGGGGGCATCTTAAGCTTCGTGTGGGCCCAATAGTCAGGGGATTTGGACATGATATATACTCACCTTTGATATATCAGAGATTTTCCAAAGGGATAAAATATTTTGGAGTAGTTCAGTGTATTCACTACCCATTAGCGTGGCATAACAGGAGCTGATTGCCCTGAGGTGTGTGGCATTGCTACCGCTCACAGCGCCAGAAACCTTCAACTTCTAGGTTGTTTGCTCATCAGCCATACAAAGATAACACTTTAATAAACAATTTTTAAGTAGAGCTGTTGCCAAGTTTACTTGGTTTTACTAATGCAATTGTGCTGTGTTATTAGGAAAATAGTATAAACTCTAAATGTGGTGTCGGATGTTGGGTTAGATTCTACATTAAAAAACATTCTGTAAGCATTTACTATTCTAGAAATAAATTGGTTTCATTAGGTCTAAGAAAGAGGTGTATACTTTGAAATAGCTGAACAGACATTAACCTAATTATCTATCTTCTCATTGTTCTTAAATAATACAGCACAACATGTACAAAAAGTTAAAAGTTTTACTATAAAAAATTACCCTTATACAATGTTGCTAGGCACATGTTTTCTTCTAAGGCAAATATTCTTTATTATATTTTAAAAACCATTTCTATTATTGGAAAATCCAGAAGGAAAGGCTTATAGATTCAGAGCTGAAACAGCCACAGTCCTCTAGATTTTTTTTATTGCTTGTGGAAATGTACCACAATCAATCAAAAATTTCTGAGTACTGCTATATTTTAGGACTGTTTTGTTATAGTAAAAGTTATTGAAGTCGTTAGCACAGTACTTCACCGTAACTGCTTTGATATCATTTTAGGAATATTCTAAAACCTATAAAAAGACAATTAAGTAATAAAATATTAACCAGGAAGTGTTATTGGGGATTGACACTTAGCTGAGCAGAGATGGATCATCATGCTATAATGAACAAGTGGCCCTTGACTTATTCAGGTTGTAATACTGGGAACTATATAAAGCCTTATTTGAGAAACAAAGGGGAAAGTGGCGATAATTTTGTGTGAGGGGAATATCATGAATGTAACAATGTACTTCCAATGGATATGGAATTTAATAGCACTAGGAAGGTGACTGGGCTGTTTCTTTGGTGGTGCTGATTAGAATGTTTACATGGAAATACTATACACAGTTATGTATGGCTTAAACAACAGCATTAAGAATTTATTTGTGTGTGTGTGAATTCTAAAATAGAGATCCATGGGAGACTTTTAAGCAATGTTATTACATAATGAAGTAAGCATTTAAGATGAATTTGTCTGAAAGTAGTATGTAAAATGTACTGGCTGGTGGAGGATGGAAAAGAAGTCTCTAGGCACCCTGGAGCCAGGAAAAACCATAGGAAACATTTCCAGTAATGCAGGTGTGAGGCCGGTGATAAGCTTTTAGCATCAGGAGATGGCAATTAGCGAGAACCAAACAGAAAACATACCTGGGGCATTTAATTTACACAAACGCTGTATATCTACATTTTAATCTTATAACTAACTCTGTATGTTTGGTCTCACAATTGTTGATTTACCTCTATGAACAAAGTAGTTATCACTAATGTGCTAATGTGTTTCTTATCTCACAGTTAAAGGCACTATTTTTAAAACTAAACAAACAATTTTCTGCATATATAAAGAAAGCAGTGCATGACAACATGAGTTCACTCAGAGTACGCTTTGAGTTGTTCTCCAGAAGTGGATATGGAATTCACCTAAACAGGCACATGCTCTCAGCCCATCTCTATTATGAAAAATAGCTGGTACTTTTGACATAGTTGATGATGATTAGTGGCCTGTTTAATGACTTGAGACTGAGCTCAGGAAACACAGGAAATAGAGGCGTGTGACACATAATGGATGTTAGCCCTTAATAATGCCTAGTAATGTTACTAATGCCACATACCAAACATTGACCCTATGGGCCATGGAGAGTAAGAAAAGAAAGCGACCAGCCAGAAGGTGGCCAAACTCACACTAAGGGATATTGTTTTTAAGTTCCTTCTCAAAGGCTGCTTTTGATTATTGAAATTTTTGTTCTTTAAAACAGAATCTCTAAATTAAATGTGTAGTAAGTTTGGTATCCTCATTAAGTTCATAAGTTGAACTTATTTGAATTTTCATGACTGTTGAAAATATTTTGTACATTTAAAGTTTTTTAATTAATTACTATTTTATAACTTATATTTTATTCACTTTGTATATCAACTGTAGTCTCCTCCCTTCACCCCTCCCAATCCCATCCTCCCTCCCTCTTCTTCACCCATGTCCCAGCCCAAGTCCACTGATAGGGGCCTTCCTCCTCCCCTTCCCTCTGACCCTAGCCTATCAGGTCTCATCAGAACTGGCTGCATTGTCTTCCTCTGTGGCCTGGTAAGGCTGCACCCCCATCAGGGGGAGGTATTCAAAGAGCCAGCTACTGAATTCATGTCAGAGACAGTCCCTGTTCCCATTACTAGGGAACCCACTTGGACAATGAGCTGCCATGGGCTACCTCTGTGCAGGGTTTCTAGGTTATCTCCATGCATAGTCCTTGGCTGGAGTATCAATCCCAGAAAAGATCCTTGTGCCAAATTTTTTTTTATTCTGTTTCTCTCCTTATGGAGCTTCTGTCCCCTCCAGGTCTTTCTATCTCCCCCTTCTTTCATAATGCTCCCTGCACTCTGCCTAAAGTTTGGCTATGAGTCTCAGCCTCTGCTTTGATACCCTGCAGGGTAGAGTCTTTCAGAGTCCCTCTGTGGTGGGCTCCTGTCCTGTTCCCTATTTTCTCCCTCTTCCGATGTCCATCCATTTGCCTTTCTGAATGAGGATTGAGCATCTTACCCAGGGTCCTCCTGCTTGATTAGCTGCTTTAGGTGCACATATTTTAGTATGTTTATCCTATATTATATGTCTAATATCCACTTATAATTTAAAGTTTTAACCCCTATTATGAATATCAGTTATGAAGGAAGGTCATTATAGGTCATTCATTACTGTATAGAGGTTATACAGTCTGCATATCATGATAACAATATAAGAATTATTTTCAATCAAATGGTAAATTTCATTTCTGTTCATCGTTAGTGTGAAGCTCATTTGCAAGGACAGCGTATAATGAAAATGCTGAAAGCCTATTGCAAACATGTTAATAAAACCATATAATGCCAGATACATAGGAAAGTTTATTAAGGCCACTGTGTATTTATTGATGGAACGAAGAGGAGATACTACTGTTGAATTTTTTTATTATTCCGAGTTAATTTTTTTTGTTTGGGTGCGGTTACCACATGAAAGTCACATTGCTGTGTTGTTTTCTTGTTTTTTGTTTGTTTTGGACAAAGAATATTTTTACTTCTACAGCTATACTTAATACATCTTACCCATATTTGCTCTAATGCATTTCAGTGCAATTTGTCAGCCTATACTGTAATTCTTCATGAAGTGAAATCAGCATGATAATTGTGCATCTGTAGTTAATTAGCTCAGTTGGTTGAATCATGAAGCTAATGAGGCCATCTCCTGGGTCTGAGCTGTGTGTGGGCCACTGAGTTTTACTCTCTTCCTGGGTCACACACTACAGTTCAAACTAGGGCCGGCTATCTCATAGCTTAATGCCGCTGACCGTAAGGAAATTGGGCCAAGAGAAGAGCAATTCAATGGCATGCCTCTACACAGTGTGTGCTTGGTAATGCAATCTGTGAGCCCCATGTCTGCCGTGAAACACTAAGTCACACACTCGGCGTGCTGCCAAAGGACACTCAGCGAACCTTTCGTGGCCTCAAATGATACAACGAGGAGTAACTGATTGTAAGGGTTAGCACTAGGAGGTAAGAAAAATAGCTCATTCTAAACTACAAGTTGAATCTTTCTTAATTTGCAAGGAAAGAAAAATTCCTATGGTCCCCAGGGGTTGGTTTTCCTTCAAGTAGTAAGAGTCTTACATGAGTTTAATAAGAAGCGTACTCTAGACTCCTGAAAGTTCTTTTTCAACTATAAAATATGACAAATATGAAAGGGATGTGAAGGCATTTCAGATGATCATTTCAGAAAATTAGCTTAAACATGTCTTAATAGAAACTACACAATTAAACAAATGTGCTAATAATTTCTGACAAGAAAACCATGGTTATGTCTAGGGCACCTGCTTAAATTTAGTGATTAGATGATTCCTTTGTAGGAAGCCAATGCTCCAAGGAAGTGGGTAGTGGTTTACCCATGCATGGAAATGTTTTGTTATTATAAGCATATCAGATTATATCCTAAGAAGAGAAGGCCATGAAGTAAGAAAGGCCTGGATGGCTTGAAATAAAAGAGAACATTTCCCTCCCCTTCTGTTTCACTTACACTTTGAACTTTCAGGACTGTGGTCAAATCTAATATACTGTGATAGGTAGATCCTAGTAAACAGTTTCTATCTAGTTTAAGAAGTAGTTTTCAAAGCTCTTGTGGTGCACAGGCATCACAGCCAGATAGGGCTGGTGGTTATTTCTCACCTTTGAAAGCTTGAACAGCACCTTCTGCTACCATGAAAGCTAGTCCTCAGGGAGGATGCTTTCAGGTTAGATACAGCTCAGGGGCCTCTGAGCCTTAGGCCTGAAGTGTACTTTATTTTCAGAAATAGGAACTTACCATCTACTTCAGGACATAGATCTCTCGTGTAAGATTTTACAAATGTCCACCTCACTCCTGAGAATGAAGAAAGGATTCATCTCCATTGAGTCCACATTTCTCAGTTTGCTTAGAATTTAGTCAGTGAAGATTCAGGTTGAATTTTGACATAAAAAGCTCTGCAAGGAGAGCAACAGAACCAAGAAATCAAAACCAAGGGGTCTTTTCTGGGACTGATACTCCAACCAAGGACCATGCATGGAGATAACCTAGAACCCCTAGAACCCCTGCACAGAAGTAGCCCATGGCAGCTCAATAAGCAAATTGGTTCCCTAGAAAGGGGAACAGGGACTATTTCTGACATGAACTCAGTGGCTGGCTCTTTGATCACCATCCCCTGATGGAGAGCAGCCTTACCAGGCCACAGAGGAAGACAATGCAGCCAGTCCTGATGAGACCTGATAGGCTAGGGTCAGAGGGAAGGGGAGGAGGACCTTTCCTATCAGGGGACTTGTAGAGGGGCAGAGGAGGAGATGAGGGAGAGAGGGTGGGATTGGAAGGGAATGAAGGAGGGGCTACAGCTGGGATACAAAGTGAATAAACTGTAATTAATTTAAGTTTCAAAAATCTCACTGGTTTAAGCAGAAAAATAACCTTGAGAACTTTAAAACTCAACTTGCTTGTAGAAACTTGACAAATACCTGTTTTGGTACTGTTTTCTTCAAAATACAGGAGCTGTCACAGTGAATGTAAACACTAATATCTTTGTCTTTTTGGAGTTTCTTTGTATTGTAACTGCAGAAGGTGGTTTTTCTTCCTCTTCTGAAGTATCTGAGAGACATTCTTTCATATTCAGGAAAACAGAAAATTGGTCAATTTAAGGCTTCCAACCATCAGCAGTGTTCCTGGATACAATAATTACTTCAAAAATAGGAGGATTGTGGTTTTGGAAACATATTTATGACCATATTTTAGAGCCAGAAGAGTCCTGTATTAATGAAAGAAAAAAAGGCATTTAAACAACTGCTATGACCCTTATAAATTGTTGAGTTTCTATCATCCCTATTTCTTATAATCAATTTAACTTACTCGTTCATACATTGAATACTTTTTCAGAGATTGCTCCATCTGCAACGTATGAATAAATGTAACTGAACTCTCAGTTGTTAAAAATAGACTAAATTAATCATATTAATTACATAATTGGAACTCTAAAACTCTTATTCTTATCATAATGCATGCTTCATTTTGTCTGAATGTAAGATTTCATCATAACCATCAAGTGCATACAAACATTTTATCTAAACTTCATATGTTTTCAATCATCTTGAATTAATATAGATTAGAACAGAGAGCATGTTATTCCCATAAGAAAGAGAAAATCCTGATAATTACCCCAGAGTAACAATTTTTCCATCAAAATACTAAGTTGTAATTACTATTTAAATAAATGGCAGGGCAGTCTTATGGGATAATTGCATATTTTCCTTGGGCTTTTCTTGGTTTCTAATTTCTCTTAAATAGTGTTGCATCACATATTATTTAAAAATAACACATACCACTATATATTTTAAATAAATAAATCAATATTTACTTAAGCGAATTTAGAGATCTGTTCTTTGAAAGATCTTTAAGAATCGGCATGGAACATGTAGTTTATAAAATTAAAAGCTCATCTGTGCTTACATACAAAGTTTTGTAAACAGATCAAATTTTGTTTGTGTGGAGATGATATTTAGTTCTTTACCCCAAATTTCTAGTTAATGTAGATAAATAGTCTTGTTTAATTATAAAAATTGCAGTTATCCAAGTTCATACCATACTTTTTAATCATGTAAGTGATACTTTTATTCTTTATAGATTCAGCTTGGTATGTGGAAAAGTTATCAGCAAAAGAAATTCAGTTACAGTTGAAAATAAAATAAGTAAATTATAGAAGTTTATGATTGTATTTGAGAATATTTAAACAAAAAATACTTTCAGAACAGGCCTTTTGATTAATAGCATAGTCACAAGACATGTCTGAAGTGTACTATTTTGATAAAGTGTAGCCATCAGTAAAACAGAAATATGTTGTTGTTGTTCTAAGCAAAGCAATTAGTACAATTGAAATTTTACCAAACTCAGAATTATTTAATTTTATTTATTTTCAGTGAATTTTAATCATTCACCATCAAATATAATGTTCTTTTAAAGTTCTTTGTTTTTAAAATTTTTTATTTATTATTCACTATAATTTATTCATTTTGTAACCCATCTGCGGCCCCCTCCCTGTGGCCCCTTGCTGGAAATTTTTACTTAATAGCTTTATATAAATTAACATATTCAATTGGGCATAAAAGTCTGAAGCTTTGAAAATGACTATAAAGTTCCACATTATTTAATAGTTACTATGTAGCAAACATTTTAACCTCTGTGGGTAGACCACCCTATTTTAACCTTTCAAAATCACAGTAAGGTCTTTATTGCTTTATTCCTGTTTGGAAGAAAAAGAAAGGGGTTTATTTAGCTTATGGTTCCAGGGGGATCTAACATGGCAAGTAGGCATAGCAGCAGTCATGGAAAGCATGAACATGGCTGGTTACATTTTCATATACCCCAGAGGAAGCAGAAAGAGAAAATAGATCTGGTGAGGTTTTAAACACTTAAAGTATGTCACTTGTGACATAATTTCTCAAGCAAAGGTCTCCCTGCAAAAAGTTTCATAGCTTTATAAACACGGCCACTAAGTATTCAAAAACAAGAGTCTATGTAAGATATTTTTCATTTGAACCACGACAGCTTTTCTGTTCTACCTCCAATCTTAACTGGACAGCCTCTTCTATAGGAATCTGCCATACAGTGTTCAAAGCATGTGATTTTTTTTCCAGTAAATGATTCATGACATTCCAGAATGTTGTTTTGTGAAGATGTCCTTCCATTGCAATGTTACTGTTTGGATTTCTGTTTTGTTTCACATTTTGTTGGATTAATGTATAGTTCCCTTAATAACTGCAATCATGAGTATCTGGAAATATAAAAAGAAAGTTACTTTCACCATAGGTCATTTTTCCAGTGATTTCTTCATGATAACTTGACAAAAGAAAGTCATTGAGAGTGGAAAAATTAAAAAAAATAAATTCCAAAATATCATAATACAAATTAATAAATGTAAATAAAAGGGTATTATATTATTTGGGGAACATGAACTACATAGTTTAATTTAAGCAATAAGTTTTCTCAAATTAAGCATATTGTTCATACTCACTCAAGATATGTAAAAAGGGGAGGTCCTCCTCCCCTACTATCTTAAATAATGCCACCACCACCAAGAAGAAGAAGAAGAAGAAGAAGAAGAAGAACAACAACAACAACAACAACATTGGAACCCCTAGTGAGCATGTTATAAAAAAGTTATGCAAGAAATTCTTTTAGACACACCTGCACATATTACCACTTCATGAACACAGGAAGAATAGTTAAATAGATCCATCTTTTTTATTTCCTGAAAATTTATCATAGAACAATCATCATTACCAAATTATAATACCTGTAATTAAACATGATTGATAGAGATGCATTTCTTATGAAGAAACCAAATAATGAAATTATATAGTCACCTATGACCCCGGCTTCCCATGGACAGAATTATGTTAAAGAAGTATGAACTCAAGTTATTTGAGGCTATTTTAAGTCACAATAAGCACTCACAATAAGCACTCAGCAATAAGCACTCACAATAAGCACTGAGCATACCTAGATATTATATTTAGTTCTGTTGCCTCGTTTCATACTCCTTTCTTTCTAAATTGGAAATGCTATAAAAATAATTACAACAAGTAAATGGAAATATATACATGCTTCATTTTTCATATTATTTTTAGTTTCAAATTATAAACACATATTGCACTGAAGAATTTTTTTACATTAGAGTGCATTTCAAAATTATTTTTAAATGATTATGTTACAGATCTTGCCTTGTAGTATAGATGAAAAATTGAACTAAATAATCGCACAACTAGTGACATCTTTCTTTTATGATGTTTATCTTTTTAATATATATCTTGTGCATATGGCCCTGATAATTATGATATTAGTAGCTTTCTTCCCTGGGAGAATTCAACTGTCATTCTGAATACCACACAAATCTTTGTAATGTGGTTTCTATAAATATATAATTTTAAATTGCTATTTTTTTTTTTTTTTTTTTGCTTTTTGTTATTTTGTTTTTCTTGATGGAGCATTTTTTTAATGTATGTGTAGCCTTGGCTGTCCTGGACACACTTTGTAGACTAGGCTGACCTCAAATGCACAGCCATCTGTGCCTCTGCCTCTGCCTCTGCCTCTGCCTCTGCCTCTGCCTCTGCCTCTGCCTCTGCCTCTGCCTCTGCCTCTGCCTCTGCCTCTGCCTCTGCCTCTGCCTCTGCCTCTGCCTCTGCCTCTGCCTCTGCCTCTGCCTCTGCCTCTGCCTCTGTCTCTGCCTCTCTCTCTGCCTCTGCCTCTCTGCCTCTGCCTCTCTGCCTCTGCCTCTCTGCCTCTGCCTCTCTGCCTCTGCCTCTCTGCCTCTGTCTCTCTGCCTCTGCCTCTCTGCCTCTGCCTCTCTGCCTTTCTCTCTGCCTCTCTCTCTGCCTCTCTCTGCCTCTCTGCCTCTCTGCCTCTCTGCCTCTCTCTCTGCCTCTCTGCTTCTCTGCCTCTCTGCCTCTCTGCTTCTCTGCCTCTCTGCCTCTCTGCCTCTGCCTCTCTGCCTCTGCCTCTCTGCCTCTGTCTCTCTGCCTCTGCCTCTGCCTCTCTGCCTCTCTGCCTCTGCCTCTCTGCCTCTCTCTCTGCCTCTCTACCTCTGCCTCTCTGCCTCTGCCTCTGCCTCTCTGCCTCTGCCTCTCTGCCTCTCTGCCTCTCTCTCTGCCTCTCTACCTCTGTCTCTCTGCCTCTCTCTGCCTCTCTGCCTCTCTCTCTGCCTCTCTGCCTCTCTCTCTGCCTCTCTGCCTCTCTCTCTGCCTCTCTGCCTCTCTGCCTCTCTGCCTCTCTGCCTCTCTGCCTCTCTGCCTCTCTGCCTCTCTGCCTCTCTGCCTCTCTGCCTCTCTGCCTCTCTGCCTCCTCTCTGCCTCTCTGCCTCTCTGCCTCTCTGCCTCTGCCTCTGCTGGGATTAAGGGCATCCAACACCACGCCCAGAGACACAAAGCTGCTTGCTACATAGTAGTTTCTACATGCAAATACTGATTTTTTTTGTTCAACATTAAAGCAGTGAAGTTTACCATTTTAATAGCTTGATTAGTGTTGTTTTTTTTTTTTTTTTTAATAACCACAGGCAATTAAATTCACTAAGAAGTTACCATAGGTCGGGCGTCACTGCAGATGCCTTTAATTCCAACATTTAGGAGGTAGAGGCAGGAAGATTTAGATGAATTTGAGGCCAGCCTTATCTACATAGTTCATTTTCAGTCCAGTCAAAGTTACATAATGAGAAAATGTCCCAAAAACACAAGCAAACAGATGAACAAACAAATGAAAAAAGAAGTTAGCAGTAGGCCCTGAATGTTAAAATAATATTGACATCTTGATGAATACAGGAGATGAGTAAAACCAGTAAAACAAAAAATTATAGCTTAAATAATATAAATATAGTAAAATATAAAATGTAAAAATATGAAAGCTTATTTAGGGATAAATATAAACACAGTAAAATATAAAGTGTAGAAATATAAAGACTTAAGATTTAAGAATGAATATTCAAATAATATTTATATTTTTGAAGATCTTTGTAGACCTTTGCTATGAACAATTGAATACATAGGCACAGAATGTTTTGGCGAGTGGAGAGAACACACTATATATTTATTATTATTATTTGAAATGAACCTTGGTATTGTGCTCTGTTGCAAAGTTGAGATACTGTGTTTACCTGAAGATCAAAATAACAGAATAATGATACCTAACAAACTAAATCTACCTAGAAAATATACAAACTACCTTGTATTTTGCGGAATATGTAAAAATGGATAATGCTCTCTAAATGCATACTTACAGAGCTAGGAAGGAATCCAACACCTTGCAAATGTCCTCATATTTTAATAATAATTTCTTCGAAATGTAAAGAAAAACAACAGTCATTTTTCTGGTGCATGATGGGCAGTGTTATACTGGTAAAAAAAATTATAGTTACACAAACTTCTTGTTTATTAAGATATGAAAGTGAAATGAATCTCTAGTTATCAGTGGAAGCTATTGCCTGGGGTAAGAATTTCCTCTTGGTAGAATTTTGGGGATCACTCATGTATACTATCATATCATCTGCAAATACTGGTACTTTGACTTCTTCCTTTCCAATTTGTATTCCCTTGATCCCTTTAATTGTCTTAATACTCTAGCAAGGACTTCAAGAACTGTGTTGAAGAGATATGGAGAGAGTAGGTAGCCTTGCCTTGTTCCTAATTTCAGTAGGATTGATTTAAGTTTCTCTCCATTTAGTTTGATGTTAGCTATAGGCTTGCTGTATGATGTCTTTACTATGTTTAGGTAAGTGCCTCAAATCTGTTTTCTCTCCAAGACTTTAAACATGAATGGGTGTTGGAATTAGTTAAATGCGTATTTGGCACCTAAGGAGATTATCATGTGTTTTTTGTTTTGTTTTGTTTTGTTTTGTTGTTGTTGTTGTTTTGTTTTCTTTTAGTTTGTTTATACGGTGGATTACATTGATGGACTTCCTCATATTGAACCACCCCTGCATACCTGGGATGAAGCCTATTTGGTGATAGTGGATGATATCTTTGATGTGTTCTTGGATTCAGTTTGCGAGTATTTTGTTGAGTATTTTGCATCAATGTTTATAAGAGACATTGGTCTGAAATTCTCTCTTTGTTGGTCTTTGTGTGGTTTAGGTACCAAGGTGACCGTGGCTTCATAGAATGGGTTTGGTAATGTTCCTTCTGTTTCTATTTTGTGGACTAGTTTGAAGAGTATTGGCATTAGCTCTTCTTTGAAGGTCTGGTAGAATTCTGTGCTGAAATCATCTGGCCCTAGGCTTTTTTTGGATGGGATAATTTTGATAACAGCTTCTATTTCCTTAGGGGACAGAAGACTAATTGATTTACCTGGTCTTGATTCAGCTTTGGTAAGTGGAATCGAGCCAGAAAATTGTCCATTTCATTTAGATTTTCAAATTTTGTGGTGTATAAGCTTTTGTAGTAAGACCTAATGATTGTTTGGATTTCCTCAGTGTCTGTTGTTATGTCCCCCTTTTCATTTCTGATTTTGTTGATTTGGATGGTGTCTCTCTGCCTTTTAGTTAGTATGGCTAAGGGTTTGTCTATCTTGTTGATTTTCTCCAGCTTTTGTTTTCATTTGTTCTTTGAATTGTTATCTTTTTTTCTAATACATTGTGACATTTCAACCATATATATAACACACTTTCAACATATTGATTAATCACCCAAAATTACCCACTTTCTCTTCCTTTACCACAATCCTAGGTCCCTTTCTTCATCTCAAATGGTTCAATTTCTCTGGAATATCATTAAATATGTAAATTCATTCATTTTAATCATGGCATGAGTTTTGCTACTCTTAAAACAACACTGGAATATACTTAATATCTCATGTAAAAAGAATATTCATGGCATGAATTTTGAATGTATTGTTTGGTTGCTAAGTCTCAAATTGGATTTTCAAGTAATTTTAATAGAATTCATGTAGTTTTGTAGCATAGATTTTATGTCAGTTTTCAGTCAAGGCTCCAATGAGTCTTCCAGTTCTCTTTAAATTTTTATTTTTCACAATAATTACATTTTATTCACTTTGCATCCCAGCTGTAGCCCCTCCCTCATTCCCTACCAATCCCACCCTACCTCATCTCCTCCCATGCTCTTCTCCAAGTCCTACTCCAATAGGGTAGGTCCACCTCCCCTTCCATCCAACCCTAGCTTATCAGGTATCATCAGGACTGGCTGCATTGTCCTCATCTGTGTTCTGACAAGGCTGCTTCCCCCTCGGGGGGGGGGGGTGATCAAAGAGCCAGCCATTGAGTTCATGTCAGAGACAATCCTTCTTTCCCTTACTAGTGAACCCACTTGGATATTAAGCTGCCACAGGCTACATCTAAGCAGGGGCTCTAGGTTATATCCATGAATGTACCTTGGTTGGAGTATAAGTCTCAGAAAATACCCCTGAGCCCAGATATTTTTGTTCTGTTGCTCTCCTTGTGGAGCTTCTGTACTCTCCAGGTCTTACTAACTCCCTCTTCTTTCCTAAGATTAGCTGCACTCTCCCCAAAGTTTGGCTATGAGTCCCAGCGTCTGCTTTGATACACTGCTAGGTAGAGTCTTTCAGAGGCCCTCAGTGGTAGGTTCCTGTCCTGTTTCTTGTTTTCTCCTTCTTCCAATGTCCTTTCCCTTTGTCTTTCTAAGTGAGGTACATGTTCATAGGAGCTTTATTCATAATAGCCAGAACCTGGAAACAACCCAGATGTTCATCAATGGAGGAATGGATACAGAAATTGTGCTACATTTACACAATGGAATACTACTCAGCAATTAAAAACAGGGAAATCATGAAATTTGCAGGCAAATGGTGGGAACTAGAAAAGATCATCCTGAGTGAGGTACCCCAGAAGCAGAAAGAAGTGGATACTAGACCTATAAGATAGGATAAACATACTAAAATCTGTACACCTAGAGAAGCCAAACAAGAAGGAGGACCCAGAGTAAGAGGATCAATCCTCTTAGAGAGTCTTCTAGTTCTTCAGAGCCAAATCTCTAGATCTGAAAATGTCCAGCTATGCAAAAGTAGCAAACAGATATCTAAAAATTTTAATAAATATTAGTGTGTAGATAATTATGTGCCCTATTGTTTTTCTATTTTAAAGCTGAAATTTAAAAATCTATACTAATTATATATATGATTAAAACATAAAGTTACCTAAAATACTGTTATTACAATATTGGTTAATAATAATACTCTTTTTCCCTGGTGCATAATGGGTAGTGTTATTCTACCAAAAAAAAATCGCTATTTGCATAAGTGGAGAAACTAATCTAATTATCAACTGAATCAATTTATTAAAAAAGTTTGCCATCATGTATATGGGAATGGCATTATACATGGGAGTGCCTGAAATATTATGAATATATTTCCAAATATTTCAGTATGACTTTTAATTATGCATAAGAGTTATGTCAGTAATAATTTAACCTCATTTTACATTATAGGTATGTTACAAAATTGTGTTCCCTTATCATTCATTTTCATTAAAAATGTTTTAATTTTTCTTAAAAATAGTTTCATCTGTTCCTTTCTGATAGTGAGATGACATCATGATTTCCTAATGACACTCTGTGGGTGTCTAATAGATTATAAAGGAGAATAGAATGGGCACTTTAGTGTTTGGCATCGTTCCAAATCAGTTTGTTTTTCAGGGTGTTGTATGTCTAATCATCCTAACTTGCTATAAAAATCCCCAGTATTGTTGTCTCAGGACTCTAGAGGGTTTCTGTGATTTAAAAATTAGTGTGTACTTTTTATTCTCTTGGGGAGTAACCCAAGGCAGACAATCTGCATCAAAGAGATGCTGTAAGAGGCAGATCATTTCCCACTGAAACTATGAAGAAAAAATATTACAGTGATCTTGAGAAGATGATTTTTCTACTCGGGCCCCAGTTCTACACTTTATCCGTAGAATTTCTATTTTATTCATCAAGGACAGGATGAAGGGAAATAGAAATAAGAGACCATTTAAGAGGAAGTTCTAAGTGGAGGCAGTTAGCAGATACAGAAATGGAGTGGTTCTGAACACGAAATGGAAATGCACTGAGCCAAGAGATGCTAGGCTCCAAAGTAGATGTAGCACAGTGGTCAGTAACTACATCCATATGCTAAGTTGAGATCATGTTTTTGTACAGTTGATTCTTTTTAATGCTTTTTATTTTAATTTATGTTTATGAACATGAAGTGTATTTTATAACAGTGGTGATTTTGAACTTATTTTTTACAATGAAACTCTTACTGGAAGGGTGCTGCTCTCATATTCGTTTCTGTATTTCAAAAGCAAAGGTGGGCAGCAGGGATAGACAGCACACAGCACAGAGCTGCGATGTGTCCGTCATACAGCCTTCTAGAGACCTTTGCTGTCCTCGGACTTAGGACATGCTCACAAGCCAACAGGCCCTGCTGTCCCACACACTGCGTCTATGCAATTTCAATGCTCCCGCTAAAAATGGACAATTTATACATTCAGACTTTCTTCTCTTAACTCTTTATAATAGCATAAATGGGTTCAAATAACAAGTAAAGCAGTAACAGAAGATTGGGATGAGTTACTTATAAAGGTTCCAACTGCTTATTTGGAGGTAGCTGAGGATTCGCGTGCATTACAAAGAATGAAAACAGGTGCACTTTCCAGCTCCTAAAAAATCTCTGCATTTCTCTTTAATATGCCTATGTTCCTCCCACTTCTATGTCAGCATTAAAGCCTTCTTTGTTTGTTTGCCACTTCTATGAAATTCTGAAAATTGTAGAAGTGAAACCATATAGAATAATTTTCAGCATTGTTTTCTGACATCCAATCTAATTCTCTCAAAACCATCTAGGCTGCTGAGTGCACCATTAGATTGTTCCTAAGTTCATTACTGAATGGTATTCCATTGTATGGATATTTCTGTTTATATTAATAAGTCATCAATTTAAAAATTCTCAAATTTCTCAGGTTTTGAATATAATGAATAGAGCTTCTGTAAGCATTCAGACTTTAGTGTCAACATAATTTTTTACTTTTTTGGAGAAAAATACTCAGGAGCCAAATTGCAGGTTACATGACAAGTTTACGATCTTTAAATATTTCATTATTATCATATCAGCATGAGAGGCAAGTGTCTGTGCGCATGCACATCCCTTGCGTGCCTGTAGAGGTCAGAGGACAACTGTGTGGAGTCTGCTATTACTAGATAATAGCATGGCTGCTTTATTATAGGGTCTTCAAAGAATATGCTAAACTACTTTCAACGTGGTGGCATCAGTTTTCTCTCCTTCAAGCAGAGTAGAAGCTATTCAGTACCTTTTCATACAGTCGCTATGATTTTTCTCTCACCTCCTTTCATAGTCATGCCTTGCCTCCCTGTGCTTTTCCTTTTCATTACACGTATAGCTAACAATTCTCAGACTCCGCTGATATGTTTCTCAGTACCTGTCTGTTCTTTTGGTGTGGAAATCTCTTCGTTTCTTTTGTACATTTTCCTTTTGGATTAGTGTACTATAGAGTTGTGAAGTATCTTCATATTTTGTAGAACATGGTACTTCATTGAGTAGGTAGTTTGAAAAAAATTTTACAATCAGTTGTTCATGTTTTCAAATTATTAGCAGATCATTTTTTTAATTTCACATTTATTTTTATTTTTTTATCATTTATTACAATTTATTCAATTTGTATCCTGGCTGTGCCTCCCTGCTTCATCTCCTCCCAGCCCCACCCTCACTCCCTCATCTCCTCCCATGCCCCTCTCCAAGTCTGCTGATAGGGGAGGTCCTGCTCCCTTTCTATCTGACGCTAGCCTATCAGGTCTCATCAGGACTGGTTGCAAGGTCTTCCTCTGTGGCCTGGCATCCTTTTAAGGAAAAAAAAAAAAGTTTAATATTTCCAGACCATTGCATCAATTTTTCTTTTAAAAGTATAATTGTATTTGAAATTAGAATATAATTACATCATTTTCTCCTTCCTCCCTCCAAACACTTCAATCTGTTCTCTTGCTTTCTCTCAATCAAATTCAGGGCTTCTTTTTCTTTATTATTATTATGTGTTTGTGTATAAGTACATACATATATAAATATACATATACATATATAAGCTACTTAGGGATAACCATTTCTCACTGAAGAACTGACTTACCTGTGGGCAATAGAATCAACCTTTGGAAAACTGTTCCTGCCCTCAGCATTCCTCGGTTGCTCATAATTCCCTTACTACAGTTGAGCCATGAAAGGTTTCCTCCATCTTGTCTGTTAATTTTTGTGTGGATTCTAGGCACCCCACATAACCACAAATCTTAAAAGTCTTATTTTATAAATTCTATTAGACTTTGTCTCTTTTAGGTCAAAGGAGTTAAAAATAGATCAAAATTCTCTTTCTGTCTTTTATTGTTCATTTCAGCCTGTCTAATTGTCCATTCCTGTGCTTTGAAAGATTCATCATATTTCATATTACTGTTCTTAAAATTTTGCTCCAATTAATTGGATGTGCATATATGAATGCCTTTCTGGATTTCTGTTCTGTTATCTGGTGTATTTTTTTCTATAATCTCACATAGTCTTTATTGGTAAAATTACAATCAACAATTAAATCTGCTATTATTATAGTTTTATGTTATAGCTAATTGTAATACATTATGATAATATATTATGCAATATGCATCAAAATCACATAGATTAAGTCCTCTTGTTACAATATTTATGTCCAGAAATTTGTTTCATTTATTTAATTCCTTTGAATGTATATAAAGTTACAAGGTTTGGAATAATTTTTTGTATCTACATAAATAATCTATACTGT
Source organism: Meriones unguiculatus (assembly GCF_030254825.1). Lineage (NCBI taxonomy): Eukaryota > Metazoa > Chordata > Mammalia > Rodentia > Muridae > Meriones > Meriones unguiculatus. The sequence continues at coordinate 79,385,437 of NC_083364.1, forward strand.
TTTTGGAGTCACTTGTTGTACTCTGACCAAACATTTGAATGGAATTTTTGTGCACAGTATTGAGATTTTTCTTAGTCTTTGGTTCATTTAAGTGTGTGTGTGTGCACATGTGTTTATATATATGTATATACGCATATATACACATATATACATATATACACATATATACCTATATACACATATATGTATTGGGTAAAATATTAGATAACTATAAAATAATGATTACCAGAGACTCATACTCCAACCAAGGACTATTCATGGAGATAACCTAGAACCCCTGCACAGATGTAGCCCATGGCAGTTCAGTGTCCAAGTGGGCTACATAGTAATGGGAAGAGGGACTGCCTCTGACATAATCTGATTGGCCTGCTCTTTGATCACCTCCCCCTGGGGGGGAGCAGCCTTACCAGGCCACAGAAGATGACAATGCAGCCACTTCTGATGAGAACTGATAGTCTAAGATCAGAAAGAAGGAGAGGAAGACATCCCCTATCAGTGGACTTGGGGAGGGGCATGCATGCAGAAAGGGGAGGAAGGGTGGGATTGGGAGGGGAGGAGGGAGGGGCTTATGGGGGGATGCAAAATGAATAAAGTGTAATTAATAATAATAATAATAATAGTTTAAAATAAAAAATAATGATTCCATGAGGCTTTTTAGTTGATACAGTTAAAATGGGTTGGAGACATAAACAGAGAGTTCTCTAGAAAAAAATTTAAATGGTTAAGAACAATAGAAGATGGACTCTCAGAGTTGTTTTGATTTGCATTTCCTTGAAGACTAAGGATGTTGAGCATTTCTTTATTTCTTTAAGGGTTTCTCTGCCATTCTATATTCCTTTGTTGGGAATTCTCTTCTTAGCTCTGTACCTCATTTTTTAAAATTTTTTAACATTAATTACAGTTTATTCACATTGTATCCCACCTGTAACCACCTCCCTCATTCCCTCCCAATACCACCCTCTCTCCTTTATCTCCTCCCATTCCTTTCTCCAAGTCCACTGATGAGGGAGGTCATCCTCCCCTTCCATCTGACCCTAGCCTATAAGGATTCATCAGGACTGGCTATAATTAATATATAAAAAAAGGAAATCATGAAATTTGTAGACAAATTGTGGGAACTAGAGAAGATCAACCTGAGTGAGGTATCCCTGAGTAAGGCATCACAGAAGCAGAGAGACACACATGATATATTCTCACTTATATGTGGACATTAGACATATAATATAAGATAAACATACTATAATATGTACACCTAAAGAAGCTAATGAAGAAGGAGGACACTGGGTAAGATGATCAATCCTCACTCAGAAAGGCAAATGGGATGAACATCGGAAGAGGGAGAAAACAGGGAACAGGACAGGAGTTACCCAGTTTTTTTATTGGATTATTTGGTTTGTTGGTGTCTAATTTCTTGAGTTCTTTATATATTCTGGATATAAGCCCTCTATCGGATGTAGGGTTGGTGAAGATCTTTTTCCAGTCTGTAGGCTGTCATTTTGTTCTGATGACAGTGTCCTTTGTTTACAGAAGCTTTTTTAGTTTCATGAAGTCCTTTTTACTGGTTGTTGATCTTAGAATCTGAGCTGTTGGTATTGTGTTCAGGAAATTGTCTCCTGTGCCAGTTTGAGGCTCTTCCCCACTTTTTCTACCAACAGATTTAGTGTGTCTGATATTATGTTGAGGTCTTTGATCCAATTATACAAGGAGATAGATATGGGTCTATTTTCATTTTTCTACATGTGAACATCCAATTAGACCAGCAATTGTTGAAGATGCTATCCATTGTATGCTTTTGGCATCTTTGTCAAAAGTCGGGTGTTCATAAGTATGTGCTTATTTCTAGGTCTTCTATTTGAATCCATTGATCCACCAGTTTGTTTCTATTCCAGTACCATGCAGTTTGTTATTACTGTTGCTCTATAGTACAGCTTGATATCAGGGATGGAGACACCTCCAGAAGATCTTTTATTGTAGAGGATTGTTTTAGCTATTCTGTTTTATTTTTTTTCTCTATATGAAGTTGAGAATTTCTTTTCCGGGTCTGTAAAGAATTGTGTTAGTAATTTGATGGGAATTGCATTCAATCTGTAGATTGCTTTTGGTATGATGGCCATTCTCAGATGCACCCAATTGGCATCTCAGTATCCAGGTAGGTTCCTGGGTAAGGAGAGCAGGAGCTGCCTCTGTCATCAACTATGTTGCCTGTTCTTTGATCACTTGTTCCTGGTGATGTGGCCTTCTCAGGCCACAGAGGAAGAGGATCCAGGCAGTCCTGATGAAACTTGATAAGCTATGGGCAGCTAGCACACGAGGAGAATTTTCCCTTTCAGTGGACTAGGAGAAGGGGATGGGGGAAGAGGAGGGAAGGTGTGACTAGGAGGAGTTGAGGGAGGCGGCTTCAATTGGAATATATAATAAATAAATTGAAAAAAAATTAATTTAAATTTAAAAAAAAACAATGTGGAGGTTACCTGTTTACCATCATTAGGAATTAGAGAAATGTAAATTCAAATAATTTTGAGACACTTTTGCTAAGATCAACAAAAAAACAAATAGCAACAAATTCTGGTGAGGTGTATAGAAAGAGGAACACGTATTCACATTAGTAGCCTTGCAGATTGGTGCAGCCACTCTGGAAATCCATACGAAAGATCATCAGAGAACTAATAAAAATAAATCCGCTTTATTGCTCAGCTCTGCCACTCCTTAGCATATGTCCAGAGGACTCCACATCCTCTCGCTGTTTGCTTAACAGTGTTCATTGCCACCATATACTCATTAGCCAGGGAATGGAAACAACCTATATGTTTAATGAATGGATAGCAAACATGTGGTACATACACAAAGTCAATAAACTATAATTAATATAAAAATAAAAATTAAAAAAAACTCAGAGACAAAACAAAACAAAACAAACAAACATATGGGATAGTACGCAGCTGTAAAGCAAAACGAAACCATGAACCTGCAGGTATATAAATAGACTTCAAAAAGATTGCATTGCGCATGGGAACCCAGATGCAGACTAAAGCGGCATGTTCTCTCATCTGTGGTTCCTTGCTCCAAAGCCTCAGGTGTGTGTGTACAACATGAAATAATCACAGAAATCAAGGAAGTCTGAAGGTTCCATAGGAGGGGAAGGGAGATTAGGGAGGAAAAGTCAGGATACAGAAAATATGAAGTGGCAAATAAAATAAAAGGGACGTGGCTCCAACCAAGGACCATTCATGGATATAACCTAGAACCCCTGCTCAGATGTAGTTCATGGCAACTCAGTCTCCAAGTGGGTTTCCTAATAATGGGAACAGGGACTGTGTCTGACATGAACTCAGTGGCTGACACTTTGACCATCTCCCCCTGAGTCTTACCAGTCTTACCAGGCCACAGAAGACAATGCAGCCAATCCTGATGAGACCTGATAACCTAGGGTCAGATGGAAGAGGAGGATGGCCTCCCCTATCAGTGGATTGGGGGAGGGACATGGGAGGGAGTGAGGGAGGGGCTACAGCTGGGATACAAAGTCAATAAACTATAATTAATATAAAAATAAAAATTTAAAAAAAACTCCGAGACAAAACAAAACAAAACAAACAAACAAAAAAATACCCAACAGGATGTAGCATCTCAACTGGGAGCAGAGAGGGCTCAATACAGAAGAAAGGACAAGAGGCAAAACCCAGTATTCTGATTGTATCATTTTATATCTACATCTGTATTGTTTACTAATTCTTAATTGTGTTACTGCCTCCTCATCTGGTTTCCCTCCCTCCTGTTTGTCTTATCTCACTCTTTCCTCCTTCCCTATAATCCCATCCCTTTTTCTTTTTCTTTTTTTTTTTCCTAGCTGCAACTTACAGATTAATTTTATTGAGTCAAGGTTTTGGGCCTGAGCATTCTTGCCTTGATTCTGAACTTAGAGGAGACAGTATTTAGTATTTTACCATTGGAGATAGATATAATATTGACTACCAGGCACTTTGTCATTGTTTTAGAAATCTTTATCAAGTTCAAGTTCTTCTCTTTCCCTAATTATGTTTTAAACCATGCATGAATGGATGCTCAATATTTTCAAATGATAGGACTAGATTTTTGTTACTTAGCCTCCTAGTATTGTAAAATGTATTCTGTTGGTTTTGATCAGGTCTTTCATTTTCGTAATAAACTTCACCAGCTCATGCTATATAGTATTTTTATATGTTGATTAATTGAATTTGATAATAGCTTATTAAAATTTTAGTGTTTATAATCATGAATGCCATTGGCTTGTAGTTTTCTCTTAGAGATTATATCAAGTGGATTTAAAATCAAGATAATTATTAGTTTTAGAAAATGACAGAAAGTTGTTCCCTGTTTTTTATTTCATCTAAATAAATATAAAGAATTGATGTTAAGTCTGTCAGCATTATTTAATGTTATTCATGGAAGCCATCTGTGCCTGGGCAATTTCTTTTGAGGAAACTGCTAAGTTATAAATTCAACTTCCTGGATAGCTGTAATGAATTGAAACAAGTCATTCCACGTTGGAACAGTTGGGATTTTTTTCTTGTTGTTTTATTTTGAAGAGTTGCATTTGACTGGAGAAACATCTGAGCAGTTAAAAATGCTTGCTTCTCTGCCGCGAGAACTGAACCTAAAACCTACGTAACATCCTGGCTTCCCCGGAACACCTGTAACCCAGGCTCCAATGGTCCTGTGTCCTCTTCTTTCCTACACACATGCACACTCACACAGAGGCATGCACATGTGTGTATGCACACACTCACTCAATCACATGCACACACACCCATGCATAGGCACAACCACGTGAACACACAGGCATGAGTACAAACACATGTGCACACAGGCACACCAATGCACACAAATAAAATATTTTTTTAAAGGCTTGACCTAGTTCAGCAGAGGTGTCGAATTGACCTTCATGTGGTTTGTATTTCCCCTTACTATCTTTTGATATCTGGATGTGACTCCCTGGTTTCCTTTCTAATAATAATGGCTTGGATCATCTGACTTTCCTGGCTTGCAGGACTTTTGTCAACTCTATGAGTACCATAAAAGAATCCAAATATTATTTCATTGACTTTATTTTTTTTTATTCATTTGTTTATGTCCATTTTTTCTTCCCATTTCTACTTAGGTTATTATTATGGGTTTTGAGATTAGAGCATGGATTATGGATTTGAGATATTTTCAATGTATGCAGTTATTGCTATTAATTTCCCTCTGAACACTGCTATAATGGCATTTCACAAATTTTTGTATGTTACATTTTCAGTTTTCCTTTCATTCCCTTAATATTTTATGCTTTCTTTTTGTTTTGCTTAAGACTACCTTTGCAATCCATGAATTATTTAAACATATATTGTTTTTTCAAAGTACTTGGAAATATCTTAGTTTTCTGTCAATTGCTGTCTAGTTTGAGGGCATTGTAGCAAAACAAAAAAAAAAACAAAAAACAAGCAAACATCACTTTGTGAATCTAGGTGTGTTAATACATTCTTGAAACTATAGTAGTCCAGAGATAGTGACAGGAGGAATATGAATTTTGAAGAACTTAAGCTTCATAGAAATACATTATCTTAAAATTAATAAATACCAAAAACTACAAAAAAAATAATAAATACTTAAATAAATGAATCACCACCCTCTGTTATTTCAATTGTTAATATTTAGAGATTTATTCTATACACTTATGTTCTTATTTTATTAACTTTTTAAGTTAGCTTAAAATTAGTGGTTTTTACATTGCCATCATTGTGTGTGTGTGTGTGTGTGTGTGTGTGTGTGTGAATTATTACATCTTTTTTCATTTTCCCCTCCCCCAGAACCCTCTCTCTTAACCCTTCCTTAGACTTGTCTTATACTATTCTTCTGATATTGAGGAAAGGGCATCAGGACTCCTTATTTAATCTCAGCAGGCTTCCAAGTTGACTTTTATAAGTATGGGTTAGAACGCAGACACAGTTCCTTCTGTGATGTTTGGCTGTAGAATATGGCGGTGCATGGCTTTAATCCCAGAACTCAGGAGGCAGAGGCAGGAGGATCTCTGAGTCTGTGGCCAACCTGGCATACAGATCAAGTTCCAGGACAGCCAGGGCTACACAGTGAAACCCTGTCATTAAAAACAATAAAGAAAAGAAAAATTAAAATAGCAGTGTCCCACCAATTGCTGTCCTTGTGGTCACTGTTTTCCTGAGTTCATGATTACAATGAACCAGAAAAAGCAAAGGTAAAAGAACTCTCAAGCATGGCAGGGTTTAGAGCCTGAATCTCCAGCCTTCTTTCCATCTTCTCTTCATCTGCCATGGTCTCCTTCTATCTGTTTTATGCATGTTCCTCAGGGAGATTGGTGGCATTTAATAGAAGATTAGGAAACCCATGTTTATGCATGTTCCTACACACAATCTTTTCCTCCTTTCTTCTTCTTTGTTTCTTTCTTTTGGAATTGGGAGGCCACTGTATCACTTTCACATTAGTTTATTTATGGAAGTTAAATATAAAATTATTAGACACTAACTAATGAGCTTTCACTGAAAGGGAAAACTTCAGATTGAGCAAACATTTCTTTCTGTGATTTATATTTAATATGCATGTCACTTCCATTCTTCAATTTCTTCCTGGTTGTTTCATGAAGAGTTTCACTATAATAAATTTACTTTAGGTACTAGTTTCACTGTTTTGTAGTGAGTTTTTCTCATTTCCAAGTAGTTACTGAATGACATCCCTTGGGAGTCTTATCCATTTGGCTTATTGTTATTCCCCTATGCCTATTGCAAGGCCTAGCAAACACTGGTGCTTAATTGCTGCATAACAGAGCAGTCATTAGGAATTTAAATTTTCCATTCTATGTCTGTCACCTACTTTTTGCAGTCTTAAAATACAGGGCTATAGATTTGCATTGCACAATTTTCCACCCAACACTCTTTAGCCTTGTGGTTAGGACTCTAGCAAAATTTGCCCAGAATTTTTTAGTCTAGGAGAAAAGCAATTGCAAAATTCAGCACATGTTTAAGGTCCAGTTCTACTGTGTAGAACTGCATGCAGCTTTCAATTACAGACAGGCAGGATCTGATGATGTTTCCCATATGTGCGTGTGATATTCATATCCACTGCTCCTCATATAACCTCATGAATAGGACAGGAACCCTTAAAACCATTGACTGGACATTTCCTAGTTCCCTGACTTTCAAAAAATAATGTTTAGGCAAGTCATGGTTTGAATTGTCCAATATTATTTAATATATGTGTATTCCTGGCGAGGGATGCAGACCCATTATTCAGATAAGGTATTGAACATAATTTGAGACTTCTTGCAAACATAATTTACATTAGATACAATCACTGCAAATTTTTCAATGGCCTATGAAAATATACATCTTTTAAATTGTGCACTTTATCTTTGGATTAACTGTTAATGCTTACTTTCCTACTTGGCTTTAGATTTTGATTAAGGAAATATTTAAAGACTGAATTCACTCCACTTTTGATAGAAAGTATAGAAATGGTTATACATGGGAACTCTTATTGCGTGCCGGAATAGAAATTCACCAGGGAGGGGGAAGCAATTCGTTTTATAGCCTAAGAGCTGTTGATACACTCACTCCCTGCATCTTTCAAAGGCATCTTTCATGACACAGAGGCAAACTGTAGCCATGAGAGAACAGAAAGAACACTTCTCAAATGTGTCAGTCTCTGCAAACTTGCATAGCAGCTGTGCTAGGTGGTGATGCGGATTATCACAAGACCCAGTTGCAGGGGTTTGCCTGCTGGAAGAGACAACCCAGCCTCTCAGGGGACCACTTTGTTGGAGATGGTAGCAATAATACGTCTCTTTTGCTAGTGGATATTGTGACCATGTAGCACAAATTTGGTGCTAGATAAAATCAGAAAGTAATGAAAATGCAAAAAGGAAAACTCAGAGATTTTGTTTTGTTTTGCTTTGAAGTCTTAAAAGTAGGAGAATAAAACAAACGTCCTGGGTTCGTTGCATGTTCGGTAAAGAAAAATTAGCGATGCCTTTAATGAAGAAAGTGTGCAGGGCATTCAGTCTTATTTGAGAACCGTTTGGGTGTATTGAGAAAAAAAGTTGTGAAGTAGGCATGTTCAGACCTTTATTTGCTACTTTTGATAGGAAAAATATTCTCTCTTTCTCTCTCTCTCTCTTCTCTCTCTCTCTCTTTCTCTGTCTTTCCTCTCTCTCTTTCTCTCTCTCTCTCTCTCAACTACTAGCTTGAGTTTTCTGTGCAAATGAAACAAGCGTTTCAAGAATGAGATTCACTTTGGACGGCTCTTCACATTCCAAGTCATGACTGCTTTAGGCAGCACAATCCCATCTCTGGTTGATGGGCAGGAAAAGTGGGCAGCTTGCCAGGTAGACGTTTCCATGACTCCCAGCCCCCAAAGGTGATGCGTTTTTCAGCTAATTCAATGAAGAGTGGGCTGAACTTTGGGTCTAAACGAGACAATAGCTGCCTTCGCAGTATCAGCAGAATGGTTGATGGGAATGCACTCACTCTACATTTGGCAGAGAATCATGTGACCTGACGACTGAGATTTTGTGATGGTGCCAACGGAGACTTGGAAGCAGTAAACGGGCCTGACTTTTTTCTTCTTCTCCAGCAAGGATCAGAAAATGGTGGATCTTAATACTTGACTTTAGCCAGACTCAGCAAGCAACTGAGCTTTGAAGCACAACTTCGCCTTTATTCTGGGTTTTTGGCAGGCCACCAGGAGGCTGTCCCTTTCACGCCTGATAAATTCTGCTGCTTATCTCTAAAGAGAGAGAGAAAAGGAAAATAATAACAGAATATTGAGGCATAGCAAGTGAATCCTAAAATTGTATGTGTTTTTTCTTTCTTTTCTGAACTGCTGATTTATCTTTTGATTTTATATTAATATCCTTTTGGGGTACTGAATAATCCAAGTAGTTGGGTTATTTATTTATGTATGTATTTGGTTTATAATGAACAGGCATTTGAACTGGTCGAACAGGACGACAGAGCAGTGAGCATGAGATCATTGCAGCCGAGTAGGAAACTGGCACCCAGCCTTTTCACCCCTTCGGTTCGGGAGACGAACGCATGCAGTCGTCATTTCTCAAGCCAGCGCAGCCTGGAAGGATTCCGGGTCTCTCCCATTCTACCATTCGGCTGCCAGTTGATGGCAACGATTGGTGCAGCTTCTGCGCAGTGCTTTGTGCCTGGAATACGGAGAAGGAAGAGCATGAAGACAAGCCCTCCGGACCTCCTCTGAGAAATAGCAGGAGCCCTGAAGGAACAGCAACAAAATCAAACAAATCAAAAAGCCCTGAGCTTCTCAGTCCTTGCAAGAGTGCTGAAAAATAATGATAATGATGAGATGCGCCTGCTTGGAAACAAAAACAAACAAACAAAACTGCAAACCAAAACAAACCAAAAAAAAAAAAAAAGCAAACTTTGACTTGTCTAACTCCAGAGACATCGGGCTTTGTAAAGCAGCTCTGAAGGCGTCACAACCAAATGAGCCTTCTTTATTTTTATTTATTGTTTTTATTTATTATTTCAAAAACTATGGCCTAAGAGCAGTACATTGCACTTGGTGAAGCCGCACTTTCATATCAGGTATAACTTTTGTTGTTTCTTTTTACGCTTTCTGTTACATAAAGCAGGGTCCTTGCACTTTCAATTTACTCTTGTTAACTCATCACCCACTTTACACTTTTCTCTTTGCTTTCTTACTCTAATTGTGATTAGCATAGACACTAAACTGAAAATAGAAAACTCTCTATAGAAATGTGCTCCTGCTTTTGTTGTGTATAGAAGTTTTAGACAGAGAGTACTGTGTGTTATCTGTGATTTTTGTGTCCAGTAATACTTTTTTTTTCCCCCCGGAGGAAAGGGCTTGGAATTCAGTAGTAAAGAAAATAGAACCTTTTCTGTGACTCATAATTTGAAATGCAAAAGAAGAAACTTCTCTAAGTTCTGAAAAGAGATCTTGCTTGGAAAAACGCACCCAAATACTGCTAACTAAAATTAGTTTGGGAGGAGTTCTTAACACGGGTTGCAGTAGAAGAGAAATGGGGATTCAAAGAGCACATTCTCAGTTGCTAAGTACCAAATAGCTTGTTCCTTAATAATTTTACTTCTAAAAATACATGGAAAAAGAATTTGCCCTAGAGCAGTTACAAAGTGTTAGAAGTTTCCCTTCCACATTTTGGGGGGGAAAGTCTGTGCAAACTTCAAGTTCAGAGTTGCTGGGCACGGCAGGTGAACACACTGTATTGCAGTTATTTCGTCTGTTTGTACAAGGAAATTGCTGCACAAGTTCAACACCTTGTAACAATGCAGTTTTCCTGGAAGAGGATTAGATGATACACCCTTCTTTTAAATTTATTATTTAAACAAAATGTTTCTAAACATGCAGGGGAAAATTGAAAAGAGAAAATGCTTTAGGATATGCTTTGTTTATCAATCAAAATTATAATTTTCATAGTAAGAACTGATATGATAATGTCCATAAGAAATTAACTTAAGGGAAATTGTTGTGCTTTTATAATTATATTTCATGATATCAGGCACACATCGGATAAACAAAGAGAAATATACAGATGGTTAAGTCTGTCTTCTTTTTGGTTATTTAACGTTGAATCATGAGAGGATACACAGATCTTATATACAGATAACATTTGAATAAAATGTTTCATCGAGTTTATTGGTTATTGTTCACTAATTATTTACAGAATAGCTCTTGTTCCCCTTTTGTTAGTGGAAAGTCAACTTTCAAAGGCTTAATTAATATTGATAAACCTGTTTTCATGTTTCATGATCCTTTAGTTAAAAAAACATTATTTTGAATGTTATTTCAGGAGCCATTAATCTCCACACTCTTAATTATCTTATTAAGCTCCATGCCAAATCCAAAGCTCTTTTGAGCTTTCACCACTTCATTGTGCAGAACCTAGGCGCTTCCGTGAGAACCTTCTCCTTTCACTTTCACAACTGTTACTGTGAAAGCAACATCAACCAAAATGAACACGTAAATGCAAACTGTGAAAGTACCTCTGTGTCATATGAGTATCCTGGGTGGGGCCTTCACACTCTGGCAAGCCTTAAGAAAAATACTTTTAAAGGTTTTCCCCATTTTGTCATTGTGCTTTCTTCCCAGCCACCTACTCCCTTCCTCACAGTCCACACAGATGATCCTTGTAGGTGGCAGCTGTCTGATATTTTCTTTTTGTGGTTGTTTTAGGGGAACCCTTAAGGTGGATATGAGAAGAAAAGAAAATGACCATAGGAGAAAATCATCTCAGGTAAAAATGAAAAACACAAGTGTGAAGTATAATTAATCTACACTATTAAAAAGAAAATGATTCTGTGCTTGGTATAAGAAATTGTCCTTCCCTTTATGAAGCTAGCTATTGGAATTTTTACTGATGGTTTCCTTCAAGAGTTTACAGTATTACTTGCCTTTGTCAAGCTTTTGTTTCGTTTTGTGATCAATGCTCAGTTACCATCATTCCAATGACATATGTGTATATTGATTCATACAGCACAGGTAGAGGATGGTTGAATAGGAGGCTATTTAATGAAAAGAAAAATGTGTTTTTAGTAGCTCTGCCATATAAAAGGAGGTAAAATCTGGGAGAAAGGTGTAAACTCATGGTTAGTTTCTTCATTTTTTTATATATCTGGTAAGACAATAAGCCAAAGCACATTTTGTAGTAATAAAAGCTACAGCAAGTATTTCCTCTTTTTCTTACATGAAATGTATAAATACACACTGAAATACTTTCTACTACAATTGGATGTATTATTGTTGATTATTTACTATAGTTTTAATAAGTAGGAGAAGGATTTGAAAATAAATAATGGTGAAAATTGTGTAGACCAAATTATCTGTATTAGACTCTAGAAAATACATTCTATTTTTATTTATTTCAAAACACGCCAAATCATGAAGTAATTACTATGCAGTATTATTTTTCACAATGAAGATATAATTAAGAAAAGCTAAATAATTTTTTGATATGAGTGAAATGATTAACGATTGTACAACTTATAATTTTGCTGCAGATGAGCTTAGAATCCTAAAAAAGTACATGTAACTGGTTTTATGTATCCTCACTGGCTTGCTTCCATACAGTCTGGTAGCTTACAAAATTAATAATATTTATTTCATTTCAACCTGTTGAACAGGGGAGAGTTATATGTGAGTATATATCTTATTGAATGAATATAATTTTGGAAAATAAATTTAAATGTATGTTGTTTAAAGAAAATATATGCTCTTTCACGTGATGTGAATGAATACAAACCATGAAGATTAGCAGTAATAACACTTTTGTATCACGGCATTGATTTTAGATTTCTGATACCACCTTTTCTCACTACTGTAGAAGTCTAGTCATTTCCCAATTATAGACACATATCTGTAGATTTAGGATTTATAATTTTTGAGTTCTTTCCCTAGTCAACCAAATCTCATTTGTTTTATAAAAGCTATACTGTTACTAAGTCTTTAAAATCATTAACTAAGTTTTGTGTGAATAAATACAAGCACCCAAGTATATATATATATATATATATATAATTAATAATTTTATTTTAATTGTAGATTCACAATACTATACTTATGCCTCACAATAACATAATTCATATATTCATATATAGATTCTTAATTAGGACAGTTTAAGAAAGCTAAAATATTCACAATTAAAACAAAAGCAATCTATAAAAAAAGGAACTTAAAAAACTACTTTTTTTAATCCCCACATTTACAAACCTGTATTTAAGTCAGCGTATTTCTGAAGATCTTTAGCTGAAAATATGCATCCTGAGAGCACAGCCTTTAAAACATTTACTCTAAAATATTAATACTATTTTTATTCCCTACATTCATTAGATGTTCAGAACAAATGCTACCTTAGTAGGGAGTCCATGTGAGATAATGCCCATTGACATAAACCCGTAGATCCGATCTTGTGGTGAAGTGGACCGCACAAGCTCGTTTCTATGGGTCTGTGGCACTGTGGTGATCTGACAAAACATTATGTAGATTGTTGATCCATCACATTTCAGGACATTTCTGCTAACACTCCACTTTCTTACACAGTCTTGAAACAATCGTACTTCATTTGTTCTTTATGTGTATATTAATCCTCACATGTCTTACAAGGCACGTTTTAATTGTTGACTTTCTGGAACTATGTATAGTACTAGCCATTTGAGGCTAAATTCAAGAGCAATAAACTGCTTTCAAAAGGTTGGTGGCTTTTTTTTTGTTTTTGTTTTTGTTTTTTAATAGCTGGCTTTGAGCAAAATCGGAATAGCTGTTGTTGAGAAACTTCAGTACTTTCTCTGTCAATGTGCCTTATCCACTTCAACAGCAGAATAAAGTCTATAACTAGATTTATATGTTGCAATTGATCCTGTTTCTCTTCAAAATTGAGGGCTCATACTAGTGACTTTTAAATTTATTCACTGCTAGTAAAAGTGTGGCAAATGAGATGTCAAAAGATGTTTCATGTGACCTATACAATAAACCCACCAAATTGGGGTGGCCCTGTAAGATATAATTGAAGTTGATTGGTAATCCACTAGAATATTCTGTCTACAACCTTGCCACGCGCTCTGGTGCTTGGCCGCCATGTTTGGAGGAGCTGACTGAAGATGTGATAAGGAGTGTGGAGGAGCACTGGAAGCTGTGTGCATCCGGGTTGAGGTAGTAGGTTGTATGGTTTAGAGTTATACCCTGGGAGTTAACTGTACAACCTTCTAGCTTTCCTTGGAGCACACTTGAGCCGTCGAGGAAGTCTTCATCCCTTTAACCTCACTGAGCAAATTTCTGTGCAAGAAAGTAATGTGTCATGAGTGGGTGAGGTTTTAATACATTTAAATGATCATTCCAAACCTAACTGTTAGGATTCTTCTTGTGTCTGCTTATAAACAATGACACAGTAGTATCTTTAATGGGTTGCTATTTCGTGTTTACCATTCTAAAGAACTGATGCATGGTGAATTAAGTTGCATTAATAGCTAAACTTTGGTTTTTCATCAACAAATTCACAAAATTTGACATTTAATTTTTAAATAGATTATTGGTCTGCTTTTATTCCATGCCTAGCCACTACAGAGAGTATGTCTGTGAATGTTAATAAATTCCATAAGATCTAAGTTTTCTCATGACCCATCACTTTCTATCTTATGTTACAGCTATAGATATGATTATTTATATTTTCCATCCTAGACTGTAAGCTCCTTGAGGGCAAAGTCCATATCTTATTTTTTATTGTATTATTTTAATGCTTATACATCTTAACTGTAAATATTTACAAGATCAATACATGGGGTATAAGATTTCACTCTGTGAAGAGTTTCTAAAATTGAATTTCCTTTATTGAACCAATTAAACTTCCATAACTTTACATTCCAGACCTCTGATAATGAGTCAGTAGTATACCGATATTTTTTACTGTTTTGATTTATTCTATATATACAAGTTAAAATTTGAGAATACTTTTTCTCTTCAATAAAAAGTAGGATGAATTTATTCTTTCTAATTCATCACAGTTTATAGCTTTAAATAACGTATATTTATGTTAACCATTTAAGTATCTTTTCCGGACAAACTGTTTTTCTTCCTTAATATCTATTATCCTTTATGTTTTTTCAAACAACTGATATTTTTCTACTGAAAGCCCCACAAACATGTAATGAAATTTATAATAAATAAATATGTAAATATAATTTTAAAATTTGGAAACATTTTTATTTAGGAAAAAGGCATTTTATATTAGCGTGTTATAAAAGCAAATAAGACTTTTATGAATATTTTTGGTTTGCCATCCATTTTAGTGGATCCTAAGAGAGAATATGTCAGTGATTTCATCTTGCATAGATCATTCTTCAGCTCTAAGTTTAAGTAGTTTTTCACATTAAAAATGTCAGTTTATAACTATTTTAATCAATCATGGAATAGATCCTATAAATCATATGTTTTTATTTATATATGTTTGTATATATGTATGTATATATACATGTTAAGGTAGTGTGTGTATGTATATATATACATACATATATACATACGCACACACACACACACACACATATATATATATACATACACACACGTATATATATATATATATATATATATATATATATATATATATATACATACACACCACCTTAATTCTTGGCTTTGTGATCATTAATTTTTTTGGAACAGAAGACTTGAACATCCAAAATTTTATTATTTAAAAATCACCAATAATGGTACTAAACAAAACAACTTCTGAATGCTGAATGATATATGAGCCTTAGAAACTGAACACCAATTGTTTTCAACCATTGTTTTTTGAGATGTGGTTTAGCTCATAACCAAGGCAGGTCTGGGCCTCACCATGCTTATTTGAACATAATATACAGTACATTTGAACAATATATTTGAACTTGTGATTCTCTTGCCTTAGATTTATGAGTGCTAAATTATAGGTGTGTGCCAGCAAATGTGACTAAATTATTATTTATAGAAATATAAATTATGTATATAATTTATATAAATTATTATTTATACAAATAGCTAGGGTCCCTGAAAAAAAATCTTTCTGAAAATATGCTACAAAAAGCAATAAAGTACTAAAGGTGAAATTGACATTGGAAAATAGAACGACGGTATCCTGACATAGAGTGCTGCCTGAGCACAAAAAAGTGGAAAAAATGGGCAAGAAAGTAGTTAGCTAGTATGTCTTTGTCATGGATTAGTCCTTCAGAATCTAGCATCCATTTCATTTTTTATATATATTTATTTACACCAATACTGGTTGTTTATATTTGGAGGTTACATGATATACATGCTGAAAGGATCAAATACATACTCTTGCAAAGAAACTGTAATTTTCTATTCAATCCGGCGGAGTTAAGTATCAAACAGAAGCCAGCCATGATGCACAACTGAATAGTATGCTTTAGAATATTATAAGAGGGCGCCGGAAAGGTGGCTCAGCTGATCTTTCAGAGGATCTGAGTTTCACTTCCAGCACCCACTTGGGTAGTTTGCAACATCTGTAACCGTAGCTTTACAATATCCGATACACTCGTCTGGCCTCTGAGAGCCCCTGAACATATCACACACACACACACACACACACACACACACACACCACACACACATCACATACACACACTAACAAAATATTATATCACATTATAGAATTATGATCTTGTATATGTACTTTCTAAAGGTAACTAGAATTGTAGACAGCTAGGGAAGAAGAACAGAGAAGATAAAGTTATAATTCATTTCATTGGTTACACAGAAAAGACAGAAATTCTGCAGAGCAAAAGTAATAGCTTCAGCAAAGAAGGTTTTTAAAACTCCATAAAATGAGAAATATCCATCTGATAATTATATTTTTACCTTTGATCATGACAAATTTTACCAAGTCATTTCTAAGGCTGTTAAAATTACTGTATGTTTCTAAATAAAAATAATTAGCAAATATGAATATAAAAGTTCACAAGATTAACTTGAAAGATATCCAAGTTCTAGGACCATTGATGATGTGAATTAGAAATAGGCAATCTGGATCCTAAAATGGAAGGAAAAAATACTACATGTTGAGGATTGACATTTGGTCATATAGGGTCAACCATCCAAATTGAATCATTCGTTCCCTTAGGCAGCAGGTTCTACTGTACACTAACATTTTGTATCAGATGAAGCATTGACTACAACAAAAAAAACATTCACTTATTAATGAATCATACTTCACCAATATATATTCTGTGGCACTGTGATATGTTTATATTTATAGTGTTCATTCGATGCATTTTGTAAACATACTTTAGTGATATTTAAAGTGCCCCTTGCCTTCTTCTGTCACCTGTGATCTACCTTAAATTCTTTGTAGCAGATGACAGTAAAGTGAGATGGAAGGAGTGGAAAGAAAAGCGCAGCCTAATATAAGCAATATATTGAACCCTGGGTGAAAAACCCAGCCAAGTTCATAATATTGTGACTTCACAGGATTGTGAACTAAATTGGCCAGAATAACTATGGAAGGATCAGATAAATTACTAGGCATGTGACTATTTGAAAACAGTGCAGCAGAACATAGATTATGCTATTAGAATAAGTGAGTAATTTCCCACAAATAAACACTTAGTTAGTCTTACTTCCTGTTAGCAAATGGCGGTATACATGTCTGTCACTGTGAGCCTTAAACACACACCTCTCTTTTCTGCCAGAACACATAGTACTGGTGTGGGGTGACCCCTGATTATACCAGCTTTTCCCTAAAATTCCCATTGGGTTTAGTTGTGAATGGCCTACATGGGAAGCAGTATGCTCTTAAACTTTTTACTTTATACCCTAATCTCTACTGTGTAAACCAAACAGCTAGTTTTGTAGGGACATACTTTCGTGCTTGTCCACAAGAACTTCCATTAATAAGTTCCATTAATAAGAATCAGTGCCCAAAGGAACTGTGATTTGACTTTGTACTTTCTGTTATGTACTTAGGAAGAACCACATTTGTATTGAATCAATGCCTGTTAAATTAAGTTGAACTTTGTGTTATTTATGGATTGTGTTGAGAATCTCTGTACAAAATATTTAATAACTTTTGTTTCAGTGTAAAGTTCTTTGTTTTCAAAGATATTTCTAGGCCCTCTGGAATGTATTATTATTCTATTAGGAGCTTTCTCATGGCATCTTAAAGGTCAAAAGTCTAGTCTGAATTAAAACCTATGATGTTATTTTTGAAGGAGATTTATGAAATTAACCAATCACTAATATTTTTAAGTTCAAAACCATTGTACAAAAAATTGTTATTTTACCACTCACATCTCTTGCTGTATCATTGGGGTTTTAAAACATATTCAAGTGTTCCTTGGTGAACCACCACTATGGCCCCTTGACGGTCTAAATATGGTTTTTGTTAAACTACTATGTCATGGTCTTGGATAATTTCCTGAGGCAGGATTCCTTTCACCTAGGAAGCAACGCGTACATTTAAAATTTCGGGTGTATAGTACATGTGTGTCACAGGTAAGATCCCTTCCTACTACCCTGCAGAAAGACCCTAGACCAACCCGGGGGATAGAAAAGGCCTTCTACAGGATGGTTAATACTATTTCCATTGACTTAGGTCCTTTACCCTGCTTTCTTTTGAGAATGTCAAAGAGACTTGGTGAGCTTGGAGAATGGTGTTGCTTATTATCTGCCATCGATAAAACTTTGAAATACCTTGGCCTGAAAAAAATGACCTTTTCAGATTTTGTGGATAATTGGGAGCACAGAAAATAATCTTTGCTTAGATAGTTTTCTCTTAAATCATTCACATTGTATAAAAGTGCTGGAAATTTTATCAAATAAAAAATATGGGACACAGGTTTAATTTAAATTTGAAATACACAATTTTTAAACTTTTCTTTTTTATGTTTGTATTTCGCCTGCAAGTATGCATGTGCGCTAAGAGAGTGTGGTGTTCACAAGTGTCAGAGAAAGCATTGGATCCTCTGGAATTGGACTTATATACAGTTATGAGTCATTATGTGGTTGTTTGTAATCAAACCGAGGTCACTGACAAGAATATCAAGTGCTCTTACCCACTGAAACACCTCTTGAGCCCAACAATGATTTTTTTAAATATTAATATGTCTAAAATAATCTGTTTCTGTTGTCTATCTGACATTTATATTTTACTTGGACACCTTATACTTTTGTTTGGCTGATGTGCTTACATAGTGTTTTAAATATTAAAGTTTTAGTGTAGGGGCATAAATAATATATTTTCCTATTGTTAACTATGTGAGAAAATATACATCATTAAATTATGATTTCATGATCACAGGAAAACATACCAAAGAAGGTAAGAATTTATATCAAAGTTAAAGAACTTAAAAGAAGCCTTCTTTCTTAAATGTTAGGATATGTAAAGTCGGTGTTTTGTGTCACTCAATAACTAGGAATTACATCTAGTACACCCAAAGTAGCTTGTATCACCAGCACACACTTTTGTCGATTGTTAGTAAGTTCTATAAAATTGTGTTTGCTTCTCAGTTTCTCTCTTAATCTAGCAATCACCAAAATAACTGAGACTCTATTGTATTATTTTTAAAAGCTTCATAACACAATAACTGAGCAGGTATTATCCTAGTCTTAACCCTCTAAGCCTCCCAGTGTACACCCCAGAGAAACTTGCACTTTGTAGCTTTTCTGCTCCAGCTCTTATCTGCTGAGTTCTCCTGGACCTTTCCAGTAACTGAACCCCTACTTCCTCTTCTCTCTCCTCCTCTCCTAGCTGGCAGGAAGTCCAGCCCTATTTTCTCCTCTTTTCTGCAACTAGCTGTTAGCTGCTTTATTGGCATATCATGGGAAAATAGGGGAGCAGTAGTTACACAATATTGAAACAGGAGATTCTCAGAACAAGGATTACAACCAGATATGGGGTTACAGAAATCAACGTTTGAATTTCACAATAACCTTATGCCTACAATGGATAAAGAACTGTAATGGTAAAGTCACACTGTATGATAACTTCCATGAGTGTTAAACAGCTTTTGCACCAGTTGCACCAGATTTTTTTGTAAGCTCTTTAAGGAAATTTTCTAAAAAACAAACTCTTCAATCCTCAGTTAACATAGGACTTCAGTAGTTTTGTACAATCTCTGCTGCTGTGTGTTTGGAATTGCTGTTTCTGTATAGATCCATTGTCCCAGCAAAAGAAATCTACTACATGTAACCTATGCTGTGTCTGTTTGCCCTCAACTTGAGACATTGCACTTTCTAGACATTTATACAGCCTCATTTCTTCTTTCCTTATCGTCTCAACTGTCCCCTGTGTGGTGACCCCCACAGTTTCCTATTTCTCATACACCCCTACAATATTCAGATTTCCAGATGAGGCTTCTCCACACTCTCATCAGCAACCAGTCCCCTCCTATGTTTGTAGACTTGGGCTGATATTCATAGGTCTGGAAATCTTCAGTGTCACTCACCAAACACACATATTCTCATCTAGTGTTCACATACAGTGAATCTTATTTTTAATGAGGGGATTCATTGGGCAAAGCTAGCCTTAGGTCACTTACCTAATATAGAAAGGCATAACTACATAATAACTAAGAGATGCTTTCACAAGTCATACAGAATCATACTGAATACAGGAATACGGGTTGTGCCATTAAGTTAGTCTTTGTGAGGTTAGGCGTCTCCTCCATAACATGGCATCGTTACAATCACAGAATAGTAAGTGTGAGCTCAGAACTTAAAGTACTTAGCTGAGTGAGCTCAGAACTTAAAGTACTTAGCTGAACTACTTAGAGTAGGTGTTCAGAAAGCATTTGTTTTTACCGCCCACTCTTTTGACTAACGAAAAGAGGATATGTCAGTGACAGTGTGTTAGACATTCATTTGAGCTAAGAACTATAGATTTTCCCGTCCTGAGAGATTTCAGCTTACTGATCCTTGACCAACATTCATGTGTCACTGAACAACTAACAACCATGGTTATAAATTTGTTTAGGGAACGTCATTGTGTGAACAACACAGAGAGCACAGAAATAAAATGCCACAGCCTAGCGTACATGTAGGATGATGCTTTCTGACACATGAGCTGTGACTGTCACACAGTACATGACCGAAGCTCTTGATCCCGTAATTGTGTTCCATGTGTTTTATGACTCCATACTATTTCTGTGCTCACCTGTGAATCTTGAATTAGCATGTAGCCGAAGCTCGGTGATGGCGACTGAGTGAACGCAGCCATGATGTTCCGTCCTTCTGCCAGCTGGTGACCGATGTGAAAGAAACATACATGTGCTATTGCTCTATGGATGTTTGAAGTTAAACCATAGTGCAGGCAGGGGGTTAGGTCTTGTTCCCTATTCCTGCTTGATTTTTATTAACATACAATATTTTATTCTGACCCACATTTAAAAATGGTTTTCTTTAAACTTCTTATGTTCTTTCACTCTCTGCCATCTTTATTCAAAGGGCTATGTGAGTTTTTAAAAGGTCAATAAAACAAACTCCTCCGAAAGGCATTAAAGTCGTTTACAGTCTGCTTCCCTTAGATCAGCACAAACTCGCCACATGCTTTCTGACATCTGTCTCTGCTGCTCTTGAGCTCATACTTGTGCATTTCCACCATCCATTTGACTCACTGCAGCTCTAGGTCTGATGTAGTGAAGTGGAGCATCACCAACGTCCATAAACACAGGTTTGGAATGACGCTGCCAGTGCATATATATGGCAGGAACTTGTTGTACTCAGATGGGCAATGTTTAAACCTTATACTCAACTCGTCTGGAATTAGCATAACAACATCATTGACCTCTTATTGGAAAATATGTGATAGCGGTGTTTAGTTTATGTTATAAGTAACATGGAAGAAAGAAGGCAGCAAGTCAAAGCTATTATGGTGAAGTAGGGATGAATATGAAAATTTTTGACATTCCATTTATTTGAAATGATTTAAATTTTTATTAGCACATATTATTTGTATAAAAGAATGGATTTCATGGTGAAGTGTTCAGAAATAAGTAAACAGTGTACTTTAGTCATATCTAACCCACCTTCACTCCCTATCCCCTACTCCATGCTGCCTCTACCTCTGTTTTTCCTGAATCCCCTGTGTGTGTGTGTGTGTGCATGTGCATCTGTGCACATACATGTAGGTACATGCACGCTTTATGCTTTTGAAATATTTTACTTTCTGGAAACTTGCATTCATTTTTCAAGATCTGTTTATTCTCAGTGTTCACATTAAGATGTAATTAATAATGTTGAAGAAAACTGCTCTGGAATTTCCATTCTCTTGTTTTGTCATTAATATGCTTCCTTTTGTATTTTGTCTTCTTTCCTAAACTGTCACAAATATAGTCTTGGGTCACAGGTAATAACTATAAAAGAGTCTCAAAGGTCATTTACTGAAATGCTGTCATCTAGGGCAGGTAAGATGACACTGTGGTTAAGAATGCTTGTTGCATGAGCAGGAAGATGCGAGTGCAGATTTCAGCACCCATTATCAAAAGCAGGTGATGGCTGCTCACAAGCCTACAACTCCAGCACGCTTGACATAGAGAGAAAGGAAACACAAGATGGCTCCTTGCTGGCTGCCTGGGTAGCTCCAGGCTCAATGAGAAACTTCCTCTCAAGAGATCAAGGTGTATAGTTACCTAGCAAAATGCCTAGCGTCCTGCTCCGGCTGCCATGTGGGTGAATGAATACAGATGCCTAACTGCAGATATACTCATACAGACACTACCACACATATGTACTTACAAACCCACAAGTAAACTAGTCACATCCCCAATTAACAACAGTAAAACTAAGGCTCAAACCCTGTGGCAATTGATTTGAGGAAACTACTTCTAGAATGTCTTCTGACATAGCAAATGATGAGTTTCTAAGAAGTGGAAAATAAGTTTGTTTAGTTGTCTTGGTATCCATAAGATTGACAGAGGATGGAACCGCAGTGAAAGTTATTTCGGGACTAATGGAAAGTCTTGAAACTTGCAGAAAAGTGTATAAACTATTGGTTAGTTCTTTTTGTGCGATGGTTCAGGTTTTTCTTGTTTGTTTGTTTTATACAAACTTCAGCTTTTTTACATAGAGAGACAGCAGATTATCACTATGTGGCCCAGGCTTGTCTCAAATATGTGATCCTCCTGCTCCAGCCTTCCAAACGCTGGTGATACTAGCATGAAGTGTGGCATTCAGCTTCAATTTTCACCTTATTTTAGAGATTCTCTATTTTAAAACTTGCTCCTGAAATTCTTTGGACATCTGAAAGTAGTCCCTGTAAGACTGATATTTATAGGACCTGGGAATTCTTTTGATTCTGCACTGCAGTTTCTATCCTCTGTCTTCTAATGTTGTCTTTTCTCAGAGGTCAGCCCTGTTAAAGTGAAGCTGATGCAATGTTTTCACTGTTGTTTACATGTTTGTTTACCTTAGTGGAGCAGAAAAAAAATCAAGACATAAGGTCTTCTACCCATCATAGCAAAATGGAGTGGTCCGTTATGTGACTAGGCAAGGGTTACTTCAACCTACCTTTCATAGTCATACTTAATTTTGCTAATCTTGGTTGTCTACAGACTAGTTGTTAGGGAAATTACTTCTCTTCTAGTGAAAAGCAAGAAGGGAAAAAGAGGAAACAGAATCATAATGATAAGGGTTTAATTGGTGGGGAAAGGGAAGCTTACTCAAATTTAGTTTTCCTCTCTTGCAATGTAGTACACTCCTGGGGGGAACCTCCCTACTGTCTCTCCAGGGGGCTACCTGGGGCCAGTGACAGAACACACTGTACACGCTTTTCCCTGAGAAATGTTATCATTATTCTCCACATTAGTTACAGCACAGTAACTTGGTTTTGCCGTGGCCCAGAGCATCTTTAGGTCCCTATGCTGTAGCTAGCTTTGTCTTTAAACAGCTTTCTTCCTCACATTGTACTTTGGGAACAGTCTTCCTTTACCAGTTAACACTTGAACACTTGAAGTTAGAACACTTCAATGAGTCTTTGATCGGGAGAACTCATATACAAATAGAGGCAAATTATAAGACTTGTGTCAGATTATAAGAATTAGAATATCTTACTGTGGCCCAGACCTTTTGTTGTCTTCTGTGTGTCTCACTTCTAGAGCACTGGCAACATCAAATGTTCCTGAAAAGAGGCTCTGCCTATTACTAGTGGTCAGAAAAACAACAGCTATTATCATTATTATTATTCCTTATTTGTGAAAATTAAGTGAAGCATAGTCAGAGTGGACATGCATGGGAAGTATCCGTCCTTTTCTTTTTATATAAGAAAAACCAATTCCCATTTAAAATGAAAGTTAAGAGGTTCGTAATTAACTTCCTCATTCATTGAATGATTTTAGAACTGATTTCTGTATTTATGAGATGATTTTTCTATCACTATGTTTTCAGAAAAAGCATTTTGACCTTTTGGAAAATAAACATATCCCCTGGTTTCATTGATAGTACATTGAGAGCATACATAAATTTACAAAAGTTCATCTCTGTCTTGACCCTTACTTGAAATTCATCTCTGTAGGGATGGTATATTAGTGACTTCCTGTAAGCATTTGGATTGGATTCAGACACAGGTTAATGAGGCCTTCAGTAAACACCAAGAAGATGATTTCTCATTGATTTTATCATATATTTTGTAGATGTACCATAGTGTATCATTCTCATCTCTCTACTAAATCAAGACACTACATGTAATAGGGTCTTTTAAAGCCCAATACTTCTACTTTATGGGGATTCAGAGTTCCTTCCGCTCAAGAAAAGTAGAAAGCCTTGTGTTAGCAGTTGTTAGTGAACGTGAAATCTGTCCCTACAAGTTTGTGTCATACAAGCATTAATATTCTTTATACAACCATCATTTCTAGCATTTCATTTTCCAAATGCATTTTCAAAAAACAAGTTATATTATGGTCCATTACCAACCACTAATGGAAAATTTTATGACTAACTTTTGGACCAAAAATGATTATTTGCTATGTGAGGATACATTTGCAAAACTAGATACGGCAGTATTTAAATGGCCACTTACTTCTAGTGGAATACTGCCCTGACTAAAGCCTAAAACTTAGATTTCCATTTCATGCCATCATTATCTTCAAGCCCAGATGGATGTCTTTTGCACTTAAAGAGCATAAGCAAAACCAATTTGATGGAAATAGGCTGTTTCTTATCATTAGGAAATTTAGAAATGGAAAACTAATGACTTGCCTAATAAATGTATGGACCAAGGCAAGGTCCATCACCCATGTAGTTAGTTTTTTTCAAGACGCAGAAAAGCAACACACATCTCCACTAGATACCCACTTGTTCAAGAATGGTAGGACCAGTATCCTGTGGGCCAAACTGAGCAAGGTGAGCTCTTTCATCTGAATGATGAGCATTGGGGGATTCAATGAAACTTTCATTTCATGCATATTTTTCGGTCTAAGTGTTTTTTTATAGAGCTCATAAAATAATGCCATCACCATTGTTTCTATCTTATTTTTACCCACTACAAGAGCTGTGGGGGATCCATTAAGCAGTTTTAAATCCTTTCTTTCTTTTTTGATGCTTCTACAGTCTGTTTCCAGTATTGCTGAGGGCAGCTGTAAAATAAACAATGATTCAGTGACAGAATTTATATAGTGCTTGTAGTGTAAATATTGTTTCTTAGTCTAGAATTCATGTCCTGAAAAGCAAGGTGATAGCTTATAAAGACTTTCTATTTTTTTTTTCATTTTGACTTCTAAGATTTACTCATACTCACATAAACCTCAAGTGTTTATTTTATAGTTAATCTCCACTGAAAGCTCTTCCAAACTTGGTTTCCAAGTTGTTTAAAGTACAAAGGGTAGGATAAAGAAAACAATTATTAAATAAAACAGAGGTTAAGTGACCTGCCTATAGCCCCAGATCTAGCTGCTGACTGTGCCAAGAATCAAAGAGAGTCAAACCACACCGTATCTATCCACTGTTCCTAAAGAGTTCAGTGTTCCAAGATGACTCCTTTCAGAGCACAGATTAATATTTTTATTTTTCAACATAAAATACCCTTTACATTATTAAGGAATTTAAATCACTAAGCCTATAAATGCTAACATGTCATGTAGTTTATGATGACTAACCACCAGTAGGATAATATGACAAATATTTATTTAATTGCTAATTCAAGCGAAATAATCCTGGGGAGAAATTTTATTTTGTTTTGTTTTACTCTCTGGAAGTCACACAGTTCCAATAATTAATGGTAAATGAAACCAAAACCTGGAAAAATACTGTCAGACTTTTAAAATCAATTTAGTAATATGAACTCTTAAGAGACATAGTTTTTTTCCTTATCAAAAGCAGAAGAATAACAAACATGATTAGCCAAGTTAGATGACTTTTGGAAACAGACACAAATAGAAAATTTGCTAAATGAAAGAATAACAGTTGAGTGGAAGCATTTTTTTTTTTGTACACGTATGGCTACAGATTCCAAGGTATTTCTGAATAATCCTTGAAGAGTGCAGGAGAGCTTTGAACCCCCCTCACACGTGTCATCATATCCATTGCCAGCTTCCCTTCCCGCTCCATTGCATCTGACTCACATCAAGAATCTCCTATATGCTTGACACAGTATGGCGAGAATACATGGCTGACTACCCAACCTTTTTTGCTATTAGATACTTGACTTTGGAAGGGCAGAAATAGGTGTCCAGGCGTCTGGGGTGTTTTACACTAAGCGATCAGCAACTGCTACATGAAGATATCCGAATGTCAATGAGATTCTATGAAGTTCTTTATAACTTATACTCACCAGTTCTCACACAAGGCTCTTTACGACTTTTTATTTCACCCAAGTGACAAGTACAAGCTGAAACTCCAGCAGGCTTAACAGTATGAATGGCAGAGGGAGGATGTGAGGCCCATGCATTCCCTCACTTACTCTTTTCATTCAACAGATTTGCCGTGAGAGAATCTTCATGTGTCAGACATTATGTCAGGCCTGAGGATCTAAAGATGAATACGTTAAGATCCCCTGAAGCTCTGCCTAGTCAGGGAGATAGACTATAAACAGTAATTATAACACAATGTGATAAGGGCTTTGACAGAACAATGCACTCTCTGCTCTGGAATTTCTAAAGAAGGAATAAATGACTGTGCACACAAAATTGCTCCATTTAATTTTAATATACTTCTAATATTCACTCTTGTCTGATTGTTTAGTGCGCAACTACCGTAATTCAGAGTAAGGTAGAAAAAGGCCTGTGCAAATTAGTGAAAGTTTAAATATTACAATTCTATTTCTAAACTAATTAGTGTTCATTATTGTTCACATTATACATTTAATTTGAATCTCAAACAGAAATCTATATAAAGTCTAATCCAGGAAGCTTTAAATGGCTTGCTTAGAAAACTCATTGTTGTCATTTATATAACTTTGAATCCAAAGAGGATTCTCAAATAGAACTATTCTTGTAGGCACCTTACAAGAACAGGCATGTGGAAGATTCAGTGTAGGAGTACAATATGGCATGAAGACAGCTCAGAATGAGTCAGAAACATAAAGACTGTTCGAGAATGCAGGTGGATGCCTGAGCTTGGGGTACAAGTTCATCTGTTGTTTTGTTTCATTTTGGTTTTTTATTAATTCTTTTATAGAAAAATATTGTTTGACTAATGAATAGATTTATTTTACTTGTCATAGTTTATTAATGTTTATAAAAGATACAACTGGACATTTAGAGCATTTACTAATGGCAGTTAAAATATTCTTTTCTAAGTAAATTAAAAATAAACATCAAATCAACACATCTCTGTTATATAAAGTTCTTGCATGCTAGACAATACGGTTGATACAAAGAGGTTTATTTGAGGGGGAAAGGAGGAAGTTAGGGCCTGAGTAAGCATTGAGGACTGAGACAGAAAGAGACAGGGAGAGACAGAGAGACAGTGGGAGAACATAACAGGAAAGAGAGAGCTTAGAAGAGAAGGGGAAAACAGAGAAAGAGGGAGAGAAACAGAAAGTGAGAGAGAAACAGAATTTGCAGGTTATATCCTGTGCACCTGACACCTGGCCATGGCAGATGATGACATCATAGATTGCTGGGCAACCTAGATGCAGGTTAATGGAAACACCTGTATGCTGCTAACACTCTTAGCATTTCTCTGTTTTTGTTTTGTTTTATTTGTTTGCTATTTTTTGTGGTTGTTGTTGTTTGTTTTTTTGAGGCAGAGTTTCTCTGTGTACCCTTGGCTGTCATGGACTCACTTTGTAGACAAGGCTGGACTTGAACACACAGAGATCAACCTGCCTCTGCCTTCCCGAGTGCTGGGATTAAAGGTATGCATCACTCTTCCCAGTGTCTAGCATTTCTTAATAATCATGAAGTTATTACAACTGAGAGGAATAAAAATTTCATTAAGAAGACATGAACGTGCCAAAGTTTAAGTCGATTGACAATATAAAATTGTTTTCTTTCTCTTAAAAAAAATGGAAAACAACTTAAAATTTTAGTATCTTTTTTCTTCAATTTTATTTTTTTGATAGAGATATCACACTTATATATACTAATGGCGATATTGTGTGCTTTTTCAAGTGAAAGTAATTAGCACCCGCATAGCTTTAAAATTTTATCATATGTAAGAAGTACACTAGAAGTCACATGTAATATTGTTTTTAATTATTTTCATTCTGAAACTCCAGAATTTGTTCTAGCAAACGTTAGCACTGTAGCAGAAGCCAGCCATCTCTGTATAGTCCCCAGACATCTTCCAGCCTTTCTAAGAAATCAGTTCTCTAAGATTCCTCAAGAGTGACTTCATGCAGTTTGTCTTTATCTGACACATAAAATAAAATTTAAAAAAAATACAGTTAACAAAATAGATTTGAAAAATCCTAAAGCAAAGGTGGCCAGTATGAATCTCTGTTTAAAACCTTAATTCCAAAAGCCAGGGGTTAAACACCTAGGAGCCAACAGCTTGGTTAAGAGTAAAGAAAAATCAAACCAAAGAAAAATGGGGAGAAGCCATTAGGAGAAGTCACCTCTTTCAAGCATCTGAGGAATGCAGATTCAACACATTCCAGGATCACCTCCCCAGCAGGCTCTGGGGTTGATCTGCCCAATGTCTATCCATCCACCTTAGGCAAGACTGTAAAATAAATAAATAAATAAATAAAACAAAAGAAATAGATGCCCTTCTGTGTTTGCTATGGAGCTTGATACTAATAACTCCTTGAAACAGAAGAAAGTCAAAATCCATTATCAAAGGGAAAGTCATGTACATAAAAGGTTCTGGCAAAGACAGTGGAAAAGGCAGTGAAAACAAACATAGTAGCTAGGATTTTCTAGCTAACCTAATTTTACTTCTAATCATTCTTTAGTATCTTGTGCCCATTCCCTCATACCATTCCAATTAAATTCTTATGTTTCATCAGTATAAGAATGAAGTGAGAGGAATTTTGTATGGGTGGGTATCACACCTATCTTGTGAACAAACAAATCGATTCTGTGTGAATAGAATCAGAAGAAAGGGGCCTCCTTCATCCCTGTGATTATTAAGAATAGACTCGCTCACATTTCTCCCGGAATTCTGACCCACTGCTGCTGGAGACCAAGCGGAGAAAGGGTTTTCTGCTGTGTTTAATTTGTAGGAAGCAACTGAGTTGGTAGATTATAACATTGCTTCTGTTAGATCTGTCTATGGATTTCTCAAGAGATCTGGGACTTTTGAGAGTGAGAAAGCCGTTTTTTTGCCTCTTGATGAACTGTCCTCAGCAAGCAAGGCTTTTGGAAGGTCAGCAGCCGCCAAGGTACCCTAAATCAGTGGATTTTCTTATGCCCAAGAGAATAAGAAAAGGAAGCGTAAGCAGATCTGTTAATGCCAACTAAGAAGAAAAGAAGCTAATGGAATGGGTGGGGCTCCAAGGAAAAGCCCTGCCCAGTATTCTTGTATGGGACTTATGGCGAGAATTGGATAGAGACTGAGATAATCTTTACCAGATTGGTTATTTTGAGAACTTCAGAATGAGCCAGTAAAGAGCTCCCTAGTGTCAATCAGTTACTCATCCATTCCAAGAAGAGGTGGGTGCATTGAGGCTAGCTCCATTCAGCATGGGCCCTAACTTACTGTGTGAGAGAACTATCTGCTGTCTCCTAAGAAGCCCGGAGTCCCTTCTGTTCTAACGTGGTTTAAAATCCTTTGCCTTTACTTCCTGTTGAAGCATCTTCGCAATATTATGGGTTGCAGAAGAAAAAGGAATCACTCATCCTTCCTAAGTCTAGTTGAATCTTCTGGCCAACTGAAAACTAAGAATCCTAATACCATTGACAATAAATACTTAAAGCTTTTTTTTTTCTTCCCAGCTCTGATCTCTGTGATTCTCACCAGAAAACTCATTCATAGTTTAAAAAGAAAAGTTGCAAACTCCTCTTACAAACATAGTAGCTTCTGCTACTGAAGTATTTAATTATAATCTCATCTAAGACATCACCAAAGCTATCTTGCAATCTCATTTATCAAAAAATGTAGACTAGAAGGACAACGTTTTTCAGTGATTCCTTGAGGGATATCTGAAGAGCCACCACATAAGTATATGTAATAAGCTAGCCAGTGCTAAGACACTTGTGAGATGATAGGCCATAGCCACACTGGCATTCTTTCCCTGATGGTCACTCTCTTAAACCTTATGTTTCAAAGCTATCTTAAAGGTCTAACTTTACACAGGACTCTTTTCTGAGCAGCCCACACATGTATACTCTCTAGTGTACTTTAATCTTTCTCTGAGCATATTCCCCTCTACTTCAGAAACATCAAATCTGCCTTAGAGTAGCTCATCTTTAAATTCTTTTACTATTTTAAACAATGTATTGACTCATGCATCTTTCCTCTATCAAAGTACAAATTTAATATACAACTGAGATGATATGTTGTGTGTTGTTCTGCACAGAAGCCCATTATCTGATTTTATCTGAGTTGGAGTTTCTAACATGTTAAGGGAGCGTCTCAAGGTGCTGAGAGCCACAGGATAGCCCAGTACCTCCTCTCTTTTGCCACTGATGCTCTCTGCATAAAATATATTTTAGTTTAAGTTTTAACAGGTTGTAAATTAAAATGAGTCTCAGGTAACTATAAGTAAGCATAGTAATCATGGTGAAATCAATTAACAAGATTTTTTTCATGAATTTGTTATAAACCACATTTTAAAGCATGTCACTGTATATTAACACTTCACTAAAATCCCCATATTTCAACTTGACATAATTCTAGAGAGAACCTCATTTAATATTGAGCTATCACTGCGTTCAATGTAAGTTCAGTCATCATCTTGCTTTTAATAATTTTTTTTTATTCAATATTATACATATAGGAGGTATTGGGATTACCCAATGTCACAAAACAATCCTGGAAATTTTCCAGTCTTACTATTTAAGCTACTCTTTAAGAATAGCTTAAACCAAAACACTACAAATGCTTTCTCACTATTTGTTACCATTGTAGTTGCAGGTGAATTTTATGCTAATTCTAGTTTAGTCAAGTGTTCCATTCCAGTTTATATGAGATCTTGTTATAGAGACTGACTAGTTTTATGTGACCAAAAGCTAGAAACCATATTTTCCCTAAAATTGTTACCTTTCTTCAAGGTATTCTGCCCTGTATTGTACCTCTGGTATTATCTGGACAGTGTTTTTCGAATACTAAAGATATATATTCTGGGTTCCTTCGGTTGTTGTTTGTATATATTCCGAACTTGCCATTTGTGAATTTTAGGATAAATGAGATAAATGGCTGACCATTTCTGGTCACTTACAGAAGACATAATTAATTTAAGTAGAAAACTTCCAGTGAGAATTTACCTGTTTCTGTTGGTCAGTGGAGAAACACAGATGTAGGGAGGGTCTCCATTTTAGAGACTAAGGTTTTGTGCCATGTAACAATTAACTTTTAACTTCACGGCACTCTTTCATTAGTTGCCAAAATAAGCAGGTTGACTATTTTCTTTTCCCAGGGAAAGCCATTGGAGAGAATCCAAATCATTTAAA
The DNA here is from genome assembly GCF_030254825.1 of Meriones unguiculatus. Taxonomy (NCBI): domain Eukaryota; kingdom Metazoa; phylum Chordata; class Mammalia; order Rodentia; family Muridae; genus Meriones; species Meriones unguiculatus. Next base: position 79,416,954 of record NC_083364.1, read on the forward strand.
TTTGATGTTTCCTGCTCAGTTCCTTCCCTTTCTAGCTGACCACTTCTACAAAAGCTTGCATTAGCATTTAAGATGTTATTACAAAAGACATTTCAAAACATTCCACTAAAAGTTCATAAACCTAGCAAATTTCATTCTCTCTGCCCTACAACAAATTTATTCCTGTGTGTTCTACTTGATTTGTTATAATTAATTAAATGCACCCATATTTTCCAGGAACTCTTGATTGCCTAGAAACTGTAGGCAGAGGCTCTCATGCTCTCTGGTGAAAGGCACTGGTAACATGCATCAGTGTCAAGAGCTTCTGAAAATGAGCCATTTTCAACATAGCACACTACAGTTTCCATTTCAGCAACATGAAAATACTTAAAATCTTATGTATGTGCATGTATCTCCTGCCTTCATGTTCAACTTAGGTTAAATTTTCTTCTTTTTAAAACCTCAATGAATAAAAGAAGTACTTCATGCTTTCTACTGTATATTTAAAATTGGCTTATTTTAACATGCACTTTTTCTTTGTACGCATGGCAATCTTTGAAGTCAAATTTGCACACACATGCACGCACAAACACTATCCATTTTCAGTTCCCTACCATGTTGACTGTATGTTGTCAGCCCCAGACTTATAATATCAAATTGGATTAAGTACATGGATCCATTATTTTATTGGAAGAAAGGTCATTAAAGGAGTTTAGAAATGGTTTTGAAGAATAAGCTGCTAGTGCTGGAGAGATGGCTCGGTGGTGAAGCACACAGGCTATTTTCTAGAGGATTAGTATTTGATACCCAGCACCCCCTTGGCAGCCAAGAAACGTCGGTAACTCTGGTTCCAAGGTATCTGATACCCTCTTCTGATCTCCTCGGCCACCATACAAGCAGGTGGTAAACAGACACAAATTCAGAAAAATCACTCAAATATGAAATAAAAATAAATATATATATATATATTTTAAAAAATGTAAAATGCATTGATACAAGGTGAGTAACTTTATAAACATGACATGATGATCTTATGTAATGTCCTAAAAGGGTATGTCTGGTGCCAACTCAACCTCCTGACTTAGTGCTGAACAGTCTGTAGTGTAAACTTTTCTAGACTGTGTTTGTTCATCCTAAGGCTGTGTCTTCTTAACAACAGTTGCCTGAATATATTTTTCTTCTGTTGGATGTGGGGTAAAGATCAGACTGCAGGTGCATTTCCACCTCTGAATCTGTCTCATATACTTACCTAAATGTGAATGAATATCAAAGGGAGAAAGGAACAAGAAGTTCCTGTGATGAAATTAATTGTTCTCATATAACTATAAGGGATCATGGGTGCTATATGCGATTAGCACAATAAACTTCTTGTATTTGAACATATACTACTTACTTTATTATTACATCCATATTTAATTTTTTTTCTATTCAGTGTCTTCTGAGTCATGAATGTGGGAAACTTTCATTTTATTCTGGAAATTTGAATAGGCATTTCTGACATGCATTATCTATTTGCAGAGAAATTATGGGTTCTCAAATTATCTGTGTTATCTGTTCTATTCCTTTTTCTGAAAAAGAATTATTATTGAATTATTTTATGTACAATTTTTATAGTTTTCTGAGATAATGTATATCACTTTTAATTAGGACTACTTATTCAACTAAAATATAGACTTTTTACTTGGAATAGCTATGCATTATCATATTCCATCCTATAATTGCAATATGTAATATTCCAAAATAATAATGTACAAATAACCATAATGGCCCTATTATTTGTATAATATATGTTTATATAGCTCAAATGAAAAAAAAAACTTGAAGTATTTATCTTTGGTTTGGCTTAAAATCTCTGCTTCCTCACAGGAATATTGCAGATTTTTACAGCAGCAAAATTCACATCACATCAACTTTTTCAGACCTAAAATATCAGGACGCTAAACTTTTGTTGGAGGGCAGTTTCCTCCCACTTTATAAATGATCCTATTCATGACTTTTTTTCTGTTCGTTGTCCCTGGTAAATACGGTAGACCACGAAAACAATGGTTTATATAATATCAGGTTTTCACTCTGTTCAATTCATACACTATGTATTGCAATCATTATCTCATGCTCTCTCAGGTGCCCTTTAGCTGTAGACAGTCAGCCTCGTGCCTGGAAGTAGTAGTATGTACTTGGCAGGTAAGTAGAGAAGTGAGTTTTCACCAAACAGTGTTTCTTACAACTGTGTTATGTGCAGGTGGTACTGACACAGCCTGAGTGATTCCTTTTCCATGTAGCAAGCTTAGTCTTCCTCTTGACGCTTGTATTACCTTCTTTATAATTGCAACCTGTTCTTCCCTATTTACTGCTTTCAGTAGGAAGGGGAAGGAAGAGCCTTAGATTATTAGACTCATCGTGTTTTCATTTCAAAGACTTACATCTCACTTAAAATATTCTTTAATTTGTTCCATTCTTCTATAAAACTTTTAAAAATAGTCTTATCCTAATAGTTTATCTTTTAAAAAGTTATTCCTGATTTCAATCAAGGATGACAGTCCATAGTCTGCTGCTCAATACTCTTATCCTAGAACCACCCAAGCCATTTTTTTCTGGTCACAATCTCACATAAAATCATTCTATATTCCAATCAGAACAATGGTTATTTTGACCGGAAGCTCTAACTTGCTCCTACGTTGAAATACTTAATTACCATGCAACTTTTCTCTTATTTAAGTTCTACTTTCCTAGAATTTTCTTTTTGTTCCTCTTGGGAAGGACTTCTTTTTAACTAGAAAATGCACAGTGAAATGTTCCATCATAAAGAGAAAATGTGTTCATTTCATTATGTGAAAACAAAGTGAAATATATTGTAGTGGCTATAACAAATAGGATCATGTCGTAACTAAACTCCAGGTAAACGTCTACATATAAATTCCACTTGAAGACAAGTAGGTAAAATTAATAAACATTTTTCTGAAGTAGTTGCTAAAGGAAAAAGAGACTGTGAAAATTTACCAAGTCTGGAGAATAAACCATTTACATTTTTAATAATTTTTGTAATTATAATTACATTATTTCTCCTCTTCCCATTCTTTCCTCTAATCCTTCCCATATATACCCTTGCTTAATCTCAAATTCATGGCTTATTTTTCTTGAAGTTTATATCGATATGTATGTTACCTGTATGTATATGAACTTAGGGCTAATCACTTGCTATTGGATAACCAGCTGGATGCTCTTCCCAGGGAAAGAGCATCATCTCTCCTGCTCTCAGAACTCTCCAACTGATCAGAGTTCTTTGTCTAAACTTGAAGCTTCTCTTTGCAGCAGATGGCACCATTACAAAAACCACAACCAAGCAAAATGCAGAGAAAAAGAGAGCATGTGTTTCTCATTTCCAACTGATACATCTGTAACATACTTTCTATCCCTAAAGCTTGGGAATCACTGAAGAAGTGGAGACAGAAAAGACCTGTAAGGGCCAGGAGAACAGACAGCTTGCTGTGAGATTGTCTTTCTAAGAAACGTCAGAGAGGTTAAAGCCATGAAGTCTCATTTTTATTAAAAGCCAGTGGGGCCAGATATAGGAGACAACACATACAGTCCTATTATCTGAGTGTCTGGGGCAGTAAGATTGAAAGTTTGAGTTCAGCCGAACTAAGCAGAGTTCAATAAAAACAAGCCACAACAAAAACACCTCAAAGCATAGAAAAGTCAAAAGGAATGATGGGAATGGCAGGTAAAGCATCCTGGATGCAGACAGAGGAAAGGATAAACATGGCTGAGGATGTAGCACAGAGCATGAGCACCAATTTCTCAATACAGTGGCTCCATGGACTAATGATAGTGAGACTGAGTGTTCAGGGAATTCGAAGCAGAGGAGACTATATTTTGGCAAGACCGGAAAGTAGGTATTACAATAAGGTATTATATCCTCCCGTGCTACTCTTTGAGGTATTATTATTATCATTATTTTATCATCATTATTGTTATGGTCCATTTCAAGTACTCAAAAACAGACTATACTGTGCCTTTTCCTTCTCATCTGCATATTTATAAAAATAGTATACAACACAGTTTGTCATAGATGTCAAATATAACCTGTGTGTTTGGCTATTCTACTTTTATAATGTCTTCCAGAGAGCATTGTATGGAAAGTATTTTCATTTTAAAGAAGAAATGAACAACAGAACACTTTAAATTAATTAACTAATTATTAATTAAGTTGAACAAGCTCCTTTTCAGTGCCTGTTGTCCTTTGTTAGAATGCATATTTCTAATTTATTCAATTTAACATGGGTTTGTCCTTTAGAAGAAATAAGCATCAGGAAAACATGTTTATTTCTACATTTATTTCTACATATCAATTTCAATCTCAATACTTATCAGAGGTTTACTGTAGAGTCTTGATGGGATATTGATTTTTTTAAAAAACTGCCCAAATTTTCTTCATATTTTCCCCTAAAAGGAAATGAATTTTTACTCTGAATAGATAAATACTTTCTCATTTCTTCATACTGTTAATCAGATATTTTTTAATGATATATCAAGGAGAAAAAAAAGATATATTTTTTTTAATACCAAAGATGTACAGGGTGCCCTTTTACTTCGTGGTTGTATAAGCTGGTCAGCTGAGGTCTGGATAAATCACTACTGAGGTTCTTAAACTGGTGGGGATTAGTTCATAATGTATCTGAAGAGTTCATTCATCTTTAAAAGAAACTCCACACAACTAATAGTCATGAAGAAAAGAAAAACATGGTAAATGGGAGAAAACAGTAAGAGGTCCCATAAATATTTGATTTACCTGATGTCATTTATCTCATTCTTCCCAAGCTATTTAGGATATTTTTATATGGAAGTTATTTTAACAGTGATTGTAAGGACTTCTTTCAATATGCATCTAAATCATAGTTCATATTTTCATTGGTCCTTTTAAAAGTCATGGCTATTTTTGAAGAGACATGCTTGATAGGGCATTGTTACAATGTGAAAATGTACTTACTGATTATTTAGTTCAACATAGAGCTGTCTTCAGATCCTGAGAATACACCTAGCTGTCTCTTAATTTCTTCTTCCAGGTAGGATTAATATGTGTTAAATTCAGATTGTATCCTTTAATTTTGAATCTTTTTACACCATCAAATATCAATAATTCCCCATCTCCCTGAATTTGAAATACACAAAGCAACATTTTAAAAAAGCAACTTAAGTTAATTTGAATTTTTTCCCATTCAACAAAATTTGCTTTAAGGGCCAGTTTGTAACAAGAAAATGTTACTTTAAAATTCTGTTGCTCCTTTTGTTTTCAACAGGCTTAGAGTTCAAAACTGACATCCTATTCCAATGTGGTAACTTAAAACTTTGAGAAGAGGAATCCAAGGAAGGAGTAAGCATTCTTTCAGTATTTACTCAATGAACATAACAGAGACAAAGTTAGAAATCAGAGTTTCTAATTTCAATGTTTTATTTGAGTTGCTTCTCAAATTAGAAGTGTTCTGTTCTTTCAAGTTTAATTTAGATCTCTGAAAAATACTTTTTCTGCATTTAAGGTATTTGTTTCAAGAACTTAAAAAATCTGTTAGAAATATACATGTAAAAAAATGCCAATAGAAGATCCTAAGTCAATAGATTTTATTTTTACAAAACACTAATAGGCATATTTGTACAGACTTGCTGTTTCACCCATTGACCTTATTATTCTAGAACAGTTATAATAATATATGGCTAAGCCATCTACATTATTGTGCAGCTTGAAATGATTACATGGGACAAAATGGAATACTTTCTTGATAAAATTTTGAACTTTAGCCAATGTTTGATCTCATGAGTCAAGTAAGTAAAGTCTAATTGTTAACTCAATAGTCTGTCATATCATGTAGTCTAATCAGAAATAGAGCAGCCACAAAATGAGTACTAAATCTGGAGAAAAATGGATGGATGGATGGATGGATGGATGGATGGATGGATGGATGGATGGAACAAGCAGAAGTTTCAATGAAGTAATAGATATGTATCTGGTATATTGTAAAATAAAAATAAATAGAAAATGCCTCACCAATTATTGAGCTAAGTCAAAATGCTTCAACTTTCTTCTGAACTTTTATACAAAGAATATTTATTTATATTTATATTTTTGAGAACCTTTATGAGTATTGAATTTGTATCATTTCCCTCCCTCCTTCCTAACAATTCCTCCTATGTTCCCCTTAACCCTTTTTGAATTCATGAGCTTTAACTGTTTAGTTATAATTGTTACACACACACACACACACAGAGAGAGAGAGAGAGAGAGAGAGAGAGAGAGAGAGAGAGAGATTAATACAATTTTTGGAGATAATTTAATGTTGCATGTATGTATTTAGGACTCTTGGGATTAACTGGCCTATCATGGGCTACATCCCTGAGGATGAATTCTCCTGCTCCCAGCAACCATTGGTTACTTGTTGCTCTTTGCTAGGGGTAAAATATTGTGAGAATTAAAGACGAAAATTTAAATGAAGGAATAAGGCACATTAGAGACAGGCACTGGGTTTAACAGCATCCACAATTTAGAATCACTTGAGTTTCTCAACATTTTTTAAATGGTTAAGGAAATTATGCTACAATTCTAAGTTGTTGGGTTTTTTGTTTTTTGGGTTTTTTTTTGGTTTTATTTTTATTTTTTTATTTTTTTTAACAGCCACTTATACTATAGTGGCATGTGAAAAAAGAACATGATTGGGGATGAGGACAAACACACTTCTGTTTCAGTTTGCTGTTACTTTCAAAATGCTTCATGTACAAAGAAACTTGTGAATTCTACTGGGTGCCTTGAGGTTCTGTGAAGGATTTTCCCATGACATGATATAGGTTGTTAAGAGTGACTTGTGAGGTCTTCTTTTCCTTCCTATCAGGGGACCTGGGGAGGGGCATGCATGCAGAGGGTGGAGGTAGGGAGGGATTGGGAAGGGAGGAGGGAGGAAACCACAGGGGGGATACAAAGTGAATAAAGTGTAATTAATAAAGAATTAAAAAAAGAAAAAGAAAATAAATAAATAGATAAATAAATAAAACAAAAAAACAAAAAAGATTTATTTACTTATATGAAAAACAAACACAAAAAAAGAGTGACTTGTGAGAGCCATGTGTAGCATAATGTTTTCAGAGACTGCTTTGCTTTTCAGTGGCAGGCTAACAAACACCCAAGAAAGTGATGAAAGTTGAAACCAAATAGGTCACGGTCAAAGTGATCACACTGCAAACATGCCACAACTTCTCTGAAGCTAAGATTCCTTGGCAGTAATTGATAATAACTATAAGAAGGTTAGCTACTGAGATCATACTGATGATAAAATGGGTAAAGTATATGAGTACTGAGCTGGACAGGAATCATATGCATATAAAAAGTAAATACGCCATCATTGCTGTTTGTCATCACAATAGTTTGAAGTACCACTCAAAACCGCTTCTACTTATGTTTCCTGTATTTCTTTGTTTTTCATGACAGACTTTCAATGTGTAGCTCTGGCTGTCCTGGAACTCACTATGTTACCAGGCCAGACTCACAGAGATCCACCTGAACCTGTCTCCCAAGTGCTGCGATTAACAGCAGGCACTGCTATTCCCCCAGTTTGTTTCCTGTGCCATAAACCCGGGCTTCCACACCTTGCATCACAAAGCCCCTGCTCTCCACCCCGCTGATGCTTTGTCTTTGGAATAAATTGCGTACAGTCATTTCAATTAGACTCCTTTCAGGGACCTAGCAATGGTTTATGTCCTTACCTGAAGCCATCTCCTTCAGCCACCGTCAGGAGATGTGCTCTGTATAAAAGGTTCCACTCTTGTCACCCCAGTCCTTTCTCTGTGTCCTAGGAGTCACTTCTCTGTGTTCTTTGTGCACATCCCCTATCTGCCCTCGAGGCTCTGTTTCCCAGTCTGTCCGTCTGTCTTACATGTCCACTTGTCTGCCTCTATCCCTTCCCCAGGTCCTCACTCCTGTCCCTCCCTCAGTAAACCCCTTTTATGCCAGATCTGTTGCATGGCGTAATTTCTCAGGGGCACACTTTGGCATGGGCTCAATAAAGGTACCCTTCACTGCATTATATTTCATAAAAAAAACTAATATTTTTGACACTCTAACCTTTTCCCTTTCCCCAAATTTATGAATCATCTGTTTTTGAACCTTTCCCTGTGCTCAACACACAACAGAAGTTTTATGACCTTCCCTTTGCTTTTCCTTTTCTACAGACCTCAGCTTTAAGGCCCAGTTCAAGGGGAGCCCCTGCCATTTCTTCCCCCATCCCCGAAGCACTCATTAAGTGTTCGCTGCGTTCTCCAGGAGCTTTGCATCCCACTGAGTACGTTCCAGTTCCATATTTCCATGGTGCTGTGAACCTCCTCTTCCACCACATGCTAATCACTTGGGAACAGTGACCATTTCTTCCTTCACTTTAGTAATTTTTGTATCTGGTTTCTTGTGAACATGTATAAACTATATTTCATTTTACATTGAGGAATAATGGAAAACTCTAGCAAGAGCCTGATGTAACTCTTCATGAGAGCTGTGTGCCATTTGAAGATTTCAAACTACTATTGATTTTGTGTGTGTGTCTGTGTGTGTGTGTGTGTGTGTGTGTGTGTGTCTGTGTGTGGTTACATTTGGATCATATGTGAGGGTACAGTATCAATCTGTTACAAAGAAAAATTTTTTGATGAGGGGTGAGGACTATGTTTGTCTATGAGTGGACGGACAAACCCCTTAAATGCAGTTAAGGGGTTATGCTGATTTACTGAGGACCTGCTCAGTCAGAGAGAAGCCAACCCTAGTAGTAGGAAATTAGACAGTTACTCAGTGCTGGTCAAGTCATAGATCTTGGAGTAGAACCTATTTATGTAAATAATTAAATCTTGACTGAATTTTTGTAGTTCAGAACACAGAGCAACCTCAGTGTTCTTCAGAGTTGATATTTTTATTTTGTAATCATTAGTTTTAAAAACACCACTTCACATAACCCAGTACAAAGTGGCAGACATATGATCAGGGTATTGTAGAAATTGTTAGAATTTCCAACTTCATCACAGGCCAAAATTCATTTGAGAATGTTTTACAAATTCAAGTCAGAAATTCAAACATTGGTCATCAAAATCAAACATTCTATCATAATACCGTAGAAAGAATACTATGTGATAATTACATGCTGAATAATGACATTAGCAAACAAAAAAATCTTTGTATTCTGTAATAATTATGTTTCTGTAAGAGCAGAAAACTTAGCATGTACAGAAAGAAACACAATTGATAGTATACTGTACCCTCACATATGATCCGAAGTGCTTCTAGCAGCTTGCCCGGATGTTGCCAGGGATGACAGCAGGCGCAGAGCAAAGTTCTAAGTTAGAACAAGTTCCAAGTTCAGAGCCCAGAGGCACAATGAGGTCACCCAGTGTAGCACAGGGTGCGCTGCAATGGCCACCTCAGAATCTCACAGAATCTTGAACCAGTTTTTCATAGCTGAGCATTCAAAAACCTATTACTGTGGTCAAATCTTTGTAACCCCTGCACTCAGTTCCAGGATGTCACGTGAGTAATGACCCACAGTTTAAGGAACTGAGCTATGTGGGGGAGGGGGCAGTGAGGGAGCAATGAGTTTATGTGCCTTCCTTATATCTGCTGTGTCCAGTGATAGACAGGAATGCAAATCTCCTGCTTTGGACAGGGTACAGTTTTCCAGTGTCCTAAAACTCTCAAAGATTACCCTCACCAAGTTGAGAACATCATTATTTATTAAATAATGCCTTTTAACTATCCTGAACTGTGCCTTTATGTTACATGCACACAGTCACTTGCACATAAGAACCAATGATGATGATTGCATTGCTGTGAAAAAGAGTACTCATTAAATTGATCTACTGGTCATAATTTTAATACCACGAATATATATTTTGTGTGTCATGTCTTACTTCCAAGGAATGAGCGCTTGGATTCTGTTTTAGGGAGCAAGTGCTAGCCTTTGTCCTGTGTGCGGTTGTACGCTCATGAGGTAAAGCAGCAATAGCTCTTGCTTTTGAATTTCTGTCTTTTTGCCAGAACCGCTTCCAAGATCCCATGTGGAACACTCATAATCCACATTTTTTTCTTCCTGGCCTCTGGCTCCTGAAAGGATTTACCTGCCTAGTTTGGTGGAGGTTTTCCAGCCCTATTTTGTTTCAAAGAGAATTTCTCATTCATTTTGCCTACACAGAGAATAAAACACAATTAGCCTGGAGGTATGAGAAGGACAGTTTCTGGTATTTGTGTCTGGTTTTGTTGCAGGTTTTATGGGTGATGTTTCTGCATGGAACTTGGTATTTTAATATAACTCTTCAAATAGCAGTAAGTCCCAGAAAGAAAAAGGTTATAAGAAAAGCTAAGCAAGTTGTTTGAAAGAAATGAACATTTAAGTGCTTAATCCAATTAGAGACTCTTAAGGTCTATATTGACAAAGATGGCAATACCCTTTATAAGCATTAATTTCATGCCACAAACACTTTGTGGAAGTGAATGTAGAATTTGTAGATCCTTCAGCAAATCCTCCCTGTTGGCTGAATTTATTTAAAGAGCTTTTCTGGTCACCTTTGAACTCCAATGATTTCTCCAGATGTACAGAAGTGAACGATGTAAAAATCTTGCTGCTTCAGCAGAAATGATTCCAGCTGGCTGGGAACAGGATCTGCAAGTCATTGGTTACAGCTGTGTTTCGATTTATGTGATGGTTGAAAAAATAAATTACCCGATTAGATGGCTAGAAAGAGGACTCTTTGTTTAGCCCTTGTGTGGGGACTGAAACTGTTTATGGTGCTGTTTTCTCCGCAGCCTTTGCAAAGTAAGCTGGACAAATAGACTTATTCAATGCTTCTAAGAAATGTTGCATATTCAGCTTTAATTCTTTACTGGAGAAGCTGTATTTTTTTTATAATGCTCTCACCCAGCAAATGTTTTAAAGGTCTAGTATTTAAGGGAAGCACTACATTTTCTGTCCTACTGAGCACTGTGTTTAGTGAATGAAAAGCAGTTTCCTTTGTTTAATATGTACTGTAAACATGTCTTTGTCAGTCAGGTGAGTAGGATTATGCTTTCTCCTAAGTTCAAGCTCTATAGTAGCATGCGATATGAGTATAATTTTTAATTTAACTTATTTACTTCCTGTGAACTATGGCTCATAGCACATAGACAAAAGAGAAAGAAAAAAGACTTTCTAAGGATGTGTAATCAAGTATTTATGAGAGTTTTGAATCTGTGAATAGTGCTTGTCATCTCAGGGAGGTTATACTGCTTAGAGGGGTTTGATTGGCAGATTGAGCCGTAGCCTCAACTCTTTAATTTTTTCTTTTAACACAGGGTCTTGCTAAGTTGCTTAGTTTGGCCTACGACTCACTCTATAGCTCAGGCCTTTTTAGATATCTTGTCAGCCTACAGAATATTTGATATAATAGGTCTGGGTCTTCGGGTCTATCTTAAGTTTTAGGTAAGCAAAAGTCAAAATGCCACTAACTCTTGTAAATATACCTTCCCAAGGCAGCTACTGTATTAGTATATTATTGTATGAGTTTGCTTGTAGAATTTTTCCAATGTAGCTTAACTTGAGTCACTCTAAGTTAAAAACAACCTGTCAGACCAATGACTTGTTTATAACTTAGTCAGATACACTGAGGCCTTTTTATAATAATTAGTTGATTTGGAAAAAAATACAGTGACATTTTTATTTTTAATTTTCTTGATGGCACTGGCATTTAAAACCAATCCAGCATTCTTAAAAATAATTTGTATTACATTCACTGAATTCCTCTGTGTGTGTTAGGGGTCCAGGGTGGTATGGGCATGTCACGGTATACATGCGTGATCAGAGGACAGACAGCTCAAGAAAGGCGTTTTTCTCTTCCAACCATGCTTATCCCAAGAATAAAACTAAAGTCATCCTGCTTGGTCACAAGCACCTTTATCCTATGCTTGCCATCCTGCCATCTCAATCAAATTGTGTTTGTGTGTGTGCTTTGTGTGTGTGTATGTGTGTGTGTGTGTGTGTGTGAAGTTCATTATAAAATCTTGAGAAAAGACTAGACTTCTCAATGAACTTGAAAATGAGATCAAGTTCCTGATCAAAAGTCACACAGAATTTGTAGCAGCACAAACACATGCATGTGTTGTGCATGTGACATACAAACACATAATATTTTCAAAAAATGCATTAGAGATGACTCTTTATCATTTTCTTTCATTCTTATGCCCTACCTTGTGTATGTTTGAGAGAGAGAGAGAGAGACAAAGAAAGAGGCAGAGACACAGAGAGACAGAGACAAAATTTAATAAAACATAGAATAAGTATTATGGATACTTATTCTATGTATAAGGAGGAGAAAAGGGTAGGTTTGAGTTATCTTAAAACAGCAGACACTTTGCTGTGTCAGGTTATTTCCTTGATCAATGAAAGTACACCGGCTAACCCACAACAAAATCAATACAGTTGATTGGAAAAGATGGGAAGAACGCATAAGAATGTAGGACTCACTTGACCTGTCACTGCTCACAAATATTTAAATGATTCCCATAGTGCCTTGGACCATTTTTCACTGTTCCCTTGGAGAGGAAGCTTCTTCAATCTAGAGGTGAAATCTAATAAAGTTTGAAAGTAGACTTGAACTTGCCACCCATTAGCTGTACGTCGAGAAGTGTATTAATCAGGAAAAAAAATCTATTATTGAACATAGAGAAAACAAAACATAATTCAGTATGAAAAATAACATGTACAATTCATGTAAGGTAAGCTTGTTTTAACTTTTCTCCAGTGATTTGTTTATTTTTGCAGTGAATTAAACTTAAGGAATTGAAACCCACTTCTTATGAGTGCCACAAACCAGCCCTGAATTATTCAAATAGGAAAAGAATGCAGGTGATAACAAAATTATCAACAAAGAAATAACATTTTCAATTCATTATAGTTTACATTGTTCTTTAGACTTCCTTCTTGCCAGTTATGATTGGCAGGCAAAATAGTTTTTCTTTAGGGTAAATTTCTCATATTGCCAATTATGGAGATTTCCTCTTATCATCACAACACCTGAAAAACTGAGGCAGGAAAATCGCCACTAGTTTTAAGCCTCCCTGGCATATGTAGTGAATTCTAAGCCAACTGGACTATATATAGCATGAGACTTTGTCTAAAAATATTAATAAAATATAAACTGTTTTTATATTAAATTTGTAAAGCAAAAGTGATCATGAACAGTCATTATAAGTACCTTTAACAGCTTTATTCCTCATAATCAGCATTGTAAGCTGGGCCTTTTTTCTCAGGGCCTTCAGTGTGCTGTGTAAGTACAGGTATTCTACCACTTAATCAGACTCCAGCCTTTACAATAAGATTTTTTATAAACCAAAACATAAAAGGTTTTGTTTGTTTGTTATTTTATTTTGTTGGTGGTGGTGTGTGTGTGTGTGTGTGTGTGTGTGTGTGTGTACGTGTGTGTGTTGATGTTATTTTGAGACAAGAGTTGGCCTCAGAATTGCAACCTCCTGTCTCCAGTTCTTTAGTGCTGAGTTTGGTATGTGACGGCTGTACCTAGCAAAAACTAAGTTTCTTAAAACTAATAGTGACAGGGTCTTCCTGCTTCCTTTTTATTCAAAATGTAAAAGAAAATCATCCGTAGATTTGATAAATTGAGGTATTTACTCTTAACGTATTAAAAAGATTACCATTATAGTAAAAGAATGTGCATTTTTGTCGATAAATCTTAGAGCTCTTTTTGCTCGTGCAGGGAGCTACTATCTATTGACATAGCTGTTCCTCTGTGGACATACTGTGATATCATGTGCACACTTGCTTCCATATTTAAAAACCAACACCTTTTCCGGTTATACATTTAAAAAATATTTTAGCTACTCTTTCAAATAATCGCAAATCTCATGTGGACAGACAACCCATGCGAAAGTTTTAGTACTGTGTTTTCATGTTGCCATCTTCTACAGCTGGGAAGATAATGCACTTTTGTGGTTCTGCCCTAAGACTAGCTAGCAGGGGCCTCAGCAGAAGGTCTCTCTAGCTCTTTTTTTTTTTTTTTTTTTTTTTTTTTTCAGCTCCTCTTGGTCTCTTTCTTTTTTTAATTTAATTTTTCTTTTTAGTTACATTTTGTTAACTCTGTGTCCCAGCTGTATCCGCTCCCTCATTCCCTCCCCAACCTCACACTCCCTCCCTGGTCTCTTCCCTGCCCCTTTCCATGTCCACTAATAGGGTAGGACCTCCTCCCCTTTCATTTGACCCTGTTTTATCAGGTATCTTCAGGGCTGGCTGCAAAGTCCTCCTCTGTGGCCTAACAGGACTGCTCCTCCCCTGGGGGAGGGGGGAGGTCAAAGAGCCTGCCCTTGAGATCCTGTTAGAAATAGTCCTTGTTCCCCTTACTTTGGAAAACTACTTGGTTACTGAGCTACCACGGGCCACATCAGAGCAGAAGTTCTAGGTTATATCCATAGATGGTCCTTGGTTGAGTGTCAGTCTCAGAAAAGACCCTGTGCCCGGATATATTTGGTCCTTGTAGAGCTCCTATCCTTTCCATATCATACTAACTCCCCTTCTTTCATATGATTCCCTACACTCTGCCGAGGGTTTGGTTATGAGTCTTAGTGTCTGCTTTGAAACACTGCTAGGTAGAGTCTTTCAGATGCCTTTTGCGCTAAACTCCTGTCATACGTTCAATGCACATCCCATTTGTCTTTCTAAATGAGGATTGATCATCTTCGCCCTTGTCCACTTTCTTGATTATCTTCTTTAGGTGTATAGATTTCATTATGTTTATCCTATCTTTTAGGTCTATATAAGTATATACCATGTTTGTCTTTCTCCTTCTGGGATACTTCACTCAGAATGATCTTTTCTAGATCCCACCATTTGCCTGCAAATTTCATGATTTCCTCCTTTTTGATTGCTGAATAGTATTCCATTGTGTAAAAATACCACAATTTCTGCATCCATTCCTCTGTTGATGGACATCTGGGTTGCTTCCAAGTTCTGGCTATTACAAATAAAGCTGCTACTAGCTTTCTAGCTTTCTAGTCACAATACCAACCAGAAAGCCATCAGGAGACTGAACTGGGGCAGCTTTGTAAGCACACAAAACAACATTAGATAATGGTGACCCGCCATTCCTTTCCCATTGCACTGTTGCTTCCAGCACAGCTAAGCCTTGGCAATAACCTACTTCTTCCTCCTACTTTTCGAGATTAGAAAGTCAAAGTTCAAGCTCAGTGATTTTTCTAAGAGTGTGAACAATATTAGCTCCTAAGCTAGCACTGCATCTAGGATCCTCAGGATTTAGATAAATTCTTTTCTTACCAATCCCAAGCCATGTTTGTCAAGGAGCATGTGTTGCTCTACAGATAGTGGCTCTTTTCTGCTGTAGAGTTAGTTACAACATAAATTATTATAGCTTGTTCTTGACTGTTATGCATGCTGTGCCTTAACATTCCAACTCTAAATACAACTGTAATTCCAAAGTTATTTGCTATCGTTTTTCTTTCCACTTATGTCTTTTATTTAAAAGCTAGGATCTGTTCTCTCTCTCTCACCTGGCAGCAAGCTGGGCAATGTCATGGGAACATGTGTTTGCTGTTAGTATGTACAGTCCTGACAACCACTCAAATGTACTCTCCCATATTTAAGTATAATTTGATATATCCTGGTGCTTTGTCCTCCCAGTGGCCCCACCTTATAATGAGCTGCCTTCTTTAACTGAAAGAGGGACTGCCACCTGCAGCCTCCAGAACTGCTTGCTCCTGTGTGACAGTGCGTTAGAGCACATTGGCCTTAAGACCTCCTTCAGGGTCACGATCCTGTCCTGATTGGCCCTGACTAGTCTCATTGCTGTGACTGTGAGTGACTCTGAACGCGGTCCTCCTGTGGATGCTGATGAAAACTGCAACCAAGAGTAACTGGTGCCCTTCTAAGAGAGCTGAAAGGGGACAGGGAAAATGGATGTGAAAACTCAGAAAAAGTGGCTACAATGAATTACAGCCAGGTCATTTTTAACTAATTAATACAAGAGTGATTGTTATCAGACGTCCATCCCATTACATTCCTGAAAGTAAGAGATCTCTGTGATTGTTATTCTATGAATTGTAATAGTTTACAGTTATATAGCAGGAGAGAAAGAGACAGACACAGACACAACAGAGAGAAAGAGTTATCAGATTGGCAAACCACCATTTGGCATCCCAGTTATCAAGTGTCTGGATTAAACAGAGACATTCTCTCCCATGAACAGCAAGACTATGAAAGAAAATGTGAATCTGATATCCTTCCTTAGTTAAAAGCCAACGGGTTCTTCATTATAAAGGCTTTAGCATACATTTTTATTTAATGTATTTTAACTTTCCCTGAAATCTAATTGGGGATCTAATTCATACTCAGAAGGATCTCACTTTGACAAACACTGTGCTTTATTTCATAGAAAATTTCTAACTAGATCAACACCCATTCCGGATACTGATTCTTGTCTCTCTGTCTTTCAATTATTCATTATTTTTTCTGTCAAAAAAAAAAAAAGAAAACAGGGAGACTTTTTTCTTTTTGTTTTGGTTTCTGCTATTCCTTTGTAATGTGAATAGGAACTGTGGAGAAAAAAAAAACACCTGTATTTTGCTTCTCTCACTACTACTTCATGCCTTCTGGAAAGCAGAAGTCTGTGTTGTTTGGCCCTAGAGAAAACATGGCTCTTCATTCTGGAAAGGTTAGACAAGCTTCGTGGTATACTCAGAGCTCACACAACAAGCAGATTCTTGAGTCTTCTGACTTTGTTAAATCATCGTTTTGGTAGGAAGTTAGTTTCTGTGTAACCTTCCTCCATAAATCATCTTGCATTTTTAAAGGATATTAGTAAATAAAAACATGTCAGATAAAAGAAAAAGTAGAAGTTCTTCAGCCAAGAAGAAATTCTCTTTATTTAGACCCCTAGGTAAATCAGTACAGGCAGCAGAAGGAAAACATTGGGATCCAATGATGAATTACTCCATTAACTGTCTCAGGGGGGTAAATTAAGTCAGAATTGTACAATAAGCTCACTGCAAAGTTGGAAAAAATTGCTTTAAATTCACATTGTCCAAAATGGTAGGTGCCCAGTCATACATGCTTTCATCAGAGATGTAGCCAGGAAAACAAAGGCAATAAGCTTTGACTTGTCTTTAACTTTAATTTGTATTACAGATTACTGGTTGCAGCTGATTGCAGAAAACAAGTTAAATATGGCACAAAAATATTAGACAGGTGAATAATATATTATGTCTGGACTGTCAAGAATTTTGAGCCAAAATATGAACTATATATCATTTTATGTCATCTACCCTCCTCATTACAAACCTTATTAATTAAATAAATATGATTCTCATAATCACACTAACTTTAGATACCCTTTAGAAGAAATAAGCCATTCTTGCCCTGTGAGAAAGAGCTAGGCAGACTGGATTATTTCAAAGTACTGCTTCCTTTAATTTGATTTAGAATTTACTGTACAACCAGACCTGTTTTGACTTTTTAAAAAGTTAGAAAGCAAATCTCCAATGACATTTGAAAATAATTGAAATTGCAAGACTGTACACATGTTACATCTTCAAAATCAATAGAAGCAAAGTCAGAGTTGCTGTTTTATAAATACTCCCGCTGTGGTCAACGCGTAAACCCTGATGGGGAAAAAGCTTCGGTTTTGGTGATTAGAAGCTGAAAAATAGCAGGGACCTCAAGCTAGCATCTATGGCAGTGGGGGCCAAATTGGTTGATTTCAACAGTTCCTTTCAAATGGATGTTGATGTAACCAAGTCTGTTTTTCTATAGGCCCTAAGGGAGGTCCTGACAGAATCCTCGACACTTGGACTGGTTAACCCATGTCTGAATATAAATATTTTAACCCATGGTCATTCAGTAATAATTATTTTCCTTCCAACTTTTATTGCTTTAATTTTCTAAACTCCTCAGTTAATATAGTTTGTGCTTTCTAGGGAGTCAAGTCATGTATGTTTATCTGGATGTAAAGAAAAATAACATAGATTAAGGGGAAAGGTTGAATGTGAGTTTGTTGTTTCTGGTCAAAAGAGCTAGGAGTGAAGTGTGCATGCACGAGGTCCATAGAGCTGGCTATCAGTGGCCAGTTGCTGTAAGCATCAGATCAATTACCAAAATAATCGACATGTTATCTATGATAACCATAGGGAAGTCATGATACTAATTTACCAATAGCCTTGTGGGCCACTATTTGAGGGAGGAATAGCACAAAGAATGCACAGATACAAGAGAGTTAAAAAGCCAAACTATGGTCTGATCAAGGAAAGGCAATCAGTTAAACCCACAAAACAAGATGAATTCTACATCTTCTGCTGCCACTGACAGAGAAGTGTGCTAAACTAATCGGTGCAAGTCAACCTTTGTTTCACTTTTCATCAAATTCTGAGCTCATTCGCAGTCTCGCGTTTCGGAAACTGTGCTTCATGTTTTCTGTGTTGATTAGCGACATGGTGGCTCGTTGCTATGTTCTTTTCTGTCTTTCTTTAGCTGCTTCTATATTTCGTTTCCTTCTTTTCCTTGCCTTTCTCATTTCTTTCTTTCCTGCCCCCCCCCCTTCTCTCTGGGAGTGTGCACTCAACATCATGTTTCCTTCTCGTGGCTACTTTCTCTTTTTCGATCTTTGTGCTTCAGGCTTGCTCCCACCCCTGATTTTTCCCCCTTTTTTCTTTCAAATCAGAAGCCGGTACGAGCTGATTTTTAGAGAGCGATGTTTGACTTGCATCTCTTTATGGATCGTGTGATGTTTTCTTTGGAATGTCAGCGAATGGTTGGTTGTTTTTTGTGTTTGTTGCTACAGATCTGTTGCCAAACTGCTACCTTAGTTGGTCCTGCAGTGCTGCACTGCCTGCTGGGATTGTCTGTGAGAGTAAAGTGACATAGCTGCAGTACCAGACAGTATTGGCTGGAGGATGGTGTCCTTTGCCTCCCTTTTGTATGCCTTTTTTGTATGCTGTAGAGTCACGGATTGCTAGCTCTCTCCAACAAATAATTCAGAAATACTGCTACCGTGGAAAGGGAAGGTAACAGTGTACTGCACTGTCATCATTACAGGCAGAGACTGAAGAACAAAGAAACTGGTGCCTTGTATGCTGTACAAACCAGCATAGCCAAGGCCAAATGTTTTAGCTCTTTTGGGAAGAGTATACAGATGCACATGGACCCACGTTTTATTTAGACCTACATATTCAATCATTAATATGCATGAACACTTCTACGATGCACATTTTCACTAATAGCCATTTATTATTTTTTTAAATATTTAAAAATTAAAGACTACTAATATCCTGTTGGTTGATCTCACTCCAACTTAGCATTTCAACACAGTTTAAATCACATTGATGAGTCAGATCCTGGCACATCTTGTCTTCTAATTCCTGTGAAATGAGAGCATAGCTAATAAAAACATGAAGCTATTACTTTGATTAAAACTCCCAGCATGTATATATATGCATGTATACACACATATACACATGTGCATATATGTGTGTATATGTATATATATTTGTGTATGTGTATACATGCATATATATAAAATGATTGATCTCTACAGACCCGCCACATTACTGGTTGCCTGGTATCTGGTGCTGGGTGGAGGCTTTGCATAAAAATGGAAAGGCTCTCATTTGCTCTTTCTTCAGTCAAAGGGGGAAGAAAATGAAACTGTAGAATAAAATCTAGGACTGTTAAAAAAACTGCTGGCATTAATTTTTTTTTTCTGTGTCACGTGTGAGCCTGCCTGGCTGCTTCCTGAGGTGGGGACCCTGGCGAGACCGTGCAGGAGTCTGTTTCCACACTGCACTTGCAGATCTGTCTTATTGATTAGCAGGGAAAAGGGTGGGGATTGGAGGGGAGGGGAAGGGAGGGAAGCTCTAACTGGCGACTGGCTCATTGAAGCACAAGACATTTTCTTCCGGGAAGATGTCAAACAACTGAGAAACAGCCACAGAGGAAGTGGAAAGGTGGAAAAAATAAGGACGAAATGAAGGCGTTTCTTAAGAGGCGCGCTCTCTCTCTCCTCTCTCTCGCCTTTCTCTCTCCTTCCATCATATGACCTGCAGAGGCTAGAGTGACAGCGTCATGCAAATGCCGCAGTCCAGCAGGTCTGGGAGAGGGTGGATGCCAGACTGTGCGTTAATGTTAATGATGAGCGCAGTGAAAATACCAGCCGCCGCCACCCCTTGCACACAGAAGCGCTCTGAGTCAGCATCAGATGCTAGCCTGACTCGCCGTGTGTCTGTATGCCTGTGAGCGCGCGCGTGCTCGCTCGGGCATCC
Source organism: Meriones unguiculatus (assembly GCF_030254825.1). Taxonomy (NCBI): domain Eukaryota; kingdom Metazoa; phylum Chordata; class Mammalia; order Rodentia; family Muridae; genus Meriones; species Meriones unguiculatus. The sequence goes on from NC_083364.1 coordinate 79,437,250, forward strand.
GTGTCTAGCCGAGGGGAGGGGGTGGCGTGTGAGTGCGTGGAGGGTAAAAAGCCAGTCAGTCAGTGAGAAGCAAAGGTACGTTGGAGAGCAACTAAAATCTGACTGATTTCCATCTTTGGAGCATCAGATGTATTCCCTAAGGAGGATGGGTCTCCGTGATGGGGGTGGTATAATTATGTTAATGTCATATTTATGGAGGGGTGAGATTTTTCATTCTAATAATTGGTTGGATGCTGTGGTCAAAAATTGTAAAGCCATATTCAGTTTTAAGGAAAAGCATGGACTTTTATCTAAGGACTGTTAATTTTTTTTTTCCTTTTTGCTTTTTTGTGAATGCTGCTTTTTGGTTGTTTCTTTTGGATTTTTTTAAAAACTATTTATTTGGAGCCATAAGTGATTCAGTATGGGAAATCAAATGATAAACAGAAAGAGATCTTATATAATGATGCATTACATCACGGAACAGAATATTTAAGTCTTACAAGGCAAAGTAAAGATCTGGGCAGGGGTGGGGGGGTGGTTAGAAAGGGGTGTGGTACTAGGGTGGGGGAGGGGGACACTTAGCAAATATTTTGTTCAGCCTAGCTTTCCTTGCAGCTTGCCTGGAAATGGATGATTCACCTGCCTACAGGAAAACACTCTAAATCTTTCCATTTGCTCTTTCTCTTTTTCTCTCATTCTTCCTTTCTCTCTCTTTCTTCCTTTCTTTTTAACCTCCTCTTTTCCCTTTTAAGATCAACCACTTCCGAAGAACCAGATTCCACTTCTGTGTCCAGGAGTTCTATGTTATGCTAGTGTGATTGTTTTACCCTGCATTTCATGCTACTAAACCCTTGATCATTCCTAAAGTAAAGATTCTGTTACTTTACCACAAATAAGACTAAAAGATGGGACGGAATTCGGTGAATATATAGGATTAAGATTGTGTATTTGCAAAAGTAGTGAACTTTATAATGTAATTATTCAGAGAAAAGAATCTTTTCTTTTCTTAAGATGTTGCCAGGATTTTAAGTTACATGCTTTATTAAGTGGCCTTGCTCAAATAACTATAGAGTGTGCATGGAAATATTTGCTGTCTGAATAGATTGCATATTGAAAGAGAAAAAAAAACAAGATTAATAGGTATTAAATTATGACATGTAGAAAGTTTTTGTTTGAATCTTAACTACAATGGTATACATTTAAATCAGATTTTTAACTGTTGTATATCCTGGGCCCACCATAACAGTTATGATATATATAAAACTGCAATACAAGCAAAATTTCAATTAGGGTCCCATTAACTGGCATATAATCCTTTAATGTAATTGAAGCGGGTGTTGCTGAAATATTTGCCAGCAGCAGGTTTTAACCCATTTTTTTTTTTTGGTTGTTTCTTTATCTGGATAGAATGGAATGACTGCTAACTGTTCATTGTCTGCTTTGTTTCTCTTATTCCTCGTTATTGTAAGTTCTAATCTGTAAGTGCTCATCATGATTATTTGGCTCATCTTGACTTTCATGTGACACATATGTTTCTATTTGTGTGTTTCAATAGTATTTAGAAGGAAAAAAACTGACTGAACCCAACTGTAATTCCTAGGCTGTCTTTTTCACTGGAAGAAGAATTCTCCTGCATCAAACCAGACTTTTCCTAGTCCCTGAGACCCTAACTTGTGAGGTATTTTAGTAACATCACAAGTCAGGCTCTTGGGACCTAGGCGGAGAGGTACCAGCAGCTTTGGACCTTATTGATTGTCGGCATAAACCACCAGAACAAAAGAACAGACATAGATTCTGCCTAGGAGGAAAGAACAATGCTTTTCATTTTAATCAGCAAGGGTTTCACCATGATCCACCCCCCAAAATACAAACTGCACTCTAAAGATATGGCACAGTAATACCGAATAGCAATTATATTTACTATGATTACTGTATAAAGGTATTGTAAGAGATATGTATTAGAAGCAGAATTAAAACAGACGTGTTTTTAAATGCTTTGGATGTATTTTAAGATGATCAAGAGAATATGTTCTTCATTATAAGAAAGTTGTTTATATTCATAACTTTTTATATGCATAGAATTATATACACTAGTTACTTGAATAAATTATATATGCCTTCATAGAACTGTGGCCTAGAATACATAATATATGATTCTAATCATACTTCAGGCCTGGAAAAGAAACATTTTGCAATCTTCTTTATTGATCCTATTCTGGTTGATATTAATTTGTAGAGAGTATTGCTTTATACATGGTAGTTTTAGCCAGAGTTTTCTTTAGTCTTTTGCCCACATAAAATAGTCAATATGTATTAACAGTCCCCTTTTCTGAGATTCACAAAGACAATGTTTAGAGAAATACAGTGCCTTTTTAATGTCTTCATTTCACTTTGTGTGATAAAGCATTAGATAGTAACTATGAAATCAGATGCCCTAGTTTATGTGTAAAACGCATTTGAGATGCAGACTTTGATCAGAATTTTCATTAATAGACATAAATATCCCATCCGTAGCCTGTGTGGCGCCTTTGCCTTTTTTTTTTTTTTTAGTCATTGACATGTCGAACCTGTGTTTTGTATCTATAATCAATACCTCTTTTCCAAATTTGCAGTAACATTATAAAGGCTAAGGCTTAAAATCAGATGGCTTTTCATGACACAGGCAGCAGAGTAGTGACTGGTGTCTTAAGCCAAATCCTGAACCATAAACTGTTTTCTCCACTGTTAAAAAAAATGTATGAATCTACTTTAGAATGTTGTGTGAAGTCTTTGTTCACTTTTCCTTGAGGTTGTTATTATTGCTTATGACTTGAAATATCAGAAATTGCAAAGCATCCTTATTACTTCCTAAACATAATATAAACCTACACTATGATTAAGTATGTGTTGATATTGCATCTTTTCAGATTTCTTGTTGGCCTCCTCCTTGCCATTCATCTAGAAGCTTGACGATTTAACTGTCTGTGCATATAAACATGTTTTACAACTCCAAGTGACATGAGGAAATATAGTGAAGGTTTTTTGTTTTTATTTATTTATTCATTTATTTATTTATCTATCATTTATTTATTTTCCTAGTCTTTATCTTTTGCTGCTTTTAACATCATTCTTGTTGAAACTGATTTTTTTTAAAGCCAGAACTTTTTCAGCACAAAGAACTCTATGTATGTGTAACTATCTGTGAGCATCAAAAAACATGATTCTACTTAATAGAAGGTTTACACAACTGGTCAGAGCTAGCCTATTGAACAAAATACCATATAGAGGAGTGTGTTTACTGACACCTGTTTTACAATAATCATAAATAATATGCACATGATGTCTAATCAATTTAAATCCAAGAAAAAGGAAAGAATATTTGTCAGCTATAATGAACTATGCTATATATAACTTATATTTCATAAGAGAAAAATACCAAAATAAATTTCAGTTCTCCAAAGCAAATGTCAAGTGTGTATATGTGTTTGTGTGTGTATGTATGAATATATGAGTAATAAATCTCACAGCTTTAAACATTCTCTGTGCAAATACCGTGTGTGACATTATGTTTTTTGAGAGAACCATTCACAAAGCTTCCGTCTTACTCCATGAAGGTGTGTGTACAGCTCAGACTGTATTTCTATAAGCTACTTTATGCTGTAAGTATGTGGATTGATGTGACTCCTGCATTTCTCTCTCAGCTGTCGCCAGATAATGCTGTCCTGTGGCTTCATAATGTGACTTGGAAAACCATATCATTCTAAGCTTAAAATAAAGGGAGAGATAAACAACAAAGAGTGAGAAAATGAAGCGGTTGCATACAAAAAGCAGTGATATTAACAATCCAATGGCTGCTGGGTTGGGAAAGCAGCCTGAGCCAAACGCATACATTAAGAGCTGTGGGCTGCCCATGTGAGCCTGCTCAGTGTGTTGGAAATGAGAGATCGCCTCTTCCCTGACACCAGCTTATCTTACATTTTAATTTTGAGAGAGTGAGTCACTGTTCCACATATATCGACTGGCCTCTGTTTGAGTCTCTCTCTGTCTTAGATTGTTTACTAAATTACTGTCAACTCGAAGTTTCTTTAAAAAAATTACTCAACTTAACCATTTACCAAAGACTAATGAAATAATAATTTTCCTTTTGTCTCTGCTGTGTGACTCTGATAACACTGTGACACCTGTGGTTTTAGCTTTAGATCACTTTTAAGGGAAACATGGATTTTTTTTTTCTAAATGATAATTTTTAAAGCATTTTAGAATCCATCAAGGAGGCCATCCTGGAATTTTGCCAGATCTTAATATGATCATATTTTCTTTTAAGATTCGTGAGATCAATCTCATTCTCAGTTTAAAATTCCTAAACACTTCAGTCTTTCACTGACACAACAGAAGTGTAAAGATATTCTTAAATCATTTAGTAATTTCTGAAACAGGCAGAAATAGCTCAGGGGAATTACAGTACAAATTAATTACTAATGAAATTAGAAAAGGTGGTGTCCACCTTAAATCATCTTCCAAATGGCACACAGGTACAGGTGCCCAAGCTTGAGCTAATATACCTTAAGTATGCAAATGACCTTGCAAGCTGTCGTGTTCAGATGAGTTTGGAGAAAAGCAGTGCACAAAGGAAGCAATGAATCCCAAGTTCCCTTGCCATTTGCACACGCAGCCTACTTGTCCACAGGCAGCAAATGCAGACACAGATTTGATGCCTGGATTCTTTTGTCTAATTTGTTAGAAGACTTTTAATTTAATACTCAAATCCCACTGATTGCTAAGTGACTGCATTTGGAAACAGAAAACAAGGTTCCTAATATAAAAAAAAAATCCTGGGTGTTTGTAAACATTTGAAAATAGAGTTTATCCCTGTAACTCTGCAAATACATATTTAGTATGCTGAAATTTAGTTGCCATTTATATCTATGTGTCAGTTCCACGTTTAGTTTCCTTATCCATCAATGATCAAGTACACATTGGGGTTTGTGTGTGTGTTTGTGTGTGTACACTCGCGTGTGTGTGTGTACGTGTGTGTGTGTGTGTGTGTGTGTGTGTGTGCGTGCGTGCCTGTCTACATGTCTGTATGTCTGTGTATCTCTGTGCATTTCTGGAAAATGTTTAGTGAAAATAGCATAAACACTGCGACAGCTTCCTGATGTCATCCATACTGCGTGATTGCCGACTTCAGTTTTCATTGAGTGATAGGTTTCCCATGTCACTTTGTGTGAAACATGCTACATGTTAACCTGAATGTGATATTGTACCAGTGGGAAGTTTGAAAGCAGAGGAAGACTGGAGGCAATTGAGATTGATTTAAAATTAATTTGTTTCATTATCAATCAGCTAATTCCATGAATATTTTATGGCAACTTCAAAATGAAAAATTCTGAGAAATTGGGAAACCTGCCCCGTTGATGATATTATTAATGTGATTTTAAATTTGTTCTAGAAATAGTTAATTACTTACCAAATAAGGACAGAAACAGTCAAGGATGGCATCTGTTTGGCCAAGTGAGTAAGAATAGTCACTGGGTGTTGACTTGGTTGAATAAGTTATGGGTTTTTTTTTTTATAGAAGCAGTTTTAACAATCTCTCTTTTCTATTTTTTTCTCACTCAGTGTTGACTAGTATCTGACAATTTCTGAACAAGTGAATGAATTTTCTGTGGAATTCTTTTTTTGGTTTGTTTTTGACTTGGGTAGTTTGTTTACTCTAGGAGTCAACATCAATTTTATACATCCAAAATGGCCATTCTTGAAATCTTCTGAATATTTAATAAACATATAAGTGAAATATAGGAAATTATGTAATTATATTATGATTGTGTTTCCATCTCAGGGAACGGTCAGAGTAATGTTGAATTGAAGTGAAGCCCTTGGTTTTATGAATTTTTTTTTTTTATAAATGTCTTTCTTCTAGTAGAATTCCAAATCTTACAGGGGGAACCAATGTTTGCTGCATTCTTACTCTGTTATACATCACACTGAAAGGCTGGTCTCAGCATTTGTAAACTTTAGGGGCAATTTCTACATTAGACAGTATATTTTTTTTTTCCTGAGGGATTGTAGCAGTCAGTTCCCTCCATTTTTCTCTCTTCCTGGCCCCCTGCACCCAACATGGAGCCCTTTCAACTTCTTCAAAGAAGTGGGGGAGGGGTGCGGGGGAGGTAGACTCTTTATTAATGGAAGAAAACAAACTGGCTGCTGGACTTCCGAGACAGCTCTCTAATAATGAAGCTGAGCAAGCTCTGTGACAAAGAATTCTTGAATGTACTAAATATATAGAGAAGCCTATTTAATTCACCAGAGGGGCTTAGAGGACAGGAGCACAAAGTTTAGAATTCAATTCAAGCCATGCCAGAAAATGAAAATGTACTTTAAAAAGGATTTCTGGGACAATTGTTCAAAGAAATGTCAACTTTTAAGGTTCTTTCTAGAATGAATTTTGTACTCTCATTTTATGTGATGACTTTTTCAATTAAAAAGGAAATGATTAATAGAATCTCAAAGAAATTGTATCTTATAATTAAAGAAAATGTGTTTTCTTTCCACAGGATCCATTCTAGTGAGGCCCACCAAGTACATTGCCTAAAAATAACCAGTTACATGGACGGAACACAGAGATAATTTTATTTTTATGACAATTAGACATAATGGAAGTGCTCATCGTATTTCAAAAGAAAAGTATTCAGCTTTTATGATTCCAGCACAATTCTACATAACCAACATTATAATTTAAAATATTTTAAAATAATTTAATTAGTAAATTCTGAAAAAAAATTGTTGATGAAAAATATTACCATGTGATTCTAAATTTACAAGATTAGAAACATGAGTCTAGCCTTATCACATGGTTATTCTGTGAAGAAATTCTGTTTGTCTGTTGCCTCTCAAGCTAACAGACATGACATTGGTAAGGAAGACTCACTTCTACAAGAGTATGAAATTTATCAACCCCAATACTATGATAATGAATCACTTATAAAGTTTACTGAGGCCAGTAGGAATGTGACTCAAGGAAGAACCTACCTGAAGAAGTTTTCCTAACCTTTTCTTAGGATTAACAGACTCTAGAGAAAAGTATGTTTCTGACATTTGTGAGGAGAAACATGCTCTCTTGTTGCTTCTCTGGAGAGGTCATGGCTGAAAAGGAAAGACTAGCTGAGAAGGAAAGACTTCAGAACTCACAGGTCCCTGAATGCATATTGCTGACTCGGTATGAATTATTTATTCATTAGCCCATTACTTCTGTGTTTAGTCCCTCTCTGCCTCTGCTCGCCTGTTCCATGCTCTACTTTTTCCTTCTTTTTTCTCTACTGTGTTGACATGCTTAAGTGGGCTATCACCATTGAATGGCAAAAGTGACAAGCTACAGCATCTTTACATTTTAATATTCCAGAAAGAAATAAAAGACAGAGAAGGGGGAAGAGGGCATAGACAGAGAGAGAGACAGAGACAGAGACAGAAAGAGATCCTTTTTTTCTAAACAACAACAACAACAAAAAAAGCCTTGTTTTGCTTCCACGCCTATCAGATTAACCTAGCAAGCCCTGGGAAGCAAGAGAATGCCTCTTAATGGTGCATAGTAAAAGAAATACCAGACCAAACCAAAAAAGAGCGTGACTAATCATCACTACCTTCAGACTTGTTTACCACTGATACCTCATCTTTGCTTCCCTTAATGAACTCAGTAGTACTTATAACCACGTGTAACACTGCTGTACACATCATGACAATGAAGAATTGTCTTGAATGGCCAATCTCAGCCATAAGCACCATGGAGATTAACTACATTACCTCAACATTTCCCATAGTCATTTAGTTTGTGACATATATTGACACAGTCAGCATTCTTGCCAGTTAGGGATCTGAAATTTTATAAGCTAGGATAATTAGAAATAGAAGTTTGGTAAAGAAAGAATTTGTGATTTTATTTCTGTAGTCAAATCTGTGTATGATAGTTACCATAGGATGTGACCATTTGGTTAAATATTTTTAACTTTTATTATCAAAGTTACAGAAATCTCTGTGGCTAAATCTTCAAATCCTCTTCTTTTGCATTATGAATTGGCCAAAATTTTCCTTTTCTTTAGTGAGTTTGTCTACATGTGGATATTATATTTATAGTTGTACATATTTCTTGTATATGTATGTATGGCAGCTACAATTAAATCTATCAGGTGATAGAGTTTCATATTTTTGTGAGGAACAGTTGAAAACACTGTTAACAACAGTTAACACTGTAGTCCAGACTGGCCTTGAACTTTCAGCAATGATTCTGCCTTAATAATGAGCCTAGCTGGCTAGATTCTTCACAATTTATCCTTTATTTTTGGCACTGTTGTTTATCATGGTATGACCTGGGCAGTTTTTAACATTTTACTGTCAGTTATGACTACTTAAGAAATCTTTCTCCCCGAAAAGAAGATTAATTTGCTATGGACAATGATTCTAATGCAAAACACTTTTACAGTGCAGTTAAACAAAGCTATAAATATAATTTAGAGTGTTTGAAATTTTATTTTAACGTTCACAGTACTTGTTACTAATTAATCAAATTATAAAATTATGCTGTGGTTTCTAGTATATTAACATAAGCTGTCATATTTGGAACATCTGTTTATGCTCCTGTTTTTAATATATGTTTCTGGAAGGATGAAATATCGATTGCAATAAATAACGTTTGTAATTTATTCTACAGAAGGAAGACATCTACTTCCCTTCACTAGGCCTATTTATCTCCTGCAGAGTAAATCTTCTAGATTGTATTCTATCATTCCGTTATCAAGATGGAGGGGCAAAGGTTCAGGTCTTAGTTATGCCTCCCTGATTGGTTAAGAAAATTGGCGCTGTCATGGCAGCCTTTGCAGACACTGCCGTACCAGACCGTCAGCTGGTACTATCACTTTGTCGCGCTATAAATCAGCCTCCTAATGGCTAAGGCTGACACTGTGACATTTTCAAGAACAGTAAAAGACTTGATTTGAGTGGAAATCAATTTTGTTTCACAAATCTTGGGTTTCTATTCCAAGCTTTCCTTGTTACTTCTTTATCCTACCTGGGGTTTTCATGACCATCAAAATATTATTTGAATTTTATATCATGAATTTTTCAGTTTAAAATAAAAACATGTTCTTACTTCAATCTTCATTATTAATTAAGAAAAATCTGTTGTTTTCTTTTTAACTTTATTTTTTAAAAGTCAATATGAAGCCAGATTTTGTTTTATTTACTGATGATTTTTAAATGATGATAGCATTTGTGCTTTATTATAGTTTTGGGAAAGTATTATGAAATGTTTCATGATTCAAAATTGTATGCCTATTAGCTTTTGGTTATTTAATAATAAATGATATAAATTACCAAGTATCATTGAACTTTAGTTAATCAGGTTTCAAGCATGAAATTCTCGAAAGAGTATTTTGATTTTGTGTGACTACACATTAGTAAAGGTTTTAAGTATTAAATTGTGCATTTATGAGCCATTGGTGGAAAGCAGAGGATTGTGCTGGGTAGTTCCAAGCATTACATTGTATCAGCATTTTAACTATCAGGTCCAGAGACCCTGGAGAGACTCTGTACTTGACAATGTGAAAGGACGTTTCACTTGGGACTTGTATGACATGGATGCTGGGTACGTAAAATATCTTCTTTGTTTTCCATATCTTCTGCACTTGAGAAAAATTGAGGTCTTTAAAACCACAGAAGGAAAAATACTGCCACAGTGTCCTCTAAGAATGATCAAAACCAAATTCCTGGGTATCCTAAGAAAAATGTTAGTTGAAAGATTGGGAATCCTCTCCTTCTGGTTACCAAAATTCTTAGTAGTCATTTTCTTTGATGTTCATAATGAGTTCTCAAGTCTATCTGACATTCAATTTTTAGGATGAAATAATTTTTTATTGTTAAAAGGGTCATTTTAAAAAGTCCTATGGATAAGTGTAATTATATCTGATTACAGACAAAAAAAACTTCCAGCTGTTAAAATTTTTATTCATCCTTCAACTTACTCACCCATTCATGAACAGTGATAAGGTATTTACAATAGTCTCTAAGAGAAGTTCCCTAAGGACCATGTGGTTGATTTCCCTAAGGACATGAAAGCTGGTTTGTTAGTAGAGATATGCAACCAACTAAAATATCCAGGAACAAAATAGACTATGCTATATTTCACGTTGAATTTAGTTGCTAAATTGGTGTGTTTCTTGAAAGGTTGAAATATGGGTGCTTAATGAAGGGCAGAGGTAAGTTTGTGAAGGACCTACAATAGTCACAGAGCCTGTGCTCATGATGGGTAGATAGGGAGCCATGAGTAGACAGATGTAAGATTGCTTACAAGCCAACATTCAATTGTTTCTAGTCAGTATGGCTAAAGAGCTCAACAGAGATTATGTTAGAACTAAAGAAAATTTTCTATGAAGATACATCTTACTCATCATCTTGAAAATTCTAACTCAGTATATTTAGGAAAGAGAATATACAGATACATGTTATAAAATCTCCCAGATGCATAACTAGCGTTGTAACTGATAAAGAGTAGAGCAAATGATGCAGGAATGAGAGAATACAAATAAATGAACATATGTCAGGCTTACAGCAATTCTACTGAAAAAAAAAAAAAAAGTGGAGATCTAAACTAGGATTATCCAACCCAAACTCAACATATCCCTTAGATTTTATAGTTACATACCCACATAAAATTTTGTCTAAAATTTTGAATGAATGCCCTCGTCTTTAATTATGGTCTTTTTTATGGGTAAAAGAATCCAATAGTGTATGTAACATTTCCAGGACACTGAACCTACCCAAGATTTATAACCAGTGATGCCAATCATGTGAAACAAGAGGTAGATCTGAAGTCTCAGATGCATAGAACTTAGAGGCTTTAGAGAAAATGTAGATTGCATAGGGACACAAATTATATCGAAGAAGAGATGGTGTTGTTTTACTTATTAATGGCAAAAGGAGAATCATCATAGTCCCCTTTGAACTGGCAGCAGTTCCTTGTGGCCCCTTATTTCAGGAGGTAGAACTGGGATATCGGGCTCCAACTTGGATATAGTATGCGTACCCAAAGCTTATGTGTTTACCACTTGCATCTTCATTTTGGTGTCACTGAACCTTTATGAAGTAAGTCCCATTAGAAAGACTTGATGTCACAGAGACTATGCCCTTGAAATGGGTGGTGGAACCCAAGCCCTCTTCTTCTTCCTCCCTTTTTCCCTGGCTATCAGATGAACAATTTATCTCCACCAAAAAACCTATGGAATATATTTTCACAAGTAGAAAATCCACGGGGCTAACTGATTGTGAAATGGATTAACCAAAGTAAGTAAAAATAAGCTATTTTCTCCTTGTAAAAATGAACCCTCTCGGAGATCTGGTTTGGAAGCCGAGAGCTGACTTTCACGCATGATGTGTGTGTGACACCAAACAAAGATGTCAAGTAGTAGGAAAAACTGTTGAAGTTACTACAAAGCTGAGGAAACCATTCACCTCCAAAGAGAACTAAACACTTGAAATCAGGGGTGCAGACTGCTTCTGTATTGGGTTATCTTTAATGACTTTCATATTTTGAGGGAATCTCAAGATGATCATCAGTCCTCAGATATGCTGTTTATTTCCATGCTGTAAAAAAAAAAAAAAATAAAAGAAAGAAGGGAAAAGCACAAACTATTATTCTAAAGAAAATATCTGAAAATATCATAGCATTTAAAACTATGCTCTCAGAACATCAGCACCAGGAACACACAGTTTTGGAATTGTGTGACAATGGACACAGGCTTTGTTCTTGGTATTCATTCACTCTGAATGTAAATGTAATTTTTATTTCCTTAGATGCTGGGGGATGAGATGAGAACTGTGCCCAAGTTTTAGGAATATATGGCTTGGGGTGAACCCAGAGTGTTTCTGTCTTTGTTCTAGGTGTTCCTAAGCCTAAGCCTGGAAGCTTCTAACCTCCATACAATCTAATCTCCTATAAGTCCGGACCTTGGAGGCTTTAGTTTCCAGCCTCCAGCTGCTAACCTAGGCCTAGAACTCTGAGACTTATTGCTGAATAAGCTTACTTAAAGAGTAAACAGTTCTTTTAGAACTCTGGTTGGTTGTTCCGGCTCAAACTGCTCTCCAAGCTGAGTGATTCAAATTGGCTTCTCCTGGTTTCTCACTTAATTGCTCTACTTGGAGAAACTGCATCTGAATTCCACAAATTTAACTGCACTGACTGCAAGAACTGACCACAACTACAAGAATCAACTGAACTCAACTGCATTCAACTGAAGTTCCCTGAAAATTCAACTCAAGTGTCTCTCCCTGCACAGTTCTTAAGTAGCCTCTCTTTCCTGTCTGTTCTCACAACAGTTGGGTATTTCCTGTCTCTGACTCATTCTGTCAAAACTTCCTCTGATTTCTCACTTTGTCTGCCTCTCTTTTTTTGGGTCTCACTTTGTCTGTCTCTCAATTAGATGTCATTGTTTGGGATTAAAGGTGTATACTAAGAGTGTGGCTATATTCCAGGCAGACAGACTAAAGGTGTGTGGTGTGTCTGCATTCCAGCCGGATCACACAGACCTAGAAGGTCTTTGGATGTGATCCCTAGAGCTACTATAGTTTTGGATTAAAATTCCTCGATATCTGAGAAAGTCCAGAAGGGTAAAAACTAGACATTTGCACAAATGTATTTACATGTTCTTCTGAATGAGACTAATTTTGAAATATGCAATAGGGAATGTAATAAAAACAAAATATAGAGACTTTTTGTCTTAATATTTGTCTCAATGATATGTTTTGTTTGTAAAGACACATGTATTTCTTTGAACTGTCATTTTGTGAAAAATATCTCATTTTAAACTTCTCCTTCAGTGATCTATGTCCTAAAAGTACCAGAACCCTTCCCCCTATAATTAGAACTATGTTAGTATTACAGCTCAAGTTAAACATAATATTAATTCTGCTGGTTTGATATTTTCATGGACCGTCTCAAAATCTTGTCAGATTTTCTAAAGATGAACTAATTTGCTTACAAAATAAAATATTATTTGAGAACAATAGCAGTTGTTCATCCTATAAAATTATACAATTAAAAATTAAGATAAAGAAAAATAACAAAAACTCTAAGAAAATCTCAGAGAATAAATCTTACTATTATACAAATATACTCATGTGTTTTCAAGGTCTTATCACATATATACATACAATTTTCCCACAGCTCTTATAATTTTAACTTGTGTTTTATTTTTGAAATACTAAATGATTTCACTCATGTATTATTTTAGCATATGTTTATTGCATTATAATTTACTTCAATATATGAATATAACCAGTTGGATTACAGAGTACATTTTTACACCATTTTTGGTTACCTAATGTAAACACTACTCTGAAGATCAATTCTCTGAAGATCAATCAATACTTCTATAAGTATATGTAGTAATTTCCTTGGGATACCAAGTGGGACAAATGATAATTGCTTGAAAGAAGAGACTGGATGTACAAATAAGAGACAAGAAGGGTCAGGAAGATGGAGGAGGTGGAACTGACAGAGCCTAGTAAAACTCTGTCATGAAAGCTGGGAGACTTAATCAATGTTACTACCTATCCAAATTACACTGGTGTCTTATATTTTACTCTATTCAATTAATTAATGACATTTATTTCTCTAGTGGATGAAAAGAAACAAGAGGAAAGTAAACAGAATATTTAAACCATCCATTACATTATCTTCTTGATTGTACAGAAAATGTAATGAGCTCAAATCAAGCTTTTTGTCTTAGTAAAAATGGAATTAATTTTATTTTTAATTTCTAAAGAGCATGGCCAGCTACATTAGCCCAGTTTCATACTAGATATGGCATAGAAATTAATCACAAAATAAAGTAAAAATATGATATAATCTAGAGGCAATTGCCCGTCATACCGAACACCATAAAACACGGTAGGCTCCGAGCAGTAGGAAGAGAAGGAAGGGAACACTGCTTGTTCCGCTTGGCATCCCCACCTCTGTGGGAAACCAGGCAGACAAACAATGCGCTCTAGATGAATAGAAAGACAGGAGTCGTAGTTCTTGCTTTGGAACCTGGGAGACCACTTGCGTACATTTGTGTGAATGACAGAAAGAAAGAACCAGAGAGGGACTAAAACACCCAAGTCTCCGTCTAGCCATAAAACCCACAAACTTTCCTCATGAATACCCATTAACATCCATCAACAAACTCTGAGAAAGGTTTCCATATAAGCAAGAAGTGTTAATAACGTGTGAATATCGATGGAAAATTGTAGCATTTTAGAGGACTCAAAACACAAGATAATGGTATAGCTTAACCAGCAATATAGTCTCTAATAACAGTATTACTTAGCTGTAAGCAGAGAGACATTCCAAGAGTGAGATGCCCATGCCTGGAAATATATTATCAGAAGCTAGTTGAGACCAGAAAGCATATGAAGCTTTACTAGAGAGAAAATATAAATCATATTCTACATTCTTGAATTTTATGAACTACGCAAGTCCACTCTAAAGTGGTAGACCCAATAGCGATGGCAATGCTCACTAGAGTTGTTTTGCTTGTCACTTCTCAGTGAGTCATAGAATAACCCTTAAAAATTGGACATTTTGCCTTTTCATAAGGTAGCAAAAGCTTTAGGTTCTCTATTTCTACTCATTACTCCCCCTCTTTCTTTGAATACAAATATGTTCTTGGTCTTTAACAGCTAGGCCTTTATATTTTTCACTCAGTCAACCAATACATTAAATATCCTCCATATGGCAAGCAGATTAGTTTATGCTGTCAAATTATTTTCAGCTATAATTTATTATATTGTATTTGTTTAATGATAATTGAACATATTAGGGTCTTCATGTTACATGAAGCATCTGTCTCACACAATTCTCATTCATGGATTTAGGATCACATTTTTTGTGTTTTTTTTTAAATTATTATTATTTATTTTTTTATTATTAATTACACTTTATTCACTTTGTATCCCCCTATAACCCCCCTCCTCCCCTCCCGATTCTACCCTCCCTCCCCCTTCTTCATGCATGCCCCTCCCCATGTCCACTGATGGGGAGGTCTTCTTCTCCTTCCTTCTGATCTTAGTCTATCAGATCACATCAGGAGTGGCTGCATTGTCATCTTCTGTGGCCTGGCTGCTCCCCCCTCAGGGGGAGGTGATCAAAGAGCAGGCCAATCAGATTATGTCAGAGGCAGTCCTTCTTCCCATTACTAGGTAACCCACTTGGACACTGACCTGCCATGGGCTACATCTGTGCAGGGGTTCTGGGTTATCTCCATGAATAGTCCTTGGTTGGAGTATGAGGCTCTGGGGAGTTCCCTGTGTTCAAATTTTCTGGTTCTGTTGCTCTACTTGTGTGGTTCCCGTCCTCTCCAGCTCTTACTATTTCCCACTTCTTACATAAGATTCCATGCACTCCACATTTTCAACACACACACACACACACACACACACCCCTCTACAGATATGGAGGAGATACTGTGATGCTAAAGAAAATGCTAGGGAAGAGTTTAGGTAGATTGTGCTTTAGAAAATCAGGAAAAAGCCCTGAAAAATCATTGACTGACAGTCTTGTAAGAAAAAAAAAAGTATGATTTCCTTATTGGTGCTTCTAACATCTTTCTTGGAAATTCAAGCAGATCAGAGAAAATGGTGAAATTTGGTGTTTTGTTTTACTTCCCAAAACTTGAATCTAGAGGCTAATCATATGTGCTAAAGTTGGAGAGCATTTGCTTCAATCGCTCTTGCAGATGCTTTCTGATGAAACTGCTTCATTTTCTAACCTAATTAATTCATATACATGGAAAGATTAAGAGAAAAAAGTTTCATATTAGAAATTGTAAGATACATGTAGTGTATCTGACTTCATTGTTTTAGCTGGCATCTTTGCAAGCCTTTTAGTTACTAGATCTCAAAAACATCTGTCTTAGGAAGGGATATTTTCTCTGGCTTTTATTTGAGGAGCGTTTAGCTTAAGGTCATAAGCAGAATCTAGCTTACCTTAAAGATAATAAAAAAATTCATTTTGTGTTGAGATGTGTGTTTTATGTGTGTCTGTCCCCCGCCTCCCAACGTATCTTCTATAGTGCTTAACCTCCTTTAATTCACCAGTATTTAAAGAATTTGAAGTTGCAGGTTTCTGTATTTACCTAATTATATACTCAATGTAGATAAAGTGTGTTTAAAAGATTTGACATCCATAAGAAAATACACATATATCAGATATCATAAGGAAATCTAATTTATTGGAAGTTTCAGGCTATCTTAAACATATCTGTGCTGGAAGAAACCTCCTTTCCATTTTCTGTTTCACTTGCATTACCACAAAATTATTCATGATATGAAAGATTATTATCATATCCATATTTCTTCCTTTATTTCAAACCTAATGTGTTCATGAGATATACATATTTGCATGTTTATACACAGCTATCTAAGCAATTTTATCTTGGTACTACAACTGGATAGCAGGATTAAGTGGCTATATTTTGCTTCATTTGTGTCTTATATCATTAATGACATTACAATTATCAAATATAATGAAATCCAATAATTATAACTACCATGTCTTATAATGTTTTCCTCATGATTTAAAAAGGGGGCATCATATCTGAATCCTACTGAAAATGGCAGGTACAGTTAGCATTTTTTATTGCGTAACTATTTCCATGATACTTATGCATATGTCTTTTAAAAATACTGTATTCACAAAGCAGTCTTATTTCTACAATTCAGAAATCTAATGTCCTTCAAGAAACAACTACAAACTCACAGAATAACAAAATGCCTAACATGCCAGCACTTACCTCCCTGTAATGCTTGATTCTTCTTAGCTCAATATTTCAAACTTAACATTTCAGGAAATCATTTCACTTGAAATTATAGGTAGAGTTGAATAAGAAAAATAAACTCTCTCCTATTCTCGAGTTCATCTTTCACCCTTTGGAAAAGCAAACATTGTTGCTTCAGTTCCCCAAACTTTTTTTTCTCTCAAAAACATCTCTTCTTCTAGAAGACAGAGGCAAACAGAAAGAGAATGAGTTTGCTGGACTGGGAACTTTATGAAAATGGTGCTGTGTCCTATTTCATCTGAACTTCTGGGTGGCAAAAAGGAGGAGAGAATGGGCGGTTGTATTCCCTTCTTTAAAGTTAATTCCCCTTAGCTTGTTAATAAGCAGATCATTTTTAAGTCCACAGGATGTTTTGATTGTATTTTTCTTTTCATCAATTGTTACCGATATTAACGTGAGAAGACAGTGTTAGGCATGTACAGAATGATCTGCTTTTCTTGACAAACTCACTTGTTTAAGATCAAATGGCTACAGCACTGTTAGGGTTACAGTCTCCTTCCCTTCCTCCTTATTCTCAACAGCACTGGAGCTTTTTCCAAAGTTGCCATGGTAACACTATATCTGGCTGCTGGCTCCGTCGTAAGTTATTGAACTGAGACTGGCTTTTGGTTTAGCAGATAATTAGGTTCTGTCTCACAGGTTCATTTTCCTGTGACTGGGACGTGAATATGACCTACAGCTGGCCTCAATTTCAGTGTCACAGACAAAACTTTAACCCTTCAGAGCTCCCCTGGCACAGTCCTGAGTGTGGCTTATGAGGCAGAGTACACCCAGTGCCACTCACCCACACCTTGGGGAGATTACCGAGTCCTCATATAAAATTCTATGTTCACTGTAGCACTGTGCTACAGGAGCATATGGTCAGGAACATATTAGCAATACACACCTTCAAAATTAAAAAGGTCAACAATATGATGAATATTTACATATTCTTTATATAAAACACAACATTGCCAAAGTCATTTTACTGTCATTATCTCTCGAACAATTTTAAAGTCACGTGAAGGTTTGTTCTGTTCAGACTGAGATCAACAACAGTAATAATATTATAACCTCAGGAATATTAGCATGGTACTTTTATTGGCAGCTTTGAGAACTATTTGCTTATCTTGTCACCTTTAAATGTTACAGATTTTAGCTGGTACTGAAAGGCTGCTCTGAAGCCAAAGGTGGACCTGTTTGACAGGAAACAGCAATACTAATTTGTTGAAATGCAAAAATGTTCATTTAGGCTGGAGCCATATTAGTGTGGAAAACTAGCCATATTTGCAGAATAAATTTGTCAGACTTCAGTTAACGATTTGCTCTTTGTTTAGAACAAAGAAAAAAAGCACAACATTGAAACTAGATATTAAATTCACAGTGCACACTCTGACAACGAGAGCTGTGGGGATAGTCAGAGCAGGTATGTCTTTACAGGTAGAACAATGACAAAGGCCTTTAGGGAACCTTAAAGTGTTCTCTAAAGTACATTGCTGGAATTTTAGCATAAAAAGAATAGATGGGCATAGGAGGAAGTTGAGTTCAGTCTAATCAAAATATGAATTAAAGAAATTCTGTAGCTGGACACTCAATTCGGTTCACAGTGATGAGTTGAAGTTGTGAAAGAGAAGATTAGGACATTAAACAGTTATCTGTGTCTAAGCTCAATGTAGAGCACATTTTATTTTAATCAATGTCTTCCATCCTCGAAGTCCAGGTGAGCATAATGGCAGAGGGGTACCAGCCTTGGCAGTCCTGAGTAAGAAGCCAGCACATTACCCGTGTTCCAGATGCAGAGATTCTAGAGGACAAGGCTGAGGTTGGAGTAGCTAGAAGCTACTCATTTAAAAGAAGACCATTGGATGAGGAACTGTTTCACCTTGTTATTAATGAACTAAGCTCCTTTTAGCCTATCAGAACAGACCAAAAGCTGTTTTCTTATTGATGACTAAAGATTGTTTGTTGAATGAATATATGAGTTCTCCATTCTTTTTCAGTGCTGAGGATTGAACTCAGAGCCTCATGCATGGTAGGCAAACACTCTGCCACTAAGCCATTCCCCATTGAGTCCTCCATTTTCTGTGTAATAAGAAATAAGCATTTGATTAAAATTACAAGGAGAACTTAAAATATGCATAATTTTCAATTTAAATAAATCTTTTCATTGCCTTATGATTCCTAGTAACCTCTGATTCCTGCAAACACAGATTATCTCTTGCTGCGTTGTTGCAATGGCCAGAAACTGGAATTATTTATCCAATCTTGTTAACCAATCTTGTGTTTCACAGAGAAGATCTGGTGCTATCTAGAATACAAATTACTTCGCATCAATCTTCTCTTTATAGCTGCCTGTTAGTTTCCCTTGCTGGACTAGCATAGCAAATTCTGTGTTATGAAACCCTTATATGACCTTGTCATACCTGCTTCTCAGCATAACCTCCTTAGTGTGTTCCCCCTTTTCACCCTTTACCTTCCATTTCCTCTATTGGACGAGCATGGGATCAATGGATTGTGTTAGTCTTTGCTGTTCCCACAGCAGGAATGCATGCTTCCCCCCACGTCTTTTGCCTTCTCTGTTGAAATGCCATCTGCTTAGAGTTGCTTCTCTGAATATTTAGAGCATTGCTCTGTTTGCTTTCCAACATCTTTCTTGCTTTAAGTAATCTTTATAGGATTTACAACTTCTTAATATTATAGTATACAAAGAAATAATTCAGTAAGTATCTGCTTATGTGCCATTAGTCCCATTAAGTCATAGATATATCTCCATCTCCTAGAACCTAGAAGGCCAGAACCAAGTAAATCTTCAATAAATACTTGCTATATAAAAAATGAATAAGTAAACGAGTAAAGATGTTCAAGTAGAGTCTAAATCACAAAGAGGTAAAGACATAACCACTTTTTGAACATAATGAACAAAACCCTTCTCTATAAATGAAGTTACATGAGAACTTAGGGTTTCAATGTAAGCACCTACATTTCTTTTAATGGGGGGGTCCTTTTATTTTCTTTTTTTCTATTTAACCACTTCAAAGCCTGATCCCAACCTCCTGCCCATCTTTTCCCAGCCCCACCCTCATGTCCTCCTTTCCTCCTGTCTTTCTTTACAGAGAAGGGAAGCCCCTAAGAGATACCAACACACCCAGATTTCACAAATCACAGTAGGACTAAGCACATCCTCTCCACTGAGGACAGATAAGGTAGCCCAGCTAAGGGTAAGGGATCCAAATACAGGTGACAAAGTCAGAGGTAGCCCTTACTCCCATTGTTAGGGGACCCACATGATGACCATGCTACACATCTGTTACTTATGTAGGGGTCTAGGTCTGGCCTATGCAAGCTCTTTGGTTAGTGGTTCAGTTCTGTGAGCCCCCAGAGGCCCAGATTAGTTTACTTTGTAGGTCTACTTGTGGTGTCCTGGAACTCTCCAGATCCCGCAGTCCTTCCACTTTCCACAAAACATCCCGAGCTTGGCCTTTTGTTTGGTTATGGGTCTCTTGCATCAGCTGCTGGATGAAGTCTTTCAGAAGACAGTTATGCTAGTCTCCGGTCTGTGAGCATAGCATCTGTGAGTGTCAGCATTTGGCTCTTACATGTGGTGCAGTGGGTGGGGAGGAGAGAGACTTAAATTGGGCCAGTTATTAGTTTGTCATTCCCTCATTCTCTGCTCCACCTTCATCCCAACATTTCCTGGAGGTAGAGCAGACTTTGGGATGAAGGTTTTGTGGGTGGGTTGACATTTCCCCTCCCTCCACTGGAAGTTCCACATGGCTACAGGAGCTAGCAACTTCAGGCTCCATATCTGCTGCCACTAGGAATCTCAGCCATGGTCACCCCATAAGCACCTACATTTCTACACTTCTGGCCACCAATTTCAAGTAAAATAGTACTCATTAGCATCCTATTTTCTGTGTGATGTATACGAGCACATGTTTATTCAGGTGTGTGCACCCACATGTATACTCAGAAGCCAAAGGGGACATTGGACCTCTCTCCTTCCTGAAACAGGAACTCTCCCTGAGCCATCCCCAGTGATCAAATTCACCATGGCCACTTTAAACTGCCCCATGTTATATCACCTAGCGTCAAGTGGAGGAGAAAAACCTTGCCTCTTAAATTAGAAGGCACAAACTCCCGCATGTGCTCAGAACACATTTAAAATTTCCAGTGACCTCTTATAGCCATGCAAAGTCTGCAAGAAAGGGTTATTAGCTTGATGGAAACAACTGTCTGGATAGTCATTTGCAATATCAGTAAGTTCAGAATGTTCATGCAATGCTCTAGAATATACATGTAATGCTCTAGATAGTGCCTTGAGCCTAGGGTTTGGTTCAAATACATACGCAATACATGGAAGCTATTGCCTTCTTATTTTAAGTTGCCACAATGTTGAAATGCCGTGTCCGGCTACAGACCCCGTTCAGTCTCCACGGCCTGTGTTAACAAGGCCTCAACGCTGAGCGGCAAGGAGAGAGGAATGCTATGTACTGTTCGCATCTGCACCCCGCTCAAGGTCAAGCTAGCAACCAAATGCCCCGGACGGAGTGAAAAAGTCCCCACTTGACTGCAGCTCTTCATAACACTCCACAAGGGTCAAGCTGTGTTGTTTTCTTTCAATGTTAAATAGAATGCATCTTAGGAGCACAGTTCAATTATTGATTGGAGAGTCGGTCCAGACCGACTATAATCCAAACAAATGCACTTCACTGAGGTCAGGACCCAGGATAAGCCAACAAAGGGCAAAGGTTTCACTCAAGTCTCAACATAAGCACTCAGTATGAATTAGTAACATGGATATCTTAATCTTATGTGACTGCATATAAGATACTTCCAGTCTTCTGACACCAGTGAAATAACAGGCAAAGTACTGACAATGAGCCAAGGCAAGTGATGCATGCTTGAAATCTTAGTATTTGAAGTTTAAACAGGGGGATTATCATGAGTTCAAGGCTGATCTAAGCTATAAAATGAATACAAGGTCAGCCAGAACTAGATACCAAGACTCTTAAACACACACACACGCACACACACGCGCACACACGCACACACACACACACACACACACACATACACACACAGACAGGACAGAGAAATGAGAGAGAGAGAAAAATCCAAGCTTCAAGTGGACACTGATCTGAAAAAATATATATTGACCTTGTTAGAGATCAGTATACATTCTACTTTGTGTTTAAAGAACGTAAATATTTTTCCAAGAATACACAAAAAGTACACTTTTATTTACAGCAGTGAAATGTATGATTTTGCCAACCCTATGGACCTCATTTTTTATTTTTATGAACAAAAACTGGAGAAGCTAGTGGTATTAATTTAGAACTTTCTAGTGCAATGTTACAGAATTGTAATCTCTTATTCCACTTGTCATATATGAATAGAATACATTTTCATTATATTCATTAGACCTAATTAAATTATTATTAGTCTTCCATTTATGTGGATGTTTTTTGTTCAGTGATGTTGTATTATATATAAATATTATGCTTATTCAATAATGAATCACTAAAATTAGCCCTCTATTCTATTTTGAAATTGTTAGTGAAGTAGCTTGCCTTGACTCTGAAAGCTATATTATAGGTTAATGGTTCTTTTCCAGTTTGAGGTTTTTCAAATCTATTTTAATTCCACATCAGAAATTGGAAAGGTTTTTCCAGGAAACGTTATATAAACCCAAAAAATAAAAAGTGGGAGCCTTTGACCTACTTCAGCTTCCATTTTGCACTTGTCCCCAAATAAGAAAACAGATGCATTGCTCATTTTAATGTATCAGCTTTCCTTTGCCATGTATTGCCATGAGCATTCTTGTCTTTATGCTGTATGTCCGTGCATGCTGTGTGTAGTTTAATGTGGAGGCCAGAGGGTGACATCAGTTGTCCTGCACTACTTCTGTGCTTAAATCCCTGGGCCTTGGTCTATCTCCGAATCTGGAGCTCACCATTTTCTGGTTAGCTATCTAGCTAGCAAGTGCTAGCAACCTTCTTGTTTATGTTCCTACCATGCTTATTTATAGGCCCATATGGCCACACCTTGCTTTACAAGTGGGTGGTGGGAAGAGTAATTCAGGTCCTCCTGCTAGCAAGCACTCTTCCCCACTGAGCCATCTACCTTCGCAACACCTACTGGCATTTTAAAACAGGATTTTCCTATGAGTTAATTAGGCTCGTTTGTCTAAATTATTCTTTTCAGTAATATCTAACTTGCTGATGTTGGGGACCTGAGGCAGTATAAGATCTGCAAGCAAAAGGATGAGATTACTGTGAACAAGCACAAAGAAACTCTTTTCTATAAAAATGGTAATGAGATATTCTGGGCATAGTTCGGTTAAAAAGTGCAATTTTTTACTCAAAGGCTATTTTGTGGTGGCCAAACGTGAGAGCTTTCCTCTCTATTTCAGGTGTACAATGTTGACTATCACCACTGCAGGGTAAGATGCAGGACTAGGACTAGAGATCAGTATTCTAGTTTAGCAGAACCTCTATGCCCAGTGAACAGTTACTCTCCCCAGGGTCTTGATCAAATTTCTTTGCACAAATTTGACTATTTTAAATAAAATATCTCAAAAGTGAATCCAGTTTATTTCACTCGGCATGATATTTTCTTCTTTTAAATTATTATGTTTTTTTTTAATGCAGTTTATTCAGGAACCCTGAACAATCATCTGATCCTGGGGAAAGCCAGCCCACAGCTTAAATAGCCTCTGGGTAGCCAACCCCAGCATTCCACGTAGGCAATGCAGATAGGTCCACATATATGAAAGCAAGCCAGATTATCATTTCTTACAATTTATTCAATTTGTATCCTGGCTGTGTCCCCATCCCTTGTCTCCTCCCAATCCCACCTTCCCTTTCTCTTCTGCCCCTATGACCCTCCCCTAATGCCCCTTCTATTTGACCCTAGCCTATCAGATCTCATCAGGACTGGCTGCATTGTCTTCCTCTGTGGCCTGGAAAGGCTGCACCCCCCAAGGGGAGGTGATCAAAGAACCTGTCACTGAGTTCATGCTAGAGAAAGCCCCTGTTCCCCTTATTAGTAAACACAGTTGGAGAGTGCCTATGGGCTACATCTGAGCCAGGGTTTTAGGTCCTTTTCATGCATGGTCCTTGGTTGGGGTATCAGTCTCTGCAGGGCCCCCAGGGCACTGTTTTATTGGCTCTGTTGTTCTCCTTTTGGAGCTCCTATTCCCTCCACGTCTTCTATCACCCCCTTCTTTCATAAAATCACCTGCATTCTGTCCAAACAGAGAATTCTCAATAGAGGAATATTGAATGGCAGAGAAACACTTAAAGAAATGTATATGGTATATATTCACTTGTAAGTGGATATTAGAAATATAATATAGGATAAACATACTAAAATCTGTATACCTAAAGAAGCTAAGCAAGAAGAAGGACCCTAGGTAAGATGCTCAATCCTCATTCAAAAGGGCAAATGTCTTACTCTGGTCAGGCTGCTCCCCGTCAGGGGTAGGTGATCAAAGAGGCAGCCACTGAGTTCATGTCAGAGACAGTCCCTGTTCCCCTTACTAGGGTACCCACTTGGACACTGAACTGCCATGGGCTACATCTGTGCAGGGGTTCTAGGTTTTATCCATGCATGGTCCTTGGTTAGAGTATCAGTAACAGAAAAGACCCCTCTGCCCAGATTTCTTGGTTTTTTGTTCTCCTTGTGGAGTTCTGTCCCCTCCAGATCTTTCTATCTCCCCCTTCTTCCATAAGATTCCCTGCACTCTGCCTAAAGTTTGGTTATGAGCCTTAACATCTGCTTTGATACACTGTTAGATAGAGTCTTTCAGAGGCCCTTTGTGGTAGGCTTCTTAAATCCCAAAGACAATATACAGATGTTGCCTTCCCCATACCCTCACCAGCACATTTTCTCTCATTTTTGATAACAACTGTCCCAGCTGGGTGAGGTATGACTTCATTGTAGCTCTGGCTTTTTGTTCCCCTAATGACTAGTGCTTTTCCACACACCTCTTGGTTGTGTGCCTTACTTTTGAAAATGTCCATTCAACACATTAGTTTGTCTTTTCATCGGAACTTTTTCTACTGAGTTGAGATTTTATTTTTTAATTTTTTAATCTAATAATTCATAATGTGTCAGACCCACAGAATTAACTATACAAGATGGTTTGGTATTGTTTATTATTGCAGTATTGATTAGAATATTAATGGGATGTGTGAGAGGAGACTAGTGCTTACTCCAAGCAGAAAGGCTTGTCATGTGGCTTAGGAGGCCTTCCACTTGCCAAGTGGATGACACCGAACTCTTGATTTTCTTACTTTGACCTCCTGGGGCTAACATTCCTGACCACCATCATGACCAGAATCACCATGCCTATCCCTGGTTAGTTTTTCTTTGATCAATAAAACAAATTTTTGGAGTTTTACGAAAAGTCCTGCAATACAGTGGCTGTTTCAAAATGACAATGACTCAGAAAGTCTGAGATAGTGTGTTTCAACTCTTATGGATGGGATGACATTTTCTGGC
Organism: Meriones unguiculatus; assembly: GCF_030254825.1. Classification (NCBI taxonomy): domain Eukaryota; kingdom Metazoa; phylum Chordata; class Mammalia; order Rodentia; family Muridae; genus Meriones; species Meriones unguiculatus. Next base: position 79,462,557 of record NC_083364.1, read on the forward strand.
ATTTACAGTATTTAAAAAATTCCATAACAAATGTCCTTTCTGAATATTTAAGTATATTTTATGTTAAATTCAATTGTTATCAAGTGTGCATTTTTTTTTATGTTCTAGAATAAGAATAGCCACACAAACCACTCAGACTCTGGTCTTATTTAGATATGGATGGTTTATTGGAATGCCTTTTCCAAGCTGATCAATCAGGGCCACAGTAAGGACTCTGTAGCCTAACTGTGACATCTACAGGTTCTCACAGCAGGGTTTTTATAGGAAGAAACAAATGTAAAAGACATGGGGAGGAGAGTAACATTTTCTCATGTATTCTCAGTATCCCTTCACAAATGCAAATGGGCTTCTGTAGCACAGTGATTAAGGGAGGATCCAAGCTAAGGAAATAATCTGGAAATGTCTCCTAGATGTAGGATTTGTTATTTAACAAATATCTGTGAGTGGATGATTATACCACACAGTAACTATAGGAGGCTGTGAAGTCTGTGTTAGCATTTGTGAAGTTATTTGCAACATAACTTTGAAGACATCCCTGGCCTCCTTTCCAACACAAATGCTAATTCTCATATAGGCACTCACAACTCTGATGAAAATTTTACTTATATGACTATGTTATCCTGCTAAAATGTAAGCACCATTGAGGACAATGAAGTCCTCAGTCTGACTCATTACCACATACTTAGAGATAGCACAGTCTTGGCCACTGTGAAACTCTCAACACAATATTGTAGGATGAATGAATGAATGACTCATGAACTTTGCCTCCAATGTTACTATTTGCCTATGATTTAAAGTATTTTTTATGTTATTTTTAAACAGTGATATGTTAATCTTGCTTCTTCAGTTCTGAAGAGAAAGCCTTTGACTATATATTGCGTAGACACGTTGTTCTCTGCTCATTGGGGGAATGGAATCAGAGGTCCCAGATCTCAAGAACAGCTGGATTTCTTTATGATGAGGCCCATGCTACAGGACAAGATATGGAAAAAGATTTTCTACGGATTATTATAAGTCAGCTCTTTTAGAATGAGATTGCCAGTGGCAGTGGAAACACGGGCTTCCAAAGCCTATGGTGATACCAAAGAGTAACAGCAGAGGTATGGGCAAAAGCCCATGCTTGGAGGGTTTGCAGCTGAGACATAGGCCTAGCGAGGCCAGAGGGCAGGCCAGATGAGATCAATTGTGAATCTCAGGCAGTCATGATGGAATGTGGATGGTAACTCAGGATGCAACCAGCATGTTTATTTGAAATAAGGGATTTCTAAACATTTGGGCAGTGGGAGGGATTTGAGGGTGAATGTGTTTGATTCACCAGGGTCAGGAGGTCAGGGATACTTGATTTACATGTAGTAGTACCGTACCTTATTTAAATTCAGCAGCAGGGTCTGATCACAAGAAGGAGGACGTAGTACTTAATTACCCTAAGGGTAAGAGAATCTCCAAGTACTATTGAAGATCATTGCTGAAAACTAAGATCTCCTTAGCAGGGTGGAACATTTCCAGAAATTTTCAGATGCTTTCTAACTGGTTTTCTTATGAGGAAAGGGTCCAGCCTGTAACACTCCTTATAAAACCTGGGGTCACCCAGAGAAGAGGTCAGAGAACCCCATTGAGAAAAGGGAGTCCATCATAATACACCAAGCTCATTTTGGCTGTCTGGATATGTCAGGATATCCAGAACAGTTGCACATAAACACATTTTTAAGACTACATGATATCTTGCGAATAAACTATAAGGCAAAAGTCATGCAATTCCTGTCTAAATTAGATGTTATGGCTCATGTATTTGGACACTTAGTCTACAGCTGATGATATTCTTTTGAGAGAGAGAATGGGCACTTCAGGAGGTAGAACATCTCTCTAGAAAACAGATCCCTGAGAGGCAGGCATTGAGGGCTAGGGTTCCTCTGTTTCTGACCCAGCTGTCTCCTGATGTAGACAAAGAGATATAGCCACCAACTCCTGGTGCCATGGGCCCAGCCACTTCAGCCACCATGTGACCCATGATATGGGGGATTAAATCCCTTTAAATCATGCTTCTTCTGTCAAATATTCTATCTGTGCAGCGAGAAATGTAACCAGTACAGTAGGATAATGTTTGATTGATAGCTTGGGGTTAAATTGCTCATGTTAACTAATCCATTGTTATGCTAGGACTCTGTAAGTAAGGTTGATTGAAGTCATGTTATTTAAGAGTTTTAGCTTTATCAGTATTATGAGCCATCAAAGCGTCAGTTTGTAACACGGTCTTAGAAAGACTTCTTTATGCCCCTGTTGATAAACTTAGCTCAGCTTTCTAGTTGTTGAACAAGAGCTCTGTGACATCACAAAGATGATTTTTTTAATGTACATGCTACCCAAATTGCGAGTCAGCCACCACTCTCGGCAGCACAAGCCCTTTTACTTACCTGATCCTCTCCTTCGCACATATTTGTCAATTATCCACTTTTTCCATTTTACTTCTGAAAACTAGTTGTTCTGTGATCTTTAAAGAAACAGTTATGATATTTTTTAGCACTTATTTCATTTGCTGTATAACAGCAATGATAGCTGAATAATTATAGTTTAGTATGTGAGCTCCCAGCTTGCTGTTCCAGTTTTCACACTGCCTGCTGCTGTGATGGTAAGGGGCTTTTATCCCTCTGGAACAGTAAGCCCAAATAAATTCCTTCCTCGGTCATGGTGTTTTATCACAGTAATAGAAATCATACTTGGAAAATGAGTGAGTGCAACGGTTCATCTATAGCTCTCCAACAAATGAATGTTTTTATATTTAGGTAGTGCTGAGTTTTAAAGATATAATAACCCATATTTGTTTTCTTTCTTTTCCCCAAATACATGTATCATTAGAGTAATGCTGTATATTAAATATAATAAGAATTATAATTTAAAATCACTCAATTATATAGCAAAACTATGCTGTGAACCTGACTGTCAACTAATTCAAGTGTCGCCCTTTTACAACCAAATATTTGAGCTCAAGTTTATGCTAAATCATATCAACTTGTAAAGCAAAAATTATATTTGCCTCTTGCCTTCATGAGTTTGAATACTTAACAGGCTAAAATAATGAAAACTGATATAAATTTCTTAATATTTATTAGGCATTAGTTTCCATCATTATCTAAATAAATTCCCAGGTGTGTTTTACTTAGTGTAGCCACATAGGTGGCTCCTTTCACTGTGCATGTGTTACTGCTGCAGCAGGCAGAGAGGGATTAAAGAAGTGTCTGAAGGCTGCTGAATGGGTAATTCTTAAAATCAATATGAGTGTGTGTTGTGCATGGGTCCACCGTTTACCAGTAGTGAATGCTGTTCTTACTGCAATAATTTAGTTTGGTTATTTTAGCTAATTGTGTAGGAAGTTGCTGTCCTTACTGTTTTCACATTCCATATATGTTTCATTCATACGCAATGTGGTAAAATGAAATCCTATTCATTCCCTTTTATGCCTTTATGTTTATTGTTCTTCAATGGCTTTTATAAATAAATCAAATCATAACAACAAACCTTTCCCTGAAGTGACTTCATAATTCTTGCGCCTTCTTTCATTCTCCTGCTGCCACTCAAGGACTTTTAGGTCCTTCATAAACATCTATCTGCCAACAATGTTTAGTTAGATAACCTCAGACTTACAGATATGAAACCACTAACTAAAGAAACATTTTAGAAAAACATCACTATTACGTATTGCTAGATCTGTAGCTATAGTTAACTGCTGGAATAGCAATAACATATGGATTAGATTTTTCAAATTTAAGGTATGAAATCCATTTTATAGAGCCCTGTTTGTGCCCATTCATGCACTTGTAAAACATAACACAACAATGTTTGAAATTTGTTAACCTTCTCTCTATTGTACATCTGCTCTCTGCAAGTGTTTGTATTTGAATATCACTGCTTTATAAAACCTCTTTGCCTTTATGCATTGCTTTTTTATTATTGCTGCAATTAATTGAAATGCTTCTATTACATAACCAGGGAGAGTTTTCTAAATCTAGGAATGAGTGGTTTATGTAAACAGCATTAAGATATTTATTTTCACTTTTGTAAAATATCAACTTCGGTTCATAATTATAGAAAGGCTTTGTTCATCTTATCTGGGTGTCAACAGTAATTGGAATCCATATCCATATCCCACCTTGCAATCATGCTGCAAAAGGCCAATAAATTCCCGCTGAGTGTGTTACTTGTTAAATTTAGTGCATTACATTCAAGGTAATGAATAAAAGCAGTGGGCCGTTACCGTCTGGCTGGCTGAGGGAGGCTGGAGGAGCCAGACTCTCCTGAGGCCTTGTGCTGGGGAAAAAAAAAACAGTGACAGGCAGGATGGAGGGAGTTCCTAAGCATCACAGTTTGGTGTACCTCCCTCATTTCCTCTGTTTAGAGACTGGGGCTGCTGGGAGAACAGGTAATCTTCTCCATTAATTCACAACATTTTTATAGAATTCTGTATCTTCTGGTTTAATTAATCAACAAATCCAGTGCAGACAGATAGGTACGTATTTACACTGATCGGGGAGATGAAGGTTCTAGTGAATGTAAACTAATAGCTCTGCCTCTGCGCAATTCATATTGTACCTCTACATGTGTCTATTATGGGCTTATCTAGATGAAAATGCACCCAGGTGTTATTACATAAATGACTAAACCAATGAAATAAGCTACTTTCGTATTATATTTATTGAGCATACATAAGCAGTTATTGAACACATGATACCAAATTGTTAAAAATAATTGTTCTTTAAAAAAAACTATCTTAAAAATAAGCCTTTCCATGTAAAATACTCTTCCTTACCTGTAATTTTTTTTACCTGTAATATAAATAATCAATGGTGTTGAACAAACTTGTTTTACATTCTGAGTTTGTATTTTCTTATTCAAGATAAATAAATTAGACATACCATTTCTTTTCAAAGCCAGTTGATATACCTTGTCTATTGTATCATTGTGAATATTAATATCCAAAAAACAAGTAGATTCTTAAGAAAAGAATACAAGTAATTTATGTGAAATAACCACTTTTACTTTTCTTGAGTGCCTTGAAAAATTTATCATAGGGTGCCCTTTACTATCCATGAAAAACAGCTGCTTCCAAATAATAGCATGGTGTATCTCATTAGAGAGATATTAGACCTAATTACACAACATATGAGTGAGATCATTATAGTGACATTATCTCAATGATGTAAGTAAGGCACACATGAAATCCAATACTCAGCTGCTTGAAAGAGTATTGGAAAGCAAATGTAAGAGATTACTGATCATTTCAGTGTATTGCGAAAGACAATGAAAGACTGTCATGAGCTTCCTGTGCACAGATACTCTTTTACTACAGGCTAATTACTTTCTATATGCAGTAAGTCAAGTGAACTTACCAAATCAGACATTCTTAACTATAGAATGTAAAAGAATCATAGCCAGGCCTTGATAAAGCAAAGATGCCCAGACCCCAACCTGAGAATTTCTATTTCAGCAGTGTGGGTGAAGCTCGGGACTTTGCATTTCATTTTTCTTGCTGGTAGTAGACTGTTTGAGAATAATGAAAATATGTAACAGCCCAGAGGACATTAACTTACAGCATGTGCTTCAGTATTTTCTGTAACGTAAAATGCTTTGAATTTTAAATCAAATGATACTTTCACATTATAAATATTTTATGAAGAAATTTGTCTTCAAAATATAACTAAAGTTATATATCAAGGTATTAAGCATATTTATATCAAGGTATTTGTAAACACTAGCCTAAACACTCAGCTAATCAACTGTTAGAGTTTAAATTCATTTGCAAAGGAAAATGCCAAAAGAGTTGCTTACTGTAACTGGTAAAGTTTATCTCTTTCATAGAATGTCTCAATGTGTTTACTGAATTGATTAATTCTGTGCAACAAACTGTATATCAAAAAACATCAATGGAATCTTGATTATAATTATACGTAAGAAATTATCTGGTTCCCTTTGTTGAAAAATAAACGTTAATACTATCTTGGATGGATTGGCTAGTTTATTACTTCATAGTGTGTTGAGGTAAAAGCGTGTAATCTAAGTGCTATTAAAAGTTCACATACAGTGTTTCATTAGTTTTTTTTTTTTACTTTCTTTTCAAAATGTTATTTATTAATTGTGTCTGTGCATTTAAGAATGCACATGCCATGGTACAGTGAGGACAGATGAGGACAGCATGAAGAAGTTGGTATTCTCCTCCTAAGATATGGGTTTCAGAGACTATGTGGGTTTTAGCGCCATCTTGCCAGACCTCTTAATTTTCTTATCTCAAATCAAACATTAGGGTCATACAGAGGTGGCTCACTTGGTAAATAATTTTCCTTGCAAGTCCATGAGGACTTGAGTTTGATCCACAGAATCCACATTAAAAAAAAAAAAAAGACAATCTGGCCTTAGGTGTGGGTAAGGGAAGGCTGCATGTCAGGCAGTAGATAGCCAACCCAAAGCAAACTCAATGGTATTTTTGCAGATTTTCTGTTCATCATACTTTGTCTGGAATTTTTTTTTTAATCTTACAGATACCTTGCTTTTATATTATGTTTCTGATTTTTCTGATTTGGTGTTTTATGTGGTTTCTGTGTATGCAAATGTGTGTATATATGTTTCTTGTGCTTTTTCATTGACATTTTTCTGTTGGTTTTCTTTTGTACTATGCTGGGTTCTGTTTGTTTGTTCATTATTTCTGTTTAGAAGCCTATTTGTTTTCTAATGAGAGAGAGAGAAAGGAAGGGTGTGGATTTTGGTGGGAAGGTGTGGAGGAGTTGGGGTGGGGGAACCACAGCCAGAATACATTGAATGAAAAATAATTGATTGTCAATAAAAAATTTTAGAATGTCAGTTAAGACCCTCCCCTAAATAATCTGGGCATGATTGTACATATTGAAATCCCAGTGAGGGAAAGTACAAGAACCACAGATGCCTGAGGGTTACCTAGCAAGCCAGCCTTGTTTACATAGAGACAGCACTTTAAAAATCAAGTGCCTGAAGATCAAATTGAAAGCATTGTTCTCTGGCCTTCACATATATGGGCATGCAGGAGCACAAGTATCCACACATGTATCTGAATACACATGAGGAAGCACACTCATGCACAAATTTTTATGACAATAGTTGCTTTTAAATTGTCATTTCAGAAGATAATAATATTTTGGCTTAAAATAGGTAACAAAAAATTAAAATTCTGCCTGATATTCTGAGCTCCAATAGCTAAAGCTTCACAAGATCAGAAAACATCTATGTGTGGTAATCTTCTCTAAAAATAAGGAAAATATTATAAGACTTTGATATTAAGTGTAATAGCACAAATCAAATTTGTTAAATAACTTGAATTCCTACTTTTGAAAAACTGGACTCTAACCTGTTTTTCCAAGTTGTTTTTAGTTGAGTACTTTGAAAAAGTTTTGTCTGCCCTCAACGCAAAGAAAAGTTAGACTCTCCAGCCCATAACCTTCTGATTACAAAAATGAAACTGTTATTGCGACCCTGTAAGTGCTGCTGGATCATTTTGATGTAGTTCCCCTAATCCCTAATAAAGTTGTTGCCCAGGCCACTTTTCACGAAGCCAGAAAATGTCTTTCTTGTATTGAATTGCCAAGGCCCATGGCTACCGCATAACGAAACTGAGGCTTTCGCCTTCCATACCTCTCTTGTGTTCTTATTCCTGGCTTCAGTCTATAGTTACATGAACGGCTTTAGAAAATAAATCCTGGTTCTCAACCAGAGAAATCTGGGTCTAATTGGTCTGGTGAATAGCCAGGTCATTAGGATCTTATAAAGATATCATCTTATGGTCATACTATGTGTCTGAGTTTAAGGATAATGTTAACAGTTATTTACAGGTGAGTTTACTAAAAATGAAAGTAGCATTAATAATAATAATAATAATAATAATAATAATAATGTGAATGTATGTGTCTCATGGCCTGGGAGTGTTAACAAACAATAAAGAAGATAGTTTTCCCTCCATTAATGCATATTTGTGTCATTCTGCTTATGAGGTAGTTAGTTGATGGTGAAGTCACTCCAGGCCTTTGTCATGATCTCGGTGGTAACATGTACTCACAAAGCAATGTTCAGTATGTTGGACAATGTTCCAATTGGTTCAGATTCTTAATTTCTTTCTCATGTTTTAGGCTACAATTTCCTAACCAGGATCCCTAAGACAGGTTCCAAGCCTCAAGGGGCAGAAACACAATGGGTGCTAAAGAGAAGGCAGCTTTATGTAATTATTGGTAATATAGTCATAAAATGAATGCAGAGATGAACATTATTCAAAATTATGTAACAGTTTGAAAGTTTTAAAACTTTATATGATAGTAAAATATAAATTATACTGACAAAACTGTAATGGCTTTGTAGATGAAGAGGAAAATAAAACAAAAGGTACAGCAACATTTTTGTTTTAAGTGGGATGGATGAGTGTGCTGCTCATCCTTCAGATGGTTATGCAAATACAAAGGACTCATTTAAATGTCTCTAACAGAAATATAAATGGATAAAACACAAAATAAATATTTAATACTGAAAAATGAATAGCATTTTCATTGGCATTGGCAGATCAAATAGTTTTAAAAAGGAAAAACTGTTAAGTAATGTCTCTGAAATTCATACCTTATAAATAGAAACTCTATTTTTCAAGCATGTATTGTTCACTCTCAAAATATGGCAAAATAAAACTAAACCCAGAAATTGCAATAGCAGCATATGGTCATAATTTACATTACTGAATATTTTTTGTATGTGTGTGAGAAAGGATCTTCCAAAATATTTAAAAGAAACAATAAAACAAAAGCACATTAAATAGAAAACCCATTTGCCTTAATAATTGTTGCACCTTATAGGAAACTAAAACTATAGTTGTAAGCAAATTAGAAATATCACATTACATTACAGGAGCACATTTCAATGGTGGCATATTGCCGATGATATTTTCAGAGACAAGTTCAAATACATCAGTATTTACTAAATTCAAATTAAGTCTTAATCTCAAGAATTTAAATGTTATAAAACTAAAAGAATATCAAATTAATACAAATTTAATTTTGGATATTTTTAAATAATCAAATGAATTACTTAAGTAAATCTTTTTAAAAAATTTTTTTATTAATTACACTTTATTCACTTTGTATTCCCCCTGTAGCTCCCTCTCTCCTCCCATCCCAATCCCTCCCTTCTTCCTCCTTCTCCACGAATGCCCCTCCCCAAGTCCACTGGTAGGGGAGGTCTTCTTTTCCTTCCTTCTGATGCTAGTCTATTAGGTCTCATCAGGAGTGGCTGCATTGTCATCTTCTGTGGCCTGGTAAGGCTGCTCTTCTCTCAGGAGGAGGTGATCAAAGAGCAGGCCAATCAGTTTGTGTCAGAGACAGTCCCTGTTTCCATTACTATGGAACCCACTTGGATACTGAACTGCCATGGGCTACATTTGTGCAGGGGTTCTAGGTTATCTCCATGCATGCTACTTGGTTGGAATATCAGTCTCAGGGACTGTGCTCAGGTATTTTGGTTCTGTTGCTCTCCTTGTGGAGTTCCTGTTCTCTGCGATCTTACTATTTTCCACTTCTTTCATAAGATTCCCTGTAATCTGCCCAAAGTTTGGCCATTATTCCCAGCATCTGCTTTGCTAGTCTGCAGGGCAGAGCCTTTCAGAGGCCCTCTGTGGCAGGTTCCTAACTTGTTCCCTTTTTTCTCCTTCTTCTGATGTCCATCCTCTTTGCCTTTCTGGATAGGGATTGACCATTTTAGTCAGGGTCCACTCTCTTGATTAGTTTCTTTAGGTGTACAGATTTTAGTAGGTTTATCCTATATTATATGTCTATATGAGTGAGTATATACCATATACCGTGTGTGTCTTTCTGCTTCTGGGACAGCTCATTCAGGATGATCTTTTCCAGTTCCTACCATTTACCTGGAAATTTCATGATTTCCTTGTTTTTTATTGCTGAGTAGTATTCCATTGTATAGATGTACCATACTTTCTGTATCCATTCCTCAGTTGAGGGGCATCTTGGTTCTTTCCAGTTTCTGGCTAAATAAATCTTGTAAGAAAAGATTTAATTGTAAATAAGAGGACAAAGTATAATATTATTAATTATTAAAAAAGGCAAGGTGAGTACAAAGAGAATTTAAAACCATTGTATGATGGTAATCTTATTTAAGAAGGTAATTGAGATGTTTTAGAAAAAATACTAACAAATTTATTCAACTCACAATATTAAAAAAATACTTCCTGCTATAGCAATATCCTACTTTACCTCAGAAATCAGCATATGATTCTAACAACACAAACTATATTATAGAGGAAACATATTGGAATGCATGGAAAGCTAAATTCTGTCCTTATCATGTATGGAAACAGTGTGTCTCCCCAGATAGTCATGTGTTTTAAAATGCTGCCCAGAAATGTTTCTACATAATATTTCTTAAATTTATATTTTTGGGAAACTTCGAATAAGATTTTGTTGTTTTGTTGTTGTTACCAATTCGAAATCAGAATCTGGAAAGACACAAAATTCCACCTAACCTAAAACTTGCACGTGAACAGAGACAGCAACCACAGTGTATGCTATTTCTGAATTGCACACTCACAGTTTGACAGAATCTATGCAAAGTCCAATGAATCTACCCGAGCTGACTGTGTAAGACCACATGTAGTCTCTTAGTCTTACCTGTTCTCGCTTCCCTGTGCCTTCTCCAGAAATCTTGCAGTCCACCAGAGAAGCTGCCACTGAGAAGTAAGTATAGGTACCTTACAATGTTGTTTTTCACCAATCGTCAGAATTCATTCACAAAGATTTGGAGTGTCTTGTTTATTTGCCCTGGTTTCATTTTATAAATTATCTATTAGTTTTTATTTTAAAAGTTGTGTCTTCCTTACTAACCTGTGTTTATTGTACCATTGCTTTTTGGATTTGACCTTGACTTTATTCACTTTACCTTGGGAAAGAAATATCTTTTTTTTTTTCTCCAGTCACCCTGTCCACCTGCAGCCCCAGTCATGGCTCAGGCAGGTGACTAACATGGCGAGGGTAGAGGTGACAGGTCTGCAGGGTCAACTTTAGGATTCAGATCCATATTATGGGGACAGAAGGAAGGTATTTCTTTGTATCCCCCACCCCCGTGGTTTGCTCCCTCCTCCTGTCCCAATCCCTCTCTTCCTCCACCCTCTGCAAGCATGCCCTTCCCCAAGTCCAGTGATATTCCATTGTGTAGATGTACCACAATTTGTGCATCCATTCCTCCACTGAGGGGCATTTGGGCTGTTTCCAGCTTCTGGCTATTACAAATAAGGTTGCTACAAACATGGTTGAGCAAATGTCCTTATTGTGTACTTGAGCCTCTTTTGGATATATGCCTAGGAGTTGTATAGCTGGATCTTGAGGAGAAAGAAGGTATTTCATACCTTACTCAAAAAGGTTACCCAATCACTGCCACTGAAGATGATATATTCATGGATACAAGTTTCGATAGATTACAATAAGAAAGTCTAAATATTTAATTAAAAAGCTTTGAGAATATTCTAAAACAAGCAAGGATACAGGATATGCCACTGAAAACAAAAACAACAGAGTAGATTTGAACTTTTAATTGAAAAGCACATTCATACTGGTGTCCAGAGATAAAAACTAGATGCCTTCATTAGGACCATACTCGATGTGAAGAATCAGGCACAGGAATCTACTACATTTTACTCTTTTCAGTATGCCATCACGGAGCTTCTACCATTGCTGCACACCTTTCCTTTCCTTTGTTTGTTTAAGTTTCTTTGAATAAGGAAGCTAAATTTTGAAAAGATCAAGAACTCAATCCTCCATGAAACAGGCAAATAGCTCACACACCAATTTTAACTCCTTGATGGTTAGCAGCAAGCATATTGTTATACTGTTTTTGTTGTTTTTAATGTTGGTAGATGGTATTCTCACTAACTGAACACACTAAAACCCAATTTATAGTAATTTAGGGAAGTCAAAGATTTCAGAAATATCTTTAAAGAAACAAAGTCCAACAATGTAACTGGAGCTCAGTAGCATGGGCAACCAAGTAAAAATACGGACGAAGCTTGTGTCCTCTCTCTGCTCCTACTGTCTTCTCCCTTCATCATCTATCCCTCATTGGTTGTTACTTAAGTTCTCAAGATTGAAAGGCCAATTACTGTGAGCTTCATTCATTTTAGCTAAAGTACCTAAGGCTTAAGAAAACTTACTGCCTCTGACATAATCTGATTGGCCTGCTCTTTGATCACCTCCCCCTGAGGGGGGAGCAGACTTACCAGACCACAGAAGAGACAGTGCAGCCACTTTTGATCAGAACTGATAGACTAAGATCAGAAAGAAGGCGAGGAGAACCTCCCCTATCAGTGGACTTGGGGAGAGACATGCATGCAGAAAGGGGAGGGAGAGTGGGATCAGGAGGGGAGGAGGGAGGGACTTATGGGGGGATACAAAATGAATAAAGTGTAATTAATAAAAAAAAAGAAAAAAAAACTTTACTCACATTTATTTATAAAATTAACAGGTTCTAGATTTAAATAAAAAGCATTTAAATCTAGGCTTACAGCCTTGGTAATTCCCTAGTAGTCATGAATTGCTTTCCTTAAGTCAAAGATATGTTGAAAATGCTCTGTGTATCTAACACTGTCTTAGGTACTAAGGATATGGCAACAAGGCACATAAAAAAAAACAAGAACAAAAAACAAAAAACTTACATTTTCTCAAGAAGAGAGAAGCATGCAATATGTAAGTTAAAGTTTATTGCAAATATCATAAGCAAGTACACAAAGAAGATAAATATAGTACACAGACACATACACACGCAAACAGTATTTAAATTCCACTAAATTAAAACAGAGCAAACGATGGAGTAGCAGACTATAGGCCAACGTTAGATAAAGCTTTAGGGGAGGATTTCTGTTAAATTACACGTGACTGTAGACCCAGATAACAAGAATAAACTAGCTATCAAAAATTACAGAAAATGCTAGTGCATGGCTCAGTATTAGAGCACTTGTGTAGTATATATGAGCTGTGAGTTTAGTCTCTAGCATGAACAAAGTGTAAAGCTAAAATGACGAAAGGCAGAAAAACAAATATGTGAGAATATTAGACAGCCAGAACAGCGTGAGTCTAGTAATAAATAGGAAAGAGATAGGTGAATGAAAGACACCAAAATAGGGAATAGTGTGTGTGTGTGTGTGTGTGTGTGTGTGTGTGTAAAGTTCTACAAGGCATTTGAATATTATTCAAAATGAAAAAAAGTGATAGCCAGAGGGAGGATGCTACGATTTGCCATAGTTGGGCAGGGTGCCCCTTGGGTTATGTTTTAATTTGACTGATGTTGCTGAAGCCAGAGGGCTGCAGGATGAAAAGGAGTATTTCCCCATGGGAGCCATGGTTCTGGGCAGATAAAGCAAGGCACCGTTTGTTTTTCTTACCCAGACTGTTGAAACACCTCTGTTAGAAATGCCCTCAGCAGTTCATCCCCACGTACTGTCAATCACAGTACTAATCATTCCTGCTAATCCAGCCCCAACCTCACTTTGTTCTATGAATTTACAATATCTTAGATGTTTATGCTCTTCCCCATAATTTTAAGGCTGTCCAAAGGGATTGGCTCAATTGGGATGTGATCCAATATTAGTAAATTGTCTTTGTTATGCTGAGTTAAGCATTGAGCACCTGGTGGTTAATACTTCCTTGAATGCTGCCTATTGCTGGAGGGCACAAGTTTCCAGTTTGATTTTACTAAGCTTTGTGCTTTCAAAATTCTTATCTTCCAAGTCTTGTTATTTGCCATGCTTATTTTCAGCCCTCTTACCACAAACATGATTGCATCCTGAGGGTGTTTGCTAGATAGCTAGCAAGGAGCATCACTCAGCGATAGAAGAAAGTTAAACTAGCTTGGGGAGAATGGCACAATGCAGATGCAATGCCAGCAGAAAAAAGATACTCTGAGAGCAGAAAGCAAAAGAAAACTATAGGTAGATAGAAATCATATCAGAAACCGAAGGATCACCCAAAAGGTTGTGAATCGCAGAATTAATGAGATGGAAAATTTCTCAAGAAAAAGAGCCAAGTATAGATAAAGGAAGAAATAAACATCTTAAAGGGAAAAAAAGAACCCAGCACAGAGGAAGAAGAGACAGAAAGAAACAAAGCCCAAGAATAAGGTGACTGGTCGAAACAAAGAATAGAGAAATGAAAAAAACAAAACAAAACAAAAAAAACAAAAAACGATTCATTGCATTAGAGAAAATGAATTCTTTTTTTGTTTGTTTGTTTGTTTTGTTTTTGTTTTTTGTTTTTTCTATTTTTTTCCCCTTATCGGTTTGTGGCTTTGCATTTCTCGAGTAGCAAAGCCAAACTGAAAGGATAATTTTGTTTATGTATCCAATTTGCATAATTGTGCAATATAAATTACAATGCTAATTAAGGACAGCCCTTGGGCTTCTGGAACTGGGTCAAATCGGCTCCCTGAGTGCAGTGAGGTTGGGGCATTGGCTCTGTCCCCTCTCCCACTGCGGGAGAAAAGAACCTCTCTGACAGTGTGTGAAATCTTGTCAGAATTTGTTGTAGACCCAGAATTGTATGTCTCACTCTCCAACTTGGCTTTCAAATGATTCTTGTGTGAGTCTGGAATGGTGTTCCTAAAAGCAAAAACGTCTCCCAAACCTTCTTGCTTATCTTCCTATAATATTTCCCCCTTTTAGTTTGACATTATTTTATTCAGAGAACTGAAATACGAAATTGTGAACAAGTGAGCATGAACCTGGCATACAGCATTTTCTCACAAGACTCTTTGCCAGATTGTCTGAAACCGATGTGTGCCGTGCCCTGCTTTAGCCCTTGTGAGGTGAAACGACAGCCAGCTCTCTTTTGAGCTTTAGTTAAATCAGGGTTCTTAAAGCTAACTAAACATTAGAAACTCAGCCCTAGAGTTAATTCCCTGTACCATTTCGATGAGGGGATTACATATTAGAGGTTTCGTAGAATACCTAACTTGGGTCTTTCAGGATAAGATTGTCTCTGAGTTCGTATAGTGAAGGCCGGTGTAACTCCAGTAAAAGAGCCCTGGGAAAGGCCTCTCCAGGACCAGGGTTTTGGAGGCTTTATAAGTCACTGATTACTGACCTCAAGCAAAGGCTATACACAAAATGGAAGCAGATATCAAACTCGGGAGGATAGGAATGAATAACTGTGTTGTGGAAGAGGTCAGGTATTTAATCTGAGGCTTCCCTTCACTCTTATGCCCCATAGTCTTAAAATATGGACCCATTCTTAGATTAATTTCTACCTAATTTGGTTAACAGTGTAATTAATAGTTAAGGACTCTTGTTGTATCTACGTGATTTCAACTTTAACATGCCAGTAGTTTCCTTTGGTGAGTATCATTTTAGGAATAATTGGATATACCCAATGGCTTTTTAATTCTTGTGTTATTTTCTTTTCTTTTTTTCTTTATTTATTTCAATTTATTCACTTTATATCCCAGCTGTAGCACCCATCCTGTCCTCTCCCAATCCCGCCCTCCCTCCCTCCCATGCCCCTCTGATAGGGGAGGTCCTCCTCCTCTTCCATCTGACCCTAGCTATCAGGTCTCATCAGGACTGGCAGCATTGTCTTCCTCTGTTGCCTGGTAAGGCTGCCCAACATGCTCTAGTAAGTATTTTCTAGTTATTTTCATGTCCACTTATGTAAAGAAAATTGTATTTATTATAAGTAAGACTTGAGTTATTGGTGTTGGTCAATGGATCCTTTGAGAGGTGATGAAGCCACCAAGCAGATCAATGACCTCATGAATGAGATTAGTGCCATTCTGAAAGATGCACAATACTCTCTTCTCTCTTGTGAGTTAAAATAAGAAGACGGTTGTGAATAAGGAAATGGTGCCCATCAAACACTGTACTATGTAAACCCTGATTGTGGGCCACTCAGCTTCCAGAATTAGGAGAAATAAACTATTATTTTCAACTCAGCTTGTCTGTGGTATTTATTGATAACATCCTTAACATTCTATGTTGTAGGGCAAAGTATGGAACTGGAATTTTGCACAAGGATTATTATTTTAGGTGACCTGCTCATAGGATTGGGCCAGCCTAATTTTCTAGTTGCTCATGACTCTGCATTTGGCATCTCATGGCATGCCAGTAGATGCAGGGTCTCAGCCTATTATTTATTTAGCAGCACATTCAAGTGAGCATAAAAAAGAGACCCCTGATTTATTCATATACATCTCCTCAGCTACACACCCTGCACTATGCATGGCTACAGAATAATTGTAGAGAAGGGTTGAATCACTAAACATATCTTAGCAAATGCAGGTAAAGAAAAAGAAATTTGCCAGCAATCATACCCATTCCAGGAAAAGTAAGCACACTATTTTTCTTAACATAATTGTGAAGGTTTCATGATAGAAAGAATGTACTTAATACAGCTACTGAATGATAGACTCTAAATGATTAAAATCGCAACTACAGTGATATCTATATAATACCAGTGATAAGTAATATTCAAATGTTAGGGATAGATGTAGCTCAGTGGTAGTTTCCAGCATGTATGAGACTGGGTTCCATCTAAAGCACAGAGGAAATAAATAGGATGATTTCCAAGCAGTTATGACAACAAGATTTAAAAGTTCTCATCTCCACCCTGCTTGTTCCATTTTATGTAGGATCCACTTCTTTTCACTCTCATATGCACCACCACAGTTTGGATGAAGCCTGCTTACTCTGGCTAGAGAAGAGGAAACCTCATGTCTACTTACCAGAGAGATAAACTCTACCCCAGACCACAGACCTGAAGAGGGATGACAACAGATCAGAGTATAAAATATTGTTGCTGTTAGTTTCAAGAACACTGGGAATATTTGGTCACTTTTTAATATTTTTGAAAACATAGATACAACCATAAAAATCTCCAACTTTCTCCTGTTTTAAGAGATGATAATCCAAATTTTCTTAAATTAAAATCTTAAATTGAATATTGTTTTCAACTGGAAAACCAAATATATACATACATACATACATACATACATACATACATATATATGTATATATATATATATATATATATATATATATATATATATATAAAATCAAACACTTGATGAAACTTAAAAGTAATGAATCAGTTCAGAAATACTCAAGGCTCAATTAGAGAAGCAACACCCTTCACAATAGCCACAAATAACATAAAGCACCTTGTTATAACTCTAACCATGCAAGTGAAAGACCTATATGAAAAAAAAAAAAACTTCAAGTCTCTGAAGAAAGAAAGTGAAGAAGATATCAGAAGATGGAAAGATCTCCCATGCTCATGTATCAGTAGGATTAACATAGTAAAAATGGCCATACTGCCAAACACAATCTACAGATTCAATGAAATTCCCATGAAAATACCAACACAATTTTTAACAGACATTGAAAAAATTTTTCTCAATTTCATTTCAAAAAACAAAAAACCCAGAATATCTAAAACAATCCTGTATAATAAAAAATCTTCTGGGGGTATCTCCATCCCAGATCTCAAGCTATACTATAGAGTGACAGCAATAACAATAACAACAGCGTGGTACTAGCATAGAAACAGATTGGTGGACCAATGGAATCAAAGGTGGACCTATGGAAACTTATTTTTTGACAAAAAAACCAAAACCATTCAATGGAAAAAAGACAGCATCTTCAACAAATGGTGCTGGTCTAACTGGATGCCTACATGTAGAAAAATGAAAATAGATCCATATTTATCACCATGAACAAAGTTAAAGTCCAAGTGGATCAAAGACCTCAACATAAAACCAGACACACTAAATCTGTTAGAAGAAAAAGTGGGGAAGAGCCTTGTCCTCATTGGGACAGGATACAACTTCCTGAACAGAACACCAACAGCCCAGGTTCTAAGATCAACAATGAATAAATGGGACCCAGTGAAACTGAAAACCTTCTGTAAAATAAAGTACATTGCCATCAGAACAAAACGACAGTCTACAGACTGGAAAGTATCTTCACCAACCCTACATCTGACAGAGGGCTAACATCCAGAATAAAGAACTCAAGAAGTTAAACATCAACAAATCAACTAATCCAATTAAAAAAAATGAGGTACAGAGCTAAACAGAGAATTCTCAACAGAGGAATATAGAATGGCAGAAAAAAAATGCTTAAAGAAAAGTTCAATGTCCTCAGTCATTCAGAAATACAAATCAAAACAACCCTGGCTAAGATAAAAAAAAAAAAAAAAACTCAAAAGATGATGCATGTTGGATAAGATGTGGAGAAAGGGGAACCCTCCTCCATTGCTAGTGAGAATGTAACCTTATAAAACCACTTTGGAAATCAATCTGGCACTTTCTCAGACAAGTAGGAATAGTGCTACCTCAAGATACAGCTATACCACTCCTAGGCATATACCCAAAATATGCCCCACCATTTAATAAGGACTTTTGCTCAACCATGTTCATAGCAGTTCTATTCATAATAGCCAGAATCTAGAAACAACCTAGATGTCCTCCAACTGAGGAATGGATACAAGGAGTGTAGTACATTTACACAGTGGAATACTACTCATCAATTAAAAACAAGGAAATCATGAAATTTGCAGGCAAATAGTGGGAACTAGAAAGGATCATCCTCAATAAGGTAACCCAGAAGCAGAAAGGCAAAATGATATATACTCACTTATAAGTGGACATTAGCCATTTAATATAGGATAAACATACTAAAATCTATAGCCCTAAAGAAGCTAGGCAGCAAAGAGAACCCTAGAAATGATTAATCCTCATTCAGAAGGGCAAACAGGGTGGACACCAGAAGTAGAAGACAAGGAGACAAGGAACAATCCAGGAGCCTTACACAGAGGACCTCTGAAAGACTCTACCCACCAAGGTATTGAAGGAGATACTGAGACTCATAGCCAAACTTTGGGTAGAGTGCCAGAATCCTCATGGAAGAGAGGGAGAAAGAAAGACCTGGAGGGGACAGGAACTCTACAAGGAGAAACAGAGCCAAAATACCTGGGCCCAGAGGGGCCTGCAGAGACTGATACTCCAACTAAGGACCATATATGGAGAGGACCTAGACCCCCTGTTCAAGGGAGCCCATTGGCTGCTCAGTTTCCAAGTGGGTGTCCTTGTAAGGGGAGCAGGGGCTGTCTCTGGCATGAAGTCAGTGACAGACTCTCTGATCACCTCCCCCTGGGGGAGGAGGGGTGCAGCCTTGCCAGGCAAAAGAGGAAGATGATGCAGCCAGCCTTCATGAGACCTGATAAGCTAGGGTCAGAGAGTAGAGGAGGAGGTCCTCCCCTATCAGGGAACTAGGGAAAGGGTGTAGAGGGAAAAGAAGGAGGATGGGTGGGGCTGGGAGGAGATGAAAGAGGGGCTGCAGCAGGGATACAAAGTGAATAAATTGTAATAAATAAATATATAAATAAAGTTAAATTATTAAATACCCTAAGCTTATCACTGTATGTAAAGATTGAATGTTTATCTAATTATAGCTAATATATAGGCGTAACTACAATGTGGTCAATATGTTCTATCTCAGCGGTTTATTAATGATAGTGTTTGTCAAGGGCAGACAGGGTGGCAGAGTCTCTGTTCACACTATTAGCCTTTTATTGTCTTATTGAACAGTCTTCAGAAACAGTGTGCATACACTTCCATGAAATGCTATGATTTCTGGTAAATGTTCTTTCTTTTTGCTGTTGCTCAGGCAGATTTAGTAATCCCACCCTTTCTCTATGGTATGTTTTTTGTTCTTCAATATAAAGGCAAAATCTTGACATTGTTCACATTTTAGAGAACATAATTGCTGATCGTTGTATATGAAAGTATTTTTAAATTAATTTTTTAAATAATTTATTTATTTTACATTCTGACTGCAGCCCTCTCCCTTGTCTCCTCCTGGTCCCATCCTCCCTCCCTTCCTCCCAAACCCCTCCACTAGTCCACAGAAATGGGGAGCCCTCCTCCCATACCATCTGACTCCAGTCTATCAAGTCTTCTCAGGACTGCCTAGACCCTCTTTCTCTGTGGCTTGGCAAGGCTACCCCACTAAGGGGAAATGAGCAAAGAGCCAGCTACTGAGTCCATGTCAGAGATAATCCCTGCTTCTCTTACTAGGGAACCCACATGGAGACCAAGCTACCTATAGGCTATATCTATACAGGGATTCTAGGTTCCCTCCATGTATGGTCCTTGGTTGGTGCATCAGTCTCTGCAGGAACCCCTGGGCCCAGATTTGTTCGATTTGTTGGTCTCCTGTGGAGCTCCTTTCCCCTCAGGTTCTTCTATGTCCCTAATCTTAAATAAGACTTCCTGCATTCTGCCCAAATTTTGTCTGCGAGTCTCAGCATCTATGATCCCCTGCTGGGTGGAATCTTTCAGAGGACATCTGGGGTAGGCTCCAGTCCTGTTCCCTCTCTTCCACTTTACCCTTTTGAATGAGAATTAAAAATCCTCCCTAGGGTCCTCTGTTGGGAATGTTAACGTGTTTTTGTTTTGGTCCCAGGTGTAGGATATGGGAGTGATTCAGATGGTCTACAGCAGCAAACTATTTGCCTCATGTGAGCTCTGAGAGGGGCCTTTTTGCCAGCTGCAGACAATTGACTTCTGAAGACTATGAGAGGTAATAAAGGCTAGAGCCTGGACAGTGTTGAGGGTGCTCTGAGGAAGAAGAAGAAGGCTGCTCCCAGTTGCTGTTGATGCAGTATGAAGAGAAGTCAGAGATATCCTGAAATGAAGATTGGTCTTGCCCCAAGGAACCTGAGGACCCTAACCAGCAGGAAGTAGCTAAAGAAAACTCTTCCCCTTCTCCCTACTAACCTCTTTTCTTTCCTACCTGGTATTGGGGTATTGAAAGGAATTGGGGAGAAGAGAGAATGATATTCATAAGAGATAATTATAAGATATTTATAAAAAATGTAAATAAAGGAGTTTTTGAAAAATATGCCTACAGTCTTCCTTGTTTTTTAACTTATTTAGGTTTGTGGATTTTAGTATAGTTATTCTATATTATATGGCTAATATCTACTTAAAAGTGTGTACCTACCATGCATATCTTTCTGGTTTTGGATTATCTCACTCAGGATGATCTTTTCAAGTTCCATCTATTTCCCAGCAAATTTCATGATTCTTCTGTTTTTAATTGCTGAGTAGTACTCCCTTGTGAAAATGTACCACAATTTCTGTATCCATTCTTAAGTTGTTTCCAGATTCTGGCTATTACAAATAAAGCTGCTATAAACACAATTGAACAAATGTCCTTGCTGTATGGTGGAGTATCTTTTGGGTATATACCCAGGAGCAGTACAGCTAGATCTTAAGGTAGCACTATTCCTAATTTTCTGAGGAAGCACCAGATTGATTTCCAAAGTGGTTGTACAAGGTTACTTCGCACCAGCAATGGAGGAGGGTTCGCCTTTCTCAACATGGCCACCAGCATGTGTTGTCACTTGAGTTTTTAATCTTAGCTATTCTGATGGGTGTGAGATGTAATCTCAGAATCATTTCGATTTTCATTTCCCTGATAACTAAGAACATTGAGCATTTCTTTAAGTGTTTCTCTGCCATTTGATATTCCTCTGTTGAGAATGCTCTGTACCCCATTATTTAATTGAATTATTTGGTTTGTTGGTGTTTAACGTTTTTATATAGAATGATACTACAGGCATTTTTCTTAGACCTGTAGTGTTAATGCTATCTCAGAAATGAGTAAAGCACATCACTGGCTCACCCTCACACCCATGGAATCAGGAAATCTGCAAATGAGCACCTAGCAATCTTTACTTTTAAAGGTGAAAGCTTTATTCACAGTAGAGTTTTAACCAGTGCTGGTCAGGCCTAAAGCTACCCTTCTTGGAGATACTTAAAACCTTAATAAATCCTCATGCCTTTAAATAAAATTCTGTTTTGATTCTGTTGCTCTCCTTGTGGAACTCCTGTCCCCTCCAGGTCTTATTATTTCCCTCTTCTTTCATAAGATTCCCTGCACTCTGCCCTAAGTTTGGTTATGAGCCTCAGCACTGGCTTTAATACACTGCTGGGTAGAGTAATATGGGCACAGGGGTCTTTTCTGAGACTCCAACTGAGGACCATTCATGGAGATAACCTAGAACCCCTGCTCAGATGTAGCCCATGGCAGCTCAGCATCCAAGTGGGTTTCCTACTAAGGGGAACAGGTCTCTGATATGAACTCAGTGGCTGCCTCTTTGATCACTTCCCCCTGAGAGGGGAACAGCCTTGCCAGACTACAGAGAAGGACAATGCAGCCTGTACTAGTGAGACCTGATAGGCTAGGATCAGATGGAAGGGGAGAAGGACCTCCCTATCAGTGGACTTAGAGAGGGGCATGGGAAGAGAAGAGGTAGGGTGGGTGGGATTGGGAGGGAGAGGGAGGGGGATACAGCTGGGATATAAAGTGAATAAACTGTAATTAATATAAAAAAGGAAAAAAGAATAAAATAAAATAAACATGGTATTAGGGTCTATAAAAAATTCTGTTTTACTGTAATTTTTATTTCTTTTAGGGGACTCATCTTAATTGTTCCAGTTTGTATTTTAACAATTTTGTGTCTGTGTTCTGTCAATGACCATAGTCAAGTTCTTTGTGTGAAAATTTCCTAAAAGACCAAAAATCAAACTTTCTCAAATTTTATTGCACAAAATAAATTGAGACTGATCTGTAGGTCTAATACTCTTGTAGCTGTTAACAGAATAAGCAGAATAAGCCCCCTTTGCCTCAGTGCATTTTTGTCTGAAAAAAGGAAAATAGTTGTTAATTTTTTGCTAATGTTATAGCTGTAAGACAATACCCTAGGCTCAGCAGTTAAGAACGTTTTTATTCTTGCAGGAGACCTGGGTTTGATACTCAAACCCAGCCCACACGACAGCTCACAACTCTTCATGACTCCAGCTCTATGGGATCTGACACTTTCTGAGGGACCAGGCATGAACACAGCGTGATAGAAATATGTGTACACAATTTACAGAAAAATGGCAATTTCCTAATAAAGATGCCCACTTTTTTTCTTTGAAAACACACATAATGTTAATATTTCACATATGAGAATAGTTATGAATGATTAGGCCCATATAAAAAAAATGAAAACAATATATAGTTCTTATTGAAATAAGTGTAAGGTACACCATCCCCATGTAACTTCAATTTATATGCAACAGGAATTGGTACAGTTTCTTATACACCGAAGTTCAGAAACTTGGAACAGCTCTGGAAAACATACTAGTGGATACAACTTCTAGTGTTCTGTAGCTTCCTCTTTGAGGACCCCGTGCTCTTCTAGTTCCACAGAATTAGATGTTACCTTCATGAGTACAGATGGAGTAATTTTTTTTCTCTTTTCATGCCTGACAGCGTAGATTATTATTCATGGAAAATTTTCCAAAATGTGTTATTATAGCTTGCATTTAAGATGTCTCTAAGGAATGTGTGAAGCTCTCAGGAACATTCTGATCTCCACTGCTTTTCTGTTTGGGTATCTTACTGACAGCTTTACTAATTTTCCATTTCTTACCATATTGACTACACTAACGGTTTCATAATTGAATTCATCATATGTTTCTAGTCTTGAAAAGCCGCTCACATCATGTGCATATCTGTTACTTATTTATTAAAACCATTAACTGCTAGGCAGTGTTTAGGACATTAAGGAAACAATAGTTACAAGAGCTGAGCTAATGTAAGTGAAACAAAGTCTACATTTTCTATAAGGAAAGAGAAGAAACATGTATTGTTGGCTGCACTCTTCATGGAGTTCTGGGAGCATGAGCAAATAGTAAATTAGCAAGTCCTGAATTAAATCGTGTCATGTTTATTGTAACAGAAACAATATAGTAACTTGAAGTTTGTCAGGTCTGAAGTTCAGTTTCTAGAAATCCTAGTACAACTGCTTAGTCTTTAGCTGAGAAAGAGAATTGTTTCAGCAAATAAACACTGGTTAAAATGTCTTTAAACAGGAGACCACCAGCAGGGATGTGTAGGGAATATTGGAAAGAGCACAGAGTCAAGTGAGAAGAAAAACAGGTGTTGGGGTTTCATTTTTATTGCCCCACTTTTGTGTGACTGGGGAACTTTAACACCACAAAGCCCACACCAAATGGTTATCATTTAATTGTAGAGGAACGTCGTGAGAATTAAACTAGGTGGGGTGTGGTATTTGAAAAGGCTCTGATGCCTTTTTCTGATGTGTAATATTTTCTAGTAGAAAGGATTCAATTAGGAGAGAGTGCCTAGAGCTGAAAGGTGAGATGAAGAATGTGGGAGAAAAGAGCACTTCCTGATGCACAATTAGTAAGAATTGTCCGGAAGTCCACCCACCTCCTAGGCTGAAATGAGGGTAGTACTTCAAGAAGATGCACTTGGAAGGCTCAGGAGATAGCTCAGGCAGCAAAGTATTTGTAATATAAGTATGATGAACTGAATATGGTCCCCAAAGTTCAAGGAAAGTCCAGGCCCTCTGGGAGACATTCTAGAACACAACAGAATGACATCAGCCATTGACCTCTGACTTTCATCTACAGCATGCACATACATATATGTGCCCTCTCACCCATGTACACACACTCCCTTCCCCTCAACACAGAATACACACTTTTCAGTTTGGACCATCATTTTATGTTGCAGGCAATTCCACAGTACTTAACTCATTCTCAAACAGCTCTACTGGAAACAAATAGGAGTTTTATATCATAAAATCAACAAAAGCAGCATATTTTAGGAACAACAACTTTTTAGATCAGCAGTTTGTTGTTTGTTTTTTAGCAGGCATAAACATATTGTGTGGTGTTCTATATTTACAAAACTCATAACAAACTGTGAAGAGATAACAGAATGCATTTTGTGTGAGCTGAAGCAATAGATCAAATATTTCATTAAAATTAAGATTCATACTTTGAGTCCTATTCTTGTTTATGAATAAACTTAAATATCATTGAAAGTATTTTTCTCATTGACACTTTTAATTACTATTGTTGCATAACCCACATGCTACTATTTTGGGTAAATGATAGTTCACATATATTGTAGTTTATATCACGTAACATAGGTGAGCAAATGTCATATCATTTAAGTATATGGAATCACTCTGTGATATTCACACAATAACACATAGCCTGGCAGTGCAGTTCTCAAGAAATTACTATAATTAATTACTATAATTAAGTAACCCAGAGCTATATCACATTATTATGCGTTATTTATAATTGAGTTTTTTTTTCCCATTTTAGTTTAGAGTAAAGAAAATAGACTAGGAATGGGAAACATGACAACTGATCCTTATTTTAACTCACTAGACTTGGGTATGATATATTTGTCTTCTTTGTTTTCTTCTCCCAGTGGAATTGCTCCTTCCATTTTGAAATGCTCTAATTTGAGTATGTTTTCTTTTAGTGTGTGCTCATCTGCCTATATTTGTATCATGGAATAAATTATTACATTTTAGTCCTAATATCTTTAGCACTGACCCAACACAGTGCTAATAAATATAGATGCTTAATAAATATAGAAGAAAACACATCAAATTGAATCGACTATTAACGTTTATTGGTTCTGTAAAAATGGTGCGCAACTAATTAAAACTTATAACAAATCTTGAAAACTTCAAGTAAGATTAAATATTAATTCATAAATGCTCAGCCCTCGCTTAGAGACATAGCAATTCAAGAACATACTACATGTGTTACTATAGTCCTCAAATTAAAGACTATTGAGATTGTTCATAGGAGCTGAATGTAAGTTAGCAAATTTTAGTATGTGTGAAGAATTTGGAGAGTATATGAAATGTCATGCCATGACAGAAGATGTTGTGTGTGGCAATTACTAACAATGACACACCTGTGGCACTCACTCAGGACTTACAAACAGTCCTTAGGTAGCAGTTGTGTCAATGGTGTAGAAATGTTGCCACCTGAAAACCTGTTTTGGTAGTCTTTAGTGGAAATGAATTTAATCATTTGACGCAGTTCTTGCTAGTAATAAAAACAGTAGAATCCTTGAGGTGTGCATCCTAGGGAAGAATATTTTTACCCTACAGAAAAGATAAACTTAAGGGATA
Organism: Meriones unguiculatus; assembly: GCF_030254825.1. NCBI lineage: Eukaryota > Metazoa > Chordata > Mammalia > Rodentia > Muridae > Meriones > Meriones unguiculatus. The sequence continues at coordinate 79,488,623 of NC_083364.1, forward strand.
GTCCCTCAGTATCTTTCTCATCAGCCCAGAGAGATGCATGTCTAGAGGAATATTCACTTTGCAATTATGAGGTAGGCTTCAGAAAAAAAAAAAAACATACACACACACACATAAGAAATCTAGAGCTTGCTTTTGGATCTCAGCACTAAGTCCATCTTAATTATGACACAGAAAAATTCTTATTTAGTTTACAAATTTTCATCTATTTAGTAAATTAATTTAGTATTTAGAAGATAGGTTGATAGATATATAGATGATAGAGATAGATGATAGATGGATGATAGAGACATGGATAATAGATTATATAGATGGATAGGTAGATAGATGATAGATGATAGCTAGGTAGATGATAGATAAATGCCTGAGAAATACAGATGATTGATGAGATACATAGATGATAGATAAAAAGATAGATAGGTAGATAATAGATAGATAGATGGACGGATAGATAGATAGATAAATAGATAGATGATAGATGCTGTGTGTGTACTCATGAATACATACTTTGATGCATATGTGGGCATCAGGGAACAATCTTCAGTAGCTCTTTCTCGCTTTCCAATGTGTGGTTTCTATAGATCAAACTCGTATCTTCAGCCTTATCAAACAATCACTTTGCTTTTTTTCTGAGCCATCTTGCAAGCCCCAAACTTTATTATTTTAAAATCGCTGTCTGCCAGGTTTTCATGAAACCAAGCAAAACTTAATACATTTGTCTTTTCAGAAAAAGGAAACCTGACTTTGCCAATCTGTGGGATCCATTCCTGCCTCCCATCCTACTGAAGCAATTGTGTCTCAACCATAGAATTGAAGAATTGCCCTGACTGACATATGGTATCTGAAAAAGTTTTGTCTTTGTTGTTTTGTTTTGGGTATTTTGCTTTTTTTTTCTTTCAGTTCTTTCCTGAAATGTGGGTATAGCGTTCAGAAAAATGGTCTTAAAGTCTGGAATGCAATCTTTCTGGACATTAGCTGGAAAATGCCGTAATTTGTGTCTCCATCTTTGGCAAAAGCTGAACACAAAACATCTCCGGACAATACGGATTCAATTATTATTTTTTTTCCTCTTTGGGTGTGATTCAAACTGCAGAGGCAAATCAAGGAACATTGACAACTTGCTTAAATCTTGCTCTTTGTCCTATTTCTAGAATTTATTGTTCCTGCGGTTCTGAAGTGGTGCCTCCTATACCTCCTCATCCATGAACACTTCCCAGATGTGCTGAAAATTCCCTATTAATTTGTATATTTCATTCATTTTTTTATAATTAAGAACATATGGTTTTGACTAAAAGAAAAAAAAAACTCATTTAATCCCAGAGGTTTATATGGCATTAAGAATAATTGATTCAAGTCTTTCTCAACCCCACCCCTGTTATTCAAATAGATATTATGAAAGAAATTCCTGCTTTGTAAATTTTGCTGATCCAGACATGAGAAAGGACAATCCATTACTCTCAGGATTTCTTCACGATATGTGTACCATTCAGTCTCTTAATTTTTTTTTCTCCTTAAGATTCATATGATCCTAAAATAGCTTTTATTGCTGATTTTCAAAACCGGAACAGCCTTAAAGCAGAAAGCAGCAATCTCTCTAGCACTGTTTACTTATAGAGGTCTTATATCTTGTTAGCGAATTTCAGGACTAGAAGCCAGGTCTCTGTCACTTGCCTGTGGAATGGTAGAGGAGTTTAGATCCTCTTTGCAATACCAAGAAGGGCTTTTCAATTGATGGCTACCATCAAGTAGATTGCAGATTTTTATTAATTAGAATTCACTGTTGCTTCCTGATTATGAATTATATTTTCCTGTCTGTGACGATAGTGCTTGTACCTACAGTTGCGGCACTACACAAGTACATGTATATGCACAGATACATACATACATACACACACACACACACACATATATATATATATTTCAAATTCTTTAGTTCTGACACTGAATAACCTGAAAAAATGAGAGGAAATATTTATACTGAGGAACCGTAGTATATAGTTCAATTTCCTGGTATTCTCATACTGCCAAGAAGTATAAAATATCAAAGAAAAAAAGTAGAATTCCTGAATTCGTTTGCATCTAGGCTTCTTGATGAGATTAGATTTGAACAGTCTTATCAGAGTATGAGTGGAAGGTGAGGAAGATCTCATGTCTGGCTGCTTCCAGTTATTTCTAATACCCTTTTCTGGTATATTATACTACATATAATATGCTGTTCCCATTTTCAATACATAGTTTCATGACTTTATCATATTTGTAGACATGTATTACTAGCAACAATATCAAGGTACATAAATTAGTCCTTTTGCCTCTTTCCAGAGTGACCAACGGCTGGATCAGACAGCCAATGACTTGCTTTTTGTATTACTAGATCTCTTGTCTTTCTCAGGAGTTCCAAATCTAATATAGACCCAAGATTCTTATCTACTGTTATATATACTTTCTATTTAATGTTCAACCAAAAATCTTCTTATGTAGATGCTTGTATGTTACTACCATAAAGGAATATTTTTCATATGCACTTTCAAGTCCTTAATATTTTGTTTGGGTGGTTTTCCTAGGTAAGGAAGTGAATCTTTAGAGAGAATTAAAGCTATTCAAAGTCTGGGCAAAATGTTCTTGTTGGCCTTTTTTTCTTTATTTTTGTTTACAATTATTATTGTTGTTTACAATTTATTATATCATTGTAACTGGGGGTCAGGAGTCTGGGTGTGGCTTTTATGTGTTCCCTGATGGAAGGCCCCAAGTAGCCACTGGCTGTTCAACAAGCTCAGCTTCAGTTTCTCTTCATAAGAATCTTCACAGAAGAGCAAGTACATCCCAACAATATACTACAATCTCTTGTAAGAATTGTGGAACTGATGTCTCCAAACAGTCAGGCATTTTTATTTACTGCAAACTACTCAATCAAGGTTAATACTAGTCTGTGGATGTCTGGAAGCTGGGATCTACAAATGTGATTTTTAGAAATGAAATTATACTAAGAAGTACAGCACTGTAGGATTTCCATTATCTGCTTACTGTTAGAAATTTGACTTCCTTTGATTTGACCATTTATAAACATGCCCACAAAAGCTGCTACAATGAACTCTCAAGGAGAAGTTGTATGTGGACATATATTTCATTTTTCTTCAGTGTAATTGCAATGTCAAACAGAAAATATCTGTTCCATCTATTAAGAAATTTCCTAAAGTGCTTTACAAAGTGATTTTATGGTCTCTCATTCCCAAAATATCATACCATGTCATTCTTATTTCTACAAGCATTGGACATCATCAGTCATTTTACCTCTAGGCTCATGAATCTGTAAAGAATAATACTGAAATGCATATTAATAGTGTGTTTTAGGGACTAATTATCTTAAGCACTGAGGCCAGTTCACATAAATCTTCCTTTATGAAATATCTATTTAATCAGGTGGTTCATTAGGATTGTTTTGCTTTTTATGAGGATGTTTTAAAAATTATTTCTTATTCATATGTGTCATATATATTATTTTTCTGTTTTTGGCTTGACTTTTCATAGTTTTACATTGTTTATTTTAGATTTTATGGTCATTAATATCCATTGTACCTATTTTTTTTTACTGTGATTAATGTTTTGTAAGCTATGTCTGAAATCATTAAATCACAATGTTGTACTAAAATCAATAATAATGTCTATAAATTATAGCTTTTGGTTTATGTCTTTGCTCTACACTGATTTAATTTTCTATATAATTAAAGTAAAGGTCAATATTTGATTTCTTTATTTATATGTACCTCAGGGAGTCTTATGGAAGTAAGGAAGCGTCAAATGACACAGAGGGGAAGGAGCTCCACAAGGAGACCAACAAAGCTAAAAATTCTGAGCCCAGGGTGCCCTGTAGAGACTGATGTACCAACCATGGACCATTCATGGAGAGGACCTAGACCTCATGCTCAGATGTAGCCCACAGGCAGCTTAGTTTCTATGTGGGTTCCTGAGTAAGGTGAGCAGGGGCTGCCTCTGTCATGAACTCGGTTGCCTGCTCTTTGATCATTTCCCCCTGGTGATGCAGCCTTGCCAGGCCACAGAGAAAGAAGATCCTGGCAGTCCTGATGAGACTTGATAAGCTAGGAGCAGATGGCAGGGGAGGATAATTCCCCCTTTCAGTGGACTAGGAGAAGAGGACAGGGGAAAAAGGAAAGGAGAAGGGAGGGAGGAGGGAGGGGGGACTGGGAGGAGATGAGGAAGGGGGCTACAATTGGGATATAAAATGAATAAAGTGTAAAAACTAAAAAAGAAAAAAGAAAAAAAAGAATTTTGAGGGCTGTTTGTTGAAGGATCCTCTAGTTTAGCAATCCACAATCTGTGGGGGCTGATTGACCCTTTCACAGGTGTCACCTAAGACCATTAGAAAACATAGATATTTGCATTAAATTATAGTTATAACATAGCAACAAAAATAATTTTATGGTTGGGCATCACCACAACATGAGGAATTGTATTAAAGGGTGTCAGTATTAGGATGGGTCAGAACTACTGCTCTATTTTTTATTAATTTTGTGTCCTTTAAATTTTATTTCTAAAATAAAACGTCTGTAAGTTCATGGCTTGTTTTTAACTAGTTTATTCCCTTGTTTTTATTAAACCTTTTTAATATAAGTATCTTTGTCTTAATTACTGAAGATATTGCTACAGATACATAGATAGATAGATATACATAGATATAATTCCTTGGAACTAAATTTAAGAATTTCAACATGATTCTCCTATCTAGTTGTTTAGCCCATTCTAGGCTATTTGTACTTCTTAAATAGTGTAAAGATTAGATTGAAATATTCTAGTCATTTACTAAATATTATAAAGATTAGATTGTTAATCTTCCTCAGAAAATGTTACCTGCAGCAATGATGAGTGGGCTTTTATAGACTCTATTGATCAAACTAGGGAGAATTTGTCATTTCTAACTGAATACCATTGCTATGGTTTACCATATACTTCGATAGTATGTGTAGTTTAGATCTCAGTACATACTGTCTTTATTTTTTTTTATTTTCCTTTTTTTCTCAGAATGTTTTCTAGTTTTCATGGTACAGATACCATAGATTCTTAAACTGTGGGCTTTTACAGTTTCAATTGTAATTGTAAATATGAAAATCTTTTTCCTATTACTTATTGCTAGTACATAGAAATACAATTCAGTTTTGTATTAATCTTGTGTGTTGGTGTTGTAGTTGGTTATACATTTCAAAGCTTTCCTGTGGATTTATTAGAAATTTCTCTATACATAATCATATGACTTTGTAATTAATTGTTTCTTAATCTTCTATCTGTGTTTTTTGTTCGTTTTATTTTCTTTCACTAGAATTGAAGGGTGTTCAGTGTAAGGCTATTTATTGTGTGCCAATTCCGTTCTTTAAACTGTGATCTTATAAAATGAGTCTTTCTGTTCCACTTTACTGACGCACGCACTTTAGCATAAACACATGTTGAGTTTTCTCAAATCCCATCTCTGAAATGATCTGATGGCTTCGTCTCCTTTTTGTTTTGTTAATGCAGTGAGTATCATGGTTGGTATTCAAACGTTAAACTGTGGATTCTTGAGAAAGTCCCTTGTTGTTATCATATTCCCTTTAAAAATATTTGCAGGATTAACTTGCTAATATTTGTTATTGATTTCTGTACCTATTTTCATGAAAAAAAAAAGTCTGTGCTTTTCTTATAAAGGATGTTCCTTTCTTCTTCAGTTTCCTCAAATAGTTTGCATAAGACTGGTGCTATTTTCCTTCAGTGTGTGATGAGATTCACAGATAAATCCATCTGATCTACATATTTCTTCCTGGAGTCATGTTTAAAATATATTTCCAATTTTCTAATGTCGTAGGTTTATTCAAATATTTTACTTCTTTTTTAGGAAGTTGAGTAAGTTTCACATCTTAAGAAATTCACTCATTTTTTAAGGAATTAGCTTAAAATTACCACACTATTCTCTTATTGATGTTCAATGTAGGTTGAATTTAAATTGATAATTCTCTTTCCAGTCTTTAGAAAAAATACATTTATTTACCTTGTATTGAGAGAGGAGAGAGAGCAATGTGTGACAGTCTATGTTTAGAGGTTATTTTGTTTGTTTGTTTGTTTGCCTAAATCCCTCCTCTTGAAATTCTAATTTACATATTCTTAGATTTTCTGAATTCCCATCTCTCTATTCAACTTATGGAGATAGCCATAATGCATGGAAACTGTTGCCCTGCCTATACCAAGCATTGGGGTGTACCTTTACCTAGAAATCTAAGACCAAGATAAAGTTTATTTCATGTTTTCCCTCCCTCTGTACTGCATTGATTATTTTTCCAACAGATTTAAAAAAAATAAATGTCTTTTGTCCACTTCCCTAAAGTGAAAAGCCATTCCTTTATGTTATCATGAAATCAGATACTTAGGCCTATTTCATCTTCCACCTTCTGCTCTTCTTTTTCACTCCCTCTTCCTTTTATTTCTGCCACTGCTCCTCCTGGCAAGAAGACTTCTGAAGCCTATGGTGCTTTCAAGTGTTCAGTTATTGTGTTCATGGGTTTTGAGATTTGGCTATTATAGAGAATTCTCCATAGTAATGAAACCAATGAAGGGAAAAGAAGAGGGGTATGGTGAGGGGAGCAGGGAGCAAAGAAAGAAGATAGAATCATGAGGGGATAGATTATACCCACTTACATGATAAGAGACTGAATGGTTCAATGGTGGCTGTCTGCAACCTGGAGAGCTCTGGAAACCAGTCCTACTTCCCTACTCTGTCAAACAAGCTGAAAATCTCAGAACAGCTATTTAGGGTGCATTTCCAGTCCAAGTCAAGAGGCTGAATGGCTTTTAGGGAGTCATTAGAACTCAGAAACATTTAGAGAATGGAGAGCCTGCAGCTGATGGCCACAGGCATTGGAAGTAACAGAAGGTAAAACTGTTGAAAGAAGAGTAGAAAGTGCTCGGAATTCACCCTAGTTTCACTCATGCTCTCAGCCTATTGCACCATCCTACCTACGTTTGGGTGAATCTTTCTCATGGGGTTTACTGACCCACATGCCCGTCTTCTCTGAATGGACCAGCACAGGAGTATGTTTTGCCAATGTAGTGGGCATCTCTCCAAAGTTAACTTTCACATCTAGATATTAGACACTCTGTGCATGCATGTGTGCTCGTGTGTGTATAATATACCACTTGCGATACAATGGCTTCTGAAAGTCTAGATAATGACAGATGGTAAGTTATTATTGTTATTTCAAAGAATGGTATTTCTATTTGGCTATATTCTTTTTTTTTAAACCTTATTTTAGTTCCACCAAGTCTAAGTTTATTCTTTTGTTGTGACTGTCCTGTTTTCTCATAGGACACCCTAGGAATTATGAGACATAGGACTTGCATTCTTCTCTGTGGGCATTACGTTGTTCTACATTGCCAATGGTGGGCAAATTCAGGACACCTCTTAAGTTGCATTCATTTTCTTCCCCATACTTCCCCAACTTTTCCATAGTTGGTTTGCCCATTCTGATTCATTTCCGTGAACCACCCAAAGTTGTTGCTGGAAACAGAATTTGGGTCCTCTGCAGGAATAGTATGAGCCCTGAATTCTTAGCAGTCTCTCTATTTCCTCCCTACCTCCTTTTTCCATACCTAGTTCCAGGAATTCTAGCCTTTAGCTCAGAATAGACCTAGTGAACTATTACAGATTTCATATAATCTTGGTCAATATGCTTAGGTGAGAAAATGGTTCATATTCAGTTCTAATCCTTACGTTACAGTATTCACTAAAACACTTTTATGCACCAGGTTTCTGTGTACTATTTTTTTTAATTTTATTTTTTCTTATCAGTTACATTTTATTATTAACTCTGTATCCCAGCCGTGTCCCGCTCCCTCATTCCCTCTCAGTCCTTCCCTCCCTCCCTCCCTCATCTCCACTGTGCCCCTTTCCAAGTCCACTATAGGGGGGGACCTCCTCCCCATTCCTCCGATCCTGATTTATCAGGTATCTTCAGGACTGGCTGCAAAGCCCTCCTCTGTGGCCTAACAGGACTGCTCCTCCCTTGGGGAATGGGGAGGTCCAAGAGCCAGTCATTGAGTTCCTGTTAGAAATAGTCCTTGTTCCCCTCACTATGGGAAACCAATTGGTTACTGAGCTACCACAGGCTACATCTGCGCAGAGGTTCTAGGTTATATCCATACATGGTCCTTGGTTGAATGTCAGTCTCAGAAAAGACCCTGTGCCCAGATATATTTGGTCCTGTGGAGCTCCTATCCTTTCCCCATAATACTAACGCCCCTTCTTTCATATGATTCCCTGTACTCTGCCGAAGGTTTGGTTACGAGTCTTTGTATCTGTTTTGAAAACACTGCTAGTTAGAGTCTTTCAGATGCGCTCAGTAGACTCATACTGAGTCATACGTTCAATGCACATCCCATCTGTCTTTCTAAACGAGGATTGATCATCTTACCCCATGTCCGCTCTCTTGATTATCTTTTTTAGATGTATAGATTTCATTTGTTTATCATATCTATAGGTCTATATAAGTGAGTATATACCATGTTTGTCTTTCTCCTTCTGGGATATTTCACTCAGAATGATCTTTTCTAGATCCCACCATTTGCCTGCAAATTTCATGACTTCCTCCTTCTTGATTGCTGAGTAGTATTCTATTGTGTAAAAATACCACAATTTCTGTACCCATTCCTTCATTGATGGACATCTGGGTTGTTTCCAGGTTCTGTCTATTACAAATAAAGCTGCTATAAACATGGTTGAGCAAATATCCCTTTTGTGTACTTGAGCAAAGTTTGGGTATATACCTAGCAGTGGTATAGCTGGGTCTTGAGGAAGCACTATTCCTAATTGTCTCAGAATGGCTCAGCCGTTAAAGGCTAGGCTCACAACCAAAAATATAAGTGTTCCCCATTTTTTAATTGGATTACTTGGTTTGCTGCTTTTCAGCTTCTTTAGTTCTTTGTATATACTGGATATTAGTCCTCTGTCAGATAAAGGGTTAGTGAAAATTCTTTCCCAATCTGTAGGCAGTCATTTTGTTTTGATGACGGTGTCCTTTGCTTTACAGAAGCTTTTCAGTTTCATGAGGTCCCATTTATTGATTGTTGCTGTTAGAGCCTGTGCTGTTGGTGTTCTGTTCAGGAAGTTGTCTCCTGTCTATTTGGCTATATTCTATAAGAGGAAATTTTAATTTCTATGATTCTTTAAACTTCTCAGAAAACATCACTATAGTCTGAATATTAGAGTCAAATAATATTAGAGAAAGGAGATTTGAGATCTCTTTTTAATTGGAAAAATTCATAAATGATGTTTGGGAAGTGATTTGGATAGTAAGGGATGGAATAGAAAAAAATTCCAGAAATGAACATGAAGAGATAAATCAGAATAATCTCATTGTCAGAATAATCATGAGCCCCGTATTGAATAGGAAGATGTGGTCAGTTTGGTAACTAGACAGCAGACTGTGGAGTTAAGGCAGGGTCCTGTTAGCCCTCTGTTCCCTAGGAAAGGAACTCCTCTGGTTAACAGAAGAGCGATGTGAATAAGCTTTCTTCCCCTCCCCACCCTTCTCTTTCAACATTGCTCCAAGATACCCTTTCAAATTTCAACTCTGAATATTCAAGTCTTTGCAGAAATCATCTGCATTTATCCATCTCCTCCCTCAAACCTATTTCGCTCTCCCCTCCTTCCTCAAAGCTATCTCTGAAAATTAACACAGGCTCTATACTGTAATTTAGATGTCCTTGTTTACAAGTAGCCCTTGCACCCTAAAACTGCCTGATCAGCATTCTCCTTCACTTCAGACAGAGCTTATTTAGATATTGATTGTACATGAAGAGTATAGCTAGAGCTTATATATTTCATATAAATTCGGTCTGATTGTAATGAAATGCATAGCATATTTAAGTTTATATTTAGAACAGATCTGTTAAAAATGTGAGCAAAATTGCATGAGGGTATCCAGGCTCTGCAAAACCATAGCATTCACTAGGTCATGCTCTTGAGCACTTTGATTACAGAGTCCTTTGTAATAGGCACACAAAGATGGGACAGGCATGAAATAGACTAAGACCACAGCAACTATTATGCAATGCATATAGTCAGTCAGCAAGCACCAGTTATGGAATATTAGCCTCAGCAGTCTGTGTTTTCAAAGGAAAATATAGACATGGAACATAGACAGGAAAGTTACCTTAATTGTATTTTTAGATACATTTATGTCATTTTGTGATATGAATGTTTTACCTGCATGTATGTATGCTCACTATATGTATTCCTGGTGCCTGCAAAGGTAAGACAAAGACACTGGATCCTCTCAAACTGGAATTAGGGATGGTTGTGAACCACCAGGTGGATGCAGAGAATCTAACCAGGTCCTCTGCAGGTGCAGCAAATGCTTCAAACCACTGAGCCATCTCTTCAGCTCCAGAGATACCTTTAACACTGGATCTGTTCTCAATATTTCCAATATAGTTTCTAAAAATGAACACAAAGAAGAATTACAAGTTGTTACCTCATTCCTGCATTATGCATTTCCAATACAATGAAAATAGCTTGATGTCCTAATAAGAAGAGTAGTCTCTGCGTGGAGGTATGCTCGAGCATTCCTAGTCTCAGTAATAAGTTACCATGCACATGCTTTGTTTCTCAGATGTTACGCATTTAATGGGAAGCTCTCAACAGCATGTTGCCTCACACAGCCTTAAGAGAAATAGAATAATCGTGAATAGTTGCAGCTGGAGAGCAGTTCCAGATTGAGGAAGACCAGAGAGAACAAACAAACAACACTAAAACTTTATAGTTCCACTAGGAGAACTTTTTTTGAAGTCTTTTTTTCTTCCCAACCAACAACTGCAAAGAAAACAGGACGGAGAAATAAGAAAGAGCAAGCACAGATTCTGACAAGAATGCTTTCAGCTATTCTATTCATCACACAGATCATCTGCTTCTCTTCATTGTTGGACCTTCCAGAAAGGTAAATGTGCTGACCCATCAGCTGGCACCTTGTGGCCACTGTCTTCTGCAACATTTCCAGAGTCCAAAGAAAGAAAATTACAGCAAAAGGTAACAGGTGTTTAGAATGGCTGTGCCTGTAGGCAGATACAATTAACACGGGTGCAAACATGGGCTTTGGATGGAGAGTTTCTTATTATCATGGGGATGAAGGTGGTGGCTACAAAACAAACCTTGCACTTGGCATGATATTAAAGCATCAGACATTATTACCAATGTGGCTGGTCCTATTATATCTAAGTTGGTGCAATATGTGGGATTAAGGATTTAAATCAGGGTGTTTAAATATTTGCAGATGTCAGGTTTAAAACAGGAACTGTCTGCATGTTTCTGTAAAGAGACAAAGAGAAGATATTTTAGGCTTTGGAGATTCTGGTCTGTCGCAAATATAGAAGTCCATTGTGGAAGTAGCAGCAATAGATCATATGTAAAATAATGGGTGAGGATGTGTTCTTAAGCATCACAGGCTGTCATCATACTCTAAATCATTCAGAGCAGCTTGAATGTGTCAGCACACAATACCTATGCTTGGGAAGCTGAAATAGTAAGAGTACTGAGAATTTGAAGGTAGCCTGGCCTCCACAATGAAACCCTGTCTTTAAAAATTCTATGTAAAAACTGAACAAACAAGTAAATGATTTACGTATGTTGCCAGAGTTGAACAAAGCATGGAATTTGGTGAGTGGGCACAGAAGTGACTGCTGTTGACATTCATTGTCAGAAGGGAAGGCCCAATGTGAACCTAGATGCCTCTAATGAAATAGTCCAGTTGCAATACAAAGGGAGCAGCTATCCATAGGCCTGCAAACTCTACTGCTAGCCTCAACCCTTCCTACACAGCAATTTGCTACTTCCATAGTGCATGAAGACACAGAGAAGGCCCACCTAACACACAAGATGGTTAATGTATTTTTCTGTATCTTTACTATTGAATATAGAGCCAAGCAAAGGACTTCAGGAGTTTCAACAAAATTGAATTCTGATTCTTCTGTTCGATCAGTGGTTTTCAAATGTGGTTGATTTTACTCCCAACAGGGCTTTTTTTTTTTTTTTAATATGTGGACATGTCTTGGTCATCACAACCAGGGAAGTATTGATTTTGGCATCTGTTGGGAAGAGACAAGGAATACTGCAGCAAGTCCCACAACAAAGAGCAATCTTTTACTTAAAACCCAAAATATCAACTGTGCTAAATTTGAGAAAACATTCACTAGAGCTTAATTAACTCTTCCTTCAGTAAAATAGTTTCAGGACAAAATATGAATCTTTATTTGAAGGATGCTAGAGAGATATAAATGCAGAAAGAAATAGTCTTCAGAACCAAGATCTTACAGAGTAGATTTCAAAAGGAACTCCTGTGAAAATATTTTACCTTTCTGAAAATCAATGCAGGAAATAAACTTGTCTTCTAGTCTCAAATCTAAAATCAGTGGCTCTCAGAGTAGCATTTGAAATCCCTGCTTGGGAGACAATTTCTTTGAATTTAGCATGTTTTCTGTTTAATTTTTCTAACACCAACACAGGATAGGAAATACAGAATACAGACACATTCAGCTTCCCTCTTATTGGTGCAATACGGTCTGCAAGGGCAGCAAGGCTGAAAAGTTACCTGGCGAATGCTGAAGACTGGGACTTTGGAAGCAGTAAGCTTGAAGTGTGTGATAAAATAGAAGCAACACTCTTGTGGAGTTGGAAAGAGATATTGCCGTCTTGGAACTGCATGGGACTGTGTGCTTTCCTGTCAGGAAAGCAGAAGCTACGATGAAGTTAAGGTTGGGCTGACAGAATCAGGTCAAAGTGTTCTGCTCTATTTTGATGTGTCTTAATATGGAGTTACTTGGATAAAGTTAAGTCTCTATACCTCTGAGTCTGGGGGAAGAAAAAGCACTTCAACACACACACACACACACACATGCACGTGCACACACGTGCGCGTGCACACACACACACACACACACACACTACACGAGTTTCTTCTAGTAGCTAAATTTATGAATATTAAATCACCAAAATGATCAGGATCTATAGAAACTTCTTAATGCTTCTAAATTATTCAGTGGCTATTGAGATAAGAAGTATGAGTATAGTATTAAAATCCTCCACCAAAGAAAATTAAAACCAGCTAAATTAATTGTTTTCAGCAATAAAAGAAAAGTTTTTCCTACTTACCAATTGATGTACTGTCATGTAAAACTGAACCATTAGAGCAGCTTCAGGTTTGTGATAACCATACCTAGCCAATGAAGATTTTCCATTCTTCATTCAGTATTTTCCATTCTTCTCTACTGATATTTCATATTATATGGTTGATCTACTTAAAAGTTACACTATTGAAGCAAAATAGATACACTGTTGTTTTTATGATTTGTTTTTCTTTTTAATTCTTTATTAATTACACTTTATTCACTTTGTATCCCCCCCATGCTTCCCTCCCTCCTCCTGTCCCAATCTCTCCCTTCCTCCACCCTCTGTATGCATGCCCCTCCCCAAGTCCACTGATAGGAGAGTTCTTCTTTTCCTTCCTTCTGATCCTAGTGGTGTGGCTGCATTGTTTTCTTCTGTGGCCTGGTAATGCTACTTCCCCCTCAGAGGGAGGTAATTAAAGAACAGGCCAATCAGTTCATGTCAGAGACAGTCTGTTCCCATTACTATAGAACCCACTTGGATACTGAACTGCCATGGGCTACATCTGTGCAGGGGTTATTTTTATGGTTTTTAATTTTTATTGTTTGATAATTTTATACATGCATATTGTGTGATTTGGTCAAGTCCATCCTTCCTCCATTTCCTTACCTATACCATCCACCACTATTCCCTCCCAACTTCATATGTTCTTTAAAATAATACCATTGATTAGCTGCCTAGAGTTCTTGGTCTAGGAAGGAAATGAAATTAGTATTTCCCAGGCATTTGCTGCCTTTCTGGTTATTCATTGCAAAGTGGTCAGCCCTGAACAATATACATACATATATACAACAAAACAGACACCACAGACTGTATGTTGTTGGTTCTCCTACAAGATTCATGACTTCATTAACACTAAATTGTAATTGTCTTTATTTCCTCAGATGTGAGGTTAAGATGAAAGTCTTACCCAAACTTTACTAAAACATGGCTTGGGCTAATCTAGAACATGTCTATCTAGCTAGTCCTCGGCCTAGGCCTAAAATCTTCTGGCCTCCATAAAGTCTGATCTTCTGTAAGTCCAGATCTTGAAGGCTTCATTTCCAGCCTCCATCTGCTAACTCAGACCTAGATTGTTTTCTTCCTCCAAGACTTGCTACTGAATAACTTTAACCTTTAGAGTTCTTTCTGAACTCTGGCTAGCTGGTTCAACTCAGCTGTTTTGCCTCAAATATCTTCTCTAAGGTGACTGATTCAAACTATTTTCTCTCAACTTCTCACTGAATTGCTCTGCCTGGAAAAACTGCCTCTGAACTACATGAACTGAACTGCATGAACTCAACTAGATGCAACTGAATTGCACCAAACTATACTATATTCCTGAACTCTACTCTGTTGTCTACACGAAACAAACTCTCTGTCTCTGTCTCTGCCTCTCTCTCTCTCTCTGTGCAATGCACTTATGTAGCTTTTCTTTCCTGTCTGTTTCTTATGAAAGTTGGGCCCATCCTACCTCTGATTCATTCTGTCAAACCTTTCTCTGATTCATCACATTGTATGCCACTCAATTAGATGTCATTGTTTGGGATTAAAGGTACATGCTAAGGATGTGTCTGTATTCCAGCAAAAGGGATTAAAAGTGTGGTGTGTCAGCATTCCAGACCTAGAAGGTGTGATCCCTTGGCAGAGCAGCCATGTTGCTGGATTAAAAGTCCTCTACAATAAGTAGTTGTCTAGGGCTCCAGCGCTTCACATATATTTCTTCTTGTTGAGTGGATCTTAAGCCTAAAAGAGAGCTCTTGGACAGAAATAGTCTTCTCTATGAAGAAAACACAATGTGGTTATCCGACACCAAATGATCACACATAAAATAACATTATAAAAACTAAGCAGGTTATATTAAGGACTATATATGAATATATGCATATAGTAATGATTAATGAAAAAGCCATGAATTTGTAGAAGAACAATGAAGTATATAAGGAATGTTTGGAGGAAGAAGAGAGAAATGATGTGATTATATCCTAGTAACATATAGAAAAAAATCAAGGAGTCCAATTCGCGCTGCCAGTATGTGTATGGGTATGGGTCCCTCCCCTAGATTTGGGTGGCCTTTCAAGGGCCACATACTTGGAGAAAACTTGATTTGTCTTCTAGCAACAACCAATAACTAATAGTTCTTTAGCACGGTGGATCTTTACGATCACTTTTCTACTCCATGCTGGTATTTTGTATGGCTTGATCTTGTTCAAGTCTTGTTTATGTTGGCCCAGCCAGTGTGAATTTATATGTACAATTGTCCTATCCTAAGTGGAAAATACAATTTTTTCTGTGATGATCCACTGCCTCAAGATAATCCAATGTTTTTCTTTTTAAATTATTATTTATTATAATTTATTCACTTTGTATCTTGGCAGTAGCTCCTCCCTGGCCTCCTCCCAGTCCCCCATTCCATTCCCCTTCTCCTCTTTCTCTATGATTCCCACATTAGGAAGTGAAGTTGTGGCATACATGTCTCTCATCTATTTTGCACTGCCCCCCACTATCCTCAGTCCTTTTTCAATCACTTGCCATTTCCCTTTCATATACATCATTATAAATAAACATCTGTGATGTTCATGACTCTCTAATGTATTTTTTTTCTTTCAGAACTCAAGGGAAGGGAAGGGAAGGGAAGGGAAGGGAAGGGAAGGGAAGGGAAGGGAAGGGAAGGGAAGGGAAGGGAAGGGAAGGGAAGGGAAGCGAAGGGAAGCGAAGGGAAGCGAAGGGAAGGGAAGGGAAAGGAAGGGAAGGGAAGATATTTCTTTGGTTTCTCTTGGATGTCACAGTTTTTGTTGTTGCTTGTTTGTTTCTTAGAATTGTATGTTTTGGGTAATATGGAGAAGTTTTGGCTAAGTATTTTGTCCCTTAGTCAAGTTTTCTGATAGTTCTGTTACAATTAGAGAGGAACGGTGTGTTTGGTGAGGAATTCCATAGAGATTAATCAGCTAGAACAGCATATCAAAGTCACAAGCTATCAACATGATGTATGTTAATTTGAATGTTAGCTTTGATTGATTCCCTGATACATTCCACCTAATTCTGTTTTATATTATACCTCACGTATTAAATGTAACAAGCTATACATGTGGTTTGCAAGACGTTAATGTGGGGGAGCCAAGATGGCGACTAGCACACACAGTTTCTGAGCGGTGGGATACCTGAACTTCTGAGTTGGAGAATGGAAGGACCCCTAACCCAGGAAAACCACAGCGAGGCTTTCTGAACACCAGGGAACATCGCAGGAGGTGAAAACTTTGGTCTCCGGTCACCCAGGGACTTGTTTGGGGAAGGAGAGAAACGATCCTTTGATCTTGCGGCACTCCCTTCCCCCAGACCTCCTTCCTCCTGGGCAGAGCGGCACAGCGGACTCATCTTTCTCAGCGCAGACCTAACTGCCTGGGGTATACAGCCACTGAAACGGAGCCCCAAGCACTTTAGTGGCAGACAAAAGCCAGCAGTACATGTCCCAGAGTTCCAGATTTGCGCAGCGGCTGTACCATCCTCCCAGGACGCGAATCTGCTAGACACCATACTAGCTCCGCAGGATCGCCATCACTGACGGTAAGGCCCGCCCAATCCCACAGTGACAGAGAATACGCTATATACTCACCAAAACCAGGCAGAAACATCATACAACCTGGACACACTAGGCGCTGGGCCTCCCAAGCTTGGAGAGCACAACGAAGAGACCCCAGGACTTCCCACAAAGCATCGGGACTAGTGACCCAGTCTCCAGTTACAGTGGAACATGGCGGCGGAGCAGCACTGAACTGACGGGGCACCACAGCCCTCCAGTTTAAGACTAACCAGGGCCAAACCAGAGAACAGAGAGCCTGGTTACCCCATCCCTGCTGAAGTGACCACCCTGAAATCTCCAGCTGCAGCAAGACCTCAGAACCTGGCAGTGACAGCAGCACAGAACTGGCGGAGCACATCAAAGAAGCAGGGCCAAACCAGAGAGCAGAGAGCCCAGGATACCACGATCTCTGCCAAGAGACCTGCCTGTAAGTGAGTGCACCCTTGAGAATCTGCAGTTCCCCAGATCCTGGGTCCTTCTAAATCAGAAGCCAGGCATCGAACCCCCCTCCCACCCATATACCCACTTTGGGAAACAGAGGGGCACTAGGGACATTGAAGTCCCTGCCCTGTGGGCCTGATTGAGGAGTTAAGGCAGTTAATGCCAGAATTGTGCTGCTATCATCATTAGTGCCTGTGACATATACAGTGCAGAGCCCCTCCCACACACTCAAGGGTTCAACATTAGCCATCACTCTGTCCCTCGAGACACACATCCACACACATTTACACACACAGACACACACACACACACATGCGCGTGCGCACACACACACACACACACACACACACACACGCTTGCATTTGCCCCGTTTGCGCCTGCGTACTTTCCTCCCACAGGTACAGCTAGTCCTCAGCACACGCTGAGAGTGCTCAGCTTCCTGAAGAACTCTCCAGACACCAGAGAGAGACAGCACCAGTCTGATCTGCAGAATCCAAAAACAAACAGGGAAGGTTTCAGATAAGCCAATGGCCAGGGGTAGGCAAAAGAACACTTCCAACATAAATCAGGACATCATGACTTCACCAGCAAACCCAAAAATTTATGGACACACCAATTCAGCAGAAGCACAGGAAAATGATTTTAAAGCCATGCTTGCCCAATTATTTGAGGCTCATAAGGAGGAAATGAACAAGTCTTTCAAAGAGATGGCCAGTCAATTGGAGGCAAAGAAAGAAGAAATAGACAATATCCTTAAAGAAACACAGGCAAACATAGCCAAACAAATAGATACACAAGTAGAGAAAAAATTAGTGGCATATAAGAAGGAAATGAAAAAAGAAATAGAGGCCATCATAGAGAGACAGAAATCCAAACTCAAACACATGAAAGAAATGGTGCAAGGCATGAAAACAGAATTAGAATCAATAAAGAAAACACAAAATGAGAAAACCCTTGAGCTGGAGCACTTGGAGAAAAGATCAGGAACCACAAAAGTAAGCATCACCAACAGAATACAAGAGATGGAAGAGAGAATCTCTGGAGCTGAAGACACACTTGCAGAAATGGATACTTCTCTCAAAGAAAAAGTAAAATCAGAAAAGTTCCAATCACAAAATATCCAAGAAATCAAGGATGCTATGAAAAGACAAAATCTAAGAATAATAGGAATTCACGAAAAAGAAGACTCCAGACTCCAAGGTCCAGAAAATATTTTCAAGAAAATCATAGAAGAAAATTTTCCCAACTTAAAGAGATGTCCATAAATATCCAAGAGGCCTACAGAACTCCAAATAGACTAGACCAGAAAAGAAACACATCACGTCACATCATAGTCAAAACACTAAATCTACAGAACAAAGAAAAGATATTAAAAGCAGCAAGGGAAAAAGGCCAAGTAACATATGAAGGTAGACCTATCAGAATCACACTGGACTTCTCATCAGAAACTATGAAAGCCAGAAGGGCCTGGGCAAGTATCATGGAAACTCTAAGAGATCACAAATGTCAACCCAGACTACTATACCCTGCAAAGCTTTCAATCAACATAGATGGAGAAAACAAAATATTCCATGACAAAACTAAATTTACACAATATCTACACAGCAAACCATCCCTACAGAAGATACTAGAAGGAAAACTCCAATCCAATGAAAACAAATTCACCCAAGAAAACAGGGCATACAGATAATGTCCCAACAAAAATGAAAAGAAAACAAGCAATGAAACAGGGTTAGATCATCGACTCCATTACAAAAGGAACTAACATGCATTGGTCACTATTATCTATCAATATCAATGGACTCAACTCACCAATAAAAAGACACAGGCTAACAGAATGGTTAAGGAAACAGGATCCAACATTCTGTTGCATCCAAGAAACACACCTATGCAACAAAGACAAACACTACCTCAGAGTAAAGGGCTGGAAAACTGTTTTTCAAGCAAATGGTTCCAGAAAACAAGCTGGAGTAGCCATCCTAATATCTAATAAATATGTCCATTGTCCCCATATCTCTTCAACATAGTACTTGAAGTCCTAGCCAGAGCAATAAGACAACTAAAGGAGATCAAGGGTATACAAATCGGAAAGGAAGAGGTCAAAGTGTCACTATTTGCAGATGATATGATAGTATAGATGAGCGACCCCAAAAATTCAACCAGAGAACTCCTTCAGCTGATAAACACTTTCAGCAAAGTGGCAGGATACAAAATCAACTCAAAAAAATCAGAAGCCCTCCTATATACCAAAGACAAAAAGGCTGAGAAAGAAATTAGGGAAACAACACCCTTCACAATAGCCACTAATAACATAAAGTACCTTGGTGTGACTCTAACCAAGCAAGTGAAAGACCTGTTTGAGAAAAACTTCAAGTCTCTGAAGAAAGAAATCGAAGAAGATATCAGAAGATGGAAAGATCTCCTGTGCTCATGGATTGGTAGGATTAACATTGTGAAAATGGCCATACTGCCAAAAGCAATCTACAGATTCAATGCAATTCCCATCAAAATACCAACTCAATTCTTTACAGACCTTGAAAAAAGGATTCTCAGCTACATATGGAGAAACAAAAAACCCAGAATCTCCAAAACGATCCTGTACAACAACAGATCATCTGGAGGTATCTCCATTCCTGATCTCAAGCTGTACTACAGGGCAACAGTAATAAAAACTGCATGGTATTGGCATAGAAACAGAAAGGAGGATCAATGGAACCGCATAGAAGACCCAGAACTAAATCCACACACCTATGAATACTCGATATTCGACAAAGAAGCCAATTCCATTCAATGGAAAAAAGACAGCATCTTCAACAAATGGTGCTGCACCACTGGATGTCTACATGCAGAAAAATGAAAATAGATCCATATTTATCACCCTGCACAAAACTAAAGTCAAAGTGGATCAAGGACCTCAACATAAAACCAGATACCCTAAATCAATTGGAAAAAAAAGTGGGGAACAGCCTAGAACTCATTGGCACAGGAGACAACTTCCTGAACTGAACACCAACAGCACAGGCTCTAAGGGCAACAATTAATAAATGGGACCTCATGAAACTGAAAAGTTTCTGTAAAGCACAGGATACCGTCATCAAAACAAAACGACTGCCTACAGATTGGGAAAGAATCTTCACTAACCCTTTATCTGACAGAGGACTAATATCCAGTATATACAA
Source organism: Meriones unguiculatus (assembly GCF_030254825.1). Classification (NCBI taxonomy): domain Eukaryota; kingdom Metazoa; phylum Chordata; class Mammalia; order Rodentia; family Muridae; genus Meriones; species Meriones unguiculatus. Next base: position 79,508,991 of record NC_083364.1, read on the forward strand.
AGAACTAAAGAAGCTGAAAAGCAGCAATCCAAGTAATCCAATTAAAAAATGGGGAACAGAGCTAAACAGAGAATTCTTGACAGAGGAATATCGAATGGCAGAAAAACACTTAAAGAAATGCTCATCCTCATTAGCCATCAGGGAAATACAAATCAAAACGACCCTGAGATATCACCTTACACCCATCAGAATGGCCAAGATGAAAAACTCAAGCGATAACACATGCTGGAGAGGTTGTGGAGAAAGAAGAACTCTCCTCCATTGCTGGTGGGAATGTAAACTGGTACAACCACTCTGGAAAGCTATCTGGCGCTTTCTAAGACAATTAGGAATAGTGCTTCCTCAAGACCCAGCTATACCACTGCTAGGTATATACCCAAAGTTCACTCAAGTACACAAAAGGGATACTTGCTCAACCATGTTTATAGCAGCTTTATTTGTAATAGCCAGAAACTAGAAACAACCCAGATGTCCATCAACTGAGGAATGGGTACAGAAATTGTGGTATTTTTACACAATGGAATACTACTCAGCAATCAAAAAGGAGGAAATCATGAAATTTGCAGGCAAATGGTGGGATCTAGAAAAGATCATTCTGAGTGAAATATCCCAGAAGGAGAAAGACAAACATGGTATATACTCACTTATATAGACCTATAAGATATGATAAACATAATGAAATCTATACACCTAAAAAAGATAATCAATTGAGCGGACATGGGGTAAGATGATCAATCCTCGTTTAGAAAGACAGATGGGATGTGCATTGAACGTATGACAGGAGTCTACTGAGCTCATCTGAAAGACTCTAACTAGCAGTGTTTTCAAAGCAAAGACTCATGACCAAACCTTTGGCAGAGTACAGGGAATCATAAGAAAGAAGGGGACTTAGTCTGTTGGGGAAAGGATAGGAGCTCCACAAGGACCAAATATATCTGGGCACAGGGTCTTTTCTGAGACTGACATTCAACCAAGGACCATGTATGGGTATAACCTAGAACCTCCACTCAGATGTAGCCTGTGGTAGCTCAGTAACCAATTGGTTTCCCAAAGTGAGGGGAACAGGGACTATTTCTAACAGGAACTCAATGACTGGCTCTTTGGTCTCCCCACCCCCCAAGGGAGGAGCAGTCCTGTTAGGCCACAGAGGAGGGCTTTGCAGCCAGTCCTGAAGATACCTGATAAAACAGGATCAGATGAATGGGGAGGAGGTCCCCCCCATCAGTGGACTTGGAAAGGGGCACCGTGGAGATGAGGGAGGGAGGGAGGGACTGGGAGGGAATGAGGGATCGGGACACGGCTGGGATACAGAGTTAATAAAATGTAACTGATAAAAAAAAAATAAGAAAAAAAAAGACGTTAATGTGGCGCCTCACTTTTCCTTTTTGAAAATCACCTTTTTCTGACAGTGCCCATATGTTCTCAGTGAATATGTGTGCATCTCAGGCATGTTCACCAGTCAGTCTCACCCTGGTAATAACACAGTAGAAAGCACACACGAGAATAAGAAGCAGAGGGTCGCCTGCTGATGGTGTGGCGCATTTTTGCACGCAACTTAAACTCCACCCTAATTTAAAAGATAAATATCATAAAAAAACTATACAACACAGTTCACAAATAAATTAGACCTCAACCAAAACATGCATAAAGAGATTTATGTAAATTGTATTGTTTTACATGCGAAAACAGAACAGAGATAAGGTGAAACAAAGACATTTTATTTTGATGAGACTTGCATATTTATCACATGATTCCACTTGGATTATTATTAATATACATTCGTATACTACATACCAGAGATTCATCTAAAACAAACTGCCTTTGGGTTTAAAAAATTAATGGAAAGTATATAGCAGAAAAAAAAATCAGTGGCCACAGTCTTTGCAACAGACAAGGCAAATTTGTGGGAAAAGAACATGGACCACATCACAGTTTGTTTTGGATGCTGTAACAAAATACACTAAATGGAGTATTTAACAAAATAGAAATTCATTGTGGTTTTAGAGGCCATAATCCAAGATCAAAGCTCTGATTCATTATGTGATAAGGGTGGGTAGGTATCTTGAGTCATAGCTGACACTTTCTCTCTGGTGGAAAGAGATAATAAGCTCCCTTGGGCCTCTTTTTTTAAGGACACTACTGCCATTTATTTGGGCTATGCCCTCATGATCTAATTACTTCCCAAAGGCCCTATCTCCTAGGAATATTAGAATGCCAGTCTAAGAATTGTGGAGTAAACACAACATTTAGATAACAGCAGTGGGTGAGGATGAATTTCACAGTGAACAAACAATAGACAGTTTTTTATATATCAAAGAATAAAACATCAACAGCAGCATAGTAAAACACAACAGAGTATGGATAAAAGGATATGAGTTCATTGACAGGGTCTCACTTTCCTTCTCACTGCTAATACATGAAATCATCTTGAGAAAAGCAATCCAAAATAAACAATCCTCATAAGCATAGCAATGAGGTAGGACTTATTGATGGTCAATATATTTAACCGCTGGGTATCAAGCACAAGCCTAATTTCTGGTACTCAGTGTTCTCTTTGGGAAACACACACACAGATACAGACACACACACACACACACACACACACACAAATGTTCATTTTGAGCTGAAAACAAACAACAAGTAGAATCTATGAAGGCAAATACAGTTGTGGGAGTCCTTGAGTTCTGGGAAAATTCATAACTAGCTCTTGTGTGTCTTTCCATGCATGGCCTTGTTGCCAAACATAATGCTTGGCATATACATCATGCAACTATAAACTCTGTCAGTTTCATTGCAAACAAAAGTGCAAATATGTAGAACCATAATGGCACACATCTGTGCTGGGCACAGCTCTGGGTGGTAAAAACCACATTTCCTGACCATAAACGGCCTGACTCATTAATTTATAAGGCGTTTATTTTTAAATTTTTTGAAATTTTAATTTAATTACAATATTTATTCCTTCCTTTTCCTCTTCCAAACCTACTTCAAGTCCTCCTTGCTCCTTTAAAATTTATAACATATTTTTCCTCAATTGTTTATATGTGTATATATGTATGTGTATGTATATGTATAAGTGTAAACATATATTCCTAAATATGCCCTGCTCTGTCTATATGATGCTACTTGTATGTATGTTTTCAGGTCTGACCATTTGATACTGGAAATCCTGTTCTTTTCCTGGGGGGAATACTATTTCTCCTGTCTCAGCATTCTTTAGTTTCCTATTTCATTATGTGAGGTTAAGGCCTCATAAATAACCTTCAAACTAATAAGTTAAACTTAAAGTAAATTTGCAGTTCAAATTATTACCAAGGGAGGAAATCTCAGTCTTTTTCTGGGAATTCGTACACCACCAGCGTAGACTTTACATAGATTAAAGACAACACCAGAGTTTATTAGCAAATATCAAATATACACAAGGTTAACTCACCAGAATCAGGAAAGAAATGAACCTTTCTTTAGGTGCTATTCATCAGATAATAGAACTACAAAAGAGAATAAAAATTAAGTATCTGCATAAAATATTTAATGAAATGAAACTTATTAACAAAAATGATCTCTATCAGATAACTATGATGATTAAAGCACAAAAGGTTGTAGAAAGCCTGGGCAATAGCTCCGTGGATAAAAGCGCTTGCCAGGCGAACTTGCTGATCTACATTAGATGCTGAGAAACCATTTGTGAGAGCTCATCTCAGCTGGCAACTGGACTAGATCTGCGATCAACTGAAATGCAAATGTCTAGGTACATCGTGGAGAGAATTCCTTGATCAGATTATCTGAAGCAAGAAAACTCCCCCTAAATGTGGGTGCTTCCTTCTGGCGGCAGCTGAGATGAAAAGACAAGGAAGACAGAAAGTTTGGGGCTTGGCCTGCTGGCCTTGGCTCTTGGTAGGACATTCATCTGTCCTGTTGCTGTGGCATTGCTTCATTCATGCTAGCACCAGCCTCTTCAGGATTCCAGTTTAGACTGAAGACTAGTCTAGGAATCCTCCGGGGCTTTGGTGTCAGAGTGAGACTGCTCAGATTTCCATCTTCATGGGCTGAGCATTGTTGGACCACACAGACAGCATGATGTAAGCCAATCGGATAAACACTCCTTTACTATGTTACTTCAATGACTTCTATTCTTTTACAGAGCCCCTAGCCTGCACTACACAACGCGATGCCAAAACTTCAGAAATAATGTTTCAGCAAGGTGGACGGCAAACCTACTAAGTTCCAAAAGTTGTCCTTTACCGTCCACACAGGCACATGTATGCACACAAACTCTCTCTCTCTCTCTCTCTCTCTCTCTCTCTCTCTCTCTCTCTCACACACACACACACACACACACACATACACAGTCCACATTTGAACGCATACACAAATTTAAAGAAAAAAATTCTTGAAAACCCATGTAAGTTTGTGACTATAACATTTATGTAAATGGTAAGTTTCATGTGTTCTTACCATTAGGAAAGTCTCAGAACGTGAAATGAAGCTGAACCTGAAGTCTCCATAAAGGAGCTTGTGTGTGGAAAGAAATAAAAACAAAGTCTTGCCCTTCTGCTCTCATTAGACAAAATTCCAATCCTACTTTTCTTATCAAAGGATCTAGAAAGCATTTCTCCTGGAGATCATCTTTTGAAGCTGCAGTCTAAGTGCTGGCCTTTGCTTAGACTCTGAAAATTTAGCCAGGCACCTTTTAAAGATTATTTTAACATTACTAAAAATACAAATGTTGGATATTGTTCTCTGTTGGCTAGAGTCACTGCTCCTATTGCCTAGAAACAATTTTAAGCTTTCAAAAATATTGTTTATGAGTGTTGTCTGTCCCACTCTTATATCTGTTAGCAATGCACCGTATAAATTTTATAGTTGGTTAAAGAAACTATAAATAAAAAGAAACTCATAAACTTTAATATAGGCATTTGTTCACAGAGATCATGTGGAAGAGATGATGATCCTTGCTGTTGTCTTCCAGTTCCTCTCTTCACCCTTTTATTCTTCAGAGTCAGCAGCTTCTGTACCTATGCGTTTGAACAGTGATCACAACTGCGCCAGCTTTCACCCAATGTGCAATTATAATTTAAGACCAAGGGGGAAGAATCCACAGACTTACAAGCAACAACACAAATTTCTCAAATGGAAACCGTAGAATTTAAAAACAGAACTTAGACATCCCCCAACCCCTTCATTGAACCTCTCAGAGTGCTTACTATATACGTGCAATGAATTAACTATGACATGATGTTGAGTGATGTCCCCAGAAGCTGCCCTTTAAACTCTATCTTGAGACCACAGATGTGTAGGTCAGCTTTTCTTGAGATGCTCATTATTAAATGTTTGCCCTGACACCTTACTCTACAGATATCATGATGCATTTTTCCTGGAAATAACAATTGCTGCTTTCCAGTAAGTATGGGATTCATTGTATTAATGGTATAGTCAAGACCTAGCTGTATAGCTATAAGTATAAAAACCATGGTCTTACATGTACTGATAAATCAATTTACACAACAGCAATGTTGTTGTTCAATTCCATCAGACTGATCTCAAGAAGCTGTTTTTTTCATCTTTTAATCCATTTATTTGGTGATGTCATACGTCATTCAGCCTAACAGACATTCTTTTAATCTACAGTTTTACCTCATACTGGAGTCAGTATTTGTTCCTTCCCTAACCAATAGGTCAAATAAAAAGTGAAGCGACAATTATGAGAAAGAGGCATATTATCCATTTATTCATTTCTCACTACTATAATTGTATATGATTTGGTTCAAGTCCTCCAGTGGGCCATAGAGTCCTGGTCCCCAGGGTAGCCATGATAGGGGATGATGCAGAAAAAATAGAGGTAGGGCCCGAGGCCAACTAGGCTGCTTCGGGTTATGCCATTAAAGATTTTAGTCATATGTTACAACATAGACATACTACAAAGCACAGACCCCAAAAAGATAAGCCTGATTGGCGTCTTAGGGCTTCATGTCGGCCCACTAGTTAGAGAGTGACATGGACTGTGTTGCCTGCTTTTTGATGATCTTCCCATGATGGGATTTTCCTACCAGGCCACAGAGGAGGAAGATGAATTCAGCTCTCATGGGAAGAGATGAGCTGAGATGTCTGGGTAGGAGATTCCCCTATTCTGAGGAATAGGGGAGAGGGGATGTGAGGAATAAGGGAGGGAGGATGGGATTAGGAGGAAAGAAGAAAGGGGCCTATGACCAAGATGTAAACTGAATTAATTAATAAAAAATGTAAAAAAAAACAAAAACAAAAAGGAGCTGGCGCTGATCTTATAATGTTAATTAGTTTCTATGAGAAAAAGCTGATAGGAAAGAAATCAGCTAGCTCCTTTGCTCTGTCTGGCTTCTTGAGTCACCATTATCTGCCCCTTCACATTTTCACCAGAATTTTATTTAGTACACTGTCATGTACCCCGTAAGGACCTTGCCAAATCCTGTACTATTTTGACTTTCAGTTTGTAAGCTAAATTTATATTTTTCTTCATAAGGTACCTAGCCTCAAGCATTTCATCTTAACAGTGTAGATGAGTTAACTCACATTATCTACAGAAACCACTTTTCATCTCTTTCTCATTTCTGAAATTAGGTATTAACAAGGACATGCAAAATAAGATTTAACATGTGGCTTGTGCCTACTTATAGGAAGAAAGTACTTACAAGGCTTAACTCATTTTTGAGTATTTGGTGAAAAAATTTCTCTGGTTGGGGTGGGGAGGGTGAGTTATCTTAGTTAGGGTTACTATTGATGTGCGGAAACACTTTTACCAAAAGCAACTTGGGGAAGAATGATTTATTTTGCTCATAGCTCCATCTAGCAATTTATTAGCTAAAACTGTGAGGGTTGAGACTCAAATAGGAGAGGAACCTGGAGGCAGGAGCTGATGCAGAGGCTATGGATGCGTGTTGCTTACTGGCTTTTTCCTCATGGTTTGTTCAGCCTACTTTCTTATAGAACCCAGGACCACAATGGGCTGGGCCCTCACCCATCAACCACTAATTAAGGAAATGCCTTCAGGCTTGCCTCCAACCTCATCTTATGAAGTCATTTTCTTAATTGAGATTCCTTCCTCTGAGATGACTGCAGGTTGTGTCAGGTTGAAATCAAAGTATCCAGCACAGGAGGCATTTAAAATTCTGTAGTTGTTTCATTTTGATGTCAGCTGCCTACAAGACTGTGGATTCAGATCGATCAAATTCCACCAAGAGGAAAAAAAAAATGTAGGAGAGAAGCAATGTGATAAAGGAAATGTAACAGAAGCGGTATGCAACAAGTCAAACAAGTAGACACTGACACTATAAAGAATAGTACTTTGTAGTGTTGATGTACATAAGACACTCCCAAGTGCTGCCTATCAGTCTCACTGGCAGGGTAGTTGAAGAATTCCTTATTATGGAGTCTCCCCTATGACTCGTAGGATATCTCAGCTGTAAATATGCAAACACACACACGCCATTCATGATAAACAAAGTATTTACAAATATGGTCAAATGCCATGTTGTCTGGGAGTCAGTACACAGATCACCCCTCATGAATGAACTACTTCAGATGAATCAGTCATTAAATCTTCTTTGGAAACATAAAACTCATGTGATAGAAAGGAACATTAAATATAACTTGGCAGGAATTGTCCTCATGTTTTAAAAGATTAGGACAAGTAGGTGCTACATTATTAGTTAAACACACACAGCTGTTAAATGGGAAAGTAGGAACTCAGTCTCCAGAATTTTGATCAGATTATTTGTGTTAGTTGCATACAAAGTGATTTGATTCAAAGGTCAGTTGATTTCAAGATTGACTGAGTTAATCTAAATGTGAAATTTAGTAAAAAAAAAAAAAAAAATGTGCTTTTTTTATTATGTCTTTTATATTTTTATTAAAGACTTTTCTTTCATATTCATCGCCAGGAAAATATTAATGATACTTTACCTCAAACTCGTTGTTTTTGATGTTAGCATTGACAGCCAAAAGATGTGGTCATACGTGGTTATTAAAGTCAACATTGTTATCGTCTAGAGTAAAGTCAATAAACTAAAGACAGTTTTAATACCTTCCTTAAATACATGATAGCCCTAAGCCATGAGCTGGTACAGCTCATCTCTGTACAAAATGCCTCTTATTCAAGACCATGCTGGATCCAGACAGTTCTTGCAAGTTCAGGTTCAGAGGAAGAGCTTGTGTGAGAATGACTTTAAACCCACACATTGCAGTTTATTTCTCTAAATTTCAAAAGCATTCTTCTGCTCTTCTCCTCTCCAGTGCCTTAGGACTTGCAAACGAGAAAATAAAATATTTTGAATATGAGGAAAGAACAAGAATGAAGGCAGAGAAATATCTGAGACATTGACTCAAATAAGCATTTTTCCTATTTAGAATATGTTTAAACATATTGCTTTAATTTGAACCAAATAACTTTTAAAATTAAACATGAACAAAATAGACTGTGAGAAAACTTTAAATTAAAAAATAATATATCACTTCACTCAGCAAAATAATTAGGCATATTATGCTCACCCTCTGTTTCTAATGAGCAAATACATTCATAAAATTTTTTCCTACACCCACAAAAATTTTGCACTTGGGCCTTAAACTATTGAAACATATAATATACAGACATACTGAGGAAATTTTCAGCTTACTAACAGCATATAAGGAAGATGCTGGGTTGAAATTGAACTATTCTTTGGAATTAGTGAATGTAGTTAAATTTAGTGATAGAAATCTATGAACTGCAAGTAATCCATGAAGGCTAAAAAGAACTTAATGGCTGTGGATTCAACATGATCACAAATGAGTTTCCCTTTGTTCTCTCTAGGATACCTGCAAAGTTTTATTCTCTTAGTACAGTACACACAAGGTGACATTTGTCAGCAGGATGACTTTTCAATTACGGATCTCTTGGAAAGCTAATGATGTCTATATGTTAATACTGCCAACACTGTGTCAGTCCGTTAAAGAATCTGTGATATTAAATATCCTGGTGTAAAATTATATGTTATTTCTGCTCAGCCATGTGCAAACAATCTGGCTGAAGTGCTAGAATTATAGGGAAATCCTCCCGAGACAAAAGCACTACGGAATTCTGTTTCGAGAAGTTAAAATGTTCCTTTAAGTGGCTTCCTGAAGCATAGAGATGGAAGTTCCATAATTTAATTACATAGGATCTCTCACTCAACTTCTGGTTAAAGTTATAATAATTTTACAGTGTTACTCTGACCTTGGGTAGGGCTGAAAAGAAGAAGGTATCATTATTTAGGCATCATTATTGTAATCATACGGAATTTTATGAAATCTATACATATTGTCTTTTGAAGTGAAATGATTGATGATGTTTAAGGTTTCAAGAGAGAAGAAATGGTATTTTTTTTTCAGGCAGTTGATAAAACAAGGGTCTGAGACCAAAAAGACCAATATTTTCCGTCACATAATTACTATAACAAAGCTAGGTTCATATACTTAACATTTATTCTTCATAGCAAACCCTCACTTACTGGTTATGAACATTGACAATTGTTCAGTAGGATGGGTTTCAGATGTATAAGCACAGTAACAACCACTTAATAAAATGAGTAGTAGGAAACAAAGTAACAAATAAATATGCATTCACCTCACAAGCACCATGTATAATCATAGTGATATTTAATCACATGTGTAGGACGTTACTCTTTCAAATTCTTTGCTTATCTCTTAGTTCCATGACTCTTGCCTAATACATCTACCTCAGGCAATAAATTTGAGTACTGGTTGTACTTCTTATGTATAAAAAGACGTGTGATATTCTCAGAGAATAAAATTTTATATAATAAAAACAAGTAACAATAAAGAAGAAATGTTTTCTTATAAAATCCAAGAAGTTGATTTTATAATTTTATACCTAGGCCCATAGGGGCTTACAGAGCTTGAAGCTCCAACTAACAAACATGTGTTGATTGATTGGACCTAGACCTCCTACCCATGTGTAACTGGTGGGCAGCGTGTTCTTCATGGGGATCCCCTACCAAGTGGAATCAGGGCTGTGTCCGACATGGACTCTGCTATTGGATCACTTATCCCTAGTCGGGCTGCCTTGCCTAGCCTCAGTGGAAGAGGACGCACTCAGTACTGATGAGACTTGAAGTACTCAGATGGACTGATACAGGGGGTAGGGGTGTTCCCTTTTCTGAGGAGAAGGGGAGTGGGAAAAGAGGAAGAGGGTAGGAGGGGAGCACGAGCAGGAAGAAGGGAGGGGGCTGTGGTGGTGATGTGAAGTGGATAAACAAACAAACTTAATTAAAAAAAGAAAATGACAGACGTACCTGAGACTATTATTAACAAGTCTTATAATCTTTAATATTAAACATTATTCAATTACAGAGATAGCCAAAATGTTTGTAAATAATTGAACCAAAAGAATTGTTGTCTTGTTATATTTTGTTTATAATGATCGAGGAGGCTCATCTTTGTATGACTTATAACCAGCTGCTGAAAATAACTCCAGGTGGCTCCTATATCAAGTCATGGCATACAGTGAATTTGTCCATGAATGGTATGCTTTCGCTGTGTCATGATTTCCACAGCGTTAGTACCATAAGGCAGCACCTGTTCCTTAGCTCACAGAGCTGGAGCTCTAGCTATGGACACGGCATCACTGAGCTAGTTCTCTGCTGAGGTTTTCCGGTGCAGTGAGGTGTCATGTGGGCTTGAACCTGTGGATCTCCCAGAATCAGGCTGCAGTTTAGCCTCCGGTCATTCTCAGTCGGTGGCACTGTGACCTTGTCGAGAAGGGAACTTTCTAAAGGTATCCCCGTATCTCACTGTGGCAGTTCTGCTGTCAGCCTGGTGCTTGTAACCAAATTTGGTTTAATCCGTGACATTGTGACCTCTGTCTAATAATGCCTATAAAACATAAATAATTTGAATATTACTTATCATGGCCATTTCAGTTACTTTATGAGCCAGACAGTTTCATATCCAAGTATAAATTTAACTCCCATAGAAATAATTCAACCATCAGATAAATAAGCAAAAAAATGAGATAATAGAAAGATTAATGAAGTGTTCGTCAAAGTAACTAGGCAACTGGCGTTGTTTTTGGGTGAAATACTGTATTACTTTGGCTATACTTTATATCTTAATTTCTACTGTCTACTATATTTAATTTGTGCTATAAATAAAGTGACCAAGATAATTCCTGCAAGAAGCCATCCCTTTATACCTGCCAAACACATAATATTGTATGTATATTTTTCTTCATCAACTCAAACTAAATGACCATTCTGTCAATACCCTTTTACCTGTTTTATATCTTTTAGTGAATATCAAACAAACTTTGACTTTCCCATGAATTAGATAGGAATCATGATTTTTATAGGCATTTCGTGATTTATGGAGGTCAAAATATATGTTTGATCATAAAACTATATACCTGACAATGGAGATGACAAAATTATATGTAAATTTTTAAGAAAGCAACTGTTAGTGAAATAAGTGCTGATTATCAAATCACACACACACACACTCTCCCTCTCTCACACACACAGACACTCACATACTCATTCACACCTCACCTCTATGAACATCTTTTTTTATATTTACAGACTTAATTGCCAGCTCCTTGATCACTTCCCCTGGCAGGACTGTCTTACCTGGCCACAGGAGAAGGGGACATGCTCAGTCCTGATGCAACTTGATTAGCTGGGGTAGGTGAGAAAGGGAGCTCTACTTTTCTGTGGAAAAGGAGAGGAAGAAGGGCTAGGGAGAGAAGGTGAGACTGGAAGAGGAGGAGGGATGGGGTTACAACAGGGAAGTAAAGTGAATAAAATATTTTAAATATAAAAAATAAATAAAAGAGAAAAAAAACAGTAAGTGCATAGCTCTCTTTCCTAATCATTTTGAGTGTAAGAACTTGGATAAGTTTTGAATATGAGAAAATTAACCACTAGTAGGTTTAAACAAAATTATAAAAAATAATGCATAGTGTTTATATAACACATCAATAAGCTACAGTCGCAAAACCATCTAAAGCAATTGCTCAAGTGTGGAAATGCATTTAACAGCTTACACCTGGAGTCTCCGGAGTGCTTCGAGTCTTTCATTAAGAGGAAAAGTAACTGAGTACCTTTCACCAAAGAGCATGTCTCACTCTTTTTTTTTTTTTTTTTCTGTTTTACATATTTTTTAATAATCTGGAAGAGATAAATGAAATCAAGAAATCAAACAGTCATGCACTACAAATAAACAGTAAAACAGGAAGACTTAGTGGTGTTTGAAGCCAAGTACAACTAACTGGACAGGACAGCTTTTTACTCAAGCTGTGGTTATTGATGTCTCTTCTTTTTTTTTTTTTTTTTTTTTTCAATGCAGTTTATTCAGGAACATTGAACAATCCTCGGACCCCGGGGAAAGCCAGCCCACAGCTTAAATAGCCTCTGGGTAGCCAACCCAGGCGTGCCACGGGGGCAATGCAGATAGGTCCACATACATAGAAGCAAGCCAGATCCTCAGCCTTAGCCAAATGTGGAGTTGTTCGTGACAGAGAGCACTCACCATCGGGAAGGTGGAAGGCAGAAACCAGCTCCATCTTTAAGGCATAGCATTCCGCAGCTCTCTACAGTTCCCCCTTTTTGTTTTAGACGCATCAGGCAAGAGTAGAGGTCTGATCTCTGATATTAGAAATAAATTGGGACTTTGTACAGATGTTCATTTAGGTGTCATCCACCCAAAGAGCATCAGACCCGTCCGATACCTTTTTCTCAGAGGCGGGACCTGGGGCATCAACCCGCATGCAATCAGACATGCTCTTCTCTGGGTCCAAAGCGGCTGACCCTGAGTGCAGTGCTTAGCCTCGCATCCTGAGCGTATCATTTTAGCTTTTTATGGTATCCAACCATGCTTGGGGAGAATGTCCTGCTTCAATGGCTGTAAAGGCCTGAATGATCATGGCTGCATCACACTGTTGTGAGACTCTAATCTTGCATATATACCACAGGCAAACCAAGGAGACCAACACCAGAAGGCCTGTTAACACTCCCATGCCCACCCATTCCTTCAGATGATTCATGGCTGCAGTAATCCATGGTGATAATCCTGTGGCTAGTCCTGCGTCCACTCCGGTAGAATTTACTGTGACAATGGCCACTCTCAGCTGCTCCATCGTAGTATCGAATTCTCCAGTCCAATTACCTAAAATATAGTTCAACAATTGTTTAGACAGATTTGCAGCGCAGGAGAAATTCTCATGTTGTATGCTAGTGACACAAAGTCCAGCATACTTTCATTGACAGCCAGGTTGAGCGATTTGCCATAGGGTATCAATTTGCTCCTGCAAGAGGTCAAATCTGATTGAACACCATCAAGCTTCCTTTTAGTTGAGCATTAATTCCTTTATGTACAACTAAGGAATGAGCTACATTGGCTAAATGATTATTCAGGGTTTGAGCAGTCTGCCCAGTATGACTCATGGCTAATGCCCTGGTGGTAGCTCCAACAGCCGTCAATGAGATGGTAGTAACAATGGTGGCTGTAGTTCCAAGATCCCTTTTCTGTCTGAAGAGAGTCATAGCGTGAGGGGCATCAATGGGCATAGGCACCCAGTGAGGCATGCGAGTAACCAGGGCATACCTAACTTTACTAGCATTCCAGCATTGGGCAAAAAAGCAAGTATCATTACCACAATTACTTGGCTCTATCTGGCTAATAATGAATAAAAATGGGGGATATAGACAAACAGGTGTGGGCTTATAGGAAATATTATGAGAAGCCTTAACCCCTCGTTGGAACATCCTGCATCAGTTCTAGAACTAGCAGTGGTGGTGTCCGAGGTCTGAGTAGGTTCAGGAGACCATTGCCCCCAGGGGCGAGACATGCTCCATGCCAATTGACTAACTCCATGTTTTCCTCCAATTTTGAAAGTCATTTAAGGTTCTTAAATTATTTTTTTTCCCTTTTTTCTTAAATTTTTCATCAATTACACTTTATTCATTCTGCATCCCCCCATAAGCCCCTCCCTCCTCCCATCCCAATCCCACCCTCCCTCCTCCCTCTGCTTGCATGCCACTCCCCAAGTCCACTAATAGGGGAGGTTCTCCTCTCCTTTCTGATCTTAGTCTGTCAGTTCACATCAAAAGTGGCTGTATTGTCCTCTACTGTGGCCTGGTAAGGCTGCTCCCCCCCCCCCCCCCAGAGGGAGGTGATCAAAGAGCAGGCCAATCAGAGTATGTCAGAGGCAGTCCCTCTTCACATTACTATGTAACCCAATTGGATTCTGAACTGCCCTGGGCTACATCTGTGCAGGGGTTCTAGGTTATCTCCATGAATAGTCCTTGGTTGGAGTATAAGTCTCTGGGAAGTTCCCTATGTTCAAATTTTCTTGTTCTGTTGCTCTCCTTGTGGAGACCCTGTCCTCTCCAGCTCTTACTATTTCCCAGTTCTTACCTAAAATTCCGTTCACTCTGCCCAACAGTTGCCCATCAGGCTCAGCATCTGCTTTGATAGTCTGAAGGGCAGAGGCTTTCAGAGGCCCTCTGTGGTAGGTTCCTAGGTTGTTTCCTGTTTTCTTCTTCTTCTGATGTCCATCCTCTTTGCCTTTCTGGATGGGGATTGGACGTTTTAGTTAGGGTCCTCTCTCTTGCTTAGTTTCTTTAGATGCACAGGTTTTAGTGGGTTTGTCCTATGTTGTATGTCTATATGAGTGAGTATATACCATGTGTGTCTTTTTGCTTCTGAGACAACTCACTCAGGATGATCCTTTCCAGATCCCACCATTTACCTGCAAATTTCATGATTTCCTTATTTTTCATTGCTGAGTAATATTCCATTGTGTAGATGTACCACAATTTCTGCATCCATTCTTCAATTGAGGGGCATCTGGGTTGTTTCCAGCTTCTGGCTATTACAAATAAAGCTGCTACAAACATGGTTGAGCAAATGTCCTTTTTGTGTACTTGAGCCTCTTTTGGATATATGCCCAGTAGTGGTATGGCTGGATCTTGAGGAAGCGCTATTCCTAGTTGTCTGAGAAAGCGCCAGATTGATTTCCAGAGTGGTTGTACAAGTTTACATTCCCACCAGCAGTGGAGAAGGGTTCCCCTTTCTCCACAACCTCTCCAGCATGTGTTGTCACTTGAGTTTTTGATCTTGGCCATTCTCATGGGTGTAAGGTGAAATCTCAGGGTTGTTTTGATTTGCATTTCCCTAATGGCTAATGAGGTTGAGCATTTCTTTAAGTGCTTCTCGGCCATTCGGTATTCCTCTACAGAGAATTCTCTGTTTAGCTCTGTTCCCCATTTTTTAAGTGGATTACTTGGTTTGCTGCTTTTCAGCTTCTTTAGTTCTTTATATATACTGGATATGAGTCCTCTGTCAGATAAAGGGTTGGTGAAGATTCTTTCCCAATCTGTAGGTGGTCGCTTTGTTTTGATGACGGTGTCCTTTGCTTTACAGAAGCTTTTCAGTTTCATGAGGTCCCATTTATTGGTTGTTGCTCTTAGAGCCTGTGCTGTTGGTGTTCTGTTCAGGAAGTTTCCCCCTGTACCAATGAGTTCTAGGGTATTTCCCACTTTTTTTTCAAGCCGATTTAATGTGTCTGGTTTTATGTTGAGGTCTTTGATCCACTTGGACTTCAGTTTTGTGCAGGGTGACAAGTATGGATCTATTTTCATTTTTCTACATGTAGACATCCAGTTAGACCAGCACCATTTGTTGAAGATGCTATCTTTTTTCCATTGTATGGTTTTGGCGTCTTTGTCAAAGATCAGGTGTCCATAAGTGTGTGGGTTTATTTCTGGGTCCTCTGTTCGGTTCCATTGATCCACCATTCTGTTTCTATGCCAGTACCATGCAGTTTTTAAAACTGTTGCTCTATAGTACAACTTAAGATCAGGGATGGAGATACCTCCAGAAGATCTTTTATTGTAGAGGATTGTTTTAGCAATTCTGGGTTTCTTGTTATTCCATATGAAGTTGAGAATTTTCCTTTCCAGGTCTGTAAAGAATTGTGTTGGTAATTTGATGGGCATTGCATTGAATCTGTAGATTGCTTTTGGTAAGATGGCCATTTTTACTATGTTAATCCTACCAAGCCATGAGCATGGGAGATCTTTCCATCTTCTCATATCTTCTTCTAATTCTTTCTTCAGAGATTTGAAATTTTTTTCATACAAGTCTTTGACTTCCTTGGTTAGGGTTACTCCGAGGTACCTTATGTCATTTGTGGCTATTGTGAAGGGTGTTGTTTCCTTAATTTCTTTCTCAGCCCTTTTGTCTTTTGTATACAGGAGGGCTACTGATTTTTTTGAGTTAATTTTGTATCCTGCCACTTTGCTGAAGGTGTTTATCAGCTGTAGGAGTTCCCTGGTAGAGTTTTTGGGGTCACTCACGTATACTATCATATCATCTGCAAATAGTGATAATTTGACTTCTTCCTTTCCAATTTGTATCCCCTTGATCTCCTTCAACTGTCTTATTGCTCTAGCAAGGACTTCCAGCACTATGTTGAAGAGATATGGAGAGAGTGGGCAGCCTTGTCTTGTCCCTGATTTCAGTGGGATTGCTTTAAGTTTCTCTCCATTCAGTTTGATGTTGGCTATAGGCTTGCTGTATATCGCCTTTACTATGTTTAGATATGTGCCTTGTATCCCTGATCTCTCCAATACTTTGAACATGAATGGATGTTGGATTTTGTCAAAGGCTTTTTCAGCATCTAGGGAGATTATCATGTGGTTTTTTTCTTTCAGTTTGTTAATATGGTGGATCACATTGATGGATTTCCGTATATTGAACCACCCCTGCATACCTGGGATGAAGCCTACTTGGTCATAGTGGATAATATCTTTGATGTGTTCTTGGATTCGGTTTGCAAGTATTTTATTAAGTATTTTTGCATCAATGTTCATAAGGGAGATTGGCCGGAAATTCTCTTTCTTTGTTGAGTCTTTGTGAGGTTTAGGTACCAAGGTGACTGTGGCTTCATAGAATGAATTTGGTAATATTCCTTCTGTTTCTATTTTGTGGAATAGTTTGAAGAGAATTGGTGTTAGCTCTTCTTTGAAGGTCTGGTAGAATTCTGCGCTGAAGCCATCTGGTCCTGGGCTTTTTTTGGATGGGAGACTTTTGATGACCGCTTCTATTTCTTTGGGGGATATAGGTCTATTTAGTTGATTTACCTGGTCCTGGTTCAGCTTTGGTAAGTCAAATCGATCAAGAAAATTGTCCATTTCATTTAGATTTTCAAATTTTGTGGCATATAGACTTTTGAAGTAAGTCCTAATGATTGTTTGGATTTCCTCAGTGTCTGTAGTTATATCCCCCTTTTCATTTCTGATTTTGTTGATTTGGGTGGTGTCTCTCTGCCTTTTAGTTAGCCTGGCTAAGGGTTTGTTGATCTTGTTGATTTTCTCAAAGAACCAGCTCTTGGTTTCATTGATTCTTTGAATTGTTTTATTTGTTTCCAATTGATTGATTTCAGCCCTGAGTTTGATTATTTCCAGCCGTCTACTCCTTCTTGGTGTGTCTGCTTCTTCTTTTTCTAGGGTTTTTAATTGAGCCATTAGGGTGCTTGAATGAGCTGTCTCGAATTTCTTCTTGAAGGCACTTAGTGCTATGAACTTTCCTCTTAGCACTGCTTTCATTGTGTCCCACAAGTTCGGGTATGTTGTGTCTTCATTTTCATTGATTTCTAGAAAGACTTTAATTTCTTTCTTTATTTCTTCCCTGACCCAGCTGTCATTTAGTAACAAGTTGTTCAGTTTCCATGTGTGTGTAGGCTTTTTGTTATTTCTGTTATTGTTGAAGTCCAGCTTTATTCCATGGTGATCAGACAAGATACATGGGATTATTTCAATCTTCTTGTATCTGTTGAGGCTCGCTTTGTGACCCACTATGTGGTCTATTTTGGAGAAGGTTCCATGAGGTGCTGAGAAGAAGGTAAATTCTTTTGTGTTTGGGTGTAAAGTTCTGTAAATGTCTGTTAGGTCCATTTGATTCATGACCTCTGTCAGAGACATTGTTTCTTTGTTTAATTTCTGTTTGGTTGACCTGTCCTTTGTTGAGAGTGGCGTGTTGAAGTCTCCCACTATTAATGTGTGGGGATCTATATGTGCTTTAAATTTTATCAATGTTTCTTTCACAAATGTGGGTGCCCTTGTATTTGGGGCATAGATGTTCAGGATTGTGATGTCTTCCTGGTGGAATTTTCCCTTGATGAGTATGAAGTGTCCTTCCCCATCTCTTTTGATTAATTTTGGTTGAAAGTCTATTTTATCAGATATTAGAATGGCTACTCCTGCTTGCTTCTTGGGTCCGTTTGCTTGGAAAGTCGTCTTCCAACCCTTTACCCTCAGGTAATGTCTATCTTTGTGTCTTAGGTGTGTTTCTTGTATGCAACAGATTGCTGGGTTTTGTTTACGTATCCATTCTGTTAATCTGTGTCTTTTTATTGGAGAGTTGAGTCCATTGATGTTGAGAGAGATTAATGACCAGTGGCTGTTAGATCTCTTGATTTTGATGTTGGCTGTGCTCATCAGGTTGTGTGCTTGGTTGCTTTTTGTTTTACTGAAGTGAGGTTATTTATTTCCTGTGTTTTCTTGAATGTAGCTAGCTTTCTTGGGTTGTATTTTCCCTTCCAGTGTCTTCTGTAATGCTGGATTTGTTTGTAGGTATTGTTGAAATTTGTTTTTGTCATTGAATATCTTGTTTTCTCCATCTATGAGGACTGAGAGTTTTGCTGGGTATAGTAGCCTGGGCTGACATCTGTGTTCTCTTAGGGTCTGCATGATATCTGTCCAGGCCCTTCTGGCTTTCATAGTCTCTGTTGAAAAGTCAGGTGTGATTCTAATGGGTTTGCCATTATATGTTACTTGGCCTTTTTCCCTTGCAGCTTTTAGTATTTTTTCTTTGTTCTGTATACTTACTGTTTTGATTATTATGTGGCGGGAGGATTTTCTTTTCTGGTCAAATTTGCTGGGTGTTCTGTAGGCCTCATGTATTCTAATTGGCCTCTCCTTTAGCTTGGGGAAATTTTCTTCAATGATTTTGTTGAAAATATTTTCTGGGCCTTGGAGAAGGGAGTCTTCTTTTTCCTCTATACCTATTATTCTTAGGTTTTGTCTTTTCATATTGTCTTGCATTTCTTGGACGGTCTGTGTCAGGAATTTTTCAGATTTAACATTTTCTTTGACAGATACATCGATTTCTTCCATTGTATCTTCTACACCTGAGATTCTTTCTTCCATCTCTTGCAGTCTGTTGGTTATGCTTACCTCTGTAGTTCCTGTTTTCTTCCCTAGATTCTTCCTTTCCATTATTTCTTCCATTTGTGTTTTCTTTAATTTTTCCAATTCTATCTTCAGGTCTTGAGTTGTTTTGTTTACTTCCTTCACCTGTCTGATTGTACTTTCCTGTTTTTCTTTTAGTTCCTTCAACTCTGTTTCTTTCATTTCATTCAGTGTTTTAAGCATTCCCTTTCTAAAGGCCATAAACTGTTTGGCTGCAGCTTCCTCTATTTCTTTACGGATGGCAATATTCTGTTTGAGTTTATCTTCCTCTATGTCTTTACGAATCTTATTTGTTTCCTCTGTTATCATCTTCATGAGCATACTTGTTAGGTCATCTTCTTGGATTTCAGTTATGGTGGGGTGTCCAGGGCTACTTGCCCCTGGGTAACTGGGTTCTGGAGATGCCATATTGCTCTGTCTTTTGTTGCTTGAGCTTTTACGCTGGCCTCTACCCATTGTGTTATCTTAGGAGTTTGGGGTTATTTTCTGGTGGTTCCTGGGGATCCTGTGGTGGAGAGAATCCCCTTTGCAGAAAGCTGGATTTTCCTGAAGGATGTCTTCTCAGCTTTTTGGGTATAGTCCCTGGATGGCTAGTGTTTTTTCAGGAGTTGCTCACCTCAGGGATATAGACCTGAGTGGTAACTGTGGTCTTTGTTAGTCAAGAGGGTTCTCCTCTTACCCAGGGAAGTCCTGGGGGCAGCTGCCCTGTTTCTGGGTTTCTTGTTGCAAATTTAATGATCAGCTGCTGTGACCCAGTTGGACATCAGGCGCGCCTCAACTGTTTGTGCTTGTGTCTGGAGCACAGCTGAGTGCTGGCGCCTCGGCCCCACTAGACTGCTAGACTTTTTCTAGGGAAGGATTGGGTGATTTAGATCAGTAGTTTCCTTCCTTCCCCGTGGATTCTCTGGAGACACCGACTCCTAGTGTCTTTTTTTGCCCTGGTGCACACTGCTCAGTGTCCGCCAGCTGGCTGGCCACAGAAATTTGCCTGTGCCTGGAGCACAGCTGTGTGATGGCGGCTCAGTCTCTGCCAGCTGTCTGGTGCGCAGAAACTGCCTGTGTCTGCCTTTGTGGCTTTTGGGAGTCTGAGTGGCTCCCTAAGCTGGGTAATTTTCCGGGGACCTTTTCAGGTTGGGGGTGAGCTGAGTGCTCTGAGATCAGACCCGCCGTTTCTATCTCTGGCGGTGAATCAGGCACGCAGGCAGGCAGGGCTCTGTGCCGGAACCTGGGTCCCCGGCTCTGGCTCCGGGCTGGCTCCTGGGGTGCCCGTGGAACCCGCCCGAGTCTTTTCCAGGGGATGTCTGGGTGACCTAAGGCCGGTCCCAATCGTTTCCTGTACCCTGGGGTTATCTCTCGACTGAAAATTCCAGTCTCTGATAGTGTGGTGCCCAAGGTTCAGTCTGGGACCGTGACCAGAGACACTGGCTTGTGGCTCTGGGCTGGGGCTGGGGCTGGCGGCCGGCAGCCAAGTGTCTGGCGGAACCGGGATCTCTTCCGCGGTTTAGCCGGGTGAGTTAAAAGCTGATTGAATCCCCCACCGTGGGGTATCCTCTCACCTGGGAAACACAATGAGTGTGTTTTATGGCCGAGAGTTCTGATTGCTGTTCACTGTGCTGATCCTGCTGTGCTGCTGCTCAGAATGAGAGTCCTCCCAGCGCCGCCATCTTGCCCCATCTCCATGTCTCACTCTTTAAATAGAAACGCTTTCTCTACATTTGCACATTTAAATAATTGACAGTTTACGTTAGTTGTCAAGAACTTGTGTTTAAAAAATTATAAATAAAATAAACATTTATAGATGGCTTTTAAACATCTGAAAACATTTAGAGAACAGATCACATTCTTTATAAAAAATACTAAGTCAATCAAAATGTGCCTTTTCTCTTCCCTGCAATTTCTGTTTATGGGAAAGTTGTCCCAAGGACCATCTTAGTTGTCACAAATTCAGCAACAATAATTTCTTATGATTATAGATCTTGTTATTTCCTTCCTCAGATAGAATAACTTTAACCCTGAGTGTTATCCTTTCACAATCAAGAGGCGATGTCTACTCCTGGAGAGCCTCAAGTGTGCATATTAGTTATTCTGTCTTCCTTCAGACACAAAAAGCCCATTCTGAGGCTTATTGATGCAGCAACATTGTTTCAGCAAGACAAACTTTATAAAGGTATGAGTTGTATTGGTCTGTTCCAGTGAAATGAGGACTATGATTGGCAGTTCTGTCTTTGGTTACTAGAAGCATATTGTAGGTGAGGAACTTTCAGGCTCAAACGCTCTGGCTGAACCTTGCATCAACTGCAGGAATGTGAAGTGTGAGAGTCTTTCACCAGCATCGTAAGATTTCCCAGACATTGTTAATATACAAAAGGTTTTGAGAAAAAAAAAATCCATAAGATAACATCTTTCATTTTGTTACATGTTAGAATTACCTATGGAGTTTCTTTTAAAATATCAAAACGATAGTCCAAATCCAAACCAAAAACTAGATGAAGATCAAGATAAGCATTTAAAATAGTGTTCAATTTATTCCAGGGCTCAACCACACTTGATAGCATTGCTTTAAAATGAACATTAACATTGACTCTAAGTCAATGTGCTATTTTGGTTTGCTGAAGCAAAGAAATATTAGGGGAAGTGTTAGTCACCAAACAAAAAAAAAATCTAACTCATTTAAAAAAATCTATCTTGTAAATCATGTTACTTAAAATAAATATAATGAAAAAGTATATAGCAAAGGGCAAACACATTGACAAATTCATTTGCATAAGATAAAAGTGTAAGTGTTTCATGGAAGACTCCTTGAGAATCTAAAACAGTGTGTGAAATAGTCTACCATTATATTTTCCACAGGGAAAATACAGTGTACTGAATAAAAATTATAAACTGAAATAACTGTTATAAAATATTTATTTTATTTAAGTCAAATTGAGTTTTTATTGGAAAAACTAAATTGATATTTTTGCATTGTTTTGTTTTAATCTCCTGAAGTTATGTAAGTTGTACACATTTCAACATATTAGTCTTAATTATTCTTGGATTTCTACGTGTTATATTATCATAAAAGTTTTAAGATTTAACAGCTTCTGCCTTTTGTAGCGGTCATTCTAGAGCATAGTTATCATTGGATCAAAGGCTTTCAATGAACTAGAATAAAAAGCTGTTGTTAGGACTGCAAGCTGTTATTAGGACTGCCGTGGGTAGAGGCACTAGCCTTCAATCTTAGCACTCAGGAGGCAGAAGCAGGTGGATCATTGTGAGTTCAAGGCCAGCCTGATCGACATAGTGAGTTCCAGGACAGTCGGAGATACATAGTGAGTCCTTATCTTCAAAAAAAAAAATCTATTTTTTTCTTTTTTCTTTTAAATTTTCTAATAAAATGTATTTGTATTGGAATTCACTTGTGTGTGTGTGTTCATGATATACCACAACATGTATATTCACATGTACAAGCACATGTTTGTCTGCTTCTTTGATCATCTTATCATGATTCTAATCATGATAGTATTTACAATTTTTTTTTCTTTTTTATAATTTCTAACTTCTTGAGATTATAATGTAATTACACCATTTCCCCCTTCCCATTCCTCCTTCCAAACCTTCCCATATGCCCTTTCTTGCTCTCTTTCAGGTTAACAGCCTCTTTTTCATTAATTATGGATTAGGTGTATGTATATTTTCAGAAAGGTGTGAAAATAAAATTGGAAACAATGTTTCTTTCTGTGAAAATAGGATTAGCATATAAAGGAACATAAAAACATATCTAATCAAGTTATTAATTTTTTTAAGAAATTGGATGTGAACTTTAAGATGTTTTATATACCTATATATTTAAAACTACCAGGCATGATCTTAGGATAGTGCACACACTACAAAATGATTTGGTAGCCGAAAAAAAAATACAAACACTACACAAAAGCTATTATAACAAAGAATTTTTACTGCATAATCACTGTGATTACATACTACATGTACATATAAGTATTACAGAAATATTTCGGTCAGGAAGTTCAATGTTGATTAGGGCAAATAATCGTATTGGCTTTGTTGTGTTCTTTGTTTAACAAGTAAACTCTTTTGGTTCAGAATAATATAATGATTTGTTATGTCTAAAAAATGGAATATATTAAATCTTTAAAATACTTTCTCTTAATTTTTGAAATTTCCATCTATGTATACAATGAAATATGATCATATCTATCCCATACTTCCCAGCTCCATATGTCGTCATGGGAGGCCAACATGTTTCCCCCACTGTGTGTATGTGTGTGTGTGTATTTTGGATAACCCAGTAGGTCCTGTTAATGCTGTGCTAGAACATAGAACATAGAAAATCGATCAGGGAACACATCTTCAATAGAGAATGATTCTACCTTAACCAATCACTCCTGAGTATAGGGCAGAGTCTGGAAATCATGTGCCCCTTCTAATCTACTATTCTGGCTGGCTAGATTCCAGTGTGTAACTATGTTGTCTGTGAAATCGTGATTACAATATCTATCTCAAGTCCAGAAGTGCATTTCGTGACACTCCTCCCACTCTGGCTTTCACACTCTTTTCTTTTCCTTCTCTATGACCTTTCCTGAACCTTGGTGGTAGTGGTGGAGGTGATATAGGTGTCCTGTTTAGTGCTGAGCATTTGCTCTCTTCTTCTTGGAATGCTGGCTGAGCAGCTATGAGTCTCTCCGTGAGCTTGTTGTTCACTGTATTCACAAGTGAAAAGAAAGAAAAGAGGAAACAATGCTGAGCGCCAGTGTTAAGCAAGGATGGAATTGATGGGATAGGCAAGATAACATTTCAGTGGGTGGATTAACCAGGAAGGATAAATGAAAGAGCACTAGTTAGTAAGCTAATTTCAAAATGAAACTTAAAAAAATAGTTCAAATAGATGGAAGGGGAGGAGGACCTCTCCTATCAGTGGACTTGGAGAGAGGCATGGGAGGAGATGAGGGAGTGAGGGTGGAATTGGGAGGGAATGAGGAAGGGAGGTACAGCTGGGATACAAAGTGAATAAACAGTAATTAATATAAAAATTAAAAAATAATTAAAAAAGAACTACCCTGTATTGGTAGACAATATTGCTCCCAAAGGACATGGTTATTAAATGAAAATCATAGTAAAAGCATGAGGTACTCCCTTTGAATTATTGGCTGGGAAGGCCCTAGGGTCTCCAAAACAACATATTGCATTGCTTTTGGTTACCCACAATAACTGCACAGTAAGACCCTATGGCTAAAGACACCACACTCTTTGCCTGTGGAAAGAGACAAATCAATTTCAAACTAACCAGAAGACTCTCTACTGGCTATCTTTTCATAGTGCCTATGTGGACCGCTGGGAGAGAAAGTACAACAATGAATTCATTTTCTTTTCTATGGTGAAAAAGACTATGAAAATTATATACTGAAGGTTAAAACAAGAGTAAGAGTTTTTCTAAGTGGGAGATATTTATTCTTAAAGTTCTATTTATACAAATGACAACAAATTAGAATTTAACTCCTAAAGAGGCTATGAAATTACAAGTGATTATTAACCACATCACCCTTCCCCACCCTGTGTGTGTCTGTGTGTCTCATGTAAATCATATATCATTTTTAAATACACACCTACACTTTACCAAAGTGATAGAATAACCTGACTTGGTCATTGTACATATGAATTGAATTATGACACTGTACCTAATAATTATGTACAATGATTATGTCAACTAAAAGACATAAAAGCAGTCCAAAGAGGAAGATAATGCAGCCAGTCCTAATGCGACCTGATAGACTAGGGTCAGAGGGAAGGGGAGGAGGACCTCCACTGTCAGTGAACTAGGGGAGGGGCATGAGGTAAGCAAAGGGAAAGGGGGTGGGTTTGGGAGGGGATCAGGGAAGAGATCACAGCTCGAATACAAATTGAATAATTTGTAATAAATGATAATAAAAAGGGGGAAAAGAACAAGGGTGATCTTTCAGAGCATCTGAAGCTGTACCACTTAGCATCAACTGTCAACATGACACAGCCCTGAGTGACCTGAAAAAAATAAATAAATAAAACATAAATGACAGCCTAATAGAATACTTTCAAGAATACCAGTCTTCAGAAGCACTCGTATCCAAATGCCCACACTTAAAACATTTTTAAAGCAGCATTAGAGGAAAAAAAATAAGATAGTAGTGGTTAATTGAATTCTTTGATGAAGAGAGGAAGTCTATGAATGAATTTTAGAGCATGTTCACTCTATTTCTTTTTTTTTTTTTTTTTTTTACCTTTTTGAAATAGGACCTTTTGGTATAGCCCTGACCATTCCAGACCTCTCACTGTAGAAGAAGCTGGCCTTGAACTAAGCGAGGCACCTATCTCTGCATTTGGAGTTCTGAGAGTAAAGTCATAAGCCACTATGCCCAGCCACTTTCACATTTTCTTAATAAGCCTTTATCTACTAGCCTTTGAAATTATTGAAATGTGTTGGTTTAGTTTTTAAAACTTTTATACATTTGTACATATTTCCTACATCTCTTTCTCCCTACTCCTCTCTAATCCCTTCCAGCCCCCCACGTAGGAAAAAGAAATGCTTAGTGGGAGAGGGGGCACAGTTCTCTTAGCTGCTTCCTGCTGGTTAGGGTCCTTGGAACAAGTCCAGTCCTCTTATCAGATCTCCAACTTGTCTCACTGCAACAACAGCAATTTGGAGCCACAGAAGGGAAGCAGCAGCAGCCTTATTCATTCTCAGAGCTCCTCAACACTCTCTTGGCTCTTGGCATTAATTCTCTCTCCAGAGTCCTTAGATTTAAACTCTCCACAGCTGGCAAAGAGCTACTCTCAGAGCCCTTACAAGGTAAATAGTTTGCTGCTGTGGACTATCTGAATCAGTCCCACATCCCACAATCTGGGATTAAAACAAAAAGCATGTTTATATTCACAACAGAAGTGATTATAGTCTTGCTTCCTTGATTTTTAAAGCACAGATTTCAACTCTAACCCTTGCTAGCTCTTTGGTAACAACCAAACTGCATAATATCATAATTTCTTATTATAATAATTAATAATAAAACTATCCAAGTCTTTGCAGTGTCATTGAAATACAATACAATTTGCAACATCACTGAAAGAGCAAATTGTATGTTGATCAGTAAGAGAATATGAATTTCTCTGTTTTGTTAGTGAGGAAAGTTAGAAAATGCATTCTTAAAATAGGCTGCCTTGAAGAGTGATGAAATGTTAATAAAACAACAACAAAAACTATTATAAACTAATTTTGCAGTGTTTCCCTTATAATGCCTTCCCTTCCAATCTTTGATCCACTCATCTTTGTTTTTTCTAACTGGGATAATGTACATGTTTTTTTTCCAGAACTGTCTTCATACTTTAACAGCAATTACACTTTCACAGACAGATACTTTGACTTGTAGACCTGAAAATATTCTATCTTTAATTACTAGTTTTAAGTTAAAATACATACATAAATATTTATGGATGATTTACCTTCTTACAATGTCTTTTATGTGTGGTGGCAATAACAAAGTTGTAGTAAATGAAGAAGATTAATAATAAACTCCACATCAATGCTTAAAATAAATATGGCCAATTATTAAGAATTTGGCAATAGAATTTTTCTTGCCTTTGAAATTTACTATCTTGTTGTACAGGCAGCATGTATAAAAAATAAATATTTAAAAAATAACCCAAGAGTAATGTTTAATTAAGTGATAATATTAGGAGTTATGATAAACAACAACAACAAAATAAAACCTATGCACATAGAAAAAAATTGCAAAATTAGAGGAACTCCCCTAATTCGTCAAGGGCACATGTCAGTTAAATGGTAGTGACCGTGACCTGAATGGTATACATGGTATATATGTAGCCAGTAGGTACCTGTTGCCAATGAGCATAATAACTATGACTAGTGTGGCTGAAGGAATGAATGTTTTATTTATGTTTTAATTGCATTGGGTTTAAATATCTAGCTTAAGTACTTATTAGCAAGTGCTGCTAGTGTTTAAGAGCAACACAAAAGTCAATGTAATCATAAATTGCTATTCCACATCACTGAAGTCAGAACAGAGCATGGGTAATTGTGGTAGCTTATGCTTATGAAGCTGTCAGTAGACCTATGAACTGATGCCTCAGCCAGTGCTCACACCTATCCCACCTCTACACACCCATTATTTGAGCCAGTTGTTTGTTGCTTGTTTGTTTACTGAGAGATCTTATACCATATCCCAGTTGACTTGCAGTGTATTATCTTCTTCTCTCAGGACCCCTGGAACTACATTTACTGGTGTGAACCACCATGTTTTCATACAAAATAAATTTCCAGATTTGATCTTCTCACTTACTTTATTCATTCAGATATTTGTTCATTTAAGTGTGTGCCTGTGATTTTATGCTGCAGTAATTGTGTGAAGAGCAGATGACCACTGGTGGGCATCAGCTCATCCTTCCTTCATGTGGGTCCCTAGAATCAAACTGATGTCCTTTGGCTTGGCAGCAAGTGCCATCTCATGCCATGTAATCATCTGCTAGTCTTCTCCTTGAGTGCCTTTCTTCAGGTTCAAATTTTATTATTAGAAGAGAAAAAAAATCATACTTTAAAAGAGAAACCATGAGGTAAATAACTGGACCTTGAATGTCTGTGAGTTTCTGGTCTGGTAAAGTGTGGGGATTCCCGTTTGGCATAACTTTATTTATTTATCCATTACAGTTTAATAACTTTTGTATCCTAGCTGTAGCCCACTCCCTCCTTCCCTCCCAATCCCACCCTCCCTCTTTCATCTCCCCCCTGCCTCTTTCCAAGTTCACTAATAGGGGAGGACCTCCTCCCCTTTCATCAGACCCTAGCTTATCAGGTTTCTTCAGGACTGGCTGCAATGTCCACCTCTGTGGCCTTGCAAAGCTGCTCCTCCCTCAGGGGGGAGGGGGTTTCAAAGAGCCAGCCATTGAGTTCATGTCAGAAATAGTTCCTGTTCCCCTTACTTGGATACTGAGCTACCATGGGCTACATCTGAGCAGGGGTTCTAGGTTATATCCATACATGGTCCTTGGTTGGAGATACAGTTTCATAAAAGACCCCTGTGCCCAGATATATTAGGTCCTTGTGGAGCTCCTCTCCTCTCCAGGTCATATTAACTCTCCCTTCTTTCATAAAATTCCCTGCACTCTGCCAAAGGTTTGGTTATGAGTCTCAGCATCTGCTTTGATCTACTCTACTGGTAGGTAGAGTCTTTCAGAGGTCCTCTATAGTATGCTAACTTTATTTTTATATTAGTGTCTTGGCAGCCAGAATACTTAGATTGGAGGCTCAATACTCTTGAAGAAAGGATATCTATATTAATCTATTTTTCTTTACTATAATTAAATGCCTGAAGTTGAGTAATGTTATAATTAAAAGGTGTTTCATTTTTAGAGAAATCTTGCAAATTCTACATTTATTATTTCTTAAATGATTTCTTCATTCTTTTTGTTCTGTCCTTAAACACTTGTTTTTATTTCACTGCTAACTCCAATATTTTTTTCCTGAAGACATAAGCACCCAAGGAAGAAGCACTGTTTCTCCACTGTCAATTACAACAAATCTGTTGTACATGTGTAGAGATTTCTCTGCAGTAGATAGAGTGCCAGCTCCTGAGGTCTAATCCTCACATATATACCTAAATCTACTCCTTCCTTCTTTCCTTTAATTCAAATGAAGGAAAACATAAGATACAATCACGTGGAATCCAAACCTTATCATTATTAAATCAAATCACTAATATGGATAACAACAGGTTTCTAAATACTGAACCCCAGAATTATCCATATTTTGTTCTTATGCTCAGCAGGAGTAAATAGAAGCTTTCCTTTTAATATCTGAGACTTTAAATTTTAGATAATGAAATTCAAGCGCACTAAAGGTTTTTGCAGGCAACTGAGTCTAAATCCAGTTATTACAAAAAAAAAAAAAAAGTCCCTGGAATTCAATGCTCCTTCTTTGAAAGGAGGTGAGAGAGGTATTGGAGAAAAGCCAAGACTTTTACACTAAAGTATCCATTCTACATGGAAACACAAGAAATGGGTGTGAAGATTTCTCTCAGAATATATCTGGAATTACAGATGACAGAAGTAAACTGGCCTATGAACTCTAGTGATCTGATAGGGACTTGAAGAATCTTCCTGTTGTAAACTGAATGATAAACATCGATACTATAGTATCAGTGAGAGGGAGGGGAAAAGGGCCAGAGGTGACCTGTGGAATTTTTATGATATGTGACATAGGCATATTGTCTTTTGGAAGAAGATTCATTCCAGCTACTTACTATTAGCATAATACTAGAGCAATAGAGTACAGAATTAACAGCCCTCAAATCTCCATGGTAATCCACCATAACTTTACTTGGTGTCTCCACTTGAAATCAAAGTGGGCATTCTTGATCTTGAGTGTTTTCTCAGATGCTCAGCATTCACTTGACAATTTGAAGTGGTAGCCTGCCTTCTGCTTGTATGATCATAGCAAGCTGAAACTTGTTGCATCCTACATACTCTGATGACTTATGGCAATTCTGATATAGAAAACATCTTACTTATAACATTGACAAATTATATATTTGGTCTTAATCTCATTTTCTAACAGACTTGTAAAATCCCAGACCCAGGCACACCCAAGAACAAGTAGGATCAAAAGGTCACACTTTCAGTCACAACCTCCACCCTTCAGGGAATAAATAAGGGCTGATTACTAAATTCCCTAATGGTCCATGATTGGCTCAGTCATCTGTTAGTAATGAAATCTGCATGAAAATGCAAAGAGACAGTGTTTGGAGAGTTTGCAAAGGTTTGAACATGTGAGGTTTCAGAATACTGTTCACCTGAAGAGGATATGTAAACTCCATACTTTCTCAAGCCTTCCTTGTGTATCATTTCATCTGCAATTCTTTAGGAACCTTTATAATAAGCTGATAAAGAGAAGTTGGTATTTCCCAGGGTTTTGTGAGATGCTCATGAAAATCAATCAAATGAGCTGTGGGAACCTCTACTTATACAAGCACACCCTGGAAAGGTTAGGGTTGGTTCCAGACCGTCCAATTAAAGCAACTCTCATTAAATGAGTCACAGACAATTTTGGTTTACTAATGCATATAAAAGTCATCAGAGGGCACACACTCAGAACCATTTTCAGCTGCTCTTGTGTCTGTCTCTTCTGCTGTTGCTGTTTGTTTACTTACTTTTGCTACTGATTATTTGATGGCTCGAGTTTATCGTGGTGGTTATGATCAGTGTTTTCTGATATCTTTTGGGTCAATACAGCATGAACTCAATGGATCACTTCCCTCTGGTGAGTGCAGCATTGCCATGCCACAGAGGAAGACAATGCAGCCAGTCCTGATGAGACCTGATAGGCTAGGGTCAAATAGAAGGGGAGGAGGACCTCCCCTAGCAGTGGACAGGAGAGGGACATAAGGGGAGAAGACCAAGGGAGGGTAGGACTGAGAGGAGATGAGGGAAGGGGTCCCAGCTGGGCTACAAAGTGAATTGATTGTAATAAATAATAATAATAATAATAATAATAATAATAATATAAAAATAATAATAATTTTTTAAAAAATACAAACAGCACCTCATGGCTATTCACTATAAGCCAAAAAAAAAAAAAAAAAAAAGCCAAATACCGTGACAAGAACTTAAAAACTTATGGTGATTCCCTAAGTAGTCTTACCTAGAGCAACCATATTCAGTCAAACCCATAAGACTGGAAACACCTCACAGGTGACAAAGTGTGAGCTACATAATAAAGTACAGTAAGAAACTCTACAAATTCTGGTTGTCTGTCTCAGCTGACAGGAGAGATGAAGCTGCCCCCACAAGAAGCCAAGTGCTGAGCAGAAATGGAAAGAAAAGAAAAGAAAAGAAAAGAAAAGAAGAGAGGAGAGGAGAGGAGAGGAGAGGAGAGGAGAGGAGAGGAGAGGAGAGGAGAGGAGAGGAGAGGAGAGGAGAGGAGAGGAGAGGAGAGGAGAGGAGAGGAGAGGAGAGGAGAGGAGAGGAGAGGAGAGGAGAGGAGAGGAGAGGAGAGGGAGAGGAGAGGGGGAGGAGAGGGGGAGGAGAGGGGGAGGAGAGGGGGAGGAGAGGGGGAGGAGAGGGGGAGGAGAGGGGGAGGAGAGGGGGAGGAGAGGGGGAGGAGAGGGGGAGGAGAGGGGGAGGAGAGGGGGAGGAGAGGGGGAGGAGAGGGGGAGGAGAGGGGGAGGAGAGGGGGAGGAGAGGGGGAGGAGAGGGGGAGGAGAGGGGGAGGAGAGGGGGAGGAGAGGGGGAGGAGAGGGGGAGGAGAGGGGGAGGAGAGGGGGAGGAGAGGGGGAGGAGAGGGGGAGGAGAGGGGGAGGAGAGGGGGAGGAGAGGGGGAGGAGAGGGGGAGGAGAGGGGGAGGAGAGGGGGAGGAGAGGGGGAGGAGAGGGGGAGGAGAGGGGGAGGAGAGGGGGAGGAGAGGGGGAGGAGAGGGGGAGGAGAGGGGGAGGAGAGGGGGAGGAGAGGGGGAGGAGAGGGGGAGGAGAGGGGGAGGAGAGGGGGAGGAGAGGGGGAGGAGAGGGGGAGGAGAGGAGGGGAGAAAAGGAGAGGAGAAAAGGAGAGGAGAAAAGGAGAGGAGAGGAGAGGAGAAAAGGAGAGGAGAGGAGAGGAGAAAAGGAGAGGAGAAAAGGAGAGGAGGGGAGGAGAGGAGGGGAGGAGAGGAGAGGAGAAGAGGAGAGGAGGGGAGGAGAGGAGAAAAGGAGAGGAGGGGAGGAGAGGAGGGGAGGAGAGGAGAGGAGAAGAGGAGAGGAGGGGAGGAGAGGAGAAAAGGAGAGGAGGGGAGGAGAGGAGAGGAGAAAAGGAGAGGAGGGGAGGAGAGGAGAGGAGAAAAGGAGAGGAGGAGAGGAGAGGAGAAAAGAAAAGAAAAGAAGAGGAGGAGAGGAGAGGAGAGGAGAAAAGAAAAGAAGAGGAGGAGAGGAGAGGAGAGGAGAAAAGAAAAGAAGAGGAGGAGAGGAGAGGAGAGGAGAAAAGAAAAGAAGAGGAGGAGAGGAGAGGAGAGGAGAAAAGAAAAGAAGAGGAGGAGAGGAGAGGAGAGGAGAAAAGAAAAGAAGAGGAGGAGAGGAGAGGAGAGGAGAAAAGAAAAGAAGAGGAGGAGAGGAGAGGAGAGGAGAAAAGAAAAGAAGAGGAGGAGAGGAGAGGAGAGGAGAAAAGAAAAGAAGAGGAGGAGAGGAGAGGAGAGGAGAAAAGAAAAGAAGAGGAGGAGAGGAGAGGAGAGGAGAAAAGAAAAGAAGAGGAGGAGAGGAGAGGAGAAAAGAAAAGAAGAGGAGGAGAGGAGAGGAGAAAAGAAGAGGAGGAGAGGAGAGGAGAAAAGAAGAGGAGGAGAGGAGAGGAGAAAAGAAGAGGAGGAGAGGAGAGGAGAAAAGAAGAGGAGGAGAGGAGAGGAGAAAAGAAGAGGAGGAGAGGAGAGGAGAAAAGAAGAGGAGGAGAGGAGAGGAGAAAAGAAGAGGAGGAGAGGAGAGGAGAAAAGAAGAGGAGGAGAGGAGAGGAGAAAAGAAGAGGAGGAGAGGAGAGGAGAAAAGAAGAGGAGGAGAGGAGAGGAGAAAAGAAGAGGAGAAGAGAAAAGAAGAGAAAAGTGTTGGTGTCTGCCTGTCACACACTCTACTCACAAATTATTAATCCCTCCCCATCCATCCTTCAGGACTTTCCTAAATAATCTCACATACAACTTGCAGTTATGTCTTAGAGCACCAATAAGTCACAGTAAAGTAGGTTTCCTTCATATTTATAAAAATAGAAGGTTATGCTGGCCTTTCATTATTGAGTTGTTTTCTTATGGGTTGCAATAGGGATAAAAACGAAGGCTTGAGTTGCAGGCATGAAACTCATGATTAGCCTGTGGTTGGTTCTGAGTGAGTTTCTTTTTTAATAGAAATAATGTGTACATTATCTATTCCTAGTGTTTCTCCAGTGAGTATGCTTTAAGTCAATGAATATTTATTTCTTGCATGTATACCAAAAAAGTATATTAGGCCTGTGATATTGTGATATAGTCATGCAGTACAGTACTATGACATCACTGGGTTAAAATAAAACTTCCTTGTTTTATTCAAATGAAGTCAATTGAAACTATTGTGAATGTGCATGAATGAGTGATAATGAGACAAAGTATAGCCTTTTTATCAGCAATATTTACTCTGAATAATATAGCTGCTTTCTAAATAATAAAGCTGCTTCCCATATCATAAATTAAAAAAGCTAGATTAACAACTTAAGCCAGAGAGTGTAATTGAATTCTTTAGTATTCTCTGCCTAGTTTTCATCATCCAATTCACTTTCATCTTAGAAGAAAATTACTTGGGTCAAAAGTCATTGCTTTAAGTCTCTAGGTATATTATGAGAAGCAGAATGTTAAGCTGAAAAGCCATTATCGGGTTTCTGATAAGGGTTTTTGTGATAGGAATTCTAATTTTTGTGTGGTCATAATTATTAATGAGCACTGGAGGTTTAGGCTCTGGCTGCTACACTGGATAATTCAGTGGGCCTGTGTGACATCATGTCGTGCCAGCAATGTACTTGAACATTTCCCTGTAGCAATAGTTTAACTTTGTCTGTGTAGAGAACATACTTGGACACTGCCTCCCAAGAGTATCAATGAGCTTTCTCTTTTAAATATTTTCCAGAAAATGTTTCCTGCCGAATAAAAGAAAATACTAACTTTTCTGTGAATTACACCTAAATATCTAAAAATCATCCACCTCCTGGAAAATTTTTACAAGTTTATATTTCAACCTAATGACCGTCATCTTCTAGTAACATTGGCACTACTTATAATCTTCAAGAGAATAGTGGCATGTCCTTAAATATAATCAGTTCATCTTTCATAGCTATAAAGATGAAGTACAAGGACAGATGTATTCTGACATGACATAAGTCAATTTTGTTTTAGTCTCTTGGGCAATTAGAAAAGATGCCTATGTAAATATCCCACATGTTGAGTTTTTGAGCCTAGTGTTTCATACCAGGTGATTTGGACAAACACAAAAGGAAGGCAGAGCTCCTCAAATAGGGAAAGCAAAAGTTTTCACAATGAAAATGAAGAATGGAGTTTGTGATTTCCATTTGATAAGGCAGCCTCGACTTTGAGGTTCTCTCAAGGTGATACAGTGCGGTCCTGTAGAAGATGAGACAGGCATTTTCTGTGCTATGTTTATATATCTCACGTCCAGTTTCGTATCTGGCTATGCAGTTAATGCTGTCTCTTTACCCTAACGTCCTACACAGCCCTATATGGATGTCACACAATCTTTGCCTCTTTCCTTCTGTAATCTTTAGCTGTCCTGCACTTAACATTACTACATTCCTAAGGAATTTCAACTTTTGGAAAAATTCAGCTAAGATTCATGTCACCAATGAGATTGTCCTGTCACTGGTGTCTGAACGCAATGCTACTGGAGTCCACTGTAATTTTTCATCACGGTAAATGACTGAGAAGTGGTGAATTGCTGCAACTAAGTGCTTGGGAATGTTTTTCCTTTGTCTGAACTGACACCGTAAATTGAAGCTGGTCTGTTTTTTTTTTTTTTTTTTTTTCTTCACGAAGGGATCTTCTCAAGCAGTCATGTGGTGGAATCTGA
The DNA here is from genome assembly GCF_030254825.1 of Meriones unguiculatus. Classification (NCBI taxonomy): domain Eukaryota; kingdom Metazoa; phylum Chordata; class Mammalia; order Rodentia; family Muridae; genus Meriones; species Meriones unguiculatus. Next base: position 79,543,837 of record NC_083364.1, read on the forward strand.
TAAGGGCTAGAACAGCTATCCCACCCCAAACAACCATCATTACCATGTGTTCTCCCATAGCTCTTACAAACACTAACAGAAGTGACACTTAAAAAAAAAAAATAAGAGTGCTCTCTACGGATGTTGAAACACAGAAGGAAAGAGGAGAGAATAAGAAGGAACTATAGAGGAAGGAATAACATCACACATTATATTCATGTATGCAACTATAATGAAATCCATTTTTGTATTATATATATATTACATATATATATATGTTAGCTCATAACTCCAGTAGGTCAAATGTCTTATCCGCACACTGGTTCGTTTGCACCTGAGGCATGATGTCAGAAGTCCATATGAGCTGGAACATGTGAAGTGGCATTTTCTTTCACTCTGATAAGTCAGTCCCATTCATTGTGCTGCTGAAGGCTGCCTCGGTCTCATTTAGCCACTGATGTTCAAATGAAACATGTTCTGTTCAAGTTGTTGACTGCTACAAATAAAGCTGCTTGCAAATTTTTCTATAAATGTTGTTGTTCAGTGATTTTAATTCCTCATGAGAAATACCCAAATGAGGAGTACTGTGGCATGTAGAAATTGCCTGCTCAAAGTCATAGGCTTCTATGGAAATGGTTTGCTTTTCAACGACTTCAATTTTATATTACCACCAGTAATGTATCACAGTTTCAATTGTACTGTTCCACTCTACCTGGCATTGTCAATCTTCATTTCTTCTATCCTAGTGTGTAGGTAAATTACATCTAATTGTAGTTTCATTTGCATTTTTGTAGCGACTAAATTTATTTAGCATCATTGCTTTTCCTCTCTAGCTAACCAGAGCCCCTTGGGATGCCACCGAAGGATTTGGGACCCAGGGCCTCTCCAGTCCCTTTTCTCTATCCCAGCAGTGATGTCCCCTTACCAATCTCTATTCTATCTTTTTCTTCTTGGAACTGCAGAACCAGTGCCTACCAGGGACCCCACTACTTGCTGGTAAGCCAGGCATTCATATTTTTATAATTTTTATTTTTTATATTAATCACATGTTATTTACTTTGTATCCCAGCTCTAGCCCCCTCCCTCATTCCCTCCCAATCCCACTCTCCCTCTCTCATCTCTTCCCATGCCCCTTTCCAAGTCCACTGATAGAGGATGTCCTCCTCCCCTTCCATCTGACCCTAGCATATCAGGTATCTTCAGGACTGGCTGCAATGTCCTCTGTGTCCTAGCAAGGCTGCTCCTTCCTCGGGGGGTGGGGGGAGAGGTCAAAGAGCCAAAAATTGAGTTCAAGTTAGAAATAGTCCTTGTTCCCCTTACTAGGGAACCCACTTGGATATTGAACTACCAGGGGCTACATCATGGACATTGGTTGAAGAAACAGTCTCAAAGAAGACCCCTGTTCCCTGATATATTTGGTCCCTGTGGAGCTCCTGTTCTCTCCAGGTCATACTAACTCTCCCTTCTTTCATATGATTCCCTGCACTCTGCCAAAGATTTGGTTACGATCTCAGCTTCTGCTTTGATACATTGCTGGGGAGAGTCTTTCAGAGGCCCTCTGTGGTAGGCTCCTGTCCTGTTACTTGTTTTCTCCTACTTCCATTGTTCATCCCATTTGTCTTTCTAAGTGAGGATTGATCATCTTACCCCGGGTTCTCTTTCTTGTTTATCTTCTTTAGGTGTACAGATTTTAGTATGTTTATCTATCTTATAGGTCTAGTACCCACTTATAAGTGAGTATATACTATGTGTGTCTTTCTGGGGTATGGAGCTAAACAGAGAATTCTCTGTAGAAGAATATAGAATGGCAGAGAAACACTTAAAGAAATGCTCAATGTTCTTAGCCATCAGAAAGATACAAATCAAAACAACCCTTAGATTTCACCTTACACCTATCAAAATGGCTAAGATCAAAAACTCAAGTGACAACACATGCTGAAGAGAATGTTGAGAAAGGGGAACCCTCCTCCATTGCTGGTGGGAATGTAAACTTGTACAACCACTTTGGAAATCAATCTAGCGCTTTCTCAGAAAATTAGGAATACTGCTTCCTCAAGATCCAGCTAACCCACTCCTAGGCATATATCCAAAAGATGCTCAAGTACACAACAAGGACATTTGTTCAACCATGTTTTTAGCAGCTTTATTCCTAATAGCCAGAACCTGGAAACAACCAAGATGTCCATCAACAGAGGAATGGATACAGAAATTGTGGTACTTTTACACAAAAAAAAAAGAGGAAATCATGAAATTTCCCGGCAAATGTTGGGATCTAGAAAAGATCATCCTGAGTGAGGGAAGCCAGGCATTCTAATTCTAATTCTTCAGACTACTCTCAGACTTGCTTCTACCTTAGCTTCTCCTCCCAGCCACCTCCATCTCCTTGGGACTCAGCCTTGTGGTACAGACTCAGGGTCCTCCTACTTTCTCCTTGCTCTTTTAAAATGTGACAGATGTTTAAAAATTGAGTTTTATTGATCATGATACTTCAATTATGTATCAGGACTCTGATTTCTGTTATGAACCAATTTTATTTTATTTTACTATTTTATTTTCATTGTCTTATGTTTAAAATAATTTCTGTTGGTATGTCTTTGCTTTAGTAATTTCCAAACTCACATGTGTACCTATAGTATCTTCCCCAATTTTCAGAACTTACCTTTAACCATTTAATAGCCACTAGTGCTTAGACAAAACAAATTAATTCATGGACTATATTTATAAAAGCTGTTGTTGGAAGGTAATGGTCTCAGTAATCAAGATAAGAAAGCAAGGCCAGAAATGGTAAGACTGCTAGATTTCATTACAAGCAATTTAATGTCTCTTAAAAAATTTATGTCTTGATCACTTTTATAAAAATTTAAAAACATTAAAAATAAATAATGCAAAAGGAAAAGAAAGACAAACACATCCCAAATGAAATGAATCCTGGCCCTATGGAAAAATGCACTATCTCAGAGTTTTGATTCAAGCCATGTGCTGTCACACAAAAAAAGGTAGGGTTTTTGTTGTTGTTGTTGTTGTTGTTTGTTCTAGGCTACTTTTGTAGGGAACCATAAAGTCAAGCCTTTCTAGATTTCACATAAAAGTATATTATAAACTACATTTTATGAAAAGATGACAGGTATATTTACATAGTCTAATAAGTTTACATAAGAAAAATTTTTAAATAAAATATATGACATGATTCTTAATGAATAATTGAATAATTACCATTCATGGAAATCATTTACCATATATACCAAGAATAAATCCTATAATTAAATTAAAAGCACAGTAATTTTTATATATGTATATGTATTTATATATGTGTGTGTATACTTTATATAATATATATTTTTAAAATGGCCAGAGGCCATACATTTGAGAGAAAGATGAGATGTGGTCCATGGGATGGGGTGAAGGGAGAAAAAGAAGAACGGGAAAATGATATAGTTACATTTTAATTTAAAAAAAACCAAAATCTTCAGAAATCATTCACTGGAAATTTTAACATGTGATCTCAAATTAAAACAAGTTTAACTTTCATTTATAGACATTTACTTATATAAATGATTTAAATATGTTATAGTAAGTGCTTTTAGCATAATGGATTGAAGAAGTGTATTGTATTTTAAATTATCCTTTCCATTCCTTTTCTTTTAATGTCTGACATCTCTGTTGGTGCCTCCTGCAATGCTGGCTCCTGCATTTGCCACAGCTTTTGCTACAGATTCTGACAGTAAATTAGGGAGAGAGTAGGGTGGAGGGAGTGGGAGATAAAGCTAAGTTCAGAAATCATCTCGTTATAACGTGAAGCATTTCATTCTTGCTCTGCCTTTACATATCATTCATGTAAAGTTGAAGACTTTCCAGATTCTTTAAAAAGAATGTTTCCTAAACATATAGCAAGAGTTCCACTTGCTACATCCCTCTCAAGTAAAAGCGAACAAAAATATGAAGAAACCCTTTATCATTTTTAGCTCTAACTTTTTCTCTTGCTAGTTAGATATTGATTTTAGAAACAACTGGTTAGGCTTTATCCTTTAATTTGCTTTCTTTT